>NC_044385.1:3900500-5139000 GCF_006542625.1 Nomascus leucogenys | reverse complement strand
AAGTCCTTAATTTTAATATACTCAAGTGTATCAATTTTCTAAGGCCAAAACTTTGTGTTTCTCTTAAGAAATCACTCCCTAGTACAATATTGAAAGATATTTGTCTATATTTTTTAAGTAAAAGTTTTACAGTTTTTTATGCATTATTTAAGAACTAAATTCATTTAGAGAACGAATTTAAGAACTAAATTCATATTCATGAACTTAAATGAGAAAAAACAATTACAGTATTATTTTCACTAACCTCTAAGTGACATAATTATTTGCATATGATGTGATGTCATGGTGAAATTTCACTGCATTCATTAAGGAGAATCACTTTTTCCCCAGCCCTACTTACTGAATGGTTCCTCCTTTTCTCACTTACGGAACATGCTTCATGTTCTAAATTCGTTTGGAGAACGAATTTAAGAACTAAATTCATATTCATGAACTTAAATGAGAAAAAAACAATTACAGTATTATTTTCGCTAACCTCTAAGTGACATAATTATTTGTATATGATGTGACGTCATGGTGAAATTTCATTGCATTCATTAAGGAGAATCACTTTTTCCCCAGCCCTACTTACTGAATGGTTCCTCCTTTTCTCACTTATGGAACATGCTTTTTCTGCCATATGTTAAAATTTATAGTTTACTTACTTCATCCCTGCTCCAGGTTCTCCGCCTTGTAATTGTTAAGTGATCAGGAGGCTCTGCTGCTTGAGGTCTTGGATCACCAGATCGACCGTTGTTTCCTTCTGGTGTTTTAGAATGAACTAATGGAGGAATCTTTCGGAAGTTGAGGCTTTCATCAAAAACACGATCAACCAACTAATGGGACAAAAGCAAACCTTTATGAGAATACAGTAATTTGAAAAAGTACCAATATTGGCATTACAATTTTTATGATTAGACAGAAGTTATTCCATTCTCAAGTAGTAACAGAGGCATGACATCTTCAATAAACCAATTACTCTTTCTTTTTATAAGCACTTCAAATGTATTTCCTTTATAAAATCGAGGTTCATCTACATAGGTTTCATTTTATTTTCAAAATCCAAAATATATAACTATGTTAAATTTAATTCTTCCATGGATAAGATTTTCTCCAAATGGAAAACAGATGGTAAATAGAAAAAAAGCTGAGCCATGTAGATGGACAATGAGTTCATTTTACTCACATTGCCTTACCAGTGTAAAATAATGTTTCTTTTTCTTTTAGTTTCCTATCTTGCTTTTTCCTCCCCAAATCCAGGTGTCAAATTTCTTCACAAGATACATAAATTGCAAATTCCAATTAAGTTTACAAAAGGAAAATATTTCTTTAATCCACAAAATAAATATTTTGATCTTAGTCAAATAAACTTTTAACAATGCTACAGAAGTTACACATTCTAATAGAAATGATATACTGCCATCTACAGTGCAAATCACAGACATACATTACTAAGTAACTCGGGTTTACTGAAGAGGGAATCAACCTAGTACAATATTCTGAAATAAAACAAAAAGAAAATGAAGTTTATTCAATGAAATGTTTAAGTAATTTTACTGGGTCTGAGTGAATGTATAATCATGTTAGGTAAAATTTAGTTAGAAAGCTGAGAAAATAATATCTTCATCATTTTAAATGTACCAGAAGAATTGTGTATGTCTTGCCACCAGGACGATCCTTAAGGTTTTCATCAATTAGGATGATTTCATTTACAGTTACATTTGATCAATGTGGTAACAAAACTCTACACAGATTGATGAAGTATCATTTAATAAGTTAAACAACACACTGAAGGAAAACAAACAAAAAAGTGACCATTAACGAATCAGATTAAAGAATGTGACAAAAAGCAAATGAAGAAAATATTATTAGCACAGTTTACCACAATTAAATTTGTCAAAAAGGTTAGCCATTTTTGCCTACTATTTAGGATTACCTTGTAAAACTGAAGAAGCAGAATAATCAATACCAGGGGCTGGCAAACTTTTATTTATAAAGAGACAGATAATAAAAGCTCAGGCTTTGCAGCCATACAATCTCTGTCTCAACTACTCAGTTCTGCCCCGTAGCAAAGAAACAGCCATAGATGATAGTTAAACAAATGAGTGTGGCTGTGTTCTAATAAAACAAACTTTATTTATGAACAGCAAAATTTGAATTTCATGTAATTTTCATGTTGCCAATTAGTATTCTTTAGATGTTTTTTTCCTGCCATTCAAAAATGTAAAAACCATTCCTAGTTCTTTGGTCTGTATTAAAACTGGCAGCAAGGCCAGTTTGCCAACCTCCAAACACAGAAGTTCATTCTTTTAAATGCCAATCCTTTGCTTACATTTCTGCCCCAGATCAAAACAGCCAACATGGCCAAAGAGTACCATTAATTTTGTATTATATGTTAAAGGCACTGTCTGGAGCAATGTTATGCAAATGGTGCCTCCTGGAGTTGTACTGTTAAGAGGCCCTGATATTGGATGGGTAACTTGTATTCCAGAGTTTATAAAAATGTTCTGAATATGTATTTGTATGTGTGTATATTACAGATATATTTCAATTTTTCAAAATATCTTTGTGTATGTGTTTGTATTTATCAACAGAATTATTAAAGCAGTGAAACTGTAGGATTTTTCTCTTTGTTATCAGAGTATCCTCTAGTTAACTAGCGATAAAAATACTTTTAATTGGAGCATTTTCATAGTGAAACTTTATAGAAACTTTATACAATCATTTATCAAATTTTGGGTTGCTTTTCAAGACACCATTTATATTCACGTTTCAAGTGAAGCTATGGACCAAGAATTAGCAGGCAAAATGCTGTTTCTAAGTAATTTTCCAGCTTCATGTTAATAGTAGACCAAATGTTAGCCTTCACTAGTTTTGTTACAAAAACATAAAATAAACTGTTAAAGCAAAGTTGGAAAATGCAGAGCTTCATGCAAACAGGGAGGATGGACATAACTAAAATAAACTAAGCAAAAAGCTAAAAGCAAAAGAAATAAAGAAAAGAAAGAACCTTATGCATTTCTCCATGAAGATCTCCTACCTCTTCTCTAGTGTCTATGGCAGAGCCAGGGGTGGTGGCAGCAGTGCTTACTGTGGTACTAGGGGCAGTGCCTGATGAAGTCACTGAATCTATCTCTCCTGCTACATCGTTGATCTCCCGAGCAATGAGAGCAAGATCTTGGCTGATCCTGGTAATAATTTTAGAAAAGAAGTTTAATCCCTTTTAAATAAACAGCTCTAGAAACAATCATTTATAAGATAATCAGTCATGTAAGTTGTATACGTAATTAAATATTTGTACCCCAAATTAACTATTAACTATTTTGATAATCAAAGTCTTAAACCTTAATTCCAAAATTAAGATTAATGAAACTAAACTGCAAATAACCTACAAGATATCACCTTGACAAATGTACTTTGAATGCCCTTGAGTAGAGATATGCCCTTAACATACACTGTGTTAATGACTAGCATTAATATATCATAGGGGTTCTTAAACTTGGGGAATAATGGATAGAATTCAAGGAGTTCATGAACTTAAATGAGAAAAAACAATTACAATATATTCACTAACCTCTAAGTGACGCTTAGCATTTCTTTCAATTATAAATACAGGCAACAAACCACAGTGGTATTAGCAATACTGGTGATTTTTGTCATCAAGAGAGATCACATTGCAGTTGCTACAGGTATCTTAAAACATCATTTATGTTCATCACTACTTCAAAACTACTGAAGTCATTAAACACACAACAGTAACATTTTATTAATGTTAATAAAGAACCATAAATTACTCTATTACTTTCAAATATTTTGATAACTGAATTTCAATATAATTGGATTTCTTTGTAATTCTTTTAATGTTTACACCTGAGAAGGGCCCTACGAGCTTCACAAAATGGCCAAAGAAGTCTACAATACCAAGAAATTAAGAACTCTGCACTCTTTCGTAGAGCACTTTACACTATGCACAGCCCTTTCTAGTACAAGTTATGTCACTTGAGGCCCACAAAGTTCTTTTGTGGTAGGATTTATCTGACTTTATCACAATCTCAGAGAACCTGAATGGCTTGCTCATGATCACACCTTTAGATGTAGCTGAGGCAGGACTGAATCCAAGCTTTAGTACTCATTTCCATAAAGCCATTTGCATTTTTACCTACATGGACTGAAGAACTAAATAACTGTTACCATGATAATCAAAGGTGAAAATAGAGATTTTTCTTTTAGATTTTTTTTTAAGAGGGAGAAACTTACAAAACCTACCACTGATATTCTTGTTTTTTGAGAAACATTTCATTTCAGTAAGACATTAACATTTTCCAAGCTGCATCCACTGCCTATAAACTCAATGTGGCTATTTCCACAGGGAAGGTTTTGGAATGACAGAATATTATTAAAAGTATATGTGAAAGTTTCTGCAACTTCAAAATCCAAAGGAAATACAAATTAACTTAAAAAGAAAAAAAAAAAGAGCCTAGGAGGTCTGGCTATATTGCCCAGGCTGGTCTCGAACTCCTGAGTTCAAGCAGTCCTCCGACCTCAGCCTACCAAATAGCTAAGATTACAGACACGTGCCTGGCTTAAAGTAACATTTTTTAACTTATGCAAAATGTGAGTTTGAAAGACTTTCAAGCACATTAGTAATTACATAAAAATTTAGATTTAAAAAGAGAAGTTGAAGTTTATGGACCAACAGAACCAATTTATGGTCAATATATAAACTTTGTAAGAAACGTCAATTAATTCCTCATTTATTTATCAACACAAAGAAGCAGGAAAAACACCAACAAATATTTACTGATTCCTTATGATGTGCCAGGCACTGTGTTAAGTCCTAAAGACTACAGCAATGAAGAAGCAGACAGGGTCCTTGTCCCCATGAAGCTTAGAATACACAGAAGGCACCATTATAATATGATGAGTACATTATAAAGCAGCTTCATAGTCCTCAACTCATTTAATTCCCACAGCCACTCTGTAAGAGAAGTATTAATCATCTTGTTTTACAGATGAGGAAAATGAGGCACAGGAGAAGACATGTGACCAGTTTTTTGGCTAAGGTCATACATAGTTAAGTGCCATAACTAGATCTTTTCACTATGTCATGCTACATCTCACATGATTGCTCCATATATAATTGTTTAAAACATATTAACTGTTGATGTGATTCTTTTGAAAATGTGTTTACAGTGTTCCCTTATATAACATAGCAAATCCTTGTAATTCCCCAAAATAAATGAACTAAAATAAGAAACAGAATAACCAAGCTTAATGAGATAAAATACAGACAAGCATCATTGTATCCAAAACTCTATTTTTCATTAAGGATTTTTTTATGCAGACGATCTGTACAATGAAGATTCTAATATTTGTGGAAAACAGTATAAATTAATTAGAAAAAACATGGACAACAGCAATCTCCACATGTGATATAGTAAAATATGTATTAAAATGAGCAATTCTTAACATATACACAACATATATTGTTGATTTGAAAACCTAATAGATATTTTCACATTTAATTCCATTTTATTACAAAATGTGGATAAGAAAATAGTGCCGAAGGAAAAAAACAGAAGCTGAGGGTACAGTTCTCTAACATTAGTCCTAGTCTTTATGTTTTCCCGAGTGTCAGAACCACTGACTCAATTTCAACAATTCTGTAGAAATAAGTATGCATTATTTAAGAAAAAAAGGTGAGATAACATGAGAAATGTACTTTAAGTCATAAAGTTTATAATTTTCCTAAGTAAGTTATCTCAGTCATAACACTTTTTTTTCACTGAAGGGTTGTATACTGGAAAAAATAATTGTACATGTGGGTATATTGGAAGATTAAAGGATATATTAAAAATTAGAGTTCTAGGGATGTGTACACGCAATTAAACATACAATCTTTGCAAGACTATATATTATTACAACCATAGCAGAAACAAACTATCGGACTTTATTGATTTAAACTGCCAACAAAACATTGTTTTAAATTAGCTATTTAAAAATTTGCCTTATTTATTATTATTTTTTGAGGTGGACTCTCACTCTGTTGCCCAGGCTGGAGTGCAGTGGAGCAATCTCAGCTCACTGCAACCTCTGCCTCCTGGATTCAAGTGATTCTCCTGCCTCAGACTACCGAGTAGCCAGGATTACAGGCGCGCACCACCACACCCGGCTAATTTTTGTATTTTTAGTAGAGATGGGGTTTCACCATGTTGGCCAGGACGGTCTCGATCTCTTGATCTTGTGATCCGCCTGCCTTGGTCTCCCAAAGAGCTGGGATTACAGGCATGAGCCACTGTGCCCAGCCAAAAATTTGCCCTATTTTTTAACAGCACATTCGTTTTCAAACGTTTTTACATGTAAAACTTTTCAGAGGATATACACATAAACCTCTGGAATTAAGTTTCCTTTGATACTACTGGAAAAAAGCAACTGGTGGGCTATTAATGAAGTATACTAGCTTTAGAATCCTAAAACCAAAGCTTATGACCGTAAGTCAAACCTGTTACTTTAACATTGGCTAAGAGATCATAAGTGTAATGACTTAGCTTTCAAGAAATAATTTAGTCTAGTTTGTAAATGACCAGAAGTGTTAAAATGTAAAATGAGTTTAAGGAGAGACATTTAAGGGTCATTCCAGAAAAGCTCATGATTTCCACACTATCTAGAAGAGTTTAGTAAGAAAAAAAAGTTTTGTAAGAGGAAAGAGGGGATATCAGCTGAAAGGTACTCAGGAAAACTGGAAAAAGAAAATACAAGGAAAAAAAGTCTAACGTCAATTATTCTACGTGAAGTAACTCAGGAATGGAAAACCAAACACCACATGTTCTCACTTGTAAATGGGAGCTAAGCTATGAGGATGCAAAGGTGTAAGAATGATATGAATTAGCTTTTAATCCTTGTATAAATTATGAACTCGTTTGGAACATACGCTCTGTGTTTTAGGTTTATTTGCCTCCCCAACTGTGACAAATATGGTCAGAGATCCATAAAAAAATATGATTTATAATAGGATGCACCAGGGAAACTTTTAATCTGAATAGAGGTCATGGTAATGAGATACGGGAAGAAGAACGCAGAAGAGATTAGCGACCCCTCTCCTTCCCAATTCCTCGCAATGGTATAAAAGTCAGTCAGCCAAATAATAAAGAGCCATATTATTTTTAAAGAGTCAAGGATCCTGTATCAGGCCCCAAAATTTCAAAGGCAGGTATAAAGTAAAAATTCATAAGCATGTGGCTAAAAAATTTTTTTATTTCCATAGGTAAAAACAAATTTTGTTTCATTAAGTATTTGGTTTAGCTTGTATTTTTCCTTCTAAGTGATTAGCTCACTCATGCTCTCCCCTGCACCTCAAATAGAACAAGTATAGTGGTTTAAGGTTTACAAGGCATGGGAAGAAAAAAAAAAAAACCTGAGATATTAGCAAATTAACTTCACTTCATTTAAAATTCTCATTGCTTATACAATGCAGGAAAAAGTACACTTGTAAGAGACCCTATACTAGCACACAGAGGCGGTAAAACGTCACGTTAAAAAGTACACGAATGCAGGCACCAACTGGACTTATATAACAGGACATGTAAGGTTTTTACTTTGTGCGTGAGCAAAAAGTTCTAGATGTTCCCTAACCAGTAAAGACCAATTGTGAATCCTCTATCTGGAGGCAATCCAGATGGAATGCTCAGTATCATTGGCTACGAAGCATGAATGCTTAGCCAGGTCAAATAGATACTTGGAAATGCTATCTCCAAATAAAAGACAGTGTTCTTATTACTACACTGCTTACAAATAAAAATACAGTATTTTTATTAGTATATAAAAAAGTACCCAGATGTGGCTTTAATGTGATAAGGCTATAATTTAAAAAAATGTACATGCCTTGTAAATACTAGTAACTACATTTTCCCTGAAGCCTTTTCCTGGTTTTGGCCCGTCATTCAAGATTATTTTTCTCAGCTGTTAAAAGCACTGAACATAACCACATTTCTGCTATTCTGCCACTTAACTGGATCTCTTCTTTCTTTTTTATTAGACAGCACATAATTTTAATACAGCCTTTGGCTTGCTGTGAAGCCACATCTCATCTTCAGTTCTTCTTGACATGCCTTTCATACAGATGTGTTACCACTATAAACAGCTCAAGCAGATCTTAAGAAATCCACTTAAGATTTCCTAGAAATGCGATTCACATGAGCTCTGTATTTTAAACCATGACTTTCAAAATGAGCTGAATATTGTATAATGAAATCAACATATGCAGGTGTGAATATAAACAAGCAATACTGACTTCCAT
The DNA here is from genome assembly GCF_006542625.1 of Nomascus leucogenys. Lineage (NCBI taxonomy): Eukaryota > Metazoa > Chordata > Mammalia > Primates > Hylobatidae > Nomascus > Nomascus leucogenys. The sequence continues at coordinate 5,130,725 of NC_044385.1, read as the reverse complement.
ATATGGATCCCTGAAATGTTTCATTACTGGATGATTGTATCTTATACAGTGAATAATGCTATTATGATACACAGAAATATAATTTCTCACATCCTACCTTTTTTTTCCCAAAAAAAATTAACTGTAGCTAGGTAAAAATGGGGCTAAGACAAGGAATTTCTACATAAAAATTTTTAGAGTTTGACTTAAAAATTTTCAATTTGGAATCTTAAGCATTTAAACTATTCAGGGCCTACTGATAATGAGCTAGATATCTTTTAAAAAACAAAAGAGGCTGGGCAGAGTGGCTCACTCCTGTAATCTCAGCACTTTGGGAGGCTGAGGCAGGTGGATCACTTGAGGTCAGGAGTTCAAGAACAGTCTGGCCAACATGGTGAAACCCTGTCTCTACTTATACAAAAAATTAGCCAGGCATGGTGGCATGCGCCTGTAGTCCCAGCTACTCGGGAGGCTGAGGCAGGAGAATCCTTTGAACCTGGGAGGTGGAGGTTGCAGTGAGCCAAGATCACGCCACCATACTCCAGCCTGGGCAACAGAACGTGAGACTCTGTCTCAAAAAAAAAAAAAATCCAACAAAACAACAACAACAAAAAACAAAGGAAACATAGACAAATTTGGGAAGACTCCAGGTATCATTTATTCAACAAAATTTATTTGGTATCAGTATCAGCTGGGCGTGGTGGCTCATGCCTGTAATCCTAGCACTTTGGGTGGCCGAGGTGGGCGGATCACCTGAGCTCAGGAGTTTGAGACCAGCCTGGCCAACATGGTGAAACCCCATCTCTACTAAAAATACAAAAAAAATTAGCAAGGCATGGTGGTGTACACCTGTAATCCCAGCTACTCAGGACGCTGAGGCACAAGAATTGCTTGAACCTGGGAGGCAGAGGTTGCAGTGAGCTGAGATCGTGCCACTACACTTCAGTCTGGGTGACAGAGTGAGACTCTGTCTCAAAATAAAATAAAATAATTAAAAAAATTTATTTAGTATTTACAAAGCAATAGTTATGAATGATTCCATGATCTCACAGTACAATAAAGAATTAAAAAGTCCAGGCAAAAGGCTTAAAGTTTAATTCATGTATTGATTAACTCATATATTTGACTTACATACCAACTATAAAGAAGGTTCACAAAAAAAAGTTTCCTAGTGATAAGGAAAGATCTTTCTCTTCCATTAGTGGAAACTGTCAATTTGTTAGATGTTAGTGGCATTTTGATTCAGTAATAGAAGACCTTAATGAAAAAAATTTGGCAAACCCCATTCTTTATGCAACAAAAGTATGGAGAACTGGGAGACAGTTACTCTGAGCCACAAAAGATTTAGGATGGGATAATAATGAGTTGAAATTGGAGGTTTCTTTTGGGTAGCAAGAGCAATTTAATGAGTGGCCTGATTAGAAAAGCAGAGTTTGAATAAAGTACATGGAGTCTACTTCTAGCCATCAAAAGAGATAGAGATTTAATTTTTTTAAAGGCACCTCCCATTATTGTGAATGAAATGTTTATCGCTACAGATAAGTTACATTTGGTAAAATGTAGAAAGACTCCAGTCTCGAAACTAGACTTATGAATATGCTTCAAATAAGCAGAGGAAGTCGCAAATAAAGAGGTAATTAAGTGGATAACTTTAAAGGTTTTAGCAAACCCATGCTATCTCCACCAGAGACAGAATCGGCAAGTTAAAAGAAGACGGTCTGACGTCATCTGACAGCAAAGTATTTACTCAATAAACAAGACCTGGGATAGCCAGAGTATTTTTAGAGTCTCAGGTAGAGACTATGAGGAAGGAATAATGAAGTTCTAGGAAACGTAGAAAACTACAGAGAAATTGAAGAATCACTGTCATCTGAACCTGTGGGCAGATGGTTTATTTCCCTACTCTTGCTGTTTGGATCTGACCTAGCCCAACAAAATAATAAGGCCTAGACTTTAGAGATTATGAATCAACAAATTATGTCTTAAAACTGACTTAGCAGATATGCCTTATTCCTTGATTAAGGTAGTTTTTATATCCATAATATTTTCTCAAAAACAAAAAACATTTTGGTATTATCAAAGCTCACCTCCAATCACAACCCAAAATGTAGTATATCCTTCAATTATACTGTAATTAAAGACTTGTTAGCTAAATTGCAATACCCAGAAAAGCATTATATTACCTTACAGACAATAAGAAAACCCACACCACTGAATTCTGACAACTAAATTAAATTGGTTCCTACTAACAAAACAAAACAATAAAAGCACAAAGCTTTTAATAATGTAGTAAAATTACAAGTAATTTGGTTTTTTACTGTTAAGATTATCACTCATTCATAACTTTAACTGTAAATATTTTAGGCTTGAAAAACATAAACCATAGTTCTATTTTAAAATGTTTTCAAATATATTTGATCAGTATTCTTTTTACTTGAATTTCACTAATAAAATTATGTGTAAAAGACTTAGTAATAATAAAAGCTTTTTGTCTTACAATGCCAAGTGAGTTTCATTTGGGGCCAACAAATCAGGGAACGGGACTGATAGGTGTTCCATGATACATCTATTTTTTAGACAGAATCTCGCTCTGTCACCCTGGCTGGAGTGCAGTGGCGCGATCTCGGCTCACTGCAACCTCCGCTTCCTGAGTTTCAATGATTCTCCTGCCTCAGCCACCCAAGTAGCTGGGATTACAGGTGCATGCCATCACACCGGTCTAATTTTTGTATTTTTGGTAGAGACGGGGTTTCATCATGTTGCCCAGGCTTGTCTCGAACTCCTGACCCCAGGTGATCCACCTGCCTTGGCCTCCCAAGTGCTGGGATTACAGGCGTGAGCCACCTCGCCCAGCTGACACAGCTATTTAATGATCACTTTAATATTAAAAAACAAACTACTTATATACCACTGTTTTTACTAGGAGGACAAAAAAATTTTTAATAATTAAGTTTGAACAGAAATTTGAACAAAGCATTGGTTGGGATTCTTAAGCACAGATAAGGTAAACCCAGCATTTTATAAACTGTAGAATGTAATGCTGATTCTGAAATTCCGATTATACCTGGATTCTCATACATTTATATGTGTGAGATCTACAGAAAATTAAAAGCTCCAAATAAAGTTCTAACTATAATCATAAACCACTGTTTTCTCTGTATCCCTCTTAAATATAACATTTATTGACTGCTGACTACATGTCAAGCACTAGGTTAAGTATGTGCATCAACTGGTCAACTCTCTCAGGTTGGCACCATTATGTCCATTTTACAGATGAGATCACTAGAACACAGTTAATTAACTCACCCAAGGTCACACAGACCTTGTGGTAGAGTTGGGTTTGAATCTCAGACCAAGAAAATGGTCTGAGTCCAGAGTCCATATTCTTCACCATTCAGCTACACCACGCCACTGAGGTTATCTCAAGAGTTAGCCGCATTGGCAGCCCCCTCACCATTCCCTGCTGATACCTTCTCCTACAATGGCTCCAAGTATTTACTCTTTACGAATGACTCTACAACGCCGAGTCTAGCCCTCACGGCTTCCTGTTTCACAGCCACAGTTCAACTGTCTGCTAGATTTTTTCACAGGGCTATCCTTTAGGCATCTTGGTGTCTTCTTTTCCCATGCCTTTTGTGTTCCCTACTCCCACCAATCTCCCATCTGATCAACCATGGAACCATTTTAAATTCTGCCTTACTATTCCGGCAATCACCAAAGGCGAGGCCTCTTGTGCCATACAGCCAAGTTGTGGATGCGAAGGAAAAGTTCTCGAAGGAAATTAAAAGTGCTACTCTAGTGAACACAGGAATGATAAGAAAGCAAAACAGCCTAATGCTGATATGGACAAAGTCTGAGTGGTCTGGACAGAAGATCAAACCAGCCACAACATTCTCTTAAGCCAAACTAATGCAGAGCAAAATCTGAACTCTCTTTAATTCTGTGAGTGCTGACAGAGGTGAGGAAACTGCAAGAAAAGTTTGCAGAGGTCGGTTCATGAGGCTTAAGGAACGAAACCATCCCCCTAACATGAAAGTGCACAGAGAAGCAGCAAGTGCTTAGACAGAAGCTGTAGCAAGTTATCCAGAATATCTACCTAAGATAATTGATTAAGGTGGTTATAATAACAGCTAATTTTCAATGTTGATAAGACAGCCTTTTATTGGAAGAAGATGCCAGCTAGGACTTCCATAGCCAGAGAGATGGCAATGCCCAGCTTCAGAGCTTCAATGGACAGGCTGACCCTCTTGTTAGGGGTTCATGTAGCTGGTGACTTTATGTTGGAAGCCAATGCTCATTTTCCATTCCAAAAGTTATAGGGCCCTTTAGAATTATGCTAAATCTACTCTGCTTGTGCTCTACAAATGGAACAATAAAGCCTAGATTATGGCATATTTACAGTGTGGTTTACTAAATATTTTAAGCCCACTGTATAGAGACGTACTGCTCAGAAAAAAAAGATTATTTGCAAAATATTACTACTCATGGACAATGTACCTGGTTACCTAAGAACTCTGATGGAGATGTACAAGGTGTTTAATGTTGTTTTCAGGCCTGCTAACATCCATTCTGCAGCCCATGGATCAAGGACCCATTTTGACTTTTTTTTTTTTTGATACGGAGTCTCGCTCTGTTGCCCAGGCTGGAGTGCAGTGGCGCGATCTCGGCTCACTGCAAGCTCCGCCTCCCGGGTTCACGCCATTCTCCTGCCTCAGCCTCCCGAGTAGCTGAGACTACAGGCGTCCGCCACCACGCCTGGCTAATTTTTTGTATTTTTAGTAGAGACGGGGTTTCACCATGCTAGCCAAGATGGTCTCGATCTCCTGACCTCGTGATCCACCCACCTCGGCCTCCCAAAGTGCTGGGATTACAGGTGTGAGCCACGGTGCCCAGACCTTTTTTTTTTTTTTTTCGAGATAGAGTCTCGCTCTGTAGCCCAGGCTGGAGTGCAGTGGCACAATCTCGGCTCACTGCAACCTCTGCCACCCGGATTCAAACAATTCTCCTGCCTCAGCCTCCCGAGTAGCTGGGACTACAGGTGCATACCACCATGCCCAGCTAATTTTTTCTATTTCTAGTAGAGACGGGGTTTCACCGTGTTAGCCAGGATGGTCTCTATCTCCTGACCGCGTGATCTGCCTGCCTCGGCCTCCCAAAGTGCTGGGATTACAGGCGTGAGCCACCGCGCCTGGCCCATTTTGTCTTCTAGGCAGAAAATGTATTCCTTTATTTAAGAAATACATTTTGCAAGACATAGCTGTCATAGGTAATGATCCCTCTAATGGATCTGGACAAAGAAAACTGAAAATCTTTTGGAAAGGATTCACCATTCTACATGCCATTAAGGACATTGGTGATTCATGGAGGAGGTAAAAATATCAAGATTAACAGGAGCTTGGAAGAAACTGATTCCAACCCTCATGGATGACTTTGAGGGTTCAAGACTTCAGTGGAGGAAGTCATTGCAGATATGGTGGAAATAGCAACAGAACTACAAAGACTAGAGTTAGAAATGGAGCCTGAATATGGGACTAGATTGCTGCAATCTCCTGATAAAACATTAACAGATGACAAGTTGCTTCTTATGGATGGGAAAAGAAAGTGGTATCTTGCAATAGAATCTACTGGTGAAGCTGTTGTGAGCACTGCTGAGATGACAACAAAGGATTCAGAATATTACATAAACTCAGTCGATAAGCCGGCGGCAGGGTCTGGGAGGACTGACTGCAGTTTTGAAAGAAGTTCTGCTCTGGGTAAAATGCTATCAAACAGCATCACATTGCTACAAGGAAATCTTTCATGAAAGGAAGAGTCAATCAATGTGGCAGACTTCACTGTTGTCTTCTTTTAATTAAGAAATCGCCACAGTCATCCCGGCCTTCAGCAACCACTGCCCTCGAATAAGTCTGCAGTCATCAGCAGGGATGTAAGACCCTATGCCAACAAAAAGCTGATGACTTACTGAAGGCTCAGATGATCACTACTGTTTTTTAGCAATAAAATATTTACTTGTTTAGGTATATACTTTTTTTTTAAGAAGCAGTGTTACTGCACACAGTATAGTGTGAACATAATTTTTACATGCACTAAGAAACAAAAAAAATTGTGTGACTTGCTTTGAGATATTTGCCTTACTATAGCGGTCTGAAACCAAACCTGCACTATCTTCGAGGTGATACTGTAGATAATCTTCCAGTATAATTTTTAGGTTGAGTGTATTTCATTTGGTCATCTGTAAAGCTGGTATTGTAGCTCTGTTTACCCTAATATTCATAAAAACCTGCGTCATGTCTTACATTCCTGCTAGATGGAAGTCAGTATCTGTTTTCACAACAGAGAAACTGAGGCAGGAGCTACCAAAGCACATGCATCAGGGATACCTGAAAGAAACCTTCCCTTGTCAAACTGAAGACCAAATATGCCATATCTCGCTTATATACTTTATATTCTAAATGGAGTTTGCTTTTGTGCTTTAAATTTAAATGCAGGTGAACAGTTACTATGTACAGATTAACAAAGTGCTGATCAAGTGAAATAGTCCTAAATGCTAAACAGAAAGAGTATGCTAAAGCATAAAACATTTTTGTAATAAATTAAAAATCACTATTACACTTTTCAAATAAAAGTGTCTTTATCTATTACTCTTCAAATATTGCTCTCAGCACAGGAGTCTTTTAGGTGACAGTAGTTCATTTAAATAAATAAAATTATTTCTCATAGTCTACTTAGTTTCTGATTCACAGCCATTTGAAAATAAATTTTCTCACCCTAAGCAAACTTATTACTGCCCTATAGAAACATTAAATATCAGCATTTCCTTCCATATTTTGTATCTTTCCTTCCTTCCACCACCCTCCTTTTTTCTCCACATAAACAAAAAAAACACTTCTCTGGCTTTGAGATATATAGCTGGAAAGTATATCTTGAAAAATTAAAATCCCAAAGGCAAGTTTTATTAGCATAGTGCTACTGACAAACTAGAGGGATAAGGCATGAACATCACTGTAGGTTAAATAGCCTGGTCTTAAAGTCCTGCCATAGATAATAAAAAGTACACATTGATAATAGTAACACTATGCACACAGCAAAATGGAACCAAGTGAAAATACAGTGTATAGCCCTTATTCCCTCTTTGTATTACAACTGTTTTTTTATTTGGGGGTAGGGAAGTGTATTTGGCTCAGAAGAAGGTTTTTAGTCTTTCTAGTTTGGGGTAGAGGGAGCTTGAGAGAGGAGGCCTCCTGCGAGGAGGCATCTAGACATACAGGCACCACTGGATCTTGTGTAGCTGGACATCTTTTTCAAGGGAAGGGGAAAAATGATGAGACAAGAGTAAGACCCGTTGTTGCTAGCTGCACCCGGAAGTACAAAAAATGTGTCAAGATGCTCTCAGTACAAGCATTTTGTTGGCCCATAATGATCCATGGATCCCAAAGCACATATATGCCTTTCCTCTAACTAGAACAACTGGCTTAAAATGCTTCAGTAATTACTCTCCTAAAAAGCTATTTGTATGATAAAGCAAAAATGTTTTAAGCAGCACACTGAGATTAGAAAGGCACGTTCTCTCCAAGAATAAAAGCAATGACAAATGAATAGTCTTTAAAAATAAAAAACTAAACATTACAACAAACCAATGAGCCAGAAAAAACACAATTCACAGAAGTCAATGAAATAAAGAACAAAAAAGATGAACATTAACATACAGTAAAAGTTTCTTGTTTTTTAAAAGCATCTATGAAATATTATGTATAAACTCTTTAATAATGTTCTCAAGTATACAACTTGAAGATTAAGGTCTTAAAGACAGAAGTAAGCTTAGTATGTATACAGTGAAAATGTTTAGGTAACGTATGGTATACTGAAGTAAAATTTAACATCTCACAAACTTTAAACAAAAAATCCTTATATTTTAACTACTATAATATCTGCTTCAGTATAATCTCTCTTCAAAGTTCAGCCATAGTAAGTTATTAATTTCCATAAGTTATTAATTAAAAATCATATCTGCAGCATAAATTTTTTTGTACATAATCCAAAGGTTACTATAAACAGATTTAATCTTCAAAATAATCATATTTTGTTTTACTTACTAAAGGGTTGAACTGACCATACTTAATGAGCTCATAAAAGTATGAGTGAAAATCTGCTTACCCTAATTCTCTCCAGAGAGCAGTAGCCACATCTCTAACAGGTATACTATTATATCTTTGGAAGTTTAAAGGAAAGTAATCCATAAATTGCCTGCAGTTCTTAATTATGTAGATCTGATACTGCCTACCTTTCAAAGTTATACTTACTTATCACCATCTTTAAAAGAAATTCTTAAAAAGGGAGGGGGGGGAGAGAGAAAAGGTCAAAATAAATTAATTCTACAATGTGTTAGTGGTACAGCCATAGGAAAAAAAGGAAAAAAGCTGGATAGAGAGTAACACTACTGACTAAATGGAGTTCACAGTTATCTGTGATTTCAGTTCTTAGACTATTAGTAAAAATCAAGTACAAGCTAAACTTTGTTACCAAGTTGTAATGTTCATAGAAATATTCAATTCTTAAAGGTAAGTCCTAAAAACCAACCTGGCTATCTCTTCTCGATGAGCAGTCCAATCTCGGATGTAGTCTTCCTGCTCTTTAATCCGGTGCTTGAATGAAGAACTAGTAGGCATTGCTGATCCAGCGCTCTGCAAGCGAGTGGTTTTCAGGGCTGGAGAAGTACGTAGACGGGTATGTTTAGGGGAATTACGGTTTGATCCAAATTCATCTTCTGAGGTGGAAGCATAATCAGTAGGAAAGCGCCTCCATCTTGAATTTACTAAATTAGTTTAATTATTAAAAAAAGAATTATTATATTATCATTTAAAGGAGGTAAAATAAAAGTCATGACTTCAAAACACCATGAGAGCGCACACACAGCACAATTTTCACTAACTGATGTACACGTACCTCACAAAAACCATCAGTCTACTACTCCTTAGAGATAGAAACATTACACTTCGGTGAATTAAAAACAATGAAGAATCAAAAACAATCGAAGGACCATGTTTTCCATAGTGTGGTGAATAAACATTCAGATGAAAAATTTCACTAATGATAAACAACTAAGCAAGCTCTATCCATCGATGTTTAACTGGAGTACTTTTCAACTGCAAGTATTTCTTATTTGAGTGAAAATATGGATTTTTCAAAAAAAAAAAAAGACAGTAACAACATCAACGACAACAAAAATAAAAACAAGGGAAAAGATTTCCTCATGCCACATGGACTTTCAACATGGAGATGGTAAAAACTCTCTTTTCCCAACATACAGACGTGCATAATTCCGGCTGTGGAAATTATGCCTTTATGGCAGAAAAAAAAACACATTACCTCTGTCATTCAACATCCTGTTACGCTATGGTTGGAAAAAATCTTTTTACATGGTAAAAAAACACAACAAAGCATCTTCAGTACAACTCTCTGCTGCTTTGACACTGAAAGCATATGGTGAAAATAGACAATGGCATAAAATCTACAAAAAGCAAAACTCTACAAGCTTTTGTCACGACCATTGACATTGAAGGCACAGGAGATACTGTGAAGAGTCACATTAAAGAAAGTGGCAATCACTTTCTTATTTACAGTTAGTAAAGACATTAAAAAATGGTATTGCTCACACATTTAAAAAATCAGAAGACAAAGCAGACACTTTACTACTGTTAATATGAGAATCAAACATACAAATAATTTCTGAGGCATAAATCGAGGTAAAAAAGAGAGACAATGGCTAATTCCTGGTAAACTTCACAAGGGCGGGAACCATGTCTGTTTAATCCAATAACGTATACCTAGCACTTAGCTGAGTGTTGGCTAGCAAATGCTTAACAAATATTTTTGAAAAAATAAGAATTCCTGGATATAAACATTTACTTTTCCGAAACCTAGTGAAAAGCATTAAATGTTATTGGTGTTTAAAGTGATAAAACCTTAGCATCTTTTTCCTTTTTAATAGAAACTGACCCTAAGCTGCACAGAATCCAGAAATTCCTCCATTCTAATTTTATGCCTTTTATGTGTCTTCCTCCAAAAACTACATTTTCAGCTGGGGATCTCTAAGGCTGAGGTTGCTCTCAGATAAAACTGGCATACATTGCCACCAGAACTGGCTTAAGAAACAGAGAATTCTATAATGAGGAATATGCTATAAATTAGAGCCTATCGATTTGTCCTTATTCACACCCCTATTTGGAGATCCTGATGTTTGGAACTAGATTCATTCATATGTATGAGAGAATGAACATATGCAGAAGGTTCATGGCTCTCTGTAAAAGTGTATGCAAATGCATATACTAGGTAATTAGTCATAGTTTTTCTTGAGGAGCTTAAATATAATTTCTGATTTTAACACTGTAAGATAATTTATTAACATAGATAATACTTTTACCATGGTGATAATGTACTCATTTCTAGATATAAAAACTTCCGTGAGTTGAAGTGATCCTGAGACTTGAAACCAATTTTAGGAAAAGTTTAGAACAAGAGTAAAGAGGTTTAGAAAAAAATTAGAAATGTGGCAGGCAAAATCAGAAATAGTGTAAACAAATTTGTAGTTTTCAAAAAAGCATTCATTAAATACTAAATGTGTGTTTATTTTGCTATCTTACAATAGTGTTCATAAATAAGAAAAAAATCATTTGTTACATCAAATGTCCTGATTTTTGATTAGGCAACTATGGTCACTATACATATGATTGGCAACTAGAGAGAAAAGAAAAGCAATTAACAAAGAGCTTTAATAAACTGCAGAACATATGAAAACGTTAAGTATGATAAAACTAAGACAGTTAATTTTGAGGTAACTTAGAAAGAATGGCATCGATGGCTGATATATTTCATGGCAGACTACATGAAAGCAGAATGAGAAATTGAGTACCAAGTGCTATTAATATACGTCAAATGTCAGGTGACCACATGTAAGTAGAGCCATGCTAGAATTAACTTTAATAGTCTGAGCTTAGGATCAAAATGCAATTACATTTTGAGGAAAAAAGTAAGAGAAAAACTTCCTTTTCACAAACTTTCCATCTCTTTTCATAGGCTGGTCTACCTGGAAATCAGTAAGAATAGTAAAGCTACTAATAATATCTTTTAAAAGCAATCAGGGGCCGGGCGCAGTGGCTAACGCCTGTAATCCCAGCACTTTGGGAGGCTGAGGCGGGCGGATCACAAGGTCAAGAGATCGGGACCCTCCTGGCCAGCATGGCGAAACCCCATCTCTACTAAAAATACAAAAATTAGCCAGGCGTGGTAGTGCGCGCCTGTAATCCTAGCTACTCGGGAGGCTAAGGCAGGAGAATCACGTGAACCCTGGAGTCGGAGGTTGCAGTGAGCTGAGATCGCACCACTGCACTGTGGCCTGGTGACAAAGCCAGACTCTGTCTCAAAAACAAAAACAAAACAAAAAGAAAAAAAAATCAAACGAATAGAGCATATTTTAAAAAGTAAAAGGTAACGTCTTTAGGTACGTTCTTTAAAATTGAAGAGGAAACTAGATAAAATAATCAGCTTACAGCAGAGAAAAATAAAAATGTGATTAAAAATCATTAAGTAATTAAGAGCTCCCTTTGCCAGTGGTAAACATATCACACATGGGATGCTATGAAGAAAAGCTCCAGTTAACTCTGGACACAGTCTGTGTAACGATAAAGAGCAGAGCTGAGACTGAGTGAAATGATGGCTATGGTGGAGAAGGGACTGGGAAAGGGAGCTCAATGCTGGGCCCTCTAATCTGTTATTTCTCAAATAATTTATTTAAAAACTTTTTGCTTTCTTAACATTTGCTTCCAAACTATAGCAGCTACCCAACTTTTTTTTTTTCTAAAGAAAATTCCCTATCACCTGCTAATTAACACCAAATAAACTTCAAGTTAAAATATTTTAAATTTTTCCCCATCTACTTATTTCATATAATTTTAGAACAGAATGGCCTTTGACATGAGTCTAAATTCTTCCATTTACAGAGAAGAAACAGGCCCAGAGAGGTCTTACCTTGCTAAAATCAAAGTATAAGCCAGGTCTATGGACTCCCAGAGTTCAAAACTAATTCTTTGATATTCCAAGTACTGTATACATTCTACATTTTTGTTTCCAATAAGGTTTTTATTGTGTGTGTGTGTTTTTTTTTTTTTTTTTTTTTTTTTTGAGATGGAGTCTCCCTCTGTCACCCAGGCTGGAGGGCAATGGTGCCATCTTGGCTCACTGCAACCTCCACCTCCCAGGTTCAAGCAATTCTCCTGCCTCAGCCTCCAGAGTAGCTGGAATTACAGGCAACTGCCACCATGTCTGGCTAATTTTTGTATTTTTAGTAGAGACGGGGTTTCACCATATTGGCCAGGCTGATCTTGAACTCCTGACCTCAGGTAAACCATCTGCCTCAGCCTCCCAAAGTCCTAGGATTATATAGGCACGAGCTGCCATGCCTGGCCAAGTTGTTTTAAAAAGACATCCTAAATTTCTCATGTAATGATAGTTTTTCTGATTTCTACCTGTGTTGAAGAAAAACCTTATTTCTTTCTCTTGAATCTTATTCAGCTTAAGTAACAATTTATAAAAATAAGTTTGATTTTCTTAATATACTATTTGGCTCATTTGATGCGTTGATATTACTAAGGCATTTGAAGGTGTTCGAAATGCCTATCTCTAAGAGACTTATTCGTTAGTAAAGGCCTAAACAGCATATACATTAAAATGAAAGTTCCAAGATGGGCTTGATTAAGCTTGTAGCTAGACCTACAGCATTCATTAAAAAATTTATTTTTTAATTATAAAATAGGCAACATTCCCTCTTGTGTTGTAGTACTAAACTACTATATTCACTACAAAAACATACTATCATTTATGATGTCTAGAGAATTAAAAAGAAAAAAAGAGTTGTTAGTATCATATTTCTGTGAATGTTCCAATTTCTTTGTTGGCATTAAAACGTAACTATAGATTTTACAAACACACTTCAGAAAACACACATTGCATCTTCATACTATATCAGAATATTTTAGTGGAAAATTACCACAAATATGTTTTGAATGTATATTTATGAGCATTCAGCAATAAGATCAGTTGGGGAGAAAAACTGCTGACAATGCTGTTTTGTCCTTTGACCTGGAGAAAGAGTTCATTCAAGCCATGCATGTCCAACATTTAATTTCTACTGCCTATAAATTTTGAAGATTAGAATTAAAAAGGGACAGCAAACAGTCTAAAAAAATTCTAAGGATATTAACATAATGTTTTTATTTTCTAAAATGTGCACTTAAAACATAATGAAAACCAAGTGCTTTATTTTGATAATTCAAGGTCTTTAAATTTAAATATATCTTGCCAAAATAAATCTGGATATTTCAGTTACAACTTGATATCAAGAATCACTGAAGGAGACCAGGTGCAGTGGCTCATGCCTGTAATGCCAGCACTTTGGGAGGCCGACTCGGGAGGACAGACCAGCCTGACCAATATGGCGAAATCTCTCCTCTACTAAGAATACAAAAATTAGCCGGGCACATGGTGGCACATGCCTGTAATCCCAGCTACTTGGGAGGCTGAGGCAGGAGTATCACTTGAATCCAGGAGGCAGAGGTTGCAGTGAGCTGAGATGGTGCCATTACACTCCAGCCTGGGCAACAACAGCAAGATTCCATCTCAAAAAAAAAAAAAAAAGAATCATTGAAAGAATGTTTTGGGGAAAAAAAACTAAAGTCCTAGAAGCAAATTGCAAATTACGTCAGAGAAACATACAGAACTCTTCCCTTAATATTGCTAAATCTGAGATTTCTAATCTTCTATTTTTATCACATACATTTCTTTAAAAAAAAACTTCTTTTTAATGGAGACAGGGTCTCACTTGTCCCAGGCTGGAATGCAGTAGTGTGATCACAGCTCACTGCAGCCTTGAACTCCTGGGCTCAAGTAATCCTCCAACTTTGGCCTCCCCTAAAATACTGGGATTACACGCATGAAACACTGTGCTGGCCTAAAAATATTTTAAAGACATCATCTAAAATATGGAATTGGAAACATTACGGAATTATTTTTACGTATCCAATTGGGACAATATCACAAGTGCTAGGTTCAGATTATTTCCAAGGTCTTTAAAGTTTATACTGTGCACAGCAACACTGATCGGCATGATTTAACATTCTTTTAAATCATGTTTCAAAAGTTAAAATTTTTCTTTTCTTTTTTCATTCAAAATATTATAATTATCTTAAACAGAAATGTTATAATAGCAAAGGCACCTAAATTAGCAAAATCAAACAGGTAGGTTTGTTTGTTTGTTTGACCACCTTTTCCATACAGCTATTATAGTATGTTCTCACTGAATGAAAGATCCTGGCCACTGTCCTAGGTAAGATGTAATACTATAAATGGGTATCTTGAGAGAATCTGAATATACAATCCTAGATTACAGTGTGGCTTTACGCTCATAAGGTGGAATAGAGAATATAAACTGGGTAAAACATCAGAACTGCAAAGATTTTAGTAAACAATACCAAAACATTTGTATTGTATATTGACCTTGCATATACTCCTGATAACAATCCAGTAGATTCTAGCTGTCTTCTGGAAGCTTGCATACAAGTAAACACTCAAACTATTTCTTAGAGCTAGAATAAATACGGTAGAAAAACAACAGGCTGGGGATTAAAAGTCTTTGATTCTCACTCCGCCCCTGCCACTGCCATGTGCCCAGGGCAGGTTGTTTCCTCTCTTGGCCTTGGTTCCCTTAAGGGAATAACCCTTCTAACTCTTAAATTCCTTGATTCTAATTATTTAATATACTGCTAGTAAGTATGAAAAGACCAAAATCATATACCTCAATTTGTCCTAGGGAATTTCATACACAATTCAAGGTTCTTTTTGGACACAGAAAACTGAATATTTATCAAGTTCTGTATTCAAAGAAGCAGAAAATAAAATTTATCTTTATATATAGCATCTTATAGTTGCTTCTTAGACTTGCTGAAGTAATCATATTTAGCTTGATCTCAAGCCTTATCCTAAATATCGAGGAATAAAACCACATCATGTGTTAAGAGGTACTCCAAGCTACCTGGTAACACAGAAATTACGTTAAGACAGGAAAATACATACATATCTTAATGGAGATGAGGTGATAAAACAAGGAGTATAGCAGAAGAAATTTCATCAGGAAATGCAGCACAGATGAAATGTGAATTGAAGAAGTAGAGCCATAAGCAAAAACAGAATGAAAATAAACCAAAATATAGTAGTTACTTTTAAAATATTTGGCAATAAATTTGTGAACCACCAACCAAAGCTTCAAGTGTGGAAACGAGGACTGGGGTAATAAGGAAAACGTTGTCTATTTTTTTTGGAATCATGATTATATGTTATCTGGCTTCAGCCTGCATCCATTTCTACCATAGACAGTGACCATCATTACCAAACCCACTAACCAGCAAAGAGAGACAGGTGAATGGAGTGGAGGAAAGCAGCAGTGAAAAGAGGAAGAAAAGTGAAAAAAGTATCATATGCCAAGTACTGTTCCTTTAGGGTCTTGTAGGATATAGTGTGGTAGATGCAAACCAATCAAAAACAAAAAGGTGAAATTTCATATCAACTTCCCCTCCACTCTTAACTCAAGACTTTAGGGCTCACTTAGATGTCTGCCTACTGAAAATAATCACACATCTTCAAGTCTGTTGTAACAGCTGGCCTCCCACACTGGCCTTTGCAGCCACGCCCACATATGAGGCTCATTATGAAGTAATGAGAACATGCTTATAGGATACAAACAAATATCCACCTCATTACTCTTTGGTCACACATGTATCTCAATGGCTTCAGCTCTGAATACAAAGCACATAAGCAAACAAATATAACAACATCAGTTAAATTCTGGTGGAGAGTAAGTAGTTTTTGTAGTTATTATATTCAATTACACCTAATTACTAGAGTTAAATGATATAACAGGACTTTGTGAGATAAAGCTCATAACCAGTTAAATTTCTACAGCCCAGTTTGGCCAATATATGCTGAGTGATTCCCCATGAATCCATCTTCTTCCGCTGAAATAAATTAAGGGTTAGTTTTCACCTGCTCCAACTATAAACAGATTTAACTTTAAAAAGTATAGGTAAAGTATGTAAGACATTTCAAAATGGGTAGGGAAAAAAAGAACAAAACATTGATTATTTCATTTAACTCTGAAAGGAGTAATAAAGCATATACTGCTTTTCTTCAAGTTCTTAAGGGTTTTGAATTATGTGAGGATATTTAAAGGTTAAACACATGCTTTTAGAAGCACAATGTTAATTCCTATATTTTAAATGAGATAATTCCAGATAATATAATTTTGACACACACATCCAAATATATCACCAACTGGAAAATTAAAACTCCTAAATCAGCTCAATGAATTCCTAATTTTGAAATCACTATTTTGCGCCAGGACTCTAATTGGAAGTATATATAACTTCTGACTTTTCCATTTACTATGCTAAATAAGACTATTTTATAGACCCCCCCTCCCCCCGCTGCCCCGTATATCATAACTTTTGTTTTGAATGAGTATCTTGGGAAGACAACTAGAACCTTAATTTTTTTTTTTTTTAAAAAGGAGCCCCAAAATATACAACATGCTAATGCTATTAGAAATCTGGATCCAATTTACCTGAAGCAGAGCCATGAGCTGAGGTCATACTTTTGACCTTGGAGTCTGAGAGTCGAGAGATACTGTTAGCTCTAATTCTAGGAGAAAATTTATCTGATGGTACTAATCTGGCTCCACTTCTAATGATGGCTTCTGCGGTCCTCGAAGAGGCACTACTTCTAGAAATTGTTGCTTCAGAGTCACTACGAGCTGACAGTGAGCCAAGTCGTGTTCTACGAGGCTGAGCCAATAAATCAATCCGAGAGATGTTACGCCTTCCTGTGGGAGGTTTTGATGTAGAACTTGTTGTGGATACTTCAGAAGCAACAGATGCTTTGTCAGCATCGGCAAGTTCACTGTCTGAAGCTTCACCAAGTCGTGCTCTGCGCAAGAGGGAAGTCCTGGTAGGTCGTGGCCTTGGAAGGGTGGTTGATTTACTGGATGAACCAGATACCACCGGAGAAGTCTTAGATTTCGTTACTTTACTTCCTTCCAGTTTGGAATGTACATGCTCATCAGCTGAGGTAAGTGGAGTCCGTCCATGAGGTTTACAAGAGTAAGTTTCTTGATCAGATGACATAATATCAGAGATGGCAGAATGAGGTACACTAGAGGTTTGGTCATCATCTGTTAAGTCTACTGAAGGCTGTCTTATTCTCCCACTGGACTGAACAAATTTACGACCATCTGCTCTTGAACCCACATCTGTGGAACGACTTTTTGTTTTCTTTTCCATTTTTTCCCTAGCACCTGAAGATGATTTGGTAACATCTTTGGAGGGAGAACCTGTGGAACACCTATCTTTATAGAGGCTAGTGAAACTCCTTCGCTTTTGGGTTGACTTTCTTTCCGTTTCTCCAGTAACCAGACTGATTGTACTAGCTGTATCTACATCAGATTCTGGTGAAATAGAATTGTCTCTATTATAACTGGGAGTATCTGGTCCTTCATCAGTTTTATTATCTTCACGTAGTTTAGCTTCTAGAAAAGCCATTACTGCTTCTGTGTCTTTTAGAATAAGGGTTGTGTCCATACTGGAATCAGGATCCAAAGACTCACTTCTTTCTCGTATTCTACTTGCTGATGTTAATGCTAAAGAAGAAGGAGTAGAGGAAGTCTGTTTATTTATATGGGGAATAAGTTCTATGGGTATGTTTGGGCTGGGTTTTTCTATAGTGAAGCTCCCTTGTCGCACTAATGACTTGGAGGATTCCTTCTTGTCTCCTCCCTTTGGAGTCTGACTTTTCAGAATTTCCTCAGCTTTTCTTCTCTTGCTCTCACTTTGTGCCACTCTGTCTCCTTTGCTTGTAGAATGTCCTGAATTTTTTTCTGGAGGTTGTGATTCTTGTTTAAAAGGTTCCTCCCTACATTTATCTGTCTGACCTGAAACATTTTTGGAAGACAATTTAGTAGGTGTCCACTGAGCCTCCTCCCTTTGTTCCTGTTGTTGAAGTTTTGCTAATGTTTGCTTTACCAAAGAAGTTTCCTTATCAGTTTCACTTTTCTCCTTTCCAGGAGCAGAGCTGCCTAAGTGAAGTAGGGTTTTATTATCTCCACCAGTTTTGAGAGTCTCTCCATTTACTGCCCTGTTCATTTTACTCAAGGGTCTGTCGGCATCTTGTTTATCTTTCTGGTATACCTGTGTAGGTGTTTCTTTCTCCTGAAGTTCTGTGTCTTGTTTTTCTCCTATCTCTGACCTCTGTGTTATAACCTTTGCTCTGTGGCTCTCAAGAGACTTTTCTTCATTTGGAAGCTGGGGAAGAGTTCGTCTCCTTCTCTCTCCTTGGCTAGCCAAGGAAGTTGCAGAGCCAGTACTTCTCACTGTCATGCCAGACTCACTGATCTCTGTCTCTATAAAATAAAAACCACAAAGAAGGAATTGATTGAGACAAAAAAACAAAAATAAAAGGAGCATCATACAGTTGTCTGTCACCACGAAGACTGGTTCCAGGCCCCTTATTCCCCCAGGATACCAAATCCCAAGGATGCTTGAGTACCTTATATAAAGTGGTATAGTATTTGTATATAACCTACTCACACCCTCCCATATACTTTAAATCATGTCTAAATTACTTATAATACCTAATACAATGTAAAAGCTATGTAAATAGTTGTTATACTGTATAACAACTTAGTGAATAAGTACAAAAAAAAAAGACTACACACGTTCGGTGGGGACGCAATCATTTCTTTTTCCCCTCTCAAATATTTTCAATCCTCAGTTGAATTCATAGATGCAAAACCCACTAATACAAAACCTATGGATAAAGAGGGCCAGCTATATTACATACATTTTCAGATGTAAGTTAAAAATGACTTAAGTATAAAAAACAAACAAGCCAGCATTGTGACTAAGTAGTTTAAGTACAATTTCAAGCTGCACAAATAAGCAATTCCTAGAGAAGTCAGGAAGGCCAATTGTATGAGATGAAAATTAGAGTCATCTGATCATTTTTCTCCTTTCATATATTTAATCTTCTATTTATGAATTGACAAAAATTATATATGTTTGTGGTGTATAACATGATGTTTTGATAAATGTATACCATTATGGAATGGCTAAGTCAAGCTAATTAATACATCTATTACCTCACGTACTTATCTTTTTTGTGGTGAGAACATTTAAGATCTACTTTCAGCTATTTCAAATACACAAGGCATTGTTATTAACTATAGTCCTAATGGTATAAAAGGGTCATCTGATCTTAAACCTAAATATATTGCTCTTCTTTCCTCTTAACGTGTTTTATAGAAGGGAAGTTCACTGTGTTCATTCTCACTTTTGTAACTTTCCATCCTTGAAGTTTGCTCAAAAAACCAGAATCTATTGTAGATTTATACAGAGAATGTCAAATAAACATTATTTATTTTCTATATTTTCAACTATGTAGTAGAGAAGAACAACATATCTAGTTTTTAAAAAGTATTATCTACTTGAAAGAATGACAATTTTGGATTTCCTAAGTAAAGTGAAAAATGCAGAACTTTTAACAACATTTTTAAAAAATCTATAGCTGATTAAAAGAATTTTAAAAATTTTAAGTATGTAATAGCAGACTTTTCATAGTTAGGACATAGCAAAATTTTGTAAATTGAGGAATTTTTAAATTATAGTCTTCTGGTTATTAATGCCACATACAGAAATACAAAATCCCTCTTTTTTTTCAAGTAGAAGCCAATGAGAAAATATATATTTTGATTTTTCCACATGAGAGAATTTGAGAATATTTAAGGATTTTCCTGACTATTAAAAATGGAATGTATTTCTGAGAAAAGGGAAACATCTTTTCAGGGAAATATAAATTAACATATAAAGCTTCCTAATCTTTTAGGGATAAATGGAGAAAAGATACTAGATATAGCTTCTGTGGGTCTTTTTTCTCTCTTTATAATCCTAAAAGTTTAGTATTTAAATATCGTATCAATACAATCGTTATGATGGAGGAAAATCCATACTGAACTGATAGATTTAACTTTAATTTAGTCATTAATCATGTTATATCTTGTTTTGTTTCTTCTTTCATATATCTTATCTCCTTAGTGCTAACTGAAGCATCTAGAATGTAATGGCTACTTTATTTACCCTTTTGTATTTTTCTAGTATTTCCCATACTGCCCCCTCCTCATATACATTCAATATGTTTAACGAAAACGTTTTATTATTTAAGTGGATTTATCAGCTTATGGAAATAAGTTCATTTAAATATGATGAAATAGAAATGAGATCATGAAAGCTAAGTGGTCTATTATTTCTTATAACAAGGGTAGAACTTTGCTTTTCACAGATAATACTTAATAATTTTATAACAGATTCTTCTGTAAATTTATCTAGCCTTCTGCCTGGTTTCTTTATTTCCTAAACACAGTTTATATGAACTAAATGACTCTGTTCCCTCAAAAGAATTTTTGGTAATACTATCAATAACTTCTAGATTCTAATATAAATAAATGATGTAGCTTTTCTAGTATACTGCTATGTAGCTTCCTCAAATACTTCTAATACTTACATAATTCTTAAAACAGATTTTTGGGGTGCCACAAGCCTGAGACAAAACAAATTTCCATTTTCAACCAGAATGAAATTAAGAAAACAGATAAAAGCCACATACAAAATCTCACTGAGGGTCTTTTTGTTTTTTAACTATAAGTGGTATTTATTTTTCAACTTGGGTAAGTTTTTTATTTTAATTTTTTATTGTAAGTTGACAATTTATATTTGTATATGTTTATGGTGTATAAAATGTTGACCATAGGCCGGGTGCGGTGGCTCACGCTTGTAATCCCAGCACTTTGGGAGGCCGAGGCGGGCGGATCACGAGGTCAGGAGATCGAGACCATGGTGAAACCCCGTCTCTACTAAAAATACAAAAAAAAATTAGCCGGGTGTGGTGGCAGGCACCTGTAGTCCCAGCTACTCAGAGAGGCTGAGGCAAGAGAATGGCGTGAACCTGGGAGGCGGAGCTTGCGGTGAGCCGCGATTGCGCCACTGCACTCCAGCCTGGGTGACAGAGCAAGACTCCGTCTCAAAAAAAAAAAAAAAAAAAAAAAAAAATGTTGACCATAAATACAATGTGAAATAATTAAATCAAGCTACTTAGCATATTCATCACCTCAAAGAGTTAACATTTTTTGTGATGAGAACATCTAAAATGTACAATACTATATTATTAACTATATTCACCATGCTGTGCAGTAGACCTCAGGAAAAAAAAAGCTTCTTCCACCTGTCTAACTGAGATTTTGTACCTTTTGACCATCATGTCCTCATCCTCCTTTCAGGGTCTTATTGTTAATTAGAAAACTAATGAACAAAAAGTAATAATGAAATCCTTGAAGGTAAACAATTTCATTTTGTTTAAAAAGCCTTTATATTTCTGTTCACAGAAATATAAAAGGTAATAAAAATCCTACTACATAGATTTGTAAGATTATTAATTTCTTTTTCACTAAATGTACCACATGAAGTAGGCACTCAATAAATATCTGTTGTATTTATGAATGAAATCGTTTGGACCCGTCTTCAACTTATTTTTAAATTTTAACTTATATATATATAATATATATGTTCTTCATCAATATATGTAATATATACACACACATATATATGCTTCATCTAAAATTATTTCCTTATCTTCAGTTAAGATTATACTTTAATAATAGCTGCACCATTAGTCAAAATCATATCTTAAGATATCAGCATATCAGAAAGAGTAGGAAGAATTTTCATTTAAAAATAAAGACAAAATTTAAAAACCATTCTTATTTTCAACAGCAGAAATTTACAACTAAAATGAAAAGTGCCTCGGAATGAACTATTAAATCCAAGCTGGTGTCTGTCTACCTGTCCTTAGGAAGTCTCAACTTATGAAGTCCACAAAATTTCTCAAAAAAGAGTTTTATCACTTTGAATTTGTCCCCTGCTTAAAATCCCTCAAAATATACAATATCTAATAAAAATCAGCTTTTAACTTATAAAATAAATTCATATATCAGCATGAGAATATGTGAATATGTTTATTTAGGTTTAACTTCTTACTATATAGATTTGGCTTGTTTTCTATAATAACAACTGATACATGATTCACAAAAAAACAGAGAAGAGTAAGAGAAAGAGAGAGAAATGGAGAAAGAGAAGAAAAAAGGGATAAAGAATGAAAGGGAGAAAGAATGAAAGAGAGAAAGAGAAAGAATACCATTCTCTAAAGGAAGAGGTGCAGAAAATTCCATTATCCTTTCTTCTTGATCATGCCTTGTATGATTGGCAGCCAAACTAGCCCACTGTGAAACCCAACGTTTGCTTCCAGACGAAGATGTGCCTTCCTAAAGGAGAAAAATAAGAAAACAGAATCATGCAGTCTGGTCATATCTGAGTCTCATGAAAGACAATTTCATTTAGTCACATTAACTTGTCATACAAACCCATAATTAAACCTCCCCTTGCTATATTATCATTGATTAAATTTTCTCTTATACAAAACAAAAATTCTCTAGAAAATAAAGATTTTCTCTGAAAAAAAACTATATTACTAAAAATGACAACTCTCAATGAAAATCCAAGACAAGCCAAGACTTCATATGAAAACTGTAATGACAACTAGGGAGTGGAAAGCTATGATGGAAACTTTATTTTGAACTAGTCAAAACAAATATTTTATTAAAAGTGTCAGATTTGGGCCGGGTGTGATGGTTGATGCCTGTAATCCTAGTACTTTGGGAGGCTGAGGCAGGTGGATAACGAGGTCAGGAGATGGAGACCATCCTGGTCAACATGGTGAAACCCTGTCTCTACTAAAAATACAAAAATTAGCTGGGCATGGTGGTGTATGACTGTAATCCCAGCTACTCGTGAGGCTGAGGCAGGAGAATAGCTTGAACCCAGGAGGTGGAGGCTGCAGTGGGCTGAGATCGCGCGACTGCACTCCAGCCTGGCAACAGAGCGAGACTTCGTCTCAAAAAGAAAAAAAAATGTGCCAGATTTAATTCATTAATAATGACAAGCTAAACACTGAAGAAGTGAAGACTTCAAATAGATAAATCACTATACGATTTTAAGAATAGTAGGTAAGAACAGTAAATATAGGCCAGGTGTGGTTGCTCACGCCTGTAATCCCAGCATTTTGGGAGACCAAGGCGGGTGGATCACCTGAGGTCAAGAGTTTGAGACCAGCCTGGCCAACATGGCGAAACCTCGTCTCTACTAAAAACACAAAAATTAGCCGGGCGTGGTGGCATGCACCTGTAGTCCCAGCTACTTGTGAGGCTGAGGCAGGGGAATCGCGTGAACCTGTGAGGCAGAGGTTGCAGCGAGCCGAGGTGGCACCACTGCACTCCAGCCTGGGTGACAGAGTGAGACTCTGTCTCAAAAAAAAAAAAAAAAAAAAGAATAGTAAGTATAGAGAATGACACACATACAGTGAAGCCTCCTAAGGATACCAAAGCCTGCTGCATCCTTAATCCCATCCAAGGTTTTCTGTTACCTGCCCACATTTCTGAGTAGTGAAGGTGGTACCAGAGCCATGTGGACCATGCTAAGAATACCAACAGTATGAGTGTCACTGACACATGCTTATGTAAAACCATTCTGTGAAGAGTGTTCTAAATGTCCTGTTAGGTAATTCCTACAAAGGAACCTACTAGGGCTATAGCTTTTGCTTGGCAGGGGTTGAGGGAATAGAGAAGAGAGAAGAGAGTCTATTTAAATTCACATTTACCAAAACCATTCCTGGGTTACTCAGAATGGCAACATATTGCCTCGAATAACTATCACCTGCTTTCAATAAGTAAATTAAATATCTCATAAAACAGAAGCCAGAATAAAAATTCTCCCAATCATGGGGAAATAATGAGCACTAAAATACAGTAATTGCTTTGACAGTTTTCGGGAAATAGGCCATATAAAGAAACAATTTTAACATTAATAAACAAACATATATTTTATATATATAAATAAAAAAACATATGTTTTTGTATTTAAAAAAGAAATCTTACTTATACTTCATACAAATGTAACATTTTATTTATATTTTCTTTATTTATACCTTAAGATTTTCTTCTTTTATATTTTATTTTCTATTTTCTATTAATTTATATTTCTATATTACAAATTGGCTCATTTCCTGAGAGACAATATAGCATGAGTCAGAGAATGAAAGCTTCCATTGAAGGTTAGCTCTTATTATCTGAATAAATAATAATTAATACTTATGCTTAAATACTTTTTTTACATTTCTTTTTGACACATCAATGTGGTATGAAATTCTAATATCATTTCTGATAAAGGTAAAAAACATTTGTTAAGTGCATAAATCTCAGGCAAGTACTATGCTGGATGCTTTATATACCTCATAAAATTCTCTGTAAATAGATTTTATCAAAAATGCCATTTGTGTAGATGAGAAAACAGAAGATAAGGGAGAAGTGACTGATTCAAAAGCTTTGAGCTAAAAGTGGCAGCTCTGGGTCAGATCTTTCTAGCTCTACTATGCATACTGACTCTGTAATTATATTAACCAAGCAATCCTTAATTAATTTCATATTATTCTAATTATATCCTGGGCTGTACTGTATTTGCAGTTACTGAGGTATATAAATTGTATCTATCAGGCAGTGCCCTCGTACATGTTTCCTGGTATGATATACAGGAAACATATACTTCTAAGAAAGTATAAGCAGCATATGTTTCTTGTTTTATCTCATAATGCCAATCAGAACCATGAGCATATGGCTCATTAACTGCTTACTGAAACGTAATATTTTCCTCATTGACAAAAGAATATTTCTAAAACCTAATAAAACTTAAAGTTGAATTACTGCAAAATTGCTTTAGGCTTTCATTAGAAAATAAATGTATAAAAATTTAGTTTTTAGAAGCATTTTACAAGGAGATACATTAATTGCTTGAAATAATGTAATTTACAAATGATAAGAATTCAGGCCGAGTGCGGTGACTCACGCCTGTAATCCTCGCACCTTGGGAGGCTGAGGCGGGTGGATCACTTGAGGTCAGGAGTTCGAGACCAGCCTGACCAACATGGTGAAACCCTGTCTCTACTAAAAATACAAAATTAGCCGGGCATGGCGGTGCACGCCTGTAATCACAGCTACTTGGGACACTGAAGCAGGAGAATCACTTGAACTCAGACAGCAGAGGCTGCAGTGAGCCGAGATCCTGCCATTGCACTCCAGCCTGGGCAAAAGAGTGAAACTCTGTATCAGACAAAAAAAAAAAAAAAAGAATTTATACTTTATGCATACAAATAGGTACACAGAAGAGATGTATACCTCTAAGTGGTGAAATCCAGATGTAGTCAGTGGTTTTCTTTCTTCCATTACTGCTGCAGCAGAACTGAGAGCCCAATCTTTTATTAGATCTTTATGTTTTTCATTGATAACAGGCCTATTATAATCCTGATTGTCATCTACTCCAAACACCTAGAGGGAAAAATTATTTTATAAATGAAAATGAAAAGTCTGAACGCAAGATTAATATGTGAATAATATAACTAACTTTAGAGGCAAATAAAAATATTCTAAATTAATTTTAATAGTTAATTTCAAAACTAAGGAAAACTTGAATGACAGTAACAGCTAATTGTGATAGCTAGAAACGAAAGCAGGCAGTCACAGCTTATGTGAAAGTAATTATCCTTTTTTTTTTTTTTGAGATGGAGTTTCGCTCTTGTTGCCCAGGCTGGAGCACAGTGGTGTGATCTCGGCTCACTGCAACCTCCACCTCCTGGGTTCAAGCGATTTTCCTGCCTCAGCTTCCCGAGTGGCTGGGATTACAGGCATGCGCCACTATGCCTGGCTAGTTTTGTATTTTTAGTAGAGACAGGGTTTTTCCATGTTGGTCAGGCTGGTCTCGAACCCCCGACCTCAGGTGATCCGCCCACCTCGGCCTCCCAAACTGCTGGGATTACAGGAGTGAGCCAACATGCCCGGCCGAAAGTAACTATCCCTTTTTTTAACATTTAGCAAATGTCCTGTTTGATTAAAAAAATATATTCAAAACATATTTTATTTGTTAAAAGATTTAATAGGCCAGGCGTGGTGGCACACATATGTAATCCCAGCACTTTGGGAGGCCGAGGCGAGCAGATCACTTGAGGTCAGGGGTTCCGGACCAGCCTGGCCAACATGGTGAAACCCCGTTTCTACTAAAAATACAAAAATTAGCTGGGCATGGTGCCACGTGCCTATAGTCCCAGCTACTTGGGAGGCTGAGGCAAGAAAAAGAAAATAGCTTGAACCCAGGAGGTGGAGGTTACAATGTGCTGAGATCATGCCACTGCATTCCAGCCTGGGCAGAAAAATGAGACACTGCTTCAAAAAAAAAAAAAAAAAAAAAAAACCACGATTTAATAATGTTGTTAAACACTACGACAATGCAAAGAGTTAGAAAAAAGTATCTCTTCAGTTTCTTTTCAGCTTCTTTGCTCTATTATTATTGTGACACTTGTTGAAAAACTATAAACACGTGGCTCATTTTATCTGTTCCTTCCCTAGCAAATGTCTACACATAAAATTTTCTAAGATGCCATTTTATTGTATAATTGCGACATAGTGGATAGCATAATTCTCAAACTGTATTTGCCTAACAATCCCTTAAAGACCTTTGTTTGAAATGCAGATTCCAGGCCTATTCAAGATTAACTGTTTCAAAAAGCAAGTTGTCAATGTCCAACACTTCTGAGAAGTTCTAAATACTAAGACAAACAATGGCGTGCTTTTCTTCTATGGGCAGGACCTGAGTCTTACTCATTTCCTGGCAATAATAGGCCCTGGATGTCACAGAATAGATTGGAAAAATTTTAGGCATAGAAATTTTAACATTCTATTCTGCTATTAAATCTCCACTGTGTTCCCAATTTTTATTCTTTATAGTTATTGTTTGTGGCTCTGATTATTACAATCTAGAAAAATATCATGCATTTGAATGAGCAATTTGCAGAGAGGATCTTTAGGATATAACCAGAGAGCCTTCATTTTC
The DNA here is from genome assembly GCF_006542625.1 of Nomascus leucogenys. NCBI lineage: Eukaryota > Metazoa > Chordata > Mammalia > Primates > Hylobatidae > Nomascus > Nomascus leucogenys. The sequence goes on along the minus strand of NC_044385.1, from coordinate 5,103,612 downwards.
TATAAAGAGAAGCTACCTCAGGCTAAACTATTTTCTAGACATAAAGTTTTAATGGTCTTATAGTACAGCTATCTGATAAGCTCTAAAGTTCATATTTAGTGTAACAGATATCAGACTTTCTCATTCACTAAAACTTGAAAATTTTACCACTAGATGGCCTTATTACTTAATATTTAATTCTAACATAACTATAGTTGTCAAGAAATATGATTTAATATTCTCTTGAATGCCTCACTATTTAAATTACCTTTGCTTTAGGAGCAAATTATATATTGTTTATTTTAAATCAAATATGAATTTTAATGCATGGAAGCACAATGTACAGAAGGGAAAAAACTAAAACTGCTTCGTTGTGCTTAACATTAGCGTTGTTTAACAGCAGTGAAAAAACCAGAGTATAACCTGTGTCCTCTAACCCCCACTTGTAAAGAAAGCAAGTTATAGCTATTCAAGTTATTTGTATCCGTCTTTAAAGAAGTTAATCATTCCTAACTCAAGTCACTGAACTCCAATTTTACTTGTTTATTTCCTTATTTTATAATTACTAACAAAAATCTAACTCAAGTTTGAAAGTAAAAGTAACCACATGAGTACTTGCATTTTTGCATCTCTTTGACATGTAATTTAGAAATTACCTTGAGTGATTTTCTGATGAATATTTAATTCTAATCCACACTAAAAACTTGATTTCCTTAAACATCTAAGCACCAGCAGTTTCAAATAAAATATCATGAACCTCTCTAAATCACTTCTGACACCACTTTGAAATGACAACAAAAAACATACGAAGAACTAATCCTGTGAGGAAGGGGAGCTGAAGCAGGGCAGAAAATACTTGGATGACGTTCGACATTGGATGACGTTCGACAGATTCCTTTTAAAGCATTAGAGACAGCTATACATTGTTACTTAATAATTTAAGTAACAATTATTTCTTCTCCAAACAAGTGGTAGGGCCTGACCTACTACAGTGTGGGGAAAGAAGCCTTCAAATTTCACATCTGTTTTGATAGCGTTTTGAAAAATTAATGACAGCAATGACTACCAGTCCACATTGAAATCCCTATCTATGCGTTTCTGCCTCTACGTAGAAACACATCCACTTGTGACAACTTTTATGTGACAACAAAGATATAAAGTTTATACTGTCTATATATTTAAAGTTAGTGTACTTTTCACACTTACAAAAGGTACCTACAATCTGAAAAAAGAGCTGATAATTGTATAGAACTTGAGAGCTCCTCAAAACCAAGACCAAGTATGCTAGGTTCTCTCACCTAGGAACATGCAAGGCTTCACTTCAATTACCAACTACATAGACTGTTGCTTACGGTCATCCCACCTGCTGGAAGGCTCAAAGGTATTTCTTTTTTTTTTTCTTTTTTTTGAGACGGAGTCTCGCTCTGTCACCCAGGCTGGAGTGCAGTGGCGCAATCTCGGCTCACTGCAAGCTCCGCCTCCCGGGTTCACGCCATTCTCCTGCCTCAGCCTCTCCGAGTAGCTGGGACTACAGGCGCCCGCCACAACGCCCGGCTAATTTTTTGTATTTTTAGTAGAGACAGGATTTCACCATGTTAGCCAGGATGGTCTCAGTCTCCTAACCTCATGATCTGCCCGCCTCGGCCTCCCAAAGTGCTGGGATTACAGGCGTGAGCCACCGCGCCCGGCCTCAAAGGTATTTCAAACACAGTATCTCAGCTCTAGGCTCATGATTCTCTTCTCTGGTCTGGTCTCAATCCAAATCCCAAACATGAGATACAACAAAATCCAGTTCTCTCATTCAGCTAGGAACTTCTGTAGGCTAGAAGTCCACAGTGGGGAAGGAGATGAGATACCTAATTTTTTTTTTTGAGATGGAGTCTCACTGTGTCCCCCAGGCTGGAGTGTAGTGGCGCGATCTCGGCTCACTGCAAGCTCCGCCTCCCGTGTTCACGCCATTCTCCTGCCTCAGCCTCTGCGAGTAGCTGGGACTACAGGCGCCCGCCACCATGCCCGGCTAATTTTTTGTATTTTTAGTAGAGACGGGGTTTCACTGTGGTCTCGATCTCCTGACCTCGTGATCCGCCCGCCTCGGCCTCCCAAAGTGCTGGGATTACAAGCGTGAGCCACCGCGCCCGGCCGAGATACCTAATTTTTATGCTTGCACCCCAAGTTTGCCAGTTTCTAATTCTTCTAGAGTAGGATCAATGGAAGGCGGAATAGGACAGGAGTAGAAAACTTCTTTGTGAACTTGCACTTGCATGGATAGCTGTCTGGGCCTGGCAGATGTTTAAAGACAACTCATTCGTATTGGGGGTAGGAAGTGGCTTTCACATGTTCTCTCCTACAGTTCCCCCGATCCGAGTAGATACATCTCTATTTGTGGAGCGAGCCACGACCCCTCTGCCATGGCCTTTAGGTCTGGGTTAAGAAGGCAGTACCTCCCTCCCTAACCCACTCCAACAATCATGAAGCAATCTTTTCTTCTGAATACATTTGTATATTTGGCATTTCACTTTGGGATTTCAAATCCAAAGCTTAGTGGCTACTGTAAACCATTTTAACAACCTGTTACTGAGGAATGGCACTTACTCTCCACAGGCTACTTGGCTAGCCACTGCAGGGGATTACAAAATCTGTATGACAGTCTTAGCTTTTGAGGAGGTTAGGTCTAATAAAGGAGCTTATAAAAAGAAGAGGCTGTCACCTGAAAGAACCATGCAGGAATATTCTGTAATTAAAACTAAATATCCATAAGAGCCAAACTATATTTTTAGATTTTAGTTTTAAGTTTAAAGAGACTAAACATTCCCCAGATAACAAACTTGTACAATACAAACCAAACCTATGAAAAGTTTGACTGATTTTTTTCACTAGCATATTATGATCATGGTCATTATCATTTAAAAGCTCAGTCTGTGCAAAGATCCACAGTGTCCAATTCTGATATCAGAATGGTGAGGATGGGGGATACAGGGTCAACTTTCGTGGGGATAAATATCCTACCTATTGAATATTTGCAGAGAGGTGAAAATTTACATTTAGTAACATCAGATACGGGAAGCTTGCTGATTGTGACAGAAAATAGAGACCACTGTGAGAGAAGAGAAGCGCCGTGGGGTAAGATGTAGGCATAAAAATATAGTAATACAATGTAGAGCAAAATGATAATTCAATAGCAACAGTGCTAATTTATTAGTTTAAAAAATATCCAAATCAGTTGGAATTCAGAATTCATATTCCCACAGAAATGAAAAATATAATGGCAGATTAAACATCTAACTTCTACAGTCTTATTTTAAAGTAACAACTGAAAAATAGTATTGCATTAGTATATCAATCACATCAAGGTGTCCAAGTAAAAATGTAGTCAAGTTTCAACCTCAGATAACCAGAACATCATTCTCCTCAATGAGAAGTCCAAAGACTTCTTGGGTAAGGAGAGCAGGGTCTCTGTTAGATCAAATCAATAGTAGAGGTTCCCATGGCCCATGAAAATAATTTGACAAATAATTACTTTAAGAATTATGCAGAATTCTAGCCACTAGTGTCAAGGAACTAAATCAGGATGATTTAAGAGGAGAATTTATTTTTGTAATTGTCCATGAAAATCTAATTTTACTTTTAAAAAGAAAAATCCCTTAAAATTCAATGGAATAAATTATTCTGAATATTTAACACTGTGATTTTTATCACATATTTGTAATCAACTTTTCAATTTAAAATTCAGACAAAATTATTAGAAGAGCACAGAAAGGGAGTCAGGAGAGACATTTTATAATTTATCCAGGTACATAAATAAATATATGTACATGCACATTCATAACAGTGTTACAACAGCCAAAGGAAGAAACAACACAATTATCCATCTGTGGATGAATGGATGAATAAAATGTGGTTTATGCAAGCAATAAGATATTTATTCAGCCATAAAAAGGAATGGGCAGGGCGTGGTGGCTCATGCCTGTAATTCCAGCACTTTGGGGGCTGAGGCTGGTGGATCACCTGAGGTCAGGAGTTTGAGACCAGCCTGGCCAACATGGCGAAACCCCCTCTCTACTAAAAATACAAAAATTAGCCGGGCGTGGTGGCACGTGCCTGTAGTCCCAGCTACGAATGAGGCTGAGACAGGAGAATCGCATGAACTCGGGAGGTGGTGGTTACAGTGAGCCGAGATCATGCCACTGCACTCCAGCCTGGGCGACAGAGCAAGACTCTGTCTCAGAAAAAAAGGAATGAAGTACTGATACAGGTTACAACACATGTGAACCTTGAAAACATTATTCCAAGTGAAAGTAGCCGGTCACAAAAGGCCACATATGGTATGATTCCATTTATAGAAAATGTCTAGAATAAGCAAATCCATAGAGACAAAAAGTAGGTTAGTGGCTGCCAGGAGGCTGGGAGAGGAAGGAATGGGAAATGACTGCTTAATGATTATGAGATTTTGTTTTGCAGTGATGAAAATGCCCTGAAATTAAGATAGTGCTGATGGTTGTACAACCTTGTGAATGTACTAAAAGCCATTGAATTGTACACTTTAAATGGCTAAAATAGTCAATTTTATATTATATGAATTTTACCTCATATTTTCTTTAAATGGGACTCTATCTTCTTTTTTTTTTTTTTGAGATGGGTCTTGCTCTGTCACCCAGGCTGGAGTGCAGCAGCGTGATCTTGGCTCACTGCAACCTCTGCCTCCCGGGTTCAAGCGATTCTCCTGCCTCAGCCTCCCGAGTAGCTGGGATTGCGGGCTCATGCCCCATGCCCTGCTATTTTTTTTGTATGTTTAGTAGAGAGGGGGTTTCACAGTGTTAGCCAGGATGGTGTCAATCTCCTGACCTCATGATCCACCCACCTTGGCCTCCCAAAGTGCTGGGATTACAGGCTTGAGCCACTGCGCTCAGCCTCTATCTTCTTCCTTTGCTCCCCTGTCTGGGTGAAAACATGTTCTTAAATCTTTGTCTTCCCTCTTAACCTATCTTGTGTCCTTGATTCTCCCCATTACTTAGAAGTCTTACATCCATAATCTCTTCCCTCCCATCACTTCCTACATCTTTCTCGATTTGCTCTTTCTTTTATATCTTCAAATTATACTTAGATCTCATCTAATTCCTCTAAAATTTAAATGTCCAATTTCTCTCCTTTTTATGGTCATTCCCTGGTCACGCATCCCCTCTTACAGTCCCTATAAGCTGGCTGTTCATCAATAATCATGTTCCCCTTTCCTTGCCAAGAAGCTTTTCCACCTGGAAGCTGTCAGGTAGGTATTGCTAGGAACTCAAAGGTAAGTCTAGTCTATTTATCACAGCATCTCCCCGAAATTTATACATTTCTTCTTCTGAGACTATCTTTGCAGCTTTCATACTTAATATTACAAAGCTAAGTTTATAATATATACAAGGTTTTAAACTATATATTTTAACAAGTTATTTTGGAATCAAGATATAAACTAGTTTCAGCATATAAAAATGCAGAAAAATTTCTTTGTAGGGGCCTGGTTGGATTTAATTAATCCATAAATTCATTGAAATAAGTTAGCCAATATACAACGAATCATATACAAATGCTAACAAATGAAAAAGCAGGTCACAAATTTTTCTTTCTCATTCATTCACATTCAAAAGATATTTATTGAGTGTCTATTACATGCCAGACACTGTTCTAGACACAAGGGATACAGATGTGAACAAGACAAATAACATCATCTTAGAGTGGACAAACAGAAAATAAACCAGATGGAAGTGAGTTCTACAAAGAAAACAGAACATGGCAATCTGATGGAGAGATACAAGAAGTGAATGATGCAGCTACTTTAAATAGAGTGGTGAGTAAAAGCCACTTCAAAGTGAATTATGAGATGGGTATACAGTTTCCATTTTTCAAGACAAAAAGTTACGGAGATGGATGGTGGTGATGGCTGTCCAACATTTTAAACATATTTAATAACACTAAACTCTACAGTTAAAAATTGCTAAGATGATAAATTTTATGTTATATATATTTTCTACAATAAAAAGATGGAAAGAATAAATAAAATGAATTATGAGAAGCTAGGCATGCCAAAAACACAAGGAAGAGCTTATTAGATTGAGGGCACAATTTTCTCAAAGAGGAAAATAAATAGAATTTCATACAATAAGAGAGAAAGGAAAATGAGGGCAAACCTATTATGTTAGGCCTCTGGCTGAATAAAAGGTGAGGGTTCCCTCGTGAAGCTTTGGAACTTAACATAGCAGGAGAGTTTCTTATACCCAGGAAGGAGGCGGCAGAGGTTAAGAAGGGTTGAGGAGAACTGATCAGAGAAACCAAAAGTAAGCTCTCCTGGTAGAAATTAAAAAGAAAAAATTCTCAATATAGAAAAAATTGCTGACTCTGTTGTCAAAGTCTTCTCCTATTGTCCAAGGCTCTTACTTGATCTCCTACTCCTTGAGTTCCCAAGCACATCTAATTTTCTATTTGAGTGGACTTTGGACATCCTGCCTTCCTCTGAGTTCTATGTAGCACTGTCTACATAGATTTTGATTCTGGTTTATCATCGTTTCCCTGGCTCTTACTTGGATCTCATCTTAAATCTTGCTGTGACTTTCAGGGTTTGGAATATTTTCACAGGGTCCAGACCCTCAGCACTGACTTTCTTCAGCTGTTTGACTGACTGCTGTAAATGTTCTTCCTCTCATGTTTCTGGTTTTGTTATAGGTCTCCTGGCTTTAGATTCTTCCCTACCAACTGTTGCTTATAGAACCAGCAGTGACCAGGCCCTATGAGGGAAGAAAAGATGCTAATAAGAGGCTTTGTGGGGGAGATATATTGACACAATGAACAAGAATCAAAACTCAGGACAAGAAAAGTATCTGGCAGAGTTGGTCTATGGTATGAAATTTATGAGGAGAAATATTTCTTTTAAGAGGATAGTCCCTCAAGCCCTCCACAATGATCATTTTTTCTTGTTCCTTTAATGTTTAGCTTTCTGTTCTTACCACAAGTTTCTCCTATTTAGCTTAGGAGGTTAGGAAGTAACCCTGACAAGGTCTTCCTCTTGCCTCAGTGGTCATCTCTTTTGATGGAAGAATGGAGAGAAGAAACTGGTACTGTGATGGGAAGGTAGTTATCGGAGAGGCCAAGGGAGAGAGGGTTGGGAGAGATAATTACTACTATGAGAAATAAATGCCTTTAATCTAGGCAGGCAACAGCACTTTCTTATAGTGTATTTCCATGTAAACTTAGACATAAAACTTAAGAGGTCTTTATCATATCAGGTATATGTGTTAACATTTTAAAGGTGAATTTGAGGACATGCATAAAATAAGGTGATCTATTGAGAGAGACAGCCCCAAAATACAAACCCAAATGTTGTAATCTCATAACTTGGCGACAGAAAAAGAGGGTAGGTAGTTCACTATCTTTTAACTACTACCAGCACAGAAAAATAAGGATACAGCAGTTTAGCTTGGTCATCTCTTTAAAGAAATCCTATTCTAATGTTATACACCTCTTCCCAAGGTAAAATGCAAATACATGGTTTGCTCATCTTCTTTATCCCAAGAATTACAATGTATTTTGGAGAAAAACTGAAAAGGCATTCTGTGCTCATCATAGTTAACATCAGTGTGTCACGTGATACTGTTGCTTACTGACTTCTCTTCGCTCTGCTTTTGATTCCAAGATGCTACATATTCCTTTGGTTTTCTCTTATTCCTTTTTCACACTTTTCAGTTTCTTTTGTTTGCCCTTCTCCTTTGTCCATCAATGTTGGTGTTGCTGAGATTTTCATACTTTATTTCCTCTCACCCTATACATTTTCTCTGATTGATCTCATCTCTTATTTTGTATTCAATTACTGCTATGGTTTGGATGTGGTTTGTCCCTGCCAAAACTCATGTAGAAGTTTAATTGCCAGTGTGACAGTGTTGGGAGGTGAGGCCTAGTGGGAGGTGTTTGGGTCAAAAAGGCAGATCTCTCATGAATATATTAATGCTGTCTTGTGAGTTCTTGTTCTTATGGGAATGGATTTGTTCCCTTCATAGTAGACTGTTATAAAGTGAGGCAGCCCCTCTTGTTTTGCCTTTTTGCATATGTCCACTTCTCCTCTGACTTTCTCTACCGTGTTTTGACCCAGCATGTAGCCCTTAACATAAGCCAGCCATATGTGGAGCTATGCTCTAGAATTTCCCAGCCTACAGTATTGTGAGCTAAATAAACCTCTTTTCTGGATAAGCTACCCAGTCTCAGATATAGCAACACAAAACATACTAAGACAGCTGCCCTCTATTGTCTAATAATTCCCAGATCTGTATTTTTAGCCCAGACTTCTTACCTAAGATCTAGTCATTAACTGATTGACTACTGGACATGACAGCAGCTTTTAGATTGCCTTCTGTGCTTCTGACATTTCCAATGTTCAATCCATACTTCACACTTCTGACAGTGACTCGACCATGTCCATTGCCCTACTTAAACGTTTTCAATGATTCCCCACTGCCTTCGGCATTAAAGTCCTCAGTATGATATATAATGAACTTCAATATCGAGTCCAATCTCATCTCTTCAAAAGTATCTGTGGTCCTCTGAACAAGTCATGTGTGATCCTGTGCTTTCGAATAGGCTGTTCTGTATTTCTGGAAAACTCTACCTAGCATGCCTGTTATGGGATTAATTACGTATGTTTCACGGCTAGCTCAGCTGGCAATATTTATTGAGGACATTTTATATGCTGGCACTAGGTTCCTACAGTCACGGAGTTTACATTTGTTTGTGTCTCTCTCCAATGGGAGTGGGGAGGCAAATGAATAAACAGTGAACTAGTGAAGCAGTAATAAAGCTTATGATTAAAATGAAACAAGTTGATGACAGTGACTACTTTTTTTTTTTTAACTGAATGACTAAAGACTTCTCTGAGGAAGGAATGTCCTCTGAAGACCTGAGATCTCCTCTTGGAAGCTATTGGTAGCTTTCCTCCAACCGCTTTAGTTTTTAAGTCTTGGTTTTCGTCTGTGTATGTCTATTCTAGTACACAGCCATTTCTTGAGAGAAAGAGCTCAGTCTTTTCATTATGAATCACCTTCTCATAGACACAAAGCCTGGCACATAGTTAATGTTGAATTAAAGTTGCTAAATAAACGAATCAATGAAATAGAACACATCTCAGATGATGACGTGAAAAAGAGTTTGACCACATGAACGTTTCCAGGACCAAAGAACATTTAAATTCAGACAAACAACAGCTGATGGCCCCAACTTCCATCCCACACACCCAAACTTCAAAATGGAGAAACTGGATGACAACACTCGTCCAGGCAACTTGATATGATGCCTGTATATACTCCTATCCTCCCAAAGTGCTTTTTCTGCCTTCCTTCTGGCTGTTGTTGGTCTTTGTTTTCTTCACACCCACAGGTTACTTCATCTTACTCAGACATAAGCTTCTATGCTTTTGTTTTCCCAGAGCCTGACTTTAGCCCGAATTTGGCTATAAGGTTTATGTGGATTCAAGCTAATGGAATCTCAGCTCTTTTTCTTTGGTAGTCACAAGATAACGTAGTGAGCTTTATTCTTCCCAGCAATATGGTCTCAGCTTCATTTTCTGGTTTTTACAAACGAACAATGACTTCGAACCATGTACGCAGTCACATCTACCATTACTCCTTTAAATGACTCCTGCTGTAATGTCTTGGGTTTCTCTATCCATAGTGTGACCATATAATTTGCTGTCAAAATGGACTCTGAGAATAAAAAATGATGCTTATGATAATTGTAGGCAACAGGTGTAAAACAGGTTTTGTGGCCACCCTCTCTATCCAGCAGTTTCCTGAAGAGTTTCATCTGCTACAGTGACTTCTTTCTTGGCTTTCTGCTGTCCTGGCCAAGCCAGCCCCTCACACTGTCACTCCCACTGTGGTTTTATATTTAACCCTTTCAGTGCTGAAAGAACATTCTGAGATTTGTCAGTACTTTATGTAGAGATTCAAATGTGGAAACTCCTAATAACAGTAATGATAAAGCAACATTTATAAAGCAATAAGATAGGTATTGTGATAAGTCTTTTATATGTTTTATTGAATTCTTTTTATAATCTAGTGATATCTCCTCTGTTTCAGAGATAAAAGAAACTGAGGCTTAAAGAGGTAACTTTATCCAAGGGCACACACTAGCACATGCAAAGTTTATATTTAATCCCAGATCTGTCTCCTTACAAGTATCCATGTTCTTAAATTGCACTCTCTCTCTCTCTTTCTCTATATCTAAAATCTCTCTCTATATATAAAATCCTTCACTGCAAAATAATCTTTTAATGGGAAGACATCAGCCATTATGATCAGTCATTAAGAAACATGAGATGTTTCTTAAACACTATACTTTTCATATTAACAACTATAATATTGCTCACCTATTTCCCAGACAAGGGGTCTCCAAAAGTTTGGAGTTGAGCAGCTCAGTGGTAAACTTTAAGCATGTACTCCACAATAAATGTATATTTAGAAATTATACGTACTCTCTTACAGTGTAGTAAGAGATTTTATATACTATAGAACACAATCCAAAATAAAAATTACAAATATGAAAATAAAGGTAAACATTAAGTTCTAATATTTTTCCTGCATCCCAAAGGGTTATCTTATCTTGCCCTCCTCCCTGAGAGGCCATTCCAGAAACTCATAATCTAAGTAAGTGCATCTCAAATGTTAATGTGCACATTAGCCAACTGGAGATCTCACTTCTAATGTAGATTTTGACTTGGTATATATAGGATGGGCCTGAGAAGTTGCATTTCTAACAAGCTTCCAAGTAATATTTATGCTGCTTGGAGCATATTTGAGTAACAAGAGCGGATTTGAGTATGGAGCGGATTTGAGTAACAAGAATTCAAACAAAAGATTAACGTTTAGCCAAACGGATGCTGCTATTTTGCAAGAGGTAATATTAGGTTGGTGCAAAAGTCACTGCGGTTTTTGCCATTACTTTCAATGGCAACCTTGATAGCTGATTCTAAAGTCAACCTTTCACGACCATTGGCAAAACTGAGAAAAATTACCTTTTAAACCATGCAACAATCCTTATACACGCTAACCAATAATATCAAAGAACATACTTGAAATGTAGATAACCATCACGACTGGTCATATACGTGGCTAAACTAGTAAACTAAATCATAAACAACTGATTTTGTTTTCATATACTTCTCTTCTATCACCAATGACAGCAGTGAATAGAAATTTAAAAAAAATACAGACAAAGAACAAAGCTAAAATAAGTATTTTCATCTGCTTTCAACAAGAAATCAGCAGGTAGGAAATCTGTGGTTAACTATTATTGGCTAATATCTACATTTATGTTAACAGAGTTATAGCAATGTTTGTTGGTTGTTTCTTTTTATTTTTTAAATAAATGCAAAGCAAGAATGTCCAAAGCATACTATTTTTAAAACCTATCTTTAATTTACACAAATTTAAAAGGTCCAAACCTTTTAAATACACAGAGCTTTATGTATGAAACTCAGGTAAATTCAGAATATCAGCAAATAAAATCACAAAGCATGTTGGTCTTACTGTTAGTCTTGCAGTTCCCTAACAAAACCCTAAAATTCACATACCACTGACTGCATGACAACATCTCATGCTGACTCTCCAATAATTTCCACCAGTCAAATACACCACACAACAACTAAGATCACACTCAAATTTCAATTATTTACCTTGTCAATCATTTTTCTTGCTTCCACTTCCTCACTGTTGGGATTCTCTAACTCAATGGTATAAGTACCCTTGTCACTTTGGTCATCATCATTATCCTTTTCAGAAGTAGCAGAAGTTGCTTGAATTTTTAACATTTTATCCATCTCCTGGCTTGGTCTGTGCCCAAGACTCCCTGAACTTCTTAATAATGCAGTTTGTAGGAAGGGTATTGACACCGATGGCTCCTCTGATTTCTGTTTTAACAATTTCCCATGTGGAACACCATGCCCCCCTCTGTGATGCGCAGAGCTAGTCTGTAAAGACAAAGAAACCACTTTGGCATCTGCTGTTGGAGACTTTGCTTTCTCAAGTTTTGTATGTGGTGTTGAATATGTAGTTTCCTGACACAAGATTCCCGCACTTTGAGTAAAAGAATATGACCTTCTTTTTCTGGGATTGTCTTCATCAAAGAATGCAATCATAAAAGCAGTTTGACTTACAACAGCTTGGTCTTGATGCTTTTCAGTAGCCTGGACCTTCTGTAGCTTTTTGTGTTCTGAATGGTGGCGTCTTAAGTGTTCCTCAAGAGTTGCACGTTTGCTACAGCGCCTGTGAGCCCCAGCGTTCTCTGAATCACTTTGCGTACCATCATCATGTTTATTTCCTGGATACAAAAAGAAACCACACAATAGAGAAGGAAAAAGTCCCATGTAGAAATTTAGAAGCATATACAAAAGTGCTATTTGTTTTGCTCCCCTCCTCCTTTTCAATCCAAAGTCATATGTTCTCTTCAGTAACAGGCTCGGCAAACTTGCTCAATTGCAATGGTTACATTCAAATTTTATCAACTGACAATGAGGTCCTTTATAAACAACTGAATAGGATCGCCTTTCTCCAAATTTTAACTTTATAATGTTTCATCAATGTCTTAATAGATAATCAATGCTCTATCTCTGCGATATTTGTATTCCTAACATCAATAAACATTAATTCTGCCTTCAAATTATACACCTTATTTAGCAATAAAAAATTTGACTCTAGCATTAGAGACGAAAAAAGACAAGAAAAAGGGTAATGTCACCGAAATGCTTACTGTTACACAGGAAATGAGAACACAAGTATTGTAAAAATGTGATGAATCTTAAGCTTCACTGATGTTCAATACTTTCAGAAGCTCAGCATATTTTTCCTTTTTATTAAAAAGATTCAAATTTGTAGTCCCCACTAATTATTGCAAAATTTTTTCCAAATATCTTTCCAGCTATGAGAATTTTTGAAAATTGCATTTGCACTCGAAACTCTAGTGGCTTCAGAGTTAAAGAAAGCATGCTGAGAGGTCTATCAATGCAAAGGGTCACCTATGAAATCTCCACCTGGATCTAAGGACCACTGGGCAAACCGCATGGTGCTAAATATAACCAGCTATTTTCCCCATGAAGCTTATCAGGTTAGAATATATTTGAATTTTGAAAGATCACCTCTTTAACAAAAGTTTTTCGATTTTAGAGAAAGTAAAAGCCACTAAATAGTTACCCTTAATGGTTCTGTTATGTTTTGGATGTGATGACACAAAAATTATTTTTTTCCTGATTTAAAATTCTCATTACCTAAATAATAAGTATATGATAAAAATAATCAAATGATATTGTATTATTATAGCATGAAATTATTAGAAAGTAAAGTTATTCTATGCATATTTTAAATGGAATCACAAATCAGATCTTCAATTAGTTTTAAGCTTCTTTAGCTATAAATGAATTTAGTCAACAAGGTACATTCTAATGCTTCCAGGACTAAATCTGATTTTTAAATTTACCTGGGCTACAAATTTTAATGTGAACACCCACTGAATAATATGCTACCAAACAAAATAATGATCAGACATGAAAGACTTGGGGGTGGGAGAAGCAAATGACCTATGTCTAGGGAAGTTGAGTGTTAATCTTTATAGGTTGTTTCTAATGAATTTAGAGATTACTAACTGGTCCCATCGATTTAACACAGAAACACTAGTTATAAAAATGTGGTGCATAAAAGGAATGAGAAGACACAGAATAGAGAACTGCAGAACACACAGAAAAGGGTCATGTCTTGGAAAAGTAATAGGCAAGGGAAACAAGGGGAGTAAGATGAAAATGAAGGTGATTTGGAGATCACGTCTATCAAAGTAATAGTGATTAATACTATAAAAATCATATATGACAACAAATCTGAAGATCTTTCTTCAAATTGTTGACTACTCAAAATGCAATCTGAAAAGAAAAAATGGGATTAATTAATGAAATCCCTGCCTCAGGTAATTAAGCTAGGAATAACAGATAGCAGATGAAAGGCAAGCCCAAACAAACTCACTAGTTCAAATATAGACTTCATTAAAAACACTAGATTTTACAACCTATTTCATTGTTGTATTGGCTCTATTGAAAAGGAATCCAGTTTCTAAGAGCTGAAAATGACTAAATTCCAATATTCGCTGTACCATAAGAATAACAGATCACGCACATACAGAAAAATTTTAATGAAAATACCATCTTCACAGAATTTAATTGATTCCAATACATACAATTTGGCACTTAGTGGTGTCAGGCCCTTTCAAATATCTTTCCTACAACTTGTAGTTCAAAACTTTTCTTACAAGTTAGTCATTTTCTTTTTTGGAAAATTACCATTCCCTCTTGTATTTTGTCAGGGTTATACAAGTCAACATCTCATCACAGCTGCAATTTTCTGTTTCTACTGAATAAAAAAGTCACTAGGAAACAGTCCTCACCAAGTTCTTTTCTTTCCTTTGCTTATCATTAGCTATGCCTAAATATGTTGAAGTCCTTTTAATATTTTTAGGGTAGGTTAGCTGTAACAAGTCAGTGGTGTGGCCTAAAGCAGTGGGAACTCTCCTAAAGGGTTAAAGTGTATGGGCTTTATTTTCCTCACTGTCCCAAAGCACCTGCACTTTACTCTTGTAGGAGCAAAGTTTTTTGTTTTAGTTTTGTTTTGCCTACTTTCAATTCTTTGATCTAAACAGTTGCTGCAAACCTAATTTTTGTAAAATTTTTATTATTTGCTATAACTACATTTATTTAGAGTCTGGCTATATACTTTTTATATCCTAAATCATGGAAAATTGTTATCTAATGATGGAAGCTCTGACCTTTGGGGAAAGTCACATGTCATTTATACACATGTCCAGAAAAGTAAAATGAGTCTATCTTGGATCAAAAAATGAGTTATATTCACAAAAACACTATCTTCAATGGCTTGTAAAATGGTCTGAAGGCAAATCCAAAAGAAGAGTTCTCACACTGGCACCATACTGGAATGTATGTCTACCTATAAATCAACTTTGAAGGACAACAGTAATATGATTACATAATTTCTAGTAAGGGCTTAAAAGATCTAATCATTAAAATACAGATACAGTATACATGTGGACATTAATCCCTCTATTTGGAATTAGGCCCACAAATGGGCCTTGTGAGGAGAGAATGTTTTAAAATAATGGCTTAAAAATAATAGTCAATACAGGCTGGGCGCGGTGGCTCACGCCTGTAATTCCAGCACTTTGGGAGGTTGAGGCGGGCAGATCATGAGGTCAGGAGATCGAGACCATCCTGGATAACACGGTGAAACCCCGTCTCTGCTAAAAATACAAAAAAATTAGCTGGGCGTGGTGGCAGGTGGCTGTAGTCCCAGCTACTCGGGAGGCTGAGGCAGGAGAATGGCATGAACTCGGGAGGCGGAGCTTGCAGTGAGCCGAGATCGCGCCACTGCACTCCAGCCTGGGTGACAAAGACTCTGTCTAAAAAAAAAAATAAAATAAAATAATAATAGTCAATATAGAAAATAGTTATAATGACTAAAATAAGTTACAAATGGGTTTAATAAAGGTATTTTTAAAAAGATTGTCTTTTAAAAGGATATTTTACCTCGGTTTTTGTTTATTAAGAGTGGTTTTAAAAAGTCTAAGTTATTTCTAAATTCTCAAGGTTCAGCTACCTCTTATACTGTACTAGGATATCAATATTATTTATCCAATTCATATAAACAGCCTACTTATTTGTGAGTGTTAACCTATATAAACAAAATGTCGCAATTATGTATTGTCTAGAAGTAAAAGGTCACAATCATATGCCAGGTAACTGCTGATAACTATAATTAAATATTGTGATAGGCTCCGACAAATAATTAGGTAATCACATCATCTCACTGTACTGAAATGTCTTAGAAGCAAATCAGAAATAAGTATACAAATACTATTTCTTCATTACTTGATCAGAATGCCAGGACATAAGGTACAGATTAAATCAGGGCCAGTCTTGTCACTGACAGAGAAGTCACCCATTGTTTATTCAAATTAGTACCTATCACATGCTCGAGTACTAGATGAAGTATTAGGAGTACAAAAACTCCTAATATAGTAACAGAATGGTCAGATAAACATGTAATCACAATCTGTTCAAAATCGTTTTCCTTACAGATAGCTTATTAAATAAAAGATAGAGTAACATAAATCCATATTCAATTAATTCTAAAATAAATTTAACTGGCAAAACCAATGAGAAAAAACTGATCAGCTGATACATCAATGTACAAACATACAAATTTTACTAATTTTGGCTAAGTTCTACACAAATAAAGTATATATATTTCAAAAATGAACATTCAACTCTAATTTTCATAAAGTCCTAATATTAAAAAAAATTTTAAACTGGATGAATAGATCCTACCAAATATTTCTAAACCAAAAATCTTTGTTTTATGAGTAACCACTGAGCATACTTTGAAGCACTCCATCAGTAATGTGACTGCATTACCCAAGTGGAACTTTTGGCTCAGACCTGGTTTAAAATTTCTTTCAGAATCTAGATATTGATCTCAATAGAGAACAGAATTGAATATATCTTTTCCTTAAATCAAGAAAATGATGGAACTCGTCTTCTAGGGAACTCTACTGGTGAACTTAATAAATTTTATATTTCTAGAAGAAAGAGACTGTTTTACAGCATAAATATAAGCTCATAAAACCAACCTGGTTTTGTCAAGAAAATGAAGAAAGACTATTTTGAATGAGGAAGTTGGACCGGGCAGTGTGGCTTCCTGTTGAGTTTTAAGACTAAATATAACCTTTGAAAAAAGCAGAATGTTTTCTACCACGTAAGTATCTACGAGTAGTACAGTAACTGAAGACTAGATTTTCTTTATCATAAAATAGGAAGTTCTGAAGGATCAAATCACTTTACCTTTCAACCTTTTCAAGTACACTGGAACATCACTTTTAATGCTTTTAGAATCCTCTTCTGTTCTTTCCCATAGCATTTGAGGAGGGTTGTTTTGTGCTAGCCAGTCAGCGACTTTGTTTTCCGGTGCCATCATTCCTGTTTGAATCCCCGGCAAGTCTTGAGTTCCAGGAGAAGACTTCTTGGACTTGTGGCGCTGATCAGAAGTAAACTTTGTCACATGGTCTCTAATAGTTACCTTCCCTGGGGTACTGTCATCAAATTCAATGGTAAATGAAGCATGCCCTGCACCTGTTATATGGGAACTTGGTGTGTCTTTTGTTGGGATTTCATGAATAGTGCTTTCTGTTATTTGTGATGGTTGCTGGAATTCTTTTGTAGGGATTTCAAAATAACTTGGTTCCCTACAGAAAGGAAAAAGTACTTCTTCATTTGCAGCTGCAGATTGTTCCTCAACTTGCTTGGCATCTATGCTGCACCCTAATGAGAAAAATAAGAGAAAATTCAAAATATTTGATTGCTTCTGGCACTTGAGGGAGTCTGGTAATGGCCATGTGTACTACTCCATGAGAACCAGAAGGCAGATCACAGTCTGGATGAAAACCAATGGCATTTATATCACAGAACAAACGTCACAGAGAAGAAATAATCTTGATTATAAACATGCTATTTGATTACCAATAGGGGATGGAAGATAAGCAGCAGCAATGGCAAATGAGAGCAAAGCAGTTAAATGGATCTTGCATGGCTAGGTCCATATTTTTTTTCCAACTTGGATCTAGAATTCATCAAGGTCCAAAAGAATTAAAATAAAATGTAGATGGAGATGCATGTTCAATGTATATATAAAAAGTGACAGAAAAACCATGAACTCCCTTCTCAAGTCACCAAGATGAGATATCTGAAATATATATGAACACATGTAGTGCTCCAAAGGAGAATAGGTGCTCAAATGAGAATACAAACATGAAGTAAATATCCAAGTGATCTTCTGGAAGTAATGATTCCACTTACCATTCTTCACCATTACATTCAGAAACATTACTTTCAGAATGACAAATATATTGCTGAAGTGCGATCCTTGCAAGAAGATAAAAACATTTTATAAAGACTAAAACATGTGGTTTGCAATCCAAGCAGTAGTGTGAAAGAAATAAGGTTAAAATAGGAAATTCAGTTTCCAGACAATAACTCTGGAAGTTTACATTTCCATACAGCAGAATATGCAAAAGTGTCAAAAATCCTTGGAGGAAAGCTGAACTGTAAACCTCAGCTTAACATGAGTTGGCAGAAGGAGCAAGCAACTCTGGAACACTATCACTATTCTTCTATTGCCTCAGAATCTAATACAAAAGTATAAAAATAGATGTATTTATGAATAAAATACATAAATGAAAATGACAACTAAAATGTTTTCGGTATGCAAATGCAAAAGAAAAAAATTAAAGATGCTATTGTCCTATTGTTGAAGAAGCAAAGCATGTCCATTATCAAAATGAAGAGCAAGTTCAAATGAGACATATTTCCCTAAAGCTCA
Source organism: Nomascus leucogenys (assembly GCF_006542625.1). Taxonomy (NCBI): domain Eukaryota; kingdom Metazoa; phylum Chordata; class Mammalia; order Primates; family Hylobatidae; genus Nomascus; species Nomascus leucogenys. Next base: position 5,085,190 of record NC_044385.1, on the reverse strand, counting down.
AAAATGAATTCTGCTTTTAAACAGATTAATAGAAAAATCACTTACAGACAATTTATTAGGAAAACAAGGCAATTCAGGGAGACCAGGTTGTTTCCAAACATTTTCTAATTAAGTGAAGCATTTGGTCTTTTGAAACATCTTCTCAAAGATTAAATTTTAGTAGGATCTGTCAGGTACTATAATTGGTTTCTTGACAGCAGTCCGAATATAAAATAAAACCTGACTGCTTTTAGGTTACAGAAGAATGATATAGTCACATCTCTCTTTTGTAATCAAATGTGTGGGATAGGGCACGGAAGACAACAAGCTCCATTTCCACAATAAATATAATAATAATAAATTGTCAAAAAAAATCTAAACACAAGGCAAAGAGAACATGTAATATGAAAGAATATATTGTAATTTTCACTGTGAAAAATTATCCCTTTTAAAATCTACTCAGTTTTCCTATCACTGAACATGAAAGAATAGTATTGGAAAAACTCTACATTATCAGAGAAATAATCATACATTTATATGACATGACCTAAGTTTAAAAAAATGTTTGATTAAAGAGTTAATTTATCTTTTTCTTAAAAATAAAATGTTCAGCTGGACTTTTGAGTGTTTACTCTGAAGTCATGTTAGTTAAAATTTCCATTAGAATAAAATGTATTAACTACTTCTCATATACTAATAGTTCATTGTTATTTTTCTATTTTTTCAGACATTGATTTTTTTACTATGTACAATGTACTGTCCTTGATCAAGTCCATACAGTACAACTGGTTCATAAACCTCTCTCCCTCCCCCCATATAGATATATACATATAGTTTGTTTTTGCTTTGCTCATCCTTCAGGTGACAGAACAATGTCAAGGTGGTAGTTTCTAATACCACTACACAGCCAAATCAAACTGACCCACTACAAAGAGAGCCAAATCAAACTGACGCACTATACAGACAGCCAAATAAAACTGATGTGGCTCAGCTACGAAGCAAGTAACACAAGATAGCTGGCCAGGGATGTAGCACTTATTAACCACTTGTTGCTCATGATTCAAAGGAATATTATCTCAGTTTTCCTCCCTTGCAAAAAAAGTTCACAGTTAATACTGACATGTTTTAACATGTTTCATGCATTAAAACAGCTGAGATCAACAACTGCACTGCACTGTTTTGAAGGTCACCATTCCCAAGTTAGTGCTACTTCAAACTCGCATTCACTCAAAGCTAGAAACTTGAGACTTATGCAAGTTAATAACTAATTCATCTAGAAATCAAGTACCTAACCATGTCAAGTAGCACAATAGGGTGGAAAGGCAGCAGGCTATGATCTGATGATCATAACCAGGTAGCCCGGCTTCGTGCAAAGCCCAGACAAGATCTGAAATCAGATAAATCTTATCCCTAATCAGTCTGTAGTCATTTTACTCATCATAAAGTGAGAAAACGGTATCTTCCCATAAGATTGTTGTGAAGATTTAGTGAGATGAGTATTAAGTGAGATCATGGAAGTTACCCAGAACAAAGAAGGTACACAAATAAATGCTTCTCCCTCAACCTTCAAAAACAGCTGAGAATCAGGAAGACAAAAAGCTAATACCAAAACCTAACTCTAAAAAACCCAAGACAGATATGACAATGCCTATCCTTGAATATTCATAAACATTACTAACAGTTAAGATCTTCACTGAGAGGTTTTCACTATTTACTCAGATCACATGTAGCAAACCTTGGGCAGGGTACAAAAGTGAGGATTAAGGACAGACAAATTGCACCAAGTGGTAGAGATAAGATGAAAAACAAGAGCAGACAAATGGCCCCAAAAACATGGTGGTCCAGTACCATTCAGTATATAGGGCAAACAGTCTTATGTACTACAGTCTCCTGAGGACATTATTGTAGGGCAATATCAGTATTATTATATTACTAATATAATTGATTATTGATTATATCAATATTCTATTGCTATTGATATATATGAATAATAGTACCACTGATATTGATGATTAATGATGATTCTGAGTCATAAGAAAAAGTTTTAAATTATACTGAACCTTCTCTGCTTAAGAAGGTGGTAATACGGGTAATGAATTTAACAGAAACTTAGGAAATGGTTAAACTTTAAAAAAAAACTATCAACTGTAAAAGTAAAGTTCAATCATTTGGAAAATTCATTATGTGGAAGGATTAATTTCCCTAAAGATGATAAAAACAGAGGAAGTGTGGTCCAACTACACTTGGGAAGTACCTAATAGAAAAACTATAAGGGGTCTTCTGATCAACATAGAAAAATAAAACACCTTTCCTCCCTCAGAACACTAACAGAACATATTCTGGAATTTAGAAATTTAACATTCATCTATCTTCAAAACTCATTTTGTTATACCAAATTAAACTAAATAATATAGTAAATACTTGTTTAGACTAGTATTATATTATTAATCTCAATTACTAGATTTAAAAAATTATTTAATGATTGATTATGCTATAATTAATTCCATATATCTAAATCAGAAAAGCGATTGGTGATACTCTGCTTATGTTCTTAAGGTATTTTATGACTATGTTACCTTAACACAGTATGTTACAAGGGATACTTATACTTCATCCAGAATAAATGTTCTTTTCATTCTTCTGTACTAAATTCAATGAAATATTAAACTTATTTGAGATGACAAGGACTATAATTATAACAGCTCATTCTGCTTTAAGACATCCATCCAACCTAGTCTGTTCAAGTATGTCAAATTAAGAAGACTGGGAAGCTCCTTTTGCTTAAAAGGAGCTACAACTTGAAAATTTCCAAATTTAGTTTCGCTGGATTAAAAATCAACATAAGAGAGCCAAAAATCTATGATTCCCAGTTGCACATGCCATTTCAAAATGTGTGCAACGGTTAAAGGCCTTTAATTATAACCTAAATTAATTACTGAGACCAAGTTAGGAGGTAGAAAAGCATAGCTGTAAATAAATTGAGGACAAATTTTCTGTCTTAATACGATTAAAAATAGTCACACAATTTCTGGAGAACGAAATTGCTCTAAAGTAAATATTTGCTTAAACCAGGGCTTTTTAAGCTATATGGCAAGTCTCCAGGAGCTTCTGGATATATATGAACACACAGAGAGGGACGTTAAAAATTACTAGGTAGCAAACACTCTTATACTTTCTGGAATGTAACTCTAAAAATTAATAACTAAGAAGCAAATCACTTTTTGGTTTCACTAAGAGTATGCTTACAGGATAAATTATTAAACTAATCATGTATATTCCACAATTTGAAACTTAAGAAAAGTTTAAATTTTTAAAAATACCTTAATTTCAAAATGACCAAATTAAAGAACACTTGATACACATTTCAGATCTGATTCTACAATTTCTTCTGGCTTCATAAATTATTTCAAGACAGTAAACTATTTTCCTCATCCTATATTTTAAAAAGCTGCAAATGATAAATCTGAAACAGTAATATCCTCATACTAACATAAGAAAGCAAGTGAGAGTCTCTTAAGGCTATTACTAATCAGCTGTATCTGACAGGGCACTTTAAGGAATTTGACACAAGACATAAATCACTGAATTATTACTCAAAAAAAATCCCAAGATTATGAGACAGCTTTTGGTCATCTAGCAGAAAGAGCACACAAGCTGAGAATTCAGTTACATTCATATAGATGAAAGTATTGCTGGATGCTTCACATTTGAAATTTATTTTATTATGCTGAGCTAGGAGGGTTCAATTTTTTATGGCTATTTGATTTTGGAGTGTTTGTTTAAATCTTTGTACCCTATGAAGTATATCCTTTTAGAGTGATTGTGTTTACAAGAGTAATGATGGCTGAAATATTAAAACTTCTTAAGGTTAAGAGCGTGGACTCTGGAGTCAGGCAATCTAAGTTCAAATCTCAGCTCCATTATTTGTAGTTGGGTGACTTTGACAAGTAAATTAGTTTCAGTATGCCTCAGTTTCTTTATCTACAAAATCACAGTAACTACACCTTTAGGTATTGCTGTGATGATTAAATAAATGCATACAAAGCACTTTGAAGAATGTCTGGATAAAGTAAACAGTATTTTAGTGTTACTAAATAACTAATAGTGTTAGCTAGTACTGTAAATCATGGTTGTGCCTTCGGTACAGAAATTACATAGACATTTCATTGTGTGTTAGAAGTTACGTGCTTCAGATTTCAAAAGCTGTTTTGTGTGTGACAGGGGAGGGCTAAAATTTTAATGGCAAGATAAAAATTACTATCACACTGATTTTCAGAGTTTGGTGATAATTATACTCAGCTATGTTTTCTTCATCACCTAATTGGTAAATCTTTCCCCATCTCAGTACTAGGTGGCTCTAGGGCACAATGATAGTATATATAATGTGGTACTTGAATAAGACATGTATAGTTTAGTTGCGGGGAGGAGGCACACACACAACATAGTGAATGAAACTGTAACGTATTGGCGATAAATATACAGACATCATTTAGAATGTATCTCTTTATCATTTAATGTATGTGTGTATTTATGTCTGTGGGAAAAAAGCAGGCAGGAATTAGCATAATTTATGGGGGATGCATTGGGAGAGAGCACTCAACAACTGGTAATGGGACATAAGGCTGACCATGGAAATTGGGACAAAATTAGAAAACTCTGACATAAACAACTTAGTTTAAAATCTATTTGGCAGGCAAAAGACAGTCATTGTAGTTTCTTGAACAAAGAAAATAAAGATCAATTTAAATGTGTTATACAAAATAAACTGCAGGAGGGTTGAAACCAGGAGGTTGGTAGCCCAATCACGACTCAGGACGGGGGGCAGCAACAGACCTAAGGATTAGACAAACAAGGTGAAGGGAAGGAACACACAAAATTTACATATAAAGCAGACATCCTTGGTTTTCTTTCAATATGCTTTCCCTGTTCTTTCCTCCTCAAAGGACTCCAAAAATCTCTGGTATCCACTCTCCCCTGACATAGATCATGTGGCTTAGGGGAAAACTAACACCACACACAGCTTCAAGGTGAGCAAGACTGGTTTAAGGATAATCTAACCTGCCTTGCCAGGAATTGGTTCAGAAATAAGCAGGTGACCCTCTCCTGAACCTGTGAGAGGCCAATGAGATGAGAGATGTTGAGAACTTTTGGCAAAGTTCTTCCAAATTCTGGAAGGTCTTCTGGAAGTAACGTTTTCGCTTTCCTGTTGGATGTGATCAAAGTAGCATGTACCCCTTCCTGCTACTGGCAGGCAGCCTATGAGAGTGAGGGTAAACTTCTCAGTCTGCAACCACTATGAAGAGCAAGACTGAGAGCCAGAGAGAAGCTAGCTAGCTGATGACGACATTGTTGAGATGCTGAAGTAAACAACCCTCATGGGGTTCAGTTATGTGAGCCAGTAAATTTCTTTCCTGTTTAGTCTCAGGCAGCATTTGTTATTTACATCTGAAAGCGTGCTAAGTAATACTGTTTCTGCGCATGGGCATGAAGAAAACTGCTGGTGACAGAAACAATAAAGCTGGGATGGGAATTTATTTGCAAAGTTGACAAGTTCAGCCTTGGGCACTGTAAGATCAAGTTGATAATGCTCGCTTTCCTAGACTTGTATCCATTAGGGCATACCTAAAGAACCAATGTTCTTATTCTCCAGCTAAGAAAAATGTCCTATTTATCTTGTAGAATTAGGGTGAAAAGTGGAAAAGTGAGAAGAGTTTTCATGGAATTTACCCTTGTTTCAGAGCCAGACTTAGTCTTCCATACTGAGCCCAGGTGCCTGTACTTCATTCCTCCAGTTCTGGATCCTTGTCTGCTGTTATCTCAAAAACCGGCTGCTTCATCTTTCTGTTCTCATGTCTTTGCATGGTCCTTATGTGGCAACTGACACCTCCATTTATTTCCTGGAACTCTTGATTTTCTGGTTTATGGACTGAACCACTCCATTAACAATATCAGAAATATCAAAAATATGTTCCTTGACTATTAATCTGAGAATCTGACCCAGAACTATTTTTTCATTCTGGCTGCCAAACTCAACTAATCTTGTTGCTGCCATTTCTCATTACAATGAGCACACTAAGGTTTTGAAGAATTTGTAATTTCATATCACATTTATTAACAAAGTGGGAATTGTTCATTTAAAAATATGATTAAGCTGGACATGAGATGGTGTGTGCCATAATCTCAGCTCCTTGGGAGGCTGAAGTGGGAAGATGGCTTGAGTCCAGGAGTTCAAGACTAGCCTGGGCAATACTGTGTGATCTCATCTCAAAGAATAAATTAACTAATTTATTTTTAAAATATGATTATATTCTGTGGATCTAATAAAAACACAAAATTAGTGCCTACTATTTTGGTCTAATTGATATATTTTAATAATTATTTTTATATACTTAAAATGCCTAGTTATATCATTAATCTACTTTCCAAATCTTAACATCTCCTTTAAATTGTAAAAAATATTTTAAATAGAAGTGCCTTATAAAGATATTAAAATTAATACTTTACTTAAAATCACACATAATTTTAAATTTACATTAAAATAACAAGGCCATTAAAACATTCATCCATTTTAAAAAATCAAAGTATAGAATACTAGATCATCTCTTTTCATGGTAGACAGCTGTTTGCTTAGATTACAGATGCTTCCCAAAATATCCATTTAATGTCACAGTGATTGAGATTTTTTTACCTGATGTTCCAGCTTCATGATTTTTTTCTTCAGGTTTGCCATTTGTCTTGAAAGCTCTTTTTTCATCCACCTCATCATCCCCCCACCATGATGGCTGCCCATATAATGGAGTACCACGGGGCATAGCAGAAATATCTGGAAAGAGGTGGGAAAAATCTGTCTAGAGCAGATGAAACAGAAAAGAATACGCTTTCGCAGAATGCTATAACTGCCTGCTTGATTAATTAAATTTAAAAGCAAAGTATAGTCTTGATAGCTAAAATGCACTCTATACTGAATAACTTGGTATTTGTGGGAGATCTTATACAACGTTGGACATGACTAAATAAATAAGATTTCCACTGGGTGGTATCTAAGTAACACAATGTGCTACATATCTCAATAGCTTTTTGTTAAAGTGTTATGAGTTGTTTGGTATATAACTGAACCGCTTGTAACAAATGGCATTTTACTTGAATTTAGACAGAAAGTGACCTCAGAAGAACAAGTTTGTTGAAACTAGACAATAATCAACTAGGGAAGAACAAAACCAGTCTGATCAGAAATGGCTCATTAAGGCTAAATGTAAAAGACAAAGCTAAAGTAAGTTTTCGCATGAGTAGCTATTTTCCAATTTTTTTCAAGCCCAAGGGCACAAAAACTAGTTCTTAACAGAACTAACATATTTTTGTTTGAGCAAATGTAGTAACGCCTATTCATTTAAAAACTTGTTTCTGTTTGAATGGGATTATTTATGTAAGGCATTTTATAACGTTCCTAAAATTGTAAATTATTATATGGTGATATAGCCACATTTGATTTAAAAAATTTTCCTTTTAATTCATTTTCGTTGTTATGCTGCAGAAGAAAATGCAGACAAACATGAAATAATAAAAATATTATAAGGTAAATTACACAGGTAACCCTTTGAATCTGTAGGTTCTGCATCCATGGGTTCAATTAGCTGCAGATGAAAAATGTTTTGGGGGAAAAAAATTCCACTACGTTCCAAAATGCAAGACTTAAAATTGCCTTATGCCAAGTACTATTACACAAATGAAGTGAGGTGTATGCATTGTATTAAGTATTATAAGTGATCTAGAGATGATTTAAAGTATACAGGAGGATGTGCACAAGTTATGTGCAAATACTATGCCATTTTACATAAGGAACTTGAGCATCGTGAATTCTGGTATTCATGGGAGTCCTGAAACCAGTCTCCCATGGATACTGAAGGACGACTATATTTACTTCCCTTAAACATTTAAACATATTAAGCACACCTATATACAACGGCTATATATAATTATGTGTTTTATAATGTTTCCTAATGAAAGCACTGGTAGCATTAAAACACACTCTGAAATTATCACTATTATAAATTATTTTTATATGGACATGGCCAACTTTCTGAGAACAAAGCATGCAGTGTCTTCAAGATCAAGTATAAAGATGGTCTTTCGAGAGAGGCCAGCTTACCCATGGCTTTTTCCTCGGATTTCAGTGCTTCAGTAGCTTTGTGCTGCACTTCAGTAGCAGCGTCTGCTACCTTTGAATCTATGCTTTTGGCACTTGCAGATTTGGATAATTCTGATTCTGAAGATTTTTGGGACAACTGAAGCTGAATGGTAAACTTCTCATGCTATAAAACATTTAAAAATGGAAGTGAAACATCAAGAAGTAAAATCAACCATAATGAATAGTAGATTTGCAAAAGAAGTTAAGTAAAAACTATTACCTTAAGAGCTTCTTCAGGGACCCTCATTTCTCCTTGTACTACAGTGAAAAGATTTGTATGTAAACGGGGCTAAGGAAGAATATAACCTCAAATTTCTGGTAATTGAGCTAAAAATAGTCATCAAATGTAATTTAGAAATTGTTCTATTTCAACAGGTAATTACAGCAGAATTATTATATTTCCCCTGAATAGTTAAATATTAAAATATGGTCACGAATGTAAACATTTTCATTTTAAGATACTAAAAATCTTAAGATCCAGCAAGTTTTCTAATTTTAAGTAATGGTGGCCCTCAAGAAGCAAATAACTGGGTAATTAATCAGAGCACGGAGACATTTTCAATTTTCACTAACAATAATATGAGATAACTACAAAGAAGAAAAAGTACATGCATCAAATTATATTGATAGCTAATCACAAAAATGTAAGGAAATATCTCATCAATGATTAACCAACAGCAATTCCTAAAAGAACTTGATTACTCAAACTTCATAAGCATTGATAAAAATGAAGTTCATTTTGCAAGTGCAAAAGAAATGCTATAATTAGGGTCCTGACAGCAACCACAACCATGACTGTTTCCCATGAATTGCAATCAAGGTCATATTACATTATCAAACAATGGATTCTATACCAAGATTAGATTAGAACCAAGTGCTAGATATAATGAATGCCTTCATTATTAAGCCAAAAAGAACAATGCCTCTGTATATTAAAAAGATCTATTCACTAAAGAGTAGAGGTCACATTTCCCACCATTACTTAGCTCTGTAATGAAAGGACTTTTATAACCATGTACTAAATTCTATTCCTTACCAGTTCAGAGCACTCATGACTTCAAGGGTAGAAAGCGGTAACTATCATGACTACTTGGGGGAAAAAGATTACTTCCCAAGCATAAGGGAAGTAGGAAACTTGTGAGTATTTATTCTAGGTTTCTACTTGTTAAAATAATAAAAATTCAGAGTAAATATAAAGAGTTTTGGGAAATATTCTGTTCAATTCCATTAATCCTTCCTGTTTCATAAATAAAGAACTTGGGTAGTGGACGGACAGAAACCAAAACAAGAGTCTAGTCAACTGAATCCCAGGCCAGGGCTCTCCTATTAATCTACATTGCTTTTTCCTATAGCTTTGGAATATTAAAATTTTCCTTTTTGTCACATTCATACACTGGCATATATTTGCTGGTACATATGGAAATACACGTCTCATAACTAAGTATATTTAATACAAGATAATGTCTAAATTGCAAACATGGAATCAATCTAAATGCCCATCAACTGATAAGTGGATTAAGAAAATGTGGTATATATACACCATGGAATACTACTCAGCCATAAAAAAGAATGAAATACTGTCTTTTGCAGCAACTTGTATGGAACTGAAGGCTATTATTCTAAGTAAAGTAACTCAGGAATCAAAAACCCAAATACCACATGTCCTCACTTCCAAGTGGGACCTAAGCTATGGGTATACAAAGGCATATAGAGTGGTATAATGGACATTGGATAATCAGAAGTGGGGAAGCCGGAAAGCGGGGTGAGGGATGAAAAACTACCTATTGAGGTACAGTGTATACTACTCAGGTGGTGGGTGCACTAAAATCCCAGACTTCACCACTGTACAATTCATCCATGTATCCAAAAAATCACTTGTACCCCTAAAGCTATTTAAATTTCTTTAAAAAGGCAAAAAATGTGATTAAGCTATTATAATAAAAAACCTAGAATTTGATAAGTATACATACATTCACATATTTATATAATATGAATTTTATATAAACACGTATATATAATATAGAAAAACACTGGCACAACTACTGCAGATATTATTGAAGTTTTTCATTCTTTTCTGAAAATTGCTCTTTATCTGATGTGGTTACAGATGTGCATTCCCTGAAGCAATGTTATGGTAAAAACTTTGCTTTAAATATAATAATGTCTAGTAACTTTGTTTTATCCGTAAAAAACTCATAAACAGCTAGAGAAAATTCATAGCATTCCTACTTTTTCTATGAAAAAAGGTATTAAAAATGGACAGTCATTACCATTTTTTGCATGGAAAACACAAGTGATTTCAGTCTGTGGTGAGGGTTTTCGGGTGCTTCAAGCTCACCTCCTGGGAGTGCCTTAAGGCACCTTCCCAGGGCTCGTCTGGGGTATCCTCTTTAAATCTAGACACTCTTCAGGTCATGGAGAGCTTGAGAGGAGCCATCCTTCTAAGGTTCAAACATTTTACCTTCCAAAAAGGTTTCTGTGTGTGGAAACGAAGAAGACCTCAAGAAGCCTCTTGTTTGGGTCATTAATCCGTCTGGGAACTCTGATGTAACTGTGAGATCTGGAGACTGCTCTAGCCCCAGCTTTTCCCTCCAAGGCTACCATCTTCTTAGTGGTGCAGGCCTATGTAGCTATTTTTAACTTGCTAATCAAGAAAAATGACAAACTGAGGTAGAATAACGTATGGTATCAGTTAGTTATAAAAAGTTTGAATTCTTGCTTATGTATTAAAAAATCATAATTTGACAGGTTATTTCTCCACTTCTTTATATAAAACTATGATTGCTATTCTAAGCCATCCCCCCGTACTGACCTAAGTCAATTTATTCAAGAAATGTTTATCTAAAAGTAGGACTGTGGAAACTCCCCTGAATACTAGTAATGTGTTCTCAGATACGGTTCCTCCCACTCTTTTATTTTAATGACAAAATAAAAAACAGAGCAAAATTTTAAACAGCATTAGTTATTCCAAGGAGTATGACCTAAAATATGAAGTGTCAGATATCACTGTCAATATATCTTTCAAAAATCATGTCAGATAAATAAGAATACTTGAATAAAATTATTTTATACAGGAAAGATCAGAAAAACATATTTTTCAAAATTAATATATTTCATACATGTGATTTTAAAAAATATATAAGGCTATCCCTAGAAATTCTTAAGGTTACCCAAAAATGTTTCCTTTTCATTAAAAATATAGAAATTTTCCCTCATTTAACAATAATTGATAATAAAACATACAATTATGATAAATTAGAGTCCACAGAGTATTAGTAAGGTAGGTCCTAGGAGACAATAAGGGTTTAAAAGAAAGTTAACAGCAGGAAACTTTCTAAGGGGAAAATTTTATCTATTTGCTTAATTTTGCCTATACCTTCAGAAAAATGTATCATTTTATTTTAGGAGATGACTATCTTTCCAACTTGTAGAAGATCCTGTTCTTTAAAAACATAGTTTTCAAACAACTGATTTAAACTTCTCTATCACTTCCTTCTTTCATCCAAAAAAGCTCATTACCATTAATTTTTAAAATTTAGTTCTTTTAAGCTTTGAGAAATGTCCTCTATTTTTGAAATTTGAAAAATATTAATATGTTCATGTTTTGTTATGGATATCAACCACATAGATAAGGAAAAATCTTAACTTCTCTGAATGAAAGTTCTTAATTTTTGCTTACGTTTAACTTCCCCTTGATCATTTCAGCAGCCGTTATCTGGACAGCCCACCAAACAGTGGTACATATAGTGCTGGAATTACAGGTTAATTATAGTTTTAGATGCTATGACATGATGTGTTGGAGTTTTCTTTAACCTCGTTTCTAATACGACTAACCCAATCATTTTGTGGGCCATTATGCAGGAATATACAACTTCTTTGGGAAAATATATAAATCACAATTTTAAAATAGAAGGTACTGGGTTCTTACTTATGATGACTTATATGATTAAAATGATTAGGGGGGTGGATCTTGTGATTCAGGATATTTAAGTAATGTGTAAATAATTTCCCACGAAATGTGGAAACCATACTATACTCTGCTTTTCCTCCTAGCACATTAGTGGTTTCTCCTTAGTCTCTTTTACTGGTTCCTAATCTCACCCATCTCTTAATATTGGAATGTACCAGGTGTCGTCCTTGAACCTCTTATCAATCTATATTCATTCCCTTAATGATTTCATTCAGTCTTACGGTTTTAAAATATTATTTATATAATAAATATCCCCACATTCATATCTTTAGCTTCTACTTCACCCCTGGATTCAACTTTACATTCAACATGCCCCAAATCAACTTCTCGATCTTCTGGATAAGATGGAGTAAAAAGAATTGGATTTATTCTCCTACATTCGACAACTAAAAGATGGGTAAAACACATGATACAATGTTTTACAAGACAATTGGCATCAGGCAACAAAAGACAATGATCTCTGAGAGAAGGGCAACAAGGCAAGAGTCCAATCACTGCCCCAACTTACTGCCCTGTGCAAGTTTCTAGGTCACACTGGGAGGAAGAATAATCCAGACAGAGCCTGGCAGACTTCCTGAGTTGTGATGGGAATGAAGTCAAGAGTCCAAGCAAATCAACATTACTGGAATTCACAGGACTGAGTACTGAAGAGAACCCTGCACAGAAAGAGAATTCCAGAGATTTTCAGTCTCTGGAAAATATTAAAGATAATAGTACCCAGTGCCCACATAGAGCCAGGAATAGTACCTACTCCCAATAGCTAGACTGTAAAACCTCATGCATGATTCATGAGTCACTGGGTAGAGCACAAGTCAGCAAACTTTTTCTGTAAAGGGCCAGATAGTGGTAAATCTTTCAGGTTTTTCAGGCCACATGATCTCTGCTTCAGCTACTCAGCTCTGCAGTGGTAGAGCAAAAGTGGCCACAGAAATATGTTAATAGATGGGCATAGCGATGTTTCAACAAAACAGCCTGAAGACCAGATTTGGTCAATGAGTTTACTGACCCCCCATAGTAGAATATACAGAAAAGTCTTGCCTCAGTAGTTGGGAATAATTAGCCCAGAATACTCTTAGAAGCCTAACAAATCTTAAAGACTCAGAGTGATAAAACTGTTTCCAAGTAACTTGTATTCCAGAAGAATGCTCAAAAATACTTGTATAAATACTAAAATATGCATATAACACTCGCAAAGTAAAATTCACAATGCCTGCCATCTAATAAAAAATTACTACGAGTGTAAACATTAATCAAGGGAAATCAACCCAGAAGAGATGAACAAATTTTAAAATACATAATGGTGGAAATTTTTTCTAAATTGGATTGAAACTATAAAGCCACAGGATTTTAGAAGGTCAACAAACTACAAGGGAGTAACAAAAAAACAACAAACAAAAAGAAAGAAGAAGAAAGAAGGAAGAAAAAAGAAAGAAGAAGAAAGAAGGAAGAAAAAAGAAAGAAGAAGAAAGCTACACCAAGACACATCATAATCAAACAGTTCAAAGCCAGGGACAAAGGAATATAATGTGAGAATACAGTGGAGCAACATCTTTAAAGTGCTAAAAATAAGAAAAAGCCAATTTCGAATTCTATACCCAGCAATAGTAACTTTTTTTTTTTTTCTTTTTTGAGCTGGAGTCTCACTCTTTTGCCCAGGCTGGAGTGCAGTGGCACAATCTTGACTCACTGCAACCTCCACCTTCTGGGTTCAAGAGATTCTCCTGCCTCAGCATCCCGAGTAGCTGGGATTACAGGTGTGTGCCATCATGCCCAGCTAATTTTTGTATTTTTAGTAGAGACGGGGTTTCCCCATGTTTGCCAGGCTGATCTCAAACTTCCAACCTCGTGATCCGCTCGCCTCAGCCTCCCAAAGTGCTAGGATTATAGGCGTGGGCCACCGTGCCCGGCCAATATTATCTTTCAATAACTAAGATGAAATACTTTTCTAGACACGTAAAAGCTGACAGAATTCATCACCAGCAAAGCCATAGTACAAGAAATGTTGAAGGAAGTCCGTCAGGTAGAAACAAACTGACATTATGTGAAAATATGGATCTATACAAAGGGATGAAGAGCACCAGAAATGGAAGCTTCATGGGTTTTAGACATAAGTACAACAGGCATAAAAACATGTATTTTAAAATATGTATTTTAAGATTTTAAAAATTATTTAAACCTCTTTAAATGACAATTGGCTTTTTACTAATAACAATGTAGTATGGGGTTTGTGACACACATAAAAATAAAATATATGACAGCATAGCACAAAGGTCAAGACAAAAGAAAGTATACTGTTGTAATGTTCTTGTACAATATGTAAAGTGGTATAACGTTACTTGAAGATAAAACTTGAAATTAAAGACGAATTATAAGTCCTAAAGGTACCACTAAAACAACAACAAAAAATTACTGCAAATAAGCCAACAAAGGAGATAAAATGAAATAATAAAAACTATTCAAATAACTCAAATGAAATCAGAAACAGGGAAAAAGAAAACATAAAACAAATTTCAAGATGATAGATTTAAACCTAACCACATCAATTATCACATTAAATGTGAATGGCCTACATCACCAAATAAAAGCAAAAATTATCATACCAGATAACTACATGCTACCTACTTTATATGTAAAGACAAACAGCGTAAAAATTAAAAATATACATAGACAAAAGGAAGCTGGAACAACTATAATATTAAGACAAACTAGATTTCAGAGCAAAGAATATTATTATGGATAAAGCAGGTCATTGCATAATGATAGAGGTGGATAATTCATCAAGATAGCATAATAATCCAGGTTGTCTATACGACTAATGAAAGAGCTGCAAATGACAAAGCAAAAAGTTCTGCAAGGAGGAGGGGGGGAACCCGTAATTATAGCCTGAGATTTCAATACCCCTTTCTTAATAATTGAAAGAGCAAGAAGACAATAAATCAGTAAAATACAGCAGACCTGAACACCCACCAAGCCAACCTGGCCTAACTAACATTTATAGAACATTCCAACCCCCAAATAGCAGAACGCATATCCTTTTTAGGTACATATGGAACATTTACCAAGATAGAACATATTCTGGGCCACAGAACAAGTCTCAATAAATTCGAAAGGATTTGAGACATACAAAGTATGTTCTCTCAGCAAAATGGAATTAGAAATCAGTAACAGAAAGATATCTGGAAAACTCCCCAAATATTTGGAAACTAAACAAACTTATAATCTATGACTCAAAGAAGAAAATAAAAAGGGAAATTAGAAATATTAAAGTAGTAATGGGGGAAAATTTATAGCTGTAAACACCAGTATTAGAAAAGAAAGGTCTCCCCTGAATTACCTCAGCTCACACCTAGAAAAACATTTAGAATAAAGATAACAGAAATCAAATAGAAAAATGTGAAAA
Organism: Nomascus leucogenys; assembly: GCF_006542625.1. NCBI lineage: Eukaryota > Metazoa > Chordata > Mammalia > Primates > Hylobatidae > Nomascus > Nomascus leucogenys. The sequence continues at coordinate 5,069,656 of NC_044385.1, read as the reverse complement.
CTTGGTTAAGCCTAAAGCTAGTATTTTGAGATGATTCTTCCCATTTTCTCCACAAAACCTGCTCTACCTACAGAATTCTCTATCAGTTATTAAAATGACGCCTTCCTTTTTCATATTGCTTAGACCTAAATTCTGGTTCATCCTTGACTCTTTCTCTTACTCTATATCCAAACTAATCAGAAAATTTTTTGGCTACATCTTCAAAATACACACAGAATCCTTTCATTTCTACCTCCAGATATATCACCCTGGTCCAAACCTCCTTTATTGTTCACCTCAACTACTGCAATAGCCTCCTAACTGGTCTCTCTTTTTATAACCCTGCCCACTCCACCCTTAGTTTTCTTTGAACAAGAGTAGCCAGAGGATCTTTTTAGATGTATGTCATTTATCACTCCTCTGATTAAAAAAAAAAAAAAAAAACCCCTCCAAAGACTACCCATTTCACTCAGAATAAAAGTCAAAATCCTTGTAGTGTCTATAATGTCCTACGAGAACTGATATATTCTGACCCCTAATATACTCATGTTCTTTGCTGGCTCCAACCACATTGGCTTTTAAATGCTATTCCTCCAATATGTCAAACATGTCTCTGCTTCAAGTCCTTTGTACTATACCCTCATCTGTCTGCAAGACAGTGTCTCCACATATCCATACAGCTAACTTTTTTTACTTTCTCCACATTTTTGCCCCAGTGCTGGCTTCTCATTGAGGTCTTCGTGAATACTCTTTTTAAAACTCTAACTTCCCACTTACCAATACTAGCTCTCTGCCTCCCACTTGCACACTTTTTTTCCATAGAACTTACCATCCTCTAATACCCTCACTTCTAGTGTGTGCTGTCAGTCCCTTCAACCCCATTAAAGTGTAGGTTACAGGACAGTGATTATGATCTATTTTATTCACAGTTATATTCCCCAAACCACTGGAACTATGCCTGGCACATAGGAGACATTTAATAAATAACTAGGAAATGAATAAACTTAGGTTTCCTTATCAGCCTCATTTGTGGCTGCCTGAAGATTTATTACTTTTTGAAGTTATTCTTGATTACTGCAGCATTTTAGTACTCCTCATGAGTTTACAGTCATTTTAAAAGCTTGTATATTTCATTGAGTATGTGCTTTTCCAAATCACTTATTTCTCCAGTTAGAAAAAAGACTTATGTTGCCTAATTCTAGTCTCAACCCATGTTAAATTGCTCCTTCTATTGATGAAGCATTTTACTTTATTTAATTTGAGACGGAGTCTTGCTCTGTCACCCAGGCTGGAGTGCAGTGGCACGATCTTGGTTCACTGTAACCTCCGCCTCCCAGGTTCAACCAATTCTCCCTGCCTCAGCCTCCTGAGTGGCTGGGATTACAGACGCCTGCCACCACGCCCGGCTAATTTTTGTATTTTTTGGTAGAGACGGGATTTCGCCATGTTGGCCAGGTTGGTCTTGGAACTCCTGACTTCAAGTGATCTGCCCACTTCGGCCTCCCAAAGTGCTGGGATTACAGGTGTGAGCCACTGCGCCTGGCCTGTTGTAGCATTTTAATTAAAATAGTTTTCCACTCCAAAGTATAGCAGTTTATAGACTGCCTATTAAGATTAATTTTAATTAGAATAAAGTACAAAAATGTCTTCAATCTAGTATAGCTAAATACAGAAACAAGTAAATATATAAAATCTGTTTTTAAAATTACGTATATAATACAATTTCTGCCACTACAACAGATGCTTTTTTTTTTTTTTTTTTTTGAGACAGAGTCTCGCTCTGTTGCCCAGGCTGGAGTGCAGTGGCGTGATCTCGGCTCACTGCAAGCTCTGCCTCCTGGGTTCACACCATCTCCTGCCTCAGCCTCCTGAGTTGCTGGGACTACAGGCGCCCGCCACCATGTCCGGCTAATTTTTTGTATTTTTATTAGAGACGGGGTTTCACCGTGTTAGCCAGGATGGTCTCGATCTCCTGACCTCATGATACGCCTGCCTCAGCCTCCCCAAGTGCTGGGATTACAGGCATGAGCCACTGTGCCTGGCCAACAGATGCTATTTTAAAATAATAAAATATATGAGCCTCCTCTGGGCATCCAGACAGTAGTTATGGCTCAACACTAAGTGTACAACTCTGAGAAAGTCTTTGGGACAAAACATCTGTCCTAACAATTTTAGACAGACATATTATGAGCTGGTACGTAAGTGAAAAATGTCTGTTTGCTGTTAAGAAAATAGTATACTATCTGTAAAAGCATGAGGTTTTTTTCCTCAATAGTTTCTTCTTGATATAAAATTCAAAGTTAACTTGACAGAGTTTTACTAAAACTTGAATTTCCTAGTATTTTCTCATGATTTGAAACAGTTGATGCCAAATGGATTAAAGGAGGTATCTAAATTCAAAATACACTTGTATTTGTTCTTGATGAAACTTAAGCTGGTAGAAAATGACACCCATTCATTAAGGCTTTAATGCTAATTCTTAATTATTTCGCGTGAAGCATTTTCTTAAAGAGTTAAAATATATACAAGTATTACTATTTAATAGTTTGGCTTTTTGTATATTCCTTTGGCTCTACAAGTGTGAACATTATAAAGTATGCTACAAAACTTTAATTTTAGATTTAAAATTTTTAAAATTGTAATATTATTTTTCATTAATTTTTTTTTTTTTTTGAGATAGAGTCTTTCTTTCTGTTGCCCAGGCTAGAGTGCAGTAGTGCGATCTTGGCTCACTGCAACCTCTGCCTCCTGGGTTCAAGCAATTCTCCTGCCTCAGCCTCAGGAGTAGGGAGTAGCTGGGATTACAGGTGCGTGCCACCATAACCGGCTATTTTTAAAATTTTTTTTGTATTTTTTGTAGAGATGGGGTTTCAACATGTTGGTCAGGCTGGTCTCAAATTCCTGACCTCATGATCCGCCTGCCTCAGCCTCCTGAAGTGCCGGGATTACAGATGTGAGCCACAGCATCTGGCCTATTTTTCATAAATTTCAAGGAACAATTTTATAGTGTTAATACATTTACTTTGGGCATCTACTCTATTTAGCTGAGACTACGCTTTTTCTGCTACAGTGACAAAAGTCCATCCAAATTGCTATGCTTAATACATTCTTTATTACCAAAGTCCTGATAAAGGTAGTAATTAAAAAAAACCAAAGCTCAAAAAAAAAAAACCTTCAGCATAATGTGGAATAGCTGTATTTTAATTAAATGTACATAAGTCCTTTTTACAAAGCTTCTTGCCTACTATGAACGGAGATGTCTTTCTTCTTCGCAGTCATGCTCCTTCCCTTCACTAGAGATTCTTCACGCTACCCCATGCAGTTTAATACAGTCATGTCCTTGTTCAATTATTAGATTCCTAATTTTAAATATAAGAATTTTAAATACACACTAAATGCATAATGTGGATTAATCAGAGAGCGTAGGTCTTAGAAGACACAGGATATTGAAAAGTTTGAATTTAATATGCAATATAGCTGTGATGCATGAAACAGTAACGGGAGGGATGGAAGGAAAAGTAGGTTTAAATTCTTACATTCATCCCAGGAGGCTGATTCATGCATCATGTTCCACCTGAAAGCAATCCCTAGGCTGGACTAAAGCATTCCCCTGTCCTCTCCCCCAGTTACATTCTTTGATGCTCAAATTATACATGCAATAGCACTTCAGTGAGACTGGTGCTGAAACTATATAAAGAGAGAGAGGAAAAAAAAAGCTGAGTCCACCAAGTTTTCCAGGATTATTTTTAGTAACAGGCATAATAACAAAATATATATGTATTTTAGTATAGGAAGGTACCCAATAAATAGAAATTCTGGCATATCTATATTGTGAATTGTGTTTCAAAAATGTTAATTTACACCAGAGTAAACATATTTGAATAAATTTAATAAGTACATAAAACCATTTAAGGATATCATATCCAAATCTCAGCTTATCTTCAAGTTTCAAGGTGATATAAGTCTGTTCCGGAATCCTTACATCATTCACAAAAGTCTACAAGGAAACAAAAAAAGATATTATGTTACATATGAGGTATTAATTCTTACATTTCAGATAAGCAAATTCTCAAATCTGAGAGTTAAAAGCACATATCATATGGTGGCTAATACAGCCTGAGTATCATAAGATGTGCCATGCAGCCTGTAGGCTGATAAATGATTTTATACTAAGCCTTTTATCTCTCTTACTGGTAACACACAAAGAACCCAGTGCTGCCAAGATGAATTTAGGCACTTAGAATAGTTCCTAAAAATGGTGCCAAGAAAAGCTCCTAATCTAAAGCTGGCAAACTGCAAAGGGTAAAATATTTAACTGCTAATATACCATCAGGGTTTGCTCGACCTAATTTTAGCTTTTTGAGAAATTCCGTCTATGTGTAAGCATTGACATTTCATTATTTTTATTTTTGGAATTATTATAAAGAAGAAGAAAATTTACTTTAAGAAAATAGAATAAAACTCAATTTATTTTGCAATTGCCATATGGGTCCTTTGGATCCCTTTAGGAATCTGAGCTACATTATAAGGTTTTGGTGATCTTATTTTACGGATATGTTGAAATTCCACTATTTTATCATCCTAGCAACTATTTAATCTTTACTCATCAATTATTCCAAACAACGCTAAAAGTGACCCAAATAATAAGACAAAAGAATAACAGAAGCAATAACCAACAAAAAATATCGTAAGCCACGTTTACTATTATATTTTCTTTCTTTCTCTCTCTCTCTTTCTTTCAGGGTCGCGGTGGTGCGCTCATGGTGCACTGCAGCCTTGATTTCCCGGGCTCAGGTGACTTTCCTACCTCAGCCTCCTGAGTAGCTGGGACTACAGGTGCATGCCACCATGCCCAGCTAATTTTTGTGTGTTTTTTGTAGAGACAAGGTCTCCTTATGTTGCCCAGGCTGATGTCAAACTCCTGGGCTCAAATGATATGCCCACTTTGGCCTCCCAAAATGCTGGGATTATAGGTGTGAGCCACCGTGCCTGGCCAAATTATATTTTCTAGTGGGCACATAAAAAAGGAAACAAGATAGAGGTGGGATTAGTTTTAATAATATAGTACACATTTCACCTAATATATCCAAAATAGTACCATTTCGGTAAAGTACCAATATAAAAACTAACAAGATATTTCACATTCTTTTTTTTTTTCTTTTTTTGGTACTATGTCTTTAAAATTTAGACTACTCCACATTTCAAGGGCTCAACAGGCACACATGGTTAGTGGCTACTGTAGTGAAAAGCACAGACCTAGAAGCATGATGCAATAGTGAAATAAATCACTATTTCATCATTCTTTAGTTATCTTACTACAGTGGCCAAAATATTCATCATCTTTCCAAGAAGATATAAAAGACATCTGGAGATACAATCTTTATACATTTTGGGGTTTCTTTTTTCACCTATTAAAGAGCACAGTTGAAAATTCAGAATTTCTGATTTAACATTCATAAAGGCAAAGAGAAGAAAACAGACAGGAAGATATTTCATAATTATAAGATAAATACAAGAGACAGTGGGATTCTAGACTATGATAATGATGATAAAGCTGATAGCATAAGCAAAATTATCAGATTCTGTATCTTCAGATGAAGACAGTCACAGACACATTTTCTCTAATGCAAGAATCGATGAGAAAGAATGTGTCCACGGAAAAAAAGAAATTTTCATCCAGTTAGTCATTCAGTAAGAATCACATAGTATTTTTCAAAAAGAATCCCGTGGAAAAAAAGAAATTTTCATCCAGTTAGTCATTCATTAAGAATCACGTGGTATTTTTCAAAAAGAATTTGAATGATTTTGGGTTTTGAGGGGGTTTTGTTTTGGGGGTTCTTTCTGAGATAGGGTCTCGTTCTGTCACCCAAGATGGAGTGCAGTGGCATGGACCACATCTCATTCTGAAGCCTCGACCTCCCAGGCTCAGGTGATTCTCCCACCTCAGCCTCCTGGGACTAGAGGCTCGTGCCACCACACCCTGCTAATTTTTAAATTTTTTGTAGATGGGGTCTCACTATGTTGTCCAGGCTGGTCTTGAATTCCTGGGCTCAAGCAATCCTCCTGCACTGGCCTCTCAAAGCGCTGGGATTACAGGCATAAGCCACCATGGCCAGCCTCATTTTAAAAGAAGTGTCATATTTTAAAAGAAATATTGACAGCCTTCTTTTTTTTACATCTGTGTTCCAATACTTATTTGATATACTATGTAAGTGGACATATTCTCAACACAAGTATCTATACAAAGGTGACTGGAAGGAAAGAGATGATGTAGACATAAAATTATTGGATTGAGCTTCTAATTATTGTTTATAAATCTAAAAATAACAAGTGTTTTGCAGTTTATGGAGGAAAAAAGATGGCTATCCTATTAACAAAATTATAAGCTGTTAAGTATTTTTTTTTTTTTTTTTTTTTGAGATGGAGTCTTGCTCTTATTGCCCAGGCTGGAGCGCAATGGCGCAATCTCAGCTCACTACAACTTCTGCCTCCCAGGTTCAAGTGATTCTCCTGCCTCAGCCTCCCAAGTAGCTGGGATTACAGGCGCCTGCCACCATGCCTGGCTAATTTTTCTATTTTAGTAGAGATGAGTTTCACCAGGTTGGCCAAGCTGGTCTTGAACTCCTGACCTCAGGTGATTCACCTGCCTCAGCCTCCCAAAGTGCTGGGATTACAGGGGTAAGCTACTGTGCCCAGCCAAAGTTTTTAAAACACTGTGTTTTGACCATGCAAGAACAAGAAGAACCAGAAATAATACACTAGAATTAACTAAAGACATACAGTACTTGAGATCTAGAATCAACATTTATAAGAGGGATATATGTTCCAGGTGAATACATGTCAACTGATGAGCAGTTAGTTGCATTCAAACAACACTGGCCATTTTGGGTAGCATATACCTTTAAACACCAGGAAAATACGGAATAAAAATTTGAGTTTGTCATGTCTAATTTTTTATTAAAATTTCAAGTTGTTTTAATTACCCTTTTATTCTTAGTTTTGTAAATTATTTGTACAATACTTTTTTAAAAAGGGTCCACTGGATTGTTGCCGGAAGTCAGCGACCCTGAACGGAGGGACCAGCTGAAGCCATGGCAGAAGAACATAAATTGTGAAGATTTCATGGACATTTATTAGTTCCCCAAATTAATACTTTTATAATTTCTTACGCCTGTCTTTACTGCAATCTCTGAACATAAATTGTGAAGATTTCATGGACATTTATCACTTCCCCAATCAATACTCTTGTGATTTCCTATGCCTGTCTTTACTTTAATCTCTTAATCCCGTCATCTTCGTAAACTGAGGATGTATGTTGCCTCAGGACCCTGTGATGATTGTGTTAACTGCACAAATTGTTTAAACAATATGACATCTGGGCACCTTGAAGAAAGAACAGGATAACAGCGATGTTCAGGGAACAAGGGAGATAACCATTAGGTCTGGCTGCCTGAGAGCCACGCAGAACAGAGCCATACTTCTCTTCTTTCAAAAGCGAATAGGAGAAATATCGCTGAATTCTTTTTCTCAGGAAAGAACAGCCCTGAGAAAGAGAATGCGTTCCTAGTGGGAGGTCTCTGAAATGGCCGCTCTGGGAATGTCTGTCTTTTACGCTTGCAGATAAGGGATGAAATAAGCCCCGGTCTCCCGTAGCACTCCCAGGCTTATTAGGATGAGGAAATTCCCACCTAATAAATTTTGGTCAGACCGGTTGTCTGCTCTCAAACCCTGTCTCCTAATAAGATGTTATCAAGGACAATGGGTGCCCAGTGGGACATGATACTTCATTAGCAATTTTAATTTCGCCCCGGTCCTGTGGTCCTGTGATCTCGCCCTGCCTCCATTTGCCTTGTGATATTTTATTACCTTGTGAAGCATGTGATCTCTGTGACCCACACCCTATTCATACACTCCCTCCCCTTCTGAAAATCACTAATAAAAACTGGCTGGTTTTGCGGCTTGGGGGGCATCACGGAACCTGCCAACATGTGATGTCTCCCCGGGATACCCAGCTTTAAAATTTCTCTCTTTTGTACTCTTTCCCTTTATTTCTCAGACTGGCCGACACTTAGGGAAACAGAAAAGAACCTACGTGAAATAACGTTGAATTATCGGGGGCGGGTTCCCCTGATACTGGATACAGATGGTAAATGGTGATGACTATCTTTACTGGCATACTGAGAGTTAAGGGCCTAGAATTTGCTAAATTTATAGAACACAGAACAAAGGTTATGGTTAACTGCCTATGCAGACATCAAATAAACACCCAACAAGTTTTTCTTTGATAAACTGAAATTTAAAAAATTACTTTATTCTTTGCTTTTTAATTCCATTTTTATCATCTTCTATTTTATTAGATTTGAGATGGCCATAATAGTTTATATGAGAAGACTGCCCTTCCATGGTGAGGAAGTTACAGTAAAATACATACAGGGATTAGGTTATTAAACTCTCATATTTCTATGCATAAATAGCTCTTTGTAATATGCCATAAAATAAGTTTTAAGTCTACAAAAGAAATTAGAAAAAGTTACAATCTTAGTTTCAAGCATATATATAGAGATAGTGGAATATCAATTAAGACTCTAGATTATATCTTAGAATGATTTATGAGTAATCCTAAATCACAAGCTTCCAACATGTTTTACAGAAAGGTTGAAATTGTAATACAAAGAAAATTCAAAGGCTTCAGAGACTTATAAACTCTAACTTCAGGTTCATTTCCAAAATGAAGATTTCAGTGTTTTAAAACTTATGTCTTGAATTTACCAAAGTATTCGGGGAATACAGTCACGCATTGCTTAACAACAGGGCAACATTCTGAGAAACGCATCACTAAGCGATTTACTTCACTGTACGAACATTATAGAGTTTACAGTACTTACACAAACCTAGATAGTATAGCCTACTACACACCCAGGCTGTATTGTATAACCTATTGCTCCTAGGCTACAAATCTATACAGCATGTTACTATACTGAATATTGTATGCAATTGTAACACAGATAGGAATTTTTCAGCTCCATTATAATCTTATGGTGCCATTGCCGTGTATGTGGTCTGCCATTATGGGATGCATGACTGTAATTACAAAACAGGAGAACTGAGGAAAATGATGCAAAAGAATGAAAGAAAATGTTAATTTACTAATGTCTGGTAGGCAAAAGATAAACAACGAGATACAGTATTGAAGAGGAGTGCTACAGTTCTGAAGTTCTGAGCCAATTTTATTTGAAACTTGTCTCTAATAACCTAAAACACCACATTTATTCAAAAGGCCTGCGATGACCTAGAAGATCCATTTAAGTTTAAGATTGCATAACTCTCTTAAATATTAAGCACCTGTTGTGTGTTGAACATGTGTACTAGGCACTTTCAGAGATGGAGAAACATAATTTTAACATGCTGCCATTTATGACAAAACTATTCCCTAAAGTCTAAAAAGGCTTAGGAAATATGAGCCAGACACAAAATTTCAGTTCACAAAAATGCAAGTGAAAACATCTGTGAGGAAATAGTCTCCTGAAGGTCTAAAATTACCAATGGAAAAGAGAAAATTTCAAAGAGCAAGAGGAAAAATCACTTAACTAGATCAAATTTCAATAACTTAGATACGGAAAAAAAAAATGAGTTTTGTTTCTTTGTCAGTGCCATTTCAACACACCTCTACCTGGTGGTGAGGAAAATGAGGCAAAGAGAATGAAGTAATCATCAAGATCTTGGAGTCTGGAAGTGGCAATGTTGGGATTAGAACTCAGGTCTCTGAACTACGAATCCTACGAAATGTTCCACATCAAGTGTTCCACATTCCAAAATTCCTCCATTCAAACCACTAACCCCACAGAAGCAAACCAAACTTAAATAAATACCTATTTAATTTACATACAACTAAATGACATAATTGATAGTATAAAATCATATAGCCAGCATACATTATATTGATGATCTGGGAAAGTGAACAGAGCACAACCACCTCAATCTCTCTGCCAGCTACAAAAGCCTCCTCTCCTTCCCTAACCTTTCCTTTCAACCTTTACTGAAGACCATTCTCTACTCTATACCACACAGGTCTGATGCTGGCAGGAACTCTAGTGTGCAAAGGGGACACAGTGTGGCTGGAACACAGATTGCTGATGGGGGCAGTCCAGTAACAAATGGCAGGCTTGGAATGGCACAGGAGGGGTAGGGCAGAGACCATGGTGGCTACCTGAGGGGCAAGGGCCCCAGTGGAGGAGGCAGGAGGAACTGAAGGCAAACAGGGGTTCCCAAAGAAAGAGAACCTTCAATGGGCTGGCAGGAAAATGGCCCATTAAAATATCAGCAGTGGAATCGACTGCAGCTTTCTCAGGCAGATTGTAGCCTTCTCAATTCTGGTGGCAATTCCGTAAATTGTAGATCTAGGTCCCTTGGGAGTGTACTCTGGGCTAGGGTGAAAGGGGACAGGAGTGGAAATGATCATTTTTAAGTTGAATTTAGTTGGTAAGTGATTTTTCTAAACAGTAACAGTGAATTCTTTGAAAAGTATATAGGCTACAGGGTGCTAAACTTGTCTTTGCTGCTTTTCTTACCATAATAAAAATAACTTGCATTTACTGAATGCTTATTATGTACTGTTGTTTAAAATTATTAGCTTATTTATATCTTCACAACACATACAACATGCTCACACAAACTGTGAGTAACATGTTATTATTTCTATTTTTTAAAAAATTGAGGAATAGAGAACTTAGGTAACTTGTCCAAGGTGACATCAAAGCTGGGTTCATAACCACTACACTGTGTCCCCCTACCTCCAAAATTACTACTTTTAACCTGATACTTAAAGTTCTAGAATAATATGGATAATAAGAGTAAATAGGCTGTGAATAATAGTCTACAAGTTCTCTTATGACTAAAATGCATGACAGTTGGTAGTTCATAGACTTTTGACATTTTTTGGCTGCTAAAGACCTTTGTGGCATGTTTCTTAGGCTGTCATTTGGCTAACAGTATATTTATCATTTATGTAATGCTTTAAAGTTCTACACTAAGCACACACTCAAATGTACTGTTACATTTAATCCCCATAACAATACTACAGAGCGGGAATTATTTCATCATTTAATAGCTGAAGCAAGATTCTGCACTGCATCTTTGCTTTCATAAACTTCAACTCATTACATGTTTACACACTTTGTTTTTTTTTTTTTTGAGACGGAGTCTCGCTCTGTCGCCCAGGCTGGAGTGCAGTGGCGCGATCTCGGCTCACTGCAAGCTCCGCCTCCCGGGTTCACGCCATTCTCCTGCCTCAGCCTCTCCGAGTAGCTGGGATTACAGGCGCCTGCCACCACGCCCGGCTAATTTTTTGTATTTTTTAGTAGAGACGGGGTTTCACCGTGGTCTCGATTTCCTGACCTCGTGATCCGCCTGCCTCGGCCTCCCAAAGTGCTGGGATTACAAGCGTGAGCCACCGTGCCTGGCCATGTTTACACACTTTGGAAGGTAGTATATATGAGAAAACTGAATTTCAGAGAGATTTAGTGATTTGTCCCAGGTTACACTGCTGATAAATAACAGACCTGAGTTTCAAATCCTGGTCCTGATTTCAAGCTCAAAATGCAGATGTTGCTCTCCATGAGTTAGTATCTTTCACAATATTATTGAGTATAATCAAATAATAAGAAAGGCCAACCTAGAAAAATGTCATTCATATTTCACCTGATTATTTTTGGAACCAATGCCAAGTAATTTCCATATTTGATCATAGACTTTTAAAAGACTAAAATGCTGATGTAATTCCCGCTTATTATTTTCCAAAATAACAATGTAAAGACATACAGACTACCACTGTTCATCTGTTGTCAAGATGAAACTTTCTGGACTTAAAGACAATATAACATTGTTAAAATATTCCACATATAGAAGTTAAAATTTTTCACTCTAAATTCTTCAAGTAGAAAATTCACTGAATTCCACTCAAAGATTTCCTGGGTTCATGCACCGTGCAGAGCCCTCTGCTAGGCACTGTGGTCACAGAAGCAGAAGGCACGTGAACTTATTCAGGAGCTCATAATTTAGCATAGCTACAGAGGTATAAAAGTAGATTTAATACCAGGTTGATCAAGGACACAAAGGCTTATGGGTGTGGAGAAGGAAAAAATTCTAGCAAAAAGCAGCTGAGAATCAAAATTGCTAACATTCATGCCTAATGTTACAACAGTTTCTACCTACTCTGCCTATCTCTGTTAATTTTAATCCTTTCAACATGTCAACATCAGCAGGTTAAAATTCCTAAGTAAATGGGCCTCTGTTTCATCTCTTCAAAAAGAAGTAGAATTTGAGCTTTATTTTAAAAAATGTGTAAAACTTTTATAAATGGCAAGGGAGATGGGAGAAATAGTAGACTGAAGAAAATCTAACAAATTATTTGAAGAAAGACATAGCATAGCAGGAAGACTACTGTTTTGGAAGAAGAGCAAGGGAAAATGTAATGATGGAGCATCAATCTGGAAAGGTGGATAATGCCAAATGTGAGGGTTTTCAGGGCAAACATGAAGAACATACACTTAATTCTATGTGCTTTGAGAAAAAAAAAAAAGGCTTGAATAAAACCAACAGAGAAAAAAAAAGGCTTGAATAAAACCAACAGGAAAACATGCCTACAAAAAATTTGTATTTATCTCAAAGAATAAATATACAAGTCCTTCAGTAGCAGGCCAATTCAGAATTGGTAAAAAAAAAAAAAAATGTATTACCATATTTGCCAAGTTTCTGCATGTTCTTGTATATAATGTTTGATGTACATTTGAAAAGCATGAATAGTCTGAAGCAGTTGGGATACACTTATTTCTGTTAAATTCATTTTAAGAATTTCAACAGCACAGATACGAACAACACAGTATTTGCTTGTGTTAGCAGAACCATAAGAAAATGAAGAAACTAAAATAAGAGAAATAATTCAATACTTTAGCACTCTTTTTAGTTTGTGGCTACTTATGCCAAATGTAGACAGACCAAATGAAGACATAAGAAAAAATTCACTTCAGTAACAAAAATATATTCAAAGTATGAATTCCAAGAATAATGAACACTGGCGTTTAGATAATGTACTATATTTGTGAAGGCAAATGGTTGTGTTGTTTCACCTTTTTTACCCTAGCAGAGAAAGTTGTCTACTCTCTGGCACCTTTCCATCTTTCTTTTCTTTTCTTTTTTTTGAGATGCAGTCTTGTTCTGTCACCCAGGCTGGAGTGCAGTGGTGCCATCTCGGCTCACTGCAACCTCTGCCTCCCGGGTTCAAGTGATTCTCCTGCCTCAGCCTCCGGAGTAGCTGGAACTACAGGCACGTGCCACCATGCCCAGCTAATTTTTGTATTTTTAGTAGATACGGGGTTTCACCATGTTGGCCAGGATGGTCTCCAGCTCCTGACCTCAGGTGATCTGCCCGCCTCAGCCTCCCAAAGTGCTGGGATTACAGGTGTGAGCCACCGCACCCAGCTCCATCTTTTTTTTTTTTTTTTTTTTTTTTTTTTGAGACGGAGTCTCGCTCTGTTGCCCAGGCTGGAGTGCAGTGGCGCGATCTCGGCTCACTACAAGCTCCGCCTCCTGGGTTCACGCCATTCTCCTGCCTCGGCCTCCCGAGTAGCTGGGACTACAGGCGCCCGCCATCGCGCCCCATTGATTTTTTGTATTTTTAGTACAGACGGGGTTTCACCGTGTTAGCCAGGATGGTCTTGATCTCCTGACCTCATGATCTGCCCGCCTCGGCCTCCCAAAGTGCTGGGATTACAGGCGTGAGCCACCGCGCCTGGCCCCAGCTCCATCTTTATTTTCTAAACTTAACCATTACTTCTCTGTCCCTGAGAGTACTTTTTTGCATTCTCACTGCCATGACTTTTTACCGTTTTCCCTCATATAAATTATAGCCATATAGTGAAGTCAAGCTTAGGTTCCAACTCCTTAAAGAAGTCTTCTTTGGCCATCACAGACAATGACAACCACCTTCCGGATTCATCTGCTTATACAGTTTCTTTGGAATATGGGCTAGTTTCATATTCTATTGGATGGTCCCCAAAGTGCTATGTACCTGATAAGCATTTAAAAATAAAATACAAAGTAAAGAAAAAGAAAATGTAGCTAGGAAATGTAATCTGATTTTTCTTTTTACAAAATTAAACAAATGTTCAAACAAGACAAAAAATAAACCATTAACTTACCCCATTTAGGCTGCCCAAATCTTTCACTAAATGTTCATCCGTAGAGGCATCGTAGTTGATGACAGCATGTTGCTTATCCACACTACGAGACTGAAAGGAATTTTTTAAGTTAATGAATACAAGAAAATACTAGAATAAATACCAGTCACATTTTGGCAAGATACCTAATATTAATAGGACAGTAAATATAGGGAAATATCAAAGTAAATGTGGATTAAATGAGATTAAAATAGTGCCACTATACAACAAAAATTTTTAGCATCACTCCCCAAAGAGGAAAGCATAAAATTTTAAAGATAATTCTTTTCTACTAAATTCACATGTTCTACTACTAAGAATTTACATCAGCTGACTTTGTTGAATGTATTAACTTAATTTTTTTAAACTTAAAACTGTTATAGAGAAATCATGTGAATTATAATTTTACCATATTTTACGTATCTTATTGTAAAAAACATTTACCTTGTAGGATTTTCTTCTTTCAAAACAAAAAATGAGCATAAACTATTTAAAGAGTCCAAAGATTTAGAGGAAAAGGGACACAGTATGACATGTTTCAGAACAAAATTATCTTCACTTAAAATATGGGCTCTAAAACTGGAATTCACGGGACAGCTCTAAGAGGGAAAGGGACTGGAAGTCAAAAAGAAGATATTTTAATGGCAAACTGTGGTTTTTGAAAATTGCTTTTAAGTTTCTTTTAAAGTTTTCTCTCTCTGTGTCTCTCTCCAGAGCTTAGTAAGTTTTCTGCAGATGGAAGCACCCGAAAGCAGAACGATAAGCCTGTGGACATTGGTATTGAAAGGAAATATCATTATAGTCATAGAAGAAACAGTCTGTGAACCAATGAATCTGAACCTGATCACCATGTATTACGGGGTTACTGTGTGAACCCTGGTATACTAAAAGCAAAGAGAGTATCACAAATGGGGAACAGACATGACTTCCAATTTTTGGTCCAACATGGAAAGAATCTGAAGTCATTGCTCCCATCTTCCTAATAAGAAAAATGTTGAACAAACTGAAAACCAAAAACTCATCTTAGTTTTTCAGAGACCTGAGGTCACAAGGGAAATTACCACTCCGAAAAGTAGAGAGACAAGCAAATACAGAAGAGAATCACAGCTTGCCAGGAGCAGAAGCCTCCACTAGAAACAGCAACCAGTAGGACAACTTAAAGGTGAAGTGATTAATTGCTGGAGACTTGAGGGTGGACCAACTTGAGATTTTAAAAAACTCCTGCATTAAATCTAAAAATTACTTAAAATTCATTTTTGTTTTCATTATTTTAAATTTTTATTCTTCTGGTTAAACTAATGAAATACTAAATTCAGTTTTTAAGTTGGCAAGAAGCAACAAAGCACCACTCAGCAAAATAATTTCACCATATTGCTGATGTATTAAGTTGATCTACTCTAAGGATAAAACCTCCAAATGTTGTTAGGAGAAGTGAGATTTCAAGTACATGTAGGCTCTCAATAAATACTGAATGGATCCTCATAAATAATCTCTCTCTGAGGAAAAGAGTACATAGAAAAAGGGCAGAAATCCTTTGGACAATGGACTGAAATTCAAAGAAAAAAATCTAAATTAGAGTTGAGAAAAGGCAAATTCCAAAGCAAAGTGAAATGTTACCATTAGATATAGGAATAAAGGAGTCAGATGGCTGCTCATGGTGGCTTTCAAAAGAGTGTGATAAACACAGATGAGGGACATTGAGAAAAAATGATTTGGGGAGGAAGTAATTTAGGACAAGCTGCTTCACTAAGTCTACAACTTGTCTGAAATCTGGAATATCCTTAAGCTACAATGTACCCTGCCCTCCAACTGCTTATGGTGAACACTGACAGTACATAAACAACTACAGCAAAAGATAGAGCACACTTAAGACCTAAGAGAACAACAGAGTCCACTCAGTCGAGAGAGATGCCATTACAACCCTGGGGATCAGGGAGTGAGGAGTGGGCCTGCTATGTGGGATCACAAGAATACATCGTTTGTTTGTTTAATAAAGACAGTAACAATTCAAGAAGAGTAGTCAGGAACTCAAGGCAAAGAAGATCAGTTTAGTACTCACAGTACAAGACAATCCCATTTGTGTAACTATTTTTTAAAAAAAGCAGCCAATAAAAAAAAAATCCTATGTTTTTGGTTATTATGAAATGTATATAAAGTATCAGTGTGTTTCGGCACCCATGACAGGAATTAAGCAGAAGACCAAGATTATAGAACATAATACATCTAGTGACCGAGTCAAGGAAAACTGAGGGAATAGGAAGAGTATGTAATGGATATCTAACCACTTAAGCATTAAACTGTTTTCATTTCTACATAATCAAATTCACGTTTCCTCTACATTAAACTGAACCAGAAGGTGCATGACAACTTGATGTTCACAACCCATTTGGATATTTCAATGAAAATTTAATAAAAATCTCTCAGAAATACATAATTTAAATCCTAACAAAGATTGCTAACTTAATCACGTTTCTGATACTAATGGGAAAACCTTAGCTGATCTGAGCTTAAAACTGCAAAGACAGGCAATTTTGACCAGGCCCTTTTTTTCCTGTTACTTAAACTTCTGGTAAGAATGAAAGACTCCAGTCCCTGTCCTTTTATAGCGGGGGTGTCCCATTTTTTGGCTTCCCTGGGCCACACTGGAAGAAGAAGAATTGTCTTGGGCCACACATAAAATACATTAACAACAGCTGATGAACTAAAAAAAAAAATTGCAAAAAAAAAACCCTCATAATATTTTAAGCAAGTTTATGAATTTGTGCTGGGCCACATTCAAAGCCGTCCTGGGCCCCAGGTTGGATGAGCTTGTTTTATAGCGTTTTCCCTGTAAGAGTCTATGCCTCCTCCATCTGATTCTTACTCCTATAGAGACACTCTTCCTGAGGCTGTGCACTCTTGAGGATCCATTTTACTTGGAGTAACTTACAGTAACTTTTATACTATCTCTGTGTATCACCTAACATCACATTGTATACCTTAAATATACACAATAAAATTTACTTTTAAAAATTGTCAACAATCTTTACTTATGCTTGAACTCCTGGCAGGTATCATAGTGAACGTCTCTAAAAGTGATAAAACTAACTTCCATTATCACTGAGTATCAGCGATCAAAATTCAGTTTTACTCCATGCCATGCTGATTTTTGCAATGTCTTATTTTAAAAGCATATAATGTGAAACTTTCTGCTTACTAATAAACTTCTTTATTCTGAGAACTTATTTTTCTAAATTGAATCCTCAAGACTTAGAACTTTTTTTTAGATGATTCAAGGTGGCAAAAAATTAATTAGAATGATAGCTGGAGCTAAAAGGAGAGAAAGTTCAAATCTAAATAGCACTGTTTTCTAAAGGAGTAGAAAAAGATTTTATACTAATTTCAAGTTTTGAATAAACACATATAGAGAAGGTTGATGCAATTACCTGCAACATGAGCTCACAGTCATCTCTTCCAACAAAAATCATTTCTCGTGGCAGCCTGTGGCGAGTGCCTCCACTGCTCACCAAAAACCAGGATGTTAAGCTCATTTTCTGCTTAGCTTCTAAGTCTTTGGCAAAGCTACGTCATCCTGAAGAGAAACATGAAGAAAAATATACATTCAGATATTTTTAGCTTTAGTGGCTATTCACCAAACACTGGAAGGCCTAAGAATAGAACTGCATTCATCAACATTTATACCTAATTAAATGAACTGTCCACAGGTCCCAGGAAATGACATATATACTAAATTCTCATCAGTGAAGTTAAGCCCATGGAATCCACTAAGAGTCCAATTAAAAAGGAAGAGATTAAGGCAATAAGTGGGTGCTCAACTAGCAAACTTTTAGAGTTTTCATACTTCTGAAAACCTTTTAGCATAGTTTATAAAGGTCTATAATCCTCAAGTAAATGCCCATGTTAGCATCATGTTAGTATCAGAAAAATAGCAATACTGTACCAATAAATGTCTTAGGTACGAATGGTTTGAGAAAGACACAATGAATTCAGTAACTATATATGATACCTGATTAAGAACTATGTTGACCAAATAAATTGCTCCTTTGTCTACCAGGTGTAAACCACAGAATGCAATTTCAATTTCTTTTTCCTCACATGTACTTTATTTTCTTAATACATTTCCCTAGAGCAGCAATTCTGAAACATCCTGTTCTTGGGACCCTTTTATACTCTTTAAAAAATGAACTCCAAAGAGCATTTGTTTACTTGGCAATACATACATATATATATATATATATATAGAGAGAGAGAGAGAGAGATACACGTACATATATATACACATATATATGTACGTATATATATAGTTTACATATTAGAAATGAAACTGGTATTTATTAATTCATTTAAAATAACATTAACCCAATTTCATTTAAAAATTACTAACATTTCTATAACAAAGTAACCATATTTTCCAAAACAAAAATAAGTGAGAAGAGTAGCACTATTTTACATTTTGCAAATCTCTTTAATGTCTACCTTAAAAAAATAAAACCGGTATCAGCTTTGAATTTAATCCATTGCCATATACTGCTTAACTTGAACTATATAAAGAAAACCTGGCTTCATACAGATAAACAGGTGGAAAAGGGAGAGGTATTTTAATAGCCTTTTCAAATAATTGTAATTATTTTGTAATTTCTTTGATACTACATAAAAATTATACAAGCAGTAATTTCTTGAAGGTTTTTTGCAATATGGAATCTGAAACCATATTAATGAACTTTTCACACACAATGTTAGAGGAAAATCCATTTTACGGCTGGGCACGGTGGCTCACGCCAGTAATCCCAGCACTTCGGGAGGCCGAGGCGGGCAGATCACCTGAGGTCAGGAGTTCAAGACCAGCCTGAGGAACATGGAGAAACCCCGACTCTACTAAAAATACAAAATTAGCTGAGCATGGTGGTGTGCACCTGTAATCCCAGCTACTCGGGAGGGTGAGGCAGGGGAATCACCTGAACCTGGGAGGCAGAAGTTGCAGTTAGCTGAGATCACGCCACTGCACTTCGTCCTGGGCAACAGGAGTGAAACTCCGTCTCAAAACAACAAAAAAGAAAAACTATCTTATACTTTGATGGGATTTTGTAACACAATAATATATTGGTCCTTGGGAAAATATTGCTTTCCTGAGTAATGCAGATCTTCCAATGTTGACGTGTTTCATTACACTATTTTAAAACATCACACTCGTTAACATTACCACCTATCTTACCATAAAAGTCTTTTAAGTACAGGGCAGCTGTTAAGCTCATGATGGCAGAATCAAGTTTTCTAAAATTCTAGCTTCCTCTTAACAGCTCAAATATTATCATTGGTCCAAAAAAAAAAAAATCCTGTCACTTAAATTCCTTGAAGTGACAAGCTCATGTTGTCTGTCAAATACCCAAGTCTATATAACCAAAATGTGTCTCTCAGTCATTTGTTTAAAGTAAAGTGGTATTTTATTAAATCAAGAGTCTAGTTCTGCAGACAACTCATATAAGGACACAATTTCTCCTTCAGAGAACCACAGCACTTTGGTATATGCAGCATAAGTGCTCTATGCATACTTCTATTTAGTCACATAGAATATTCAAAAGATGTGACTCGAGGGTCAGATTTAATAAAATTAATAACTTTTACCATTTCATCGAGAACATTCTTAAGTGAAACTGGCTTAAAAAACAAACAAACAAAGAAACTCAGGAGTATACAGCAATGATGAATGCAATTACTTCTTGGAGAATTTGGTGCCACTACTTTGATCTATGCTAAAGAGCCAGAAACTTCCATCGTTTTTGTAATGTCAGGGCAAATGTCAATAAAATAAAAAAGGCAAATAATGCTTTGATGTCATTATGAAAAAGGTTTTGACCTGTGGACCCTTGTAAGGTTTACCGAAGGCCTGTGGACTGAGAGCTTTGAGAATGGGGCTTGGTCATTAAGGGAATAAGCCCTGGAGTCATATAGACAGATATGAGTCTGAATCCTAGTTCTACCACTTTTTATTCTGCATGACCTTAGGCTAGCTATTTATCCCATGTCCCTTAGTTTCTTCTTCAATAAAATAAGAATAATGTCAGTTTGCACTCAAGTTCTTTCTTATGAATCAAAAGAATAATACTTGTAAATATTTTCCCATTCAATGGTATACTTTACTACACTTGAATTAGAGGCAAACTATACTACAGTAAAATGAAATATTCTGCAATAAGAAATATATCTCTATATATTAAACCAAAATCCTGTAAAATGCAGAAATTTTGTTAAGGTAAAATCTTGAATATCATATGTTATCTATACACACATGAAAAAACAATGGATTTCACCAAAGCAAGTAAATAATTTTCTATAAAGCTACAACAATCACCTCTACTCCCTCCTCAACTTATCTGATATAGTTGATTTATGTGGATTATTAAATCTCCCATTTACTCAACTCCTTAATGCAGATGTTGTTGGTCTTCCATCTGTCTACTTTGTCAATTTGGTTTTTAGCATTTCTTTCCCTGGTTCAGAATATATACTTCCTGGCCAAGTCTATAAAGGAGAATCCAAATTTTACTGGAGAAAAAAGCCCACCAATCTAAATATAGTATATAATTTGCATACTGTATTTTCAGGGAGGGACAATTTTAAAACACAACATGAATAAATAGGTCAACAGTTACACGTTTACTCAAAGGACCTGAAACAAAACCCAATATTAAGACATATTAAAAGAAAATAAACCCAGCCTACATACAGTAAACTAAAATACGACAGCCAAATATGGATAACAGAAACAGTTTCTAAATATAGCAAAGTCCCAGAGTTAATGAGCATTATTCATATGCTCTAAAAACATACTTTAAGTATTTACATAATATCAAGCATAATTATATAAAACACAAATAAATATGTAATATATAATTGTACAATATAAACATGCAATAATTATACAGTTGGATATAATAAAATAAAAATAATGACTTTTTACATATTTCACCTTGACTTTAATAAGACTTAAAAGAATACATAGTTTCTGAAAAATACAAACAAAACACATAATACTCAAGATGTGGAATATTTATTTCTTGAGCTGGGAAATGACCCTGAGTCCACTTACAGCTTCTCTGCTGAGTGGGAATGTGATATAACAGGAAGCTACTGTCTGTTTTTATATGAGACTTTCTACCTATCAGACAGCTTTCCAACTGGTCCCTCAATATTAGATACTCTTTTTCTACTAATTGGATATTACTAACACCCACACATGGATAAAACTGAAACCTGGTTGGTAGTTTCTTCAGTAGCCAAGGCACATGATTCAACTTAGGTTCCGCTAAATGGTGGGAAAGGAGCCTTTGGGTTTGCAACTTGTAGAGAACATGACCAAGGTCTTAACCAGATGTGATAGCAGGTACATTTCTTTCCAGAATTTCTGGATTAGTCAAATAGAATTAGTCAAATAGACATGGGTTTTTGAATAGACTTTCTGAATTAAATTACCAGTCCCTCATGCTTCCTAAATGACTGCAAAAATATATACATTACGTTTCTGCATTTCAGGTATCCTGCTTGTAAGGGAAAAAAAAAAAGCCAAGAAGATAGCATCTAAAGATGCAATTGACAGAAATGATCTGAAGTGACTATTTTGGAACTCTGGCATATAGTAAAAGAGGGTGATAAATGTCATGGAATTTCCATCTTTCATGGCAGCAGCTATCACTCATTCCACAGCCACAATCCCAACAGCTCCAAGAAGCAGCCTGGAGACAGCCTCCTGCATTCCTAGTGTGGCTTCCTGGAGCCAGGGTATGCAAAAAGGAACTAGTCTTCCAAATATTGGATTGCATGATCTCATTGCTGCTTTTGATTACTGAGGAACCAACACAAAAGCTGGCCACCAGTACTTCAATACCCATGGGCCTAAGAAACTTCCAAGGAATTTATTATATAAAGACAATGTGTGTGTGTTTGTTTTTCTTTCTCCTTTTTGAGGCCAGATATTTAAAGCAATCTTTATCAGGTCAATAGCTGACCACAGAGGAAACAGAAGAAACTTCAGTGACCACATCATAACAAAAACTACACACCTTGCAAAAACAGTTTACAAAACAGTTTACAAAAGTCACAAACTTTTGAAGTTTGTGACTTTATCCCTCAACAAGTAAGATTCAGCAATCCCTGGAGAGTGAAAGGATTACATTTCCAGATCTACCACAACATAATGTTTAAAAGGTCTAGTTTTCACCGGGCATGGTAGCCCACATATGTAATCTCTCCACTTTGGGAGGTGGATGCAGGAGGATTCCTTGAGCCCAGGAATTCAAGACCAGCCTGGACAACATAATGAGACCTCATACCTATGAAAAACTAAAAAAAAAAATAGTTGGGCATAGTGGCATCCAAGAGGTTGAAGCTGCAGTGAGCCATGATCATGCCCTGCACTCTAGTCTGGGCAACAGAGTGAAACACTGCCTCAAAACAAATGAATAAATAAAATAACATAAAAAATACAGTTCTCAAAAAAAAAAATAACATAATGAAAATAAACAAAAAAGATCTGACAGAAACTCTCCCATTAAAGCCCAATGTAGTTATTAGTTGAAGGTGTTAAATCAACTATCTATCGTCTTAAATATGTTGAATGAGATAAAGAAAACCATCAACAAAAAAATTAGCAAAACAGTGTATGAGAAAAATGAGAATATCAGTAGGAAGGCAGAAATTATGAAAAGGAACCAAACAGATTCTGGAGCTGAAAAGCAGACTAACTGAAGTAAGAAAAACTCACTAGAGGGGCTCAAAAGCAGATATGAGCAGGAGTTAGAAAGGTTCAGTGAACTTGAAGATAAGAACACTGAGGTTGTCTTATCTTCAGCAGAAAAACAAATGAAGTAAAATGGACAGAGCCGGAGGCACCAGTAGGATATCACCAAACATACTAATATATACATTATAGGTGTCCCAGAAGGAAATACGACAGAAAAGTATTTGAAGTCTTAATGGAAAAATACTTCCAAAATACATCAATACACACATCCTAGAAGCTCAATAAACGACCAGCAGATAAACTCAAAGAGCTCCACACAAGAAACATTACAGTCAAATTGTCAGAACCTAAAGAAATAGAAAGAATTTTGAAAACAGTGACAGAAGTGACTCTTCATGTACAATGGAGCCTCTGTAAGATAAACAGCAGATTTCTTCTCAGAAACTATGGAGACTAGAAAGCAGTGGGATGGCAGTGGGAAAGGAGAAGGAAAAAAACAACTGTCAACCAAGAATTTTATACCCAACAAAACTATCTTTCAAGCATTATTTTGATTTTTAAAGCAAGCAGAAATTAAGATATTTCTAGTTCAGTTTTTTTTTTTGTCAGCACAGTGCCCTACAAAAAATATGAAAGACATTTGGGCTGCAATGAAAGGACACCAGATAGTAACTTAAAACTGTGATAAAAATCTTTAAAACCACTGATAAAGGTATCTATAAAGGTAAATGTAAATCCACTGTTTTCATACTTTTCATATGGTTTGTAACTTCTGTTTTTCCTATATGGTTTAATAAACAAGTTCATAAAGCAATCATTATAATATGTTACTGGAAAGGGAATGTATAAAGGTGTAATTGGTGACAATTATAATATTACGTGGGAGGAATGGAGATGTGCACAAGCGAAGTATCTGTATACTCTTGAAACTAAATTGATATATTCAAACTAGGTTTATAAGTTTAAGATATTAATTGGAATCGCCAAGGTAACAACTAAGAAAATACATTAAAAATATACAGTAAAAGAAAGAAAAGGGAAATCAAAATGATACACTACAAAAAAGTTCAATTTTTAAAAAGACAATAATAAAGGAATAAAAGAAAAAACACATAAAGAAGACAAATAGATTGATGACAGAATTAAAACCATCTTTATGCTGGGTGCGGTGGCTCATGTCTGTAATTCCAGCACTTCATTTAAAGTGATTAATAATATACCTAAAGCAAACCCCCAAATTCTTCCATTTTTCCGTATCAGCAATCGTCACCGTCTTTTCTTCTTCTTCTTTTTTTTTTTTTTTTTTTTTTGAGACAAGGTGCGGCTCTCTATTGCTTAGGCTGGTGTTCAGTGGCAAGATCTCAGCACACTGCAACCTCCATCTCCCAAGCTCAAGTTCCAGGCTCCCACCTCACCCTCTTGAGTAACAGGGACTACAGGTGCGCACCACCACACCCAGCTAATTTTTGTATTTTTTTTAGAGATGGGGTTTTGCCATGTTGCCCAGCCTGGTCTTGAACTCATGAGTTTAAGCAATCCACCTGCTTCAGCCTCTCAAAGTATTGAGACTACAGGTGTGAGCCACCATGCCCGGCCTTCAGTGTTTCTTCTAATACTGTAGTACTTGTTCTTGAAAGCAGACTAGACATAATACAAAATTATATCAGTCTCTATCTTCTGTGCTTATTAATTTTAGCATTTAGGAAATCTCAAAGAGTATTAGAAAGTACAAAACTAACAGATTTGCTTTTTGGTAAGTTTATTCCCATTCCCCCAGGGCAGAGTTGGCCATACTTTTCTCTGTAGTCCCACAATATTTTGTTCAAACATTTATTATGCTACAATTTAAACTGTAATTTTTAGCATTAATAATTCTATACTGTAACGATATGATTACACCTCAAGTTGATGAGCTCTTTGAAGGCAGCAAAACTGTCTTCCTCCATTCCTCCCTTCTTTCAACAGCTATTGAGAAGCCTGTGG
This sequence comes from Nomascus leucogenys, assembly GCF_006542625.1. Lineage (NCBI taxonomy): Eukaryota > Metazoa > Chordata > Mammalia > Primates > Hylobatidae > Nomascus > Nomascus leucogenys. The sequence goes on along the minus strand of NC_044385.1, from coordinate 5,044,744 downwards.
AATCCAGACACTCTGAGGATCAAGGACACATAAAGATAAAACAAACAAAAATATCTTGCCTCAAGGAACTCAATACTGCAGGGAATGGCAGTTAGTAGATGCCACGACAGAGATAAGCCTAGGGTGTTACTAGAACAACAGGAGGTTGTCATTACTCCAGACATGGATGGTGACGGTAGGGATGGTATCATTCTAAATCAACACAGAGCTGAAATACACAGACACTTTTTCATCGTTGTATCCCTTGAGCCTACCCCAATGCTTCATCTACAGTGAGCATTTGACAAGCTATTTTCAATGAATGAGTAGCTTTGGAGCTGCTACAAAGTCTTGAAGTGAGGATAACCTAGAAATCTCCAGGGGCAGGAGGTGAAATTAATCATCTAACCTTTGACAGCAATTAAATCTAGCCATTAAAAAAATCCTAGTTATAGTCCTCTTCAGCTGTCTCTTTCTTATTCTTTATCTTTTTGTCACATAAAGCTGTTTTTACTAGCGATCTGAGAAAAGTTGAAAGCTCAGACACTTGGGTGTCAGATGGATGTGAACACTGGCACAGCATCACAGTTCCATTTACATGGAACTATCATTACATTTACATTTAAAGCTATCATTAACTTTAAAAACTGACTTTCCTGCTAAATCAGAGTTCTGTTCACGATTTAATGGACTAAAATGTTAATATCTAAGTTTTACATTCTAAATAAACATGAAACAAAGAAAAACTCTACAGTTATTGAGCAGAGCACACAGCTTCACTACACAGGTTTCAAAATTACATACATTTTACTGCTTTTTAAAAATATTTTAGGCCAGGCGCGGTGGCTCATGCCTGTAATCCCAGCACTTTGGGAGGCCGAAGCGGGCGGATCACGAGGTCAGGAGATCAAGACCATCCTGGCTAACACGGTGAAACCCCATCTCTACCAAAAATACAAAAAAGTAGCCGAGCGTGGTGGCAGGCGCCTGTAGTCCCAGCTAATTGGGAGGCTGAGGAAGGAGAATGGTGTGAACCCAGGAGGCAGAGCTTGCAGTAAGCCGAGATTGCGACACTGCACTCCAGTCTGGGCGACAGAGCAAGGCCCCGTCTCAAAAAAAATAAAAATAAAAATAAAAAAATATATATATATTTTTAAACGTTGCTCCTAGTCACATATCATTCAAATCGAGGAATGATGGCAAGAGGGGTCTAAATGATGTTAATTACTATAATACTTGGGACAGGCAATAATAAATAAGTGCACTTGATATAGGACAGTATTACAAGAGAACTACAAAATAGTGCACCATATCACCCATAAAAAGAAACTGGTTTACTCAGATTATTAAGCCTGAGAAAAAATCATTATTCTATAAATGATAGTCAGTGTATACAATTACTTGAGCTAAAACACATGTTAAGGGCAGTCTATCCTTATGCTCCGGCAATTGGCTGGCTGACTCATCACCAGATGGCTTTACAGAGAACAAACCTTCTCTTACCCCACAACTCCTGCTATTGCAGAGAAAGAAATAGTTGGCCTCATATTAGGACTATTGGTCTACACAGTAGGAAAAGAAATAGCTGGCCTCACATTAGGACTATCGTCTACACAATAGAAAATAGTTTCCTCTAGCCTATGCATTTCTCATTTTAATAAGATATTATCTACTTAGGCATCCATGTGACAACTTTACTTTTGGTACCAACAGGCATGAAAGGGTGACAATATTCTCCATGGGGTCGGCCCAGCACCTAGCTTTGTTTCCTGAAAGAATAAATCATAGGAGAAAGAAGATCTGGTTTTCTTAATAAAATCAATGAAAATCTAAACAAAGGGGGTTAAAAGTGATACACTTTACCTTACAAAATTGTAATTTGAGCCAGCAGTAAAGCTTATCAACTGAAACACACTAAGGCATTGCATCAACTGGCATTTGTAATTTTGCCACGTCTTTTTACTCCATCATACCAAGTATCTAAAAGATACAATTTTAAGCAAATATATAAATTCAGGAATCCTATTCACATTTTCATCCCTAATAGAAACTATATCCTCAACACCAGAAGTCTGTCTTTTGATGCCACGTATTTCTGAAAATGAAGAAATAATTAGGGGTGGCATTTCAACTAAGGATTCATTATCAAATCAAGTCCAAATATACGTCATAATAACTCAGGATCAAGTAAAATGCAAATCATATATTATAAAAGCAAATGGTTTTATTCATAATTGGTAGCATTTATTGACTACTTAATAAGAGTCTGGCACTGTTCTAAGAATTTCACATATAGGTATGTATACAGACACAATTGGTTTTAGCTACAAAAATTCTTCAAGCTCTAGAAAATGGACATAAACATTAGATACTGATTACACATGAGGATTCCATTTTATGGAGTACTATAAAATAAAACCCAGTTTGTTTCTTCATTCACAAGTAGTAAGCACTATAAGATACTGGGGAAAGAGAATGGATCAAGATAGAAAAAGTTCCTAATCTCATAGAAGCAAAAATAAACAAATAACTAAATAAATGAATAAGAAAACTTCAGGGGTGGCGGGAAGAAAGAAACATGTAAAAACAAAGAGGACAGGATAACTCGGGTGGTGCTCTTTAGGCTGGGGTGGTCTACGGAAATATCTCTGAGAAACTAACATATGCTTAGAACACATTCAAAAATTCAGCTCTGCTGTATAATTAATTTGATCTGGCACACATAATGAAATATACTCTTGGAAAAAATTCATTTATTTAAAATCTCCACCCTTATTTATATAGTTACTCCAAAAGAATAAATCCACAGCTGTGCTTTTTTTGGATACTTACCAAGATACTTGTTTCATGCTCATGTGAACAAACTCATTACTGGGAAAATTTCTGCTTTCATACACTCATGATTATTCTGGAATGACTACGCTAAATTTTACCTTTATCATCTGCCATATACATTATTAATTCTTTTGTGAAAGGCAATTAAAACAAATAGGTATAAAGAAAAAATATAACCTGCAACTTAAATTTGATATAGCATTAAAACTAAAAAAACACTTCTCATAAAAATAAGTGAAGATGACATTCCAAATACCAAGCCACATATTCTATGTCTGAGTTTATTATATACTTTTAACAGAAGATTTAGATTTGATGGGAAAAGCTAGCAAGTCAGCGATTTAATAAAAGATTTCTTCATAAAAACCATTCAATAAAATGCTTAAAGAAAATACCTAAGAAAAAACAAGTTATACTTTTCCATAAATTATCTAGGCATTAAAAATTCTTACTAGGTTTTCCTTGCCAGTTTATGAAAAATGTAAAGTCTGACTTGTTTGCTTTTGTAGAACTGTACTACCCTCATTAAAGCATAATTTTGTTGCTTTACACCAAAAAATCAATTGACTTAGATTCAGACATTTATCAAGTCCCTCCTTTGTGCCAGTAACTGTGCTAGCTGCTTCTATTAATACTTGCATTCTTTCATTTAACTCCCAAAACAAGCATTCAAGAAACATTTTGCCCTTAAGAAAACTAAAGTTAAACGCTTATTCAAGGTTACAAATGTAGTATAAACAAGAACCACCTAGATTCAAATCTGGGCCTTCAGCTACCAAATATGGGGCTTTTCCCACAAATCACTATCTCCTTTGTATTTTTCTTAAATATACCTTAAAATGATGCAGGTGATTCTGCCAGTCTCAGATTTGGCTAGAGTTGGAGTATGACTGATATGCGATATATTGTAACTTTACAACGAGTTCTCTGACACTCTGTTTGGGCAATAAATGCTGACAGTTCATGTAAATTTCAGCCTATTTTCAATCTTCTCAGCCTCCTATTTGGCCACCAGCAGGCTCCAAGATTCTCTCCTCGAGAAGTTCACAGACAAGAAAGAACCAATCAATTATTAAAACCAAAAACCAAAAATCAGCTGACCAAAAATCAGCGGATCAATCTAGAGAAATGAGGGAAATTTAGTAAACTGGGGTATAGCACGGATTAGAAACCTAGAATCTGAAAGAATAGTAAACTATCTCCAGGTTCACTAAATAACTATAAATCTGAAAAACTGTCAGATCATAGAGCACTAGGAGCAGGAAAAGACACACAAAGCTGTTTCAAAGAGCTGAAACTGTCTACAGGAGGGAGTGACAATGGGAAGAAAGCAGTCTGGGTTAAGGGTCTGTTAAGACCCTGAAAGTCAAATGCTTTGACTCACTGTTCTTAGCTTACTCATGACAACAATTTCTCTGCCATTTGTCTGCAATTAATTTTAGCGTATCACTAATTCTTATGCCCTTTAAAAATGGTTTCTGTTCATCTTCAATACCTTTTCTGATTCACTATAATTAACTATTTGGGAGGTGGGTACAAATCATTTCCATTGCAGTATCAGTATAACATATGAAAAGTGAATTGAAACTTCAAAGTGTAGAAAACTGAAATGTCTCAGAGTCTATTTTAAGCAAGAATGTATTTAGTGAATATATCACTAACACACTTTACTGTATAACAGTAAGTTGCTAATTACTAGCCTAAATTATGCAGTTTTTCTTTTTATCTTCATGTTAAATTATAATTTTTATAAATATCTCTATACCAGCACTGTGCAACAGACTGTGATGATGGAAATATTCCTGTCCAATACATTAGCCACAAGCCATGTGTTAACTATTGAGCACTTGAAATACAGCTAATACAACTAAAAAGATGAATTTTAAATTTCATTTAATTTTAATTCACTTAAATTTACATATTCATACATGGCTAGTGGCACTCTAGCTAGTTCAGCTCTCAAACTAACAAATGACACTATTATTTACCTTAAGGATTGCTTTCGTTAAATACCTCATACTTACAGCATATAAACATGCAGAATAGCTGATAGAATAACGCATGCTGGAAAAGAAATTTTTAATCTAATCAAAAGAAAATAAAGTGCTTTGTATTTTAATTTAATTAAGATAATATCACTATAGGCCGGGCATGGTGGCTCACGCCTGTAATCCCAACACTTTAGGAGGCTGAGGAGGGTGGATCACCCTGGGGTCAGGAGTTCGAGACCAACCTGGCCAATATGGTAAAACCCCGTCTCTACTAAAAATATAAAAAATTAGCTGGGCCTTGTGGCAGGTGCCTGTAATCCTAGCTACTGGGGATGCTGAGGCAGGAGAATTGCTTGAGCCTGGCAGGTGGAGGTTGCAGTGGGCCGAGATTGCACCACTGCACTCCAGCCTGGGCAACAGAGCGAGACTCCATCTCAAAAAAGATAGCATCATTATGACTTTCGTACAAATTAGTAAATTATATAAACAATCGGGTCTATCTTTTGTCTAAAATTTTTAAGTATTCATTGTATTGGCAAGACTGTTCTTTCATATACTGTAATTCTTAGGCTATGGATGTTTAAAGTGATTAGGTTTATGTTTACCAGAATGCCATGAGGTATGTAACAGTTCGATGGAATTGTTCTGTAGTTTGATTAGTTCTGAGAAGGTGAAATACAAGAATTCTCTTAAGGGAGGGAATCGCTAGGCACAGCCAGCCTAAAGAATACTGAACACTGGGAGGCCGAGGTGGGAGGATCACTTGAGCCTAGGAATTCAGGACCAACCTAGGCAACAAAGTGACACCCCATCTCTACAAAAAAATAAAAAAAAAAAATTGCTGGGTGTGGTGAGGTGCACCTGTAGTCCCAGCTACAAGGGAGGCTGAGACAGGAAGATCGCCTGGGCCCAGGAGGTCAAGGACACAGTGAGCCAAGACTGTGCCATTGCACTCTAGTTGGGGCAACACACTGAACTGTCCTGGAAAAAAAAAAAAAAAGAATAGTGATATATTTCATTTAGAGAAGAACTTCTGCAATTTTGAGGGTAAAAAGAAGCTAACATAGATAAAAGATTATTGGTATTAATAGCCAACAAGTGGAAGCAACCCAAAACCTAATGGTAGATACATTTTTTAAAAGTATAATTTTCCTCATTATATTTGAATTTTCTCTTAGCAAACGTACTAGAGTGTACAGTATATATATATATATATATATATATATATATATGTATTAAAGAAAAACTCAAATCATCTAATCAGAAAGTAATTTTATAACAGAACTCAGTCCACATATTAGTAAATTTGAATTTCCAAAGTCAAAGTAATTTTTGGAATTTGAACTATGGTGCTAATAGTTCATGGTTGAAAATGTCCTCTGTTAAATCTAATGATCTCTAGTATTGCTATCTTAAATTACCTCTCAATATCTTTGACCATTCTTGCCTTCCAGAAGTATCAGCCTGGTTTCCTCTCACTTCTGTGGGCACTCCTCAATCTCTTTGAAAGTGTCTACTTTTTCGTTAAATTCTGTTTTTACGGGGTTACTTCCCTATACATAATACCTTTGGGACTTCTTTGAAAACCCTGGGCTTCCAATATTGCTTATTATAATGTTACACATATAATTTCAAGTCAAAACCTTTTTTACAAGATCCAGACCTTCCCTCTGCTTACGAGTCATTTCCAGTTCAAGGTCCTCACGGACTCCTCAGATTTAATTTTTAAAAAACAGAAAGAACCCTTTCATCTAACGAAATGTACCTTTTTTCCTGTTCTCCCTGTCTTAGTGAATGGCATCACCAACTGCCCAGATATTTTCTCTCCCACTCCCGCTTTATTTAGGTAAGGTATTATGTCCCTTTGATTCCACATCCTAAATATCTTTCTTGGTGCCTTTCCTCTTATCCCACTGGTTCTTACCAATAAATTACTGCAAAACTCTTTTACCTGAATCCCTTGTCTCTAGCCTCCCACTCTCCAAATCCTTCCTCTATCCAGCTATCGACATTACATTTATAAAAGTAAATGTAATAATTTCACTCCCCAATTTTCAATAGCTCCCTGTAGAGTTCAAGATAGAATTCAAACTCTTCAGTTTTGAGTAAAAAGCCCTGTTATCTCCCCATGTTACTCTGCTCCTCCCTTGTATTCCATGTCCAACTGAATTTGAAAATGAAAGCTCCATGCTGTCCCAAGACCTTTCATAGTGAGCTTCCCAGCAATCACTTCCCCCAGAAAAACACCCATAGAATTACCAGCCTCTCAATTCTGATCACCTATCTTGCCCTTCACATATACCTACAGCAACTCCTAAACTTCTTTGTACAAAATATACTTATTTTTGTCTATTTTCCCTTATAAACTGAGTTGCTTCAGTAAAGTGGCTATTAGTAATCCTGGTATCTCTTGTACCTTGTATGGATGCCTGAAACTTTAGTAAATGTTCAGCAAAGATTAATAGGTAATAGTGGCACAATATAAACTTTTCTGGTGAAGTTTTATCAATAGGCCAATAACCATACTAGAAATCTGACATAAAATTCCCTGGGAATTTTCTGATTACTTAGTAATATGAATACAATCTGGCCGGGCGTGGTGATGGCTCACCCCTGTAATCCCAGCACTTCGGGAGGCTGAGGAGGGTGGATCACCTGAAGTCATAAGTTTGAGACCAGTCTGGCCAACATGGTGAAACCCCGTCTCTACTACAAATACAAAATTAACCAGGCGTGGTGGCACATGCCTGTAATCCCAGCTACTCAGGAGGCTGAGGTAGGAGAATTGCTTGAACCTAGGAGGTGGAGGCTATAGTGAGCTGAGATCACGCCACTGCACTCCAGCCTGGACAACAAGAAACTCCGTCTCAAAAAAAAAAAAAAAGAATACAATCCATTTAATACAAAATAAATCAGACTAGAATTGCAATAAGCAATCCATGATCAGTTTCAAGATTCATCTCCTCACTTTGAAAGTGAAGCCGTTCACCACCACGGTTAGACGTTCCACCTTATTTCCTAAGAAGACAACCCTTAGTTAAGGAGATCACCTTAAGCTAATGGCTCTTAGACCTGGAATCACTTGTGGAGATTTTTACACACAAGAACACTTCTATGTGTATATGTATTTATCAATGTCTATGCTTCATATTTGAAGACTTGAACTTATAATGTAACTGGTAAGGTATGAGTATCTGTATTTTTTTTTTGAAATTCTGCAGATTTCACTGCGCGCAGATTAAGATGCACTTATTTATTTATTTTTGAGACAGAGTTTTTGCTCTGTTGCCCAGACTGGAGTGCAATGGCACGATCTCAGCTCACTGCTACGTCTGCCTACTGGGTTCAAGTGATTCTCCTGCCTCAGCCTCCCAAGTAGCTGGGATTACGGGTACCTGCCGCCTTGCTTGGCTAATTTTTGTATTTTTAGTAGAGATGAGGTTTCACCATGTTGGCCAGGCTGGTCTTGAACTCTTAACCTCAGACGATCCTCCCGCTTCGTCCTTCCAAAGTGCTAGGATTACAGGTGTGAGCCACCGTGCCCAGCCAGAAGCACTAATTCAAACAACAAAGTGTTTAATATTCCATTTTCACACTATGAACACAAAGTTCAAAGTTTTAATAATATCTAAATGAACAGAGAATTGTAGAAGGCAAATTTCATTTTGTATAGGAGGGTGCCTCTGAACATAAAAATGAAAAGTTAATGAAACACAACTTTTTGCAAGAATTACTTAGAAGTATTAAGGAACATGAATATTTTGAATCACAGATTCAGTTCAGACCAAGTGTTGCAAACTACAGGTGTGCTCCACATTAAGACTACAAAAAGCGAATATGCAAAACAGAAAAACCGGACACTAGCAATTTAATCGCCTTATAAAACAATGTTAACAACATCCCTTTCTTTACCAAAATGCCATTATAACTAAAATAACTGCTTTGTGAATTAAAACATGATAAGAATGCTTCACCTTCTATAAAGGTATTTTAAAATATAAAAGAAGGTGACGATATGATGAGAGCTATAAAGAGATTATCTTAAGTATATCAAGAAAATGTAGGCCGGGAGTGGTGGCTCACGTCTGTAATCCCAGCACTTTGGGAGGCTGAGGCGGGTGGATCACTTGAGGTCGGGAGTTTGAGACTAGGCTGGCCAGCATGGCAAAACCCCGTCTCTACTAAAAATACAAAAATTAGCTGGGCGTGGTGGCAGGCGCCTGTAATCCCAGCTAATCGGGTGGCTGAAGCAGGAGAATCCCTCAAATCCGGGAGGCAGAGTTTGCAGAGAGCCAAGATCTCGCCACTGCACTCCAGCCTGGGCGATAGAGCAAGACTCTGTCTCATTAAAAAAAAAAAAAAAAAAAAAAAAAAAGTACGTATTTTCTAATCTCTCAAATAGACTCCTTCAGCTTGGATTGCATGGGGTGACAATACAGGAGGGTAGGGAGAGCGGGCTATGAAGTTGACTAGGAAGATCAAAAAGAAAGAAATAGAAAAGGTATTAGAGCAGAGGAAAAGCACAATGTACTGATTTAGAATGCAGACTGGAGGAGGGGACTACAAATTGGGCCCAAGAACAAGAGAGAAAGGAAAGTCAAACACTAGAAATCCTAGTGGCAAAAGCAGACATCTGAGAAGTAGATGAAAGCAAATGGTTGCCAAAACAGCATTCTTTGATGAACTATTCCTACCCTCATCTTGTTATATTTGAAGGGCAGAGGATGTTAATTTGGAATTGACCCAATATCCACTAGGAAAAGGTGACAGATTCTAGTGATGAGTTATATTCTTTTTTCTTTTTTTGGGACAGTCTCGCTCTGTCGCCCAGGCTGAAGTGCAGTGGCGCGATCTCTGCTCACTACAAGCTCCGCCTCCCGGGTTCACGCCATTCTCCTCCTCAGCCTCCTGAATAGCTGGTACTACAGGTGCCCGCCACCACGCCCAGCTAATTTTTTATATTTTTAGTAGAGACGGGGTTTCACCGTGTTAGCCAGGATGGTCTCGATCTCCTGACCTCATGATCCACCCGCCTCAGCCTCCCAAAGTGCTGGGATTACAGGTGTGAGCCACCACAGCCGGCCAATGAGTTATGTTCTAAATGTTACTCACAATAAACACTAGACCTGCTTCTGCCAGATACCAAACAGTCCCATCCCCTTGTCCCCAGGGTATGGTACCCTCCCCAAAGTTCTAAATTTTACTTTATTTACCTTTCACCAACTTGGATTCTATTTGTTCATACCTCTCCAATTTACAAATTTTGAATCCTTTTTTTTTTCCTCCGAGACGGAGTTTTGCCCTATCACCCAGGCTGGAGTGCAGTGGCGCAATCTCGGCTCACTGCAACCTCCGCCTCCTGGGTTCAAGCAATTCTCCTCCTCAGCCTCCCAAGTAGCTAGGATTACAGGCCTGTGCCATCACGCCCAGCTAATTTTGTATTTTTAGTAGAGACGGGGTTTCTCCATGTTGGTCAGGCTGGTCTCGAACTCCCGACCTCAGGTGATCCGTCTGCCTCGGCCTGCCAACGTGCTAGAATTACAGGCATGAGCCACTGCGCCCGGTCCTAAATTTTGAATTGTTGACTCTTTATAGTAGATCCTTAACATTCTGGAATGTGTTACACACCACTTAGAATCATAGAGAAAAGGCTAGGCGTGGTGGCTCATGCCTATCATCTCAGTGCTTTGGGAGGCCGAGACAGGAGGATCGCTTGAGCCCAGGAGTTTAGGGCTGCAGTGGGCTATGATCATGCCACTGCACTCCAGCCTGGGCGACAGAATGAGAGGGAGGGAGGGAGAAAGGAAGGAGTCATAGGGTAAAACTTAAAGCAAGGGCTCTCATTTTTTACTAAATAGACCAACACAGAATTCCTCATGTAGGTAAAGAAGGGTAGGGGGATAGTGGAAGTGGAATGTAGTAAGATATAAAATTTAGAACGAATAATTTACTCCTGCATTTGCCACTAAAGGGTAGAACCTCTAGATCAGAGAAACAATATAAGCTTCCCTAAATAGCTCTTTAGCTTAAAAGACAAAAATGAAATTCAACTCACCATTCTGATTTATTTATTTACTTATTTTTTGGAGATGGAGTCTTGCTCTGTCACCCAGGCTGGAGTCCAGTGGGGTGATCTCAGCTCACTGCAACCTCTGCCTCTCAGGTTCAAGCGATTCTCCTGCCTCAGCCTCCCGAGTAGCTGGGACTACAGGTGTGCACTGCCATGCCCGGTTCATTTTTGTATTTTTTTAAAGTAGAGACAGGGTTTCACCATGATGGCGAGGCTGGTCTCGAACTCCTGACCTTGTGATCCGCCTGCATCAGCCTCCCAAAGTACAGGGATTACAGGCAGCAGCCACCACGCCCGTCCATCATTCCTCTTTAAAAGTAGACACCCCCCCCACCCACACACACACAAATGCCCTACCCCCAAAAGGAATAACTCAATGTCATCTGTGTCAATTTAGTTAGCTACCTGTTTACAGAAACACCTAGTGCACCAATACTACTGGAGTGAAAAACAGTATGTTCATTTTTTAACTGTCTTTATTAATATAACAGTGATTGGTTGGAAAATATTTCAATAGTACATTTGGAAAATGTAAAACTGAAACATAATTAGCCTCAATTAATTTAAGAGCACTTTAGTTAAACACACACAAATGCTAATATCTGCAATTTACTTTGAAATGCATCAAAATACAAGATACGCTGATGAATGGAATGATAAATAAATGGCTAGGTATGTGATAAAACTGCTATCGTGTTCCTAGTAGAATCAAGATGGTGAGTATATGAGTAGTCATTGTGAAATTCAACTGTCCTGTACATTTGAGAATTTTCATTACAAAAAAAAGAAAAAAATCTAGAATAACCCCACCCCCGCCCAAAATAGAGAGCTCCTTGTATCTCACACTCACACACACACACCCACCCTCAAAAACTTACCTCCCAATTTAACTCTAGTGAAAAGAGGAAACTAAAAAACAAATCGTTTAGAAAGTAGGAACTCTGGGCCAGGAGCCGTGGCTCACGCCTGTAATCCCAGCACTTTGGGAGGCTCAGGCAGGCAGATAGCTTGAGCTCAGGAACTTGAGACCAGCCTGGGCAACACGCTGAAACCCGATCTTTACCAAAAACACAAAAAAATTAACTGGGCATGGTGGCGTGGGCCCTGTATTCCCAATTACTTGGGGGACTGAGGCGGGAGGATGGCTTGAGCCCAAGAGATCGAGGCTGCAGTGAGCGGAGATCCCCCCACTGCACTCCAGCCTGGAGGACAAAGTGAAATCCTGTTTCACAAAAAGAAAAAAAAAAGATAGTAAAAACTCTGGAGAGTTACACAATAAACTGACACAGCAGGCTATATACGACTAAATACATTCTAAAAAACAAATCAATTAACACACTTGTATGTAAAAATTCAAATCACAAATACGACAGGCATGTATTTAATAAAATTTTATGTAGTGAGATTATTTCATAAGGAAAAGGAAATGAGAAATTTGACTATATACATGTTAAAATATTTGTTGGGTAAAAATAACAAATTTAAAAGGCAATGACAATCTGGGAAAAAATTTTACAGTATCTATTACCCAAAAGTTGTTACAAGTGAGGGGAGCAGGGTGATACAACAGAAGTATGGTGATCCTAGAATCTGCTACAAGTGAATATAATGATGAACATTCCTTTAGAAAAATAAGCAAAAGGCACACATACCAGCAATTCAGATCAGAAATACAATGGCCAATAAGCATATTTTTAAAAAATGTTAAGTGTTATTGATAAGAGAAATTTAAATAAGGTTTGTTTTTTTTTTTTTTTTGGTTGTTGTTCATCAAAGTGGCAAAACTGTCCAGATTGGGTGGCTCATGCCTGTAACCCCACCACTTTGGGACACTGAGACAGGAAGACTGCTAGAGCCCAGGAGTTTGAGACCAGCCTAGGCAACAAAATGAGACCTTGTCTCTATAAAAAAATAAAAAACCTTGGCCAGTGCGGTGGCTCACGCCTGTAATCCCAGCACTTTGGGAGGCCGAGGTGAGCGGATCATGAGGTCAGGAGTTCAAGACCTGCCTGACCAACATGGTGAAACCCCGTCTCTACTAAAAATACAAAAATTAGCCAGGTGTGGTGGTGTGTGCCTGTAATTCCAGATACTCAGGAGGCTGAAGCAGGAGAATCGCTTGAACCCGTGAGGCAGAGGTTGCAGTGAGCCGAGATCTCGCCACTGCAATCCAGCCTGGGAGACAGAGCGAGACTCCATCTCAAAAAAAAAACAAAAACAAAAAACAAACAAAAAAAACACAAAAAAGAAAACAACAACAAAAAACTTAGATGGGCATGGCAGGCTGCCTACAGTCCCAGCTACCTGGCAGGCTGAGTGGGGAGGATCCCTTGAGCCCAGGAGGTAAAGGCTGCGGCAAGCCATGATCACACCACTCCACTCTAGCCTGGGTAACAGAGCGGGACCTTGTCTCAAAAAAAAGAAAAAAGAAAGCAAATTTTAAAAAAGATATGTAATATTCAGCACTGATGAAGGGGTGAAGAAACAGAGTTTCATATGCCAGTGGTAGAAGAATAAACTGATATAAACTGGAGGGGGTAATTTATTAAAAAGTTAGAAAAGGTTTAACTAGTAGAATTCTGCATTTGTATCTGCATTGTATTTTAACCATAATTTGTTGAAATCAAAGAAAAAAATTGATATGCATAGAAATTCAGAGTTAGAAATGTCCATTACAGCGTTGTTTACTTTTTTTTTTTTTGAGACACAGTCTCGCTCTGCCACCCAGGCTGGAGTGCAGTGGAGCAATCTCAGCTCACTACAACCTCTGCCTCCTGGATTCAAGCGATTCTCCTGCCTCAGCCTCCCGAGTAGCTGGGATTACAGGTGTGCACCACCACGCCCAGCGAATTTTTGTATTTTTAGTAGAGATGGGGTTTCCCCATGTTGGCCAGGCTGGTCTTGAACTCCTGACCTCAAGTGATCTGCCGGCCTTGGCCTCCCAAAGTGCTGGGATTACAGGCATGAGCCACCGCGCCCGGCCTGTTGTTTACAATTTTAAAAATACATTTAATTTTCATAAATTGTATGTAAGTAGATTACATGTTTGAGAAGACAGATTCTATGCCACATTAAAAGTTAGAGCCAGAAAGTTTAACTTCATGATAAAATGTTACCAAATTAAACGAGAATAGACAAGAATACAAAACAGGGTTACTGGCTAGTGGGATTATGATAGTACTTAATGGTAGAAAATCTTGTTTTCTAAATTTTCTGCCATGTATTAGGATTAGATTTGTAATATAAAAAAAGCATTAAAAAATAAAATGGCCTTCAATTTGCAATGCATTATATGCATTTTTTATCCAAGGAGAAGTATTTAATGACCAGCCATAGCAAATCGTATTATATAAGGTCTGCAAGATACCTATGTATTGTGAAGTTATTGTCCTATTGCCTCAAAAAGCTTACCACAGAAAGTCCTGTATTTGCGATGTTCCTTTTTCACCAAAATAAGTATTTTGCACTTTACCCCTATTATCATCAAGCAGACTCATTTCCCCTATCCTCCTGTTTCCTCAAATCAGTTTCTGGCTGGCTGCCTAGAGTTCAAAACCCCTAAGCAGTCTAAGCTTTGAATTTGAACTTTTTCTATTCCATGTAACATGTGACAAACCATTACTCAGTTGAACACCTTCCAGAAAAAAGTCAGTTAAAAGAAGAAAGTGTTCCTGGCTGGCCTAGGGGAAAAGAAAGTAAGCAAGCCTTTTAACTTGCTCACTCTTCTACCTAAATTCTCTTTATTTAGACACTGTTTAGAATTAAAGGATGAGTTTAGGATTGGGAAAAAAAAAGCTATTATCTCAAAGCCTGGTTGTTCTTTTTTTTCTTTTTTGAGATGGAGTCTCACCCTGTTGCCCAGGCTGGAGTGCAGTGATGTGATCTTGGCTCACTGCAACCTCCGTCTCCTGGGCTCAAGCGATTCTCCTTCCTCAGCCTCCTGAGTAGCTGGGATTACAGGCCTGCACCACCACGCCTCGCTAATTTTTGTATTTTTAGTAGAGATGTTTCACCATATTGGCCAGGCTGGTCTCGAACTCCTGACCTCAGGTGATCCACCCGCCTCGGCCTCCCAAAGTGTTGGGACTACAGGCGTGAGCCACTGCGCCTGCCCTGGTTGTTCTTACCTTCTTTCTAGCATCAAGCCCTTTTCTCTACCCTCAAGAATATTATAAAATGATGTGCAAAACTGCCTACCGAGATAGAATGCATAAGAAGTAAAAAACTATTCCTACAGACTCGAAAAATATTTTTATTTGCCAACATAGTTCTTCAAATTGAATACTATCAAGTTGGTACCACACTTGGGGCAATAAGGGAAGGAGACCCCTACCTGCAATTATACCTTTCATTTGGTTTTTACATCTACCTCATTTGGCTACCACAATAAACCTCTGAGGTAGCTGGACTATCACCAGCTTCCTGATAAATTCTTCCCATGAAACAGCATCGCTTCTCCTGCTCAAACATCAGAGGCAGCAGCAGCTGCCATACTCACCCATGTAGGAAATAGCATTGGCCTCTTTATGAGTAAAACTTTGTTCAGGGCTTTAGATTTAGTAGTTGCCAGGGGAGAATAACTGTGAACATTCATGTTGATAAACCAGATTGAAGAAAGGAAATTGCTTTCTCAGAGACCATTCAGAAAGAAAGAGGATACTGCCTGATTTCTTATGATTTAGGTGATTTAAGGTGATACAGGGGACTGATCACTCCTTATCTCTAAAAATACTTCCTTTACTTGGCTTGTGGGACAAAACACTCTTCAGTTTCCTCACACCTCACTGGCCACTTTTCAATCCTCCTCGATGGCGCCTTCTCTTTTGCTCAGCTTTGCATGTGGAAAGTACCAATTCTCAATTTTTGTATCTCTTCTCAGTCTAACTCCCTAGCCAAGAGATCCCTTTAAGTCTACTGGTGATGCTTAACATTTAACTATCTTCAGTCCAAACCTCTCCTCTGAATTCTTGACTTACATATCTAACTGCCTACCTGATGTGTCCACTTGGGTGTTTAACAGACACTTCAAACTTAACATGTCCAAAACATTTGACTCTCTAAAGCCAGAACCTAATAACTTTCACTATTGCCACTACTGTCGCTCTAGTCTAAGCCATTAATGTCTCTTAAACCAGATGATTCCAATCATTTCCTAGCTTATCTCATGGTTCCCAGTGTTTTAAAGAATTTCCAGAGCCATTCTTTAAAAATATAACCCAATTTTTTGGCTTTGCTCAAAATCCTCCAATGAACCCTCACAGCACTTAAAATCAACGAATAAAACCTCTGTGCAACCTCATTTCCTCCTATAAGCACCTTTTCCTCACTCACCTTCAGCCAGTGTTCTCCAAATTCACTTATCCCGTTCCTGCCTCAGAACCACTGCACCTGAGTAGAATACTCTCCACTCAGATACCTACAAGGCTTGCTTCCTTCCCTAATGCAAGTTCTCTGCTAAATGTCACCTCAGAAAGAGGGATTCCCTAACCACTCTAAGATAGTTCTCAAGGTGTAGCATAGTGGATAAAGAGGCTATTTTTTTGTGTCATAAGAGGGGACACAAAATATATATTTATATTTGCTGGAGGTGAAGAAAAATTCATGGCCAGGCGTAGTGGTTCATGCCTGTAATACTAGAACTTTGGGAGGCTGAGGAAAGAGGATCACTTAAGCTCAGGAATTCAAGACCAGTCTTGGCAACATAGTGAGACCTCATCTCTACAAAAAATTAGCTGGGCATGGTGGCGCACACTTGTAGTCCTAGCTACTCAACAGGCTGAGGTGGGAGTATTGCTTAAGCCCAGCAGGTCGAGGCTGCAATGAGCTGGGATCCTGCCCCTGCACCCCATCCTGGGCGACAGAACAAGACTCTGTCTCAAAAAAAATAAATAAATAAAAATTAAAAAAAAAAAGTTCACTGAAGAATACATAAGAAATAATAAAAATAGCTACTTACTGGATTGGCAAAAGTGGTAACTCAGCAGATAAGATGTAGGGTGAAGAGGTTTTTCATGTTATTTCTTTTCAAAATATTATTTGAAAACTACCTGAATGAACACTTGAAAATAAATTTAAAATAGCAGTCCTCTATCACTATCTCTTTACCTTGATTAATTTTTCTTCATAGCATCTATCCTTACTTGACTTTATATCATAAAAGAATTATCTATATCCTCCATTATATTGTAAACTTCATCTAATTCCTTTACTACTGGAGGATATAATGGTTTTCTCTTTAATTTAAAAAACAAAACAAGGCGAGGCGCCATGGCTCGCACCTGTAATCCCAGCACTTTTGGAGGCCTAGGCAGTGGATCATGAGGTCAGGAGATCAAGATCATCCTGGCCAACATGGTGAAACCCTGTCTTTACTAAAATACAAAAAATTAGCCGGGCGTGCCTGTAGTCCCAGCTACTCGGGAGGCTGAGGCAGGGGAATAGCTTGAATCCAGGAGGTGGACGTTGTAATAAGCCGAGACTGCGCCACTGCATTCCAGCCTGGCGACAGAGCAAGACTCTGTCTCAAAAAAACAAAAACAAAAAGCCCCAAAAAACAAACAAAAAACCCCATCCAAATGGTTTTCATTATTTTTGTGTCACCTTTCCTCCCAGCATCTTTTATGTAACATTTATTCTATTTATAAATGTGCATGGCTTCGTCCTTGGCTATATTAAGTATATGGCCAGGATGGAGACATAAGAGTTTGGCTTGTTAAATTTATAAATGTCAAAAAGCCAGGAAGGAAAGCTAATCCCTTGGATGACAGAATCATGATCCAAGAAGATCTCAAGTTTTAACTATGGCTACGTTCACGGAGATGAAATTTAATAGGGGGCAATGGTAAAATACTGCTTTAAAAACATCATCTGTGTGTTTATACACAATGGGAGAAATCTAGCTAAGTGTAAAAATGTTGATTTATGTTGACTACATCAGTGGTTTCCAGACCAATTTTTCAGAAAACAAATTAAGAATCAACATAAGGCTGCCAACTTTTTATTGGTTAATTAGGAACACTAAAAGAAAACAAAACCCCATGACCAACATCAAAAGAAACTTAACACCTATCATTAATTAATAGGTGTTACTAACACTATCATTTAATAAAGGCCATTTATGAACATTAGAAAAGGAGAACAAAATCTCGAAAAATAATCCCTCGAATTACATAAACATAACTTGAAAAGCCATGTAACATTTCTCTCTCTCTCTCTCTCTCTCTGTTTTTTTGCTTTGAATTAGCAGAGATGACTGTTGTTAAAGAGTTGATACAATTTTAGACTTTAAACACAAGTGTATGGCTTGAAATAAGGAAAGGGACAATTTCACTGCACTTTGCATTCAAACCATAACTGCAGAATTAAATATGGAAACAAGATCAGAACACAAAGAATAGCACTGACAAAACTGATCGAATCCAGCTCAGAGATGTGAGGGATGGCAAAGGAAACCATATGAAGTTGGAGGTGTCGTAACATTTAGACAAGAGAAAATCTAGCTAATATATTGAGAAAAACCTCACTTCATCTTACGCCTAAAGACTGAATTGCAACCAATGGGAAGAAGTTATATAGTAAAAGCAGCTACTAGCTCAATTTAAGTGAGATCTTCTTATTACACTTTTTGGAAGCTAAACAGGCTGTCCTATGTCCAGGGAAGGGTTTGTGGAGAAGTTGGACCCAATAACACCTCAGAGATATTAGTAGTGGGTGGCACATTGTATGAGCTGACTTCTAAAGTTCCCTTGAATTCTAAAATTTTATGAACCAGAGTAAGGAAATAAGTGGTACCCTTTAACTTACTAAAAAAGATGAGTAGAAAGAATTTTGGCTTTAGCCAAAAAGACAAAGGTTCAATTATAGGCCCTATCACTTAGGAATGTGTAACGCAGAGGCAAAGTTCAACTAACTTTATGCTTCAAACTTTTTCAATGTGTAAAAATAATACCTTAATTTAGAAGTTTGTTGCATAAATTATATACACACACACCACACACACACAAACTTCCTGGCACTTAGGAAATGTTGAATATTTGGTACGTATTATTCAACAATTCAATAAATACTGTGTTTCAAAGGGTAATATTTTCTAAATCATTTATTAATTATGGATATACTTAAAAAATGAGTTGTTCTCTGCTATGTGTCATTTGTTTTTCAGACCTCAACAATGCATGCTTGGGATTCTTTTCCACTTCTATACATTGTGCAATTCCTGTTTGTATGTAAGTAGATTTTACGAGGTTTTCTTTAACTTTGCTTTTGCTGTTTTGTTTTTCCACCTTTATTTGATATAAAAGTGGGCTTTACCAGTTACACACATTGGCCATGTTACTGGCTTTGGCTAAAACATTTCGCTAAACTGGACAATATATCCAGTTTAATCAACCACATTACCAGACAGATGTTTTTTGTCTCTCACAATGGCTAACTCACTGCTGAACAATCCTTCATGAAATTTTTCAGTAAGCAATTCCAAACCTAGGGTATTTGATTAGAAATTTTGGTTATTAATGAAATAAAGATATTTCTTCCCATCAAAAGTATCCCATTTCTTAATGAAACAGATCAACACTGAACGCTCCAGTCAATATTATCTACTCACCAAGCATTCTTCAAATGGCATGTAACTGCTCTTTTGTTATACTTCCAGAATAATTTGCAACTGTACAGATATTTTAGTTAGCAATTAAATATCAGGTTGTCTGTCAGATACTTAGTTGAAGAGTACACTGCTTAACATCCCAGTGTTTGGGACAGATAAGAAAGAAAAGTCTTTACCTATTAATTAGTATAGAAAAAATATTTTCCAGGAATAGAATTTTGTGGAATAAAAAACATTTTGACAAAAAAGCTTAAGCAAATACAATATTTAGTACTAGATGAGCATTATCTAATTGCAATCAGATACAATAATAAAACTGGTTCTTTTTTTCAGCAGATAAAAAGGAACAAGAAACTGATACTTAGAACAAATCAAACAAATCATGAAGCACAGAATTTTAAAAAGTACCATAACAGCATTAATATGCAGAATGTATGCTAAGGTTTACAGTATAAATTTCACTTTTCTGATGTTAAAATAGGGAACAGGCAGATTATTTCCATACAAAATAATCTCAGAACACAATGAAATTTACCAGTAAAATACATTTAAAGCATGACTGAACATAATTCCACATACTGAAACTTAGTTACAGATTTTTAAAGTTGAAATTAAAGATAAATAATAAATCCTTTAAAGAAGTCTATTAAAATGCAACGTAAAATTAAACGATTAAAATTATAAGGGAAGAAAAAAGCACTTTATGGCAAAATCAACCCAATAAAAAACATAATGTTAATATATCTTAAAATGTAAATTCTAGTTTAAGTTGAAAGTAATCACTAATAACTTATTAATGATTACAACTCATTAACTGTGGCAAAATAAACATCATGGGTTCTTGTTATGTGGAAATTTTATTTTTAACACAGCCTATAGAGTTGATCATCATACTATTATAAAATACTATTGATTTTCAAGAAATAATATTAAAACCTACGGTTAAGTAACTACCATTAGGTAGTAGGGAAAACACTGCAACTCTTCGTTTTTAGGAAAAGCACATGTCAGGACATCTTTCCTCATTTAGTAAGTTACTTTATAAAAGTAAAGGTCCATTTCAGGAGAATTACTACTTTTACATCACAAAGGCAAGAACTAGATTAATAACGGTGAGAATCAAGTTCAGTGATAGTCACAGCCTTCTCAAGGAGCACACAGAGAAGCTTTCTATACATTTTCACAAGGTAAAAGGGCTAGGGGGACACAGGAAAGATCACTCTGCAGAATGGACCTTGAGTTTCGTTTGGCTCTGCTTTCCATTTACAGTCTGGCTTGGGCAGACAAGTCACTTAACTTTCTGAGTTTTAGTGTCTTCCTCTGTCAAGTGCACTTGGGCTCTTCCATGTTATCTACAAAGTTAAGAAGAGCTAAAGGCAGCCCTAGTTTTACTTTTTAAAAAATAATGACACAAAAATACATAAGTTGCTATTCATCAGTGTACTGCTTCCAGAGCTGAATTCCTAAGTCTCTGAAGCATATCCAGTTAGGGTTATACCAGTGAAGATCCAGATACTATAGTCATAATGTCACTCTCTCCTCTCCCATTATTCCTCCACCTGCTCCTCCCCATTCTGCTTTATTCTCTCTTCTGGTGTGTTTTAAGAAGCAACGCCAGCAAACGGCTGTATACATTGTAAGCTTAAGGATTAAATCATTTTAAAAGATGCATTTCTAATCAAATGTATCATCTGCGTCGCCAAATTCCTCCCAAATGGCTGAATTTTCATTAAGAGAATAAAAATGAGTTAACAACTTCGGTAGCAGAAATGTACTGGGCCAGTTGTTTTGTTTGTTTTACTTGCTTAAAAAATAAATGGAAAGATGTATCTATTCCCTCAGGAACATAAATGCATTACCCGCCCAATGAAAAAACAATTCTGCTGGTTCATTTCCCTGACACAACAGCTTCCTTGTCAGGCCCTCTTTAGCCCAGGCTCCAACGTCACCTAGTAATTTTATATTGATCACCTTGGCAGTGCTTGGACTCCAGCAGGCATAGTCCCTGTCTTCCTTACATTCCTCAAAATAAATAAATAAATAAATAAATAAATAAATAAATAAATAAATAAAACTCTACGAAACACCACCGAACAGAGATTCTGTGACTTAGTATACAAATCCCACGTCTTCCCGCCCTGTGTTAGGCAGCTGCAAATGTTATTTTTTCATCGCTTGCATAAAATGGAAGCGAAACGTACCAAAACACTATATTTGAATCCTAGGACAATGAAGCCGACAGGAAGCCACTCTCTCCTCCCCCGGGTTTACTACGGAGCCAGAGCCTCTGCGGGGTGCAGTCGCCTGGCAGGGTGCATGACACCGCGTCTTCCACGCCCTCCCAACGCGTCCAAAAGGCTGCTCGCCTGACCTGCCAACAGCCTCACACCCCAAAACCAACCACACAAAAGGGATCGGCCCGGGGAGCGGCTCCAATCGGGGAAAAATCCCTTCCCCAGCGGCAGCGCAGCCATTCCCTCCAATGCTCCGCCCGCACCCCTCGCGAACTGCTACGGCGGAGGGGGGGAGGGCTGCACAAAGCCAGGCGAAAGCTGAAAATGATTCAATGCACTTAGGGGATGCGGAGGCGGCGGCAAGGGTCTCGGGAAAGCCGGGGGGCCGCAGGACTGGAGCTCCCGGGGGCGGCGGGTGGGGGATGGGAAGGGTGGTCCCGTCAAGCCCCGGGTCCCAGGCGGGCAGAGGGTGGGGGTGGCGGCGCCGCGCGGAGCATCCGGGAAGCGCCCCCTTCGCGGTCCAGCCCCGCACCCCCGCCCCCCGGCCCCGCGGCGGGCCGCGCCCGAGTCGTCGCCGCAAACCCGAGGAGCAGGATGTGGAAAAGCAGCCGCGGCGGCGGCGGCGGCTGCGGCGCCTACACCGAGCAGCCGATCGCATCACTTACCCCTTACCGTGGAGAGAGGGACCGGACGGGGGAGGCGGGGCGCGTCGCGTCCCGTGAGTCTCTCGCACGCCGTCGTCCCCCCACCTCGTCGTCGTCGTCGTCGCCGCTGTTGTCGTCGCTGCCGCTGCGGTCGAGCTCCGGGGCCCTCAGCTCCGCTGGGCAATAACGTTATTCCACACACGCCCCACACATAGCGGTAACGGCAAAGAGCGACTGCCTAGTGCGCAGGCGCCTCGGGAAAGGGCGAGGAGCCGGACCCTATCCCCTCCTCCTGCCCAGTTCCAACGATCCCTTACTGCGCAGGCGCCAGACACAGACAATGAAAAGGGGTTGTGCGAGGGTCTCACCCACACGGTTTTCCAGCTTGCCCACTGCGCAGGCGTGCCCCGAAAGACCAGCTTGAACAATGAAGAGTACCTCGGCGTTAGGTGGGACCGCAACCAACAAGGACTACAGTTCCCAGCGGGCAGAGCGCCAACTCCAAGTGGAGGTCCGGTTGCTGGGCATGCTAGGAGTTGTAGTGTCGGCCGCCTTTACAAGCTAGGCTGTTTGGAAGATTTAGAGCTTCTATTTCTTGAATACTTATTCGACCGTTTTAAAAAATCTTGCAACTGAAGCAGGGTTGAGAGTTTACTATCTGCGTCCTTGAGTATCCTAGGGATCAACTGTTGCATATTAGCAAATTTCGAAGTGTCAAGGCCTTCAGTGAGCCCTTTCTGTCATTTGGGTGGTCCAGGCAGCCGAACAGTGGGATGGAGGCAGGACTAAACCAGGCTGGGCTGGAGGAAAAGGGCGGGGCCTGCAAGCCTGTCTCTTGGCAACAGGCTCTGGCAGCCAAACCGTCCAAGCTAGTGCCTGGGGCGCAGTCGTTTCTGGGAATTGTAGTGTAGCTAGAAGCCTCTCAGGATTGTCGAGATTGCAGGCTCTGAACGTAAGGACTACAACTCCCGACGTGTAAAGCGAGGGCCAGTGGGTGGGAAGTGCCCCCAAGAGCTCCGTGCGGGATTCTAGGCTCTCCTGTGACAGCCGCGGCAGGAAGCAGGCGGGCGCTCCCCGGCCACAGGCCTGTTGTTCTCGGAAGGGAGAAAGCTGGACATTTCCCCACGTAACTCCCAGCTCTGGGCCTAGAGTGTGTGCATGGCGAAGTCCCCGGAGAACTCTACCCTGGAGGAGATTCTGGGGCAGTATCAACGGAGTCTCCGGGGTGAGTTGCTCCAAACCTCTGTTCCTAGCCCCGAGGTGCCCAGGGCCTAGTGGGCGGGAGCAGACCAGGTGCGTTTCCTAACACCTGGGTTCTGCCCCGTCCAGGCTAGAGAGGAGCAAGATGGATGTTGCTGTGGTCTTTTGAGGAGGATGAAATACTTTGATTTAGTTTTTACAGTTAAGCAACGATGTTTCCTCAGATTCCCGTAGTTACCTGAATCAACTCCTTGATCTTAACTTGGCGTCTTTCTCAACCGGCGACAGCAGAAACTCTTGGATAGCTCTATGCCATTTTTGTTCAGTTCCCATACGTTGCTATTGAATCCAATAAAAGTCTGATTCACAGTTTTTACACATTTAAATTATGGCACAGTGGAAGGAAACACTAATAATTATTTTACTCACAGCAGCCCCCATTTAATTGGTCTAGGCTATTTACATACAGTACGTCGTCTGCAGCTTACACCAATCGTATGAATATTTTACACATGGGGAAATCGAAGCTCAGAGAGGTTGAATTACAGGCCAGAGCCCACACAGCTGGTTAGTTGCAGAGCCAGGTATTATCAGGCTTGCCTTCAAAGCCTATGTTTGTATTTACTAATCAAGCCATAATTACTATTATCAAAACCTTATTAATTTAGATTTTCTTACAACATTACCCTATGAGCAAGTATCTGTACAAGTAACGTCTGTATTTATTTTCCTTTAAGCTCTGTTGGACTTAATGTCTGTACTTTTAGATGGCGCTGTCACCTTGGACAGCATATATAACATCTAGAAATTTCGATTCCGTTATAATGGAAGTTATGGAATTGTCCATAGGGTTATTGTGGGGAGCAAATGAAATAATCTCCATAAAGCAGTGATTTTAAGACTTCTTAAAATGTTTACCTATAGTAAGAAATAAATTTTATATGGGACATATGTGTACGTATAAACTGTAAGTTTCACTGAAGAATTTTTATTCTACTAAACGTAATAAACTCTGCTTTCTATTCTGTTGCATTTTCATAACCCTCTAGGTCATGACTGTTTAGGACATTTAGAACACTAAGTTATGAAGCCTGTGTTGTTCTGCATAATATACCTACTATGTGTCAGTGCCTCCTACTATATGTTAAGCATACGAGGTGCTAGGCATGCAGTAAGGAACAAGACAAAGTTCATATCCCCATGGAGCTTCCGGATTAGTTGGGGAGAAAGACAACAAAAAAATAATTATAGATTACTATGATAGAAAATAAGGGTAAAGATCAGTGCTTACTAGACAAGCACTCATTAAATTTAATTGTTATTTATACTTGTTACTTAGAGCAAAGTGAAGGTTTTTCAATATTAGAAAGTTTATCTTCTCATGACTCTTGATTTTATAAAGGTTACTATGTATTATTACATGTCAGTTGTGTTACAAACTGTCGACATTCTCAGTATTCAAACTGCAGGAGTAAAAAAATCGGTTTTAACGAACACCTTCCTCAACCTACTGATGTTTCAAGAGCTCTTAGATACAAAATAAGCACTTCTAACTTTTCATTAGGAAGCAAGAAAAATTCTGTGCACGATGATATGAGTAATTTTAATTTTTAAGATTGGCAAAAATTTTTTGTTTTCATTGAAAGTTTTTCCTGATGCTTCTCTTCCTTTGACCTTATTTTAAGTCTTTATATAATTGTTGGAGGCTATTTAACATTAGGCATTTTGACGCAGTAAAGGGGTTCATTTTAAATTAATGTTATAGTAATATGTTTAGTACTAGTGGTACTGGCCGGGCGCGGCGGCTCATGCCTGTAATCCCAGCACTTTGGGAGGCCGAGGCGGGCAGATCACGAGGTCAGGAGATCGAGACCATCCTGGCTAACATGGTGAAACCCCGTCTCTACTAAAAATACAAAAAAAATTTAGCCGGGCGTGATGGCGGGTGCCTGTGCTCCCAGCTACTCGGGAGGCTGAGGCAGGAGAATGGCGTGACCCTGGGAGGCGGAGCTTGCAGTGAGCCGAGATCGCGCCACTGCACTCAGATGGAGCGAGACTCCATCTCAAAAAAAAATAAAAATAAAAATACTAGTGGTACTGCTTTCAATAATTACAGAATGAAGAGTTTTCATTCAAGGATAATACATTTTAAAATTAGTTTGAAATAACATTTAAATTTAGTGTGATAACAATGTAAGGAAGTGGAAACATTTCACCAAGAGCAAATACAAGGGATAGAAAAAGTTAAACAACTTAAAAAAAATATGTAGTCATAATTTTAACAGTTAATCAAGAAATGTAACCTGAAATGTTTATGGGTTTTTCAGGACATATCATTTATTTAGTAGCACTTTTATTTTTGTATGTTAGCTTATATAACAGCTTCTGGAAGGAAACAAAACAGAATTAACCCTGAACTTAAGTACAGTCAGAAGTTCTTCACAAATATCAATTGCCATTTTTGTGTAGCATAATTTATTTATTTATTTAGAGATGGAGTCTCACTCTGTCATCCAGGCTGGAGTGCAGTGGTGCCATCTTGGCTCACTGCAACCTCTACCTCCTGGGTTCAAGCAGCTCTCCGGCCTCAGCCTCCCGAGTAGCAGGGATTACCGGGACGCGCCACAATGCCTGGCTAATTTTTGTATTTTTAGTAGAGACTGGGTTTCGCCATGTTGATCAGGCTGCTCTCGAACTCCTGACCTCAAGTGATCCGCCCACTTCAGCCTTCCAAAGTCTGGGTTTATAGGCATGAGCCACCGCACCCAGCCGATAATTCCCTTTAAAGTAAAGTATTCTGTTTCTTAATAAACAGTGCTGGAGTTATGTGGAAATTCCTTATTTTGAGTGTGCCTAATAATTTAAGAATTGTATTACTAGGTAGTAAGATAAAATGCAGTTTAGAGTTCTATGTCTTGTTTTGTTTTGGTTTTGTTGGTTTGTTTGGTTTTGTCTACCCACCATTACTTCACCAAAATGCCTTGTGTAGTTTATGATTAATGGAAGCCTAATAAACAGTCTTGGTCTTTCCTCACCGGTTATTCCTCTGGCTTGTAAATAACTGCACATGCAGTCACTACTGATATCCCTTCATTGATATTCATCTAGGAAGTAGCCGCATAAAAATGCAAAATGCTTTTCCTATTTTCCGTGATCGTACTTCCATTTTAAAAAGATCTTTTCCTGATTTCTTTAATATTGGTACTATTATGGTGTATCAAAATTTGAAGTTCTAATGTGAAAACTGAGTCAGCATTTACTTTCTTGTTTTTAAAATGAGGTTGGGCGCTGTGGCTCACGCCTGTAATCCCAGCGCTTTGGGAGGCCGAGCTGGGCGGATCACCTGACGTCCGGAGTTCGAGACCAGCCTTAGCAACGTGGAGAAACCCTGTGTCTACTAAAAATACAAAATTAGCTGGGCGTGGTGGCGGGCGCGCGTAACCCCACCTACTCGGGAGGCTGAGGCAGGAGAATTGCTTGAACCTGGCAGGCGCAGGTTGCAGCGGGCGGAGGTTGCAGTGAGCCGAGATCGCGCCACTGCACTCCAGCCTGGGCAACAAGAGTGAAACTCTATCTCCAAAAAAAAAGATCTTTTCCTCATTTCTTTAATTTTGGTACTATTATGGTATATCAAGAATTTGAAGTTATAATGTGAAAACTGAGTCAGCGTTTACTTTCTTGCTTTTCAAATGAGATCCTTGCCTCATTTTGACCCTGAGGATCTCGGAGCAGCTCCACATTCACCTTTCATCCATTCCCTTACACTTTTCAGTGGATTTGGTGTTTAATTTCTCTAAATATATCTCTTGCTTTGAGTCGCCTATGCCCCTTTACAAGAAATTGGAGACGTTTAATGATTCTTCAACACGGGAGTTCTGGCAGAAAAACCGGAAGGCTTTGTTGCCCCCACAGGTCTGTTGTATTATTCCTACACAGCAAATGGTCTGAAAGTTTCCAGTGTGGTTAAAAGTGTATATATATCCTGGGTATCCTGGGAACCATAGAATTTAATCTAGAACTGGAAGTGATTTGGGAGGTCTCTTGGCAGCGTGGTCAGGTGTTCATTTACTCTATCGGCAGTTATAATTCAACACCCACAGAATGGCCGAGAACTACATTTGTAAGTGGGCAAGATAGCACATGCCCCTTCTCTAAATTCACTACGTCGTTGTATAAAGCCAAGAGGTATGAAATGAACTATTTCATAGCCAAGAAAGGGTGAAAAAAGCCACAATCACAGGCAATCCAGGCTCTATTTTAAGTACTGCACACTTGAGTATAAAGGGATATCAGAAAGGAGAAAAATTGCTAGAAATGCAGTATCTTAGCCTTAATAACAGAATCATGTCTCATCTCTTGCTGCAGCGTTGGGAATAGATAACAATTTTATAAACAACATCTATATACATGACTCACCTATTCATCTAATTCCTAGCCACTTTTGGTTGGGTGAGTATAAGGAAAAATGAAACAAATTTCTTGTATAACAGGAACTCATAATTTTCTATATACATTTTGCTTTCTGGTTTTACCTTTTTCTTTCAACATTTTGGTGTTTCAGCCTTTAGATGAACTTATGGGAAGAGTGTGGTGGAGTCAGAGGAGAGAATGTGGAACTAGGAGCCAGGTCACTTAACTTACTTTTGCTTTGCTGACAACCATCTGTGTAACCTTAGGCAAGTGAAAGCAACTGTTCTTGGATTCCCATTTCCTCAACTGTAAAACGAAAAGTTTGGACTGGATGTGAGAATTACTGCCTGTAGGTGCCAAGCAAATGATCAAAAGGTATGATGGAGTCAGTGGAAGACATTAGGGAAATGATGAGGCTTATGGCCAAATTGGGCAGTTTCTGCTTTTTCTAAAACCATTTCAATGTCTTTCTTGCTCCCTCCCTCTTTGCTTCCTTTTTTTCTTCTCTCTTTTTCCCTCTATTCCTCCCTCTTTTCTTCCAAGAAGGAAGCCAAGCAAAACACACCCAGAGCCTGATTCCCCTTTAGACACCACTCTCTGACCCTTTGATCATTAATGTTCCTTCCATCAGCACTTGGTTGGACCAGATGAATGATAAGGACTATGTTTTTGTCTTATGGAAATGAGAGTAAGGAGTTGAACCAGGTACACAGAAAGTGAGAGGATGAATATGGGAAGAAAATATATAATCTCAGGGATGGGCCTTGTCTTTATGAATTGATGTAGTTCAAGAAAACCAAAGATAAGGTTGGCTTTCTATGTTTTACTTGTATATGATTAGCACATCTATCCAAATCCTGCGAAGTGGCTCACAATTGTAGAAGGGCTGTGTTAGTCTTACTAGCCAACAATTTGGTCAGTGTATTAGCCAGGAGTGATATCATCTGGCTGTCTTAAGAAAACATGTGTGTAACTCAAATAAGTACTCCTGTTTTCTTATAAAACTTGTATTTCTTTTTTGCTTTTCTCAAATATTTTCTGGATTTTTAAATATTGTTTGCCATATACACTACCTAGGAATATAGACATATAAACATGAGGGGTTTTTTGCCAATAAAATTCAAATTATATATATTCATTTTTTGTTTTATATATTCATGTGGCTTTTCTTTTCTTTTTTTAATCTCAGCTCACTGCAAATTCCACCTCCCAGGTTCAAGCAGTTCTCCTGCCTCAGCCTCCTGAGTAGCTGGCTTACAGGCACGTGCCAACATGCCCGGCTAATTTTGTATTTTTAGTAGAGACGGGGTTTCTCCATATTGGTCAGGCTGGTCTCGAACTCCCAACCTCAGATGATCTGCCCACCTTGGCCTCCCAAAGTGCTGGGGTTACAGGCATGAGCCACAGCGCCCAGCCTTTTTTCTTTTGAGACAGAGTCTTATTCTGTCGCCCAGGCTGGAGTACAGTGATGCGATATTGGCTCACTGCAACTTCTGCCTCCTGAGTTCAAGCGATTCTCCTGCCTCAGCCTCCCGAGTAGCTGTGATTACAAGGTGCCACCACCACGCCCAGCTAATTTTTTTATTTTTAGTAGAGACAGGGTTTCACCATGTTGCCCAGGCTGGTCTCGAACTCCTGGTCTCAGTGATCCACCTGTCTTGGCCTGCCAAAGTTCTGGGATTACAGGCGTGAGCCATCGTCCCTGGCCTCATGTGGCTCTTCTCAGTGCCTTTAACTTTTATGATCTTTTATTTTACTAGAACTTAAAAGTACAATCTCAATTTTTCTTTCCTACTACTGATGAGATAAAATCGGCAGAAGACAGGATTTAGCAACCAGAAAAGAAATGAATGTTCTACAAGTAAATAGTCATCCCTGGAATAATCTAATGTTCGGTGTTAGGAGATTGTAAGGGTACTTTTTCATGCTCTTTGTCAGAAATAGGTATAGAGTAAGTTTTTTTCAAACTATTGAGATACTGAGAGTAATAATGTTCTCTCTTGGGATGTTTAAAGACTTATGGTCTGATCACATTGCCAGTTTGTGCTAAGGTTTTTTTACTTGATGATAACTCTTCTCAGAGTCCAAAAGTAGGCAAGGTAGCTAGAAATGCCCTTGTGCACTGGCTAAAGCAACCCTGATGATGGCAGAACTTCATCAAAGCCCACTGGATAGTTAAAGGGATGGCCTTAGGGCAAATATTGCCTTTAGGCCCTGAAACAAAATGAAGCTAAATATGAATTCTGAGCTCTTGCTTCTGATGGATATAACACCTGTTCCTGACACCTGGATCAGATGTGTCCCATCATGGCACTGTCAGTCTCAGGCTGTGTCCTCCCCACCAGCACTCCTGTGGCAGAATAGCTCACTGTCATGCTCATTTTCCATCAAGAGGCAGCAACACTTACAATGTAGTAATGTGGTCAGCGTGATAGCAAGTCTCCCCTCAACACTGAAAACTCTTGTTTTATTGATCTTGTTTTATTGACTTGAAAAATGTCTTGTTTTATTGATCTCGTTTTATTGATTTTTTTTTTTTGTCACAATTGGGGGTGGAGATGAGTGCTGCTGGCCTCTAGTAGGCAGAAGCCAGGGATGCTATTAAACTGGCACAACACAGCCCCTTCCAATAGAGGATTATCAGGTCGAAACTGTCAATAGTGCTGAGGTTGAGAAATCACGATCTAGAAATACAGGCTTTGCTTGTAGCCCTTGCTCTGCAACAATCCTACTTTACAGTAATTACAATTAAGGATATATAGATTGTATTTGCTGATGATTTTACCTATGTTCTTTGCCAGCCTGGCTAGGTTTACTTCTTTTATCAGTGGAAAGGGACAGGTACATCAGTCCTCTCCGTGGGTGCCAGGGAAATACCAGGTGTGTCCCTCAGAATGCATATAGCCAATCTCCTGGGTTTGCCAACAACCACACATCTTTAATGATCTTCCAGACATTGCTTCCTTTTTTTGTTTTTTTACTTTAAATATACAGAAAAGCTTATAAGCTTTTCCTATTTTTTTTTCTTTTTTATTATTATTATACTTTAGGTTTTAGGGTACATGTGCACAATGTGCAGGTTTGTTACATATGTATCCATGTGCCATGTTGTTTTGCTGCACCCATTAACTCGTCATTTAACATTAGGTATATCTCCTAATGCTGTCCCTCCCCCCTCCCCCTACCCCACAACAGTCCCCAGACCGTGATGTTCCCCTTCCTGTGTCCATGTGTTCTCATTGTTCAATTCCCACCTATGAGTGAGAACATGCAGTGTTTGGTTTTTTGACCTTGCGATAGTTTACTGAGAATGGTGATTTCCAGTTTCATCCATGTCCCTACAAAGGACATGAACTCATCATTTTTTATGGCTGCATAGTATTCCATGGTGTATAAGTGCCACATTTTCTTAATACAGTCTATCGTTGTTGGACATTTGGGTTGGTTCCAACTCTTTGCTATTGTGAATAGTGCCGCAATAAACATACGTGTGCATGTGTCTTTATAGCAGCATGATTTATAGTCCTTTGGGTATATACCCAGTAATGGGATGGCTGGGTCAAATGGTATTTCTAGTTCTAGATCCCTGAGGAATCGCCACACTGACTTCCACAATCGTTGAACTAGTTTACAGTCCCACCAACAGTGTCAAAGTGTTCCTATTTCTCCACATCCTCTCCAGCACCTGTTGTTTCCTGACTTTTTAATGATGGCCATTCTAACTGGTGTGAGATGGTATCTCACTGTGGTTTTGATTTGCATTTCTCTGATGGCCAGTGATGATGAGCATTTCTTCATGTGTTTTTTGGCTGCATAAATGTCTTCTTTTGAGAAGTGTCTGTTCATGTCCTTTGCCCACTTTTTGATGGGGTTGTTTGTTTTTTTCTTGTAAATTTGTTTGAGTTCATTGTAGATTCTGGATATTAGCCCTTTGTCAGATGAGTAGGTTGCAAAAATTTTCTCCCATTCTGTAGGTTGCCTGTTCACTCTGATGGTGGTTTCTTTTGCTGTGCAGAAGCTCTTTAGTTTAATTAGATCCCATTTGTCAATTTTGGCTTTTGTTGCCATTGCTTTTGGTGTTTTAGACATGAAGTCCTTGCCCACGCCTATGTCCTGAATGGTATTGCCTAGGTTTTCTTGTAGGATGTTAATGGTTTTAGGTCTAACATTTAAGTCTTTAATCCATATTGAATTAATTTTTGTATAAGGTGTAAGGAAGGGATCCAGTTTCAGCTTTCTACATATGGTTAGCCAGTTTTCCCAGCACCATTTATTAAATAGGGAATCCTTTCCCCATTTCTTGTTTTTGTCAGATTTGTCAAAGATCAGATAGTTGTAGATATGCAGCATCATTTCTGAGGGCTCTGTTCTGTTCCCTTGATCTATGTCTCTGTTGTGGTACCAGTACCATGCTGTTTTAGTTACTGTAGCCTTGCAGTATAGTTTGAAGTCAGGTAGTGTGATGCCTCCAGCTTTGTTCTTTTGGCTTAGGATTGACTTGGCGATACGGGCTCTTTTTTGGTTCCATATGAACTTTGAAGTAGTTTTTTCCAATTCTGTGAAGAAAGTCATTGGTAGCTTGATGGGGATGGCATTGAATCTATAAATTACCTTGGGCAGTATGGCCATTTTCACGATATTGATTCTTCCAACCCATGAGCATGGAATGTTCTTCCATTTGTTTGTATCCTCTTTTATTTCATTGAGCAGTGGTTTGTAGTTCTCCTTGAAGAGGTCCTTCACATCCCTTGTAAGTTGGTATTTTATTCTCTTTGAAGCAATTGTGAATGGGAGTTCACTCATGATTTGGCTCTCTGTTTCTTTGTGATTGGTGTAAAAGAATGCTTGTGATTTTTGTACATTGATTTTGTATCCTGAGACTTTGCTGAAGTTGCTAATCAGCTTAAGGAGATTTTGGGCTGAGACAATGGGGTTTTCTAGATATACAATCATGTCATCTGCAAACAGGGACAATTTGACTTTCTCTTTTCCTAATTGAATACCCTTTATTTCCTTCTCCTGCCTGATCGCCCTGGCCAGAACTTCCAGCACTATGTTGAATAGGAGTGGTGAGAGAGGGCATCCCTGTCTTGTGCCAGTTTTCAAGGGGGATGCTTGCAGTTTTTGCCCATTCAGTATGATATTGGCTGTGGGTTTGTCATAGATAGCTCTTATTATTTTGAGATACGTCCCATCAATACCTAATTTATTGAGAGATTTTAGAATGAAGGGTTGTTGAATTTTGTCAAAGGCCTTTTCTGCATCTATTGAGATAATCATGTGGTTTTTGTCTTTGGTTCTGTTTATATGCTGGATTACATTTATTGATTTGCGTATGTTGAACCAGCCTTGCATCCCAGGGATGAAGCCCACTTGATCATGGTGGATAAGCTTTTTGATGTGCTACTGGATTCGGTTTGCCAGTATTTTATTGAGGATTTTTGCATCAATGTTCATCAAGGATATTGGTCTGAAATTCTCATTTTTGGTTATGTCTCTGCCAGGCTTTGGTATCAGGACAATGCTGGCCTCATAAAATGTGTTAGGGAGGATTCCCCCTTTTTCTATCGATTGGAATAGTTTCAGAAGGAATGGTACCAGTTCCTCCTTGTACCTCTGGTAGAATTCGGCTGTGAATCCTTCAGGTCCTGGACTCTTTTTGGTTGGTAAGCTATTGATTATTGCCATAATTTCAGAGCCTGTTATTGGTCTATTCAGAGATTCAACTTCTTCCTGGTTTAGTCTTGGGAGGGTGTATGTGTCGAGGAATTTATCCATTTCTTCTAGATTTTCTAGTTTATTTGCATAGAGGTGTTTGTAGTATTCTCTGATGGTAGATTGTATTTCTGTGGGATCTGTGGTGATATCCCCTTTTTCATTTTTTCTTGCATCTATTTGATTCTTCTCTCTTTTCTTCTTTATTAGTCTTGCTAGCAGTCTATCAATTTTGTTGATCTTTTCAAAAAACCAGCTCCTGGATTCATTAATTTTTTGAAGGGTTTTTTGTGTCTCCATTTCCTTCAGTTCTGCTCTGATGTTAGTTATTTCTAGCCTTCTGCTAGCTTTTGAATGTGTTTGCTCTTGCTTTTCTAGTTCTTTTAATTGTGATGTTAGGGAGTCAATTTTGGATCTTTCCTGCTTTCTCTTGTGGGCATTTAGTGCTATAAATTTCCCTCTCCACACTGCTTTGAATGTGTCCCAGAGATTCTGGTATGTTGTGTCTTTGTTCTCATTGGTTTCAAAGAACATCTTTATTTCTGCCTTCATTTCATTATGTACCCAATAGTCATTCAGGAGCAGGTTGTTCAGTTTCCATGTAGTTGAGCGGTTTTTAGTGAATTTCTTAATCCTGAGTTCTAGTTTGATTGCACTGTGGTCTGAGAGACAGTTTGTTATAATTTCTGTTCTTTGACATTTGCTGAGGAGAGCTTTACTTCCAACTATGTGGTCAATTTTGGAATAGGTGTGGTGTGGTGCTGAAAAAAGTGTATATTCTATTGATTTGGGGTGGAGAGTTCTGTGGATGTCTATTAGGTCCACTTGGTGCAGAGCTGAGTTCAATTCCTGGATATCCTTGTTAACTTTCTGTCTCGTTGATCTGTCTAATGTTGACAGTGGGGTGTTAAAATCTCCCATTATTATTGTGTGGGAGTCTAAGTCTCTTTGTAGGTCACTCAGGACTTGCTGTATGAATCTGGGTGCTCCTGTGTTGGGTGCATATATATTTAGGATAGTTAGCTCTTCTTGTTGAATTGATCCCTTTACCATTATGTAATGGCCTTCTTGGTCTCTTTTGATCTTTGTTGGTTTAAAGTCTGTTTTATAGGAGACTAGGATTGCAACCCCTGCCTTTCTTTGTTTTTCATTTGCTTGATAGATCTTCCTCCATCCCTTTATTTTGAGTCTATGTTTGCTTTCTTAAGATGTTTACATTCTTTATCAGATTATCTTTTACTCCTGGCGCCAACCACTTTAGCATGTTTTCAGTTATTAGAGTCTTAGGATAGTATTTTCTTTGAGATTTAAACAAAAAAGTATTCTACATAGTACTTGTAATCTCTTTCACGATTGTAATTCCCTTTCACAAAGCTGGCTTTGTCTGATTTTTCGATTCTGCTGTTTATATCTTTGTAGTGCTACCTGCTGGTCGCCTAGTAAACAGTGACAGCAATCTTCTGAACTAGGCTGAGGCCCAGTCAAGTGTGGACAGACATATGTATTTCTTATCTCACTGTGGTTTCATTTTTCTGCGTGTCTGCCCTAATCGAAGCTTGTGCTGGAAGCTGCCGTGCATCTCGTGTCTTGGCCTAGGGGGGAATGGTTCATTGCATATTTTCTCTGAGACAGCTGGGCGCTTTGCAGGGAGTGGTCCCCACCTCCCTGTCACCAGGGCAATTCTTTTTCACATCTCCCAGGACAGATGGAGAATGAAGAAATTAATAATTCACAGTGTGTATATAAGTGGTGATTCTTCCTAGACTGAGACGTACTTGCATTTTGTTCAAAAACATCTTGATGAAGAGAGACCCAATGGTGAACTAAGAGTTAGAACATAGAAAGTAGGGAAACTCTACTAAGAAAATGGATAGACAGGCCAGGCAGTGTGGCTCACGCCTGTCATCCCAGCACTTTGGGAGGCTGAGGCAGATGGATCACCTGAGGTCGGGGGTTTGAGACCAGCCTGACCAACACGGAGAAACCCTGTCTCTACCAAAAATACAAAATTACCCGGGTGTGATGGTGCATGCCTGTAATCCCAGCTACTTAAGAGGCTGAGGCAGGAGAATCGCTTGAACCTGGGAGGCGGAGGTTGCAGTGAGCCGAGATTGCGCCATTGCACTCCAGCCTGCGCAACAAGGGCGAAAACTCCATCTCAAAAAAAAAAAAACAAAGAAAATGGACAAGACAGACTGAAATTAGCCAGCAGCCATTAGCTCAGTTACCTTCTAAGTGCTCGTTGTACTGATTGATGTTTGGATACTGCATTAGCAGAAATATTATTTACTTGCACTTATGTTCATGTGATCTGTAGGACTCAGGGGTCCTGTTTGTGTGTGTAGTCATAGTTAAGTTTATAGTCACTTCCTGCTTGGTGCTGCGGAAATCAGGATGCATTCATTGTGAAATACCCTTACTGGTCCTCTCAGGAGAGAAGAGGAAATGAGTGTGTTCTCTCTCTTGGTTAGAAACAGATAAAGCTGTGTCCCATTAGCAGCTGGATAGGAAACGATAACTGGAACCCTCTGTCAAATCTGGTTTCCTTAAATGTAAGGAGCAGATAACTGCATCTGGGGAGTGTGCTCTTAATACGGATGATGGGGGCTTCAGCTGCAATGGCTCCAGTTGAAGAGCCATGGGATTTCATCTGTCCTGAATCATCTGAGTGTTGTTCTTCTTCACATTAACTGTGTTTATCTGTTACAGTATATAATTATGCTGCTTTGTTATGTATTTGAAAAGCACTTAGCATGTTTTGAAATGTAGCGTTAAAATGACTTTAAAATGTCAACTCTGTAGTTTTAGTTTTAGGGTGCAGTTGCAAATTCCTGCTTTTCCTCTCTGACCCTAGTAACTCTGAAGTCAGTAGTTGCAAACAAACAAACCCTAAAGCCTTTTCACTTTTCTTTGGGATAGTTGTTGAATTCAATAGCTCATTATTTCACATAATATTATGTTCATAGTGCAATTTAACATGTAGTCTTTGAATGTTATAAATTCTAAAAGATTAAACAGGAACATTAGAAAAGAAATGAAAAGTGCTCTTAAAATCCTGCCCTAGGCCGGGCACGGTGGCTCACTCCTATAATCCCAGCATTTTGGGAGGCCAAGGTGGGTGGATCACTTGAGGTCAGGAGTTCAAGACCAGCCTGGCCAACACGGTGAAACCCCGTCTCTACTAAAAATACAAAAGTTAGCTGGGTGTGGTGGCACGTGCCTGTAATCCCAGCTACTCGGGAGGCTGAGGCAGGAAAAACGCTTGAACCTGGGAGGCGGAGGTTACAGTGAGCCAAGATCACGCCATTGCACTCCAGCCTGGGGACAACAGGGAGACTTCGTCTCAAAAAAAAAAAAAAAAAAAAAATCCTGCCCTTCTTGTAATCTGATGAAAGAACTCTGCCTACAGAGGCTTTTAACTATGCAAATTCTTTCCATATTTTTTTTCCTAATATAGTTTATTAGCTTTTACTCAGACTAGGTACAAATAAATAATTATCCCTTGCCTTAGAGGTGAAGTCATTGAAAGCTCCATGGAATACATTTCTTTTTTAAAAATGCAACAAAAATTTTTTATTGTAAATTGACAATTTATAATTGTATAAATTTATGGGTTACGAAGTGATGTCATAAATTGTGGATACAATGTGGAATAATTAAATGAAGCTAGTTAACATATCCAATACTTCCAATACATTTCTGTGATGAGAACATCAATTTTGAAATGTGTAATACTCCATTATTAAGTATATGCACCACACTGTACAATAGAACTCAAAAAAGGTATAAAACATATTCTTCCTGTCTGAGATTTTGTACCCTTTGACCATTACTGAATTTTTTTTTTTCTTTTTCTTTCTTTTTTATGAGACAGTCTCACGCTGTCACCCAGCCTGGAATGCAGTGGTATAATCTCGGCTCACTGCAACCTCCGCCCGCTGGCTTCAAGCAACTCTGTTGCCTCAGCCTCCCCAGCAGCCAGGACCACAGGCACACAACACCACACCCGGCCAACCTTTTTTGTATTTTTAGTACAGTTGGGGTTTTGTCATGTTGTCCAGGCTGGTCTTGAACTCTTGACCCCAGGTGATCCGCCCACCTTAGCCTCCCAAAGTCCCGGGACCACAGACGTGAGCCACTGTGCCTGGACTAAAATTTTTATGAGACAAAATATCAATTTCAAAACAGCATCAAAAAGTGAGTAGGCCAGGCACGGTGGCTCATGCCTGCAATCCCAGTACTTTGGGAGGCCAAGGTGTATTTTTCTGTACTAAAAATACAAAAGTATTTGTCTCTACTATAAATACAAAAAAAAAAAAAAATTAGCTGGGCACTGTGGCATATGCCTGGAATCCCAGCCACTCAGGAGGCTGAGGAAGGAGAACCATCTGAACCCTGGAGGCAGAGGCCACAGTGAGCTGAGACTGCACTACTTGCACTCCAGCCTGGGCAACAAGAGTGCAACTTCGTCTCAAAAAAAAAAGGCTGGACGCGGTGGCTCACGCTTGTAACCCCAGCACTTTGGGAAGCCGAGGCAGGTGGATCACAAGGTCAGGAGATTGAGACCATCCTTGCTAACACGGTGAAACCCTGTCTCTACTAAAAGTACAAAAATTAGCTGGGCATGGTGGCGCGTAACTGTAGGCCCAGTTTCTCGGGAGGCTGAGGCAGGAGAATGGCGTGAACCTGGGAGGCGGAGGTTGTAGTGAGTGGAGATCGTGCCACTGCACTCCAGCCTGGGCGATGGAGCGAGACTCCGTCTTACAAAAATAAAACAAAAATAAAAAAAAAAAAAGAAAGAAAAGAAAAGAAATACACATGATAGGAATTCCAGGAATCTTATGGATTCTTGTTTTAAGGTCCCGGTCACCGGGTGTGGTGGCTTATGCCTGTAATCCCAACACTTTTGGAGGCTGAGACGGGCGGATTTCACCTGAGGTCGGGAGTTTGAGACCAGCCTGACCAACATGGAGAAACCCCATCTCTACTAAAAAAATACAAAATTAGCTGGGCGTGGTGACAGGTGCCTGCAATCCCAGTTACTCGGGAGGCTGAGGCAGGAGAATCGCTTGAACCCGAGAGGCGGAGGTTGCGGTGAGCCGAGACTGCGCCACTGCACTCCAGCCTGGGTGACAGAGCGAGATTCCCTCTCAAGAAAAAAAAAAAAAAAAAGTCTCGGTCAACTGTGGGCACAATGTAACACTTATACACACTTAGGCTGAGTTGCTCTCTGTACTAAGCAGTCACGTGCATAGGTTCCTGTGTGTGTACATGGTAATCGTTCAAATCTTGGATCCTTGGCGATCTTTAGAGCCACTGTTATACTTCTGCCCCAGTTTCTCAATTTCAGCCATTACACAATCAGTTATACAAGGGATACACTTGACATACAGACAGTCCATCACTGACTGCAGTAAGTCCAATTTGGCTTTTATGGAAAAGTTGGTAAAGTTGGTATCAACGAGGATGTGGTAAGGTGGGCCCAGCTGTGTATTATATTGGCAAAATAAGCAGGAAGGGTGTTGAGGAACTTCTCTTTCCTTTAACGTGCTGGGATCCTTCTTTTCCTTCTCTTTAGGTTTTAATCTATCCTTCTCTTTAAGCCTCTGATCTCTGAGACTAAGGGTTCGCTTCATGGTTGCATAGTTCCTTGTTTTCTTTTGCTTCCTCGTGGTCACGCCACACTCCTGTTTCTTCCGTAATCACCAACAGCACAATACTTTTTACCTGGAATACATTTTTATGTTAGTTAAACTGTCTTATTCCTTTCTAATAGATTCAATAAAGATAAGTGTTTTATTCGTGGATTTAAGGGTATAAATCTAAAGCTCCATGAACTGAATTGCTTATCATGTAACACTTTGATTTTCCTTTTCCATTACCAAATCTCTTTTCTACTCTATTTTCTAATACTAAGTTATTGTAAAACTATCACAGTTTCATATATTCCCAAAACCAGGAATGCGTCTTATCTGAACTTCCTTAAACTCATGATGAGTCAGAGGAGGCCAGTTTTCATTAGTAATCAGCGCCAAATTCATTTCAAAGAAAGATCTGTGTGGACATACGATTGGTATGGAGAAAAATATGGTGATAAATTAACTGTGTCTCTTGTGTAGTTGAGTAATAGAATTTCATTGTCGAACCCTGACCTGAAATACATGTTTTCTTTTATCAAAGTAGAAAGTGAGTTGCTGTAAGAAACTGTGTTAGATATTGTATAACATAGAGATTTTTTTTTTCTATTAAGTACTAACATTGCTTTTGTTTCTGTTCCAAACTTTGAAATCAGTGCACTTGGAGAAAATGGAAACTGTTTTTCAAGGTCCTACAGAATATATGTTTATAAATATATTTTCATACATGATTGGTAGTGAGTCAGGTCTCTTTCATGCCATTGCAGTTAGAGGGCCTCTGGTGCTGGAGTCCTCTGGAGGACTGGGCTGTCAGAGTGGGGCAGCGGAGTACAGTGTGGGGAGGGCTTTTCTCTTTCTTCGTGAGGTCTCAGGGCCTCTCTCTTCCTCTCCACGTATGCTCTTCACAGGTCTCTCCAGCAGGGTGGCCAGATATCTTACATAGCGGCTTAGGGCTCCTAAAAGCAAACATTCCAAGAGGAAGCAGAGACTGCCAGTCCTTTTAAAGATGAGGCTTGGGTCTGACATGGTATAACTTTTATTGCATTCTATTGGTTAATGCAGATTACAGGCCCAGTCAGTTTCAGATTAGAAGAGAAGGGAATGAGGCTGGGTTCCTTGGAGGCTTTTTTTTTTATTTGAAACAGTCTCACTCTATTGCCAGGCTGGAGTGCAGTGGTGTCATCTCGGCTCACTGCAACCCCTCGGAAGCTATTTTTAGAGATGAACTATAGCAGTAATATATCTTAAAAATACTTCATTTTAGACAGTTTTTGTGTGTTCTAGGGGTGGTCAGTTGCACTAACCAAGAATCTATGAGGTGCGGTTAGCCAGCAGTATATAAGGAGAGTTGTACTACCGGGGCTGCCACTATAAGCACTTCAGCTATGCAAATTTTGATCAAAACTAGGCCAGACATGCGGATGTCTCTTGGTGGGGGAGGGATTTCCTGTCCCCAGGGACAATGAGGCTTCCCTAGGTTGGAACTGGGTGTCACGCAGTCCCTCTTGCTGGCTCTTCCCACCTCCGCACTGCTCCTCTCGTCCCCCTCTGTCTCCAGGTTGGTAAAGGAGTCAGGCATGATGGGAAGGAGAGCACTTCCCTTAGCAAGTTACTGTTTAATGGGAGCTGGTGGGAAGAGTTCTGTCATTTAATCCTCCTTGTTGGTGGTGCTATATGTAGTGAAATCAACTGCTACAGTGGTAGGGACCTTAGAGATCATCAAGTCCTACCTCTAAACCATGAAGTTAATCTTCTCTCACCATCTTTGGCACATCCCTCAGCAAGCTAGAAATAGAACTCTGCGTTTTTTCCATGAAGTACGAGAAATAATGATTTCACTTTTAAAAACTGCCTTCTTGAGCAGGTGTCCGTTTGGTCAACCAGATTTCATTGGTCCTAACTTTCATCAGGTTGTTCTTGCAGAACGTGCCAGTAGAAGCATTCACCAACTGAAATGTGCCCTGAAAGAAGGTGATGTCACTATTGGAGAAGATGCACCAAATCTTTCTTTTAGCACCAGTGTGGGAAACGAGGATGCCAGGACAGCCTGGCCCGAATTACAACAGAGCCATGCTGGTGAGTATGAATGTCAGTCCTAGTCTGAATGATGCATAGTGAATTTTTTAAACTCCGTAGAATAATAACTCCATTCATTCTTCATTCTGATGCTATGATGTTATTCCTGAAACACGAATCAGATAATTTAATTCCCTCGCTTAATCTTTTTTTCCTTTGACTTCCCAATGCTTATAGGCTAAAGTCCAAAATTCTTAGTTATAAAATAACAGTGTTTTCCTAAGATAGCTCCAACCTGCCTCTTCGGCTCATCTTTGTATACTTCTCATGCTAATCATCCATCTCACAACTCATATTCTAGTTATAATAACCTCCTCTCGATGCTTTTATGCTTTGACATGTGCAGTGACTTCTAATTGGAATTTTTCTTACCCTTTTCTGCTCGGTGAACTCCTTCCTTTTCATCCTTGCAGTGTTATCTTCTCTGTGAAAACAAGCACAGTTAGGTTCTTCCTCTTCTTATAGGACTGTGCATAGCTTTAGGTCTACATACAAACTTATTTTATATCTATTAGTGTCTCTCTCTTCCTTGCTAGATTCTTAGCTCTTAAGGGGTAGAAATTCTTTTTTTTAAATGTTGGTCTTGTATCCCCAGTTGATAGCAGAATTCTTGATGCATAATATATCTGCAATTTTTATTAGTTGGAAGGATGGATGGGTGGTAAGGAACCATGGATCTCAAATAAGGTTAATAAACCCTCTGCTTTTGCTCTGTAGTTAATCAGCTCAAAGATTTGTTGCGCCAACAAGCAGATAAGGAAAGTGAAGTATCTCCGTCAAGAAGAAGAAAAATGTCCCCCTTGGTAAGTATCAACTTTTCCAAGTTGACAAAGCATTCCTACGTTTTACTGTACTGTGTTATTTATTTTTTTTTTTTCGAGATGGAGTCTTGCTCTGTCGCCCAGGCTGGAGTACAGTGGCGCAATCTCGGCTCACTGCAAGCTCCGCCTCCCGGGTTCACGCCGTTCTCCTGCCTCAGCCTCTCCGAGTAGCTGGGACTACAGGTGCCCACCACCACGCCCGGCTAATTTTTTGTATTTTTTAGTAGAGACGGGGTTTCACCGTGGTCTCGATCTCCTGACCTCATGATCCGCCCGCTTCGGCCTCCCAAAGTGCTGGGATTACAAGCGTGAGCCACTGTGCCTGGCCTGTGTTATTTTATAGTACATGTTGCAGAAAAAATTTAAGCATGGCATGCTAATAGTGAAAAACATTAAAAGTGATTCTCTTCCCTCTGATGATTTTGGCTGAAAAAATAGATTTCCATGGCAGAGGGAACCTTGATTTTTTAAATTCGTTATTCACTTGGAAAATGGGAGCAACAGAATAGTTTGGAGAATTCATTTTTGCAACTGTTAGCAAAATATGTAATATAAATATATAATATATAATAAATTAATATAATAAATTATATAAATCAGGAGAATATATGTAAAAGATAAAGTCATTTTAGTAATTTCTTTTTTAGAGGGTCATATCTATTGTAGATCATTTTTAGAAGTTAATTATAATTGTAGCCCTCCTTTGTAATATTTTTTAAATTTTGAGTGTCAAAATAATACATTTTATTTTTAATTAATTTTTTTGAGACAGAGTCTCATTGTGTTGCTCAGGCTGGAGTGCAGTGGCATGATCTCGACTCACTACAACCTCTGCCTCCCTGGTTCAAGCGATTATCCTGCCTCAGCCTCCCTAGTAGTTGGGATTACAGATGTGCACTACCACACCAGGCTAATTTTTTGTATTTTTAGTAGAGATGGGGTTTCACCATATTGGCTAGGCTGGTCTCGAACTCTGAACCTCAGGAAATCCATCAGCCTTGGCCTCCCAAAGCTCCAGGATTATAGGTGTGAGCCACGGCGCCCGGCCTCAAAACAATACATTTTAATATGTAATGTTCTTCTATATATTAAAATATATGGTTATGAAATAGTATGATATATAAGAAGTGGTGCTGTATTTCTTCTGAAGTTGTTTGTTATTGCTTTGACAGAGTGTATTATTTCTGATTAAGGCATTTTATATGCTAAAGGCTGAGACAGATGTGAGTGAAAGAACTCTGGATGAGATTTAAGTGGACAAAATAATAGTCAAGGGCTTAGTTCTATCTAGGGTCTGTCACATACTCTCTACGATATTGTGCCTGTCTCACAGAGTTTTTGGAATAATGAGATAAGATTACATACTTAAAATTCCTTAGAAACCTATGAAGTGTTACAGTAACATAACATGTCATAGCAGCAAGTAACCACCTCACATTTTCAATGTGTTTTATGGTTCAATACAATGCCTATATGCTGAAAAGTATGGAGACATGTCACTTTCTTTTCCTCACCACTGAAATATCAGAATATCACTCCCATATGAACACTTCATTCCAGGCTGATACATACTTTTAAGCTTAATTCCCACTTTAGAGAAATGTACTTCATATGCATATTCTAAATTTATAGATATAGATTTTATAATTTTAGTAAAACATCTCATTATTTAATGAATGTATTACTATTGACATCTGGTTTCTAGCATGCTCTTAAGCACAGGCTGTGGAATGCTTTTAAGTCTACTAGATGAAGTTGCCTTATCTGTCGAATGCTCAGACATGCTTATTTGCTTTTTAAAGTCTGATTAGCGATATTATGGAGCTTATTGAATCCAGACAGGCAGGAAGACCTTCACTAAGAGAATCAGTTTAGTACACACAGAGTGCCCTTTAAAATATACAAGTCTATTTATATGGAGCTATGTAAAAGAATGGAACTTAGACTCTATATGTATACAAGCTACATGTAATAATTATAAACCATAATAGTAATAATTAGCTTTTTAAGATTATACCCTTAGAATGCACTTTCATAGCCAGTATAACATTAGAAATACATGCATATATTGAGAGTAAAACTG
The DNA here is from genome assembly GCF_006542625.1 of Nomascus leucogenys. Taxonomy (NCBI): domain Eukaryota; kingdom Metazoa; phylum Chordata; class Mammalia; order Primates; family Hylobatidae; genus Nomascus; species Nomascus leucogenys. The sequence goes on along the minus strand of NC_044385.1, from coordinate 5,000,445 downwards.
AGGCACTGTTGAGATGGAAAAAAAGTTATTACTTACTGTCTTAAAATGTAGATATTCAAACTAAAGCCCTTCAAAATAGACACAAATGATTTCATGTGAACATTTTTCATACAGTATTAGCTGGAGCTTTTTATTTTTCACATTGACTTCCTCCTGTATACTCATAGTAGTAATTTATATTTGCCTACCTTCTGAACCTATTTCTATTAATGGAGGATGATTATAATTGTTTGATTTCTACTCATGACAGATAATTCATTTAATTAGGGTTACTTTGGTTTTTAAATTTCTTAAATATACCAAAAAGCAAAGCTCTATTTTATTTTATTCTGCCATGATAGCTGGTACTTGATTATCATTTAAAATGTCTGCTGTGCTGAGAAAGAGAATGGCTGAGAAACAGACACTGCCTCATTTCAAGCTTTCCTCTGGCTTTGTTTAACTGGTTGACCCTTGTTTTCCCTTTTCCTGATTTCCTCATCCTTAAAAAAAAAAATCATGTGATGGGTATATGATTTTACAAACTATTTTAAGATAAGGTAAGCTATACATTAACAGTCAGTTCCAGGAATGCTACAGAGCTAAAAGAGCATTAGCGTTTTTTTGAAATCTCTTCGTTGGACCCCTCAATGCAGTGTATCTCTACTTTAGGGCTCTACTCTTGAAGGTTCTGTGCTCCAGAACCTTCAATACTAGAGTCAAAAATCAAAAACTACATTTCGCTAATGTATCCTTTTTGAGATGGAATTTTATCGCATTGACACAGGCTTGGCATCAAACGCTTCCTAAAGAATCTCTCCTTCACGGAGCTGCTGCAGTTTTAGCTAGCAAATCCTCTTCCATGGCAGTTTCTTGGAGAGAGTTGTCCCTTGTATCTCAGCATTACTGAATGGAATGTTGTTTTTCCAATTTGTTAAAATAGTTTATTCCAAGCCAGTTACACTACTGCTACCCTAGCATTTTTCCATTCACTATATGTGCTTTTTATAACCACTTTCACCATCCATCTTTAAAAAAAATGATATTCACATCCATGAATCTTGTGTATTTGTGGAATTTATAGGATAGAAGCAAGTATTTGTATTAGTCCATTCTCGTGTTGCTAAAAATAAATACCTGAGGCTGGGTAATTTATTTTAAAAAGAGGTTTAATCAGCTCATGGTTCTGCAGGCTGTATAGGAAGTGTGGTACTGGCATCTCATTCTGGTGAGGGCCTCAGGAAACTTTCAGTCATGGTGGAAGGTGAAAGGGGAGCAGGCATTTCATGTGGTGAGAGGTGTCACATTCTTTTAAACAACCAGATGTCACCAAAACCCAGAGCAAGAACTCATTATCATGAGGATAGCACCAGGATTCATTCATCATGACCTAAACACCTCCCACCAGGCCCCACCTCCAATGCTGGGGGCTACATTTCAACATGAGGTTTGTGGGGGACAAGCATCCAAACTATATCAAGACTATAAGCTACATTGTTATCGATTCTATGTTTATATCACATCAGTGCAAAATTGAGTATGGAGAAGGTAACAACTGATTCTTTGCTAAATCGAAACATGCCTAATTTGGCTTTTCAAAATTTATTTATTTATTTATTTATTTTTTGTCATAGAGGTCATTAGAACATGAGGAAACCAATATGCCTACTATGCACGACCTTGTTCCTATTATTAATGACCAGTCTCAATATATTCATCATTTAGAGGCAGAAGTTAAGTTCTGCAAGGTAAGTTTCTCATTAAGAATTTAAAACTAAATAAATTAAAGCTTATATTAACTATACATTGTATTAAAATTTGCTACTATAAATCTTCATGTTTGTAGCAATACATTGACAATTGCTATTCTTATGTGATTGAGAGACTGATGTGTCACAAGAGCTTGTCAGACTTGGGGATGATGCTCTTGACCACACCGTTTCTGATTGCTTGATTTCCCAGTAGTTCATTACTATGTCTAATGATTTCATAATATGCTCTCATATTTCAGAAGTTTTCCTTCTCACCCCACTTGCTGTAGCCCAGCAAATGGCAAATGCTTTGGAATACAAATACCAATCATTCTCCCACACTTGTCAACCTGTTGGAGCAGTGGTACAACAATCAGGGATTCTAAACTGGCAGACAATTCTTCTCCACTGTCAGTATTAAGGCTCTTACTTTGACTTTGAATGAGAATGGTTCATAGGGTACTGACAGTAATGATCAAGAAACCAAACACATCATACATAGCTTGTGACGCTAGAAGGTTATATGCTCAACTGCGTGCAGTTTGCTAATGTCATTAATGCTAATAGAGCCTTTTCATCTTCCCAAAGTATGTCGTGTTTTACTTCTTTTTTTTCTGTTTCTTTCTCTCTTTCTTTCTAGTATCAGTGTATTAGATTGTACGATATTTTTATGGGAATTACTGATATCTCTTGTATCATGTTTTTATATATAGTATATGATATTATGTATTATATTGTTGACATTTTAAGATGCAAGGCAAGTATGTAACTTAAGGAGGCTTTAGATGTTTCACTGTCCTGATTTTACCAGGGAGTTTCTGATCTTAACATGTAATTTCCTGTTTGTTCTTGGAGGACACAGTCATTAATATACAGGTGGTCTTGGATTACCAGTAAAGCTGAAATAATATCCTGGGAACTACTTCATTAACAAGACTCTGTTAATCCCTAAGATGTTGTGGATAAAACTTGAAAGATATAAAGCAGAATAAATTTACCATCTAGTTGAGAAGACAGAACTATTCCCTATTAACACCATAAGGAGCACATTAGAGAAAATAGTATAGGCCTTTACTTCTTGGTATAAGCTATAATTATAATAAGAGAAGAAGGTTAGGAAAAGCTACTGTCTTTGGGAATGTTTTTATGGGAGAGAGAGATCTTGAACCAATCTTTTTTTTTTTTTTTTTTTTTTATGGAGTCTCGCATTGTTGCCAGGCTGGAGTGCGGTGTCGCAGTCTCAGCTCACTGCAACCTCCAACTCCCTGGTTCAAGCTGTTCTCCTGCCTCAGCCTCCTGAGTAGCTGGGATTACAGGCCTGCGCCACCATGCCCAGATAATTTTTGTATTTTTTGTAGAGACGGGTTTTCACCATGTTGGCCAGCATGGTCTCGATCTCTTTTTTTTTTTTTAAATTTAAATTTAAATTTTTTTTTTTGAGAAGGAGTCTCGCTCTTTCGCCCAGGCCGGAGTGCAGTGGCGCTATCTTGGCTCACTGCAAGCTCCACCTCCCGGGTTCACGCCATTCTCCTGCCTCAGCCTCCCAAGTAGCTGGGACTACAGGCGCCTGCAACCACGCCTGACTAATTTTTTGTATTTTTAGTAGAGACGGGGTTTCGCCGTGTTAGCCAGGATGGTCTCGATCTCCTGACCTCGTGATCCACCCGCCTCGGCCTCCCAAAGTGCTGGGATTACAGGCGTGAGCCACCGCGCCTGGCCTGGTCTCGATCTCTTGACCTCGTGATCCGTCCACCTTGGTCTCCCAAAGTGCTGGGATTACAGGTATGAGCCACGACACCCGGCCTAAGCCAGTCTTAAAGGAATAGGATCATTTAGATCAGCAGAAGGGAGATGAGTTTCATAAAGAGAATGGCAACAGTGAAACACAGTATTCAGGATGAATATGGTTTGTGGGGGCCATAAGCCATCTACTTTATCTTCCTACAATGGAGAATGTCTCATAGAAATAATGAAAGTAATCCTGAACTGGTAAAATGGAAGATTACGGAAGCCTTGACTATCAGACAGAGTGTAAATTTGATACATTTTAGTAAGAGAAGAATAGAATTAAAATAATGTTTAAGTGGCTTAGAAAGATTTTGTTTATTTAGTTAATAGACTTTATTTTTTAGATCAGTTTTAGGTTTATAGAAAGGTTGAATGGCAAACACATAGAGTCCTGTATCCTCCTTTCAGTGACATCCCTCACCTAATAGTTTCCCCTGTTATTAACATCTTGCATCAGTGTGGCACATTTGTTACAACTGATGAACCACCATTGTTAAATTATTATTATCTGAATCTACCAGTTTGCATTAGCTTTGTGTTATACATTCTACAAGTTTGACAAGTGTATAATGACATATATCCACCATTACAGTATCATATAGAATAGTTTCACTGTCTGAAACATCCCCTTGCGCTTCACCTATTCATCCCTCTTCCCCTCCGCCCCTTCCCTCCCATCCCCTGGCAATCATTGATCTTTTTACTCTCTCCATAGTTTTGACTCGCAGAATGTCATATACTTGGAATTATTCTGTATGTAGCCTTTTCTGACTGGCCTATTGTACTTAGTAATATGAATTCAAGGTTCCTCCTTGTCTTTTCATAACTTGATAGCTCATTTCTTTTTATTATTAAGTAATATTCAATTATATGAATATTCCATAGCTTTTTTATCTGTGCACCTATGGGAGGGCATCTTTGTTGCTTCCAAGTTTTGGCAATTGCGAATAAAGCTACTGTAAGCATTTGTGTGTCAGTTTTTGTGTGGACATCCGTTTTTACCTCTTAAAAGTAAATACCAAGAAGCTCAATTTCTGTATCATATGGCAAGACTAATTTTAACTTTGTAAGAAATTGCCTAACTTTTCTAAAGTGGTTGTACCGTTATGCATTATGCAGTAAATGAGAGTTCCTAATACTCTATATCCTCATTAGCATTTGGTGTTGTCAGTGTTTTAGATTTTAGCTGTTCTAATAGATGCGTAGTGGAACCTCATTGAGGTTTTAATTTCAATTCCCTGATCACAAATGATGCTGAGCATCTTTTCATATGCCTATATTCCACCTATGTAACATCTTTGAGTGAGGTGTCTGTTCAGGTCGTTCACCCATTTTTAAAATCAGGTTATTTGTTTTCTTATTGTTGAGTTTCAACAATTCTTTCTGTATTTTGGATGCCAATCCTTTATCAGATATGTCTTTTTCAGTCTTTGACTTGGCATTTACTTCTCTTAACAGTATCTTTCAGTGAGCAGAAATTTTTAATTTTAATGAAGTTTAACTTACCAATTTTTTTCTTTCATAGATTGTACTTTTAACTTTGTGTTTAAAAATTTATTACCAAATCCAAGTTCACTGTATTTTCTCCTTTCTTCTTCTAGTATTTTATAATCGTTTATTTTACATTTAGATCATGTTTGAAGGATAGTTGTCCATGTTTTTGGGTCTATTTCTGGGCTATCGTGTTCCATTGATTTACTTGTCAATTCTTTGGCCAATATCACTCTATCTTGATTACTGTAGCTTTACATTAAGTCTTGAAGTTGGGTAATATCAGTACTCTAATTTTGTTCTTCTTCAATATTGTGATGAGTATTCTGGGACTTTTGCGTCTCCCTGTAAACTTTAGAATCAGTTTGTTGATATCCACAAAATAGGATTTGGATTGGAATTGTGTTGGATCTATTGATCAAGTTGGGAATAACTGGCATTTTGATACTATTGAGTATTCCTATCCATGAACATGGAATATCTCTATTTACTTAGATCTTCTTTGATTTCTTTAATCAGTGTTATGGTTTTCCTCAAATAGATCTTCTACAAATTTTGTGAGATTTATACCTATTTTATTTTATTTTTGAGGCGGAGTCTCGCTCTGTCACCCAGGCTGGAGTGCAATGTTGCAGTCTTAGCTCACTACAACCTCCACCTCCCGGGTTCAAACAATTCTTCTGCCTCAGCCTCCCAAGTAGCTGGGACTACAGGCGTGTGCCACTACACCTGGCTAATTTTTGTATTTTTAATAGAGATGGGGTTTCACTATGTTGGCCAGGCTGGTCTCGAACTCCTGAACTTGTGATCCACCCGCCTCGGCCTCCCAAAGTGCTGGGATTACAGGCATGAGCCACTGTGCCCAGCCACCTATTTTGTTTTTTAGTGTAAATGGTATTATGTATTTAATTTCAAATTCCAATTGTTTATTGCTAATATAGAAGAAAACAATTGACTTTGTATATTGACCTTGTATTCTGCAACCTTGGTATAAGTCACTTATTAGTTCCAGCATTTTTTGTTGATTCTTTGGGATTTTCCTCATTGACAAGCATATTATCTGCAAACAAAGACAGTGTTATTTTCTCCTTTCCAATATATTTAGATTTTGTGTTTTTAAAATTTTTCATTTATTTTAATTAATTTTTTTGAGGAAGGGTCTTGCTGGAGTGCACAGGTTGGAGTGCAGTGGCATGATCATGGCTCACTGTAGCCTTGACATCCTGGGCTCAAGTGATCCTCTTACCACAGCCTCCCTAGTAGCTGGGACCACAGGTGCACACCACCATGCTTGGCTATTTTATTATTATTATTATTATTTGTGGAATTGAGGTCTCATCATGTTGCCCAGGCTGCTCTTGAACTCCTGGGCTCAAACAGTCCTCCTGCCTGGGCTTCCCAAGGTGTTGAGATTACAGGCTTTAGCAAATGTGCCCAGCCAGATTTTATTTTTTTAATTGTCTTATTGCATTAGCTAAGACTTTTGGAATGATGTTGAATGGTTGTGAGAGGGGCCATCTTTGCCTTGTTCCTGATCTTAGTGGGAAACTACTTTCCTACCATGAAGTATATTAACTGTAGGTTATTTGTAGATGTTCTTTATCGAGTTGAGAATGTTTCCTCTGTTCCTAGTTACTGAGAGTACGATGCCTCTCGACTTAAAATGGGATTGCATCCTGATAAACTCGTTGTAAGCTGAAAATGCATTTAATATACTATAGAATATTGGTTGTTTACCTCTGTGATTGCATGGCTAACTGGGAGCTACAGCTCACTGCCACTGCTGCTGCCCAGCATCATGAGAGAATATTATACTACATATTGCTAGCTTGGGAAAATAACAAAATTTGAAACTTGAATTATGATTTCTACTGAATGCATATTGCTTTTGCAGCATAATAAAGTCAAAAAAATCATAAGTCAAACCATCACAAGTCAGGGACCATCTGTGTTTATCATAGATGGCTGCCGCATTTTGTCAAATGCTTTTCCTGCATCTACTGTTAAAATTACGATTTTTCTTCTCAACATTGTTGATGTGATGGATTATATTAACTGATTCTCAAATGTCGAACCAATGTTATGTAATTAGAATAAATCTTACTTTATACTGGTGTATAATTCTTTTTACATTGTTGGGTTTGATTTGCCAGTATTTTGTTGAGGATTTTTTCATCTATGTTCATTAGACATATTGATCTGTAATTTTCCACTCTTGTAATGTTTTCACTTGGTTCAGGTATTAGGTTAATGCTGGCCTCATAAAATGAGTTAGGAAATACTTCCTCTTGAATTTTATGAAATATATTATAGATAATTGGTATAATTTCTTTCTTAAATATTTGGTACAATTCACTAGTGAACTTATCTGGGCCTGGTGCTTTCTGTTTTGAAAGGTTGCTAATTATTGATTTAATTTTCTTGATAAATATAGGTTTATTCAGATTATCTATTCCTCCCTCTGTGAGTTTTCACGGATTGTGTCTCACAAAGAATTGGTGCATTTCATCTAGGTGACTAAATTCATGATCATGGAGTTGTTCATAGTATTTCTTTGTTATCCTGTTTTTTAAACATTTCTTTATTATCCTTTTAATGTTCATAGGATCAGCAGTGATAGCCCCGTTTTCACTTCTGATGTTAGTATATGATAGAATCTAATTGGTACTTTCTCTCTTTTTTTCTTAACCTGTATAGAGTCTTATCAATTTTATTCATCTTTTCAAAGACCCAACTTTTGATTTTGTTGTTTTTCTCTATTGATTTTCTATTTTTAATTTCATTGATTTTCACTCTAATTTTTACTATATGTTCTTTTCTGCTTACTCTGGAATTAATTTGCTGTTGGTTTTCCAACTTCTAAAGTAGAAGCTTAGATTATTTATTTGAGATCTTTCTTCTTTTCTAATTTTTTTACACTCCTTTTGCTGCATCCTTTTAATAAGTATATAGCTTTTTATCGTTGCATTTTAATTTTTACTTAGTTGAAAATATTTCTAAATGGATCTTGATACTTCTTTGATTCATGTGTGTCATTTAGAAGAGTGTTGTGTCATCATCAAGTATTTGGGGAGTTTCCCAGCTATCGTTCTGTTATTGATTTCTGGTTTAATTCCATTGTTGTCTGACAGCGTACTTTCCTATTCTTTTAAATTTGTTAAGGTTTGTACATTGTAGTCTGTCTTGGTGAATGTTCTGTGTGAGCCTGAAGAAAACGTGTGTACTGCTGTTCTTGGATGAAGTAGTCTATAAATGTCAGTTAGATCCAGTTGATTGATGCTGTTGTTCATTTCAATTGTGTCCTTTGTGATTTTTATAATTTCTGACAGGGGATGTTGAAATTTCCAGCTGTAGTAGTGGATTCCTGTGTTTTCCTTTGCCTCATACATTTTGATTCCCTTTTATTAGGCACATATACATTAAGACTTGTAACGTCTTCTTGGTGAATGGACCTCTTTATCATTATGTAATGTACCTCTTTATCTCTGATCATTTTCATTGGTCTGAAGTCTGCTTTGTCTTAAATTCATATTGCTACTCCAACTTTCTGTTGATTAGTGTTAACGTGATACGTCTTTCTTCATTCATTTATTTTTAATCTATCTGTGTCTTTGTATTTATAATTGGCTTCTTTTTTTTGTTTCGAGATTTCTTTTTTTTTTTTTTTGGTTAGAGATGGGGTCTCACTATGTTGCTCAGGCTGGTCTTGAACTCCTGGGCTCAAGGGATCCTCCCATCTCAGCCTCCCAAGTAACTGGGATTACAGATGTGAGCCACCTTGCCCGGCTATTATAGGCTTCTTGTAGACAACATATAGTTTATTGTTCTTTTTTTAACCATTCTGACAGTCTCTATCTTTTAGTTGGTATATTCAGACCGTTATATTTAAATAGATTATTGTTATGATTGGATCGATATATAACACATTTGTTACTATTATCTTCATTGTCTTTTTTATTTTTTGTTTCTTTAAAAAAAATTTCACTCTTTTCTGCCTTCTCTGGCTTTTTTTTTTTTTTTTTTTTAGAGATAGAGTCTTGCCCTGTTACCTAGGCAGTGATGTAATCAAAGCTCACTACAGCCTAGAACTCCTGGGCTCAAGCAGTCCTCCTACCTCCTCCCTGCTGAGTAGCTAGTACTACAGACATGCACCACTATGCCTGGCTAATTTTTATGTTTTTTTGCAGAGATGGGGTCTCACTATGTTGCCCAGGCTGGTGTCGAACTCCTGGCCCCAAGTGATCCTCCCACCTCAGCCTTCCAAAGTGCTCGGCTTATGAGGTGTGAGCCACTGCACCTGTCCCTTCTATGGCTTTGATTGAGCATTTTATATGATTGCATTTTATTTTTTATTTTTGGAGACAGAGTCTCTCTCAGTCGCCCAGGCTGTAGTGCAGTGATGCCATCTTGGCCCACTGCAACCTCTGCCTCCTGGGTTCAATCAGTTCTCGTGCCTCAGCCTTCCTAGTAGCTAGGACTACAGGTGAGCCACCACAACCAGCTAATTTTTGTATGATTGCATTTTTCTCCTGTCTTAACATATCAATTGATCAATTGTACTTCTTTTTCTTTCTTTACTGGTAGCCAGTTGATTGATGCTGTTGTTATTTGCAGTAAATATTTATAACTAACAAGTTTACTTTCAAGTAAACCTATGCCACTTCTTGAATAGTATAAATTCCTTATAACAGAATTCCCAAGCCCTCTCATCCTTTATAACATTTGTCATTAATTTCAGTTATTCATAAACTAGAATTACTATAAACACTATTGCAATTATGATGTTGAACACAAAGTGTCATCTCTCAAATTAATAAGAAAATATTTTATCTTATATCCACTTATTCCTTCTTTAATACTCTTTTTTTCTTTATGTAGATGGCAGTTTCTTACTTTATCACCTTTTCTCCTTTCTGAAGAACTTTTTTAACATTTCTTGCAAGGCATATATGCTAGCAATAAATTCCATCAATTCTTGTTTGTCTAAGAAAATATTTTTCTTTCTCTTTTGAAGGTTAATCTTGCTGAATCCAGAATTCTAGGTTCGTGGGTTTTTTCTTTTAACACTTTAAATATTAGATTCATTTTATTCTCTTCCTGTTTGCATGGCTTCTGCAAAGTACTCCCAGGTAATTCTTATCCTTGCTTCTTTATAGGTAAGGTTTTTGTTTTTTTGTTTGTTTGATTTTTGTTTTTTAATTATTATTATTTATTTGAGACTGAGTCTCGCTCTATCTCACAGGCTGGAGTGCAGTGGCGAGGTCTTGGCTCACTGCAACCTCTGCCTCCTGGGTTCAAGCAATTCTCATGCCTCAGCCTCCCGAGTAGCTGGGATTACAGATGCCTGCCACCACACCCGGCTAATTTTTGTGTTTTTAGTAGAGACAGGGTTTCACCATGTTAGCCAGGCTGCTTTTGAACTCCTGACCCTCACGTGATCCGCCTGCCTCGGCCTCCCAAAGTGCTGGGATTACAGGCATGAGCCACCATGCCCAGCCTGATTTTTGGGTTTTGTTTGTTTGTTTACTTTGGCTTATTTTAAGATTTTTCTCTTTGTCTTTGATTTTATGCAGTATGAATATGATATTCCTCAGTGTATTTTTTGGGGGTATTTATCCTGCTTGGTGTTCAGTGAGCTTCCTAGATCTGTGGTTTGGTGCCTGTCATTAATTGAGGAAATTTTTCAGTCATTATTGACTGAAGTGTTTCTTCTTTTCCTTTCTTTCCTTTTTTGTGTTCCTGTTTATTTATATATATATATACACATATATATATATTTATGACACCATTTGTAATTGTACTGCAGTTCTTGTATAATTTTTCTGTCTTCAGTTTTTTTCCTTATTGCACTTCTTTTTTGTAAATTCTTATTGACACTTCCTAAAGTTTACTAATGCATTCCTCACCTATATCCAATCTACCGATGAGCCTTTCAAAGGTATTCTTCACGTCTGTTAATAGTTTTTTATTTTGAGCATTTTCCTTTCATTTTTTTCATAGAGTTTCCATCTCTCTGCTTATATGACCCCACTGTTCTTGCATATAGTCTATTTTTTCTATTAGAGACCTTAGCATAGTAATCATAATTATTTTATTTATTTATTTATTTTGAGACGGAGTCTCACTCTGTCGCCCAGGCTCAAGTGCAGTGGCGTGATCTTGGCTCACTGCAACCTCTGCCTCCTGGGTTCAAGCAATTCTCCTGCCTCAGCCTCCCGAGTAGCTGGGATAACAGGCATGCACCACTACCCTCGGCTAATTTTTTTTGCATTTTTAGTAGAGATGGGGTTTCACTCTGTTGGTCAGGCTGGTCTCGAACTCCTGACCTCAGGTGATCCTCCCACCTTGACCTCCCAAAGTGCTGGGATTACAGGTGTGAGCCACTGTGCCTGGCCTTAATCATAATTATTTTAAATTCCTGGTCTGATAATTTTAACATCTCTGCCTTATCTGAGACTGTTTTTGATGCTCGTTAAATCTTTTCAAACTGTGTTTCAGTCTTTTAGCATGTCTTGTAATTGTTTGATGAATGCTGGACATGACATATTTGGTAAAAGGAACTGAGATAAGTAGGCCTTTAGTGTGAGCTTTTATGTTTATCTGGCTAGAAGCTAGGCTGTGTTTGCTGTCACTGTACATGTCAGAGGCTAAAATTTCCTTCAGTGTCCTGGTCTTGTCTCTTCTGTTGTCAATGGATTACCCTAGTGAGTTCTTCCTAAATATAGTCTGAGATGTGCAGTTCTTTCCGTTGCATTTCTCTGTTAGTATACAGGAGCCCTAGTGATGTGGTCGTTACATGTGGGAGCAGAGGGAAGCGTTCCATAGTCCTATGACTAGATCTAAGTCTTTTAGTAAAGCCTTTGTCTTGGGCTGTGACATTCACAAGTGCTTCTCAGTCTCCCCTGCCCTTTAAGTTAGAGGAGATACCTACAGGAAGCCGGAGGCCCCTTTTCCCACATGGAATGCAAGAGGGGGCTGAAGTTGGATTTCTCTTTTTTTAGGCCGGTTAGGTGGCAGCAGCCCTCCAGTCAGTTAGGCTCTGGTAAAGTCGTTTCCCTTGAGGCAGGCCTGTTACAAGGAACGCAACGTGCCGAGCATATTTCAAACTGGCTGCTTTTCTTCTTCCTTTAGGTTGCATAAGGGGATTTCTCTCTAGTTTTTACTATGAAAACCTGGTAGTGTCCTGGAGATAAAATTGGGGAAGTGGGGCAGTCCTATGACTGGGTCTTCCTGGAATTTTTTTTTTTCGAGATGGAGTCTTGCTCTGTTGCCCAGGCTGGAGTACAGTGGCACGATCTCGGCTCACAGAAACCTCGGCCTCCCAGGTTCAAGCCATTCTTCTACCTCAGCCTCCCAAGTAGCTGGGACTACAGGCATGTGCCATCACACCCGGCTAATTTTTGTATTTTTAGTAGAGACTGGGTTTCACTATATTGGCCAGGCTGGTCTCGAACCCCTGACCTTGTGATCTGCCCACCTCGGCCTCCCAAAGTGCTGGGATTACAGGCTTGAGCCACCGCGCCCAGCCTGGAATTTTTAACTCTCAAACTTGTTGACACTGAGCTTCCAGCAAGTCATCAATTATGGTTTAGATTTTCTACCTCCTACAGAGGTTTCTGATTTCCTCCTGTAAATTCTGTCTCAGCATCCACCGATTCTTCAATTTTGGGGCAGTATTTTTCCCTATGACTTCGCTTCTCCAATGAATCTAAGAAGAGTTGTTGATTTTCAGTTTGTTCAACATTTTTCCTGTTGGGAAGATGGGAGTGAGGTGTTCCAAGCTCATTACATTCCAGACTGAAAATTGAAAGTCCACAATATTTTTTTAATTACAGCTTCTTATTACAGCTTTGGGTTTTAAAAAAATAATAATTGAGAGGAATTTTCACATGTTGTGCAATAGCTTTTGATTACACTAGTAGTGAATATTAGGTTAAGTATTATATGATTGATATGTTGATATTATTGAAATGTTTTTCCAGAGACCGAAGTGCCACTCAATAGCTATTCTAATTATTGTTGACCTGTAATTTCTTATGTGACATCCTGTAATTTTAATTGTTATTGGTTTGTAATTCTTTATATTACACCCTGTGAGGCCAAGGAAATACTCTTTCAGAATTCTCCATGAAATGTTTTACTACAATTCTCTCCTATTTGGCTACCATTTCATAGATAATCATCACGCCCGTCTATGCCTTTCTATCTCAGAGCCTCACTCTATTTAATCTTCCATCAGTTTTTAACAAGTTGATGGTATTTGATCATGAGTAATAATATATCTTATCTCACTTTTCAGAATCTACTCCATTCTTTAAAATCTGGATGACCCTTTTAATTAAAGCTTTTCTTTGAGCCTCGATTCCTTGGAGAAAAGGATATTGTCAGAAACGACACACTTTTGCGATATGCCACCAGCAGGCCCATTACTATATACCCCAGCCTTCTCTTTGTTATCTAGCTAATGTTTAGGTTGCCTTATTTGTCTAAATATAATTATATTTCAGGAAAAGGAGAACATAAGTCTTCCACACTTTATATCCTGCTGAGTCCTCTAATAATCAGCAAATAAAAACAGTGCTTAATAATGCTAAATGTATTTGGTTTTGTTTATTATAGGAAGAACTCTCTGGAATGAAAAATAAAATACAAGTCGTTGTGCTTGAAAACGAAAGGCTCCAGCAAGAGCTGAAATCTCAAAGACAAGAAGAGACACTGAGGGAACAAACACTTCTGGATGCATCCGTGAGCATTATTTTAAATCATAAATTTTATTTTAGTGTGAATATTCCCTTCTGCCCTCTCTCTTCGCCTTCTTAGCTGCTTAGATTTTCTCCTTGAAGTGTGGCCAAAGTACTATGTTGGTATTTGTTTGAGACTTTAAATATCAAACTTCACTGTGGTGGAATGAATCCTCAGATGAAATTATCTCATGATATTTGCTACAATTTCCTCTCTGAGCGTACCATTTCTGCCTTACCATATGGAAAGAGCAGGTCTGAAAGCAGGAAGTGTGTTATACAGGAAGGACTTTGCTAAGTCTAGAAACTGTTCAGAACCTTAGATTTCTGTTGGATTTCTCTAAATTTTCCTTGAGGTCTAAAATCTAATAAGTCTAATTAGCAGCATGATCTAGCAGAAAAAACGTTGACCTTAGGGTCCAAGGATCAAAATGTTATTCTTCCCATTGTCCCTAAGAAGGCTGGTGTTTAGCAAGTAATTTTGGAAGGCTTTACATAGCTTAATCCCATATATCCTTTATTTCTTTATTGGTAACTTGAGAAGATTAACCTATACCAGGAGTTTTCAATGCAAATTCCTGGACTCCATCCCCTGTGAGTCTGGTTCACTTGGTCTGGTTGGCTCCTAGGAATCTACACTTTTATCAAGTTGCCTAAGTGATTCTAATGTCAGTGGCCCAGAGTTTGAAGAACGTTGGGTCAGATTATCTCTATAATTCTGTGACAGAGAATTATTGTGGTGACATTTAAATAGTGCTTAAACTTAATATTTTCTTATGACTTATCAGAGTACTTTTGTCTTAAACTTTTTTTAACTGTTTTGCTATAAGATATAGTCACAGCTTGTTCTGCTTTTTGAGACAAATTCAACCTTCCATGCAGAAGTTTTCATACTTGCCTATTCCAGCTTCACTTTGCAGTTTACTTCGGTGGTTTTGACTTTGTTGTCATTAGTAAATCAGCTGTTAAGAAAACATGAACGTCTTGATGTTTCATTGGGAAATCCTCTAATTTTCATTTTTGAAGTTTTTTTTTTTAACTTGAATTGACGGTTTATAATCCTGGAGTTGTATATGTTAGGGTTTGCTATTGAGAAGTATAGGAGCGTATTAACTCTGATAAATGAAGTGGGCTAATTAGTATTTCAGTTTAATTTTCTGCAATTGCATTTAAGTTTGTGATCAGTTCTTTTCTCATCACTATATAACTTTTTCCTGAAGATTTGTATAATTATTAGTGGTAAAAATTCCATCTTAGTTGCTTATGATTTTAATGTCAATTTGAGGAAGATATCACCATATATAAAATACTTAGAAGTGGCTTATTTTAAAAATATTCATTTGCTTTTCTTCCAAATAGGTGGTCACTTAGCAAGCAGTGATTCAATTATTCATAGTCCTCAGTATTTATATAATGCCAAAGAAGTGGAAGAAGGGGAAGTGAAGTGAGAAAGGAAATTAGGCAGACGAGTGAATCAGAGGGCAAGAGAAATGAGTAATGCAAAAGGGGAAGGAAATGATGGTAAGAGCACACATGCCTTGCAGCATGAGCAAAGAAAATGTGCTAAACAAAACTACAGTCAGTCTCATAGAAAGGATAAGGTTTTAGAGAGGTTTTGTTGTTTTTTTAAACATTCACGTGAGCTAAATGTAATACAGATATTGAAATGATTACTGCAGATATGCCAGATGACCTTGATATCTATTTTAATGTTAGTCTTCTGTTATTTATTGTTGTTGAATTGTTACCCCCACGTTTTACCTGTGTAAGTGAATTGAAATATTTCAAGGCCAGATACAGTGTCTTAGGCATGTAATTTCAGCAGTTTGGAAGGATGATCACGTGAGAGGATGGATCACTTGAGCCCAAGAGTTCCAGACCAGCCTGGGCAACATAGTGAGACCCCATCTCTCTAAAAATAAAAAAAAAATTAGCCGAGCATGCTCATGTACACCTGTGGTCCCAACTACTTTGGAGACTGAGGTCAGAGGATCCCAGGAGGTCAAGGCTGCAGTGAGCCCTGATCACGCCACTGCACTCCAGCCTGGGAAACAGAGTGAGACCTTGCCTCAATAAAAACAAGACAAAAAACCAGACTTTTCAGCAATACATGCATGGTGCTGTGTTACAAGTTGTGACATGAATAAAAGTGTTTAGGATATCTTAAATTTAAAAAATCAAGAAATATCTTCTTTTGGGGGGAAGAGGTTTTTGTAATGAGTCAATTAAAATGTTGGTGCTAAATCTTCCCTTGCTATATTGAAATTTGCTGATTTCAATATAGATTTTCAGTGTTTCATAATGCCTTTTAAAAAAGATAATTGAGGTGGCCGGGGGCAGTGGCTCACGCCTGTAATCCCAACACTGGGAGACCAAGGCAGGTGGATCACGAGGTCAGGAGATCGAGACCATCCTGGCTAACACAGTGAAACCCAACTCTACTAAAAATACAAAAAATTAGCCGGGCGTGGTGGCAGGCACCTGTAGTCCCAGCTACTTGGGAGGCTGAGGCAGGAGAATGGTGTGAACCTGGGAGGCAGAGCTTGCAGTGAGCTGAGATCGTGCCACTGCACTCCAGCCTGGGCGACAGAGCGAGACTCTGTCTCAAAAAAAAAAAAAAAAAGATAATTGAAACATTTATATGGTGTGTTAGGTTCTCTCAAAGGACAGAACTAATAGAATACATATATATATATGGGGGTTTTTTAAGTGGTATTAACTGACACAATCACAAGGTCCCACAACAGGCTATCTGCAAGCTGAGGAGCAAGGAAGCCAGTCTGAGTCCCAAAGCCCAAAGCTGAAGAACCCGGAGTCTGATGTACAAGAATAGGAAGCATCTATCACAGGAGAAAGATGTAGGCTGGGAGGCTAAGCCAGTCTAACCTTTTCATGTTTTTCTGCCTGCTTTATATTTGCTGGCAGCTGATTAGATGGTGCTCACCTAGATTAAGGGTGGGTCTGCCTTCCCCAGCCCACTGACTCAAATGTTCATCTCTTTTGGCAACATCCTCACAGACACACCCAGGATCAATCCTTTGCATCCTTCAATCCAGTTAAGTTGACGCTCAGTATTAACCATTTCATATAGTAATAACTAACATTTATTGATGACTACATGGTTATAATGTGCCAGGCACTGTGTCAAACACTTTATTTACGTTATATTACTTCAGATTTGCAATAGCCACACAAGGCAGGTGTTATCTCTGTTTTCAGAGGAGTAAATTAAGGTACACAGCTGTTAAGTAACCTAAGTAATTGGCCTAATGTCACAGAGCTAGAAAATGGCAAAGCAAGGATTCAAACCCAGGACTATCTAATTATCTAAATACACCCAGTAGAACCTTAAATTATACCGCCTTTCTGCATAAGTTAGGAAGAGCTTGTCGACATTGAACCAAACCATCTTTGTTTGCAGAGGATAGAAGTTTTCCCTGGCAGAAAAGAGAAGAACCTCCTTTTTATTGTCTCCTGCTTGTAGCCCTGGACTTGGATGGTAGCTTTCAAGACTTTCAACTTTTGGTCTAGTTTATGACCTAGAAGTTAAAGAAGCAAGCCATTCAAAGCATATTCCATTCCTGTCCTGATTTTTCAGATTTTTCATCACTTTTCCTTCTCATGAAATATTTTCTCATGGAAAGCTTTTTTCTAGAGTTCACAAAATCAAAATAATATGAAAACATGTTATTTATTCGACATTTTGTCATGTGTCCTCCTTTAAAGATCTAGGAGATTTTTTTTTTAAGGAGAAAATTTCTCGGCCAATATTTTTCATGTCTGTTTTCATCCCCTCTCTTACCACCCCATCCCACCCCCATGCAATTAAGAAATCAAAGGTTTTGAATGATCTTCAAGGATTTAACATACTTAGATTTTTTTTAAAAATCTTGGTTAAGTAGCATTCAAGTTTTTAAAAACTATCTGTGAAAGAACAAAATGTCCATTAGACTAGCACTTCTTTCCAAAGAATGATAATATTTTATATCATAAGTCAGCAATCTGTGGTCTACATGCTTCCTCCAATTTCTCCATGGAAAATTAGTACCACCCTCCTTCACTGATCTCAAAAACAACTTTAAATGCAATCATATCTTAGGGGATTTGACTCTACCTAGAGAATCAAGTGCAGACTCATTCCCTGGTGTGGTATACTCTCAAGTCTCTTACTTGATTCTTTAGCTTCATCTTCTGACATTCATCACCTTATATTTTGACCTCTAGTAATGCTGAATTGTCTAAGACCCCCCTGCAGGCACCATGCTATTCCATACCTCTGTGACATTTGTCATGAGGTTCTCTCTTCTTAGAATGCCCTTTCCATCTACCTTACCCTTACTCATCCTTCAAGATATCACACCAGTGTCAATTTTTTTCTAGAAAACCTTCCTTGGATTTCTGGGTGCCCTTAGTATCCCTCCTGTGTTTTGGCAGAGGCCCCTGTGCACACCTTTGGCCTAGCACTCACATTATTAAATTGAAATTACCTGCCTAGGTGTGTGTCTCCCTTATTAGACTGTAAACTTCTTGGAGCTAAGATTGATCTTACTCATTTTTGTCCTCCAAGCTCTTAGCACAGTGTCTGAACACCATAGGTGTTACACAAATGTTGGCACTAAACTGAACTTCCAAAAGAATATGAAATAGAATCTCAGAGTACTACTTTAGGTGAATGTAGTTTACCACATTCTAGCATGATATGACACTGCAGTACAGTTCAGTGTTTGGGGACCTGTCCTGTCTTGTGATTACTACCATATCCTTTGGCACTTTAGCAAGTGTTCAATGATTATTTGTTGAATTAAATTAATATACGTATTTTAATCCTTCTTGTACACATAAATTCCTCAGATCGTTGGGCTGCTTACTACATTGAATGTTGAAAGGGTGACAAAGGTTGCAACTAACAATGGGTACACTAAATTCAACTCAGGCATGTTTGGTTTGTTTGATAAATTTTGAGCCAGTATTTAATAATGTTTCATATGAAGGATCAGATATCTGGTAATATGAATTTTCACTCCCACATGGCAGTGATCGACTGGAATTGAATAGTGGCTGCTTCCTTTGGATGGTACACATTTCTGTGGTTTGTCACAGTGCCTACTCTTCTTCCTTTTTGAATCCCTGGCATGCAGGCTGCATGTCAACTCTGTTTATCATCGCACATGCACTGTTTCTTTTTACTAAATATAAATATTTTTCTGGAAAGGCAGAAGATCATAGTAATAAAGGACTTTAAAGGAAAGAACTGTCCCTTTTTCTCATAACGCTTCTGACACCAAATGTTTGGGATTGTTGTCTCCTACACCTGGCCATTCTCTGTTTCTCTGTAGATACCAACTAGGTGTCCAGTGATTCAATTCAATTCTGACACTCACTACACAGTTAGTATCAGACCCACAGGTGAAGGGCTGTGTCCCATATGACTGCCTGCTACTTTAGATACCAACTGCAAATAGTAGGTCTCTTGGTTATCTACAATTCTGATTTGTCTGTAAATTGGGGGTTCCTGCAATCCCTTCCTCATGTGTGATAATTTGCTATAATGGCTCACAAAATTCAGGGAAACACTTTGCTTGCTATTACTGGTTTATTATTATATAAAGGATATAAATGAACAGCCAATCGAAAATGCATATAGGGCAAGGTCCAGGCTGGTCCCAAGTAGAAGAGCTTCTGTCTGTGGAGTTTGGGTACACCACCGTCTTGGCATGTGGATGCATTCACCAACCCAGAAATTCTCTGAACTTCATTATATAGGATTTTTATGGAGGTTTTATTACATAGGCATGATTTGTTAAATCGTCGGCTGTTGGTGGGGGACTGGGGCTGTAAGTTCTAGTCTTCTAATCATGGACTGCAGCCACCAGTCATCTTATTAGTATACGAAAGGATACTCTTATCACCATGGAGATCCTAAGGGTCTTAGAAGCACTTGTGTCAGAAACCAAGGACTAAGACCAAATATTTTAATGAAAGATGCCCCTATCACCCATGTCACTCAGGAAATTACAGGGTTTTAGGAGTTCTGTGTCAGGAACCAGGGACAGAGACCACATATATATTTGAATCCAGATTGACAGGTTTCAGATTCTAGTGCTGCCACTTATTAGCCATTTCCTACCTCTGCGACCCTCAGCTACTCTATGTGACTCAGTTTCCTCCTGTATAAAATGGAGGCAACAATGTTACCTATCTATCCCATAGAATTGTAATGATTAAATGAGTTAATATATATGACATACATAAAACAGGGTCTGGAACATAGAAAGCAGCATTTTGATATAAATTATTATTAGCCATGCCTTTATGAAACGTGGAAAATGAAAGACAAACTAAGAGAGAGGTGTGTGCTTCAAGAGTATATGTCTTCAGAGGAGTAAAGAATAATTCCATTTGTTGAATGCACTGAAATCTAGCCCTCTTTGCTCATATTTAGATTACTGCCTGTACCCGAAGGAATTTTACTTTGCAACACTCGTAGAATATGACCCTAATATCCTAAAAATGTGAAATGATTCTTGACCTGTAGTGTAGAAGCATATGCTTTTTCTTTTCATCATAGGTAAGAATCGGTATTCTATTTTGTAAAGTATGCAATGTTTATTTAAAGTTGAATTCAATTGCATTACTGGCACATTTTATTTTAGGGAAACATGCAGAATTCTTGGATTACAACAGGTGAAGATTCTGGGGTGGGCGAAACTTCCAAAAGACCATTTTCCCATGACAATGCAGATATTGGCAAAGCTGCATCTGCTGGTGAGCAGCTAGAACTGGTGAGTATTTGGGTGCTTTTCTCTTATACATCTTTTTCTCTTTTTCTCTTTTGTACTTTTTTTTAATTCTGGTAAAATATATATAACAAAATTTACCATTATAACCATTTTTAAGTGTACAGTTTATCTGCACTAAGTACATCAATAATGTCACTCAATTGTAAACATTATCCATTTTCAGAACTTTTTGATCATCTCAAACAAAAACTCTGTACATATTAAACAATATCTCCATTCCCCTCCCTGCCAACCCCTGATAACCTCTCTTCAACTTTCTGTCTTTATAAATTTGCCTATTTCAGATACCTGACATAAGTGGAATTAAACAATACTTGTCCTTTTGTGTCTGGCTTATTTCCCTTAGCATAATATTTTCAAGGTTCATTTTGTTGTAGCATGTGTCAAAATTTCAAGACTGAATACTATTCCATTGTATGTATGTTACCAAACTTTATCCATTCATCTGTTGACTGATATTGGGGTTGTTTCTATCTTTTGACTGTTACGAATAATTCTGCTGTGTACATTGGCATACGAGTATCTGTTTGAGTCCCTGTTTCAATTATTTTGAGTATATGCCCAGAAATAGACTTATTGAATCATATGGTAATTCTTCATTCTTTTTTCAGACTTGATCATTTTAATTGTCGTTTCTTAAAGTTCACCGATTCTTTTTTCTACCTGCTCAAATCTACTCTTGAATACATTTAATAAATTTTTAATTTCAGTTATTATACTTGTTAGCTCCAGAATTTCTGTTTGGTTCCTTTTTATAATGTGTTTTCCCGATTTTCTTTAGTTCTTTGTCCATGTTTGTGTCTTGGCTCTTTGAGTGTATTTAACACAGTCATTTTAAAGTCTTTCCGCAGTGAGTCTGATATCTGTGGTTCCTCAAGCATAGTTTCTGTCAGCTTATCCCGTTCTTCTGAGTGAGCATGTTTTCCTGCTTCCTTGTATTCTTTGTTATTGTGTTGTTGAAAATTGAGCATTTCACTATCATAACGTGATAACTCTGGAAATCTTTCACTCCTTCTTTTCCTGGATGTGCCGTCTCATTTTACTGTTGAAGGCTGTGATCGTCCTTTTGCTTTGAGACTTTTCTAAACTATTTTTGTGAAGACTATTCCATGTCATGTGTGGTTATTGAAGTCTTTGTTCTATTAGCTCATGTTCAGCTAATGTTTGACAGAGATTTCCTTGAATTCCAGGAGCTGAAAACAAACACCTCCCACTTCCCCCGAGAGGTGGGGGTGGGGTGGGGGGAGAGAGAGAGAAAGAGAAAGAGAAAGAGAGGGAGAGAGAACAACTCACCTCTCCCAGTCTTTCCAGATTGGCTCTGTGCTGGGACATTCTTTTCCCATTTAACCAGGCTTGCTCTGAGCCTAGGGATCAGCCATAGGTGAAAGCTTACAGTCTTCTCAGGATGTTTCTGAGTGTGTATCTTTCCTAGGCATCCTGTGACTTTCTAAATTCCACCCCCACACAGCTGCTTTTGAACGTCCTAATTTCCTAAAGCGTCAAAAATAATTCTATTTTAAGACCAAATACTTTTCAATCCTTTGATGTATGTAACAGACCTTTATTCTTCTCTTGCTAACCTGAAGTCTTCTTTGCATTAAATTTGACATGTCAGAGTTGATCAACAATGATGAAAGACTGAGATTAACACTGTAAATGGAATGTTCCAGGGGAAGATAGAATGAATCATAGTTCAGGTTCTCATTATCATCCACAGATGTTATAGTTTTCTAAAGATTTTTTCTGCCCAGTCGCCCTCTCCTGTCTTAGTCCCTGATCCAAGCTTCATTCTACTTGAGAAAGAGTACACTTCTTCAAAAAAGAAAATTGGAAAGACTAAGTAAATTGTATCTTTTTTTCCCTATCTGAATAATTTACAGTAGCTACTTAATACCCATAGGATAAAGACCAATGTCTCAAGTCATCCACAATTTGCATCAAACTGACGTTCGAGACTAGTTTCACACTCTTCTCCTGTCTTTTGTTTTTTGTTTCTTGTTTCTTTTTGAGACAGAATCTTGCTCTGTCACCCAGGCTAGAGTGCAGTGGTGCCATCTCAGCTCACCACAACCTCCGCCTCCCGGGTTCAAGTGATTCTCCTGCCTCAGCCCCCCAAGTAGCTGGGACTACAGGCGTGTGCCACCATGCCCGGCTGATTTTCGTATTTTTAGTAGAGACGGGGTTTCACTATGTTGGCCAAGCTGGTCTCAAACTCCTGACCTCGTAATCCACCCGCATCAGCCCCCCAAAGTGCTGGGATTACAGGTGTGAGCCACTGCATCTGGCGTCACTCTTCTCCTGTCACTCTTAACAAATCTTATCGGTAAGCATGCAAACCACTCACCACTTGCTTCTTCATAAATTTATAATCCACTTTCATTTCTCTTTGAAGACCTGGCTTTGGTTTATGCAGTCCTCCCTCCCCAAAATGTTCCCTTCTTACCCTCTACCTATTGAAATGTTTCCAGTCTTCAGGGTGTAGTTGAAATGTGCCCTCTCATTCTGCTTTCCTGAATAGCATATCTTCTCTCTTCCCTTTTCTGCATTAGAATTCGTTTCTCTTTTATGCCTCCTCCTAGCACTGTGTTTATAACTGTTGGAGACTCATCTTTTTTCCCTGTTTATGAAAAAGGTCAGTTTCTGCATTTGTGTGCTCTACCTCACAAATGTTTTTCACTTTTTCCAAGGGTTTTATTCTGGGACTTTTCTTTCTCTTGTATCTTTTCCTTCTCAATGGTTTATTCTTTTTATTTTATTTATTTTTTTGAGACGGGGTCTAGCTCTGTCACCCAGGGTGGAGTGCAGTGGCGCAATCTCAGCTCACTGCAACCTCTGCCTCCTGGGTTCAAGCAATTCTCCTGCCTCAGCCACCCAAGTAGCTGAGACTACAGTCATGTGCTACCACATGTGGCTAATTTTTGTATTTTTGGTAGAGATGGGGTTTCGCCATGCTGCCCAAGCTAGTCTCAAACTCCTGGCCTCAAGTGATCCACCATCCTCAGCCTCCCAAACTGCTGGGATTGCAGGTGTGAACCACTGCACCCGTCCTATGGTTTATTCTTAGCAGAATATGTTCTTTAATAGCTCCCATAAAGCAGACACCCAAAATATATTCTCCTGACCCTACATTCACTTCCAGCTATCACCCTACCTCTACATTCTCCTTTTCATACCAGAATTTTTCCAGGCAGTTGTCTATATTTACGTCTCCACTTCTTTACCTCCTATTCTTGCTTCAGTATGCTTCAATTGAGCTTCGTCCCTCTATAGTCCACCCCAGCTGCTCTTTTTAAGGTCATTAATGACTTCCAGCTATCAGTCCTCATTGGTCTAAACCTAGTAGCAGTTTTGTATAACACGTACATTGGTTGACTATACCCTCCTCCTTTATATTTTCTAAGATACAATTTAACATAACATTCAGTAAAGTACACAAAACAAAAATTTACAGCTCAAAGATTTATCTGTAAATGAACACCTATGTAATTATCACCACTTTATGCTTCCTCCTAGTTACTGCCCCTTCATGCCTTTAAAACTAATCATGATCCTGAATTTTCTGAAAAATACTCAAGTATGCATCATTAAACACTTTTGAGTTCTGTTTTTTCAATGTTATATAAGTGGAATTGTATAGTATGTATTCTTTTGTATCTGGCTTCTTTTGTCCACCATTGTATTTGTTAGATTCATCCATGTTGTTGCACTGGCTGAAGTTTGTTCATTTTCTTTGGCGGGTCTGCTATATGAACATATGACTTTATCCATCCGCTGTCAAGGAACGTTTGTGTTGTTTCCAGCTGGCAACTATTGTGAGTAGTGCTGCTATGAACATTCTTTCATTTGTTGGTGTGTATGACACAAATTTAGATTGCGTATGTATGTTAGAATGGAATTTTTGGTCTCAGGATATGTCTGTGTTCAACTTGAATAGGTAATGACAACCTTCCAAGGGGTTTTATCAGTTTACACTCCTACCAGTAGTACATGAGTGATACCTTTGCTCCATGTCCTTACCAACCATATAGTATTGTCGATTTTTCTGGTGAACTTATAGTGCTATCTTGTGATTTTCATTTGCATTTCCCTAACTACTAGTGTGATTGAGTATTGTTTCATACATTTATTGTCCATTTGACACCTCTTTTGTGAGCTGCCTGTTCAGATATCCTTATTATTTTTATTAAGATATGTATCTGACATATTTATTTGGGGAGTTCTTTATATATTCTGGATGCAAGCCCTTTGTCAGTATATGTATTATAAATATATATTCCCACTCTGTGGCTTCGCTTGTAACTCTCTTGATAGTTTGCTTGCTTGCTTGCTTTGATGGCTAGAACATCAGTTTGTTTTCCTTAATTATGTAGTTGTTTTTTATGTCCTTTTAAAAAAGTTTTCTTCCAACCACAGTCATGAAGATATTCTTCTACATAGTCTTCTAGAAATTATAGTTTCACTTTTTTTTTTTAAGATGGAGTCTCACTCTGTCGCCCAGGCTGGAGTTCAGTGGTGTGATCTCAGCTCATTGCAACCTCCACCTCCCTGGTTCAGGCAATTCCTCAGTCTCAACCTCCCGAGTAGCTGGGATTACAGGCGCATGCCACCATGCCCAGCTAATTTTTTTGTATTTTTAGTAGAGACGGAGTTTGACCATGTCGGCCAGGCTGGTCTCAAACTCCTGACCTCAGGCAATCCACCCATTTCGGCCTCCCAAAGTGCTAAGATTACAGGCATGAGCCACTGCACCTGCCTTTTTTTTTTTTTTTTTTTTTTTTTTTTGAGACAGAGTTTCGCTCTTTTTGCCCAGGCTGGAGTGCAATGGCACAATCTCGGCTCTCTGCAGCCTCCACCTCCTGGGTTCAAGTGATTCTCCTGCCTCAGCCTCCCGTGTAGCTGGGATTACAGGCACATGCCACCACGCCCAGCTACCTTTGTATTTTTAGTAGAGACGGGCTTTCACTATGTTGGCCAGGCTGGTCTTGAACTCCTGACCTCAAGTGATCCACCCACCTCGGCCTCCCAAAGTGCTGGGATTACAGGTGCGAGCTACCGTGCGTGGCCTATGGTTTCACTTTTTGCATTTAGATCTACAACCTACCTGGAATTTATTTTTGTATATGGGGTCATAGTTTGTTCTTTTCCTATGTGTTTATACATCCAAGTGCCATTTCTTGGAAAGGTAGTCCTTTGCCTTTATGATAGTACCTTTCTCCTAAATAAGTTGTCCATATATATTTGGGTCTATTACTGGACTGTGATTTAGTTAATTGTGCTAATACTATACTGTCTTGATTGTTACAGCCTGAAATCTGGCAGACTAAGTCTTCCAACATTGTTCTTTATCCTTTGGCCTTTAGCGTTTCCGAATACAGTTCAGAATTGTGAAGTTCCAAAAGTCATTTTGGGATTTTGATTGAGATGGCTTTAAATTATAAATTATAGGTCATTTGAGAATCAACATTTTATGATATTATCTAATCCTTGTAAACTGCATATCACTCCACTTATTTGAGTCATCTTTAATTTTTGTCAATAACCTCTCATAGTCTTCTGAGTAAAGGTTTCATACATCTTTCATTAGAATTATTCCTAACTTTTTATTTTTTATGCTATCATAAATGATACATATTTTCCAAAGTTTTATTTTCTAACTCCTCATTGCTAGTATAGAGAAAAACACATGAGTTTTGTATTTTGATTGAGTGTCACTTTCTTTTGATTAGTGTTAGCATGGTATATCTTTTCCCTCCTTTTACTTTTAACCTATTTGTGTCTTTATATTTGGAGTAGGTTTTTATAGAAAGCATATAGTTGGGTTTTGCTTTTTTATCTAATCTGACAATATTTGCTTTTTTTTTTTTTTTTCCCCCGAGGTGGAGTTTCACTTTTGTTGCCCAGGCTGGAGTGCAATGGCATGATCTTGGCTCACTGCAACCTCTGCCTCCCAGGTTCAAGCGATTCTCCTGTCTCAGCCTCCCAATTAGCTGGGATTACAGGCACATGCCACCATGCTCAGCTAATTTTTGTATTTTTGCTAGAGACAGGGTTTCATCATATTGGTCAGGCTGGTCTCGAATTCCTAACCTCAGGTGATCCGCCTGCCTTGGCCTCCCACAGTGCTGAGATTACAGGCGTGAGCCACCATGCCCGGCCACATTTGCTTTTTACTTTGGGTATCTAGACCACTGACATTTAATGTGATTATTTATACAACTCAGTTTAAATACACCATCTTGCTATTTGGCTTCTTCTTTACCCATCTCTTATTTGTTCCCCTTTACCTCTTTTTCTGTCTTCTTTGATTTAATTTTACTTTTTTTTTGAGACAGAGTCTCACTCTGTTGCCCAGGCTGGAGTGCAATGGCATAGTCTCGGCTCACTGCAACCTCCGCCTCCCAGGTTCAAGCAATTCTCCTGTCTTAGCCTCCTGAGTAGCTGGGACTACAGGCACATGCCACCACACCCAGCTAATTTTTGTTTTTTTAGTAGAGACGGGGTTTCACTCTGTTGGCCAGGCTGGTCTTGAACTCCTGACCTCGTGATCCGCCTGCCTCGGCCTGCCTAAGTGCTGGGATTATAGGCGTGAGCCACTGTGCCCGCCCATGAATTATTTTTATGATTCCCTTTTGTTTTTTTTTGTTGGTCTGAAAAAAATCTTTAGTACCAGTATTCACTTGATTGCTCACTTCAGAAACCCAGGATTATTTTTAGTGTATTTTTCTCCCCTATATCTATTCTGTCATAAAATTCTGTTAGTTTTTCTCTTAAATATGTCTATACTAAATCCTTTCTTTTTAATTCCTACTGCTTGATTGCTTTTGTTCATGTGCTTATCTCTTACCTATGTATTTGTAATTACTGGTTTCCCTTTCTTCACACTTCAAAAATTATTTAAGACTCAATTCTGATAAAAAGTTTTCAGTGGCCCTCCAGTGTTTCTTCTATAGGGAAAGTGCAAGAGACGTGTACCAAATAAAAGTCTCCATATTTTTATTCTTCTTGTGGCCCACCTTTACCTATTTTACCCATCTCCAACCACCTCTCCACCTCACATTTTACATTCTAGTGATACTGATCTACTTACTTTCCAAACATCCATGGTTTGGACAGCCTCTGTGCCTTCTGCTCTACTGGAAATTATCCTTCAAATCTTAACATTTCCTCTGTGAGGCCTTCTTTACTTCTCTTTGGCTGAATTAGGAGTTCCTGCCTCTAAATTTTTCAGTTTCCATATACTTCACTAGAGCAATTTATGAACAGTTGACCCTTGAATAATATAGGTTTGTATTGTGTAGATTCACTTATGTGTGTATTTTTTCAAGAAATGTATCAGAATTTGTTTTTGAGATTTGTAGCAATTTCAAAAAACTTGCAGATGAACCATGTAGCCTAGAAATATGAAAAAATTAAGAAAGGTATGTCACAAATGAATAAAATATATGTAGCTAATAGTCTATTTTATCATCTACTACCATAAGATATACAAAATCTATTATAAAAAGTTAAAATTTATCAAAACCTATGTACACTATCACTTACAGACTGTACATGGAGTCATTCTCAGTCAGGAGGAATGCAAAAAAAACCATAAAGATTCAGTATTAAATTATAACAGCATAAAGTTAAATGTAGTACATACTGTACTACTATAATAATTTCATAACCACCTCCTATTGCTATTGTGGTGAGTTCAAGTATTCGAGTGTCTGCTTAAAACATCATGTGACACCAGTTAATCTCTGCATAAACAGTTTGTCTCTCCAGTAAATTGCATATCACAGTAAAAAGTGATCTCTTGGTGGTTCTCGTGTAGTTTTCATCATGTTTAGTGCAATACTGTAAACCTTGAATAACACCATGAGGCCCATGCAAAGTGCCACTAGTGATGCTGGAAGTGCTCCCATGAAGCAAGGTCATGACATTACAGGAAAAAGTTACATTGCTTGATATGTTCCATAGATTGAAGTCTGCAGCTGTGGTTGCCCCATTTCGAGATAAATTAATCCAATATAAGGACCATTTTACAAAAAGAAAAGGAAATTTGTAAAGCCATCACTGCAGCCGTGCCAACATGCACAAAAACTTTGTACTTTTGCACAATGCCTTTTTATCTGTCATGGAAAATGCAGATTTTATGTGGGTACAGGATTTCTGTAAGAAAAGCATACCTTTTGACTCTAATATAATTTGAGAAACAAAGAAGAAGTCATTTTATGACAACTTAAAACAAAAGAAAAGGATATAAAGCTGGATAATTTAATGCCAGCAAAGGATGGTTTGATAATTTTAGAAAGAGATTTGGCTTTAACAATGTCAGGATAACAAGAGAAACAGCTTCTGTTGACCAAGAGGCAGCAGACAAGTTCCAAGATGCCATTACAAAAATTATTTAGGAGAGGCTGGGTGTGGTGGCTCACACTTGTAATTCCAGCACTTTGGGAGGCTGAGGTGGGCGGATCACCTGAGGTCAGGAGTTCAAGACCAGCTTGGCCAACATGGAGAAACCCTGTCCCTGCTAAAAATACAAAAATTAGCTGGGCATGATGTCACGTGCTTGTAGTCCCAGCTATTCAGGAGGCTGAGGCACGAGAATCACTTGAACCCAGGAGGTGGAGGTTGCAGTGAGCCAAGATTGCACCAGTGCATTAGAGCTTCAGTGACTAGGTTTTTAATGCAGATGTAAGTGCTCTATTCTGGGGTAAAAAATGTCACAAAGGACATTTATTAGTAAGGAAGGGAAGTGAGCACCAGGATTTGATGCAGGAAGGGATAGGCTAACTCTACTGTTTTGTGCAAATGTACTCAGATTTATGATCAGGACTGCCCTTATCTATAAAGCTCCTAACTCATGAGACTTGAAGGGAAAAGATAAACACCAACTGCTAGTCTTTTGGTTGTGCCACAAGAAGGCCTGGACAGTGAGAAACCTTTTTCTACACTGGTTTCGTTGATACTTTGTCCCTGAAGTTAGGAAGTACCTTGCCAGTAAGAGATTGACTTTTAAAGTTTTTTGATATTGCACAATGGCTCTGTCTACCCAGAACCCCATGAGTTCAACACTAAAGGCGTCAAAGTGGTCTCCTTGCCTGCAAACACAATGTCGCTAATTCAGCCTCAAGATCTAGGCAGTCATAAGGACCTTTAAGGCTTATTACACATGGGTACTCTGTGGAAAGGATTTTCAACGCAATGGAAGAGAACTCCAGTAGCAAGAACATCATGAAAGTGTCAGAGGATTACAGCATTGAAAATGCCATCATTGTTATAGAAAAAGCCATGAAAGTCATCAAACTGCATAACAGTGAATTCCTGCTGGAGAAAACTTTGTCCAAATGTGGTGCATGACTTTATAAGATTTACAACAGTCAGTCAAGGAAATCAAGAAAGAGATTGTGGATGTGGTGGAAAAGGTTGGGAGTGGAGGGTTTCAAGATAGGGATCTTGGAGAAATTTGACAGCTAATAGATATCACACAAAGGAATTAACAGAAGATGACTTGATGGAGATGAGTGCTTCTGAACCAGTGTCAGAAAATGAGGAAGAAGAGATAGAAGAAGCAGTGCCAGAAAACAAATTGACATGAGATAATGTGGCAGAAGGGTTCTGATTATTCAGGACTGATTTTGACTTCTTTTATGACGTGGACCCTTCTATGATATAGGCACTGAAACTAAAGCAAATGGAAGAAGGATTGATATTCTATAGAAACATTTTTGGAGAAATTAAAGAGCATAACAGAGTGAGACAGAAATTACCACATTTCCATAAAGTTAACTAAGTTTGCCTGCCTCTCCTGCCTTCCCTCCTAACTCCTCCATCTCTTCTGCCTCTGCCATCCCTGAGAAGACAAGACCAACCCCTCCTTTTCCCCCTCCAACTCAGCCTACTCAATGTGAAGATGGTAGGGTGAAGGCCTTTATGATGATCCACTTCCACTTAATGAGTAGAAAATACTATTTTCTTTTCCTTATGATTTTCCTAATAACATTATCTTTTCTCTAGATTGCTTTCTTGTAATAATACAGTATATAGTACATATAGCATACAAAATATGTGTTAATTGTTTATATTCTTGATAAGTCTTCTAGTCAATAGTAGGCTGTTAGTAATTAAGTTTTGGAGGAGTCAAAAGTTATACATGGGGCCAGGCGCAGTGGCTCATGCATGTAACCCCTTTGGGAAGGGGTTACACTTTGGGAAGCTGAGGTGGGCAGATCACTTGAGCCCAGGAGTTCGAGACCAGCCTAGCCAACGTGGTGAAACCCCCATCTCTACTAAAAATACAAAAATTAGCCGGGCGTGGTGGCACACACCTGTAATCCCAGCTATCTGGGTGGCTGAGGCACAAGAATAGCTTGAATCCACCATGTGGAGGTTGCAGTGGGCTGAGATTGCGCCACTGCACTCCAGCCTTGGTGATAGAGTGAGACTCTGTCTCAAAAAAAAAAAAAAAAAAAAAGTTATACGTGGATTTCCAACTGTACAGGGGTCAATGCCCCTAACCTCCATGTTATTTAAAGATCAACTGTAATTGAAATTCTTCATTTTTCTGTTCCTTTCCGGGATATTTTATAAGTTCCTTGCGGTTCAAGCCACCTTCATCTTAGATACACAATAAATATTTGTTGAATGAAAGAATAACTGGATACCAACAGAGGCTTGTAGGAGTTAGTCTATCATCATGTGATTTAAAACTTTACTTTTGATCATTCATCTAGCACATATTTATTGTATGTCAAATATTCAACAGCCACAATGAAGGATTCTAATAAGATTTGATCTTTGCCCTAATGGACCTTATGGGTTACAACTGTTTTTCCCCAGAGTCACACTTTTAGGGATAAGACCTGATATATGCAATTTTGAAAGACAAAGAAAATCCATTTTATGATTCAGCAGTTCTTTGCAGGCATTCACACAATAAAAATAGAAAATTTGAGGTGGACTGGGGAAAATATTTTCTAAGAAGACGTGTTTCCCCCACCTTGGGTAAAAAGAAAAAAATTGAGTTTAATATTAAAAATTAAAGTTTACTTATAAAACACAGGACATGGAGAAAAATGTACTTCTATTTTTCTTTTCTATAGGAGAAGCTAAAACTTTTTTATGAGGAAAAGTGTGAAAATCAGGAATCCCAATTGAAGTTTTTGAGGTAAAGTGAAATCGTTCATTTATAGTCATACCAAAAGCATAAGGATCTTAAAATACATTTGAATGTTTGCTGACCTGCTAGTTTTAGTCATTATCAGACTTACTTGATGACATTTTATATACACTTGAAAAAATTTCCTCAGATTATTAAAGGATAAAAGGGCCTAAAATTGAGTTCTTTTCCAAATCAGATTCCCATTTCTTCATCAGTTGTAAAATATTTGTGTTTTCTTGTAGAAATAAGAATCATGGCCGGGCGCGGTGGCTCACGCCTGTAATCCCAGCACTTTGGGAGGCTGAAGCGGGTGGATCACGAGGTCAAGAGATTGAGACCATCCTGGCCAACATGGTGAAACCCCGTTTCTACTAAAAATACAAAAATTAGCTGGGCGTGGTGGCATGTGCCGGTAGTCCCAGCTACTTGGGAGGCTGAGGCAGGAGAATCGCTTGAACCTGGGAGGCGGAGGTTGCAGTGAGCTGAGACCACGCCACTGCACTCCAGCCTGGCGACAGAGTGAGACTCCATTTCAAAAAAGAAAAAAAAAAAAAAGAAAAAGAAATAAGAATCACTAACTGCTCTTACAGAAATTATGATATTCAAGTAAAATAATGAAAATAAAGTGCTTTAGTTTTCAAATTATTAGTATTTTTTCTCTGTAGATAGTTTTCATCTAATTTTAAAATTGCATTGATAATATAATAGTTTGAGTATTTGTATACATGATGAATTTGAGTATTTATGACGAATATTCATGTACTTTTTATAGAATCTATTTATTAGAGATCCCAGTAAGACCTATATATTATAGATTAACCATTAGTGATTTATGTATAATGAGTAGAAAAAGACAGCAGGAATTAATATTTTTGTTGTTAAAGATTATTTTTAAATAGTGGTAATGAAGTAATTTTAGATCAAATAAACTTTGAAATACTGTTTATAATTTTATTTTAATAAGTCCAATTTGAAATAAATTTTAAAATCTTCCCGGCCGTATCCTATCTAGAGACATAACTAGAGTAATACTAAGAGCCAGAATTCAGCTGATTGTGGTGGCTCACGCACGTAATCCCAACACTTCGGGACGCCAAGGCGGGTGGATCATTTGAGGTCAAGAGTCCGAGACCAGCCTGGCCAATATGGTGAAGCCTTGTCTCTACTAAAAATATAAAAATTAGCTGGGTGTGGTGGCACACACCTGTAGTCCCAGCTACTCAGGAGGCTGAGGCAGAATCACTTGAACCCAGGAGGTGGAGGTTGCAGTGAGCCAAGATCATGCCACTGCACTCTAGCCTGGGTGACAGAGGGAGACTCCATCTCAAAAAAAAAAAAAAAAAAAAAAACCAGAGCTAGAACTCATAGCTTTCACTGTACATGCTCATTTATTTTTTAAATGTTCTTATGTTTTTCATAGATTACCCTGATTAGTTTTAGGATTTCTCTAGAGATTGTTACTTTTTTAAAAAGAAATGTAAGATTTTAAAAATACTCTAATTTTTGCTTTCTTGCTTTTTGTCCTATTTTATTTTATTTTGATTTTTTTTACGACTTGATTCTTCAGTTTTTAAAGTGATGTATTTCTAGATCATTGTACTTAAGGGAATGTGACTTATTTTGTCTCATTCAGAATCCAGATATTTCATCAAAATACCAGCTTGTAATGAACTAGACTTTGTTCTGTGAATCCTTCTGTTTCTTCATTTTCTTTTACTATAAATTAAGATTATTTAAAGAGGCATTTTTATAAATAAACAAAATCAGTCTTCTTTTCAACTTTCTTTTTAACTTTCTCTTTTGCCATTTCTAGTAACCAAATCTACTTGAGTGTTTTGAGTTTGGACCTGACCGAAATTAGTAATGGGGACCCTTTGACTTTGGAATGTGCTTCCCAAGTTCTTTTTATAAAGCCTTTGAAAGTCAGACATTCCCTACATGATATTGAAAAAGAAAACTTATCATGTTGGTGTTATTATTTTGTGGATAGGGTAGAAGCAGCTCCTCTTTCTTCCCTCAACTTTGGAATGCCATTAGATTAACTTTTTTTTTAACCCTTAGATTGCCTGTGGGTCTTTTGTGCCTCTCCTGGGTTGCTTGAAAGCTCCCAAAATCTCAACAGTTGTCTGACAGCCAGGCTGTTGGCTTCTTCTCTGTGACAGTGAGCCAGTTAAGGTGGCCATAGCCCCTGAGCGTGGAGACTGTGACAATGACAACAGAGAGTAGATAGAGATAAAGTTTCTGCCTTCAGTAGTCTCATTTTTCAGCTAGAAAGTTGTTTAAAAAAAAAAAAGTACAAAAGAACCATCTAGGCAAGGAAGCTTAGTTGCCAAGTTGACCGTAGCGCAGCTTTACTGGGATAAGGTAGGAAAATACAACCCACGTACCAAGTCATTTAATCCTTAAAAACTCACCTTGGAGAAAACCCTCATCCAGAGGTGAGATGATAAAGTAAAAACAAACAAAAACCTCACCCACACCCACACTTACACCACCCCCACCCCCACCATTCCCCAGCCCTTTCTTTAGCACCCTGTATGTTTCCAGCTAATAGCTACTACCCCTGAAATCTTATGACTGGCAAGTTCTATGTAACTTCCTTCTGTAACTTACTGTCTTTTGAAACAGATCTTTGTAGAAGTTTGTTGTTAGATAATTATCTATCTAACAGAATGTTTTCCTCCTGAAGAAAAATGGGCAGTAATAAACTAGTCAAGGATAAAAATCCGTGTTTTTTTATGTGAACTTTTAAGATACTCTAAAAATTTTAAGAGATGAATGCTTGAAATAGGGTATTTTCCTCGCCTCAAGTATGTTGTCTTATATTACCCTACCCCTTTTTTAAGAAAAATGATTTGGGATTTGTATTTGGAGTTTTATTTTTGTTTTGTGGTTAATACAACATTAATGGAGGTTGGATCCTGGGACAAGAGAGCCAGTATCAGGCAGGTTCTAATCTAGATTAAAATCTTACAAGAACCTAAGCTAAGTATGTAATTTATTCAAGTCTCATCATATTCAACATGTCAATTAGGATCACCACACCAAAGTTTCAGGGTCATGCTAAAAATTAATAAGGTATTGGATGTAAACTAAAGCATAAAGTGAACGCCCATAGACGATAGTAGTAGTTAACATTATGATCATTCATTTTAAAGTCATGTAATTTTACCTGGCCATTTTCTAGAATTTTTTCCCCCTCTTTTTAGGAACAACTTAGCTGAATATCAGAAAACTTGTGAAGATCTTAAAGAGCAACTAAAGCATAAAGAATTTCTTCTGGCTGCTAATACTGGTAACCGTGTTGGTGGTCTTTGCTTGAAATGTGCTCAGCACGAAGCTGTTCTTTCCCAAACCCATACTAACGTTCACATGCAGACCATCGAAAGACTGGTTAAGTAAGTATGCTTCTACGCATGGAGACTTTGGCAATATGGAAAATTCTGCCTTTAAAGGGGCATTGTGTTCTTTTAGACCTATGCTAAGTCACATGTGATTATTGTTAATCTTCAAATACAATGGATTTTAAAAGGTTCCTTCATTGTAGCTTCCTTGAAGACAAATGGGTAAGTTCTGCCATGTCACCATGTCACTTTGAACAGAAACCATGCCACTTTGAACAGATAATAGTATCTCTTGGTTTCAGTCCATCTTCAAGTGAGAGAATTGAACTAGACAGTTCTTTACAATTCTGTCCAGTTCTATGAATCTATGATTACAAATCTAATACTATTCTTAACAAAACTGAGTGTAATAGAAATTCCTTTGGTTTTGCCATATCTTGGATTTTTCTGCTGTACTTCAGGTAGAATGAGTTATTACCACATCTTCATCATGTGTCTGTTGTAAGGAATATTATAAGGACCCACTGTATCCCACTATTGATACTTGAGGGTTAACTGAGAACAAGTTACAGATGAACTTTTGTGTTGTCCAAGTTTTCATCTAAGCTGAGTGAAACAATTCTCTCTGTACATCTGTTTTGTTCTGTTTTCACTATTCCAGAGGAGGCCTTTTCCTGTGAAAATTTTATTCAGTGGAAATTGAGAATTATTATGTAATATAGAACCCAGTGGCAGTTTATAGTATATATTCTTCCATGCCCCCTACTTTTCTCTGTGCTCAATGTCACCTCTCTCTATCTGCTGTGCTCACTTAAATAACCCCAGATCACTTCCTTTTAGAAGAAGTCTCTCACCAGCTCTGCCCCATTTTGTCCTCAACTGACTTAGGTTCCTTTCTTCTGTGGTCATTAAGGTCAGACTGATTTTGCTCCATGTCTTGACCTTCAACAAATTCCTCTTCTTCTCTAAGCCTGGCATCTTTTGTTGTTTGGAGGAATAATACCTGCTTCTTGAGATTTAAGACCTTTTTGGGATTTTACTAAGGCAGGTTAGCCTGTGACCAGAAGTACTGCTTTTGAAACTGACTGCTTGGGTTCATATTCTGGTTCTACTGCCAACTTACCATGGAACCTTGCAAAAGTTACTTAACCTTTTTGTGCCTCAATTTTCTCATTTTTAAAATGGTGAGATAAGTACCTAACTCATAGAGTTACCTTGAGGGGTCACTAGAGAAAACCTATGTAGTGCTGAAAACCCTTCCTGACATATAGTAAATGCTCAATAAATATTAAAACCATTCTGTACCTTCCATACTCCGAAGAATGATCAATATGTCTTGTAGCTGTGGTTTCCACGCATGGCTAACCCACTCAGGTGGGGGGTGGGTTGCTGTTGTTTCTGAGTTGGGGTCTCACTCCGTTGCCAGGGCTGGAATGTAATGGCACGATCATAGTTCACTGCAACTTTGAACTTTCGTGCTCAAGTGATCCTCCTGCCTCGGCCTCCTGAGTAACTGCAGACATGTGCTGCCCACACCCAGCTAATTAAAGAATTTTTTTTTGGTAGAGATGGGGCCTCACTATGTTGCCCAGGCTGTTCTTGAACTCCTGGCTTCAAGTGATCCTCCCAGCTCAGCTTCCCAAAGTATTGGGATTACAGGCATAAGCCACCACACCTGACCTAACCTACTGATTGTTATATGAACATAGAATTTCCAGTGTGGACTGACTGGTAGTTTTTTTTGTTTGTTTGTTTTGTTTTTGTTTTTTGAGACGGAGTCTCTCTCTGTTGCCAGGCTGGAGTGCAGTGGTGCAATCTCAGCTCTCTGCAACCTCCGCTTCTCGGGTTCAAGTGATTTTCCTGCCTCAGCCTCCCGAGTAGCTGAGACTATAGGCGCCCACCACCATGCCTGGCTAATTTTTGTAATTTTAGTAAAGACGGGATTTCACCATGTTGGCCAGGATGGTCTCAATCTCTTTACCTCATGATCCACCTGCCTCAGCCTCCCAAAGTGCTGGAATTACAAGTGTGAGCCACCACGCCTGGCCCGATCAGTAGTTTTTATGATCTATACTGCTTGGTTCTGTTTTTGTTAAGTATTTTAAGTATTCAATATGTTGTTAATTTATTCATATATACTCAATATAACTATTAAATATGTATTAGCTATTTTCAGATACAACTAACAAATGTAGTAAACATTTATTATATGTCAAGGACTGTGCTAGGCAATTTAAGAACATAATTTTTAAAAAAATTAAAGCATTCATGAGGTAGATATTATTACCCCTGTTTTATAGCTAGGGAAATTGGGGTTCAGAGAAGTTAAAAATTTGCCTGTTTATATTTGAAAAACAAGAACAGAACTGTACCTTACAAAAATAAATTCTTGGTAATTTAAAGGTTCAGATATAATTCAGACTATAAAAGCATTAGAAATAAATATAAAAAATATCTTATAGTTGTGGGTTATGGTCCTAAGGATGATGTGAAAAGTGGAAGTCATAAGGGAAAAAAAGATACATTTGTTTCTATTAAAAAATAAATTCCCTTACAATAAAACATTACATATTCAGTTAAAAGGCTGAGAGAAAATATTTGCACTATACATGACAAAAGACCAATAGAATAAATTTCCTTTGAAACAAACAAAAAGGACAAGGTGCCTAGTAGCAAAGTAGGTAAGGAATAGAAATCAGTGAGCAATAAAAGAGGAAGATGTCAGCATATGAGAATGTATTTATTCTATTAGTATTTGAGGAAATACAATAAAAAAATAAAAGAACAACCCATCAGACTGACAAAATAGAACAAGATTGATAATTTCAAGAGTTGGTGAGGTCATGAGTACACAGGTATTTTCACACTCTGCTGGTGGGTTCATAAATTGGTGGAAATACTTTGGAAATAAATTAGTACTGTCCATTCATATTCAAATTGTGCATTTCACTTTTCAAAATCTACCCTCAAGAAAAAAACTCAAGTACATGCATAATGGGGTATGTATAGGGAATGCTTTTTGCAGCATTGTTTATAATTATATGAACAACCTAAATATCGTTCAAAGGAGAGTAACTAAACATGGTTTAGATAAACTATGACATTTTGTGCATAGTATGAAAAATGGAAGTAGTTCTATGTGTATTAATGCTGGACCATCTCCAAAATATATTGTTGCAAGAAAACAGAACAAAATGGCTAAAGATACATCTAGTATGAGACCTTTTGTATTTTTTAAGTCCACATACAACCATACTACACTTTTCCCCTTCGAGGTTCATAGATATGCACAGAAAAATATTTGAAAGAGTAAACACCAAATATTTAACAGAGATTACCACTAGAGAGGTGGACTAAAGGCAACGAAATTGAAAGGGTGTCAAATAGGCCTTTAACAATATTGGTAACTAATTTTGCAAGGAGAATATAGTTTAAAAATTAATTTTAGAAAGAAGAAAGCATATTAAAAGTTGCACATAAAAAGAGGCAGAGTTTAAAACTAGGTAGTCTAGCAAAACTAGTAAGCGCGGCACAGTGGCTCGCGCCTGTAATCCCGGCACTTCGGGAGCCTGATGCAGGAGGATAAGTTGAGGCCAGGAGTTTGAGATCAGTCTGGGCAACATAGGGAAACCCTGTCTCTACAAAAACTTTAAAAATTAAAAAAAAACTCAGCCAACAAATAACAGGTTATTATGTTGCCTTTTATATTATCCTTCTAGATTATGAAAAAATATTTTTAAAGGAAGCTATAATGTTTCGGTTGCTTCCAAGCCTGGCAGTCATTCAGAAATTAAGATTCTTGATCAGTTATATATTCCTTTGTCTCTATCCTAAATTTGAGCTCTTAGCCTCTTAAAGTAAATGTCAACCTACTTAGTTCAATTTTCTGCCTTGTCAGCATATCATTGTCTCATGTTCTGCATTAATGACAGAAAAGATATTAAACCTATTAACACTGAATGGTTTCTGCTTTTATTGTCAATGAATTCTTTTTCTGTATCATTCTCTTGGCCTAACTTACTAATGCAGAGTGCTGAATATTGAGTGCTATGCTAACTTTGAAGAGTGTCCAGCACCTTTTGGGTTTGGATTTCTAGTTTTATGTATAGTTAGAAGCCTGACCCCTCCTTAAGCTGTTTTCATATTACCTGAATGACTTTAACATGGAATGTTTAAAAATGATACCTTAAATATGATAAATCAAAAGTTTCCTTGTAAATGTGGTATTGTGATAGCAGCTTTGAGCTCCTTTGTTTCATCCTTTAGCGTTTACTATTTTGAATATATATTCATGACACAAGAATGGCTTGATGGCCGGGCTTGGTGGCTCACACCTGTAATCCCAGCACTTTGGGAGGCTGAGGCAGGTGGATCACTTGAGATCAGGAGTTCGAGACCAGCCTGGCCAACATGGTGAAACCCCATCTCTACTAAAAATACAAAAATAGCTGGATGTGGTGGTACACGCCTGTAATCCCAGTTACCTGGGAGCCTGAGGCAGGAGAATTGCCTGAACCCGGGAGGCGGAGGTTGCAGTGAGCCAAGATTGTGCCACTGTGCTCCAGCCTGGCCAACAGAGGAAGACCCTCTCTCCAAAAGAAAAAAAAAAAAGAATGGCTTGTATAGTTGACAAGGAGGGGATCAGGCATGACTTGGAGACCAGGCCACCCATATGTTTCTGGTGGTTTCTTAGGACTCAAGGACATTTTGGAGAACATACTTAACAACTGTTGATGACATTGGATATATTTTTTACGTTGATTCGAAGTCTTCATATTGTTTCTGACCTTTCGCCTTTCACTTGGCCTCTTTGTGCCATAAGGGAGGTAAGAGTAACAGTCACCTCTTTTTCTTGCTTAATGATCAAAATACCTTCACATGATAATCAAGATGGAACTGCTTAAATTCCTTTCTGTAGCTCATAGTACCTTGGAGAAGTTTCACTGTACTTTTCAAAAAAGAGAAATGATTCCAAGGGTACTTTTCTGGGGCTTTAGTCCATCTTGTGATTTTGGAGTGGATCGTTGGCCTGCTCTGCGTAGTTGGCTTTAAAAGACTACAGCAGCAACTTCCCAGAAATGAGGAACAAAGAACTGTTGTAGTCAGCCTTCTAGACTTTCTTTTTAAAAACGGTGTAGTAACACTTATTAGTGATGCCTAATAATGCTTAAAATTAATAATGACTGGAGTAACTTAGAAATTATAAGACATTTCTTAGCCACTCCACATTTCAAGATGAAGCTCACGCATATACCTTAGACCAACCCTTTTGCTTAAACACTTGGCTGAGATTGTTAAGGGACTTTCTCAGTCCTTTTGGCCGTGATTGCTGCGCTAAGTTTCTTAAATATTCCATGCTCATTAGTGCGTGTAAGTACATGCTTTTCACCCCAGAACACTCATGATCTTTACGTCATCTTTCTGCCTCAGCTGCTCTTTCATCTGGATCATGGAATGTTGCAGGGTTAACACAGTGTTGCTGGCTTTGCTTCAAGAAGCTCCTTGATTACATTCATCAACACATTCACATGGTGTTTCCAAGCACTCGCAGAACATTTGCCATGGAGGATGGTAATTTGGAGGACTGCCCTTTCACTCTCACATTGATATGCCACGTGTATCTGTACAGCTTCCCACTGTGAAAACTTTATTCAGGTGTAGCTCTGGGCTGGCCCTGTGGACTGCGGGATCTAGAGCAGGACTGTAGCTAACTGGGCAGTTACCTGGGTGGCTGGATCCGCTGTTTCTGAAAGGCAGATTATATAAGTAGCACTGTTAGACCCAGGGGATAAGTGTGGGGCTAAAAAGTGAAAGCTCAGACAAGATGAAGCCAGATGGACACAGGAAAGGAGTAGGAAGCAAGGCCTTGTGTCGAGGAGAGGAGACTGCCAGCCCAGGGCTCTTTCTAAAAAAATTATTTGTGGGGTTGCTTGCTGCTATTTGGTATGTGGACTGGCTGAGTCAAAACAAAACCAAATCAAAACCAAGATTTAGTAACACCCGACTGAATGCGTAGATAATCCTAAATTGCCAAAATGACTACCTACCTGCAAGCTTCCCAGGTGTGCTCAAAGCTATCTTGAAGCATGCGTTGCATTTGCCTTACAGAAAGGTGGAGTGTGTCAGCCCAGTGGTTACATGGAGTTTGAGTGTAATCATTTTGTGGTCTCACTGTTGAATGATGGGCTTAACAAGACATCTGTATATTGGAGTTTTATCTTTGATAATTTTCTGTGGTTCCATAGTCTAAATTTGGTGAGTTAATATTCTGAAACACTTTTGAACCAGAACAACTGAACTCTAGTTTCTAATTCAAAATGGGTAATGTTTTCAGTTTAGGTCATGAAATATTAGAACTGAGAGGGAGCTTTACTTCACCTCTTTTGACACCATCCTATAGCAGACTCTTTATTCATTTATTTGTTTTCTTGTTGTTTATTCTGTTGAGCATCTACTGCGTGACAAACACTACTCTTGACAAGAGGATATTCTGAAAAGAGATAAAGTCTATTAAACATAAGTTTCCCATAAGCAGCAAGTTTGTTAGATTTTTATCCT
Organism: Nomascus leucogenys; assembly: GCF_006542625.1. Classification (NCBI taxonomy): domain Eukaryota; kingdom Metazoa; phylum Chordata; class Mammalia; order Primates; family Hylobatidae; genus Nomascus; species Nomascus leucogenys. Next base: position 4,958,844 of record NC_044385.1, on the reverse strand, counting down.
GTTGTGGATCTGTCTGTTTGCTTACTTATAAACACTGAGCTTTTTTGATCATTCTTTTTTTTTTTTTTGAGATGGAGTCTCGCTCTGTCACCTAGGCTAGAGTGCAGTGGCACAATCTCAGCTCACTGCAACTTCCACCTCCCAGGTTCAAGCTCCCAAGTAGCTGGGACTACAGGTGCGCACTACCATACCCAGCTAATTTTTGTATTTTTAATAGAGACAGAGTTTAAGCATGTTGGTCAGCCTGGTCTGGAACTCCTGACCTCAAGTGATCTGCCCACCTCGGCCTCCCAAAGTGCTGAGATTACAGGTGTGAGCCACCACGCCCGGCCTTTTTTGTTCATTCTTTTTCTTTGGAACTTTGGCTTTGGTGATTGCATGGTATCAGGAACAGATAAGAATCTCACTGAATAGTTACTTTTGCTCTTCACTGAGTCTTAGTGATTTAAGAAAGGTGACTGTAAGATGCCTATATTGACTAGCTGTCCTTAAAGAGTGAATTTTTCTTTTCTTCTAGAACCATAGGTCCTAACTGGATTGCATATCCTTGATGAAGCTAGACCCCTTTTATGTTATATAACTTTTGTGGAAATGCAAATAGATACCTATTCAATTTTGCTGGTGTTTATTTTTTTACTTAACTAGGATAGTTTAATCTTGCCTTGATTCTTCCACTGTTTTACATAGTAATTGTGTTTGATTATATTTGATTAAAACAATTTACTTCTTTTTTCATTTCCTTGGAAGAAAAATTATTTTTATCAATTTAAAACAAATCAGGAAATTTAAAGTGAAGATCACTCTGCTTCTATGAATTTTATATTTGCAGCAATTCTTTTTAAAACAAAAAGGCCTTTTATGAAACTGCTAATAATTGTAACTTTGTTCAGTATTACATGTTTCTTCAAATGTGGCTGCTTTCCAAATACCACAAATAGTTTATTTTACCTTTAAGAGATGTTTTAAATTGAATCATTGGTTAATTCTGAAAGTAATTCAAGCAGAGTTTATAATCCTGTAAACTATGACTCTTTAAAACTTGCTAATTTAAAAAAAATCATAGTTGGCTCTTTTCTCATAGTTTAGAACTTGGCAATGAAAAGGAAACTGCAAGCATTTATTTCAACTGAATTTGAAACCGTGGTTTAGTCTTCAACTCTTTAACAAAACAGAGAATACCATATGTAACAGTCCAACATACATTTTTTGCTTTTTGTGTCTTGATAGTTTCCTGCCTCACTTTCTCTTTGTCTACTGGATATTTTTATTCAGTTGATAAATTGCAAATATCCTAGAATATTTTATATGGGACTTACTTAATCTATGAGATTGTATCCTTGCTATGTTACATGCCAGAGCATTTTGGCATTTGGTTCACTTCTACCCCCAATAAACAGCTTAGGATAGAGTACTCCTGAGAATTGCTGAAGAGGGGTGGATCTTGGCAATGATCAAACCCAGTGGGATAAGATTGTGTTAAATTATGAATGTTATATGCGTAACCAGGAGATTTGAGGAGTTCAACAGTACTAATCATTGAACAACAACAAGTGTTCATAAGTAACCGAAAGAATGTAATTGAAAGAGAAGTGCAAAAAAGAGGGTTGTGGAGTAAGATAAAAAGGAAAGGACATATATTTGTTGAAGTAAATGAGAGGAGAATCTGCTGCATGGACAAAGCCTCATTCCTTTCTTAAAATGTTGACTGCTACCTTGATTTACAATTCCTATCTTCCCTACTTTGCTGCATCTTTCCTTTTCAGCACCTCCCCCACTTTTTAAAAACTAATTTGCTCTTCTCTGGGCTTTCCCCTGCAGCCCTCTCCACAAAAGATGATTGTCCCGCACAGATGCAGTCCTGCCACGAAGGCTCTTAGCCTTTCTGGCTGCTCTGCCTGCCGCTCGCCAAGTGAGGACAGAGGGTCTTTCTCTGGGGTGTGCTTTATTTAATATGTGCTCAGCCGGCCTCCCCTGGCTCTTCTAATACATATTAATGCTTTTTTCTCTCTGACTTATGAGAACCTGATCGTTTGATCATTTCTTGTTTTGAATGTTCTTTTTGTGCTGACAGAGAAAGAGATGACTTGATGTCTGCACTAGTTTCCGTAAGGAGCAGCTTGGCAGAGACGCAGCAAAGAGAAGCAAGTGCTTATGAACAGGTGAAACAACTTTTGCAAATATCTGAGGAAGCCAATTTTGAAAAAACCAAGGCAAGTCTAATAAGATGCAAATAAAAGTGTCTTTTTTTTTTTCTTTTTTCTTCTGAGTATTTATTTGGTTATTCTTCTATAACTAAACTCTGTTTTTCAAACACACAAAGTGAATTATCAGTCTGTTAATGTTGACTTTTCTGAATTAAACAAATTTGCTATTTGGAGAATTCTTACTTCTCTGCAAATATTGTTGTTGTATCACTGTTCAGAGAGTGTAGTACAGTATAATACTTTGAGAGACCTATATGCTTAATCTTTTTATTTGCTGATAATTTGCAATGCTGCAAAAATCTCACCACCCAGGCATTAGTTTGTGTATGTTCGTATATGACTAAAGACAAATGTTTTTCCTCAACAATTAGGAAGTTTTGAGAAAAGCCAAATATACCAAAGACAATATTATATACATGTTTAGTAGCACTTTTTTTTTTTTTTTTTTTTTTTTTTTTTTTTTTTTTTTTTTTTTTTGAGACAGAGTCTTGCCCTGTCGCCCAGGTTGGAGTGCAATGGCACGATTTCGGCTCACAGCAACCTCTTCCTCCTGGGTTCAAGTGATTCTCCTGCCGCAGCCTCCTAAGTAGGGATTACAGGCATGGGCTATCATGCCCAGCTAATTTTTGTATTTTTAGCAGAGATGGGGTTTCACCATGTTAGCCAGGCTGGTCTCGAACTCATGACCTCAGGTGATCTGCCCACCTCATCCTCCCAAAGTGCTGAGATTACAGGCGTGAGCCACCGCACCCGGCCTTAGTAGCATCTTTGAGTCTGGACTTACTGTAAGGTAACTCAAACATACTTAATGAGAATAACATTTTATACTTAGTGATCAGATGGTGTTATAGGCACTTTGAAGAATAGCAGGTTACTGTTGATTCATTACTGTATTTGGGGGCCACGCCGTAATCCGTTAAAGTTGCATGTATTTTCCCTAGACACACTAGCATACAATTTAAGTTCTTAATGGCCACATGTAGCAAATATTGGACAGTGCAGATATAGAGCATTTTCATTATCATGAAAAGTTTTGTTGGATAGCACTGGTCTAAACCATATACTAATCTCAGTGTTTTATTAAAATATTAGGGCTACATTACTGGGTATATACCCAGAGGAATATAAATCATTCTGCCACAAAGACACATGCATGTGAATGTTCGTTGCAGCACCCTTCACGATAGCAAATGTAAATGATGGAATTGATGGAATCAACCTAAATTGATGGAATCAATCCTAAATTGATGGAATCAATCTAAATGTTCATCACTGACAGGTTGTATGAAGAAAATATGGAACATAGACAGCATGGAATAGTATGCAGCCATAAAAAGAATGAGATCAGGTCTTTTGCAGGAACATGCATGGAGCCAGAGACAATTATCCTTAGCAAACTAATGCAGGAACAGAAAGCCAAATACTACATATTCTTACTTATAAGTGGGAGCTAAATGATAAGAACTTACGAGCACAAAGTAGGAAACTACAGACAGTGGCATCTCCTTGAGGATATAGGGTGGGAGGAGGGAGAGGAGCAGAAGAGATCACTATTGGGTACTGGGCTTAATACCTGGGTGATAAAATAATCTGTATAACAAAACCCCGTGACATGAGTTTACCTATGTAACAAACCTTCACATGTACCCCCGAACCTAAAATAAAAGTTAAAAAACAATTAGGGCTATTCAATTCTGCATTAAGCCTCTTGTCAGCCATTGCTATGTCCATTTGTCTTTATCCAGTTCATCCATAACTCTTCCCATTTGACCCTCAGGCCTTCTGAAACTTAGGTTCAGTTATGACCAAACTCCCCAACATACTGTTTCCTCAAACTCTCCTGTTTCTTCATTTGTTGTGAGCTCTAGCTGTCCCTCGATACCATTACTTTCAAAACCTTCAGTGAAGGCCCTTGTGTCTGTCAAGTCGTCTCATGTGGGTGTAATGGAGGAAACCGCAGTTACTTCACTCCTGACTGCCATTTCCAGGGCTTTGTTTTGGCACTTACTCTCAGGTCCTATTCCTCTTTGAAATTAAGCTACCACTCTGTATTAATCTGTTTTGCATTGCTATAAAGAAAGAGCAGAGACTGGGTAATTTATAAGGAGAAGTAAGTGGTTTATTTTGGCTCATGTTGTGCAGGCTGCATACGAAGCATGGTGCCAACATATGCTTCTGGTAAGGCCTCAGGAAGCTTTCACTCAGACAGCAGGCAGAGGGGAGCAAGTCTCACAAGGGAGCAGGAATGAGCGAGGAGGAGAGGGGCCAGGCTCTTTCTAACAATCAGACCTCAGGATGACTAACAAGGCACCAAGCCATTCATGAGGGATCCACCCCCATGACCCAAACACCTCCCACCAGGCCCCACCTCCAACACTGGAAGTCACATTTCAACATCAGAGATTTGGAGAGGACAGTTATCCAAACCATATCACACTCCTCTTTGAAATCAGTGTTGTTTCTCTTCTCCCTAATCAATAAAATCTCTCAATCGAGAAGGTGCTCTTTGACCTTTTCTATTTTATTTTTATTTTTATTATCATTTTTTTTGAGACAGAGTTTCATTCTTGTTGCCCAGGCTGGAGTGCAGTGGTGCAATCTCGGCTCACTGTAACCTCAGCCTCCTGGAATCAAGTGATTCTCCCACCTCAGCCTCCCAAGTGGCTGGGATTACAGGCATGCGCCACCATGCCTGGCTAATTTTGTATTTTTAGTAGAGACAAGGTTTCACCATGTTGGCCAGGCTGGTCTCGAACTCCTGAGCTCGGGTGATACGCCCACCTCACTCGGCCTCCCAAAGTGCTGGGACTACAGGCGTGAATCACCGCGCCTGGCCCCTTTTTAAAAGTTTTAACATCTGACCCTTTCCCCCTTCATTCTATCTCTTTCGTCATCCTTAAATGTTTGAATTTCCATGTTGTTGATACACAAAACACTAATACTCTTCAGCTTCCTTAACTCTACTATATCCCCTACTTCTATGCTAACCTCCCACATGAACTGAAGTTCCCCTAAGATCTCAAACTCTGAAACCACACTCTCTGACTAGGGCCTTTTCTCTTCTTGCCTCCCTTTCAAAGTTAAATCTACTCCATGTCTTCATTTTCGCCTCTACTTCTTCAGCATTCTTTCTTTTTCTTTCTCATTTTATCTGTTGTGTCCAGGCTGGTCTTCTTTTCTTCCCATTTAAATATAAATTTTACCATCTCAAATTGAACTCACATATTCACTCTCCCAAATCTGGTGCCCCTTCTATATTCTCTTACTGGATGGCACTTTTATCCACTAACATGCTCTGATCAGAAAACTGGATTTCACCCTGTCCTTCACCCCTGACTTTTAACCAGTCACTAAATACAGATCTGAGTTTCTAATGTTTTCTTGAATTCTTTCCCTCATTAACACTTTTCTTATGGAAGCTAAGTAATCTCTGGATTTATCTATTACACTTCTTCCTAGCTTGCCTCCCTCCTTCGTTCCACTCCCTACACTGCAGCCAGAAGCAATCTTTCTTAAAGACACATTTGATAATGTGACTCTGATTTAAAATCCTTCAGTGAATTTTCACTGCCTTCAAGACAGTCTCTACATTCTTTCCCATGCCCGTGGTCTGTCATAATGTGGCTCCCTTTTGCCCTCCAAGGCTGCTGCTGCTTTCCTCTTCTCACACCCTGTCTCCCAGTACACTCAGCTATTGTCAAAGGCAGGAGGGTTTAGGGAGTGAACACGGGCTTACTAGAGTTAGCCAGACCTAGATTCAACTTCTGGCCCCACCATTCACTGGCTGTGTGACCTTGGACAAGTTACTTTAACTTCTCTGTGCCCCAGTTTTTCCTCATCTGTAAAATGGAGAAATATGTGACTCCTAGGATTGTGAATGAGGACTGCATTTTAAAATGTATATTGGTTATCTTATACAAACCTGGGCAGGCACAAAATATTTTCTCAATAAATAGCAGTGGTGGTGAGAACCCTGCTGATTATCCCATCCTCTCTCCAGCCTCTGAGTCTTTGTATGTGCCATGCGCATTCTTCTCCACTCCACTGCCTGTATATTTCTCTAGCCTTACCTGTCTTAGCCTACATGGTACTCCCTCTAGGAAACCTCTGATCTCCCCTGTCTAGATTTGATGTACCCCTTATATGCCTTTGTAGCAGGGTTTTTCAACCTTGGCACTATTGACATTTTGGGCAATGTAACTCTTTGTTTTGGATGCTGCTCTGCACATTGTAGGATGTTTAGAAGCATTCCTGGCCTCTACCTACTCAATGCCAGTAGCTTACCCTCCTCCCCCAAGTTGTGACAACCGAAGATGTCTCCAGACATTGCCAAATGTCCTCTGGAGGGCAAATTTACCCCCATTTGAGAACCACTACTTATTATAGCATTTATCAAAATGTATTATTATTGCTTATTTGTCTATCATTCATTAACCTTTAAAAATATTTCAGCTTTTATTTTCGATATAGGGGTACATGTATAGGACTGTTACATGGTGGACCCAGGTATTGAGCATAGTACCCAGCAGGTACTTTTCCAGCCCATGTCCCCCACTCTCCTCCCTCAAGTTGTCTGCAGTGTCTGTTGCTGCCATGCTTATGTCCATGTGTATACAACGTTTAGCTCCCATTTATAAATGAGGGCATATGGTGTTTGGTTTTCTCTTACTGCATTCATTTGCTTAGGATTATGGCTTCCAGCTACATCTATGTTGCTGCAAAGCACATGATTTCATTCTTTTTTATGGATGTATACATTCCCTGGTGTATATGTACCACATTTTCTTTATCCACTCTGCCACTGATGGGCACCTAGGTTGATTCCATGTCTTTTTTGTTTGCTTTTTTTTTTTTTTTGAGACGGAATCTTGTTCTGTCGCCCAAGGTGGAGTGCAGTGGTGTGATCTTGGTTCACTGTAACCTCCACCTCCAGATTCAAGCGATTCTTCTGTTTCAGCCTCCCGAGTAGCTGGGATTACAGGTGTGCACCATCACGCCTGGCTAATTTTTGTATTTTTAGTAAAGACAGGGTTTTGCCATGTTGGCCAGGCTGGTATTGAACTCCTGACCTCAAGTGATCCACCCGCCTCGGCCTTCCAAAGTGCTGAGATTACTGGCGTGAGCCACCATGCCTGGCCTCCATGTCTTTGCCATTGTGAATAATGCAGTGATAAACATTTGAGTGGTTGTATCTTTTTGGTATAATGATGTATATCCCTTTGGGTATATACCCAGGAATGGGATTGCTATGTTGAATGGTAGCTCTATGTTAAGTTCTTTGAGAAATCTCTGTTAAACTTTAAAATTGTCACCAAGCCAAGGGCTTGCTTCCCTGTGCACATAGAAGCCAATGCTATGGCACTGGCTTTTAAGAAAAGAAAAGGCTTTATTGCAAGTTGACTGGCAAGGAGGCAAGAGGCCACACTCAAATCTGTCTCCTCATTCTTGGCAAGATCAGGAAGATTGGTCTCAGAGGCATTTCTAAGTAGCCCCAGGTGACACCAGTGCAGACAGTCTGCCAGGGCGGTGGTATTCACAATGAGGAGGTTAAACATCTCACTGTACCCCACAAATATATGCATCTACTATGTACTCAACAAAAATTAAAAATAAAGTAAAAACAATTAGGAGGTTAAAGTTTTTCCCATTGCACATGCCTGGACTACATGACTTGCAGTTTTGGCTCAGTGCTATCTGTAACAACTTAAACAATGGTTAATCAGTCTGCACTAGTCCCTCGGTTGCAAAATCTCTGGCATTACGGAATTTTTCCATCCTGATCACTGTTAAATCCATAGCATCTTGCATAGATCTCAGCACATAATAAATAGGTACTCAGTAAATATCTACTGAGGAAAGAAATTGCAACTCAGTTCTCACTAGCACTCTACAATTCCTTTATTCTTATCTTTCCAGCTTACCTACTTTGCCAGCAAAAGTACCCAGTGAAAATTAGGCCCAATCGCACTTTTTTTTTTTGATGGCTAGTTTGAGCCTCCCAAGCATTGCTGAAGGAAGTCATTTAAGGAAGCCACTTAATAGCCGGGCGCGGTGGCTCATGCCTGTTATCCCAGCGCTTTGGGAGGCTGAGGCGGGTGGATCACGAGGTCAAGAGATCGAGACCATCCTGGCCAACAGTAGAGAAACCCCTTCTCTACTAAAAATACAAAAATTAGCTGGGCGTGGTGGTGTGTGCCTGTAGTCCCAGCTACTCGGGAGGCTGAGGCAGGAGAATTGCTTGAACCCGGGAGGCGGAGGTTGCAGTGAGCTGAGATCATGCCACTGCACTCCAGCCTGGCAACAGAGTGAGACTCCATATTAAAAAAAAAAAAAAAAGGCACTTAATGAGTTCCACTGAAGAGTAATACTAGTCACCTTCAGTGGTTGTAGGTACTGTTGAACAGTTCTTTTCTCTGCAGTTGAAGACCTTATATACTCTAGCCAGGAACTCCACTTTCCTCACTTTTCCAACTCCACTGCTGGCACCTCACTTTCATCGGATGACCTACTTCTCACTTTACTAAGATTAGGACCAACTGACAAGGGCCTCCTCAGCATCTTCTCATCCCTCGAATATCTCCTGTCCTTATTTCTCCTTTCTTTTCTGGCCCCCTTATTTCCCAAGATGAACATCTTTCTCCCCATTTTTGATGTCTCCCACTTCTATGTCATCACATTTTTCTTGCATCCTTTATCCTTTCCTCTCCACTCTTTTTCCCCCTCATCCTGCCCACAACCTTTGTGTAAGTAAACAAAAAGCAGCTTTCCTGTGGTCATCTTTCACTCCGTTTGTTACCGTCCATTCCTCATTTCACTGGCAGACGTCTCACAACAGTTGTCCACCCTGGTAGCTTTCCTTTCACTTCTGAGCACATCGCAGCCAGGCTTTGAACAAACTGTAGCCTGATTTCATGTTGCTGAAATGCTCACTTAATGATCACTGGTCACTTCCTGATTACCAAACCCAGTGACCTCATCTCAATCCTCATTGGACTTAAACTCTATAGACTTGGAACCCTGTTAACTGTCCTATCATAACATACCATCTCTTTCCCTTGATTTAGCTGATATATTACTCTCATGGGTCCACATTGTACCATTCTTGTCTGCTCTTAAGTCTCTTTTAACTTGTTTCTTGTTTTCCACAAGTCTTAAGTGTGGACGTTCCTCAGAGTTAGTTCCCAGCCCTCCTCCCATGTTGCCTTGACTTCTGGGATTCATTTCTCCTCCCGTGGCCAAATATTACCAGTGAATACACCCACATTATGCCTTTAGCTTTAACTGCTCTCCTGAGCCCCAGCCCTACGTGTTTTGCTGCTACTAGATCTGTTTTTATGGATGATACACTGCTGGCATCTGAAACTCTACACAACCAAACCGTTCTTTGGCTCCGCCTTCCCATCTACCACTCCTTTTCTTTCTACCATTTTCTCTGTGATCATCTTCAAGCAAAGGCATCACCATCTTGACCGCAGCCCTGGCTTGCATTCTTTAAAACATCTCGGTTCTTCCCTGTGCTTGCTCTTGACATTCCATCAGTTCCCAAGCTCTCTCTCTTTCTTCAGAGTCAAATTTCTTTCTTTTTTTTTTTTTTTGAGATTTTATTTATTTATTTTTATTTTTTTTTTATTATACTTTAGGGTTTTAGGGTACATGTGCACAATGTGCAGGTTTGTTACATATGTATCCATGTGCCATGTTGATTTCCTGCACCCATTAACTCGTCATTTAGCATTAGGTATATCTCCTAATGCTGTCCCTCCACCCTCCCCCCACCCCACAACAGTCCCCGGAGTGTGATGTTCCCCTTCCTGTGTCCATGAGTTCTCATTGTTCAATTCCCACCTATGAGAGAGAACATGCGGTGTTTGGTTTTTTGTCCTTGCGATAGTTTACTGAGAATGATGTTTTCCAGTTTCATCCATGTCCCTACAAAGGACATGAACTCATCATTTTTTATGGCTGCATAGTATTCCATGGTGTATATGTGCCACATTTTCTTAATCCAGTCTATCGTTGTTGGACATTTGGGTTGGTTCCAACTCTTTGCTATTGTGAATAGTGCCACAATAAACATACGTGTGCATGTGTCTTTATAGCAGCATGATTTATAGTCCTTTGGGTATATACCCAGTAATGGGATGGCTGGGTCAAATGGTATTTCTAGTTCTAGATCCCTGAGGAATCGCCACACTGACTTCCACAATGGTTGAACTAGTTTACAGTCCCACCAACAGTGTAAAAGTGTTCCTATTTCTCCACATCCTCTCCAGCATCTGTTGTTTCCTGATTTTTTAATGATGGCCATTCTAACTGGTGTGAGATGGTATCTCACTGTGGTTTTGATTTGCATTTCTCTGATGGCCAGTGATGATGAGCATTTCTTCATGTGTTTTCTGGCTGCATAAATGTCTTCTTTTGAGAAGTGTCTGTTCATGTCCTCTGCCCACTTTTTGATGGGGTTGTTTGTTTTTTTCTTGTAAATTTGTTTGAGTTCATTGTAGATTCTAGATATTAGCCCTTTGTCAGATGAGTAGGTTGCAAAAATTTTCTCCCATTCTGTAGGTTGCCTGTTCATTCTGATGATAGTTTCTTTTGCTGTGCAGAAGCTCTTTAGTTTAATGAGATCCCATTTGTCTATTTTGGCTTTTGTTGCCATTGCTTTTGGTGTTTTAGACATGAAGTCCTTGCCCACGCCTATGTCCTGAATGGTATTGCCTAGGTTTTCTTGTAGGATTTTAATGGTTTTAGGTCTAACATATAAGTCTTTAATCCATCTTGAATTAATTTTTGTATAAGGTGTAAGGAAGGGATCCAGTTTCAGCTTTCTACATATGGCTAGCCAGTTTTCCCAGCACCATTTATTAAATAGGGAATCCTTTCCCCATTTCTTGTTTTTGTCAGGTTTGTCAAAGATCAGATAGTTGTAGCTATGTGGCATCATTTCTGAGGGCTCTGTTCTGTTCCATTGATCTATGTCTCTGTTGTGGTACCAGTACCATGCTGTTTTGGTTACTGTAGCCTTGTAGTATAGTTTAAAGTCAGGTAGCGTGATGCCTTCAGCTTTGTTCTTTTGGCTTAGGATTGACTTGGCGATGCGGGCTCTTTTTTGGTTCCATATGAACTTTAAAGTAGTTTTTTCCAATTCTGTGAAGAAAGTCATTGGTAGCTTGATGGGGATGGCATTGAATCTATAAATTACCTTGGGCAGTATGGCCATTTTCACGATATTGATTCTTCCAACCCATGAGCATGGGATGTTCTTCCATTTGTTTGTATCCTCTTTTATTTCATTGAGCAGTGGTTTGTAGTTCTCCTTGAAGAGGTCCTTCACATCCCTTGTAAGTTGGATTCCTATTCTCTTTGAAGCAATTGTGAATGGGAGTTCACTCATGATTTGGCTCTCTGTTTGTCTGTTATTGGTGTACAAGAATGCTTGTGATTTTTGTACATTAATTTTGTATCCTGAGACTTTGCTGAAGTTGCTAATCAGCTTAAGGAGATTTTGGGCTGAGACAATGGGGTTTTCTAGATATACAATCATGTCATCTGCAAACAGGGACAATTTGACTTCCTCTTTTCCTAATTGAATACCTTTTATTTCCTTCTCCTGCCTGATTGCTCTGGCCAGAACTTCCAGCACTATGTTGAATAGGAGCGATGAGAGAGGGCATCCCTGTCTTGTGCCAGTTTTCAGAGGGAATGCTTCCAGTTTTTGCCCAGTATGATATTGGCTGTGGGTTTGTCGTAGATAGCTCTTATTATTTTGAGATACGTCCCATCAATACCTAATTTATTGAGAGTTTTTAGCATGAAGGGTTGTTGAATTTTGTCAAAGGCCTTTTCTGCATCTATTGAGATAATCATGTGGTTTTTGTCTTTGGTTCTGTTTATATGCTGGATTACATTTATTGATTTGCGTATGTTGAACCAGCCTTGCATCCCAGGGATGAAGCCCACTTGATCATGGTGGATAAGCTTTTTGATGTGCTGCTGGATTCGGTTTGCCAGTATTTTATTGAGGATTTTTGCATCAATGTTCATCAAGGATATTGGTCTGAAATTCTCTTTTTTGGTTATGTCTCTGCCAGGTTTTGGTATCAGGACGATGCTGGCTTCATAAAATGTGTTAGGGAGGATTCCCTCTTTTTCTATCGATTGGAATAGTTTCAGAAGGAATGGTACCAGTTCCTCCTTGTACCTCTGGTAGAATTCAGCTGTGAATCCATCAGGTCCTGGACTCTTTTTGGTTGGTAAGCTATTGATTATTGCCACAATTTCAGAACCTGTTATTGGTCTATTCAGAGATTCAACTTCTTCCTGGTTTAGTCTTGGGAGGGTGTATTTGTCGAGGAATTTATCCATTTCTTCTAGATTTTCTAGTTTATTTGCATAGAGGTGTTTGTAGTATTCTCTGATGGTAGATTGTATTTCTGTGGGATCGGTGGTGATATCCCCTTTTTCGTTTTTTATTGCATCTATTTGATTCTTCTCTCTTTTCTTCTTTATTAGTCTTGCTAGCGGTCTATCAATTTTGTTGATCTTTTCAAAAAACCAGCTCCTGGATTCATTAATTTTTTGAAGGGTTTTTTGTGTCTCTATTTCCTTCAGTTCTGCTCTGATTTTAGTTATTTCTAGCCTTCTGCTAGCTTTTGAATGTGTTTGCTCTCGCTTTTCTAGTTCTTTTAATTGTGATGTTAGGGAGTCAATTTTGGATCTTTCCTGCTTTCTCTTGTGGGCATTTAGTGCTATAAATTTCCCTCTACACACTGCTTTGAATGTGTCCCAGAGATTCTGGTATGTTGTGTCTTTGTTCTCGTTGGTTTCAAAGAACATCTTTATTTCTGCCTTCATTTCATTATGTACCCAATAGTCATTCAGGAGCAGGTTGTTCAGTTTCCATGTAGTTGAGCGGTTTTTAGTGAATTTCTTAATCCTGAGTTCTAGTTTGATTGCACTGTGGTCTGAGAGACAGTTTGTTATAATTTCTGTTCTTTGACATTTGCTGAGGAGAGCTTTACTTCCAACTATGTGGTCAATTTTGGAATAGGTGTGGTGTGGTGCTGAAAAAAATGTATATTCTGTTGACTTGGGGTGGAGAGTTCTGTAGATGTCTATTAGGTCCACTTTATGTAGAGCTGAGTTCAATTCCTGGATATCCTTGTTAACTTTCTGTCTCGTTGATCTGTCTAATGCTGACAGTGGGGTCTTAAAATCTCCCATTATTATTGTGTGGGAGTTTAAGTCCCTTTGTAGGTCACTCAGGACTTGCTTTATGAATCTGGGTGCTCCTGTGTTGGGTGCATATATATTTAGGATAGTTAGCTCTTCTTGTTGAATTGATCCCTTTACCATTATGTAATGGCCTTCTTTGTCTCTTTTGATCTTTGTTGGTTTAAAGTCTATTTTATCAGAGACTAGGATTGCAACCCCTGCCTTTTTTTGTTTTCCAGTTGCTTGATAGATCTTCCTCCATCCCTTTATTTTGAGTCTATGTGTGTCTCTGCACGTGAGATGGGTTTCCTGAATACAGCACACTGATGGGTCCTGACTCCTTATCCAGTTTGTCAGTCTGTGTCTTTTGATTGGAGCATTTAGCCCATTTACATTAAACGTTAATATTGTTATGTCTGAATCTGATCCTGTCATTATGATGTTAGTTGGTTATTTTGCTCGTTAGTTGCTATAGTTTCTTCCTAGTCTCGATGGTCTTTACAATTTGGCATGTTTTTGCAGTGGCTGGTACCGGTTGTTCCTTTCCATGTTTAGTGCTTCCTTCAGGAGCTCTTTTAGGGCAGGCCTGGTGGTGACAAAATCACTCAGCGTTTGCTTGTCTGTAAAGTGTTTTATTTCTCCTTCACTTATGAGGCTTAGTTTGGCGGGATAGGAGATTCTGGGTTGAAAATTCTTTTCTTTAAGAATGTTGAATATCGGCCCCCACTCTCTTCTGGCTTGTAGAGTTTCTGCTGAGAGATCAGCTGTTAGTCTGATGGGCTTCCCTTTGTGGGTAACCCGACCTTTCTCTCTGGCTGCCCTTAACATTTTTTCTTTCATTTCAACTTTGGTGAATCTGACAATAATGTGTCTTGGAGTTGCCCTTCTCGAGGAGTATCTTTGTGGCATTCTCTGTATTTCCTGAATCTGAATGCTGGCCTGCCTTGCTAGATTGGGGAAGTTCTCCTGGATAATATCTTGCAGAGTGTTTTCCAACTTGGTTCCATTCTCCCCATCATTTTCAGGTACACCAATCAGACGTAGGTTTGGTCTTTTCACATAGTCCCAAATTTCTTGGAGGCTTTGTTCATTTCTTTTTATCCTTTTTTCTCTAAACTTCCCTTCTCTCTTCATTTCATTCATTTCATCTTCTATCAGCGATACCCTTTCTTCCAGTTGATCGCATCTGCTACTGAGGCTTCTGCAATCTTCGCGTAGTTCTCGAAACTTGGCTTTCAGCTCCATCGGCTCCTTGAAGCCCTTCTCTCCATTGGTTATTCTAGTTATCCATTCTTCTAATTTTTTTTCAAAGTTTTTAACTTCTTTGCTATTGTTTTGAATTTCCTCTCGTAGCTCAGAGTAGTTTGATCGTCTGAAGCCTTCTTCTCTCAACTCATCAAAGTCATCCTCCATCCAGCTTTGTTCCGTTGCTGGTGAGGAACTGCGTTCCTTTGGAGGAGGAGAGGTCCTCTGTTTTTTAGAGTTTCCAGTTTTTTTGGTCTGTTTTTTCCCCATCTTTGTGGTTTTATCTACTTTTTGTCTTTGATGATGGTGATGTACAGATGGGTTTTTGGTGTGGATGTCCTTTCTGTTTGTTAGTTTTCCTTCTACCAGACAGGACCCTCAGCTGCAGGTCTGTTGGAGTTTACTAGACGTGCACTCCAGACCCTGTTTGGCTGGGTGTCAGCAGCGGTGGCTGCAGAACAGCGGATTTTCGTGAGACCACAAATTCAGCTGTCTGATAGTTCCTCTGAAAGTTTTGTCTCAGAGAAGTACCAGGTTGAATGAGGTGTCAGTCTGTCCCTACTGGGGGGGTGCCTCCCAGTTAGGCTGCTCAGGGGTGAGGGACCCACTTTAGGAGGCAGTCTGACCGTTCTCAGATCTCCAGCTGCGTGCTGGGAGAACCACTACTCTCTTCAAAGCTGTCAGTCAGACAGGGACATTTAAGTCTGTGGAAGTTCTTGCAGAGTTTTTCTTTGTCTGTGCCCTGCCCCCAGAGGTGGAGCCTACAGAGGCAGGCAGGCCTCCTTGAGCTGTGGTGGGCTCCACCCAGTTCGAGCTTCCTGGCTGCTTTGTTTATCTAAGCAAGCCTGGGCAATGGCGGGCGCCCCTCCCCCAGCCTCGCTGCCGCCTGGCAGCTTGATCTCAGACTGCTGTGCTAGCAATTAGCGAGACTCCGTGGGCATAGGACCCTCCGAGCCAGGTGCGGGACACAATCTCCTAGTGTGCCGTTTTCCAGGCCCGTTGGAAAAGCGCAGTATTAGGATGGGACTGACCCGATATTCCAGGTGCCGTCTGCTTCCCCTTTCTTTGACTAGGAAAGGGAACTCCCTGACCCCTTGCGCTTCCCGAGTGAGGCAATGCCTCGCCCTGCTTCGGCTCGCGCACAGTGCGCTTCACCGACTGTCCTGCACCCACTGTTAGGCACTCCCTAGTGAGATGAAACCGGTACCTCAAGCAGAAATGCAGAAATCATCCGTCTTCTGTGTCGCTGGGGCTGGGAGCTGGAGACCGGAGCTGTTCCTATTCGGCCATCTTGGCTCCACCCCCCCATTTGTTCCAGAGTCAAATTTCTATTTAACTATGCCTACCTTTTCATTCTTACACCACTGCCCTGTTTCAAGTCTTCACATCTTCACATGCTCTTTTTTTTTTTTTTTCAGAGACAGGGTCTCACTCTGTCACCCAGGCTCGGTGATGCAGTCATATCTCACTACAGCCTTGCACACCTGAGCTCAACTGATTCTCCCTCCTTGGCCCCCCAAAATGCTGGGATTACAGGTGTGAGCTACCGTGTCCAGTGGTATACTTCACGTATTCTTATACCAAGTATGCAGACAATTACAATAGCTTTCTAATTGGTTTCCCTCAAATTTCATCTAATTCCAGCATACTTTTCACAGTGCTTTCATAACATTTATAATTCCTGAGTTATTCTCCCTGTTTAGGTAGCTCCCCTCTTGCAGTAGAATAAAAGACAAATCTGGCCCCACTCTAACTTTGCTAGTCTTCTCTTTCACTCTACTCTTTCATATCACCTTCACTGTTTCCAGAACATGACCTACAGTTGGCCATTTTCATTGATTTGCTCATGCTATATTTTTCTGCCTTGTAATAATCTATGAAATATCTATTCAATCTATGAGGCTCAACTCAAGTGGCAGTCTTCCTGAAGTTTTCCCCAGCCCCTTCTTGTTTGAATTAACTTATTTTTCCTCTATATTCCTATTGATGTGGTGTGTAATTTTGGTAGTTGTTTACACAGTTTTCTCCACCAGAAGACCTTGAAGTCAGGTCTGTGACATCTATCATTGTATTTCACACCCGACCATTTACGTCTTAATTAACAACAAGTGTTTGTTCAGTGGAAGCCAATTATTATTAATGTGAAATTTGTAATTAATTTTTTAAAAAAATTTAATAACAGAGCAAGCAACACTATTGTTCATTAGGAATCTATAGCATTTTCAGTAAATTAGTAATGAATGCAAGAACAAAATGTATTGCAAGTCTAGTAGTTTTTATCTAGAAGGTATGTTAAAACACATTAGAATTTTTGCTTTCTGAGCGTATTAAAAAGTCAGATGGCATACATATTTTAATTTAAAACCCAACTACTTCCATTACTGAGTGATGAAATGGTTACTTTGTTTAGTTCCTTGACGTTTGTTGCCATCTAGTGTGGCATTTGGGTATCACATGCTAAGTAGAAGGAATTATGTATTTACATTCATAGTGGCAGTGAAAATGCCTGAGGATTTTATAAGAAAATAAATATATAACTTGAGAAGTGTGTAATGCCACACTCTTGTGTGGAACTACCTTGGATAAACTCCCTACTCTTCCACTTTCTAGGTCTCTGATTTGGGCAAGTTACTGAATATCTCAAAGTACCAGTTTCTTCAATTGAATGATAAGAACCAATTAAAATGTATTGAGAGGGTTAAATAATCCATATATGCCACTTAGCAAAGTATCTGGCACATGGTAGGTGCTCAATAAATGTTTTTGTTTGAAAATGGAAGTTATTTCAATTGGTGATAATTTTAAAAGAGGAAAAAAATTCACCTGGGACTAAATGGTGAGAAAAAGTAGAGGCTTTTGCAGTCACACCTTGATAAAGCTACGAGACACCTTGATAAAGCTACACGAAGCAGATGAAAAGGTTAACCAGGCCTTAGGCCTGCTTGCTTGTGTTGGAAGGAAATTGTTGAGAGTTATGTGGAAAGGCCTGAAGGCACAGGCTGTGGCATGAAGTTACCATAAGCATATCTGTAATGACATAACCTTCTAAGGAAAAAAAAAATTTTCTTTTTTACTCATAACAACTTGAACAAAGTATATATTTCCAATTTGCTAAGACCTATCCTGCCATATGCCTTTGTGGATAAGTGGTGTGAACTTTTAAAAAAAGTTAATTATTATGTATACATAATAATTGTACATATTTATGGGTTACATGTGATATTCTGAAGATTAGTTTTTAAAACAGCAACTTGGTAGGTTGAACAAATATTTACGAAGACTTTTCCCCCCTTTTCAAATACCCAAATTATTCTGTTTCTTGGATTACAGGGAGTCAGAAAGGCAGGAATTAGAAACCTGGATTAAAAATAAAATCAGAAAAGCATTGAGTATTTGGTTATAGTCACAAGTATAGAAAATAATGCTTCTTGATTTGCACGTTATCTGTCACAAAAGAAAAGTATAAATATCTTGAAAAATGGTACATAGGGATAGACTGGTAAATTTCTGGTTAGCAAGGGTTTATAAATTAAAATCAATAGTTTGCATTATTCATAAGTTACAAGCTCGAAATGCGTTAATCTTTTTAATTTTGTGGGCTTTATTATTACATAAAAATAAAAATGTTTATAAGCTTTAAAGTTCATGTTTATAGGTGTGAGCTGTATATTTTTCATAAGATCTTAATTCCTTAGTTATGAATTATTCTGTCACAAAGATTTCTTGAAAACTAACCCTAGCAGTTGGGAAGGACTTTTATATGATCTACAATAGGTTTCCTGTTTTAAAATTTTAGTTGACTAGATATAAATTTTGTTTTCGAAAATATTTTGACTGCCTGAGATAGTAGTGCCTACCCTTTGGCTTAATAAAACCAGGACTGGGAATATCAAGTCCAATAAACTGTGTTTGAAAAAAAGTGTTAATATGTCAACACAGAATGACCACAGCTAAAGAAATTTCCCAGAAAGGAAAACGTACCTTCAGGAATGAGTCTGCTGGGTGGGGGGAATGTGTAATTCCCCAACTTCCCAAGACGTACAGCCATTTCCACCAAGGAAAGGGCTGTGTTAGGGAAGGGGAGAGAAGCCAGGACTTGTGAACTACTGAGAGAAATAACAGCTGCAGGCCCCAAATTAACTTTGTCACCTATAAAGATCTATCATTTAATGGTAATTGCCTGTTTATAGCACTCCGTTACTATAAAATTATAACTTATAATTTTATATAAATTAAAATTATAATAATTTGATGGTAGTTGACTGTTCACTGACCTAGCCTTTGAGAAGTCGGTTATTATGTCTTTACTGAATGGTTATAGGGGTACTCAATCAACAGGGATTCTGGAAACTAGGAGAAGAAACTCTAGAATTAAGAGAAAGGTTTAATGGAGATAGTGTATAAATAATTGTTTACTAGACCCAAATCTTTTAGTATGTGTGGTCCGGTGTGAGAGAGTTATCTTTAGAAAGAATAAATGATTTTTCTGATTCCAAGTGTTACTATGCTTTTCTATTTTCTTCATTGTGACCGGACATATATGTTAAAATTGAAGCAAATAAAAGTAAAAGCTATTTTTGTTTGTTTGTTTGTTTTGTTTGTTTGTTTGTTTTTGAGATGGAGTCTCGCTCTGTCGCCCAGGCTGGAGTGCAGTGGCATGATCTCAGCTCACTGCAAGCTCCGCCTCCCGGGTTCACGCCATTCTCCTGCCTCAGCCTCCTGAGTAGCTGGGACTACAGGTGCCCGCCACCACGCCCGGCTAATTTTTTTTATTTTTTGTAGAGACAGAGTTTCACCATGTTAGCCAGGATGGTCTCAATCTCCTGACCTCGTGATCCGCCCACGTCAGCCTCCCAAAGTGCTGGGATTAAAGACATGAGCCACTGCGCCCGGCCTTAGAAGCTATTTGATAATATGAAATCGTTGGTTATATGCTAAGAGACATCAGTAACCAGTTTTTTGTTTGTTTGTTTGTTTTGTGTGTTTTTTGGGGACAGAGTCACACTCTGTTGCTCAGGCTGGAGTGCAGTGGCACCATCTCAGCTCACTGCAACCTCCGCCTCCTGGGTTTAAGCGATTCTTCTGCCTCAGCCTCCCTAGTAGTGGGATTACAGGCACACACCACCACATTGAGCTGATTTTCATATTTTAGTAGGACGAGGTTTCCCCATGTTGGCCAGGCTGGTCTCAACCTCCTGACCTCAAGCAATCCACCCTCCTCAGCCTTCCAAAATGTTGGGATTATAGGCGTGAGCCACCATGCCCAGCCAATAACCAGTTTTTAACCTAATATTTTTATTCAGTGTTTTGTTGCTCATTACTCATCATCAACCATTGGTGGTGGCCAGTCCTAATAGAGAAAAGACCATCCACAAAACCAAGGCCTCAGCAGTGGTTTTGTTTACATGATTTTACAGCTTCTCACTTTGTGCTTTTCACTGTATCATCCTATCTTGGCATTACACCTCTTATCCTGCCAGGATTATTTACTATTGCTTGTTCCTTAGTTGATTGAGTTCTTTGAATTGATTCTGTAGGTGCCTTTCATGGTAGCCTGGTTTTAGATCTTCAGTCTCTTCCACTGTTCTGATATTTAATGATGATGACTCCTGAGTTTTTGTTCAATTGAAAACTTTCTGATTGGATATATTGGTTTATATTAAGTAAGCATTTTGTCTATTCATACCAGTAGTATTCGTTATATCAGGGAGAGTTACGAACATTTACTAGATTCATGTGAAATATTTTTCACAAGAGCAATTACATTTTGAATCACAAAAGTAACTCATTCATATTTCAAGCTCCAAGGGCTTAAATTATAGAAAAAGTACCTATTAATTTTAATATCTAATTTAAAATTTCCTTTTCCAGACATTCTCAGCTGGAATTTGGACTTGGGAATAACTCCCTAGAAGAATCATTTTTTACTTATTGTATTTGTTTATTAGTTAATCTGAGACAATTGAATTTTACCTTTATATTTTATGCCTGGGAGCATAGAAACTTTTCAAAAGAGACCAAAAGAAATTGGAGTCTAATGCTTTCTAGATGAAGAGAGGAAAATTCACATATCCTAGATATTTATTGTCTGTATTTATTGTAGCTTTCACCAGAGGGAAGCATAACTATGCATAAAACTTACAGTGCTTACCGAGGCCATTTCCATCTCCATTAAAATCAAATGTGACTATGAAATTTATAATCACACAGCATGTAAGTAATATGAGACCTGGGGTTCTTTCTACCATTTCAGGAGAAAAGAGAGGTTGTGTGAGGTGGATATTGTACATAAGGGCCACTGGAATAAGACTATAAGATACTATAGTACTTTACTTTTATTAGGATTTTTAAAAATTGAGATTTTACTATGCAATCTATGTATGTAACTAAATTACATTTGTACCCCATACATTTATACAAAAAAATACCTCCCCAAATTGGGATTTTTGAAGTCATATTTTATTATTGGGTATTATAAATAAAGATATTGTAAAAGTGGCCAAAAGGAAGTTAGAGAGTTTTTATTTCTGGAAATGCAGAGTGGGAAATTTACAGTAAAGGACAATTATGAACTTTACCGGAAATGGAAGATCTTTATAAAACTAAGTAGTGAATACTGTCTTGAGTCTTTCCATTTAACTTATGACTATTACATAACTTTTACTTCAGTTGTATGTTTAAAGGGAGTGAACTAAATTTTCTCTTAGTTATATTTAAGGAAACTTGATTATTATATAGTATTAAACAAAAGATGCCTGTGTGTAATGATATATTCAACATTTCATTTTAGTATTTTGATCTATCATTTGAAATATTCCAATAATTTTTATCCATGAGCAAATAAGAAATCAGTTAAATTGGATACTTATGTATTTCGTATAGTGTAAACATGATATATAATTGAAAATATTAGAGCACTTGGTATTTCTGGTTCCCTTTTTTAAAATTCTGACTCATCTGTGGCCTTCATCAAGGTTCATTACCTGAATTTTGTCATTGATTAATTAATCTGGCTTTAATCATGAAAATTGAAATATGTCAATAAATGTAACATTTGGATACTCTTTTAGGTCAATAAGTGGTATTGATAAACAATAAAAAATTATTCTAATGGGCTTTATAGTGAGTTTTAACTATTTTAAATATTCTTAAAGCTTAATTATCTCATTTTCCCCATATTTTTTCCAAATTCTAAACTCCTCTTTCAATCTGTTCTATCCTGGCAGGCTTTAATCCAGTGTGACCAGTTGAGGAAGGAGCTGGAGAGGCAGGCGGAGCGACTTGAAAAAGAACTTGCATCTCAGCAAGAGAAAAGGGCCATTGAGAAAGACATGATGAGAAAGGAAATAACGAAAGAAAGGGAGTACATGGAATCAAAGGTACTTAAGGACTCTGCTGTTATCCACATTGCAGAAGAAAGGTGTTTTATGATGCCATTGATGACTCCATAGGCTGGAGTTCTTGAATGAACTTTAAATTTTAAAATCGTTATTATATAAGTAGTTAAATTTTGTATAATTTAGAATTCATAAAAATGTTTTATCTTTTCATATATTTCTCAATAGTTTATGCTGATCTTTTCAAATAAAATAATCAGTTAGATTCCATACAATGAAATTACAAAATTTACTTTAAATCCTGCCATTCTGTTAGATTCCCTCTCTCATGTTTCCCAGAGGCGTGCTATGAAGATACCCAGATTTTATTTCAACCTTGGCTAAATCAAGGAGAGATGACTTCCCTGCATTATCTCCTACCCCTAAATTAAATATGCAGAAGATGAAACACTTGTAAGGAACTGAGTAACCAAGAAAAAGTGATTATGCACCCTGTATGAAATCAGTTCTGACAAATTACATGATGAATAATGATGGTAACCAGATGAAGGGAAAGATTCAAGGCAAAAGGAACAGATAACATTAAATGAGCAGTGTTTGAAAAAGAGTTCACAAACTAGAATACAGAGTTGAGGGGGACCTAGCATTAAAATTGCTAACTAGACTCGAATTGAGCAAGTTGTGGTCCATCAAGTAACCAAAACAACTGTGTTACATGTTTGTTTTTAAAAGTGGACTCACAGCTTATACTCTAAATGCTATGTTGTTATCAGATTCCAATGTGTGATAATTAACTCATTCAATAAATATATACTGAGTATGTGCTGTGTGCAAAGCAATGTAGAGGCCTAAAGATATGTAAAGAGAAAAATCACAACTTCTGCCCTGTGAGTTTTAAGTCTTAATAAGAGTAAACTCAGGCATTTCCTGTAAATGTCCTTGTCTTCTTATCCATTTTTAAAAATTGTGTCTGTCAAAACCCTACTACCTACCTTCACTGCCCTGGGATTGGTGATCTCAGCTGGTAAAAATCACACAGCCTTGCAGATGACATGGCTGTAGACTCCAGGTCTTCGGTGTCCACGGTCCTTTCAGTGTTTTCTAGCCGGCCTCTTATGTCTTCCTCTCTCTTCTTCATTCTACACTCAACAGATATTAACCGGAGGGGCTGGGAATGTTGTAGTCACAGCAACGATGCAGTTTCCTCATGAAGCTTACAAACTTGTAGGAGAAGTAGACGTTACACAAATATTTTCATAAGTGAGTTTTTGATCATCATTGTGATAAAGCCATAAGTTTCAGTTTAGGATACCGTGGGAATGTGTAACAGGAATCTGACGTCGTCTAGGCATTCACGAAAGACTTTCCTGAGAAAGAGATGTTGAAAATGAGACCGGAAGGCATTGATGAGTGGTCAGGTGAAGAGGGGAAGAGGGTTTCAGGCCCAGGAAAATAACACACCCAAGAGTCTGGACCTGGAAAGCATCGCACTTTCTAGGAATTTGGAGAAGCCCCTGATGGCCGGAGCATAGAGAGAGAGGAGGAGAATAGTGGGAATGAGTTTGGAGAATTATGTTGGGATGGAATCATGAATGGCTTTAAAATCCATATGAAGGATTTTCAATTTTGTCCAAAAAGGGATGGAAAGCCATTGAATGGCTTTGAATTTGTCAGTGTCACAATGCCATTTATATTTGAGAAAAATCATTTTGTCAGTGGATTGGAAGGAGAAGCAGAATAGATGCCTGGAGATCAGCTGGAGGTCATTATCGTAGTCCAGGTCTGGAGGTGACTATCACAGTCCAGTCTGGAGGTGATTATCATAATCCAGCTCTGGAGGTGATTATCGCGGTCCAGGTCTGGAGGTGATTATCGTGGTCCAGGTCTGGAGGTGATTATCGTGGTCCAGGTCTGGAGGTGATTATCGTGGTCCAGGTCTGCAGGTGATTATCGTGGTCCAGGTCTGGAGGTGATTATCATAATCCAGCTCTGGAGGTGATTATCGTGGTCCAGGTCTGGAGGTGATTATCGCGGTCCAGGTCTGGAGGTGATTATCGCGGTCCAGGTCTGCAGGTGATTATCATAGTCCAGGTCTGGAGGTGATTATCGCGGTCCAGGTCTGGAGGTGATTATCGCGGTCCAGGTCTGGAGGTGATTATCGCGGTCCAGGTCTGGAGGTGATTATCGCGGTCCAGGTCTGGAGGTGATTATCGCGGTCCAGGTCTGGAGGTGATTATCGCGGTCCAGGTCTGGAGGTGATTATCGCGGTCCAGGTCTGGAGGTGATTATCGCGGTCCAGGTCTGGAGGTGATTATCGCGGTCCAGGTCTGGAGGTGATTATCGCGGTCCAGGTCTGGAGGTGATTATCGCGGTCCAGGTCTGGAGGTGATTATCGCGGTCCAGGTCTGGAGGTGATTATCGCGGTCCAGGTCTAGAGGTGATTATCGCGGTCCAGGTCTGGAGGTGATTATCGCGGTCCAGGTCTGGAGGTGATTATCGTGGTCCAGGTCTGGAGGTGGTTATCGTGGTCCAGGTGGGAAGTGATGGTATCTTAAATGCATTTCTCTAAAGACTGTTTCAAATCACTTGTTCTCAAATTCTCTATAATACCACTTTTCCTCTTATTCTCAGCAGAGAGCCTTACTTACCTAACAAAGAAAATCGAAGCCGTTGGGTGATGACCACCTCAACTATTTATCTCGCCTATGCCTTAAAATAAATTTTCACCTGTATTCCAACCCAGTCTGAATGGGAAAGGCGTCTTCCTAATCCTTTCCCCTTCCCATAGACCTCATCTCCTTTCACCCCCTCAAGAAGCTCATTCCATTTGTTTGCTCCACTTTTCTGAATCAATCTTTCCTTCGCTACAGTCTCTTTCTTATCCTCAGGAAAATACTTTCAGATGTCTCGTACTGTTGAAAGAAACAATCTTTCTTCTAATCTGTGATTCTTTATTTTTGGTACGCAAGAAGTTCTAAAAATCTGATTGTCCAAACGGTACCCCACACCCATTACATCAAAATGTCTGAGAGGAGCATCCAGGTGTCAGCGTGTTTGAAACTCACCTAGGTGATTCCAACGTGCAGCCAAGGTTGGAAACCACTTCAGTAATTCCATCTCCCTCTTTGACTCTTTCTCTTAATAGTCGAGTTTCTTGAAAGATTTGTCCATACATGTTGTCTTTATTTTGTCACCTCTCACTTACTCTTCAGCCCACTGCATTTCAACTTCCATGCCACAGCCAATGAAATTACCATTGCTATGCTCACTGAAGATCTGTTTATACTATATTTACTGATTTTTTTTTCAGTCTTACTCTCCTTAAAAGATTCTCTTTCCTTTTATGATTTCTTTGAATTCATATTCTTGATTTGGGAGAATGATGATGTGTGCTTTTTACATTACTCTGAGTTTAAAGTGCCTTTAAGGCAATAAAGAGGACACATCCAGAAAGCAGCTTGATAGGAGGTTGTGGAGTTTAGCAGGGAGCTGAAGATTTAGTGTCTTTAGCAAGTACTATAGCTTAAATTCCATGTATATATAGCCTTAGTACCTAAAGCTTCAAGACTAAAGCTATTTGATTTCTAGACCCTTAACTGTATACTGAGCTTCCAAACCAGCTTTACTTTCCACCTTCCCTATCCCAGTGGACCCACTATTTATCCAGTTACCCAGCACAGAAATCTTGTCACCCTTTTCTCCCCCGTCTTTCTCACCCCACACATCTCATCATCACCAGGCTCTAAGACTTAAGCCCCTGAGCATTTACATTGCCCTGTCTCTCTATCCTGCTGCTACCCATGTCTCATCCTTGGATGGTTCCTATAGCCCCTGTGGTGTCCTTGCCTCAATTCTCACCTCCTTCCTATCTGTTCTCCAAACTGCAGCTGGGATGATCTTTCTCAATATGTCAGTCTCTTGCATTGAAAATCCTTTCACGTCTCCCTGCAACCTTGGATAAAATTTAGGATCCTTTATCATAGCATGAAGACTCTACAATATTGTTCCACTCTTTGGCTCTCCAGTCTTATATTCCTTCATTTTTCTTCTTTGCACCCTCACCACACTGACCTACTTGTGCTTCCCCTAGCGTGCACATATGCCTATCTTCCATACTGTTTTTTCCAGTGCAGGATATTGCATGTGCTTTGCCCCCTGCCTAGAGGAATCTTCCTCTGCCCTCTTTAACTGATTCTTCAGAGTTGTTTGTTTGTTTGTTTGTTTGTATTTGAGACAGGGTCTCACTCTGTCACCCAGGCTGGAGCTCAGTGGGGTGGTCACAGCTCACTTAGCCTTGACCTCCTGAGCTCAGTTAATCCTCCCACCTCAGCTTTCCAGGTAGCTGGGACTACATAGGTGTGCCACCACGCCTGGCTAATTGTTTGTGTTTTTTGTAGAGACAGGTTTTTGCCATGTTGCCCAGGCTGATCTCGAACTCCTAGGCTTAAGCAATGCACCCTCCTTGGCCACTCAAAGTGCTAGGATTACAGGCATGAGCCACTGCGCCTGGCCCAGAATTTTTCTTGGTACCACCTCCTCTCAGCGCCTCCCATAACTGAATTGGGGTCATCTCCTGTGGACTCCCATAACTCAATTCATTACAAATTCTTGTTGAATAGCTTGCCTCCCCTAGTTCAGTGAGTCCCTTGCATGTAACATCCACAGTGCCTGGCACATTCCTCTCATATAAAATGTGCTCAGTATATATTAGATGAATGAAGGAATGAATTACAAGGAAAAGAAAAAAGTCCCTATGCCATTGGGAAGTTATGGCTAAAATGCTGAGAGTTCAGAGGATCAGAACTGATTGTCTGCAAGAGATCATGGAAGGCTTTGGGGAAAAGATGGCATTTTAATTGAGCTTCCAAGAATAGATGGGGTTCAGAAACTCAGAGTATGGGGGAAGGAACACCACCTGTAACCAATATGAATAAGACATGGAAGGGAGATGAAGTTGCGAATTGAGTGTGGTGTGAGAGAGAATGGTATCAATAGCAAACACCACCTATTGTTCACACCTAGGAAATTTGTATTTTTTGGTTGTTTGCTGGAAACCATTTGCCTTGCTGAGTAGTTCTACTGTGTAGAGGTACATTGATGAGAATTCTTGATAAGAAAGGAAAAACAAAGGCTGAAGTGTGCCTGGCAGTGTTCCAGGTGCCTTCATATGTAACAGAATCTCTCTTTTACTGACAGTTGTTTCATGAATAAAGGTGGTGACAGAAATGCAGCGTGTTTTTTATGTATTATTTATTTATTTATTTATAACTTTTAGATTCAAGGGAGTACATGTGCAGGTTTTTTACTTGGGTATATTGCATGATGCTGAGGTTTGGTTTACAAATTATCTTGTCACCCCCTACATAAGCATAGTACCCAATAGCTAGTTTTTCAAGCCCTACCCCACTCCCTCCCTCTCCTCTCTAGTCATCCCCAGTTTCTGTTGTTGCTATCTTTATATCCGTGAGTACCTAATGCTCAGACCCCACTTGTAAGTGAGAACATGCAGTATTTGATTTTCTGTTCCTGCGTTAATTCACTTAGGACTGTGGCCTCCAGTTGCATCCATGTTCCTGCCAAAGACCTGATTCCGTTCTTTTTCATGGCTGCATAGTATTCAGTGGTGTATTTATACCACATTTTCTTTATCCAGTCCATTCTCGATGGGCACCTAGGTTGATTCCATGTCTTTGCTATTGTGAATGGTGCTGCAATGAACATGTGAGTACATCTGTTTTTTTGGTAAGACAATTTGTTTTCTTTTGAACATATACCCAGTAATGGGATTGCTGGTAGAATGGTAGTTCTAAGTTATTTGAGAAATTTCCAAACTGCTTTCCACTGTGGCTGAACTAATGTACATTCCACCAACAGAGCGGAAATGTCCTTTTCTCTGCAGCTTCTCCATGCTCTGTTGTTTTTTGACTTTTGAAAAACAGCCATTCTGACTGGTGTGAAATGGGATCTCACTGTGGTTTTGATTTGCATTTCTATGATGATTAGTGTATTAGTTTGTTCTCGCACTGCTATAAAGAAATACCTGAAACTGGGTGATTTATAAAGAAAAGAGGTTTGATTGGCTCACGGTTCTGCAGGCTGAACGGGAAGAATGGCTGGGGAGTCCTCAGGAAACTTTCAGTCATGGTGGAAGGGAAGCAGGCATGTCTTCTGTGGTTGGAGCAGGAGGAAGAGAGAGCAGGAGGAGGCGCTACACGCTTTTAAACAGCCACATCTTGTAAGAACTCACTATCATGAGAGCAGCCAGGGGGAAACCGCCCCGACGATCCAGTCACCTCCCACCAGGTCCCCCTCCAACATCAGGGATTACAGTGTGATGTGAGATTTGGGCGGGGGCAGAAGTCCAAACCGTATCATTCATGAGTGATCTTGAGCACTTTTTCGTGTTTGTTGGCCATCTGTATGTCTTCTTTTGAGAAGTGTCTGTTCATGTCTTTTGTTCATTTTTTAATGGGGTTGTTTTCTGCTTGTTCAGTTGTTTACTTTCTTTATAGATTCTGGATATGAGGTCTTTGTCTGATACATAATTTGCGAGTACTTTCTCCCATTCTGTAGGTTGTCTGTTTACTCTGTTGATAGTTTCTTTGGCTGTGCAGAAGCTCTTTAATGTAATTAGGTCCCACTTGTCAATTTGTGGGTTTTGTTGCAATTGCTTTTGAGAACTTAGTCATAAATTCTTTCCCAAGGCCCATGTAGGAAACACCCAGAATAGTGTTTCCTAGGTTTTCAGCTAGGATTTTTTAGTTTGATATCTTACATTTAAATCTTCAATTCATCTAGGGTTAATTTTTGTATATGGTAAAGGGTAAGAGCCCAGTTTCATTCTTCTGCATATGGCTAGCCAGCTATCCCGGCACCATTTATTGAACAGGGAATCCTTTCCCCATTGCACATTTTTGTCAAGTTTGTCAAAGATCAGATGGCTGTATGTGTGTGGCTTTATTTCTGGGTCTCTATTCAATACCATACATTGCTGAGCTAGAGTCATCGAAGTTGATTTTGTCCCTAGTAAGCACTGGCTGACATTTGATCTCAAGATCCTGCTCTAAATAAAGATTTCTGTGACCTTGAACAATTCACTTAACCTCTCTAAGTTTCAGAGGGTAAATAAAGTTAATAATACATCAAGAATTGATAGGATTAAGTGAGATAATGTTTAGAAAATATCTAATATAATGTCTGACTTACCGTGGGCATTTAATAAATTTTAGCTTGTGGCTATTGTTTTAGAGAAAGAGAGAAGGAGACTTATTAGATAGATTTCTTGGCCCTTCATGTTAGTAAAAGCAGACAGACTTTTATATAAAGCCAAGCTTTACCTTTTACTTATTAGTTTGAATGAACTTGGGCAAGTTACTTAGTTTTCTGAATCTCATTTTTTCAAAGGACAATTAATTCCATATAATTCCTTTTCTAGGGGATTTAATTATTTATTAGAGACAGGGTCTCACTGTGTCACATAGGCTGGAGTGCAGTACTGTGATCATAGCTCATCATATCCTCAAACTACTTGTCTCAAGCAATCCCCCTGCCTCAGCCTCCTAAGTAGCTAGGACTACAGGCATGTGCCACCTTGCCTGGCTAATTGAAAAAAAAAATTGTAGAATTGGGGTCTCATTACGTTGCCCAGGCTGGTCTTGAACTCCTGGCAGTCCTGTGCCTCAGCCTCCAAAAGCAGTAGGATTCAAAGCATGAGCCACAGCACCCGCCCTTTCTAAGGGGATTTAAAGAGAGAATGCATATCACACTGCCTGGCACAAGAACATAATGACTGACCAATTAATCATAACATTGTAAGTGCTAGGTAGTTAAAGTTAGTGCTAGAACAAGAATCTCTGCTTTCCTAACAGTAGGAATACTTGTGAAACATATTTTCTTTCTTCCTATGTTTTTTTCTATGTTTTTTTATTCCTGCCTTACTTTTCTTTTTTTTAAAAAAAATTCCATTTGTGTGGGAAGCTGTAGGAGAACAGATGCCTTCTACCTAGACAGGTTTGAATCATTCCCCATCAACAGTACTTGCTGTGAGTTTGTGTGTTATCTTCAATAATGGTCCTTGGTTGCACTGAGCACTCAGCTTTGTTAGTTCATTCAGTCATTGATCATTCATTTCTTGAGCAGCCCCTGAGGTCCACATGTTTTCTCGATTGCTTTCCTTGACAGTATCCATTGTTAAAATCCTTAATTCTTGTGTCTCTTGCATAGGGAGTACAGCTTCATACCAGGTTCAATACACTAGAGACTGCTCTGCAGAAATTTCTATCAGCCTCTCCCAACCTGGGTGTCCTTGTCTCTTCCTTGCCCCTGTCAAAGTTTAAAGGACTTACCTGATGTCAACGTCCTGGACATCCAGCAGTGTTGCAGCTGTGTCTGTGTTACTTGTGGCTCTGCAACAGATGTGGATGGAGAAGCTCCTGCCGTGTAATGTTGACTTCCAGATGGTGGGCGTGGGGAAAAAGAAGGTGTAACAACAGGAGGGGAGACCTCAGAAAGTGGGCGACAGGAGGTAGCAGACAGGTAGCGGGCAAAGGAAGGAAATGATGGGTGGCAGAGGGAGGAATCCTAAGGAAGGGGCGAGATTTGTGACATGCCTTAGAAGAGAAATGGACTAGAATTTATAATTAGCAAAATAAATGTCAGTATATTTACTTCAAAAACCATACAATGTTAAGATGTTTACCATCAGTTATATATGTCCACATAAATAAGTAAAATAGGATTTTTAGTAGATGGTAATTAAAGTTTGTTGCTGTCATATGGTTCCAGAAAAGCTATAATTACACATTCATAATATATATGCTCATGAACTCGAAATTTTAAATTAAGAAATGAAATTGATATTTTTTATTTGTTATATTTAACTTCTTTTCAACCTTAGGTTGATATTGTAATATGCCCAAGAATATTTTTTAGTTTGTTATTAGTAAAGCTAATTGTATGTGAAAATTAGATTTGTAGACAATCCTTTGATGATAGGGACGTATAAACAACCATCAGTCAAATATAAAATTCTCCATTACCTTTAGAAAAGTTAATATATCTGCCTAAATTATTTTCATAGGGTCAACTTTAACTAGTTCTGTAGTTCAAAGGCAGACACCTATCTTCGTTTTATTGATGTCAGGGTCTTAATTTACTAAAACTTTGGTTCAATGTTGATTTTTATCATAGAATTTTAGTAATTGATTTCAGTTATAAAACTGAATTCACACCCATGTCAGCATACAATGGTAAATTTCAAACATCATTATTTAAAATGTGTCACCAGTTCTTGTTTTAACAGATAAAAATTGATAGGTATTCCTATATGTTCTGCTGCTTCCACATTTTAAAAACAGCCAGTACAGTAAGACATTAAGAGCCTAGAAGAGTGACTTCCTGGAAAAGAACAAAACATAATTGGAAACCAAAAACTATAAAGGATAAATCTAAGATCTAGAAAGCATTTCTAATCTTGAGAAGAAAAACTGAGAACCTAATATCCATAGAGTCCATTGGAAAGCCATTTATTCTAATTATTTATTCATTCATCAAATATTTGGTACCTCTTGAGGAACTTCTACTCTAATGAGGAAACAGACAACTAAAAACAGTGGGATGAGTACTGTGGTCGAGGTACACAGTACCTCGTGGTGTGGTGGAGGTATATATACTGAGATTGTAGGAGCACATGCCATAGTGATATTCAAAATATTGATCTCTACAGTGTGGGAAACAGTGAGAGTGGACACAGGCTACAAACAACAGGCATGACTGTCCCAGTGCACACTAGCTGAATATCAACCCTGAACGTGGGAAGGGTCACCTATTTTGTGCTGGGAGTTGGAGTCAAGGAAGACTTCCTAGAGGAGAGGAGATAATGGCTGAGCTGAAACCTATAGGAGAAATGAGGGAGAACTAGATAATAGGGGGGCGGTTGGGGTTTTACCAACAAAGGGCACTGCACAGAGCCTCTTCTTTGTTGGTTTGCGGGAAGGGTAGTGGGAGCCATAGCAGACCAGTTGCTCTCTCTAGAGAACTTCCTCCCTAACTCTCCCCATCAGTCCTTTTATACCTTCCATGTGGAAGAAGGGTTTAAGAGTCGTATGCTTCTGTATCTCCTCTGAATTTATTTATGGCACTCTGTTTCATAACTTAATTGGGTGTTTGATAACTGTCACTTTAGGGTTTCAACCAAAACCTTGATTTTGTCATCTTGTTACACATTTTTCAAAATGAGGTTAGAGATCAGGGGAATGAATAGGAGAGAAGTACATATTTCAGTTCACTGGGCATAGGTGAATAGAGGAAGGAGAAACATGAACATACGCAATACACAGAGAAATGGCTCACAGGGCCCAGTGACTATGCTGAGACACTATTAATTCAAGAAAGTTTTAGTGTTTGATTTGTCAAATGACATTATTGTTTAGGACTCTTATTTTCCCTTACAGATGCTGATCTTGTCTCAGAATATTGCCCAACTGGAGACCCAGCTGGAAAAGGTTACAAAGGAAAAGATTTCAGCTATTAATCAACTAGAGGAAATTCAAAGCCAGCTTGCTTCTCGGGAAATGGATGTCACAAAGGTACAGAAAGAGATTTTAGTGTAATCGTTACTTAAGGAAATATTTTCTTTGAAAAATGTTTTCCTAATGTACAAAACTCTTACTGTTATCAGGAGGAAGTTTGGAGTAGAAAAGTTTTGTGATTTCAAGAATAATAAAAGGCCACCTAACGGTTACTCAGCAAACATTCAGTTACTGTATGCAGCCCCTTAGTGGGTATGGCATGTACAAGGATGAATTAGACACCAGTCATGGCCTTGAAGAGCTTAAGGGTTAACTGGCAGA
The DNA here is from genome assembly GCF_006542625.1 of Nomascus leucogenys. NCBI lineage: Eukaryota > Metazoa > Chordata > Mammalia > Primates > Hylobatidae > Nomascus > Nomascus leucogenys. Next base: position 4,925,994 of record NC_044385.1, on the reverse strand, counting down.
GACAGACTTACAAATAAATAAGAGTTATATTACTTGAATTATTGAATATTTGATAAACCTCGTTTTTCTAAATTAATTAAGAGTGCCTTGTTTTTGCCATAGATAGCATAAGGTTGGTGTTTACAATAATTGCCAAAGACACATATTGACAACTTAAAAGGTGTGCTTGACATAAAAAATCTTCCACTTCCTTTTCCTTTTCAGACTTGGTCATTAAAATAAAGATTCTAATACTACATGATCTTATTGGTGCTTAAATTTATACTTTAAAATGCTACATTGTCTGTGCTATGGGCATCACTGTTTCGTGAATCAAGAACTAAAATGTTCAATGGTCTTTACTGGCAATGATTAAGATACATATTGTAAGAAATACTAGAAGTCCATCTAGATTTCAATCGTTAATTGCTTTAAAACTAAGAAACTAATAAAATCAATTTATTTTTTACCACTGAATACACAGGTAATTTGCCTAAAATACTCTTTGCATATTACCTTTTATTCCTCAATGTATTTTCCTAAATTTTGACGTATTTGTAATGCCATTGTTGCTCTATAGTTGAATAATTAAAATTAATTTTAACATGTATTAGGAAAGGGAGCCATTTTACCCTTTTTCTTGAGTTTCTATAATTCTCCATTTGCTTTTAAAAATTCCTATTGGCTAATGTAGAAGTTTAAGAAGCTCAAATTTTTGTGTGGAGATAGGGTGGAAGCGAAGGAATTAGCTCAGAAGGATGGGAATACTTAACCTAGATTCATAGGTGAAAGCTATGATAAGACAGTTTTCAGTTGTTAATAGAGAGGCAGCTTTCTGTTGAAATCAGTACAGCAGAGAGAGAGTTCTCTGTCTCAAGAACTAGCTGAAAGGACATATGCATCAGAAGAGCGATTAGACTAAATCGCCTTGAAGTTGCTTCCAACGTGGAGATAATATAGTTCTGGTTCAATTTAATGTGTTAATTTATTTGAAATAGAATTTGAGTGCTGTGGATAAACATAGCAAATGCTGAACTGAAAGTAGTAAAGCAGGGAACCGTAGGAGTAAAATGAAGGGATAAAATAATTTTAAATAAGACCTGATGCTTAAACAGTTTTTACATAACAAGTTTGTATTGGTGTTGGGTTTTAAACATCATGGTTGTATAATTATTATCTTCTGATGTTATCAATTCGGGGTTTTATTCCATTTTATTCATAGATATAAATAGTAATAGTGAAAATTGAGAAAGAAAATAAAGTATGGCTCCTCTCATTTTTTTCTTGTCACTCTGAATTTGTAATTTTTATTTAGGTTTAAAATTAATAGTTTTTATAAACTTATAATTTTTGAAATGGGAAGAATAAGCTCTCTCACACTGAAGGCATTTGAACTTCCAATAGAATTTTAAATAACTTCTTTATTGTTCTAGCTTTCTGAGGGCTACTGGGGAGAAGCCTGTTGACTTTTTCTTCTGTCTTGTCACTATAGCTTTTAAACGTAGATTAATTTATTTTTAAAATTACTTTTAAGGTTCTGTTTTGTTTGGAGACAGGATCTTGCTGTATTGCACAGGCTGGAGTGCAGTAGCTATTCACAGACACTACCCCAGTACACTGCAGTCCTGAGCTCCTGAGCTGAAGCCATCCTTCTGCCTCAGCCTCCAGAGGAAGTGGGACTACAGGCACACGCTACCATGCCCAGCTTAAATGCATATAGATTTTTTACCTTAGTCTATTCTAATACCTCAGTAATGATGAAACTGATTTCTAAAGTTTCCAAAATCATTATTTTTGGAGAAATACCAAATACTTGAAAAGTTTCAAGAAAGCATAACTGTGAGATAATATATTAAGAGCCATGTATTTGTAAATTAGAAGCCAACTTAGCTGACTTTTACATTAATTGAACTTTCTATAGGTTCTCAGTTCTCTCAAAAGGCCCATAATTTGCTTGTTTAGATTTATCTGCTAATTACACTTTTCAACTATATTTCCATGTCTGTAGCAGTTCTAGATTGGAAAAAATAAATAAAACAAAGTTCTTAGTGTTAAGTATAGAGGATGATCTACAACACTTTTAAGATACTATGTATGTTCATTATTGATGCCATATTACAATTATTTCATTTAAATGCATATTTTCCTTTTATATTGAATGTTACAGTCATAAGTGCATAGTGTCCTTAGTTCCAGTCTATGGCTTTTGCCAGAAAATCTTCCTTAACTTGAATACCTCGTATTGTGTATGATAAGATGACATCTGCAAACCTTGCAGTCAATACTGGATATTACAGACCTAAATATCAGTAGTATGTCTATCAGCAGACAAAAATTCCTTTATACATTTCCTTTTAAAGAGCATAACTGATGAAGTCTTTAAAAGAAAAGTTTGTAATATAGAGTGAATGTTTAACTGTATCAATGTGAATGAATAATAACATAGCTTAACATTTTGACTACTAACTTTACCTATTTAAAGGTTAAATGATCGTGCATTTTGGTTGATAATATGCAATTGAAACTGTTATATAAAATAATCTTGGGCACATTAATTAAATTCCTTAGTTATGATTTATTTATCTGTAATTTCAAGTTGTTAGAATCAATAATCCCTGATGTTGCTTCTGAATCTTAACAAGCTGCATTGAATATTCTAGTAGAAAATGGCATTCTTAGAAAAGTTTTGTTGTATTTTATCTATATGACCTCTAGGGGGCACCAAAAGATCTAATTGCAGGCATTGCCTGGTAGATTCCAGCAGGTAATCATCCAGTTTTTTTACAATCTAACAGGTGTGTGGAGAAATGCGCTATCAGCTGAATAAAACCAACATGGAGAAGGATGAGGCAGAAAAGGAGCACAGAGAGTTCAGAGCAAAAACTAACAGGGATCTTGAAATTAAAGATCAGGTAAGAGAGGACACAGCATAAATTGCAGCAATTATAGATATGAGTAACATTCTTTCTCAAGTTGATGTTGTTTTATTCCTAATTTATTTATTTGTATTGTTTCTAACTAATGGGATGATCCAGTTTATACTGTTAGGAAAATTTCTTTTATAGTTGCCTAAAATTATCACCTTTCACATGAAATGGTGAGAATACAACAGCATGCATATAAAATTCCAATCTGACAGGTCATAAATATACATTTGGATATGTGTATCTATTACTTACAAAAGTAAAAAGAAATGTTCTAATGCACAGTTTGAACCTAAAATATACATACATAAAGTTCTTGAAAGATGCCAACTTGAATCCAATTTTAAATGAAAAAGTTTAAAATTCGTAAGATGAGATGAGTTGATATGTAAATATGTCAATCAAATTGATTGTTGGCAGAGTGAAACCAGTTTTAACTAAGATAACCATGAATACGTTTGTTCATGAAGCCTAAATACAGTGACATTAGAAATGTTAGTGGATAAAAGCTGCATACTTTAATTTCAGTTTGAACAGATGTTTTATGTTATATCTTTATTGAGATGAAGTAGATAACTCCAATTTTAGTTGACAACATGGATAAAGTTTTTAGAGAGGCAGTTCTAATAGGCTGACTTTTGATTTTCTATTTTTATGTTACAGTACAGGACCTTGAAGGTTTTCATTCTTTATATTCAATGAAAGTAGGTTGTTTATTCAATTAAAATAGTAAGACTGGGTTCTTAGTGTCAATATTTTAAAATAATTGTTTTAGAATTTAGAAGTAGGTCGCTCCAAATAAGTTTTTTTCAAATATGTTTCTAGTTCGAGGTTTTTCATCATATTTTCCAACATATTTTCTCTTTTGAGCCAATGAAGTCTTTACAACAAATGCTGCAAAGACAATTGGGAAAAGTACCGAAAATGAAAGTGATAATGAAGATTACAACAAAAAGCTTTTCAAGTAATAACTGAAACCCTTAGTACTAAATTAAAATCCTGGCAAGCAAAGTAAAATTCTGCTTTTGTACCACTATATTTGGTGTTGTAATGGGTTTTAAATTTTCAGAAGACTTTTAATTATTAACATGTGCAAATAATGAAACATTTTATTTCATCCAGTTGGGGGCGTGCCTGATAGTGGAATGGAAAATGCTTTCTGTCAGGGACTGAAGGCCTCAGTCTACTAAGTTTATCACAGATAACTTTTCTTTCCTGATATATTGTAATTTTTAAAAAAGGAATCAATATATCGGCATACTTTTGGCCTTTTGTATTATTCTACAGCATTCTGACAGCATGTTTTGGACTAACTGCAAAAATACATCAGGAAAGAGTCTCAGTTATTTAAAATTCCATTATAATTTTCTAGAGGAAAAAAATCAGGAACAATAGGAGTATAATATCACTTGTAAAGGAATAACTTGTTTAGAAGCATTTGCAATATTAGAAGTATTTGCAGTATTAAATCTCATTTTAATTAATCCGTGATGGTATGGAGGCTAAAGTTCCAGGATTTACAAGGAGCAGTTTTCATTTGTAAACATTTTCTGATAATAGTGAAACAATAGTAGTTTTCATAATGACGTTTAGTGGTATGTTTTTAGATAGAGATGTGCCTTTTTAGGAGGTCACAGCTTTAGGAATAAAACCTCTGAACAGTTACAAGATGTTTGTGATGTGATGTGAAGTGATATGCTTGTTACCATTTTTTTTTGCCCAGGCAGAATGTGAGGAAATCTTATAGGTACTCTTTTTAACTATTTTGTATTGAACAGACAGTTTCAGAAAAGAAAGTCGTGGTGTCTCATTCCATGGATGATTTGGAGTAGCAAAGCAGCAATTGTTCTTTAGTCTTTCAGCCATGACCTGACCTTCTGTCTGTGAGACCAAAGAACTACTTTGCTTGGCCACCATCTGCACTCAAGAGAGAAATTTACATTTAACTTTTAAAAGCGGGGCATGTTGAGCATTTATCTGAAATACCTACAATAATATAAAGTAGATTAAATGTTTAAGTGTTGTGTATCTTACAATTCAGCATCACAAGCAGGCTATCTGTAGGTTTGCAAACAGGGTGTTCTTCATAATATAGTCATTTTATTCATATTTTAGTTCATCTGACCACTTGATACATTTTTAAAGTAGGTGGGAAACTGTGAGATCGGAATGTGTGAGAACAAGAGCTTTTTTGATGTATACAAAATAGGGCAAATGGTTGACCACCAAAATAATTTTCCTCGTGACCTGAGCCTTGGCTCTGGCATAATTAGAAGGAAAGGTTAGGAGAGTAACAATGGCAGTCTCTTCCACCCACTTTCTTCTTTTCTTCTTTACATTGTGTCAGGAACCGATGGGCGGATTATCCTTCCCATCAACTCCTTTGTATCTCTTCAGCTTAGAGAATTCTTGTCAGCCTCAGAGGATGCTTCTTGCACCAGAAAAAAAGGCATTTGGTATGGAGGAGAATGTGAAATATGCACTTTGATTCTTATTAGGAATTTTTTTAGGCAATGATTATACACACACACACACACTCGATCAGGGGAATTTAAAAAGATGTATGAGGGTATAGGGAATATTGTAATGAGTCCTCACATCTCCATCACCTACACTCATCATTTTGCCAATCCTGTTCCACAGTCCGATGCTGTCTATCTCACTTTTTTTCTCTCCACTTCTGTCCTCATCGTCACCTTTATCTTCTTTGTCATGTTTTTTCTGCTCCACCTTCTCGTCTTCATCTTCCTCTTCTATCTTCTTCTACTACCTCTTTTTCTTCTTTTGCAGAAGTATTTTAAATGGATCTCAGACCTTATGTTATTTTACTCATAAATACCCATGTGGATCTATGAAAGATATTTTTACATACTATGTCATTATCATACCTAACAATGTTAACAATACTTCTTTAATATCAAATAACACCCAGCCTACATTCACATTTCTTTGTCTCAAAAATGTTTCTTTTACAGTTGGTTTATTCAAATTAGGAGAACAAGTATGTTTTTGTATGTTAGAATTATCTGGTGTTACCCTTTTTAATAGGAAATAAACAGAACTCTTAGCAAAATTTCATCTTTCTTTGTTGTTGTCTGTTAAATTTTGTACATAATGTTTTGATTGTGCTTTATTTTTATAAAATGCCTCATTATCATTCTAAAGAGGTATAAATTAATCCTACAGCAAAGTATGTGAAGGAAATGGCTACCATGCAGCATTCCTGATAATCATATCCCAAAAGGAGCTTCCTAGCATCCGAAACCCCAAATTCATCATCAATTTCACAGCCTTGTATTTAAGATTTGGAAATGTTGCAGGAAGCCCTAAAATTACAAGGATGAGTTGACCTGAAATGAGTGATGCATAAATAGTTTTTTTGTCAACTTCCCTTTTGGTAATTGAATCTCAGAAGACGATTCTTTATAGCCCCTAACCTTTGATTAGGGCCCGGTGCAAAGTGAAAATACAGGACCCTTTTGTTCAGAAAGCAGGAAAGAAGTGATATTAAAAAGAACTAAAATATAAAACATTTTCCTTTCTTCTTCAGTCTCTCTCTCCTTGCCCCTCCTCCCTCACCAACCCAGGCTGGACATGCCTTCTTTTTTTTATTTATTTTTATTTTTTTATTTTTTTTTAGGACGGAGTCTTGCTCTGTCGCCTAGGTTGGAGTGCAGTGGTGCGATCTCGGCTCACTGCAAGCTCCGCCTCCCGGGTTCACGCCATTCTCCCGCCTCAGCCTCCCGAGTAGCTGGGTCCACAGGCGCCCACCACCACGCCCGGCCAATTTTTTTTTGCATTTTTAGTAGAGACGGGGTTTCACCATGTTAGCCAGGATGGTCTCGATCTCCTGACCTCATGATCCGCCCGCCTCGGCCTCCCAAAGTGCTGGGATTACAGGCCTGAGCCACTGCGCCTGGCCTGGGGTGGGAATTCTTACCTCCCTGTCCTGCTCTAAGATGACAGGGATGGGCACACTTGACTCAATCCTCTCTAAACACACATTCAGGATTCTTCCAGGGGCAAAAGACACAGCAGAACACACACCTCCCCCAGTGACACACACACCTCCCCCAGTGACATGCCCTGGTCCCACCCTGGGTGGAGGGCCCCACCCCAGCAGCAGGGCAGGGCGGGATAGAGGAAGCTGGAGAGGAGTATATTTCTGAGAACTGCCTAGGGCTGCAGTGAGGCAGTGGAAAGAGGAGACCACATATAGGAGTTCAGTCTCCACTGTTCCATCAGAGTACACCTTCAAAACACAATTCTAGCCGGGTGTGGTGGCTCACGCCTGTAATCCCAGCACTTTGGGAGGCCGAGGTGGCGGATCACCTGAGGTCGGGAGTTTGAGACCAGCCTGACCAACATGGAGAAACCCCGTCTCTACTAAAAATACAAAAAAAAAAATTAGCCGGGCATGATGGCGCATGCCTGTAATCCCAGCTACTCAGGAGGGCGAGGCAGGAGAATCGCTTGAACCCGGGAGGCGGAGGTTGCAGTGAGCCGAGATCGCGCCACTGCACTCCAGCCTGGGCAACAAGAGCGAAACCCTGTCTCGGATAAAAACAAAACAAACAAAACAAAACAAAACACAATTCTAAGATACAATTGCTAATAATTTCAAGACGTTGACCGCAGAGTATGAAACTGCAAGTGTAAGGGCCCTTCTAAACAGCACATGTGTGACTGCACTGATCATGTGCCCAAGAAACTGCCATGACCAGGGGGATGGGCAGATGGAGATTTTGCATACTAATATATGTGTATATACCCCCACTTACATATACAGACACATATGCATATTCAATATGCTAATGTGCCCAGTATTCATAAAAGAGTCTTAGCCAACTACAGCTCATAGGTCAAATCTGGCCTGCTGTCTGTGTTACAAATAAAGTTTTATTAGAACTCAGCCATACCTACTCATTTATGTATCGCCTGTTGCTGCTTCCTGCAACAACAGCAGAGTTGAGTTGTGTTAGAGACCACATAGACCACAAAGCCTAAAATATTTACTGTCCGACCCTTTACAGGAAAAGTTGCCAATCCCTACCTTGAGTATGGAAATGCAACTGTAGTTTTTAAGTTCCTCTGACTTACTAGGATGCTGAGCTTTGGGTTTGAAGACCCATGTATCTTAAATAATAACAACGGTTTTAGAGTATTTTGCAGTACAACAAATGTGCCACATCTTTAGTCTCGTAAAAATTTAATGGCATTACTAAGCGAGTGTATCACTGATAATCATGGCATTCTCTTATTAGTGGCACATGACTTACTAGTGGCTTGGATGGGAGTGTAAATGCAGTATTATTTTATATTTACAATTTTGTTTTTATGTTGGTTCCAATTTTATTTTTCAGAGATAAGAAGGCTGATGTAGAAAGCTTCTTATTTTTTTTTTTTTTTTTTTTTACCGGTGTTGTATAAATTCTATTTTGGAGTTGTGGCTACTATTGAGTAGAAAACAAGTTTGAAATGACTTTAATAGAGCAATCAAAGCAAATATTTAGGGTGGGGTATCTCTGCAAAAGAAATAGATCCAAAAATTTTGGCTGGAAAAATGAGGGCAAAAAAGGATTTGAGGGTTGCTCATATCTATAGCAGTGATTCAGCACTTGGACGCTGACATTAAGGATGGAGTGTAACGACACAGGAATTATCGCCTAAATTCAGTTGAATTAACTAGACTGTTGGAAGAAGTGCATCTATATTGTATGGCTTTGTGTAAGGAGAAGGCCTGCCTGCAAGCCCTAAAAGTCGGTCATTTTTTCTTTCTTTTTTTTTTTTTTGAGACAGAGTCTCATACTGTCGCCCAGGCTGGAGTGCAGTGGTGCGATCTCAGTTCACTGCAACCTCTGCCTCCCAGGTTCTGTCAATTCTCCTGCCTCAGCCTCCCAAGTAGCTGGGACTACGGGAGCACGCCGCCACGCCCAGCTATTTTGTTGTTGTCGTTGTTTTTTAGTAGGGACAGTGTTGCCCAGGCTGGTCTTGAACTCCTGAGCTCAGGCAATCTACCTGCCTCGGCCTCCCAAAGTGCTGGGATTACAGATGTGAGCCACTGCGCCCGGCCTATGTCAGTCCTTTTTAAAGTTAGAGAACTATTAAAGTAATAAAGAAAAGTTGAAGAATTGTACCTTTTACTTAGAGAAGACTTCAACATTGCTTCACGTCTTCAAGGATTTGACAGATTATTTCAAGGAAAAAGTTAAACACCTGATTTGAGTCTCCAATATGGACAGAACAAGAACAAAGGGATTTAACTGCAGCAACTACAAATCACAATAGCCTGAAACAAGAATTTTCTGACAGTAAGAAGATTGAAATTGCTGCAACAGGCCATGGAACCTTTTCCCTGGAAGTTTTAGTTTTAAATAGTAGCAGCAGTATGATTTACCTGAAGACCCAGCTCATGGACCTCTGAGGTCCAGTCTTCTACTTGATTCTGGAAGCATCCTAGAAAGACATCGTTGTATCTTTTAAAACTGGATAACAGCAGTGTTAGTCTTTTCTACTTGAAACCTAGCACTTACAGATTGAAGTAAAATCCTGTTCCGTTCTATTCTCTGCTTTGTGTCTGTAAAGCTATGTACTCTTTTTCAGAAGGTTTTTGGGGAATATGCTAAGATAATGGATGATTTCTCAAGAGCCAGACTTCAGAAACTTATCCAACTACCACCTGCAGTCTCACTTCTCCCTCTACAAAATGACTGGGAGAGGGGCCATTTGGGCCTGCCTTTGGTACATGTAATCACTCGGTCCTGGTGATGACAGAGTTGCTCTCCAGTATTCTTCACACCCTCTTTCAGTCTGTAGGCTTAGCACATTCTCGTCCCTGCTCCTTACGAACACAACAGCGGTTCCAGAGGGCTTGGCTTACCCAGACCAGTATGCTAGACACTGTGGGGGTGGAGACCCAGGTCCTACCCTTAGGGAGTTTATATTCTAGTTGAGGAGTCAGAGTACACATTCGAACATGCCTTAAGAATACTTGCAAAGCAGCATATCGACAAGTGCAAATTAATGTAGTGTGAACTTCATGCTGGCTACAGCCCATGAGAGGGAGAATCTGGTTCCATGTGTGTGATGCAATAAAGCTTTTTTATAGCATCTTCTCTAAGTATGCCCTAAAGCATTGTTCAGCATACTTAGATAAATTTGTGTTCTTATCACAGCCTAACCAAGAATTCTGAGAAAATTCTTCAGCCTCACATATGTCTAATAAATCAGCCTCTTTTGTTCTTGTCCTGGATGATGCTTGAATGGGACAAGTAGGATTTATTGGATTATGCAAATAATTTAAAATACGTTCACTTAATAAAAGTCTAAGTTATTGATCGAACTTATTTTTCTAAAACGCTGTGCCAAATTACTTTCTTCATTTAAAATCATCATGTTGGTAAAATCACAAAATTAGCAGTAAAAAAATATAATTCAATTTTTCTGCATAAAAGAGCAGTTCCAAATCAATCCAGCGAATAATACTGAGTTGGAGATCCTTGGGGCATTTAGCATTTAGTCACTTTGTTAATGATTTAGGCAGTTTTTTCTGAGGCAGGGTATGTATACCTCATTCTTAGAAACACTGAGTTTTCAATTAACATGCTCAAAAAAGAATCTATTAATTTCTACTTGTTATTTGAGTTTCCAACAAAGATGATAATGCTATTTAATATAATAATTTATTTTACAAAATCAAATGTATAAGCAGAGACAATACATCTGAAAACAGCAATTTAGGTATATTTAGAAGATAAGAGTACAAATAGGAAACAAAACAAGCTTTCTTAGAAATAATATGCCTTATAGGAGAAACATTAAGAAATAAATGTTTGCCTTTGGATGGGAATAGAAAACTGTAAACTGGACTCTAAGAATATTCCTGTGTGCCCTGAAAATATATAATGTTTGCTATATTTTCAGTTTCAGTGGATGACATGTATTTTGGTTCTTTGAACATTTTTTTGCATACTTGTTTTGACTGTAAAAGTTGACTCACCAGCCAACTGCCAACTTTGCAAAGTGCCTTCTCAGGTACCAACTCTGCAGTTCTGGTAGCTACCAGGTAGTGACAGTTCTTTAAATGTGTCCATGCAGCCCAACAAGCTGAGAGACACTAGACATAAGATAACTACATATGCTTTCTTTTTGTTTATAGTCCAGAAATATTAGTACCAATATCCAATATAAATATCACTAATTACTACATATGTATACATCTAAAAACATTTATTTTATAAACATAAGCACATTAACAGAAGCCAGTAATTCCATTACCCAAGAGCGCAAATTGTTTTTATTTTTGTTTTACCTTCCACTTTTTGTACATATGCATCTATAATATTTGAAAATATAAATAGATTCTAGTTTTGGTTTTTGCTTTTTTCATTTAACATTATCTTAAGCATTTTTTCTGTGTTGCTCCTTATTCTTCATAGTGATCACTTTACTGTGGCCATTTATATATACCTTTAAGGGAAAATGATAGTAAGTTAGATTTTGAGAACAGCCACTATGACAAATTTAGAGCCCTTTTGCCCTAAACTTCATATGTTGCTTTAATTCAATAACCATATATTATGTGCACTCTACTTGGCTATAATCAATTTCTGTCAGAAAGGAGTATGTAAACCAGGTATGCCAATAAATATATGTCAAAGAGAACATAGTAACTATCAGCAAAATGCAAAAGGCGTGGCAATTTGGGAGGGGAAAGATAACATCCTTGTAGGATGGTTAGAATGTTGCCTGGGGCCAGCTGTGGTGGCTCATGCCTGTAATCCCAGCACTTTAGAAGGCTGAGGCAAGCAGATCACATGAGGTCAGGAGTTCGAGACCAGCCTGGCCAACGTGGTAAAACCCTGCATCTACTAAAAATACAAAAATTAGCCGAGTGTGGTGGCGTGCGCCTGTAATCCCAGCTACTCGGGAGGCTGAGGAAGGAGAATTGCTTGAACCCAGGAAGCAGAGGTTGCAGTGAGCCGGGATTGCGCCACTGCACTCCAGCCTGGGCAACAGAGCAAGACTCCATCTCAAAAAAAAAAAAAAAAAAAGAATGTTGCCCAGCACAGATAGAAGAAGAAATTTATTTGGTTAGAAGGTTCAACATGGCAGCTTGAGCAAAGGAATGGGGGTGAGAAATGAGGGTACATCTGAGAACATATGTATCTTTTGATTCCATAGCATTTTTGTATAACTGACCTCCATATTTCAAGTGCCATTTCTCTGTTATAATAGATTGCTCATAGAAAATGGGTTTCAGTAACACTCAGAATCCCCATATAATTGTCTACTTGTAATATACTGTATGCCCTGCAGTCAGGCATAGGAGTCATGTTATCTTTTGGGAATGTATGCATATGTATTTCATTTGCTTTGTAGTCATTTTTATGTAATGGAAAAATTTTAAGATTTTTCAAGTTTCAGATAACATAAATAAAACGTCATTTTATTTACAGTGTTAGAGTCATATAGGATTGTTTTCCTAGAAATAAAGAGTTGACAATTATCTTGATTTGTGGAAGATTAGCACATGACTGTTGATGAAAGGTGAAACACAGATCATACAGGGTACTACTTTACTTAAGGACCATGAGTACAAAGACTTGACTTTCTGATTTGGCTTTTCCAGCTAACTTCCTGAGCAAACCTCTCGGAGCCTCAGTTTATTTCCCAGTGAAGTGAGAAGCTTGGACAAGTGGTAGCAAAAGTTTTCTCTAGCTCTAAATGCTTAAATTTCTAGAAACACAGGAAATATTTCTTTGCCCCTCTTAATTGTAAATTACATATTCATAAAATCAATAGAAATTGCCTGGAGCCTCAAGTTTTATTCTGTATTTTCCAGTTAATCACTTTCACTTTATAAACATGACACTTTTGTTAAGATTATAAAAATGAATTTTGACTGTCATCTGCAATTTTAGATATTTTCGTTATGATTGGCAATAGAACAATAAAATGTCTAGCCTTGTAAAGAGTTAAGTTTACTTACAAGACAGACATCATCTAATTCGCAACAAGGATTAAAGCCCCACTCTGAGTTAAAGTTTCAGTTCTACTGGAAAGATTGGAGGCACTGGCAAACCGTCAAAGGTAGTATTGTGCGAGAGTAGCCAGCTTTTGCAAGACCTGTGAAAGTAAATCTCTTCGGCCAGAGTTTCTTAGGCGTGTGAACTTATGATGATCAGGAATACATTGGTGGATTCCCACTAGAGAAACGCACCATTAATAGTTAATGCTTTCACTTTCTGTTTTCACTTGGTGCCCTCATAAATGCAAGCATGGAATGAAAAGCTGTGGTAGTTCTGGACACAGATGACCTAGAATATGATCATCTTAAGATTTTGCCCTGGGGGTTCTTTTTAAAATAAATCATCAAAATGAAACCAAAAACAATTTTGCAATTGTCTTAGAGGTTTTACAGATCCCTGGCATGTTTTTCTGACCCTCACTGGAGTTCAGTGTGAGACAGACCACCCTACAAAGAGATTCCTGATCTAACTCTAGGCTGCTCATGAGTGTTAGACACACAGTGTGAGACAGATCACCCTACACAGAGATTCCTGATCTAACTCTAGTCTGCTCATGAGTGTTAATGAGTTGAAAGGTGTTTCAAGTTTTCATATTACTCTTCTTAACAGATGGTCAAGTTAATTTAACTTTTTTTGGTGTTAACATCTGTACTTAAGCGGATTTGTTACACTTACATTTAGGAAAAAGACAAGAAAGCTGCAGGGTCTTTATTTCTGGCCTGCCTTCTGCCATCCCTGAAAATTTCTGGAGTTCCCTATAGGAATGGAAAATTCTTCTTTGTGTAAAATCTCTCTACTTACAACTGAAGCCCTGATACCTTCTCTCTCTCTCTCTTTCTCTCTCTGTCCCCCACCCTCTCTCCATGGTAATAAATTATACAAGTAGTAGTATTAGCCTTTCTTCATGAGTCAAGCTGTCATTGAAAGTTCCCATTGAAGTGCAAGGATGCTCATATCTTTATAGAAAGTGTGGCTGCCAAGGAAACAAGGGAGGTAAAAATAAACTTTTGAGGAGATCTTAAGATGGAAGAGAAAGGATTGTTCTACTTGAAAGATTATTTCAAATGCTACCTGTTCTGTTGGACTCTTCTTTCTTTCTTTATTTATTATTAATATTATTATTTTTGGATTTGGGGTTTTACTCTGTTGTCCAGGCTGGAGTGCAGTGGCACAATCTCGGCTTGTTGCAGCCTTGACCTCCTGGGTTCAAGTGATCCTCCTGCCTCCACCTCCCAAGTAGCTGGGACCACAGGTGCATGCCACCAAACCCGGCTAATTCTTTTTGTATTTTTGTAGAGTCAGGGTCTTGCTATGTTGCCCAGGCTGGTTTCGAACTCCTGAGCTCAAGCCATCCCTCCACCTCTGCCTTCCCAAGTGCTGGGACTCCAGTCCTGGGCCACTGTGCCTGGTGTGGACAATTCTTTAGCTTGCGTAGAATGTTCTGCTAAGAAATCTGAGTGATTGTCATATCCTAGTTTGCATTAGAAACTTTAGGGTGTCATTTTCAACTGAATTTATCACAGAACTGTAGGAGGGTCAGTGTTTCTTGCCTAATTTACGGAAGGTCCACTACGTGTATCGCGAATTAAGCTACGCAAGGTTTTATATGATAACCAGACATGTTTCATTTTAAAGGCAGCGTCAACACAGACTAACGAATAGGTCAAATATCTGTATGTATTCTTAAATCTATATGTAGATATATAGCTTTCTATATATCTTACTAATCTATAACTTTACTGTGACTTACTGATGATTTTTCTTGAGCAGAACCTGAAGTTTGAAGTATCTCAATGCTGAATTTGACACACCATAGACTTACTTCAATGGCTAGGAGAGCAAGAAAGATGCTAGAATTATCTTTAGTTATAAAAACAAGAAGAGAAAAGAAAAGTAGCAGTGGAGGGGGGTGGTGGGGGAAGTGGGAAGAGAAAATGGGAAAGATTTTAGAGGAAGACATTCTAAAGGCATTTATACTAAGAAGAATTGGGCTTTTTTTTTTTCCTGTTTATACTGCTTCACCTTAAACTATAACTCAGAAGGGGCAAACATGACCACCTATCCCTCAATATAATAATGCATCAGGATTTTCAAAAGGGAACCACAATAATGGATTTTAAAAAACTATTACTGGTATGAAAATCCCTTTTCCCTTACAACCACTGCTGATTGCCGAAAATAACTTCATGCTAGACATGGTGGCTTACTCCCATAATCTTAGCACTTCAGGAGTCCCAAAGCAGGAAGATCGTTGAGCCCAGGAGTTTGAGACCAACCTAGCCAACATGGTGTGACCCCATCTCTACAAAAAAGAAAAAAAAATCAAAAAATTACCCAGGAATGGTGTCATGTGCCTGTAGTTCCAGCTACATGGGAGGCTGAGGTGGGAGGATCACTCACTCCCAGAAGCTCAAGGCTGCAATAAATTGTGTTCATGCACTGCACTGCAGCCTGGGCGACAGAGCAAGACCCTGTCTGAAAAGTAATAATAATATATAATAATAACTTTATGTACCTTGGCATTTTTCAGAAGATGCTTCTTACCCACATAGCAATGGAATTTATGAAAGTAACTTTTGGGCCGGGCGTGGTGGCTCATGCCTGTAATCCCAGCACTTTGAGAGGCTGAGGTGGGCAGATCATGAGGTCAGGAGATTGAGACCATCCTGGCTAATACGGTGAAACCCCGTCTCTACTAAAAATACACAAAATTAGCCAGGCTTGGTGGCACACGCCTGTAGTCCCAGCTACCCGAGAGGCTGAGGCAAGATAATTGCTTGAACCTGGGAGACAGAGGTTGCAGTGAGCTGAGATCGTGCCACTGCACTCCAGCCTGGGCAACAGAGTGAGACTCTGTCTCAAAAAAACAAGAAAAAAAAAAAAGGAAGGTAACTTTTGTCTTTAGTCTTTCCTATTTCAATGACCACATATAAAGGATTGAAGGAAGGGCCTCAGATAATAAAGAGCAATGGCTTGGTGGGCACCAAGGGTCAAAAAGACTTTAATAACTTAGTCTACCTCCTCCATTCTGTATATGATTAGACTGTGAGTCAGCTGGGAGTAATTACCTTATTTCCATGCAGCCATTTATTTAACTAATAATTAGTGATAACCTATTATGTGTTGTAAACAAATAGGCACGGGGGTTGCAATGAAAAATAAAAATATATTTACTGCTCTTAACAACTCTTACAGTCCGGTGAGGAAGTTAAATGTGCTGGGGGCTCAGCGAAGGGTGTGGCCTACTGTGGCAGGAGAGGGTCCAGAAAGATTTTACACATTTATGGTCAATTGATTTTCAGCAAGGATAATAAAACTCAATAGGGAGTAAACAGACTTTACAGTAAATGGTGCTGGGAAAACGTGATACCCACATGTAAAAGAAAGAACTTGGGTTCCTACCTCATAGTGTAGACAAAAATTAACTCAAAATGGATGAAAGACTAAATGTAACAGCTAAACTTAGAAAACTCTTAGAAGAAAACATAGGCGTACATCTTAGTGACTTTGGGTTGGGTAATGGTTTCTTAGGTATGACGCCAAAAGCACAAAGAACAATAGAAAAAAATAGATAAATTGAATGTCACCAAAATTGAAAAGTTTTGACCTTTAAAGAACATTATCAAGAAAAAAGACAACCCACAGAATGGGAGAAAATTTTTGGTAACTCATGTATCTGATAAGGGTCTTGTATCTAGGATATGTAAGGTACACTTACAATTTGATAATAAAAAGACACTGCAATTTTTAAATGGGCAAAAGATCTGAATAGACTTTTTTTAAAGAAGATATGTTAATAATAACTATATTACTAGCAAATGATTAATAAACATGTGAAAAGATGCTCAACATCATTAGCTATCAGGAAAATGCAAACCAAAACCAAGATGAGAAACCATTTCACATCTACTTTGGATAAGTATAATAAAAAAGACAGATAATAACAAGTGTTGGTGAGGATGTCGAGAAAGTGGAACTCCCCCATAAGTTGCTGGTAGAATTTAAAGTCATACAGGCTGAAAAACATTCTGGCAGTTTCTCAAAATGTTCAACATAGAGATATCATATGACCCAACTATTCCAGTCCTGGGTCTATACTCAAGAGAAATCAAAACATGCTACTCAAAAACTTCTACAAGGATGTTCATAGCAGCATTATTCATAGTAGCCCAAAACTGCCGACACCCCAAATATCTATCAACTGATGAATGGATAAATGTGGGGTGTATGTATATACATACCTATTACATGGCAGTAAAAAAGAATGAAGTAACGATACGTTCTACAGCATGGTAGACTTGCAATTGAAAACATCATGTTAGATGAAAGAAGCCAGTCACAAAAGACAACATATTGTATGATTCAATTTTTTTTAAAATTTCATTATTATTATACTTTAAATTTTAGGGTACGTGTGCACAATGTGCAGGTTCGTTACATATGTATACATGTGCCATGTTGGTGTGCTGCACCCATTAACTCGTCATTTAGCATTAGGTATATCTCCTAATGCTATCCCTCCCCCCTCCCCACAACAGTCCCCGGTGTGTGATGTTCCCCTTCCTGTATCCATGTGTTCTCATTGTTCAATTCCCACCTATGAGTGAGAACATGCAGTGTTTGGTTTTTTGTCCTTGCGATAGTTTGCTGAGAATGATGGTTTCCAGTTTCATCCATGTCCCTACAAAGGACATGAACTCATCATTTTTATGGCTGCATAGTATTCCATGGTGTATATGTGCCACATTTTCTTAATCCAGTCTATCGTTGTTGGACATTTGGGTTGGTTCCAAGTCTTTGCTATTGTGAATAGTGCCGCTATAAACATATGTGTGCATGTGTCTTTATAGCAGCATGATTTATAGTCCTTTGGGTATATACCAGTAATGGGATGGCTGGGTCAAATGGTATTTCTAGTTCTAGATCCCTGAGGAATCGCCACACTGACTTCCACAATGGTTGAACTAGTTTACAGTCCCACCAACAGTGTAAAAGTGTTCCTATTTCTCCACATCCTCTCCAGCACCTGTTGTTTCCTGACTTTTTAATGATCGCCATTCTAACTGGTGTGAGATGGTATCTCATTGTGATTTTGATTTGCATTTCTCTGATGGCCAGTGATGATGAGCATTTTTTCATGTGTTTTTTGGCTGCATAAATGTCTTCTTTTGAGAAGTGTCTGTTCATATCCTTTGCCCACTTTTTGATGGGGTTGTTTGTTTTTTTCTTGTAAATTTGTTTGAGTTCATTGTAGATTCTGGTTATTAGCCCTTTGTCAGATGAAGTTGGAAAAATTTTCTCCCATTCTGTAGGTTGCCTGTTCACTCTGATGGTAGTTTCTTTTGCTGTGCAGAAGCTCTTTAGTTTAATTAAATCCCATTTGTCAATTTTGGCTTTTGTTGCCATTGCTTTTGGTGTTTTAGACATGAAGTCCTTGCCCATGCCTATGTCCTAAATGGTATTGCCTAGGTTTTCTTCTAGGGTTTTTATGGTTTTAGGTCTAACATGTAAGTCTTTAATCCATCTTGAATTAATTTTTGTATAAAGTGTAAAGAAGGGATCCAGTTTCAGCTTTCTACATATGGCTAGCCAGTTTTCCCAGCACCATTTATTAAATAGGGAATCCTTTCCCCATTTCTTGTTTTTGTCAGGTTTGTCAAAGATCAGATAGTTGTAGATATGTGGCATTATTTCTGAGGGCTCTGTTCTGTTCCATTGGTCTGTATCTCTGTTTTGGTACCAGTACCATGCTGTTTTGGTTACTGTAGCCGTGTAGTATAGTTTGAAGTCAGGTAGCATGATGCCTCCAGCTTTGTTCTTTTGGCTTAGGATTGACTTGGTGATGTGGGCTCTTTTTTGGTTCTATATGAACTTTAAAGTAGTTTTTTCCTATTCTGTGAAGAAAGTCATTGGTAGCTTGATGGGGATGACATTGAATCTATAAATTACCTTGGGCAGTACGGCCATTTTCACGATATTGATTCTTCCTACCCATGAACATGGAATGTTCTTCCATTTGTTTGTATCCTCTTTTATTTCGTTGAGCAGTGGTTTGTAGTTCTCCTTGAAGAGTTCCTTCACATCCCTTGTAAGTTGGATTCCTAGGTATTTTATTCTCTTTGAAGCAATTGTGAATGGGAGTTCACTCGTGATTTGGCTCTCTATTTGTCTGTTATTGGTGTATAAGAATGCTTGTGATTTTTGTACATTGATTTTGTATCCTGAGACTTTGCTGAAGTTGCTTATCAGCTTGAGGAGATTTTGGGCTAAGATGGTGGGGTTTTCTCAATCATGTCATCTGCAAACAGGGACAATTTGACTTCCTCTTTTCCTAATTGAATACCCTTTATTTCCTTCTCCTGCCTGATTGCCCTGGCCAGAACTTCGAACACTGTGTTGAATAGGAGTGGTGAGAGAGGGCATCCCTGTCTTGTGCCCGTTTTCAAAGGGAATGCTTCCAATTTTTGCCCATTCAGTATGATATTGGCTGTGGGTTTGTCATAGATAGCTCTTATTATTTTGAGATACGTCCCATCAATACGTGATTTGTTGAGAGTTTTTAGCATGAAGCATTGTTGAATTTTGTCAAAGGCCTTTTCTGCATCTATTGAGATAATCATGTGGTTTTTGTCTTTGGTTCTGTTTGTATTTTGGATTACATTTATTGATTTGTGTATGTTGAACCAGCCTTGCATCCCAGGGATGAAACCCACTTGATCATGGTGGATAAGCTTTTTGATGTGCTGCTGGATTCAGTTTGCCAGTATTTTATTGAGGATTTTTGCATTGATGTTTATCAAGGACTTTGGTCTAAAATTCTCTTTTTTTGTTGTGTCTCTGCCAGGCTTTGGTATGAGGATGATGCTGGCCATATAAAATGAGTTAGGGAGGATTCCGTCTTTTTCTGTTGATTGGAATAGTTTCAGAAGGAATGGTACCAGCTCCTCTTTGTACCTCTGGTAGAATTCGGCTGTGAATCCATCTGGTCCTGGACTTTTTTTGGTTGGTTAGCTGTTGATTATTGCCTCAATTTCAGAGCCTGTTATTGGTCTATTCAGAGATTCAACTTCTTCCTGGTTTAGTCTTGGGAGGATGTATGTGTTGAGGAATTTATCCATTTCTTCTAGATTTTCTAGTTTATTTGCATAGAGGTGTTTATAGTATTCTCTGATGGTAGTTTGTATTTCTGTGGGATCTGTGGTGATATCCCCTTTATCATTTTTTATTGCATCTATTTGATTCTTCTCTCTTTTCTTCTTTATTAGTCTTGCTAGCAGTGTATCAATTTTGTTGATCTTTTCAAAAAACCAGCTCCTGGATTCATTTATTTTTTGAAGGGTTTTTTGTGTCTCTATTTCCTTCAGTTCTGCTCTGATCTTAGTTATTTCTTGCCTTCTGCTAGCTTTTGAATGTGTTTGCTCTTGCTTTTCTAGTTCTTTTAATTGTGATATTAGGGTGTCAATTTTAGATCTTTCTTGCTTTCTCTTGTGGGCATTTAGTGCTGTAAATTTCCCTCTACACACTGCTTTGAATGTGTCCCAGAGATTCTGGTATGTTGTGTCTTTGTTCTCGTTGGTTTCAAAGAACATCTTTATTTCTGCCTTCATTTCATTATGTACCCAGTAGTCATTCAGGAGCAGGTTGTTCCGTTTCCATGTAGTTGAGCAGTTTTGAGTGAGTTTCTTAATCCTGAGTTCTAGTTTGATTGCACTGTGGTCTAAGAGACAGTTTGTTATAATTTCTGTTCTTTTACATTTGCTGAGGAGCACTTTACTTCCAACTATGTGGTCAATTTTGGAGTAGGTGTGGTGTGATGCTGAAAAGAATGTATATTCTGTTGATTTGGGATGGAGAGTTCTGTAGATGTCTATTAGGTCCACTTGGTGCAGAGCTGAGTTCAATTCCTGGATATCCTTGTTAGCTTTCTGTCTCGTTGATCTGTCTAATGTTGACAGTGGGGTGTTAAAGTCTCCCATTATTATTGTGTGGGAGTCTAAGTCTCTTTGTAGGTCACTCAGGACTTGCTTTATGAATCTGGGTGCTCCTGTATTGGGTGCATATATATTTAGGATAGTTAGCTCTTCTTGTTGAATTGATCCCTTTACCATTATGTAATGGCCTTCTTTGTCTCTTTTGATCTTTGTTGGTTTAAAGTCTATTTTATCAGAGTCTAGGATTGCAACCCCTGCCTTTTTTTGTTTTCCATTTGCTTGGTAGATCTTCCTCCATCCCTTTATTTTGAGCCTATTTGTGTCTCTGCACATGAGATGGGTTTCCTGAATACAGCACACTGATGGGTCTTGACTCTTTATCCAATTTGCCAGTCTGTGTCTTTTGGTTGGAGCATTTAGCCCATTTACATTTAAGGTTAATATTGTTATGTGTGAATTTGATCCTGTCATTATGATGTTAGCTGGTTATTTTGCTCATTAGTCGATGCAGTTTCTTCCTAGCCTCGATGGTCTTTACAATTTGGCATGTTTTTGCAGTGGCTGGTACCGGTTGTTCCTTTCCATGTTTAGTGCTTCCTTCAGGAGCTCTTTTAGGGCAGGCCTGGTGGTGACAAAATCACTCAGCGTTTGCTTGTCTGTAAAGTATTTTATTTCTCCTTCACTTATGAAGCTTAGTTTGGCTGGATATGAGATTCTGGGTTGAAAATTCTTTTCTTTAAGAATGTTGAATATTGGCCCCCACTCTCTTCTGGCTTGTAGAGTTTCTGCCCAAAGATCAACTGTTAGTCTGATGGGCTTCCCTTTGTGGGTAACCCGACCTTTATCTCTCGCCACCCTTAACATTTTTTCCTTCATTTCAACTTTGGCAAATCTGACAATTATGTGTCTTGGAGTTGCTCTTCTCGAGGAGTATCTTTGTGGTGTTCACTGTATTTCCTGAATCTGAATGTTGGCCTGCCTTGCTAGATTGGGGAAGTTCTCCTGGATAATATCCTGCAGAGTGTTTTCCAACTTGGTTCCATTCTCCCCGTCACTTTCAGGCACACCAATCAGATGTAGATTTGGTCTTTTCACATAGTCCCATATTTCTTGGAGGCTTTGTTCGTTTCTTTTGATTCTTTTTTCTCTAAACTTCTCCTCTTGCTTCATTTCATTCATTTGATCTTCCATCACTGATACCCTTTCTTCCAGTTGATCGCATCGACTACTGAGTCTTCTGCGTTCGTCACGTAGCTCTCGTGCCTTGGTTTTTAGCTCCATCAGGTAGGTCCTTTAAGGACTTCTCTGCATTAGTTATTCTAGTTAGCCATTCGTCTAATTTTTTTTCAAAGCTTTTAACTTCTTTGCCATTGGTTTGAATTTCCTCCTGTAGCTCAGAGTAGTTTGATCGTCTGAAGCCTTCTTCTCTCAACTCATCAAAGTCATTCTCCATTCAGCTTTGTTCCATTGCTGGTGAGGAGCCGTGTTCCTTTTGAGGAGGAAAGGCGCTCTGATTTTTAGAGTTTCCAGTTTTTCTTCTCTGTTTTTTTCCCATCTTCGTGGTTTTATCTACCTTTGGTCTTTGATGATGGTGACGTACAGATGGGTTTTTGGTGTGGATGTCCTTTCTGTTTGTTAGTTTTCCTTCTAACAGACAGGACCCTCAGCTGCAGGTCTGTTGGAGATTGCTAGAGGTCCACTCCAGACCCTGTTTGCCTGGGTATCAGCAGCGGAGGCTGCAGAAGAGCGGATATTGATGAACCACAGATGCTGCTGTCTGATCATTCCTCTGGAAGTTTTGTCTCAGAGGAGTACCCGGCCGTGTGAGATGTCAGTCTGCCCCTACTAGGGGGTGCCTCCCAGTTAGGCTACTTGGGGGTCAGGGACCCACTTGAGGAGGCAGTCTGCCTGTTCTCAGATCTCCAGCTGCATGCTGGGAGAACCATTACTCTCTTCAAAGCTGTCAGAGAGGGACATTTAAGTCTGCAGAGGTTACTGCTGTCTTTTTGTTTGTCTGTGCCCTGTCCCCAGAGGTGGAGCCTACAGAGGCAGGCAGGTCTCCTTGAGCTGTGGTGGGCTCCACCCAGTTCGAGCTTCCCAGCTGCTTTGTTTACCTAATCAAACAACTAACTCGGCAATGGCGGGCGCCCCTCCCCCAGCCTTGCTGCCACCTTGCAGTTTGATCTCAGACTGCTGTGCTAGCAATGAGCGAGACTCTGTAGGCGTAGGACCCTCTGAGCCAGGTGCGGGATATAATCTCCTGGTATGCTGTTTTTTAAGCCTGTTGGAAAAGTGCAGTATTAGGGTGGGGGTGACCTGATTTTCCAGGTGCTGTCTGTCACCACTTTCTTTGACTAGGAAAGGGAATTGACCCCTCGCACTTCCCGAGTGAGGTGATGCCTCGCCCTGCTTCGCCTGGTGCACGGTGTGCTGCAGCCACTGTCCTGCACCTACTGTCTGGCACTCCCCAGTGAGATGAACCCGGTACCTCAGTTGGAAATGCAGAAATCACCCGTCTTCTGCATCGCTCACGCTGGGAGCTGTAGACCGGAGCTGTTCCTATTTGGCCATCTTGGCTCCTCTCCACTGTATGATTCAATTTATATGAAATGTTTAGAATGGGCAAATCTATAGAGACAGAAAGATTAGTGATTTTCCAGGTCTGAAACTGGGGACAAATGGGAGGGACTCCTGATGGGCATGGAGTTTCTTTTGGGGTGATAAAATGTTCTAAAATCGACTGTGGTCATAGGAGCAAAACTCCGTGAACGTACTAAAAACCATTCAATTGTATACTTTCGGTGGGTGAATTCTATGGTGTGTGGATGATCTTAATAAAGTTGTTATTTTAGAAAAAAAATATGTCATCCGAGTCATATTTTAGCCCAGTCTGGAGGGAGCAAGAGATTGGGAAGTGAAGGCCATTCAGGCAAACAGGACAGAGTCACAAAGGCACTGTTCTGTGTGGACCTGGAGAGCACAAGCGGGTGCAACAGATGAGGAGGGAAAGACAGAGCCCCACAAAACTGAAATGACATGCCAGAAGTGGCTGTAAGGTCCTTAAAGTCAAGGTCTTAGCTTACCCTTCATCGTGTGTCCGGTACTCAGCACAGAGGAGACCTACCGCAGATATTTATCTGTTGATTGAGTGAATGCATAGTGAGCTAAGAACAAACCTTAAATACTTAGTGATAGTACCTAAATGAGATGACTGAGCTTCTCACTCCTAGGTCAGTCTTTGTTGTGCTATGTCTGATGGAAAGTTTTAGAATCAAGATGAGAATAACTCCTTTTATAATGATATTCATATTTTAGCAGTTATATATGTTGAAAATGTTTGATCAGTCTTTTTTATATTTAGTTGTTCTAGTAAGTATGTAATGGTATCTCATTGTGGTTTTAATTTTCATTTCCCTAGTGATGAATGGTACTGAGCGTTTTTTCAGATGCTTCTCTTCTGTCCATGTATCTTCTTCACATATATCCACTGCTACCATCTAGTTCAAGGTACTGTCGTCTTCAGCTGTGTTATTACAACAGTCTCTTTTTTTTTTTTTTGAGATGGTGTCTCGCTCTGTCACCTATGCTGGAGTGCAGTGGCACGATCTCGGCTCACTGCAAACTCTGCCTCCTGGATTCATGCCATTCTCCTGCCTCAGCCTCCCGAGTATCTGGGACTACAGGCGCCCACCACCACGCCTGGATAATTTTTTTTTTATTTGTATTATTAGTAGAGATGGGGTTTCACCGTGTTAGCCAGGATGGTCTCGATCTCTTGACCTTGTGATCTGCCCACTTCGGCCTCCCAAAATGTTGGGATTACAGGTGTCAGCCCCCATGCCCGGCCAGCAGCAGTCTCTTAACTGGGGCTCCCTGCTTCTCCTCATCTAGCCCCTTCACAGCATAAGGGCCAGAGAAAGTCTGTTAAACCTATATCAGCCGGGTGAGGTGGCTCACTCCTGTAATCCCAGCACTTTGGGAGGCTGAGGCAGGTGGATCAGGAGGTCAGGAGTTCAAGACCAGCCTGGCTAAGATGGTGAAATCCTGTCTCTACTAAAAATATAAAAATTAGCCAGGCATGGTGGCAGGTGCCTATAGTCCCAGCTACTCAGGAGGCTGAGGCAGGAGAATTGCTTGAACCCGGGTGGTGGAGGTTATGGTGAGCCGAGATTGCGCCACTGCACTCCAGCCTGGGCAATAGAGTGAGACTCCATCTCAAAACAAAACAAAACAAAACCAAAAAACAAACAAAAAAAACCTACGTCTGATCTTGTCACCCTTCTGAAACCATCCAGTGGTTCCTACCTCAGTAACAGTCAAAGGCAAAGTCGAACAGTGCCCTACAAGGTGCTAACCAGTCTGCCCCCACAATCACTTCAGAGCCTTGAACTCGCTCCTCTCTTCGCCGGGTTCTCTGAGATATCCTGTGGATCACAAAATAACCCTTCAAGTCATCGCTGAAATCATCTCTGTGAGACTTTCCTGACTACCTTGTTTTACGTTGTAAACCAGTTTCTGAGTACTCCCGCCCCCTTTCTGCTTTACTTTACTCCATATCTTACTCATTTGTTTATTATCATCTTTCCTTATCACAACCTTAGCTTCATAAAATTATGCCCTCTTTAGTTCGTACTCAACACATTCGCAGAAGCAAAACATGAATTGCATTGCATTGCTCTTCCATTTAGCAATTTGGAATGGCTTCCCATTTGCATTTAGAAACACGAGTCCAAACTCCTTTCTACAGTTTACAAGGTCCTGCATATCTCCCCACTGAGTGTCTTTCCACCCTGTTCTCATCCACCCTTCCCTTGTCCGTTCAGTGGAGCCTCCGTGGTTTGCCTTTAGCTTCTCAGACGTGCCATGGCCTTTGGATAAGCATCTTCCACATATATTCTTTCCCACTCTTCCTTTGCTTAACCAGCTCTTTTTCTTTCTTTTGGTTTCCAATTCAATGTCTCTACTTCACTGGCTACTAATGTATACTCTGTTATTCTCTCACAGCACCTCATTCCCCTCCTTCATGGAGCTTATTATAAGTTTTTTATTATTTTATTGTTCATTTGCTTTTAAACAATCAGTTTCTTCCATTAGAATGTAAGTTGTTTGAGGACAGAGACTTTTACTTGTCTTATTCTCTTTTGTATTCAGTGCCCCAGTGCCCCAGTTGCAATTAGGGTCACAGTAACTGGATGGATAGGTGGGTGAAGAGATGGCCAAGTGACTGCCTTAAGTAAATTTCTCATTTTACTACCCACTACCCGATGAACCTGAACAAGTTACTGAAAATGTGCAAGCTTCAGTTTTCCTCTTGGTAAAATGAGGATAGATACAATGCCTATCCTACCTCACAGGATTTTGTACATTTTAGGTCATCTATGTTAACCTCATAGTATAATGCATGACATATAATAACTGCTTAATACACACTAATAATTACTAGTTTTACTAATACTGTGATTCTTACCTTTTCCACCTTCATCTCTCTCCCATCTGTGTCCCATTTTATCACATTCCTTTCCAGAGTTATGATGATTACTGAATATGAGACTGCTGGTATGAACTGCCCAGTGCATAGCAGTGGAGCTATTGCCTAAGCTTACGTTAATCTAGCGTCAGGGCCAACTATCATTTGCCTTATTATTTATCAAACATGTCTCACTGTAAATTCTTATTAAGCTTAAAATTCAATTAAAACCCCTCATGGCACATATCTGCTGACCTACAACTGGGCAGTGAATACAGACATTTGCATTTACCTGTCTGGAACTTGGTCATTTTCGTTTGGGCCTGTTGTGTCAGCTTGTCCGAGCTTTCTTGGATCCTCTTTTCAACATATTGCCATAATAAATTATTGCTCTCAGGTTTATATCACAGACATATTTGATCAGCACATCGGTGGCATCCTCATTAAAGTTAGTGGTCTAAATAGTATAGCACAGAGAGCATCACAGAGCCAATAACCTGTAGCGTCCTTATAATTTGATATTTGCTGTTCTGTCTTCCATATGATTTGTTCTAACTGATGTTTAAGAACCAGATCATGTTTGTTTTTCTGTTTAAGAACCAGACCATTGCCTTCTTCAAAATAATTCTAGTCAAATAAAAAATTTTATTTTTATGCCTACTATGTATAAGTAGTTTGTTTGGATACCACTGACATGTGACAGAAGCTTGCATTGATGGCAGGTAATGAAGAAATTGGGCATGGATAGCTAAGAAATCAAAGTGCCTTTGTAAATATGGAGCAGATTTGTAGTTTGGCAGGATATAAACCCGTGTTGGGAAACTCCCAATGAGAGGGCAAAATCGAAATGGGTCTGCCTGAAATTCCATTTTGTTCATCTAGATAACCTGGATAAATGGGCTAAATTGGAAATTTGAGTCTTTAAAGTCATTTTTTGAGATTTCTCCTATTCATTCTATTGACTTACTCTCCATTTTAAAGTGTTTTGTCCTAATCATTTAACCTAAATCTATTTGTTCTATGCCTACTTTATTTTTCTTTATGAAAATGGGTGAAAGCAGGAATTATGCTAGTTTTCTAATTATCACAGCATATAAATTCAGTAATGTATATGAAAGTGTTTTCTAAAGTATGAAAAGCTGTATACATACATAGGAATAGAATGGATGGTCAATAAATTGAAGAGATGAGTTTACTCCTTTGTATGTGGAAGCTGTTAATTTAAAAGAACACACTCAAAATATTAGCTAAAAATCTACTTCACATTTTGGTGCTGCTTGCTAAAATTAGTTAGAAAATATAGGTTATTTTTGAGTTAAAACCAAGTTCAATAAATTCTTAAGTTCCTCAAATAGAATTTTACCGAAATATTTACATAACCCACAGCTAAAGTGAGTTTTCTAAAAACTCCCCATAAGGTGAGATCACGTACACCATGTCTCAGTACAGAAGGATTTTTTTTTTTCAATCAGTTATGTCTCTATAAATAAACCTAGTTTTGTTGTTAAAATTGCTGTTTCCTCTTCACATAAGAACATTTCATTAATTTTGGTGAAAACCTTCCAACAAAATAAGGTTAAATTGTCCAGTTTTCCAGTGGAAGAGGAATTATTTTGTGTCACCAACAAGCAGAGTAACAGCTTAAAGGTAAGTTGAACACAGACATGCTGTTTGGGTGGTCTAATATTTTGCATCCATGCATAAATGTTAGTAAGAGCCTATAGGTGAGAATGCTTTAGGTATGTTTTTAGTAATACTTTACCTCTGCGACTCTCTTTAGGATTTGGGAGCCAGAGCATTGATACTGATATTGTCTGTAATTAGGTACACCAAGGAGCAACAGAAACTGGGTAGGTAGGTAGGTAGAGAGAGGTGACCTCAGCTACAGCCGGTGTGTTTGTATAGGCAAGAAGAGGAGCTGTTTTCCATGGTCTGAACTATTATGTGATCCAGACTACAAGAATATGACTTCCTTTTCTCAGTTGTTTGAAGTTCATTTAGTGAAAAATTAAAATACAGTTTCCTACAAAACAAAATCATTTAGTTTGAACTGGAAGGCTGGGAGATCTGCAATAGGTACAACAAACGTTTGAGGTTTTCTTGGTTTGAGAGAAAATAAACATTTTCTTTTGTCCTAGCACCTATACCAAACAGTAATATTGACAAAAACCAAACCTAAGAAAATGCATTTTTTTCTCTAAATTAAGAAATAATATGTATGGCTTTAAGATACTGCTTAAAAAAAAGAGTAAGTCTTACATTTGTTCTAGTTGTCAGAGATTGACAGAACTAATAAGAGAATAAAAGAGCAAAATGAAAAAGTTCTTGTTGATTAATAGTTGTCTGAGGAGAAACAGATGATATGTTTTCTTTATTGCATTGAAAAGTTAATTATTGCCAATAGAAGCTTATTTATGCTTGTAACTGAGTTAGTGTTGTGGCTTGGCATTATTCCACATTTGAAGGGAAATGGGTAACGGCGAAGAGTCTGGAGCTTGAGTTCTAGTACAGCTGAGTGGGCTTAGTGAGTGGTTTAACTTCACTGGATCCCACGTTCCCACCTGTAAAGTGAGGCGATAGATTAAGATGATGACTGAGGTGTCTTGTGTCCCTAACTGCATCGTTTTTTCCTAAAGGCCTATTTTGTTTTTTATAAAACGAAATATTTTATGTTCACAGGGGAGTTTACTCCCAAATGTTTTTGGGACCATTTAGATAGGAGTACACTTTAGAAAAAAATATAAGCAGCACAGTATTTAAAAAACAGGAATTGTATTTGCTAAATAAATACTGTACATCGAAGTCTTGAAAGTTAGGTACAAAATAACCCAAAAGTTTCATTGTATATTCCCTTTAGCAGTCAGAATATTTGATTATTTTCTAGACAGTTTCTGTAAGAGTACCATTTGATATGAGAGTTTTAATTTGTGATAGTAGAAAAGTAATAAAAATGTGTGCACCATCTAAGAGACAAAATAGTTTTGCCAAAAATTGCCTTTTGTTCTGGTTAAGAATAAATGGGCCAATTTCTTTTACACAATAATTTTTAGTAGCAGATACCATATCTAAAACACTATATTTACTATGGCAATGGTAGCAGACTAATTATCTAGCTTTCTTTGGAAATTGTAACTTTTGTAGTTGTCAATACTTTTATATCTACAGTAAAAAGTTTTTGGCTTTGAAAAGTATGCCTGCATATATGTTGGTTTTCCTGTAATTTTAGTATCTGAGAAAATATTCCATCTGAAGCATATGTAGAAGTATAGAAAACTGTTGAAATTCCGTTCTGAAATGACCTTTAGGCTGCTCTTCATTTAAGGTAATAGTGTCAATTTTGAACAAACTGTCTCAAAAACTGTTTATTTAATTTAGGATTATGAATGGCATCCTTGTTGCTTTTTAAGTATTTTTAACCTCATAATGAGAACCTGAGAGCATTGTAAATACATTTAATAATGAAAAAGATCTTTTCTAAACTTGAAGTCAATAATAAACTTCTTGCGTTTAAATTGACTTATGAAGTTTTCTTAAGGCAAAATCAGTTATAACTTTATGAATAGCAATATTTTCAGTTCATTTAAATTTATTTTACTTCTATAGATAGTGAAGCATCTTTATCTTATTTGAAAGTGCCTGTCATTCTCTTATTTATTAAAATTGCTTTACTGTGGTTTTTATATTTAGTCTTGCTTTTTACTTGTGTTTAGCCATATTTCTACACATAGGGAATGGCGCAGGAGCTACACCACTGTAATTAGTAGTGGGCAATGTGACCAAGTTTTTTTAATCTTATATTTCAATATAATTTCAATGCAATTACTCTATTGAGTAATTAATAGCTTTGATGTTTAGACATAAGTGAATATAATTAGCCCAAAATATAACAACATAATATGAAAATGATGTTTAGACTTCACTTAATGAGTCCTGAAGCCCTAATATCAATACTTATAATTTCCTGCTGTAAATTTTTATGAAAACTAAGTAAGAGTATTATAATAATTTCTGTTACTTACTGTAGCCCAGATGATTGTACATTTGAGGAGGAAATGATGTACCTTAGATGTATCATTGGACTTGCACTTGTTTTTTTATCAAAATGATAGGGAATCAATTAATATTTTAATAGTTACAAAAGAAAGTGAAGAGAAGAGTGAAATAGCTTGGATATTATTCCTATATAGTGTGTATATGTGTGTGCATATATGTATATGTAGATAGATATACGTATATATAAAATTGGCCATCTGGATCGTATATATATATATCTATAATGTCTGGCACATTGCACATAGCAGGCACATAGTATGTGCTCAAAAATATTTATTGTATTGAATTGAGAGCTTGGGAAGGAATAGTTTAAGGGAATAAATTAACAGTTTGCTTTCCTAAACTGGAATTATTTTATTATATTTTATTTTTGCTTTGGATGATTTTCTCAGTTGGCAAAAAAAACTATTTTCAAATGGTAATAAAAGTCAATAACTGTAATGAATATTCCTTTTATTATGCTATGATATGTTTTCCTGCATTTTGGGTAACTCTTTAAAGATTGTTTTTCTTTGGTAATTCTTTTATCTACCAGCTTTTGTACTTTTTAGATTTTTTGTTTTTATTCACCATTGGAAAGACTACTTTTTTTATATGGAGATGTCCCACCAGAAAAGATTGTTTTCCTGGTTTTTTGCAGTTCATTTTGAAAGAAACAACTCCAGGTTTATTTTTCATTTGAATACACTAGTGTAGCAAGAAAAAATCCTTTTGAAGTGCTTTCAAAATGATTAGGTCAGGGTTAGGTGTAATTTTTTTTTTTACATAAATTTAGAGTTGCTATTTAAAAAAATTGTGCCAATTTGTTAGCAAACACAGGTCAAAGGTACCTTTATACTGGTGACTTTCACCTCAGAAACAGTGGGGTGATCTTCACCAGCCACCCTCTTTCTGCTTTTCTGCCAAGGGATCATGGCTTGGTCTCAGGGAAGAAAGGAAGGAGTCCCAGTTTCTTCCTGGTACTTTTGTTTACTAATGTACCAAGGGCTATTTTATTAAATAGCATTATAAGTCAACTTGAATATATTACATATATTTAATATATGCATTCATATATAATATTAATATAATAATATATGTATATCTTAAAATAGCTGTATATATCTAAATATTATATGTAAATATACATATGTATAAAATTAGTCTTATATATTAACATTTTAAGTGGAAAATGATTTTTTCTTTCATTAAATTGGAATGTCAAGTACATCGCTGACATAATTTCCTTCTAGAAAATAAGAAGCCAGCTAGACACAGTGGCTCATGCCTGTAATCCCAACACTTTGGGAGGTCAAGGCAGGAGGATCCCTTGAGCCCAGGAGTTCAAGACCAGCCTGGGCAACATGACAAAACCCCATCTCTACAAAAAAAATACAAAAATTAGCCCGGCATGGTGACACACACGTGTAGTCCCAGCTACTTGGGAGACTGAGGCACGAGAATCTCGAGCCAGGGAGGTTAAGGCTGCAGTGAACTGTAATCTCACCAGCCTGGGTGACACTAAGACAATGAGACCCTGTCTCAAAAAAAAAAGAAAAAGAAGAGAAGAGAAAAGAAGGGCCAAACTGTTACTTTTCTGAGCCTTTCTTTCTTTAGAAATCATAACATTTGGGTGGTCATAGCATATTAAAGGATTCCTTTTATATGTATACCAAGCAAAGGAATATAGGTCTACATTAGTCTTTTTAGTTATGTTCTCTCCACAAACATTATAAGACCATCATATTTAAATGTCCCAATATAGCATTTTATAGTATGTGCAGTAGAATAGATGCCATAGAATTACCAGCTTTGCAAAACAAGGAACTGCCAAATATCCAAAATGTTTTGAGTTTATTAACTTCGTTAACATAGCTCTTGTGATACAGCTCTGAACAAAACATAGAAACATTCTCTTGGATGATAGTTCATTTAGGTGGATTTGTCAGTGATTGAGCACCATTCCTGTGATGTTTTTCCTACAGATACAGTAAACATTGTAGTCCTCCAGTAGTCAGGTACTAAAAACAGTCAACTCCCAGCTGAGTGAGGGGGAAGAGCGGTATTAGGAAACCGCTTTCAAAATCTTTACGTGATATCAGACCCTTGATATTTGTAGGGACAAATCTCAGATCTTCACAAGTGAAGGCAAAAACAATGAATTTCTCCTAGTAAGTATAGTAAGGTATAACAGGTCCCTTCAACCTCTAGAATGTTTATAAACATAGACTAAAAGTTATTTGTGAAGCCAGTGAAATAAATCCTACTACTAAGATAAACTCAGTGCATTTCATCCCAGTGGAGTGACATTTCAGGAGGGGGTTATGTTCCAAGTTCAGCCCAAAAGGTTGAATATTGCATGTGATCAAAATTACTTTAAAAAAACTCATAAATTCCTCATAATTTAATAGTCTACATGGATTTGTCTGTATTGATTTTATGTGCATTTAGAGCCATATATTCCTGCCACATTGGAGACATTCATACCCTATCTCAAAGATTTTAACCCACATCATTTTACTTTCATTGTTGGGATAGATTGCTGTTTAATCAAATGGGGAGTCAATAAACAAGTTGACTTGTGTTTGGCAATGTTTGTGCTTCGTATGAAAAATATACCTGTTTCTTAGATGAAATCACCACATAGTGTTGTCAGATGGTCATACTATGAAAGGTACACATGTGCTGTGACTGACCAAGGGCTCAGTGGATTCATGTCTCACTCTTCATGCTCACTCCAAGGCATTCACTCACTGAGTTGAATGGTGGGTGAAGTCACCCATAGTTCTTCCATTTATCTCTTTCTGTTACATGTTACAACTCTACTATATGTTCCTATTGCAGTAACTATGAACCATCTGATTTTATGGTCACAATGTTTGAAGACAAGGATGAAATGTACCACATAGCAGGGTGATAAGAAATTGCATCTCTTGAGGGCCATTTACATCAAACTCAAGAGCAGAAACAGGGGACCTTAAAAGTAAGAAATGAAGGATACAACCTGGGCAAGAGACAGGTGTGCTTCTGAAGTGGTAGGTTTTTTAACATTGTGATTGATGGCTGTCTTTTATAGTTCAGCTCTTGATACATTTTCTGGTATTGAACCAATGCAAAACTTATTGTCAGACAATTTTAAAACTCCACACCATTGACAGATGATAACTGGTGTGGTCAACAATTAGGAGATTTGTATATTTGACTCCTTCATTATTTTAAGACTTTTCTATTTATTTCAACATTGTCTTTTTTCACTTTATCTCTTTTTACTCACAATTTCGGGTTGTCTTTATCCATTTCAATCTGTAATCTGAATCCACCTCTCCCAGTTACTCTTGGCGATATTCACAATACCTTAACAACTCTTCTGCAATGCATCATTTGAAAAATGTATCACCTCTCTTTTATAGCTGTCCAACAATCACATCTTATTTCAGGTTTTTCCCTCATCCAGGGCTATCTTAATGTTCCTCTACACCTTTTATGTCTGCTCCTAGCATCAGCAGACATAAAAAGTCAAGATCTTTATCTATGTATGCAAATATGTCAGCATACAATACCTTGAACATTGTTAATATTTTACTCATTTAGAACACTGAAAAAGCATGATAGGATTAGGAGCAAAAAAGGCCCTATATGATTTTAAAGAAAAAAAATTACAGATTTAATGAATGGCCTGATATTTTGTTTACGATGATTAGAAACTTACATTAATAAGAGTTCAAAGCAAGTTTTTTTTTTTTCATTTTTGGCAAACATAAAGTCTTTATTAAACCTGTCCCAAAAAAGTAGAGATACCACCTGAATTCATTTTTGTAAACTGACCGCAGAGTTGTAATGATTCTTTTGCCACTGAATCTCCTGGCATGACAGAACAGTGGTGTAAACTTGGCTTAGTCAAAAAGTCTGCTGTATTGTCACAATGTAATACAGTCAGCTTTATATCAGATGTCTTAAATTCTTCTCTTCTTTAGACACATACTTTTAGAAAGGCACTTCTTTCTTGCCATAGTTCCATTTCATCTGTTTTGAACACTTGTTTTGGCTGAGAGCTACGTTAGCTCTGAGGAAGTGCTTCTGAATTTAAGTGATCAGTTGATGCCACTTCTGTTAACATTATGCAAAGAAAAAAAGTTTCTTAAAATTCCTTAAAGAATATTTGCTTAGAGTAAGAATTGATTAAATAGCCACATTGGAAGCAATTGGAAAACTGAAAAGTTCCACAAAAATGTTGCATATGTTATTGGGAAGGCTGAAAGGTTAAGTTGCACGTTGATTCTTAGGCTGGCATGGCGTTCATCATGTTGTAAAAGGTGTAGACAGTTGGGCCTGAGGCTAAACAAATCCAAACCTCAGGACGTCTTCAAGTCACTAGCCCTAAAGTCTCCTGCGGAAATGCTTCTTCAGAGTGAACCAGGCCCAGGGCTTTGCACACTGAGATCCTTGTGTTTGGTAGCATGATATTTGACCCATGTCATCTGAGTTGTATCTTCTGTTGTCTCTGTGCTATTTGTGTCTTCCACCTATGTCACATTATAGGCCAAGAGGTTTTAGAAGGCAGACTGTGTCATTTCCTCTTTATTTTCTGTTATATCTAGGATTGTTTAGGGAGACAATATGGTGTAGTAGAAGGATTATAGGACTTAAAATCAGACTAACTCCGTTTTGAATCTCAGCTCTGCCACTGTATAATCTTATGTAAGTTACTTAACATCTGTGAGCTTCAGTTTTCTCATCTGTAAAACAGGAATAGGATACTTATTTTTATATGGTTGTCATGAACACAGAATGAAATTTTAAAATATAAAATGCTAAGACAGTGCTTGGTATATCGTAAGCACTCAAAAATGATAGCTGGTATCAGTGTTACTATTAAGTCCACAATAAAAGCATTAAGTCAGCGTTATGTGCAATCAACAATGGTAACTTTGAACAGGATTTCTAGAATGGTATCGGCAACCTTCTACATCTGCTACAGTGAAGAGGACAATCATTTTTGGCTGTTTCTAAAATGAGTTGCTACTTATAATATCCTTTTGTTCACATAGGCTGGTTCCTCAAGTGTCTAGCTTGGAGAATGAGTCTTAGAAATAAATTTTGCTATATTCTAGACCAGCGCTATGCCAAAAAATTTTCTGTGATGATGAAAATATTTTATACCTGCACTTTCCAATATGGTAGCCATGGAATCACCATGTGGATACCAAGCACTTATACTGTGATTAATGCAAGTAAGGAACTAAATTCTTTATTTTAATTAGCTTAAATTTAAATAGCCAAAGCAAGCTAGTGCAGCTCTAGACAAAAATTTACTAATGATTTGACAAAATCAATCTTAACATCTATAAGTTAATAAAAGTATGAACTGGTAAATACTAAATTTCCAATGAGTACATATTTTACACACACAGAACTTTATATAAATGATTATTTTCTCCCAAGTGAGAGATTATATGTTTCAATTTTCAGTATTATGTACTACCTTACTAATGGAAATATATTCTTTCATCCATTGGCTTCTGAGTGATAAATTCACATTGTCAAAATTTGTCAGCCTCAAATCCACCAGTTCCTTCTTTTAACTTATGAGGATTTTTGGATCTGGTCTTCTTACTATTCTGTAATTTTTCTTCTCCTCATTCTCATCTTCTGTTACATAAACAAGTCACCCTATATGAAAGATGGCAAAATAATTTTTAAGTCACCTAATGTTTAGTAGCAGGAATAAATCACTACCATTGAGGTGTTATAGTTTATGCTTCTTTTTCTTTCCAGGCAAATTTATCCTTTTGAATTAAGATGTTATATAATTTTTCAAATAGGTTTTGCATTCATTTCTTTGGATATTTTTTCTTAGGAAATCAGGAAGAATGTATAGTAGAATTTCTTTTAATGAAACTTTTTATTTGGTTCTACTTAATTTATGTAAAAAATATATTTTAATTATCTGAAGTACAGAATGCTTCTCAAATTATAGGATTGTGAAATCAATTTTATAGATTGAAGCAAGAAATGTTTTTTTTAAGAAGTGGAATTGGCCAGGCATAGTGGCTAATGCCTATAATCCCAACACTTTGAGAGGCTGAGGTGGGAGGAGTGCTTGAACTCGGGAGTTCAAGACCAGCCTGGGCCATTTAGCGAGACTTTGTCTCTACTAACAATTAAAAAAAACTTATCTGGGTATGGTGACGCATGCCTGTAGTCTCAGCTACTTGGGAGCCTGAGGCGGGAGGATCACTTGAGCCCAGGGGGTCAAAGATGCAGTGAGCTGTGATCACACCACTACACTCCAGCCTGGGTGCCGGAGTGTCTCAAAAAAAAAAAAAAAAAAAAAAAATATATATATATATATATATATATATATATATACACACATATATATATATATATACACACATATATATATATATATATAAAAGATAAGATAAAAGAAGTAGAATAAAATAATATGGGATAGGAAATGTCAGAGCACATCACACATAGTAAGAGTTAATATTATTTCATTAAATGCTTCTTACATTTATATGTGTGTGTGTCTCTGAATTGTGATTTAAAATGGATTTTTTTACTATGGATCTTGGCCAAAAAAATGTTTGAAAGCAACTGCATAATTTATTGTACGATGTGGTGAAGGCAGTGAAGTCAGAAGATCTGGTTCAAGGCTTGAGTGTACTGCTTTAGACAATTTTCATGTCTTCGACCCTAAATTTCTTATATGTATAAACAGAGATACCTGCCCTGTATGTTTCATGCAGTTGTTTCAAAGATCAAATAAAATTCTAAGGTGATGTATAGTTGTAACACTCCTTATTCCTTTCAAGTAATAATTTTATATTGACAAAACTCAGTGGCTTGCGCCAACAATCATGTATGTTTATATGTATGAGTCTGCAGGTCAGGTAAGCTTTGGCTGATCTGTGCTCTATTTGACTGGGTGTTTCTGCTTCAGGTTGTGGGTTGTGCATTGTCTGGGCTATGGTTGGGGTTTGGGTCTGATCTCCGTGTATTCTTTCTGTGGTCTAAGCTGAAGGGGCAGCGGCTACCCACTGCATACACTTCTCATGGTTAATCACCAGAATATGAGCCAAACATAAACATATTTATGATTTTTGCTTACATTATAGCCATGCAAATTCCACTGGCCAAATGACATTATATGGCTAAGCCGAAAGTCCCTGGGGAGACACAATGTATTCCACTCTCAGTGGAAGGGAGATGGGAGTGAATATTTGCTGAACAACAGTCTAAATAAACTATCATATTACCCCAAAACTTATTAAACCCACACGTTTATTAACTGCCTCATTCTTAAATATAAAAGGATAGCCAAGTATTATCCTGTATTGAGGAAAACCTACAACATAATGGAGAGTCCAAATCAGACAAACAAGAAAGGAACGTGGAGGAAACTGAGGCAACATATAATAAGCAAAGGAAAACATTTAAATACTATATATTCTAATAGGTAAAATATTATATTCACAGATTAAAAATAGCCATGCTATGTAAAAAAGTGTCAATAAAAACAAGAAATAGCTCGTAGAAATACAAAATGGGTAGAAAATTTTCTTAACATTCAAAATTAGGTGTCATCAGTCAAAGAAATCTTCCAGAAGTTACAATCAGAAGACAGAGATGGAAAATATAAGACAATGAGATAATCAGTCCAACAACTAATGTCCTGGAGCTAAAGTGTATGGCATTAAAATAGTTTAAAATAGTAGAAGAAAACATCCTCAAACTGAAAAAAATAAGCCTTCAGATTGAAAAGGACTCCCTGAAAACTCCGCACGAGGAATGAAAAACAGCTCCATTCTAAGATTCAGCATTGCAAAATTTCAAAATGACAAGGAAAAAGAGATGACTGTAAAAGTTTCCAGAAAGAGAAAAATGTAAATCATAGACCAAGTACTAAGAATCAGAATGGTCTAGGGTTTTTCAGTTGTACTATTAGGATCTAGAAAACAGTGGAATAGTTCTTAAAAATCCTGAGTGAAAACTAATTTCAAAATAGAGTTTTATACCCAGCCAAACAATCAAGTGTACGCCTACAATAATAGCATTTTCAGGCATGCGAATACTCGAAAATGTGTTTTTCGTGTACCTTTTCTTATTAAAGCTACCTGGAGATTGTACTTCGACCAAAAAAGGGAATAAATTGAGAAACATGATGACTTATGGCACAGAAAACAGAGAACTCTAAAAGAGCATAGGGAAGGCTTGACACAAGATAGAGATCAACCAGGCCATACATAAGGTGCCAAGAAGGATATATCCAGGAAAAAAAATTCTTAAAAGAACATACACTTTATCTAATATGTGCAGTTATTTAAAAAAATATTACTGATGGTTGTTTAACAGATATGTTTGAATATTTGGGGGAAAATGTCAGTTATCTAGAAAAATAAACTATTAAAAAACTAGACAATTCTAGAAATAATAAAATGATACATAAGAAAATTAATTTAAACAAGATAATGCTTGTCTTAGCAGTGAGCAAATTTTTCATAATCATTATAATGTAAATGAACAACTGACTAATGCTTTAACCAAAATCATTATATGGGAGCATGAGGTGGGCATGTAGGGTGGGTGGTGCGAGACCCAAATTGTCACCCTTCTTCACATAAGAAAGGTCTAATATTGAAAACTTAAGAAATAGCAGTATAAGTTTGTCTTTTAAAAATATGAAGATAAACATCAGAAGAACTAATGTTGTGTGCCATTGGAGATTAGGTTTGAAATCGGGGAGGTAGACCATGGGCACTGCTGTTCCTTGTTATGAGCCATTTAATACTATGTGACTTAAATTAGGTGCATTACTTTGATGGGCAAATTTAATCAACAATAAAAAGAAAGTTAACATATGCCCATGATTAAGAAAAAAACTTCTTACAGTGTAGAGGGATATAAATGAACAGCATCAAGTCTCCCCTTTTCCAAATTCGATCCCCAGTACTGTTTTCTTGCAGTGACCACTTTTAACAGTTTCTACTTTGAGTTATTCTGGTGGTTAGTCATGACTTGAAAGATATCTTTTGATAAGGCGTAAAGCTATCTGGACCTGCCTTTGCCCAGTTAGCCAAAAGATGGCCACATCAAACTGCACTGTAGACATGCAGGTTAATAGTGTGCTTTGAGAGTAATGTACAATTGGCCTATGGCTGTTGTTGGTCTTTCATCCCCAAGCTGCTATATACGGCCAGGGAAGCAGCCCTGACCTAGTTGGGTGAGGCAAAGGGTTATCCTGCCAGTGGGAGCATGGCATTTCTGGCAAGAGATTTCTCTTCTAACGGTTGGACTTGGTGCCATGGCAGATTTTCCTGACTCAGGGAGTAAGTGTTGAGCCCTGGTCCAGCTGGTTAGATTATTTGTTGATTTTGATTATCTGCACCAATAAGCTCTTTCGTTGGCATGGATAATCAGAAGCAGGCAGTAATTTTCCATCTTCCTAACAAAAACGCATTTCACATTTTGAAAATTACAGTTGATGAAGTTTTATTCAGTTTTCACCAAAGTACTGCTTTATTGAAAAGGGGGAAGTTTTGTGAATTAAATTGAGAACTCTTTAGAGATAGTCACATATTCTTAGGTGGGTCATTTTTTCTTATCACTTTGCTGTTCTTGAAAGAGAGAGGGAAAAATCAGTAATAATGATATTCACTGTCTTTTATTCAGCTCTTACTATGTGCTAGGCACTCTGCCTAATTTAATCTTCACAACAGCTTTAGAAGCTTGTTATCACACCGATTTTAGAAGGAAGAAACTGTATAACAGTCTAATGACTTGTCTAAGGTCACAGAAAAGTGCCAGAGCTATGTCTGGAGCCCTGATATGTGTTGGCTGTTAGACCCATGTTCTTTACCTCTGTGTCTGGACTGTCTTGCAACACAACCCTTGACTTTTTATTACATGAGGAAAAGAAAGCAGCTAATTTATACTTAAAACCTAATTACCAGTGTAAGGTACATACGTTGTTATTGTTGCATAGTGCTTACAAAAATTGTATCTTTTCTTTTTAAAAAAGTTTGGAATTTTATACGTTTTCTATTACTGTCATTCTTTTGTCTTCTCTCAATTCAAAATTCCAGAGTCATCTTTGGTCTTCCGATTCCTCTCCTTTTATTTCCATAAAATCACCATTTTCTCTTTATATTTCTGTTTTAAGTTCCTCCACTCCTCATGTCTGGAATACTGCAATTATCTTTTCATGGTCTCCCTTCTGCCATTCTTTGCCACCTTAAACTGATTGTACACATTGATCCAGTTTTCTCAAGCTCAACCTCTGTCATATTGCATACCTGTTTAAACCATTACTGTCACCCTATTATCTATAAGAAAAATGTAGCGTTATTAATCTACAATTAAAGAGCTTTCATAATGTGATCTAAAGTATCACTCCAGAGCTTTTGTGCCCTTACTTCTTTCTCACTTTTCTTGCTCATGCGAATATATCCCTCATCTGGCTACTGAGGCATGAATTTTCTCTATAACTCAGTTGGTGTTCTTATATGCTTTGCATTTTGATAGTCTTCTTGTGTATATGTGTCTCATTTACCCAGATGAATTATTAACTACTGAGTTTAGAGATGGGAACTCTGAATTCATATTATTTAGTATAGTGTCTTACATATAGGACTGTGTAAGAAAATTAATGAATAAATTTTTGAAGTTTTAAAGTTAACATATAATTCCAATTCTGTATTTCTTTGCTTTTGTTAATTTTATAAATGTTAAACTACAAATTTAATAGTCTTTATTATTTTTATCTCTTTAATTATATTTAATTATGAAATTGGAAATACATGGGTATAATTTTAATTACACAATATTTTAAAGAAATAAGTCAGTTTAACTTAGTATTCCAATTTGAAAGATACAGAAAATCTACATTGAATGAAAATGATACAATTATTTCATAGTTTTTCAAATAAGCCAATATTTGAGAACTGTACTAAGTTATTATATTGTTGGTTAATGTATGGTTTTGATGGAGATAAACTGAATATTTATACTGTTATGAACACAAGAAAAAATGTAAATGAATTGTTTAATTTATCCTCCATGATGTATCAAATGTAGTTGGAGATTGTTCAGAATATTGAATAAGGACATGAGGAAATTTGGAAGTTTATTTAAATACTAAATTTAAATCCCTCTACTTACACATGATTTTGTTTTCCAAAAGGAGGTTGCAATTTTTTCTGTATCAAATTTGCTTCTTGCTTTCTGCTGAATTTGAAAATGTTTCTGCCCTTTTTTTTTTTCTTGTTTTAATAGCCTAAATATTTTTAAAGGTTCATCTTTTATTTTCTTTGGCTTAATTTTACAGATGTTCTATTGATAAATAAATATTTCTACTTTAATATATAAATTATTTAAAATTATGTCCTATATAAGGTATTTTTGCTTTGAAATATTTGAGTTTCAGTAAGATAAGTATAATTTCATCCTAAAACCAAAAAATAAACCTCCATAAATTTTATATATTCATATTTATTAGTCTTAGAGTGTTGTTGTTGACTTTTTAAATTGCAAATTTAAGTGGAAATATTATTTTAGCTCAGAAATCTCATACACTCTCAATGCTTAAATTTCTCATGCTGTTTTTTTTTCCTGGATTATTTTTTCCAAGTAATATTGAACATCATAATCATGCAATTTTTTTACACCTCACATTTTTCTAAAGTATCTCCTAAATTGTTTATTTTACCTTTAATTTGGGTTTCAAAACACCCAAATGAAGCCATAAATTTATCTTTTAGAATAAAAAGTACATACTTGGTAAATCACTGCATGTGTCTGATTGAATCTCACACAAAAATGTTACATTTTAAAGGTAGTGGCATTTTAAGTAAATATTACTTTTTAAAGGGAACGACTCTTAGAATGAAAGTGCAATTATCCACTTTGACTACTCTCATTTAATCATTTCATTTTTAAAATTAGACTTCATTTTACAATCCAAAATAAAACCTCACTCATGTGCATTTTTGGATGTGCTAATTCCTTTTGTCATAAAATGGAAGCTAGCCTAAATTTTCTAATAATTTTTTATCATATTGAAATTCATGGCAAAAAATAAAAATGAGCTAATTTTGAATTCGAGTGCATGTATTTTATGTGGATGCTTTCCCCCCTTCTCTCTACCTAAGGAAATAGAGAAATTGAGAATAGAACTGGGTGAAAGCAAACAACACTTGGAACAGGCGCAGCAGAAGGCAGCCCGGGCCAGAGAGGAGTGCCTGAGACTAACAGAACTGCTGGGCGAATCCGAGCACCAACTGCACCTCACCAGGTACTCCCTAATCCCATTATGCGCCATAGCACCGATTTCATTCCACTGATTTTTGCCACAGGCTTCCAAACAGTTGTTAGAGTTAGTCTTAGTCATTCAATTTACACATAGCTTTCAGGCATATTAAGAAAAGTGGAGATGTGGTAAGCAAAACACCCAGACATGTGAATGATAAGTGTGGCAGGGAATTACTGATAGATTACAAAACCTTTCATCTACAATGCTCAAATATTTAGGTGATTCTCTATCAATATAAGCAAAATGACATATTTCTCCTACCACCACTACTACCTCTTCTGCTAATTCTACGTCTAATAAAAATCTTGAACTGAAGGATGTGAGGAATTTATTTAGGAAAATAATAAAATACTGTCAGTGGTGAGAGAGACAAAGTAAATAAATTGTAAGATGCAAATTGAAATGGAACTGATACAAAATAAGGAATCTGCATCCTAAGGAGGTGTAAAATTTCGAGATGAAATAGATTGGCACTGCTTATGTTCAAATCATTATTATAACCAGGCTTACACCATTGAGGTTTCAAATTACTTCATTTCCATCATGAGATTTTGTGATGTGATCATCATTGTCAGCAACTTTAGTAAATATGTAGCTCGGCCCTAAATTACAGTAAGACTCTTTAGGTTGTAAGCATTGTGAATTTGCTGCATTGGAAACACACACACACACACACAGACACACACACACATAAATACACACACAGAAAGAAAAATTCAAACAGAGAAAGTAGATATTTCACTTTATCATATGTGGTTTCTTTTCACTTTGAGTTTTATTACGATTTTTCAGTGTTCACATCAAGCCTTTGGGGTTGCTCAGTTCTTAGAGTTTTTCAGTTTTTAGAGAGAACTTTGTTTAAATAAACATGTAAGTTTATGATATTTGGTTTGGTTTATAAATTAGAAAAACATTGGTCTTCCAATCATAGTAATATGTTGAATTTAAACTATGAAAGGGGACTGATCCCTTTTACATGAAATATGACAATGTAATTCTGAGCACGGTATGCTAACAGATGGAGAAAAGCGCCACTTGAACAGCCTGCATTTGGAGAAAAAAATATTCTAGAGGTTGGTGAACCTCCCAAAGTTTTGGGTGAGTGTTAAGATGCCTCTGGTTCTGTTAAAATCAAGCCTTGTATAAAACATTTTGTTATGATAATATTCCAAATGATTTGACATCTTCCCTTTTAAACAAAAGAAAGAGGAAAGAAAGAGAAAGCAAAGAAAGAAAATAAATTATTAATACATGTATGGTATCTAGAAAAAATCTTAATAGATGAAACACATACATGAGAAAAAAATTGCTTAATACTGCAGAATAATAACTGTTCTTTTAATGCTCATTTAAAGTATTGTCATTGTAGAAGTGAGAACATAACGTTAGCATAATTCCTGTGGTTATTTAATCTTAGAAGTTTCAGAATTTAGCTTCATCATGGTAATGTTAATAGTTTTTCTTTTCTGTCAGACTTCTATTCAGAACCAACCATTTGTGTGCTAAGCACTGCAAAACCTCAGAAATAGGACAGCTTTTAACGTCTCAGTGTGGCTGAGCTTCAGTAAATAAATATTAATGCTGGTTTTGCCCCTTTTGCCATTCTGTCTTATTCAGAGAGTTAATTTCTGAAGTCAAAGTCCGTAGAGACTTTTCCCGTGTAGTATCAATTTGTAGTGTTTGACAAGATCAATTTCTTGCAAGTAGAGCATATTAAGATGCAGCAACTGCTGAAAATGGACGAGTGGTAACTAATTCCTTTGTTCTTAAGAAAAACGGTTTTGCTTGGTTCCATAGA
This sequence comes from Nomascus leucogenys, assembly GCF_006542625.1. Taxonomy (NCBI): domain Eukaryota; kingdom Metazoa; phylum Chordata; class Mammalia; order Primates; family Hylobatidae; genus Nomascus; species Nomascus leucogenys. Next base: position 4,881,516 of record NC_044385.1, on the reverse strand, counting down.
AAGCTTTTTTTGGTTGAGCTTTATTTAAACCAATTCTACTAAAATTTAAACGTAGTTTTACAGGAAATAAAAATTATTTTCTAAGTGCGGTACTCTTTTGTAAGCATTTTATGCTTAGTCTGGGTTCGTGTTTTATAAAATCCACATTCATAAATTTAAAGATGACAATTAGAAATGCAAGGAACTGTGTATATCTCCCCTTTGCACTGACAATGTGACTTGGTTGTTGGGCTATTTCTGATATACAGTACTTTTTTGTTTTTTTGTTTTTTTTTTTAAGTTTGCCACCCCTCCCCATGCTTTATTGATTCAGTATACTCAGGTGTGTGACTGAGAAATGTTGTGTCATTCTTTTTCAGTGTAGATCAGCTGAAATACATAATTCCCACGCAGATAACACCTTACCACACAGTCTCAACTTAAACACTTCAAATGGCATATTCTAAACAAAGTTTAAAATTGAATATGAAAACCATGTTTAAAGTAATGATGAAATAAGGATCCAAATCTTTAGAGGCAAAGAAAATTTAAAAACTGTAGTAGAAATCTTTACATCAACCTAAAAGAAAAATAGCCTACCACTTTTTTGGTGTTTCTCCTTATTGGATTTTAAAACGGTAAATAGAGGCCAGGCACAGTGCTCACACCTGTAATTCCAACACTGTGGGAGGCCAAGACAGGGGAATCACTTGAGGCTAAGAGTTCGTGATCATCCTGAGCAACACAATGAGACCCCATCTCTACAAAAAAACCCAAAAAATATTAGTCAGGCATGGTGGTGCACCTATAGACCCAGCTATTTAGGAGGCTGAGGATGGAGGATCACTTGAGCCCTGAGGTTCAAGGCTGCTGTGAGCTGTGATTGCGCCGCTACGCTCCAACTTGGATGACAGAGTAAGACCCTGTCTCAAAAAAAAAAAAGGAAAATAGAAATTTAGCATTAATTAAAGGACCCAAATGGGTGAGTGTAACATTCACTTAGTCAACAAATATTTATTGAGCACCTACTATCTTTTAAGTACTTTTGCTTGGTCCTAGGCATAGAGAGAAAAAATAAAACTCAGTTTCTACCCTTAGATTGCTCATACTCTAGTAAAGAAGCCACATCTGTATATGCAAATATAATAGAGTGCGACAACAGTGCAATGATAAAAGTGATGATTACCACAGGAGCACATAGGGAGGGGGATTGGCCCATTCTGCACCAGAGGTGAAGGCGATAGTCAAAGAAAGCTGATATCAGGGAAAGCTGACAGTGAAAATGGATAGTCAGGGAGGTGGAGATATTTGGCAGTAATCTTGATTAGTGAGTTCATGAGTAAGAATTCTGAAAGTGGAAGAAAGTGGGTTGGGTACCCCAGGGAGAGAGACCAATATATACAGAGACATAAACATGGGAGAAAAGAGAAACTCTACTATCAGATTAGGTGTTTGGTAGGAGATAAGACTGGAAAGGGGAGCAGGGACCAGCAGAAGAGCCTTATGGGCCATCTCCGGAGTTTCACCCATTCTGAGTTACTCTTAATGCATTTTAGGCAGGGGTGTCAACATGATTGACTTTCTGGGTTGGGAGCTTGACTCAGAGAGCAGTGTGGAAAGTGAGCTTTGAGAGTTGATCCAGGAGACAGGAAGACCAGTTAGCCCAAGGTCAGCAATTGCACCTCATGGGTCAAGTCTGACCCATCATCTGTTTTTGTGTGACCATTAACTAAGAATGGTTTTTATATTTTTAAGTGGATGAAAAAAAGGGAAAACAATATTTTTTTGACACATAAAGATTATACATCCATAAAGAAAGTTTTATTGGAAAACACTACCATTATCCTTCATTTATTATGTATGGCACTACCACACTTGAGTTGAATATGGTCCTCAAAGCCTAAAATATCTACTATCTGTCCCTTTACAGAAAAAGTGTACCAACTCCTCAGGAGGCTGTTTAGTTCAAGTAAGAAGTCAAGAGGGCTTGAATAATGACAGATTCAAATGTGTATTTAAAGAAGGTAATTGAAGAGCTTTGTGAAAAATGGATGGGTTGAGAAGAGATGACTGGCAGGGACCCCAATTAGAATATAAGCACCATAGTCCAGGGGGAGAGTAATGAAGCCCTTGGCTGTGGCTGTCCCGTGAAGTGGAAAGGAAGTAGCATCTTCAGGAGGTATTTGGAGTCATGAATAAGAGAGGACACAATTAAAGGTGACTGTAAGTTTTCTAGCCCAAGTTGACTAGAGGATCTGTTAAGCCAACTGAGGAACTTAAAAGAGGTAGCAGAGGAAAAGAATACTTTTCATTGTGCAACCCCAGTGGAGATGTCCAATGTTGGCTTGGTGTGAGGAGAAAGGTCATGACTAGAGGCTTAGATCTGGATCCTCTTTTACATAAAGGTATTCATTGTAGCTAAGGGAGTGGTTAAGAGCCCATAGAAAGGATCATGTTTTAAAGTACAATGGAAGAACAGCCACTAGCCAATAAGACTGAAATGGGGTCTTCGGATACATAAGAAAAGAATAAAGAAGAATGATTCAAAGAGTATTTTCAGGGAGTGGTAACAATTAAAACCATATGTTTTTCTTAGGGGAGGTCCCCAGACAGCCTAGGATTGAAGAAACCTGAATTATAGTATCTTCTGTAGGCATTCACTCCAGGCATTCTTTGCAACTTTTGACAAATTACTTAACTCTTTGGGCCTGCTTATGTACCTATAAAATGAGGTGAGACTAGATGATTTATAAGTTTCCTTCTAGTTCTGATAATCAATGATTCTAATAATGATTTAAGACAACCCATTATTAAGTTCCTATTTCTGGACATCAGGCATTTAAATTGGTTGGATGATCTTTTGTTTAAGGTATTTCCTTAGTTTGAACTTCAGAAAGTTCATTGAAATGACCCTCAGACCCACCACTTAAATTCATTGTAACTTAGGTTCTGCTGACCTGTCACAAAGGTTATCAAAATTGTCTCAACACCCTTCCAGTCTCTTTTGCTGACCATTGCCCAGTGAATATTCATGAGCCTCTGCCTTGACTCTGTTGCTATGCTCTGAAAACCTTCCATGGTGCCACTCTATTAGAGAAAGGCAAATGACAGCATGGCATGTGAGGTCATCCTGATAGGCTCTCAACCTTCCAGTCTGATTTCATCCAAGATGAAACCCTCTTACCTGCTGATTTCCAGATAAATGTAAACACACACAGCTCCCCTTTTTCCCTCCATTTGCTGTTCTCTATACCTAGAATACCCCTCTGACCTTCTCTAGCTCTGTTATAATCTTACCTTCTTACCAAGGTCTCCCTGAAATCCTGATTTTTCTACCTAGGGCTCCCTGTTGATTCTTGTCAGAAGGGAGCACTTCTCCCCTTGAATCCTTCTTTTCACTTTGAGCTGATGGCATTTGAGTAAATGAATTACTCGAAGGAGGAAAAAGCAAAATCTGGAAAAACAAGAATTAATATTTGGAAGTTTTTTGTGTGCTTGCTATTTTTTGCTTCTGGAATGTGTTATTCTTCAAGTAGGAGGAGAGGTCTTATCAGTATTATATTTCTCAGAGCCCCTAGCTCATCCCTTTGCAAAGAGTTGGAGCTCAATAAGTCATTAATAAAAATGGTGACTATATTCCAAATGTATGACTATTCTTTTAAGCTCAGTACTGCTATACAAATAAATATTTTCTCACATATATCAGAGTAAAAAGTATAAGAAGGTGATAAGGCTAAAATTTTTTATTGGGAATTTTACTTGTCTCTATGATACTATATTATGATTTTGTAATCACTTTTTTTATTTTTAACTTTGTGTAAATATATATGTTTAAGTATATCAGAATCAAATGATAATCATTCTAACAATGCAAGTAGGTTTAGTAAAGTGCACCAGGCCTCTCACTTACATGTACGTGTTTAAAAACCACACACACACACACACACTCTTAAACTAGAGCTCCCCATAATTAAAAGATGACAGTGGAAGCCATGTGCTGTGGTGCACACCTGCAGTCCTAGATACTTGGGAGGCTGAGGTAGGAGGGTCGCTTGAGCCCAGGAGTTCAAGGCCAGCCTGGGTAAGATAGCATGACCACATCTCTGGGGGAAAAAAAAAATGACAGTGTTTGAAACAAGTGCCTCGTAAGCATGTTCACTAAACATGTCTAGGCTAGCATGTATGAAAACAAAGCAAGGCTGCTTTCTTCCAGTTATTACTGTTAATATTATTCAAACCACTTCTTCCTTTTCCATAACAGACTTTCAGGCACATTTAAAAATGTTCATCCATTTATTCACCCATTCTACATGGAGCATTTTCTGTCATAAGACGCTGTGCTAGGGATGATGGGAGATAGAAAGATAAAGTGGCCTCAGCTGCTGCCCTTCAGAAGCTTACAGGCTAGTGGGGAAGAGAAGAAAATACATGAGTAGATCGGGTGTGGTGGCTTACACCTGTAATCCCAGGACTTTGGGAGGCTGAGGCGGGCAGGTCACTTGAGCCCCAGGAGTTTGAGACCAGCCTGGGCAACGTGGCGAAACCTCATCTCCACAAAAAATACAAACATTAGCTGGGCATGGTTGTGCGTGCCTGTAGTCCCAGCTGCTCTGGAGGCTGAGGTGGGAGGATGGCTTGAGCCCAGGAGGTCAAGGCTGCAGTGAGCTGTGATGGCACCGCTGCACTCCAGCCTGGGCAACAGAGCAAGACCTTGTCTCTAAAATTAAAGAAAAAAGAAAGAAAAAGAAAATACACATGTAGTTGGTAAGATAAATGATAAGATCCAGAAGGGAGGTTGTAGAAAAGGATTACAGGGAGAGAAACAGATTACTTCTTACTGATCTTGGTAGGATTTGGATGTAGGAAAATGGGAATGAAGGGCATTCCGTGTAGGGGAATCGATGGTATTTGGGAGGTGCACATGTATGCATAAGAGTAAGTTAAATACAGTACACACAACGATCAAACAGACACCAAAAAAGTATCACCTTGGAGGTTAAGAATATATTCATCTTAGGCCAGGCGTGGTGGCTCATGCCTGTAATCCCAGCACTTTGGGAGGCCAAGGCAGGCGGATCACCTGAGGTCAGGAGTTCGAGACCAGCCTGACCAACATGGAGAAACCCCGCCTGTACTAAAAATACAAAATTAGCGGGGCGTGGTGGTGCAAGCCTGTAATCCCAGCTCCTCGGGAGGCTGAGGCTCGAGAATCGCTTGAGCCTGGGAGGCAGAGGTTGCAGTGAGCCGAGTTTGCACCATTGCACTCCAGCCTGGGCAACAAGAGTGAAACTCCGTCTCAACAACAACAACAACAACAATATATTCATCTTAGTATCTGCGTGGTACCATGCTACATGTAGCAGCTCTTTAAAAAATAATAGAGTTATAGCTAACAGCAGTGGCTAACATTTGCTGAGCCCCTGCTGTTCCAGGAACCAAGCTGAGAGCTTCTCATATAATCCTACCAATAGCTCTATAAGGTACAGACTCTTATTTTCTCCAATTTACAGCTGAGGCAACTAAGGCACAGAGAAGGAAAGGAGTCATGTAAGGTTACACAGCTGATATGTTATTGAAACAGGTTTTGAACCCCAGTAATTTGCCTGCAAAGCTTGTACCCTTATCCATTAAGCTGTAATTCTATGTAAATTACTAGAGAAAGGGATTAATGCAGTTGTTCTGAAAAAGACAACTTAGAAAATCAGTAACATGAATTTATAATAGACATAAATGTTAGCTGCTTCCGGCCAGGCGCGATGGCTCATGCCTGTAATCCCAGCACTTTGGGAGGCCGAGACAGGTGGATCACGAGATCAGGAGATCAAGACCATCCTGGCTAACATGGTAAAAACCCTTCTCCAGTAAAAATACAAAAAATTAGCTGGGCATGATGGCACGCGTCCGTAGTCCCAGCTACTCAGGAGGCTGAGTCAGGAGAATCTCTTGAACCCGGGAGGCGGAGGTTGCAGTGAGCCAAGATTGCACCACTGCACTCCAGCCTGGGTAACAGAGCGAGACTCCATCTCAAAAAAGAAAGAAAGAAAGAAAGAGAGAGAGAGAGAGAAAGAAAAAGAAAGAGAGAGAAAGAAGGAAAGGAAAGAAATGTTAGCTGCTTCCTTATTCATGACACATAAAGGTAAATTTTGGCTTCAATTTTTCCTAAGAAACCGTTTCCTTTGGCCCATTATTTGCCATTGTCATTTAAACATGTTATAATGCAATTGTCATTCTCCTTTACTCCCTTACTTAATTTTCACCCAAGAAGAAAGAGAGGCTTTTATTAAAAAGTAGAAATTTTTCAAGTATTTATTTTTGACATGTCCAAATATCTGTAAAGAGCTATAGGTATCACCTCGGAGGTTAAGAATATATTCATCTTAGGCCAGGCACGGTGGCTTACGCCTCTCATATGACTACCATTTACACACACGTGGTTGGGTTAATTTATGATATGGCTGAATAAAGCAACCACTTCTTACCGTTTATGTGACTCTTATTAACTGCTTACTGAGACATTCTTTTCCATACCTTTTGCCCATGTACTGAAACACATTTTCTTAAATCCTGCATTTTTTTTCTTGTATCTGATCTTGTGGGGAACTACTGCAGGAAGCTTTCTTTTGTTTATTATCCAGAGAATTTAGAACTCGGATTGCCCTAAGTACAAAACCTTAAAAATTCTTATTTCTCCTTTTACATAAATGATCTTTTTAATAATATGTATATACTTCAAAGAATTTCTCAGAGCAGGAATCTAAGTGAGAGTCCACCAAACAGGTATTATACTGTGACCTACTTTTGTGATCCAAATGGGAAGATCTGACCTGTGACCTAGAAAGACATCAGCTTGACCTATAGGATTTGTGTCTTTTTGAAAGTGAGAAAAGGGTACAGCAGAGGAGTCACTAGGTTAACGTGTTATGATGGATAGATCATGTGGGGAGAGTGATAGAGGCTGCCTTTCCAGGGCTTTCAGTTTCCACGTAGTAACTAGTACAGATACTTTTTTTGTTTCTTTAATTTGAAGCAAGAGTCTTGCTCTGTTGCCCAGCCTGCAGTGCAGTGGTGTGGTCTCGGCTCACTACAACCTCTACCTCCCAGGTCCAAGCAATTCTGGTGTCTCAGCCTCCCAAGTAGCTGGGATTACAGGTAGGCACCACCATGCCTGGCTAATTTTTGTATATTTAGTAGAGACGGGGTTTCACCATGTTGGCCAGGCTGGTCTTGAACTCCTCATCTCTGGCGATCTGCCTGCCTTAGCCTCCCAAAGTGCTAGGATTCCAGGTGTGAGCCACTGTGCCCGGCCTCTAGTACAGATATTTTCTTGAAGTTAATTGTTTGACCTCCCAGCCTATCAATACGAGTCAGGACTTTTTGGGTGAACTGAAATCCAAAAAGGATAAATTGATAAATTTTTATAACCAGACCATGTACAATCCAGGTGCACCTGGCCTCAGGGTTTCCTGGAGCCAGCATGCTATCATATTCTAACTTTTCAGAACAGGGCCCAATTTCTATCTGAATTTTGCTAATTCTTTCAGATTCTTCCATACCATGAAGTAAAGCATTCTTCATTCTGAAATTGATGATAAAGGAAATACCCTTCATTTCAAACTGTAAGAATGTGACTTCCTAGCTCCTTCACTTCCAATTTCAAAACCTTTGGTTAGGATCACCCTTGGGCACACACATGCACTTTTGGGTGCTGTGGCTGGTAGCCTCTTCAGAATCACATGGAATAAGGGAAGAAAGTTGCACTAAGTAAGGGGAGGTGCTCTTACTAGGGGAAGGGTGTCAGGGATCCTGGGTGAGTAAAACACCAGGTATCTGCACTGTTGCCCCTGTTGTCTTTTTAAAAATATAATCCATGGTCAGGTGCCATGGCCCACACCTTTAAGCCCAGCACTTTGGGAGGCCAAGGTGGGAGGATCACTTGAGGCCAGGAGGTCAAGACCAGCCTGAGCAACATAATGAGACCCCAGCTCTACCAAAAAAAAAAAAAAATTAAAAAATTAGCCAGGCATGGTGGTGCGTGCCTGAGTCCTAGCTATCTGGGAGGCCATGTGGTGGTGCGTGCCTGAGTCCTGGCTATTTGGGAGGCTACGTGGTGGTGCGTGCCTGAGTCCTGCTATCTGGGAGGCTACGTGGTGGTGCGTGCCTGAGTCCTGGCTATCTGGGAGGCTACGTGGTGGTGCGTACCTGAGTCCTGCTATCTGGGAGGCTACGTGGTGGTGCGTGCCTGAGTCCTGCTATTTGGGAGGCTACGTGGTGGTGCGTGCCTGAGTCCTGCTATCTGGGAGGCTACGTGGTGGTGCGTGCCTGAGTCCTGGCTATCTGGGAGGCTACATGGTGGTGCGTGCCTGAGTCCTGGCTATCTGGGAGGCTACATGGTGGTGCTGAGCCTGCTCTGGGAGGCTACGTGGTGGTGCGTACCTGAGTCCTGGCTATCTGGGAGGCTACGTGGTGGTGCGTGCCTGTAGTCCTGGCTATCTGGGAGGCTACATGGTGGTGCGTGCCTGAGTCCTGGCTATCTGGGAGGCTACGTGGTGGTGCGTGCCTGAGTCCTGCTATCTGGGAGGCTACGTGGTGGTGCGTGCCTGAGTCCTGCTATCTGGGAGGCTACGTGGTGGTGCGTGCCTGAGTCCTGCTATCTGGGAGGCTACGTGGTGGTGCGTGCCTGAGTCCTGCTATCTGGGAGGCTACATGGTGGTGCGTGCCTGAGTCCTGGCTACTTGGGAAGACTGCTTGAGCCTGGGAGTTTAAGGCTACAGTGAGCTTTGATTGCCATCGCACTCCAGCCTGGGCGGCAGAGCGAGACTCCGTCCCCCCCAAAAAAAATTAATAATAATAATAAATAAATAAAAATGCAAGCCCTGATTTTTCCTCTAAGAAATGGTTTCAAGTGGAGAAAGGGGAGTGAGGAGCACATTTTTGTCCATGTACGTTGGAAAATGATATTCTCCCTTGTCAACATGTGATAAGTCCAAAGAGGCATCAGTTCTTCACAACAATAGGGTCTCTTTGTTGCTTTACTTAGAAAACTCTTAGAATATAAAAAGAAAGAAGCACAGCTAAATCTCTAACATGCACATATATTGTGCTTGGTCTCTGCATAGTCCTGTTCCAGCTGTGGCCCATGATGGCTGCTTGTTAGTGTCTATGACAAGATAAGTACCAAAATCTATGGAAGTATTTGGCAAATTTTATATCAATTTTGAATTGTCACAATTTTCAAGCGCATGATCAATGAGTTTTTTTGGGGGAGAGTATCTTTTAAATTTTTTCTAGTAATTCATTTTTATTGTGTTTTAAGAAACTATTTGCAAAAGATTAGAAATTAAAACAAATATACTGATCATTTACCACAAGAAGCTTGAGATGCTATGCTTCTCACTGCTCCCAGCAAGCCTAAGAAAAAACAGTCCTTTATAGATGAGGAAGCCGAGCCTCCGAAGGTGAAGCTTGAGGTTGGGTATCCAGGAGGGAGGAGAGTAGGCAGGGGATGAAGAGCAAAAGCTTGTTTCAAACTGAAGTAGAAATACTTTTGGTGTTGTAAAATCTCAGCACCCAGACCAGGAACCAGGTCTCTTTCATCTCTGTGCCCCCAGCACCAAGTTAGGCACTGGGTGTTTAGCAGGTTTTCTATAAACATTGAATAAAGTTCCCTTTGCTTCTTATTATTGAGAAAATTAAAAAAAAAGTGGGGGGGAACTCATCTTAAGATAACAACAAGCTTAGGTCAAAAAGCCAAACTCATTGTCTGTTTATCTGAAGAGGGTATTATAACATTGATGTATATTCTTGCTATTTTACAGTGAACTTTATCTTTTTTTTCCTCCTGAGTTTTATTCAAGAATTTTTAGCCTAAAGTTTCCATTTCAAAGTTAAGCTCATTTTTTTCTTGTACTCCTTTCATGAATAAATTAAGCAGAGAATGTGTCAAAAATAATTTTAAATGGATATATGTGCAACCAACATCTTCAAGGCTTGAAATAGATGGCCTTGGTGCTGTTTTAAATTGCGTCCTCTTTTCCTTCCCCCACCCAGTATCAGAGAAAACAGGCTGTCAGAGAGCCAGGAAAGAAAAGGCATTTCATTTTGCTCTGGTGGACACCACACTGCCTGAGCCTGCTCTGCTCCACCTGTTTGAAGGGCTCAGAACCCTGGTCTCAGTGTGGCCCGGGGCGGGAGAGGTTCGAAAGTCAGGCACTGCCAGGAAATGTGTGTTTGCAGGTTCTGCTTAACGTTCCCTGGCTCGCTCCTCTCAGTTCTGTGAAGCCCAAATGTGAATGCAATGAAAATCTCCACTGGGGATGCACTCGTCTCCCCTGCCACATAGGCCCACAGCCTGGTGCATGGTGGCAGCGGCAGCCAACTCATTTCCTGAAGAAGCCCAGAGGAAACCGAGAATGTATTGCCCACACCACTTGCCTGACTCAACAACAATGAGCATCAGGTTCAATGAAAATAGGAAAGAAAAAGCAAAAACATAGAATTGTTCTCATAGTAGCCCTAAGCCAGAGTATGTCTCTAAAGAAAAGTTTGGCTCTCCAATATTATTTTTAAAGTAAAAGGAATATAACAAAAGCCCATCACCTTGATGTTTAATTTCTTCTGGTAAGTTTCTAAAATTAATTAACATTCTTTTATATATATTTTTAGAGGCACAGTCTCGCTGTATTGCCCAGCCTGGCTTCAAACTCCTGGGCTCAAGCGAAACTCCCGCCTGAGCCTTTCAAGTAGCTGGGATGACATGTGTGTGCCACTGTGCCTGGCTTTGATACTTAGTTTCTTCTTAAACACCTCCTCCTAGTGAATGTGTTCTTCACATCAGTTATTAGGCATTGCTCCGTTGTTATTTAATGTTTCCTTGATACCCGCAAAGTATATGGTGATTTGTTGATTGATAAATCTTGGAATTAAAGCTCATTATAAGGATCCTGAACAAGTAAGAGGCTTGAGGAATATTCAGTCTCCTCAGTGCCCTCTCCCAAGCCATGTCTCATGGGAGACCAGGGCCCACTTCAAGTAAACACATTTTTATTATGCTGCAACTCTGTTAGAGCCACCAAGCAAAGGATGCAGTCAATCTTGGGAGCTCAGAGTAGGCACCAAACAGGTCAGAAAATGTTTGGAAGCAGCTTGCCATCTAGCTGAGCAAAGACTCTGCTCCACCTTGGCTCTGTGTGGCCTCTCCCCAGCAGGCAGGGTCACCTGTGATAGGGCTGAGCATCTCCTGCCTTGACCAAGCCATGGGGGATAGGGAGGGAGAGCCACAGGCTGCTTGGGTTTCAGAGTATCAAAGGGGTTCCTTCCCCAGGGTGGGCGCCAGTGAATAAGCAGGGCATCCCTTTGACACCTTTCCTGTGTCTAACTCAAGAAGAAGTTAATCTTCTTCCTGACCAGGAGATTTACCAAAAGAATGAACCCAGTGTTGAGGAAATAACCATTAGAACCATATGAACAAAAGAGGTAAACAAAGTAAAGAGCAAGTCACTATTGGAATGTATGCAGGAGGTGAGGGTGGTAGGCAGTCAAGGTGAAGCATTCAGAGTGGGTTTGGGCAGTGTTCCAGATTTGCCCTTTGCCCAGTAGCTCATCTGAAGTGTGGTTCACCAGGCTGGATGTTGCTTGAGCTTGACGCTTGTACTAGTTCTATTTCTGATTATTTTTTGTCACCTTGGGGAAAATCCCCTATTGTACTTGATTTCCTACAGACCTTAACTATGATTTTATGAGGATATATATATGAGTATGCAAAATCATTTGAACTCATTCAGCGTTTTTTAAATCTGAAGCTTATCTATTCAGGCACTCCAATGCTTTTAATATGAGTTCAGGTAAAATAAATTAATGAGTAGTCAGTGTATTGATCAGTCTAGAAAACTTTAGAGCAATTAGGGGCATGACCACCTGACTGAAGCTCTTTATGGCAAGGCTATGGTACTGAAAAATTTGGGGCACAGAGTAATACATTGTTAAATATATTACTTTTGACTTTCTACATCTTAAATGATCCTCTTTGTCTTTAGAGGGAAAACTATCTTGCCATTCCTGATATCAACTCTTTGTCAAAACAATATCTAATGGAAGCAGCTCTGTGACCTGGGGGCTCTGTAAGTTCTGCTTTGTTGCACTGATGGCACTTCTCTATTCTTAACCTATTTCCGAAGTCAGGCATTTATTCGGAATCATTCACTATTGAATTAGTTAACAACATTTGGTTTGAGGAAAGATGATAATGATATTAAGGAATGATAAAATCCATCTACAGTGAAAACTGAGCCCAGATCAGAACTGTGGAGGAACCCAAATTCAGATCCTGCACTCAAACTGATTTGCACAAAGAATTATCTGTTAAAAGTAGGAAAAAAAATGGCAGCATGAGACAATTCATGTAACTAATAAACTTTTTAGATGCTGTTTCATATGTTTGCTTTTCATTAAATGCAGGAATGGTTGGGACTATATTGTTGCGATTCAGTCAACATTTATTCCTATCTGTTTTTCATATACAAAGGCTGAGGGATGCCAGAAAATAAACTGTTAACGGAGAATTAACTTCTTTGGCATGCTTTCATACTTATCTTCCAAATTAAAGAAAATGAAATGGGCAGAAACCGAGTGTAGATTACCTCCTTTTTGTCAAAAATGGTGGGAATTTGAAAATTAATAATAAAAAAGGGAACAGATGCAGTAACATGCCAGAGGGAGATTAATGTGGAGAGTAAAATCTGTGAGCAACAAAACTGAAGCAAACTGAATCAGTGGGAGGTGGTTGTACAATCAAAATCAGGATAAAAGAGAAATTACAAACAACCCTGCACTTGTCAAAGTAGTAGTAATGAAATCCTGACTCTGCCAGCAGTGAGAACCTGTGTTAGCACTTTGGGGTAAGGATGGTAGCCGGGTGCCAGGTAGGAGGGCAGTGTTAGGTTGCTGGGCAGCAGCCATCTTGTGTAGAACAGATGGCACCGAAAGCTGGCAGGGGAGGGGCTCCTTAGCAGAACTAATCAGACAGTAACAGATAGGGCAGCTGGGAAGACTGACCACAGAGAGGGAGTCTGCGGGGTAGCCGAGTGCCATGATGTTTGCAGTGGTGTGCCCATTGGTCTGAGATAAGACCTTGCAATGTCTTTCCCATCCACAGAAGAACTGAAACTTTGTTCAAAAAGGAAAATTGAGTTGAATTGTGTCAAACTTGGAGGATGGGGGTGGGCATTGGGGTAGTGACTGAGAAAGGAAGACTTGTCCATCTCTGAATTTGTCCTGTGAGTTTTCAGTCCCAGCTACCATGAAACCTTGATTTTTGCTGTTTGTATGGTTCTGCCAATCTAACGTATACAGTGTAGCACATGGAATGATCACTTTATACATTTTATGCATCAAAGAGTTTGCAGTATCAAGGCTATAGTTAAAATTAGAAAAGATTTTTTTGATATGCTTTCTACCACATATGTCTTTCACAAAATGAAAAACTAAAAACAACCATGTGATACAGGCATTTCTACTTAATAATTTTTCATAAGCTCATTTAAGCTGTGTTTGATTCAGAGTCACTTGCCCTTCTTTTTTCCCCCATGTAACTGTGGGTTGAACATCAAAATATAAGCATAATTCAGAGCCAAAAACCTTAAAACAAAAATCAAACCAAATCATTCTGCAAATAAAAGAGAAAACTGACCTGTTAAAATTTGGTAACTTATTAAGGAGTCGTGGTTCTTGAAGTATAGAGTTGGGACGTTTGTATTAAAACGACGACTTTAACAAAGAAATCCAGATCTCCTACATCTGCTTTTGAACTTGTCTATTTCTTTTTTTGCAGAAGGTTTATAGCTTGGCTCAATTTATTCATTTTGGAGGGGGAGGGGGAAACATTACAGGATTTGAAATAGGTGGTATAACATAGCCATATGCTATTTATGCAGCAGTTTCTGCAATAAATCTAATTTGGTGCTGTCAAAAAATTAGACTTATTTGATATAGCAGCACATTAGTAAATGATTGTGGCAGATTTAAAGTTGTCATTTAGTCTCTTCTTACTCTTAACAGAATCTCGCAAATCCATTTTCCCCCTTGATCAACTCTATGAAAATATCCCAGTTCTTTGTCCTGCAGCCCTGAAAATATTTCCACATCTGAAAGAAGGTCTTGCCTTAAGGTAATTGAGGAAGGGGGTGGAAAAATGAATATCCTCTGTTGTTAAAAGACTTCATAAATATATAGGCAGAAAAAAAAACCCAGAGAAAATTACAGTATTTTCATCATTTACAGTTCTTAGAAAAACGGAAATGCAAGTCTCATTCAGAATGTAGATAAATTAAGGTCAGTTCTCTATTAAGGAGTTTAAATATTTTACCTTCCATCCTACGTCCATTTGCTGTTTTAGGAAAACTGATATTAAAGAATGTGAGTGACATCAGCTCTTCGCCTTCACCTAGCAGTGCCCTTAGAAACAGCTTTACTCTTCGGTGGTGGAACCTGGCAACATTGCTTCAATGCCTCTTTTTCTTTTTTTTCTCCCCCTGTAAAATTTGTGTTTCAGGTGTTAGTATCAAACTATCTAAACTTTTTCCTAGTTTTTCTGTTTGAAAGATGAGATAAGCAATGACGCATTAAGCAGGTGAATATTAACGGTGTTCTCTGAGTTCCTGAATTAGTCCATTTATAAAAGTAATGATTTCGTTTCCCTTTTCTTTTTCTTGGGTGTTTATGGAAAAGGGTATGTGTGTATCGCATTTATGCGTCTGTATGTGACTGGAAGTGATGTTAAAACTGAGTGCTTTTCATTTGTTTATGTTCGTATCATACAAATTATCCAAAAGAAGGCTACTAGTGTGTTTTTGAAACGCAGTTGACTCAGAGTGAAGAGTTCCTTCACGGTGATTTAAGCAGCCTCTATTAAACTAGCATCTTGCAAATGCTTCTTTCTTTTATATAGCAAATCAGACCATGGAAGTGATCAAATTACCAGGATTCTTTCACTGCTATTCAGAAGCAGGGATCCAGGTGACCAGAGTACTGTCAAGCACAGATTACACTAAAGGAAAAATATCCAGAAAAGCGGTAACAAACTTGCTGGGAAAACTTAAGCAATATTTTTGAAATTTCCTCCACATGAAGAGAAATTATTTAGAAAGGATGTTTTAGGAAGATGAAGAAGAAAATACCTCCTAGAATTCATATTTTGAGTATAAAATCCATATATTAAATTACATTATATATTACATGAGAATGATTTATATGACACTGGGTATTTTGAAGATCAGCAATAAAATTGAAATTATAGCTAAGAAGCATGTCTCAGTACTTAGATTTTAACCTATCTTTTTGATTTTGTTTTTGTTTTTAATTTAGCCTCACAATTTTTAAAAATATGTCTGAAAAACTGCTTTGATAAAATCCTTTTCATAAATTATAAATGTTTAATCAGTCAGAACTTTAAGATTTAAATTTTAAATTCCATGTTTTCTCCACTGCTTTTGTTAATAAAATTGACATTCAATTTTATATCAATAAAAAATATTTAATTTTTATTTTTTCTAAAAATTTAGAAAATTTTACAGACTTGATTGATTTTACTTAATACAAGCATCTGCCGTAAGATTAAATCTTGGGATAATCCTTCAAAATATAAAAGCAGCCTTATGAATGAAGTGCCATTTAGGTTCACATTTAAGTTCACATTTGTAGCAGTGTTACTTTTTTGTCATATATTTTCTCCTAAAAAATGATCTTCCATTTTCTTATAAGAAATTTAAATTGAGTCATTGGTTTGCCCTTTTCCTAAAGAATATGATATCTAAAATACTAGTAAATAATTCAACATTGAGTGATTTCATGTCTGATTTATGAAGGGAGGTAAATACTTGATAGCTATAGATGCCACAAAATAAATTCAATTGAGATATATTTTCACCTAATTTCTGTGAGTTTATTTTTTTCACAGAACTAGACGATTGATACAACTTACATTTCTTTAGATAGATAATATGTTTGTTTGGCAGCATATATTTGAACATTATTGAAACAGAACTTTATTTTTTAAATGATGGAATTTATAATATACGTGAATTGATTTGTATATTATGGGTTAAGTTTTTCAAAGCAGTAATGGAGCTGTGTGTTAATATATAGCTTATAATTGAAATGGTACATATTTGTACATTTTAAGCCTTTCAGTGTAAAATTTCTTAATTGGAATACTCTCTCCCTTGGCTAATTCATTAGTGAAAATATTTATTCCTCAAGTTAATGCTATATAGTATGATGCAATTTTTACATAGTGTAAACTTGTTTATGATATTTTGATTTCACTTTAAAACTTTTATTTTGCTTCTTAGACATATAGTTCATACTCAATATAATAAGAAGTGCAGACACACATGAAGAAAATACATATCAGCTGTCTGGTTTTACAAATGATCATTAAAACACCATGTCTTACTACTTTGACTCCAAATTATTGTCTTCCTGAACCCAAAAGTAATTTTCACAAGTACGTTACACAACAGAACTTCATCTTCTGCTGGTTAGCAGTAGAGGATTTAAATCCATGCCGACAGTTCATTTGACAATGACCTTGAGGGGCTTTGCTTCTTGAAGAAGAAAGCAGAAGCTTGCGGTAAACAAAGTTCACTTCTGACAGATGGATTGAATGACAGAAAGGTTGCGAGTGCCAGAATAGCCCTGGCAGAGGAGGAAATGTTCAGTGGAATCCAACAGGAGAGGAGGTGTGAACAGGTGCAGGGTTGCTGACGGAAGGGGAACCAGATGGAAGGAGCCAGAGCCAGTTTATTTAAAGGAAAAGGCAGAAAACATTGAAAGGCTGTGCGATCAGTGGCTAAAAGTGTTCATAGAGGAAGGTAAAAATTCACAAAGCAAAACTGCACAGTGGGGTAGCTAACACTTAGCATAATGGTAGTAATTTGTGAGTTTAGTTTGGAAGTTGCAATTGAAATGCATTCATCTTGGCTCTTGACACCGTCAAGTATAGATATTTGAAAGTTGTTTATTTTTTTTAAGTTTCTAAGCTTTTTTAAATCCATCCATTAATTTAATTTTTTCCAGCCAGAAGCTCCATTATGATAATACTAAAATTGTGTCGTCAGCTAGGAAAAGAAAAAAATTTAAAGTGAAGGTTAACGTTCCATTCAAATTTATCTTGTGATGCCTCAGTTTTGTTCACATATGGGAAGCAAATGCATGCACTGTTGGGTGACATCTGTAATATCTAAGAAATTTGCAATGTTAGAATAGATGCTCTTGGTTGCTTTTGTTGTTTTGGATCTCTGTTCATTTTGTGAAGTCCGGTTTGATTGTTCCAGTAGGAATAATGCTCTTTAAAATACACATTTGCCTGCCACAATCTGCAGGTTAATTTCTGCTGCTGAGGTTGACCTGATTTTCATTGACTTTCAGTGACCTGCCTTTGGGCAGACACCTGCAAACCCAAGTACAATTTACAAAAAGAACAGTATGCATACAGTGTAGCAAGAAATGAGGACTTTCTTGTTTTCTAAGACCTATTAAAATGTACCTTTCTCCACTGCAAACCAGAGATAGCCCTGCTAATACTCTGTGTGGTCAATTCATACATACCACTTATGTGGGCCCTTGTCTACCACAGTTTTCCTTGAAAATTTTACTACATTACATTTCTGACAAAGAGACGCCAATGAAGGAGGAGCTATTAAGAAGCTGTCACCGGGAAAAATGATGACAATGCACAATAATTTTGAGGTTTTAAAGATCTCGTAAATAATCCACAAAAGTTTCTGCACACTGCTCACAGAGATTAAACACACAAAGTAAATGAGTACTGTATTGACATTCCTTGTCTCAGAACTGCCTGGACCAAATTACGTTTGATTAAGGCTGGATGTTTTGGGATGTTTTGAGTTTAGAGAGAATGTCTGTGATTCGTGGCATGCTTTTGTCAGTAAATATAAAGAATTGAAATCAGATTAGCAGTTATAGAAGATGTTGATTTACTCCTGTGCTGTATATCAAGATCATCAATTTTGGTCTCTTTTTTTAATCTGGATGAGGCAATATACAACTATATTTTGAAGGAAAAATGGTAAGTGATTTCTTCTAGTAAAAGGAAGTTGATGACCTGTATTTTAAAATCATCTGCAAAATGTACTTTTTTCCCCCAATTGTTAAGGAATTTTTATCTAATAACTTCTTATTAATCTAAAATTTTATATAAAATCAATTGGAGTATCGTTGCTTTGATTATAGTGTACTGATTTTGCCATCTCTCCCATCATAATTACCAAATTTATTTATATAATAATGCTACTAGCATGGTGCTGCTTTGTAAAATAATAACATAAAACTCACCTGAACTATGGGGTTCAAATTGAAAGATAGTAAAAAGAAACTGCAACAATCAGTGTCATCATTTGATAGTCGTATCACAAATTAAATTGTAAACTTCTTGTAGGTAGAACCAATAGCTTCCCAGAAATACGTAAATTTAGTTGTACCTAGTAAAGTGTCTTATGTGATATGAGTCTTTAATTTTTTTGAATGAAGGGATAACAAGTTGATTGCTGCTAAGCAGGTATTCAGTCAACATTTATTGAGCACATGTTCTGTTCTAGCTACACTAGGCACTATGTAAATTTTCAAAATAAAGAGCCCATGATCCTTTTTCACAAGTATCCTACAACCTACCAGACAAGTTTTATGTAATTACATATACACATACGTGTGTGTGTAAAATCTAGAAAATAGTATATAAATTGATAAACTTTCTGTGACTCATGATCGTCTTAAATGAATTAATGAAACTCTCATCTAGCCCAACACTTATAATGTGTGAGAATGTTGAGAGAAGCTAAGTGATTTTCCTAGTACCAACAGTGGTTGAGTGGCAGCAAAAAGTAGAGTCTGAATTTCCTTTCTCTAAGTCTAGCACTCCTCTTGCATCCCACATTATACTTCTTTGTTCTCACTGATGATATGACTTGTGTGAGAAACCCCATTAAAATCCTTCAGTGCAAGTCTTTCACAGCCTGTTTTGGAAAGGAAAAAAAAAATTATTTTTGGATTTTGGCACACAGTTACTGGTTCTTGAAACAAACAAACAAAACACAAAGGTTCTTTAGCTTGCAAACAGTAATTACCAAGTTCACTTCTTAGAACTTTTTAAATTATTATTTATTTATTTATTTATTTATTTTTTTGCTGGAGTCTCACTCTGTCGCCCAGGCTGGAGTGCAGTGGCGTGATCTCAGCTCACTGCAAGCTCTGCCTCCCGGGTTCAAATGATTCTCCTGCCTCAGCCTCCCGAGTAGCCGGGATTACAGGCATGCACCACCACACTCGGCTAATTTTTGTAATTTTAGTTGAGACGAGATTTCACCATATTGGCCAGACTGATCTCAAGCTCCTGACTGGGCTCAAGCGATCACCCGCCTCGGCCTCCCAAAATGCTGGGATTGCAGGCGTGAGCCATGGCACCCATCCCGTTTCTTGGAACTACTTCTGGGAGTGGTAGTAAAGATAACCTCCAGCATAAACGCTGCTTACCCTGTAATAGGCACATATTCACTTAATCCCCACATAACCCTACCAGGTAGATTCTGCCATAAGCCCCATTTAACAGATAAGAAAACTGAGGCATTCAGAGGTTAGTACCTTGACCCAGGTCACAGCACTACTAAGTGTTGGAGTAGGCACTTAAGCCTAGGCAGTTAGGCTCCCGACTACGATTTTATCCGTTACACTGTATTGTCTCTGATGGTAGATGTTGTGAAAAATAACTTCTGTCACCAGTTCCTTTTGGAAAGTTGTATTCAACAGGCTAAACCAGGTTTCTTAACAGTAGGGCTTCTCAGCGTTTTTAATATGTTAGTGCACACTGTGACTGTCTTAGAAAGGAATTTAGTTTTCAGTGTTTCCGAAATTTATATGACTTATGGAAGCTTTTCTATCAAATCTCCACACATCTTCCAGGAATCAGGTTTTTAGGAATACACTGGGAAAAACTGAACTAAACTAATTTGTAGTAGAACTGCTGAAAACTATCATATGGGGATTATTCATTATTGTATCTCATCAGTGCCTCTGCAACACCCTACTCCATCCCTCCCTGCCCCGCAACTTCACTTTCATTAGAACACACACGGTTCATGGAAAGAGTAGATAGGCTGGTAACTTTCAATTTTCATTTAGTCATTTCTCTAAAATGGGGGTGTGGGGTGGGGAAGCATCTTTGACCAGACTTCAAGAGTAGCCGGACAGTTAGCTGTGCCAGAGTCACGTTCCAAGCTCTTCCATATCTTACTGTCCCAACTTTGCCTTTATGTGATAATTCTATTTATTTTAAATTATGTGTTTATTCTAGAAAACAAATTTGACAATTACATAACTAGATTGCCAGTCAGTTCATTGAAGTTAGACACCTTTTAAAGCATGACTCTTTGAATGAGATTTCATAGAAAAAGATGTTATTGTGGATGCTCTCCTGTATGTGTTTTAGACAATCTCCTGCCAGGAATTATTGGCACAGATTTGAAGTATGGGCCCCTAAGTCAGACTCTGCACTAGATTTTATTTTCCTTCAACCCACGATATGGCAATATTCCTCCCTTTTATGTGTATTCTTTCCTGTGTTAGGAAGAAATAGAGCAACTCATGGGCAATAAGCTCTGGAAGTCGAGAAGTTTAGCACTCATAATGTGCTAATTTTTCTGTAAATACACTTGGAGGTGCCTATAATTTATAATTATGTCAAGCAGTTTCTACTGGTGGGGTTTTCTATAAATAACCGTCTTGTAATGATAACGACTGGAATTGTGATTCTCATGAAGACTTACTATGTGTGGTCCTAGCTTTCCCACCCACCCCGCTTTCTGGGTTCGCAAATTACATTTCCTTCAACAAATCAACTCCAGCAATTTTTATAAAAGTTTGAAACCATTCACTGGCTTATTTATATTCCTCAAGGTGCAGAAAATGTTTGGGAATAAGCGAAAACTACAAAGGCCACAGATTAACTCCTCAGGCAGTGGGATAGCTTACTAAACTGGCTGACACATTGATTGACAAGCTAATATGGCTGCAAGGTCCTCTTGATGAACTTTGAAACTAGTCGTTTCTTACTAGAAGCAAGTAATGAATGATACGAGGATGATTACTAGAGATTGAGTAAAGAAATCCACGGCAAAACATTTCAGAGAATCTATTTGCCATTTAAAAATTATAGAAAGACTATCCAATGATGAAGATTTTCCAATTTTATTTACATTCACTTATTAGGAAGGAGTCTGCGACCCAGGTACATAACTGAACATTTTTAAAATAATTTGCCAGCGTGGCTGTATGGATTAACTTTTTCATAATGCTTTGTAATTTAATTTTAAATGTGAATATGTATTTTGGGAGTTGCTTCAAACCAAATCTGATTTACAAAAAAAAAAAAAAAAGGATCATTTTGGTATACTATGGTGACTACTTCAGCTTCGATTGTTCTTGGTGTTCTAACAGAATTCTTCTCCTTTGTTTCTCCTTTCAAATCATAGGTGAGTGGCTGAATTAAATGAGAAAATTATCAAGGTTAAAAAAGGTCATTTTCATAGTTTTTGAAAATTATGAGTTTTTATATCTTCATGAAGCACTTATGTTTAGTAGTTTTGGGCCCCTGGTTATTTTTATTTGTGGAATCAGGATTTAAAATGCTGCTTTGCTATAGGGTGGTAGACAAAGGAGTGGCACTGAGACCAGTGCTGTCCAATAGAAATATAGAGGGAGCCACAAAATGTAAACCACACATGTCATTTAAAATTTTCAAATAACCACATTTTAAAAAGTAAAAGGAGGCCAGGCGCGGTAGCTCACGTCTGCAATCCCAACACTTTAGGAGGCCGAGGTGGGCAGATCATCTGAGGTCAGGGGTTCGAGACCAGCCTGGCCAATGTGGGGAAACCTTGTCTCAATACAAAAAAATTAGCCAGGCATGATGGCGCACACCTGTAGTCAGAGCTACTCAGGAGGCTGAGACAGGAGAATCGCTTGAACCCGGGAGGCGGAGGTTGCAGTGAGCTGGACAACAAGCAAAACTCTGTCTCAATTAAAAAAAAAAAAAGCAAAAGGAAACAGGTGAAATTAATTTTAATAACATAATTTATTTAACCCAATGTATAGAAAATAGTATTATTTCAACATGCGATTTATATAACACATTATTAATGACATATTTTTAATTTTTTTCCTAAGTCTTCACACCCCTTTGTGTATTTTGCACTTACAGCATGTCTTGATCCAACCTAGACATATTTCAAGTGCTTACTAACCCCACTTGGCCAGTGGCTGCCACTCCAGACGTCACAGCCCTAGACTTTTGTTACTCAGTTTTCCAGCTTTCCCACGATGCCCAGCAGAGATGCAGTTAGATTCCCATGAGCTTAAACCCTGAATTGTTTCTACAAAAATGGGAACCATTTTATTAAAACAAGAAAATCATGTCATCTTTTTCTTGAATTTTGGAGGCAGTAGCCAGGACTCATACTATGATTAGTCTTTTTCTGAAGAATCGCCACTCTGAGGAGGAGGAGGAAGAGAGAGGAAGCTACCACTTACTGGCCATTACTTGAAGAGCAGATGAATGATTAAATATACCAGCATCACATTATAATAAGTTCTTCTATATCTTACTGTCCCATCTTTGCCTTTATACGTTGAAGAGTTGTTGAAAATAAATTTGACAATTAAATAACTAGATGCCAATCTGCTAACTGGATTTAGACAATTTAGGAACCTTTCAAATGGTAATCTGGGCTAGACATTGCTGGTTGCCTTATATGGAGCTTCTCACATAATCCTGATAATATCATTTTATTAATGAGAAAACGGAGGCTGAGATTGAGATGCGGTTCCGCCTTGACGTGACGCAGCTAGCACGTGGTGGAGCCGGGGCTGAAGCCCAGCCCGGTGTGTGCAATGCTGGGCAATGCTGCCTCCCCCTGTGTAGCTTATGTCAGGAAATTGAGGAAAATTTTTATTCTTTCCTCAAGGCTGTCTTTGAGATAATTATATTGATTGTTTCAGCTTGAGTAGTCATCTTCTAGGAAATAATAAGGATAACAATAATAATAAGTACTAATTAATATTTTTTAACTTACTGTATATCAGCGCTGTACTAACAGTATTTTATATGTAATATCCTCATAGTCCTGTGAGGAGAGGTACTGTTATTAACCTTATTTTTCATTCAAGAAAACTGAGTCCTAGGTTATGTGACTTACTTAGAGCAGGAGTTCCCAACCCGGGGCCACCTGAGCTCTACCTACTGTTGGAGCAGCAGCATTAGATCCCCATCGGGGCGCTAACCCTATTGTCAACTGCGCACGCGAGGGATCTAGGTTGTGTGCTCCTTATGAGAATCTAATGCTTGATGATCTGTCACTGTCTCCCATCACCCCCTGATGGAACTGTCTAGTTGCAGGAAAACAAGCTCAAGGCTCCCACTGATTCTACATTATGGTGAGTGTTATAATTATTTCAATATATGTTACAGTTCAATATATGTAATAATAATAGAAATAAAGTGCCCAATAAATGGAATGCAGTTGAATCTTCCCCACACGCCCCACCCTGGTCCGTGGAAAAATTGTTTTCCACTAAACCAGTCATTGGTGCCAAAAAGGCTGGGGACCACTGACTTAGGGCACACAGCTAGTAAGTGGAGGAATTGCAGCTTTGATGCTAAGTCTAACACACATCAAAGCCTGTTCTCTAAACTTCTGCCTCCTTGTGTACAGATGCCCTGCTGTCAGTGGAGCTTACATGCGAAGGGATAAAGGCTGAAAGTATCCTGTTGTTTTTAGGGGTATTTTAGGATTTCAGTTGCTTATATTTATTTTCTCAGAGCACAAAGTCCTCGGTTTGGATATAGTCAGGGCAGGCTACCTTGTGGAAATTAGTTTGAAGATAGATTTAGAAGGCTGGAGGAAGCAGGTTTCCAGGAATGGAAAGGGCAGCTCTGTAGCTACAGGAATGGTGAGGATGAAGACTAAGAAATGGCTAGAGGAAGAGAAAGATCCAGCAGACACAGGTTATTGAAGCAGAGGAAATAATTAAGGATGTAGATAAGAATAGTTATAAGCAAGTATTACAAAGTCAAATAGAAATAATGTTAAATCATAAAATGACTAAAAGGCAAAATGTTTTGATGAAGAACGTGACTTAATTATTGTATCAAGAACAAGAATTTTCTTATTTGGAAGAATGAGAATAGTGGAGTAGGAATCAGAAAACTTGGGCTCAGGTCGGTGTTTTTCTTCTGTAAATTTAGTGCTTTTTACTTCCAGAATTGTGTGCAAAGATGGAGAGGTTACAGAGTTCTCAATCAAACTCTAAAAATGGACCACAGTGGTCTTGTTGCCAAGTCAAGGTTACTAGTCCATAGACTACAGCTGTAATTTCTGTATACATGCACATTGGGTGTTTGACTAAAGGCACACCGTCTCAGCAATAATGAAAATTCTGCTATATTACAGAAGTTCCCCACTTACTCAAACTTAGACTTCTTTTCTTTTTTTTTTTTTTTTCGTTTTGAGACGGAGTCTTACTCTGTCGCCCAGGCTGGAGTGCAGTGGCACGATCTTGGCTCACCGCAACCTCCGCCTCCCGGATTCAAGCAATTCTTCTGTCTCAGCCTCCTGAGTAACTGGGATTACAGGCACGCACACCATGCCTGGCTAATTTTTGTATTTTTAGTAGAGACGGGGTTTCACCGTGTTGGCCAGGCTGGTCTGGAACTCCTGATCTCAGTTGATCTGCCCGCCTCGGCCTCCCAAAGTGTTGGGATAACAGGCGTGAGCCACCGTGCCTGTCCCAAACTTAGACTTCTGGGTAGTTTGAAACATAGCTGTAAATTGAGGTACAAATTAAAACGCACTTGTAAGAAGCAAGTAACTATCACAAAGCCCTTGCACTTTTCTGTGCAGCATCTGTGGAACTATCCTAAAACACTTTTAGGTGTTAAAAAGCAAAAAGGAATAAAAAACAAAATAAAAAAACATGGCAGCAAATCACAGCAAACCAACCAATAAAAAATTATAAGAAGACCAGTATGCTTTTGGTTCTTTAGAATAACATCTGAGACCTTTCTTGCAATAAATGTTATTGAATGCCTTCTGTTTCTAGCCACTCTATTAAGCACTTAAAGATCTGGCAATGAGCAACGATCCATAGGCACTTACTAGGAGAAGGAATAGCAACAGTAAGTATGCCTACCTTGTTTTAAATTATGGACCTTAATTATTAAGGAGAGCTTATTGTATTTGGTATAGTTTGCGTAAGAAAGCAGAGACATAATTAACACATTTTAGACATATTTCTACTGCAAATGGTGAGAATTCTGTGGATCTAATACCTGGAAAATTCTCGTATGTGGAACATATTCTCAACATTCCAGATAAACGATGCATTACTCTGTCATACTTATGAGACAAAATATAATAAAAAATATATAAATTATAATTCTTACTATTATACATATTTCTGAATAAATTTTATAGGCACAAGGGAACCAACATGTTCCCCATTTAATACTATGTCCTAGAAATTAATTCCTAAAACATTTTAATAATAGAATAGAAACTTTTCAATTAATCATGCTACAATTTGATAATAATGCATTTCCATTGACATGTTATAGAAACGCCACTAGAATGCATATTGATCCTACTGATACCTGATTTGAAGTTACTCATCAGAGGGATTGGTTACTGGGAATTTGTAGATCAAGTGATATTTTTCAGAGAAGAAAGCCAAGAATGCATAAAAGTCATTAGTTTATACAGACAAATTGAAATGGAAAATATGAATTTTTGAAAATATGAAGATACAAAGGCAAAATCATGATTGAATTTATTTTAGGTAATAGCATATTTGGCCTTATTATTTAGGGTGATGAATTGGGCACAGGGTGTTGTATAATAGGATACGGTAGTGCTTTAGCATCTCACAGGATCTTTGCCCCATGCAATCACTTAATGCATCGGGCACCCTGAGCTGTTGAAAACATTTGAAGACTGAAAATTAATGAAGTGTGCATTATCAAATGCACTGAGGCTGTTCAGTCTCAGTGTCTACCTATGGTATCTACCGTATCTAAGGAAACCATTACAGACATTGCTCTTACTATTGCTGTAGTAATAAGTGCTTTCCCTGATTCTAATGTTGTCCCTTCCCCATCTGTTCCCCACACTGCAGCCAGAGTGATCTTTCTAAAGCACGAGTGTGATCACAACACTCCGCTGCTTAAAACCCTACATTGGCTCCCTATTTCCCTCAGGACGAGGGCCTTAAAAATAGCTTCATGTTCTGGCTCCTGCCTACATCTCCAAGTCTCGTCTTTCTTCAATAACCTCCCCTCCACCGACTGTGCGCTGCTGCCCCACAACTTATATCCTCCAGCATCCAGTCATGCCAAAACTGTTTGCAGTGTTCTCAGGGCACCTGGTTATCTCTCCACCCTGTGTCTTTGCACAAACTGTCCACTTCACTTGTAATAGTCTTCTTTATATTCTTTGTATGGCAGATTACTACTCATATTTTAAGCTTCTGATTTTTTTTAAGCTTCCTGAAATCCTTCCTCCCTGTCCCCAGCTACTCCCCAATTCCTATCCTTTCCACCTGTATAATGGCAGGAATTTAGCCGCACTTCAGTATTTACTATACCATGGGTTGTTTTTTTCCCCAAAACTCGTTTATTTTGTTCACTAGACCATAGACTCTTTGAGGCCATGGTCTACATCTTGCACACTGATGCATCCCCATACTTTTGTGCTTGGCACAAAGTAGTTGCTTAAGTATTTGTTGAATGGATGCGCAATCCACTGTTTGATTAAACAAACCCATCATGTGAGGCAGTGCCATGGAATGGAAAGAACACTGGACTCGGAGTGAGAAGACAGATTCGGATTCCAGCTTTGCTACTTACTAGCTGCATGGCTTTGAGAAAAATCTCTTAATTCCCGAGTTTGAGACACTTTATCTATCAAACAGGAATATCTGTCCATCTCTCTGCCCCACAGAGATGTTATGAAGAATAGAGAGGTCGGTGCATTTGAATGTGCCTTTTAAAATAGAAAGTACAGACATGCAAAGGGTGATGCGATAGTAACTGGAGTTGATAGTAAGAGTCTGCGGTTTTGTTTTAAAAGTAAATGGGAATTGTGCATATGTAATAGCAACAGACAATAGCTAGTCTACTGTACTGTCTTTTGCCTTGAAGGTAAGTTTTCAAATTATTTTGGAGATACTGGAAGAACATTTTTGGAGGGAAAATTATTTTTAGAGATGTTTCTGTTAAATATTTCCTTTCTTTTGTGTATATTCCCTTGAAAGAAGTTGACCTCCTTTCTGTTTCTGCTTTCTTCCCTAGAAGTGACTCATTCTCTGATCTGATAACTCATCTTTCAACATTGTGCTTGAAGTTCTGACATACTTTGCAGTGAAGAAAATAGAAGTAATTTACTCCAGGAAATATGCCATTAAGTCTTTTGCATACTTAAGGAAGTAGAGATTCCAGAATCTCATTCCTGTGTTTTCCTTTCTCTTTCTGCTCAGTAGTTCCACATTTGCTCAAATAAGGGAATATAGCCCCTGTTAGCTGTAAATAAGCATAGAATTTTGGGTTCTTCTCAAACACGGAAGACATCATGCTGTCTACCAATTTTATTATTGTTTTTGTTTTGTTTTATTTTCAATAATAATAAAAAATCTTGCAAAAATAGAGATTATCTTATCACACTCTCTGACTGTAGTCAGTAGACAAGATGATACTTACCCCTGTGAGGATACTTAGTACTTTCCATCTTTTAATAGTTGATCATTCATTCATTCGTTTATTCATTCATCAAATGTTCATTGACCACACAACTGTATACCAGGCACTATTCCGGATTTTCAGGATAAATTAGTGAGCAAAGCACAGGTGCCTATTCTCCATGGATTTACATTACAGATTGATGCACATGTCTTATCTTTTCTAGAGTCTGTGGCCACTTGAGGCAGGAGATGTGTTTGTGTTACCTTTCAATGTTTGCAAAGGTGAATATATGTCTTTGAGAAGGACACAACTAATTGATGATGTCATTGTAGGAGAAAGTAATCCAATAGCTTAGGGGACAACAGGGAAAGAAGAAGGAGAACTAGCTTGGGATTTGGCTGTCAAGATGGATAATATGGCTGTTAAATGGCACACTCCCATATAGATAATTGAAATAGACAGTTGTTATCCTTTCAACCTTCTCTCATTTCTCTACATCCCTGACAAAAGAAGAGATTGAAGCGTAGTGATTCACTGTGGACTTTAGAGTCAGATAGCCCTGGATTTCCTGGCTATAACCTTTAATAACTAAAGAACTTGGACATACTGTATAACCTCTCTAGGCTCCCATTTTCTTATCTATAAAGTGAAGATACTAAGAGAATCTACTTTATATGGTTGATATGAGGATTAAATAAAAGAATGCATGTAAAGACCTTAGCTTATGTGTAAACATTAGTAATTAGTAGCTTCTTAAAATGATTAGTCCTTTAAGGTTGGATTTTCTTTTTGTTCTGCTTGAATGAAGAACCCCAGGATTAAAGGAAGAAAGTTATTAGTCTGTAGTCACACTGGTGATAAGGTGGTAGATGCCATACTCTGACCCTCTAGCTCTGTGAGTTTAGCTGTACTCCATTGCCTCTCAAGGTGTCATCTTCTCAGAGCACAAAGAGAATAAACTCTAAAAGTACCCATACATTTGTTTAAAAAACAAGGCAAAACAAAACAAAACTATGAGCAGATATTTAAATCTAGTTACTAGTAGATTTGCTTTCCATAGATTATTAATTTTGAAACTACTTTCTGTGTATTATTATTCCAAGTTTGAACAAACAAGTATGTTGAGGATAATAGGAACCAAGTTTCTTACTATTGAGGAAAAAATTACAATTATGGAAAAAAGGGAGACAAGGTTATATGCATGTTGTTGGATTGTAATTGGAGAGACCAATATGAATGTGTATGCATATATTCATATAGGATACAGACAAAAATTTATATTTATGTTCACATTTATACACTTATATGTATATTCATATCCAGACTTAGTCCACCAAGGTGATCTAGAAGCAATGATTTTGCAGTAGCAATGAGCACCACCTAGTGACAGATCTTGGTTTCTAAATACCATTCTCCATTAAAGGCACAAAAAGAGCTGCTTGGTCAAATGCTGATTCCAAGACTGGTACAAGGGCATTACAAGATAAGCCTGCAACATTTTGTGGAGATAGAAAGCCACATGAACAATAGAGACATGTCACATAGGAACCACCTTGAAAGGGTTCCCCCTGGCCAAATCCAGGATAAATTGAGCATAAAAATAATAATCATATTGGATTATAATCCACTGAAGAAGATATGAATCCATGACTCCATGCTGATATTAATGAATTAATAAATGAGAGAGAAGGGAAAGTTCTTTCTTATAATACAATGTTAACTAAAAAGTAGAGAAAGAATGATGGAGTAAAAAAGTCGTTTTTGGATGTAAAACTATTAGGTGAGAGCTCAATGAAAAATAGGATGTTTGCATAGTCTCGGCATCTCCCAACAAATTACCTCTTACTTATTAAGTTGGAGCAAAAGTATTGTGATTTTTGCCATTAGAAGTAATTACTTTTGCGCCAACCTGATACAGAGAGGAAAAGAGTAACTTTACAGTAGAGAGGCCTGGGAGAGCTCAGCTAACTGCTGTTTTGCTGAGTCTGACTTGTACCAGCTCATGAGAGCCAATTATGTGTATTTCTTCCCAACTTGGTATTCAGTGATGTCACTTTGGTAGCTTAAAATACAGCATGGTGGAAGTGTCTACACTGAGAATTGGTGAATACTACAAAAGAGGGATTTCCTGTCCCCTGGAGGCCAGTCGTTAAATATCGTCTGGCACACCAATGATGTTAAGCTATCAAAGCTAATAGCACCAATATTGGGACAAATGTACATTTTCTGTCTAAACTCACATCAGTACCCAGCACCTCCCTGCCCCTTCTATCTGTATTCTGTAATGATTTTCAGCCAGTAAGCATGTTATAAATTCTCACAAGTTTTTTCATACCAATATGCTACTATCACAAAGTTCGCAGAACTTTATCTTAAAAGGGAAACACCTTTTAGCCAAAAGAGTTGGATGTCTCACATTGGAACTTCAGACATCAGTGAAAAGGTGAGTAGGAACATGGAAGGTGGGATTGGTGCCTCAACCCCACAACTACCAGGTCCTTGTTCCCAGACTTGAGCCTTTCATTTTTTCCATCCCAGGGTCATTGTTGAGCTAAATTTAGCATCATTAGAAAATGTACTTTAAAAAATCTGTTTAACAAATCATTTTTGCTCTGTGACATGAACATTTTTTAAATTGCAAGATTTAAAATAATAAATGATATGAAAAAGTTGAGTATCAAAAATATAAGCTTAATGCTTCAGTCCCGTTTCTAAAAAATGGGATGGTAAATATCATTGTGACCATTTTTAGAAAATGCAATCAACCAGAACTATAATCGGTGAAAAGGAATGACTATGCTTCCATGTATATGTAATCTGTGTTTGAGGCCTAGCCAGTACTCATTCACTCCTTTAATTCTGAATTTTTATGAAGAAAACATTGACATGGCCTACATACACCTGAATTACAGGTGATGTGAATAACTTGGAGAATAAAGGTGGATGTTCCTATTCTAGACCAATGCTCCTCCTTTAGTTTATTTATTTTTATTTTTTTTTTTATTTTTTGAGACAGGGTCTCACTCTGTCGCCCAGGCTGGAGTGCAGTGGTGCAGTTATGGCTCACTGTAGCCTCGACCTCCCTGGGCTCAAGTGATCCTTCTGTATCAGCTCCTTGAGTAGCTGGCAGTGCAGGCACACACCACCGCATTTGGCTAATTTTTGTATATTTTTTTGTAGAGATGGATTGCACCAGGTTGCCCAGGCTGGTCTCGAACTCCTGGGCTCAAGTGATCCACCTGCCTTGGCTTCCCAAAGTGCTGGGATTACAGGTGTGAGCCACTGATTTGCTCCTTTTAAAAATCAGCTTTATTGGGGTAAATTTAAATATAATAAAATATCACCAATTTCTAACTGTGCAGGTAAATATGGTTTGACAAATACATGGAATTGTGGAAAGATCATAGTCATAACATAGAAGAACATTTATATCAACCCAAAATGTGTCCTTGTGCCCTTTTGCTCACTGGTACCCCTCTCCTACTTCCAAATCCTGGCAACACGGATCTACTTTCTGTCCCTTAGTGTTTACTTTTCTTGAATGGCCTGTGAATGACATCGTAATATATGTCTTTGGTGTCTGGCTTTTTAAACTACGTGTATTGCTTTTGAGGTTCAGCCAAGTGCTGTATGTAGCATTGTTCCTTTTTATTTCTACTCTTCCTAGCCATGGTTAGACTATTGATGCACATTTAAGTTGTTTCCCATTTTGAGCGATTGTGAATACATCTTTCAGCCCCATAACTACCAAGAAATTCTTTTTTACTCAGTGTTTTGAGTGGGAATTAAAGCAAACCAGTTGGAGAGACTGGCTTGACCATCCTTCACCAGGCTCTCACACCCAGCTGGATTTGATTCTCATTTTGTTATGCTTTGGTAAATTTTCCCCTTGTACCTTTCTTACGAAGTATTTTACCATCTACTTTGTGTTTGGCCATTTTGAACTCCCTACTAGGGGCAAGGAGCATGTCTTATTTATCTTTATTTGACCCAGTGCCTAGCAGAGTACCTTTCACATAAGAGAGTTATAATAAATATTTAATGCATTGATTTACATTCTTCTCTAGTTGCTCCTTGAATGCCTATGTGCTTTTTATAATTTTTTCAATCCTTTATTGTATTACCTCTAGAGCGGTGTGTCTGATCTTTCGGCTTCCCTGGGCTACACTGGAAGAAGAATTGTGGGCCACACATAAAAGACATTAACATTAATGATAGCTGATGAGCTAAAAAGGAAAAAACAAAAAGGCCTGTGCATAAATCTCATAATGTTTTAAGGAAGTTTATGAATTTGTGTTGGGCTGCATTCAAAACCATCCAGGCCGCAAGCTGAGTAAGCTGTCCAACTGGCGGCCCAGGACGGCTTTGAATGCAGCCCGATACAAACTGGTAAACTTTCTTAAAACATTATGAGATTTTTTTGTGTGATTTTCTTTTCTTTTCTTTTCCTTTTATTTCCCAGCTCACCAGCAGTCTTTAGTGTTAGTTTTAGTGTATTTTATGTGTGGCCCAAGACGATTCTTCCAGTGTGACCCAGGGAAGCCAAAAGATTGCATACCCCTGCTCTAGAGTATTATAAAATAGGGTTCCCTAAATAAAAACATTTTAATCCTACCTCTGCCTTTAAATCATTCACTATGCAACCTATAAGCAGACTTTAAATTCTTTGTGACCCTTGGGGATTTTTTAGTAGGTTTTTTTCTTCCAAACTGAGAGGGTTTGATGAAACCCATTTGAGGTTCCCTTTTAGTTCTAACATTCTGGGAATTTAAGAAAAGCCTACCAAGTCAGAACCTGCAAGAGAGGAGAGAAGGCAACATAGGAAAGTGGAAGGGGAAAGGAGGTTGGAAAGCAAAATTATGTCATGTTTCTAGGCAATGAAACATAATGTATAGTTTCCCAAATAGAGGGAAATTTGGGGAAGGATTCAAGAAATATCAGTTGACACATAACTCAACATTTGTTGGTAGAAGCCTTTTAAATTGTTTTATTTTATAAAAAGGACTTCAATTATGACAGTAGTTCTTTTCTATAGTCAATTTATTTTTTATTTTTATTTATCTATTTTGAGACAGAATCTCACTCTATCACCCAGGCTGGAGTTCAGTGGCACAATCTCTGCTTGCTGCATCCTCTACCTCTCAGGTTCAAGTGATTCTGCTGCGTCATCCTCCCAAGTAGCTGGGATTACAGGCATGTACCAGCACGCCCAGCTAATTTGTGTAGTTTTAGTAGAAATGGGGTTTTGCCTTGTTGGCCATGCTGATCTCTAACTCCTGGCCTTAAGTGATCTGCCCACTTTGGCCTCCCAAAGTGCTGGGATTACAGATGTGAGCCACCGTGCCTGGCCTATAGTCAATTTAGAATATCGGTAATTAGACAGCTTATTCTAAAAAATAATGGTGAGATTGACAACCCCTTTACATTGGGGAACTGTAAGTACCAGTTTGTGATGGGTAGTTTCAGTTGTGACTGTTATCTTGGTATAATTATTAATGGTGCCCCTTTCACTCTCAGATGGGCATTGGTGTTGGAGAATGCATTTATGTCACCCAATTGTTAGGGGTTGCAGAGCCCCAGGTTTCTATCTCTGTCTCCTGCCCCAGCAGGGGGTCTGACTTAGGGATGGTTAGAGTCCACAGGGCTTTCTTTTTTTTTTTTTAGCTGACTCCTTCAGCAGCACGGTCTGCAGCTGGCAGAGCCATTAGAACCATTCTCTTCCAAGCACCTTTTTCTAACATGTCTGAAAAGTTTTTGCCTCCTCTCGTAAGACTTAAGCAGATTCTCCAGCTACACGTAAAGATAGCAGCCTTCCTTTCCCCTATGACAAGAGTATAACAATATCCAATCATGAAATATTCACTGCCCACTTCCTGTGTGCCAAGCACTGAGCTGGGCTGAGGGTATAGACAGACAAAGACGACAAAGGAAGCAGACATGTAAAACAATAACTAAAGTGTGATAAATACTATCTTTGTACGGTGTACACAACATATATTGAGGTCACTGAGGGAAGAATAGTTAATTCAGGAGAGAGGAAGGAGAGGGGAAGAATTTTGAGCTAGGCCTGAAGGGGGTAGTTTTATGTATACATCTTACAGGGGGATTGAGTGGGCAGGTGGCGGGGCTTTCCAGGAAGAGGAAGAGACATGTGCAGTGATCCATGGCCAGAAAATATATGGTGTGACTGGGGAAGCAAAAAGTAGCCTAGTCTGACTATCCATTTGTTGTATATACTAGTTTGGAACTGAGTGCGACGCAAGACCTTGGACCACATCTCGGGGGGAGGTGTTGTTATTAGAAGTACCAGACAGGACCTTATTTCACATTTAGCATGGACCCCTGATGATTCCGTTTGAGTGAGGTGTGGGTGTATTTTCATTCCAGAATTTTACACTACAACATTACCGCATGCATTGACCAATTTTAATACAGGCTTTCCTTATGTTGCTTTATAATTAGAAGCCAGTGAATTGAAGTTCCACAGCGGTACATAGACTAGTAGTGATAGCTTTATGGAATTGTTTATTTTTAGTTTGGCAAAGGCTAAGCAGTAAATATCTCAATTAGTAAACTAAAGTAGCATGGATGAGAAATGCCCACAAGGAGATCAGGAGTTAGAAATAACTAAGTCAGTTAATTGAAGGAAACCCTCATATCACTTACCCCTATTTAGAGTTTGAAGAACCATCCTAAGATGTGTGTGTGTGTGTGTGCACATGTACATGCACACACACTGTCAGTATCCACAGTGCTGCCAGCATTGAGGTCCTTTGCATTCCCCAGGTTCTAGTTGTTTAGGAAGTTTCTGTCTTTGGAGCCACTGTGCTTGGTTATTGCCCCAGTGGGATAGGTCAGTGTCCTATCACAGTACGATGGGATGTTGTCTGACTACAGAAGCTTTTCATCCTGCAATTTCTTTCAACATGACCCACGAGGGATTTTATTATGAAGTGCTGGGGGAAGTTATTCATATTCATGTTTGTATTCATATTCACATTATATGGCCTGATGTGTGAAGATATTTAGTGAAAACATGCATGTGGCACTGCAGAATCACTTACTCGCCTCTACATAGAGGATCCTGCATTATATTTAAGATTCCATTTGAAGTTTAGAGTGAAAACGGAAGTGGTCTACAAGGCTCGGTTTTCAGAATATAAGTTGTGTTCCTAGAGTTCCCGTATGTCTAGGAAACATTGACCACTCGGAAGATGAAACATTCATTGGTAGTGTAAAACATTAAGAATGTTAGAGAAAAAAGGTTTGTGTTTTAAAGTTACGAAATACCATTATTTAGTTGTTATGATGTTTTGACACTGCACAC
This sequence comes from Nomascus leucogenys, assembly GCF_006542625.1. Taxonomy (NCBI): domain Eukaryota; kingdom Metazoa; phylum Chordata; class Mammalia; order Primates; family Hylobatidae; genus Nomascus; species Nomascus leucogenys. The sequence continues at coordinate 4,846,417 of NC_044385.1, read as the reverse complement.
TTTAGTCCATTTGGACTCATGGCACGTATTTAACATTGTATGGAAGGTTGTTTGGATCTTCCCCCTAAAGTGGGGGAGGGTCAATAGAAAGGTCCTTGTCTTCTTATGCTTAACAATTTACTACGTATCAGCTCTCTCTGGTCTATAGGGGACATGATGGGGGTTTGTGCATCTGCAGATTAAATTTCTGTATGTCTCCTCTCTGTTTTGCAGACAGGAAAAAGATAGCATTCAGCAGAGCTTTAGCAAGGAAGCAAAGGCCCAAGCCCTTCAGGCCCAGCAAAGAGAGCAGGAGCTGACACAGAAGATACAGCAAATGGAGGCCCAGCATGACAAAACTGGTAGGTGGTAGGGAAAGATTAGAGCCTGGGCACTCGCTCGCAAGCCAGGCCCACGCCTTACTGTGAAATGACATCAGGAACACCTGTAACCTTTGGCTGGCCGAAGGGAGCAGATGCTAACTACACCAGAGATTCCGAATTACATATTAGTTAGCGTTTAAAAGAGAAAATGGAAAGTATTGCCCACTGTCTGTTGATTTCAGAGTGCTGCTCTCACATCTGTTGCACCATCTGGATTATGAGTTTATTTACCTGTGTTCAAGAAACGTAAAGCTGAGAGAGACCACAACAAAGTAGAAAAACAAAGGGCTTGTTTTTGGCTGGGTTTTCAGGCACACATGTTATATAAAGAAAATAGCATCAGAAGCTCTGCGGGAAATGCTCTGAGCTTACAGTTAGAGTCTCCTGAATAGCATTGAACAGTTCCCACAGTACACACATTATAGCTACTCTAAAAGCCTAATGAGTTTGCTTCAGCATCCAAACTGGAGAAAAGCTTTAGCCATTAATCGGTTCTTAATTCACTGTCGCAGCTGGATGTAATTCAGTGGCTCCAAATTGATATGTTCCTTTATTTAATCTTTGCAGCTTCGAACATTTTTAGCATTTGTATGATTTCCCCACCTCCCCCAACCCAATCTAGAGTGATGTTTAATCCTTTGCATTCTTCAAGTTCTCACAACTGCTGTTAAAATTCACTAATACAAGGCATTGACCACAGCTGGCAGCTTGGCTAAAAATTGCCATCTTTCATCACATTGGCACTATTCTGCAGACTGAGTTGGCCAGTAACTCTTTACCTTTAATTTGAAAGTAAAATGCACTTTGAAAATAGACAGTTTGATTTGTTCAGTCAGAGCATTATGTAGTTTCTTTCACTTTTGAGTTGTGTGTTCACAGACAGTGTTAGTCAAAACAAGACAGTGTCAATCATTATAATTCAACACCACATACTCCACACTGATTGTACTATTAAAACAAAAGTTTAATTGATCCTGTCTCTTCCAGAAAAATGTTGCTTAATTTTAGTGCCTTGATTTATTTTGATTTGTATGCTATATAGTTTTTGCCAGTCATTGGCTAAAATTGAAAAGAAATAAAGGACTCTTAAAACTTATGCTTGGAGGTAATTTTCATATGATTTAATGTATTAATATATTGTATTTGATGACACAGTGAAAAATTATTTCTTATCCTATGGGTGAAAAATTACTAACATGCAAGTCATTAAATAATCTATTTACTTATGAAGAGGCCAATGTCATATCGACTCACATAATTCCCTCTAGCACTTTCAGTAGAGATTTTCTTCTAACAGCATTTGGCCAGAAGAAATGAAAATTCGCCAGGTTTAGTAGATGTTTTTCCACTAAAAACAAAAAGAGGAAATTGTAGGATAAATTATTGTTTTTGCCCCCACTGCTTGCATGATCCTCGTGATCAGAGTCTTGGGCGGAATCTAAGCACTAGATTAGAGTGTATTTAACTGTTAAAACCACCTTAAGAACACTTCCTTTTGTCTTGTACACATATACACAAAATCACACTGTTTTCCATTTCTTTGACCAGATCTCCATTGAAGCTCATGCTGTTGACAATGAAATTAAAATTCTAAAGAAAATACACATTTTTACCTTCATAATTAGAGAAGTGTATGCAAGATTGGGGGGGGTGGTGGTAGTAAACCATGTGTGCAAATACGAAACAAAGCATGAATTACAGTGTAGAAGAGAATTCCTCGATGATTTTAGTTTTGAGTTATCTGGTTGTGATAATTTTTGACACTCTGTTTATAGTAAAATTGTCAAAATAAAAATATAATATCTTGCATATTGCAAAGATATAAGCATCTATGCTTCCACTTGAGGTATTTGACACTTTATTAACATGTTAAAATGTTACACCAAGCTGGTATGATGAAAAATGTTTCTGGTGTATAATTATGTTGAAAATAAATGACTCCCAAGATTGAGTGTCTTTCCAGATGATAAGTCCTTTGACTTAGGACATTGAAGGTGATCTAGTGGCTTATTGGAAATGTGTAGGATCTAAGCACTTTACCACTCTATGTATGGAAGCACTGCAGAGCAACAACCATAAACATCTTATGTTGGTGGGGGTTTATTGTTATTTCTAGAAAATGAGCAGTATTTGTTGCTGACCTCCCAGAATACATTTTTGACAAAGTTAAAGGAAGAATGCTGTACATTAGCCAAGAAACTGGAACAAATCTCTCAAAAAACCAGGTAGGTAATGTTATAGAATACTTTCAAGAGCACTGTGTGTGATTACTCTAATTTTTTCTTGAAAAACAGCATTTACACTGTTTTATAGTCTAATGTCAAAATTAGGTATCTGCTGATGTTTTCTTTGAAAATATTTTCTACATATGGACATTTTCTTAATTGTCCATACACTTTTATGTTTTTTCATGATTATGTGTATGTACTATTATTTGACGTTTTAATGTTTAGAATTGAAAACTGTGAAATTTCAGGAAATAAGGATCAATATGGTAATAACATAAAGATGCAGATAAATCAAGCAGTTATAAAATCTTACATTGGTATGGTTAACACATTTTAGTCTATTGTTACAATTCACCATGAACACAAAAGCTATCTTTAGGTTAAATGATAACAGATGAAATGTGTATATATAAAAATGAAAGTAGATGGTACTTTGAAATAAATAAACCAAAACTATTCTTCCCTTCTCCTAAAATTGTTATATTTTAATAGAACAGCCATCATTCATTTTATAGGCATACTACTCTTTTATAAATCCATTGATTGGAATCTTAATGACTTTTTTCTATACACTTTCTAGTCAGATTATCTCAATGAATAAATTATTTTATATTCTAAACTGCAAGAAGCCCGACTCCTCATCTCAGCTCTGACAGTAACTGAATAATCTTGGACAAATTTATTTGACCTACTTGGACTATAGTTTCTTCTTTTGTAAATGAATGACATTGGACAGAATCACTTTAAATTGAACTATAGAAGGCAATATTCACATAACTGATAAGATGTCAAATATTACTTTATATGATAACTTAATGAAAAAATAGCCTGTGTGTCTTCTCTTCTGCATTTTTCTGAAACTCACGTAGATCTATTGAGAGCAGGAAATATGGCTCAGCAAACAAACTACTGACCTAGATGTTTCATTCGGAGAGGATTTCTGGGAGGATCAGGGCATATCTGATCACTCTGAGCTCCATCTCGGAATCCTGCATCAACAAGCTGTCTTAGCTGATAGAACCCCCATCCCTGAATCTTTTGGGGAATCAGAGGGCTCGTGCATCATACTCTCCCTGCTCACAGGAAGGCAGAGGCTCCTGTAACCACCAAGAATGTACTCTGACATGCACACCTTCCTAGCATATACTAAGATTGTATTTTGGTAGGGGAAAACCTAGATGCCAAAATACCAGATATTTCAAGGAAATTTGACCAAGAAAACCAAATGATTTTGTCATGAAAGAGACCCATAAAATATCCACAGTAGCTATTCTTAACCAGAAATACTTGATTTGCACCACATAGATCCAAAAGTAATTTGTTAGAAGAAAACAAACCAGATTGTATCATTTAGGGATAAAATGATATTAATCTGGGTTTTATATAAATGTGTTAGGTCTAAAATTGGTTTGTGAATGATTACTGATCTTGCTCTCCAAGGAGACCTAATTAGGGAAATTTATTCTATAAAAGAGACAAAAAGGTGCTTGGTAGATGTTATTTAATTCTCACCACAACTTGAGGCAGGAATTATTATCTTCCAGATAAGGAAACCAAAACTGTTTAAATAACTGGTGAGTGGGAGAGCTGGGGTTCTAACACAGGTATTTCTGGTTCCAAAGTATATGTTCTTTATTACGGTAATTACAGTATTTTACATCTATTGCTAAAGAAAATTCAAGCCACAGTAGTTATGATGAGAAAGTTTGGGAAGGAAAAATTAACCTTTAAATTTCCGTGGAGAAGTAAGCGTCCTTGGCACGTAACGGTTAACTTACTCTGTGCCCCTAGGCCCTCTTTTTCCTCCTCTAGATCTGTCATCTTAGCCTGTACTGGTCTAACTCAGCACCTCTACTGCTCCTCCTGCTTCTCATTCCTCCAGCTCCTGAACACTACTTTGTAAATTGGATGTATTCTTTTATATCTGACACATAGATGGCACTTAATGAATAAATGATGAATGAATGAAACAAATAGGTGTGGTGCTATTCGCACCTCCTGATCTGACTTCTGATGCCAGTCTGTTCCATTGTCGATGGCTGGCGGTGTGCAGTAAAGAACACGTGGCAATTCAGAGGAACTAGGTTTGAATCTCACTCTCGCACTTGGAGCTTTGTAACCTTGGGTACATGGCCCCATCTCCCCAAATGTCAGCTTCTGTAAAAACATTTCTAAAGCCACACTGCAGGATTGTTATGGGAATTAGAATTATGTATATAGATACACATACATACACGCATCAAGTGCCTAGCACAGTGCCTGACAGATAGTCATACACAGTAGCTGCTATTATTTTCACTGGTGGCATTTTTAAGGGTCTTGACTGGTAATTTGGGTATCACTTTACATAGCTATTGTCTTTGCCAGGGAAAGTCTGACTGTCATTTTCTGACGGACATAAGTCTATGCCACAATGAAAGCCTTTTTAAAACAGCCAGATCAGGAAAATGTGGATCTAGTTGTATTTTGTAGCTGATGAATTAAAGCAGGCACCTACTCTAACTTTACAATTTGACTCAACCAAGGCCTGGCAAGTAGTAAACACTTGATAAATTGTTACTTACTATTTTTAAAACTCTCAAGCGCCCCTAAAACTTACGAAAAGTGCATTTTGTGCGCCTCACAAGAAAGTAGTGAATAGGACAAATTGTGATTTTAGGGTTGTTTGCTCTTAATTTCTTTTAGTTCCAGTTTCATTTCTCCCTGGCTTCCTACTATGACATTTTCAGTAACTCATTCATGTTAAATTTTACATTCCATTTTGATGTTACCTTCTGCTTTGAAACCATCTATAAAACTTGAGGGGCTTAAACTGCTTCTTTTAAAGTACAAATTGTTAATGTAGTAAACCCTGAAGAAGCCCTCCGGGAGTGTGCCTCTGCATATCCCATGCCAAACTATTGGGATAAATAATTTTCCCTGTGCTTTGAGGTAAGGAAAATCTTGGAGTCTAAAGTTTTGTCATTGTGGAAACTCAGTCTCCAAATTTATACTTATGCAATCCATATGGTAATTTTGGTCCAGCTTTTCCTCGGAGTATTACAGTAAAATTCTTCTTGAAAGTAAGTGTATTTATTTTGTATTGAGCAATAATTAAGACATATTTTTCCCTCCTCTGTCACTAGCAACATTGAGTCTTGTTTTTCAAAATACCAACTAAACAAATAGATTCCTACCATTTAAAACAAGATTTTAAACTCACAGATCTAGTCATTTGACTGAAGCCCATGCAGAATGACGGGAAAGCTGACAGCATGGGCTCGGCGTGCACGTACACACTTACTCTCTGCCCCGGCTTCATGCTAGGCTGCTCTGTTGCTCTGTGAAAATGTTTTGAAATGGTACCTCCGTGTGTGTGTCTGTTGCATGTGTTTTCTCCCCAAGTAGACCGTAAGTCACATTATGGCAGTGATGACTGCTTCTGTTTTCTGGAAGCCTCCATAGTGATTAGCACAGTAGTTTGCGCACTGTGTGTACTCCACACTGCACGTAGTGGTGTCTGTAACCCCGGGGTTTGTGAATGGCACATCCCATTTTAAAACTTAAAATGAACTGCTGATTCTGTGCATTTTATATAGCTTGTTTTTGACCATCAGGCAAGAGAATTAATTCCATTTTGCTTTTAATTGGCACCAGGCAGACATTCTGGCTGATTTTAGTTGAAGCTCACATGAACTTTCGCTATCCTTCCTTCTGTATTCCCCAGTACTCTGAGAGCCTATTACAGTTATGGGGTTGTTTTTTGAGGGAGGTAAACGGAGCTATTTAAATGTCTTTGGTACAACTGTGATTTTTCTTTATCAAAGTGAAGGAAGTGTTCGCTCTCCCCACGCACTTAGATGAATCAGCAGTAAAACGTTGCAGTGTGGTTTGCAGTGCTATCTAACACCTGGCCTGGGAGAGCTGGGAAGGATTGGGTGCTGGCAAGGAGTGAGCCTCTGCCAGCCACAGAGTGGAGGGAAGTGTGCGCTAGGTTTTAGCTTCCACCACTTGTACATTGAAAAGAACAGGATAGAGCGTAGAACCAGGGTCTATGTGGTTTTGCTTCTTTCTTTTCTGTCATTGTCACTTTCTGGGTTGTGAGGCTTGTGGACTGATGTCTAACACTGCCCATTGTGTATTTGTGATTTGTGTTTTGTAATTAAGAGGAACAATGGGAGTCCATGGGGTCTCGTTATGTATAATGGTTGGTTTAATTTGTTTCACTTCTATCTTGTTAATTGTAAATTGATCATTAAGATTTGAATTCTAATCTGTCACCAGGGTTGTGAGTATTGAGGCTAGAGCAATGATCCTGGTTTTAATCACTGATGATGAGAAACAAATTTTATAATTTTGGTACATATTGCAGTTCATATATTTTAACACTATACTTTATGGTGTTATAAATATTGTTAAATGACTTTTAGTGTAGTTTTACTGTGTGGACTATAATGTATAAATTATATTACTGTTTTGGCAACAGTAGGTATCCAACTGTGTGAGTTTAATTGAGGTGAAGAACACACACCCGGTTGAACTGTTTTTTTCCTTTGCATGTTTAGATGATGTTAGGTTGGGATACTATAAAAATTATATTTTCTACAAGAGGAGACTGATATTGGCCTCTGCTAATTGTTAACAAAAGTCAAACTAGAACCTAAAGGAATAAAAAATTAAGATACTGTATTTCCCTTTGAAAGCAATTATCATTTTAATCCGAATTATAGTAGTAAAATATATTTCATGCAAATGCAGTTATACAACATAACTGGTATATAAAAATACAGGGGAAAGTTCATGCTTCTGTAAAGCCAGAAATTGCCTAAATTTTCTATGAAAATGGATTAGAGTCAATTATCCTTTTATATGACACAGGATAATCATGCCAGAAATGTATCTCCGAACTGACAGAAAACTTGTAAGTTTACTCTTTGAGCTTTGCAAACTACTAGTTCTAGGAATGTATCATGAGCTCCAGACAGAAAAAGGATGATGTGCAGGCATATATGTCAAATTTTTATTGAAAAATGGAAGTTGGTAGTCAAATTACAATTATAAATAGAGAAAAAAACAAAAATGTGCGAAGCAGAAAAAAAGATTGTTGTAATACACACTTGATAGTGATATGTACTTTATAAACAACATTTATATTTTTGGGATTATGTAAGACATCCTCAATGCAGGGAATTTGGAAAATGCAAAGAAGAATTAAGGAAAATTTCCTGTGCCACTACCATCCGGAGATAACTATTCTTACCTCTCATATATTTCCCTTCAGTCATTTTTCATGTGTATGTCTGTGTACATTTATCGTGTGATTGAGATTATACCGTATATACAGTTTTGCATCTGCTTTTTCATTTGATATCTAATGAACATTTTTGTGTATCAGTGAATACTCTGAAAACAAAACCTTATTAAATGATTTGCATGTATAAGAATTATTAGGCTTTTAAGATGCTTCCAATTTTTAACCATTTTGAATAATAATACAACAAAAACTTTGTACCTAAATCTAAATTTTTGATTGTTTCCTTAATTGATGGTGCAAGACGATGAATCCTCTTAAGGGTATTAATGTGTTTTACCTTGCTTAAGTACTACACTAACTTCTAATCACTGTATATGTAGCCATATTAGTAAATAACATTACAAAGAAGTGAGATTTTTTAAAAAAGAATGAGAGGCAATGTTGCACAGTGGGTGGAACCATCCCTTTAGAGGGGGGACTAAGTAGTATCTGGGCTTGGCTACTTGGATGACCTTAGGCAAGTCATTCAACTTCATATTTACCTCACAGAGAAAAGAAAATAAACCCTTACAAGTACCTTATAGGATTAATTGAGATCATGAATGTAAAGGATGGATTTCACTGCTTGTTATACGGGTGGCGTGCAGTAAATATTTGGTGGTAGTATCTGGTTTTGTTGTGCTATTTTTTGAATAATAGTGAAATTGAATATGTTATAAATGTTATTGATCATTTGTGTTTCTTCCGTAGAGATTTTAAATATTCTTATACTTTATAATTGGAATTTTGATGGAGAGTGCAGTTAGTGTTTCATTAAATGATGCTTTTAATGTTTATTTGTCTTATTTTTGTAAATAATTTCCTGTTGTCTACATTGATTTTCATTAATAAACTTTATTTTTTAGAGCAGTTTTAGGTTCACAGCAAAACTGGACAGAAAGTACAGAACTCCCATATATTCCCTGTTCCTTCCACACACAACCTTCCTCACCAGTGACATCTACATTTTGTTTTATTATGATTTTTTTCAAAATCAGAATGAATTTATTTTAAAAAATAAAATACATATCTATTTTAAAAATTTAGAAAGTATGGAAAAGGATGAATAAAGAACAAAGAAAACATTCCTGACCCTACCATCCAGAAATAACCAATATTAATAGTTGGTAGGCATGTCAAAATATTTTTCTAAATTATAAAATGAAATCACATTATACATGTTGACTTTTAATGTTTTCTCTTTTTTTTACCAATATGTCACAGTTTTAGATCAATAAATATCACTTATAAATAGCCACATTATCAGAATAGTAAGTAACATAGCCAAGCTCCTGTTGACAGATTTCTTGGTTAAGTTTCCAGGTTATGGATTGCAAAGAAAGGTTGTTTCTAGAAACAGTGCTACAGTGAATACTCTCACACAAACCTATGATATATTTTAAACATATGATTTTTTTATGCATAAAAGTTTTGTATTTTTATATTGTAAAATCTATTTTTTTCTTTGTGATTTTTCTTTTTAAAAGTGCCTTTTGCTTGGAAAGTGCCTGAGAAAAGATCAATGTTCTGCATTTTTTTCTAATCTGGTTTAAGGATTTTTTTTCTTCTTTTGAAATTTATTTTAGTGCATGGTATGATGGAGATACTAATCTTGGGAGGGATACCAGATCAAAAATTTATTATAACTGCCTCTAAATTCTTTTGTGTTGTATGTGATTCTGAAAGGAGAAACCTAAGTCATTATTAACTCCTTTTGGACTCTTTCAAATATAGGTAGATTCTTATTAGGAGAAGCAAATGTAGATTGAGCACTTGATCTGAACTTGAAAATGAGATAATCCATGCTCTCATACAGAACCTGGTAGGAAAGACAGGGCACAGAGCACAATTTAAAAGAATAAATTATAAGCTAATGTATGCATAAAGGCTAGAGGTAGCTTCAAAAAACGTGCTGACATATTGAGAACTGCAAGGTATTAATCAGGGCAAGCTTCCTTTGGGGTGACATTTGAACCAAGATGAAAAAAAAATTGAAGAATGAGGTGAACTAAAAGCAAGAGTTTTTTTATTTTATTTTATTTTATTATTATTATACTTTAAGTTTTAGGGTACATGTGCACAATGTGCAGGTTAGTTACATATGTATCCATGTGCCATGTTGCTGTGCTGCACCCATTAACTCGTCATTTAGCATTAGGTATATCTACTAATGCTATCCCTCCCCCCTCCCCCCACCCCACAACAGTCCCCAGAGTGTGACGTTCCCCTTCCTGTGTCCACGTGTTCTCATTGTTCAATTCCCACTTATGAGTGAGAACATGTGGTGTTTGGTTTTTGTCCTACAGCAAGAGTTTTTGCTCCATACACGTGAGCAGCCTGGTCCTTGGGATGAACAATTTGTAAAGCAAGATTTCCCTTAACAAATCCAAATCCTTTCCTGACAAGGAAGAAAAGGCTATCTTGCCTACTGGAAGAATTCTTTCTTTGAAGGGAATTAATTTTATGTCAGGAGTCTTCAGAAAACAAACCAATCATTAACCTGAAAACGACTCATAATATACAAGAGTTTTAAACTCTCCATTCTAACTGATTAGGCATTAGGGCGTGAGGAGATGGTGGCAGTAGGCAGTAATTTAGAGTTTGCTTAATACAAGGAAAGGAATATAATTTTTCTTGGATAAACATCTTTCTGCTCTTCAAATTTTGAGACTTGGATTGTCATCTAAGACATGAAAAACAGGATATTGCCATTTTGCTCAGGGGAGGTCAATCTTTTTTCTATTAAGACCTTCAGTGGATTGGATAAAGCCCGCCTACATGGAGGGCAGTCTGCTTTTCTCAAAGTCTACAAATTTAAATGTTAATGTCATCTTAAAAACACCCTCACAGGAATGTCCAGAATAATGTATGGCCAAATGTCTGGGCACCACGGCCCAACAAAGTTGACACATAAAATTAGCCACTAAAGAACTATTTTTATTTTAACCGTGTGCCATTAAACTGGTTATGTTAATTAAAAGAAACTCTGTTATAGAAATTAGGCCTAGGGTTTCTTCTTTGACAGCATAGTGTTTGGCCTATAACAAGCACTCAGTAAGTATTTGTTAAATGAACGATAGCCTTTTAAAAAAGAGATTTGATCATTATCATTTTTGTCTTATTCCTTAGGAAAGCCATTTCTATTAGAGTAAGTTGTTATTCCTTTTTCTGTCTAACACGCGAGTCTCTACAATGTATCTTGCCATTTCTGAAATATTTTCTTTTGCAAAGGATGTAGTTTTCATTATACTATTATGTTTAAGTATGGAGCTTAAGATAATGTTAAGGTTATATAATAACAATATGCCCTAGTAATAAGAACCTTTAACATCTATTATTTTTGTGTTTTCACCTCTCTAGATCTGAAATAGCTCAACTCAGTCAAGAAAAAAGGTATACATATGATAAATTGGGAAAGTTACAGAGAAGAAATGAAGAATTGGAGAAACAGTGTGTCCAGCATGGGAGAGTACATGAGACAATGAAGCAAAGGTAATCAAGGTTTCATGATCAACTCATGTGCCACCCACGTATTGAATGTGTTTGGTTTACACCCAGAAGGGGAATTGCTGTGGAATAAGTAGAATTCATCATCATTATGCTACTCGTGACATGCTCAAAATCTAATATTTTATTTTATGTATTTATGCTTCCTTAATTTAGGTTGTTCTTATTATATACAAAGAGGAGAGCACATCCTCTTTTTGTTATTCTCTGAAGACACAGAATTAGATTTAACATGGAAGAATGGAGGAAAGCCATTTTCCTTTAAGGCGTAAGTTGGTAATATTGTAATATGGAGGAATTTCAAATCATCTCTCCTAGAAATTAGGTTTTATATCTTTTTTGTAAGGTAAAGCACATAGTAGGTCTAAAGAGGTTAAACATCTTATCAGAGGTTGCACTAATAGCATTGCTAGAGTCAGAACTTGACTACAAACAAAACCTTCGCTTCTTTCTAGTGGCGTTACTTTGAGCAAGTCACTTAAGTTCTCTGAGTGACTGTTTCTTCACCTATATATTGGCACTAATCATATCTCCTTTGCATTTTGATAGAAAGATCGAATATAATATAGCAAAGCACATGGCTCATAAAGGCCACCCACTAAATGTCATCAATGATTATTATTCTCTTTTTCTAGATGAAGAAATTCGGCTCAGAGAGGCTGATAGGTTTGCTCAAAGTGACAGATGGAATAAGTGGTAGAGTTCAGTCTTGAATCTTGATCTTTTGACTCCAAAATCCTTTTCTTTTTGTGCAGTATTGGGGATTTTTTTTTTTTTTTTTTTGGCAACAAGCACAGCCTCTTATTATTTTTTATCCGAGTGCCATTTCTCATTTCTCTGTGATAATGGATTCCCTGGGGAGAAAATAATCTCAGTATTTCACAGCAGACAGTGAATAGGTTTCTTTAGACTTGGACTTCCACGTGACAACCGCATGCACAATGATAGCAGCCACCCTTCCAGTGGACACGGTTCGCATGGCCTCCAGCTCTCCATCCCCACACCATTTCCCAGCCATCCATGCCTTCTCTGTTTCAAAAACCGTTCTTGATATAATCGAAGGAAATGAAAATATTTATAGACTCCTTGTATTTTTTTAAATACAAAGTAAACATATTAGCCTGGGGAGGGGGGAGGTATTTTTACGTTGATTACTTGCTTTACTGAATGAAGACAGGCAGTCAGATAATGGCACTGCTTGTCAGTTATCAAAATACCAAACTATGGATATATTTGCAAAGTAATAATTATTCATTCACTATTAACATGTTTACTTAAGCCCAGGCACTTCTGTAGGCCAGGGGTCTGCAAACATTTTCTGTAAAGGGCCAGAGAGTAAATATTTCGGACTTTGCAGGCCACACGTGGTCTCTGTGGCATAGTCTTCCTTGTTTTTTGTTTTTTACAACCCTTTGAAACAGTAAAGACCATTCTTAGAGGACTTGGCCATTGGGCCAGCCTTTGCCCCAGTCCTGTGCACCTGGGGCATCTTTCCATTTATTTTCTTACATTTGTGTATTGCTTTAGAGTTCCCAGAATGCTCTCACACATATTACTTTATGTACCTTGCAGCAACCTTGAAAGTAGCTGTATTTGTCATCTCCATTTCCAGATGGAGACCTAAGCCTAAGAAAGACAAACGTGCCGAATGAAGGTCAGGTGGCAAATTAATGATTCATTCATTCAACATTGATTGATTGATTTGATTGATTGCTGCTATGTGTCACATTTTCTACTGCATGCTGGAATAAAATAGCAAAATAGATACAGTTCCCACTCTAATGGAGCTTACATCCTTATAGGGAAGATGGATATTAGCAAAAGAATTTCATAACTGTCTAATTAATTATAGTTGACCCTTAAACAACACAGATTTGAACTGTCTGGGCCCACTTATGCACAGATTCTTTTCAATAAATTTATTGGAAAATTTTTGGAGATTTGCAACAATTTGAAAAAACCTGCAGACAAACCATGTAGCCTAGAAATAATGAAAAGAAGTTTTAAATTTAGGTATGTCATGAATACATAAAATATCTGTAGATACTGGTCTTTATCATTTACTACCATAAAATATATGCAAATCTATTATAAAAAGTTAAAATTTATCGAAACACACACAAACACAGATCATACATGGTACCATTTGCAATTGAGAGAAATGTAAAATGTGAAGCTGCAGTATTAAATCATAACTGCATGAAATTAACTGTAGTACACACTGTACTACTGTGATAATTATGTGACCACCTCCTGTTGCTATTGCGAGGAGCTCAAGTATTTTAAGTATCCACTGAAAACGCTGTGTGTACTAAATTGTCTGCATGTGAACGATTTCTCTCTCCAGTAAATTGCTTATTGCAATAACAAGTGATCTACTGCAGTTCTTATGTGTTTTTCATCATGTTTAGTGCAATGCCATAAACCTTGAATAACACTGTAGGACCCATACAAAGTGCCACTAGTGATGTTGGAAGTACTTTCAAGAAGCAGAGAAAAGTCGTGACATTACAAGCAAAAGTTGCATTGCTGGATATGTAGCTTAGATTGAAGTTGGCAGCTGCAGCTGCCTGTCATTTCAGATGATTCATCTTGTAAACAGACAGTATAAACTTATGGCATCAATATATAACAGTACAGTACTGTAAAGGTATTTTCTCTTATGATTTTCTTAATATTTTCTCTAGCTTTATTGTAAGAATATAGTGTATAATACATATACAAATAGGTGTTAATCAACCATTTATGTTATCAGTAAGGCTTCTGGTCAACAGTAGGCTGTTGGCAGTTGAATTTGAGAGGAGTCGAAAGTTCTGCATGGATTTTTGACTGTACAGGGGGTTGACGCTCCTAGCCCCCATGTTGCTCAAGGGCCAACTGTACAATAATGACCAGTTCTATGAAGGAGAAATATATTTTGTGGTTCAAGTACATTTAATAAGGGAACTTGTTTTTTAAAAAATTATTTTTAAGAGAATATCTCACTCTGTCACCCAGGCTGAAGTGTAACCTTGAACTCCTGGGCTCAAGTGATCCTCCTTCTCTCAAGTAGGTAGGGCTACAGGTACATACCACCATGTCCTGCTAATTTTTTTTTTTTTTTTTTGAGACGGAATCTCACTCTGTTGCCCAGGCTGGAGTGCAGTGGCGCGATCTCGGCTCACTGCAATCTCCGCCTCCTGGGTTCAAATGATTTTCCTGCCTCAGCCTCTCAAGTAGCTGGGACTACAGGTGCACACCACAACGCCCAGCTAATTTTTGTACTTTGAGTAGAGACGGGGTTTCACCATGTTGGCCAGGATGGTCTCGATCTCCTGACCTTGTGATCCACCCGCTTCGGCCTCCCAAAGTGCTGGGATTACAGGCGTGAGCCACCACGCCTGGCTCTTTTTTTTTTTTTTTTTTTTTTGAGACAGAGTCTTACTCTGTTGCCCAGGCTGGAGTGCAGTGGCGCGATCTCGGCTCACTGCAACCTCCGCCTCCTGGGTTCGAACAATTCTCCTGCCTCAGCCTCCAGAGTAGCTGGGATTACAGGCACCTGCCACCACGCCCAACTAGTTTTTGTATTTTTTAGTAGAGACAGGGTTTCGCCATGTTGGCGAGGCTGGTCTCAAACTCCTGACCTCAGGTGATCCACCTACCTCAGCCTCCTCTGGGATTACAGGCATGAGCCACCATGCCTGGCCTAATTTTTAAAACTTTTTGTAGATACTAGGTCTTGCTATGTTGTCCAGTCTGGTCTTGAATTCCTCACCTCAAACCATCTTCCCCGCCTCAGCCTTCCAAATCTCTGGGATTACAGGTGTGAGCCACTGTCCCCAGCAGGGCACTTAACATTGGTTAAGAAAAGCTTCAATGAGAACATGACATTTGAATCGGTAAGCAGTGGGATTAGATGATTAGTCTTTTAGATCAGGAATTGGCAAACTATCTGGCCCTCTCCTAAAAAATTTTACTGACTCCTGTTCTAGAGAAAGAAAATCTATAAAATGGAAGTTCTTGAGATAGGAAAGCATAGTACTAGAAGAAGAGCAAGAACTGTGTGTCCAACATAAAGGGAAAAAGAAAGTGTGGCATACAATGAGGTTGGAGAGGTAGGCAAGCGCTGGACCTAAAGGCAGGGTCTTTATGTTTTTATTTTTATTTTATAGTATTTTATTTTTTTTTGAGACAGAGTCTCACTCTGACGCCCAGGCTGGAGTGCAGTGGCGCAATCTCGGCTCACTGCAAGCTCCGCCTCCCAGCTTCACGCCATTCTCCTGCCTCAGCCTCCCGAGTAGCTGGGACTACAGGTGCCCGCTACCACACCTGGCTAATTTTTTGTATTTTTAGTAGAGACGGGGTTTCACCATGTTGGCCAGCATGGTCTGGATCTCCTGACCTCGTGATCCGCCAGCCTCAGCCTCCTAAAGTGCCAGGATTACAGGCATGAGCCACTGCACCTGGCTGGTCTTTATGTTTTTATCATGGACCTTTTATTTTATCTTGTTACTAATGGGAAGAAATCAAAAGATTTTTTAAAAAACAGAGGAGATGTGACCAGATTTGCATTTTAAAAATTGTATTCTAACTCCACAGTAGATAACAGATTGGAGCAGAGCCAGCATGTTTACTCAAGACCAGTTATGGGCTGGGCGTGGTGGCTCACGCCTGTAATCCCAGCCCTTTGAGAGGCCAAGAGTTCGAGACCAGCCTGGCCAACATGGTGAAACCCCATCTCTACTAAAAATACAAAAATTAGCTGTGCGTGGTGGCGAGCACCTGTAACCGCAGCTACTCGGGAGGGTGAGGCAGGAGAATCACTTGAACCTGGGAGGCGGAGGTTGCAGTGAGCCAAGATGGCGCCACTGCACTCCAGCCTGGGTGATAGAGTGAGACTTTGTCTAACAAAATCAAACAAACAAAAAAACAATTAGGGAGCTTTTGGAGGACTTAGTCAAGCAATGATGATGCTTGGACTGGAGTGGTAATATTGGTGACAGACATAAACATTGGTGAAACGTATAGGAAGTAGAACCAGTAGGAGTTACTTGATTGGCAGTGCTGGGTGGAGAAGAGGAGCGTGTCAAGGATGACACCCATATTTCTGACCTGAGCAATGGGTGCCTAGTGCTGCTACTTACTGAGAACTAGGGAACACTCTAAAGAAGCTGATTTGGGGTTGAGATGGCCTGGGTTTGGAATGAGATCAAGCGTTACGTTTTGGCCATGAATTTAATGTTCAAATGCATTGTTCAAATGAATAGGTTGAATAGCAGTGGATGTAAGGGTCTGAGCTCAGGATACAGGTCTGTACTGGAGACAGAAATTTCCCCTGGCCTATAGAGGATATTTGTAACCTTGAGAGTAAATGAAGTCACCTAGAGCAAAAAAAAAAAAATAGGGTAAGAAGAAAGGAGGGCTTACTGACTCCTAAAGAACACTAACATTTTTAAAGGAAACGTTGAGGTTGGCAAAGGAACTGAAAGAAAGCACCTTGAGAAATCAGTGGAAACTGAAGCGCACATGCTGATGCGTGCCGGAGGACGGAGATGCCTCAGGAAAGAGGAAGTGCTCCACCAGAGAAGCCTAGTGATTACTGAAGGCTGAAAACGGTGCAGTCATCACTGGTTACCTGAACCAAAGCAAGTTTAGTAGAAGAGTGAGTGCAGAAACAAGAAGAGAGTGGACTGAAAAGTTAGCAAACGTAAACCACTTGTTCAGGAAATTTGGCTACAAGGGAAAGTGAGAAGTAAGAGAGACACCGGTGGTGGGAATGTATTGGGAGGGGCATTTTGGAGCAAGGAATATTTTGTTTTAAGTTGGAGTAGATGTGAGTACATTAAATTTTGATTGTAAAGATCATTCAGGTTGTAAAAATGAAGAAAGTTAAATTTTCAACTGGTGGTTTGGAACCCCTGGTGTCCACAAAGGCAGTCCAGGGAATTCATGTTAAAGATGGCAGTGCCATTTTTTTTTCTGTTTTTATTTTAAAGTAAGTATCAATTCACATATTTCTCCCTAAAAAATAAGAGCTGTGTGAAAATCCCCCAGTGTGTAGAGTGGACAAGCCCCAGAGCCAGCGGAGCACTGCTGAGCACCTGTGTCCTCTCATCTGGGCGTTCACTGTCACCAACTCCCAGTAATCCCGGGTGTTTCGTCAATTACACAGTTTTACGGGAGTTTTTTCCCCCTTTTGTACAGTAATATATTGTTTAAATTATATCCATAAAAACCATTGTCTAAAGACATACAGCTTCTGATCAAAGTGTAACAGTCTAGTAATGAGTTTAGAATAGGTAATTCTTCTATAAACTAGATTCAGGATGATCTTTACCAAATCCATAAGTTCTATGTTTGTCATAGAAATTTGATTCTTCAAAAGCCAGTGTTAAAAATACAAAATATAATATTGATTTGTATCTAATTTGACATGTTAATTTGGGGAATTAACACTATTTACTATTTTCAGAAAAGTGCTTGAAAACAGAAGCCTGAAATCTTAATCTTTATCTCATAATTTAAAAACAAAAAGAGTCCTTTGCAGGAACATGAATGGAGCTGGAAGCTATTATTCTTCAAACTAGTTCAGGAACAAAAAACCAGATACCGTATGTTCTCATTGTAAGTGGGAGCTAAATGATGAGAACACATGGATACTTAGAGGGGAACAGAAGACACAGGGGCCTGCCGGAGGGGAGGAGGTGGAAGAAGGGAGAGGATCAGGACAAATAACTAATGGGTACTCGGCTTAATATTAGGGTGACAGTTATAATCTCTTCACAATCTCCCATGACACAAGTTTACCTATGTAACATACCTGGACATATACCCCTGAACTTAAAAGTTTAAAAAAATGGGAAAATTAAAAGAAAGAGAGAAAGCTATAATAGTAGCAGTTGAATTTTATATTCAAAAAACAAACATTTCAAAACAAATCATGACATTGTTTTTATTTGCTATTGATTTTATAACGTGAGTTTAATTTCAAATCTATGTTTTTTAGAGTATCTTTTGGTGTGAAGACACGTTATTAGCCAATGGTGCCTTTTTCTTTCATAATTAATTCACTATGGATTTAATTTATATAAATGAAATAGTGGCATTATTTATTGCATGGGAAAATTAAAATTTTATGTTACAAAGTTCAAACTTATGCTTATTTTAAATGAAATGCTTTTACTTAAAAAGTTCCTCTTTATTATATATAATAATTAGATGATTTAATAAATTCCATGTGTTTCTGTGAAAGGGGTTTGAGAGTCAAAAGAAATTTGGAGATGCTGAGGTAGAGAAAGTGCGGCGTATAAGGTTCCTGAGAAGAGAGGTGGGTGGGGATAGCAAGCACTGAGCAGAAAATGATAGTGAACTGGGCAAAGAGTCACCTCCTCCGTTGCCATCGCAGCAGCTGTAGCAGAAGAGATTATATGAGCTGATAAATGCAGGCTTATGGATACGGTGCTGGAAAGGTAACCTGAGGCCAGACTTAGTTTATTCTGTGTTTATTGGGCATCTGTTTTGTACCAGTCACTGTGCTAGGTCTGGAGACACAAAGATGTAAAAGATATACTCTGCCTCGGAGAACTGCGTGAACTCAGAGGGCGGAGGCTGCAGCGAGCTGAGATCGCGCCACTGCACTCCAGCCTGGGCAACAGAGTGCGACTCTGTCTCAAAAAAAAAAAAAAAAAAAAAAAAGGTATACTTGACCTCACTCTCGTGACTGCAGACTTCCTCTCTGTTTGGGCTGGCCTAAGTATTGTAATCCTGCAGTGCAGAGTAGCCATGGCAGCACCTGCCATCTCCTGGGAGGTCGCTCCTGGCTGCTCCCATGCCTCCAGAAACCCAGATGCAAGAAGAAAGTCTCTCCTGAGGAAGCAGCCTCCCTTGGCAGGCTAGACAGGAGCTGGCTGCCCTTAAAGTGTTCATTTGTTTAAGTCTCCTGTTCTCTCTGTTTTATATAAACCTAAAGGTCTGTTATTGAGATTTGGGGTGGATGGTCAAAAACTTCCACTGCCCCTGGGGAAATGTCTTGAGTTGTTCATCCTTTGCTTAGAAAAGTGATCAAGGCGTAGACCCAAGCTCCCTGGGTAGTGATGACCAGAAGACTCACCCTGAGTTATAGGTGTGTTTGTCAATTCTTATGGACAGTTTCAAAATCTATTAAGTAAAAAATTTAAAAGTACTGAAATTTGGTTTTTGTAAGCCAAAACAACTTACTGAGAATGCTAATGCAGTATTCTACTGGCCGCCTCCACACCCGGCAGAGCTTGTGCGATGTAACATAAGCGCTGCTAGTTTGACTTTTGATGATTTGGGGGAAGGATTCTAAGTATTACTAGGTTATCAGCATTGTTCTGAGGTCATCTTCGCTTTCAAATGCTGCTCTTCTTGCTTTTAATTATAAATTGCTGTTAATTTAGCTTCATCACAATAATTTAGTTTGTTTGGGATTGTTTTGTTAACCCCCTATGGTGCAGTATTGCGTACTTGCATCAGCGGTATAATGGTTTCCCAATAACTACGTTTTAAGTCCCATATGACTTGTAATTCAGAAACGAATCACCCGTTATCTCTTTTGCTAAAGCAGATATATGATCCCCGCCTCCTGCCACCACCTCAGCAATTTGCTGTAGAGAGGCACTCCTTTGATTTGCTGCTTGCATATCTTTGTTTTTAAATAACTGATAACATGCTATTAAGAGCAAATTAACAAAATTAGATTTATATGTCATTATTTTATAACAAAATTATACTCTTATGAAGAAATGGTAAGAGATGTATATGTTGCTAGAAAAGAATCTTATTCCATCTTGTTTGTTTTGAAATGTTTCTGTTATCCCTAGAGTTTGTTTCACTGGACCATTGACATGTTGGGATTAGGGAGGCTGTCTCTTCGAGGAGTCTAACAACAGACAATCAAATACTAGCAATCACATAGAAAAGTTGATCCTTTTTCACATTATTCAAAAATTATAAGCCAATTGGGGTTCAAACAGTCCCTTTATAATAAGCCAGTTGTATGCATTGAGAACTCCCTGAGAGGACTGGAAGACACATTTGTTTATATTGTAGTGGGAAGGCCAGATCAGACTGCCACCCTCCCAATAAGCTGGGAGCTTTGCCACTCTAGAGTGGGAGTTAGAATTTTGATCTGGGAATGGATAATGAGTTATTTAAAGCAGGCTGTGCAGCTACCTTAGCTGGGACAAGACAGCTGCCATAACTGATTACTGGGGAGAACATTAAATGGGAAAAGGAGGCAACAAAACAAAGTTGGGACAATGCCAAAGAAATGATAAGTTACACTTTTGCCTAGGATAGGCCCACTACCCGGGAAAAAGAAAAAGACACCCTTTGATTTATTCATCAAATATTTACTGAGTGCTTATACACTGCTGATGTGCTTGGAATACATCAAAGGACACGTAGACAGCTTTGTCCTTATGGAACTTACATGCTTTGAGCTACCTTCAAGATCTAGTCCTTTGTTTTTAAGACCAAAAGCCAAAAGTAGAGAGATAGTATGCATCGTACTTAACAGCATCCTTCCTAAAACCAAGTTCCCCGGGCTTTCCTCAGTTTACTTCTTTGTAGCTGCTTTGTAGCTCCATGAGCTAATTCCTTAATCTTAAACTTCATCTTCCTCACTTTCTTGATCTCCAAAATGCTACCTTGTAGGGTTGTGAAAATTGCCTAAAATAATCCACAAAAAGGTCTTTAGAATAGTTCCTGGCACAACGTTAGTGCTTAACAAATGTTTCGCATTGCTGTTCATTCATATCCTTCATTCAGCATATTTATTAGGCCCTTAATACATGCTGAGCTCTGTTCTGGATTCTGGGATTGCAGCAGGAACTTCAGAGACTTAGATTCTAAATGGTTGTTTATTTATATTATAGGTTAAATTGACTCTTGTGAGTTAGTCTGTGAACCAAAATACCATGTTTACATAATGTTATTTCTAAGGCAAAATGCCTTTTGAATTTTCAACAACTGATTTATGGAACGACATTTTGGACCACAACTTGGGATATGCCTATGATGTTCTAAGTGTTTGTGAACATGTGAATGTGTGTGTGTGTGTGTGTCCTCTATTCAGTGGTGAACATTTTCAGTATGATCCCCAAATAAAATTTCAAGAGGGATACATCTATCTAGTTGCTTTTTTAAAATTGTATTTTCAGCATGGTTAGGAATAAGGAACGCTCAAAAAAAATTTTTTTACGCAAGTTTTAGGTTCACAGCAAAATTGAAAGGAAGGTACAAAGACTTCCCATATACCCCATACATGCATAGCCTCCCCCATTATCAGTATCCCCCACCAGAGTGGTATAATTGTTACAATTGATAAGCCTTCATTGGGACGTCATAATCACCCAAAGGCCATAGTTTACGTTATGGTTCAGCCTTGGTTTTGTACATTCTATGGTTTTGGACAAACACATGATATATATCTACCATTGAACATGCTCTGCATGATGTTGTATCATGTTTATCAACTTTTTTTTTTTTTTTTGAGCAGTGGCAAGGTTTATTGTGAAGAGCAAAAGAACAAAGCTTCCACAGCATGGAAGGGGTCCCGAGCGGGTTGCCCCAACTTTTTTTCATGGGTCATACCTTTGGTGTTGTAGCTATTGTCCTACCTGTGGTCACCTAGATTTTCTACTATGTTATTTTCTATAAATTTTATAGTTTTGTGTTTTACAGTTAAATCTGTGGTCCATTTCAAGTTATGTTTCGTGAAGGGTGTAAAGTCTGTGTCTAGATTCATTCTTTTTTTTGCATATGGATCTCTAGTTGTTTTAGCACTATTTATTAAAAACTCTATCTTTGCTCTATTGTACTACTTTTGCTGTTTGTCAAAGATCAGTTAACTACATTTATCTGAGAGGAACACTCTTTTTAAATTCCCAGTTGTAACTTCATTAAGTCTTTAGGAACAGAAAAACAAAAGGCTAACAGAGTTTAACTTCTACTCCTGGGAGAGAAAATTTTATATTATTACTAGGAAATAACCAATGCTTGTTTGGAGGCAAAAATTCTGACAAAGCATCTATAACCTGCCAATTTTAATATTTTTATAATGTTTATTGTTTTTGCTTTTTTACAATTAACTCTGGATAATACAAAAATATTCAATTAATGATAATTGCTATACACATGTTAGCATTGTACAAAGAACCACAAGAGGCTATGAGTATTAAACATCTATCTTTAGAAAGGTCTTTTGCCAAAAAGACAGAATAGGTAAATTTCTATTCTTATATTAGAGGAGAAAAAAGGTGCATTTCAGTGCTGAAAGTCCCTGAAAAATTTCTTCCATATATCCAATGTAAACCTCTTTCAGTCAATTCACTCTCTAAAGCTAATTTTCTCTCTTTGGTTTATCTTTTTGGTAGATCTAGAACTTCTGATTAGAATTTTCATTATCTTAACTCTTAAGACTTAAAATTTAACTTAGAACTTTTAAGTTAAATCTGATTTTTCATTTCTGTAGTTGTGTTTGTTGCTTTGCCTTAGACTCTATAATTTCAAACAGTGAATATTAAATTTGAAAACCTAAACTAGATTGCCTGGCTTTTGCTTTATTTTGCACCTTCTAACTTATTAATATATCCCTATATTTATTAACATGCATTCAGCACTAGGTACAAAAGGAAAAAAGACATGATATTTACCCTTTAGAAGCTCCTGATCCAGTGTGGGAGGTATACGGTAATCATACAGGTGTAATAGACTATGGTAAGAGGAAACCCAGGATGCTCTGTGTGCACATCAGACTGGCATGTCACCCAGGTTTGGAGGTACAGGGCACAATTCTTTTGAGAAATAATATCTATCGTCAAATCCTAAAATGACATGGGAGAATTCTTTTTTTTTTTTTTTTTTTTTGTATTGAAACGGAGTCTCGCTCTGTTGCCCAGGCTGGAGTGCAGCGGCGTGATCTTGGCTCACTGCAAGCCCCACCTCCCGGGTTCATGCCATTCTCCTGCCTCAGCCTCCCGAGTAGCTGGGACTACAGGCGCCCGCCACCAGGCCTGGCTAACTTTTTTTGTATTTTTAGTAGAGACGGGGTTTCACCGTGTTAGCTAGGATGGTGTCGATCTCCTGACTTCGCCATCCGCCCGCCTTGGCCTCCCAAAGTGCTGGGATTACAGGCGTGAGCCACGGCGCCCGGCCAGAAAGCTGTTTTTTCAACATTTACCATCACACCACTGATGGAGTTTGCTTTTGCCCTCCCTCAGTGACAGTTCACATTTTTCCTAGGATCGGGGCAACAGGTTTCCACCCATTTCCCAGAGGAAGACAGCTTTTGCCTCTCACCTTCCCCTGGAGGCAGTGGGCCTTTTCCTGAGACGGTTTCTTGCCCCTCCCCCAGGAGCTTGAGGTGTTTGCTTCACATGAAAAAAATAGTCTAGTCAGTGGGCAGTGGATGTGCTCATGCCCCACCTCGGATTGGGGAAGCTGCTTGTGGGTTTTTTTGCCCCACCTCCAATCTTTCCTGTGCTCATCCAGGGGGAGGAAGGCTGTGGAAAAGTGTTCAATAATGAGTGCAGGTTTCTCTTGTCCTCTTGTGTTTGGGGCTCTCAGGTATTCCAGGCTGGTACACTAGCCCACACTCTAAGAACCCATTGAAAGGTTGGCTGCTTTCCTTTTATCTGCTTTTACAGTGGCCATTTCCCCTTTCCATGCTATACCAAAGATAAAACGGTTCAATTGTTCTGTCTTCAGAGAGTCATGTCACCTTTTGGGATTTACATCAGCTAGTTACCTTGCAACCTCAGCTCTCTGATAGGCTCAAGAAAAAATATGATTTTGAAGATTATCTGGCTTTTGCTCATTGTTAGAGTGGGAGTGATTGCATGTGTGTGTGTGTGTGTGTGTGTGTACGCACACGTGCGCGCGCACCTGGCTACCTCCTAGTAGGAGGTAGACCCCTCAGAAGTTAGAACTGGAAGAGTCTTTCTCTTGAACCATGTAAAAATGTTTAGGATTTCTTCTGAGCACTCTGAGAGGGGCCTTTGAAGGGTTTTAAACAAGGGAAAGACATTTCTGTGATGTTAGCGTTTTCAGTACCATGAGGCTTTTCTCATACTTGGTGAGCCAGAATGGCTCCTGATAACTTTCTGCTGATCATGGCCTATCTTTAACTTTGTAGTTTGTTTCTGATCTCTGAGTTTATTGACATTTTCACCAGTGATTTTGCTTGCGTTATCCAACTACTTCCATTCCTATGACATTCCTCTGGTTTGTATCTTTCCATATCTGTTTTAAGATATGTTAACTAACCAAGTGAGTGACTTCAATGAAGATTCTGCCAATTCCTTCATTCCTACTGTCTTAGAACCTGTGCAAGGATTAAATATGAACGTTTATTTTGGCTGCAGTCCCTGGGCAGTGAGAGTGAGGGAATGGAAGGTGAGGCATGGAAGAATGGAAAGCAACGTGTGATAATGTGTTACAATACTGGTGACTGCTTCTTTTATTTTTATTTTATTTTTTATTTTTTGAGACAGGGTCTCACTCTGTCACCGAGGCTGGGGTGCAGTTGTGCAGTCATGGCTCACTGCAGCCTCAGCCTCCTGGGTTTAAGCGATCCTCCCACCTCAGCCTCCCAGGTAGCTGGGACCTCAGGTGCATGCCACTGCACCCAGTTTACCATTTTTAATTTAATCATCTGGCCGAGCGCAGTGGCTCATGCCTGTAATCTCAGCACTTTGGGAGGCCAAGGCAGGTGTTCAAGGAGGTGAGGTCAGGAGTTCAAGACCAGCCTGGCCAACATGGTAAAACCCTGTCTCTACTAAAAATACAAAAAATTAGCCGGGTGGGATGGTGGGCGCCTGTAATCCCAGCTACTCCAGAGGCTGAGGCGGGAGAAACGCTTGAAGCCAGGAGGCAGAGGTTGCAGTGAGCCAAGATCACGCCACTGCACCCCAGCCTGGGGAACAAGAGTGAGACTCCATCACACACACACACGCACATACACACACACATCATTGGAGCTATTCTGTAGAGATAGTAGTATTGCCTTCTGTTTCTAGAGGGGGAAATTGAGGCTCTGAGAAGTTATGTAACTTACTCAACATCACATAGCTAATATGTGGCATTGTTAGTCTAGGAATGCAGGGCTGTCTGATGTCAGAGCCCATGCTTTTAACTACTGTGCTGCAGTGCCTACGTGAGTTTCCCCAGCAAGCCAGCATCTCAGAGGGGCTTGGACTACAAGCCCCCAGACTCCCAGTCCACGAAGCGCTCTGGCAGACTTTCCCATCCCAACTTGGTAATGACAGTGTTTGTTACATCTAAGAGTCAAATTCTCTCTCTCCTAGGGGCCTTTCAGGCTAATGTGTCTTAGAAAGCTTCCCAGGTTATAGCAAGACTAAATGAGCTTTTAAAAAGACTTTTTAATTGCTAATGGAGCATATGGTGCATAATGGTTAATAATATGCAGTTTCCGGAGCTTTCTGCCTGGGTTCTAATGCCAGTCCCACCACTGAACCTGCTGTTGACCTTGAGCAAGTTACTTCACACCTCAGTGAGTCAGTGTCTTCATTATAGGAGAGAAAAACAGAAAAGGTCCCACCTCATAGGGTTATGAGACTTAAATGAGCTTAGAGCTTGCCTGGCGTGTACAAAACAATGTATGTTTTTGTTAAATAAAATAAGTTCTTCGGTTTTATTCTGCAATTCACACTTAATAGTATATCATTATTAAATTAAAAAAAAAACAAAGGAAAAGAAAAACATTAAATAGCAGGTCTTCCTTTAAAACTAAATAAGCTCTGCTGCTAGACAGGACCCCGCTTTTGTCTCGGGAAACACTAAATTTCAGGCTGCCTTTGAGAGGTTTTGTTCCAAGGCAGACCCTTTTCACCTGACTTGGGAAGGGCAGTTCAATTTGCCTGTCAGAGAGCCTATGGGTCAGTTCCAGGAAGAGTCCCAGGAATTCTGGGAAATGGCTGGAAGACATTGACATGGGGTTGGAGCTGTATGTAAGGCCCTGTAAGCAGCAGTGTTCCAATGGTGCACTTTTGATGTTGCACAAAGGATTGAAATCTAGACTCAATCAAACATAATGAATTAACTGCTTTATGGGATACCATGGCTTTTTGACATTTCTTTGGTAATTTTGAACAAAATAACTTCTGAGGTGATTACATAAGGAAAGCAATGCCTTTAGTGCTTTTGAAAAGTGTTTTCCTTTGTTGAGCTGAATGTGTATATTTAAGGGGGAAAAGCAATTTCGTGCATTGTTTTGGCCATGTGTAGCAGGCAGTCTGCTGGTGATGGGAATTTAGCAGATTAAAGTGAATGTCTGGTTTTGTGATAATATCTTGATGATACATTCTTGGTGATATTTTCTGGGCTTTTGTTTTCTAGAAATTAATTGGTTTACAAATGGCCATTATCCATAAAATAATTTATTTTGTATATGAACATGGGCAGAACCATTTTCTCCCTCTTATCTATGGAAAATATTGAGCTTTAAGGAGCAGGTATTTTAAAGCGTTTTGTATGAATATAGAAAAACGGCATTAAAGTGGCTTTTGAGTCACTCTTTTCCAACAAATATAAATTTTAATATTCATATGTTAGGCAAATGTGTCATTAAAAGAAAGTAGGCATCCGTCTAGCTGATGTATTGCTGACTCTAGCTGCTAAGTGAAGCTCACACAGTCCTCTGCAAATGTGGGTACAGGGGATGGATGGGTATTAAGATGCCAAACGTGCTGTTCATGCTGAATTGTTTTCTAACCAGCCCATGCTACTTCTTTGCTATTTCTTTATCTTTTTCTTTGTCTGATACTCCCCTCAATTTTACATTACTTTCCTGCTCTCTTTTCACGGTCCTGTTGCTTTGGTTCTTCATTTCTAGAATACCGTCTTCATTTCTAGAAGGAAATCTGTGGTCAGAGTTTATGCTTTTCTACAGTAAAATCGTAAATGGTGTGCCTAGGAGTAGCATTTTATTCAAATTCATACGGCTAGATTTTATTGTCTAAAATCCGAGATGTACTAATTAGGGAACAAAGAATTTTAATCAAAAATCTAGTTGTCAGAAAACTCTAGGTTTGTTAAAATATATATATGTAAATATAGGTACAGATATATCATACAGACTTTGAAGTATCTTAACATTGAGATTGTTTTATACACGTCAGATCAGCACATAGGAAGAGTCACAACTGTCATCGATCATAATTTATGACCCTTTCTAGACTTTCTGAATGTTGTTATAGAAAGAAATGCCTTATATTGAGCTTGATTCTTTAACATCATAGAAATTCATTCAGAAAAGTTTGATGAATAACAGAAGAAATCTTTATTCACTGGCCCAAAGCTTAGTTTATACTCTGTGCTGTTATAACATCTATATGTGTGTCTATATTAGTACTGTCAGTTTTCTATGGCAAAAAGAGGCTCTTTAAAGATGGAAACTATTATAATAAAACTTCGTATTTTTACAAAATACCTCAAATTGGTAGCATTCAAAATGAATTCATGTTGGTTAATAATGAGGTGTAAATTTTGCTGTGTAAGTGAATAGATCATCATATTACACCAAGAGGGGATTTTTACATCTATATCAACAGTGTTTCTTGAGATTGAGGAATTGTGAAAAGGATTTTAGTAGAAGGGTGGCAATTTGCAGCAGACATGTATCTGCACCTCTGGTATCACTGGTTGTAATTGAACAATAAAAATGTTGCAACTGTCTGGGTAGCAAGATGGCTAAGGTCGGCTCTTGCCTGTGATAGTAAGAATGGAGGAGATTTGTTTGACGTCATAGATTCTGGATTATAAGAAGGAGACATGTCAAGCAGTAACTACGTGGCATGTGGCTGTGATGCGTCTACAGCCACCCTCCTGGTGTGGCCTTCCCAAAGACAAGGAAGCATCCCATTCAAGTGTGTCTCAGCGCTTGCATGACACAATGCCTCTGGATTTTACGTCAGTTCTGCCTTCAGGGTAAAGCCCTGATTTTCATAGATAACCTAATCTGTAGGAAAAAAGAACATTAAAAAAAAAGAAAGTATAGCCACAAAAGTTCTTTCCACTCATGTATGGATCTTTCCAGTTTTTTCAGACATAAACCAAATGACAGCCTCACAGTCACAGAATCTTCCAACACTGAAAGTTAAAGCTGATTTCTTCTTCATGGAGAAAAGCTTACAAACCTTTTCAGACTACTTTAGTGTCAATTCTTGGAACCACATCTTCTTCCTGATTTAAATGTTTGGCTGTGTACCTCCAGCTAGAGCTATTAGAGTTTTTGCTGATTTGCTTGGCATATCTCCAGCAAAATAGTCCATTAAAATTCAAATCCTTTCCCAATAATTGAGACAATCAATTTACATTAAACAAGGCACAAATATAATTTTATGTACAATTTAAATTCTATAGAAAATAATCAGTATGCAATAAAGAGGGACACTTATTTTCATGCAAAGAGATGTTTTTATAGTCTGCATTAAACAAATCTTTCATATTTTCAAAATAGTTCCCTCATTATCTTTGTGTAGAGGAGCTCTATTGTGTTTTATTTTCATGTAGGAACAAGTGTGTGTCCGTGGCTGCATGTTTGATAAGCAGTGTAACTTTCTCTCAGTGACATGTAAAGGGAAAGGTTTGAGATAGAATAAGGAAGGTATTTGCTTGCTATTTAACTTGGAATAATTCTTACAAAAAGGGCAAAGAGGATGCATGGAGAATTTATTGCCTTTGTGCCAGTATTAGTGAAATGGGCATTTGTTTGTTCATCTTCACCTTTTTATGATAGACCAGGTGGTTGTTGCTCTGCCAGAGGTTGTGTGTTAGATCCTAGGCAAATCACTCAATGGGACTTGGGAAGGTTGCATAGGATGGGGGCCATGTGCACACACATAATTGGGTGCCTTAGTGCTGAAGAATTCCTGGGAAAGTTTTAAACCCCCAGCAAGTAACCTCGCAAGGCAGCTAGACTCCACCAGTGAGCCTGAATCCTCCACAGTTCTCATTTGTAAGCTCTTAATGAGACTGGTATTGTCGGTCAGGAAATCTAGAACACTGGAGAAATATTATTAGGAAGAATATAGTAAAAATAATGACA
Organism: Nomascus leucogenys; assembly: GCF_006542625.1. Lineage (NCBI taxonomy): Eukaryota > Metazoa > Chordata > Mammalia > Primates > Hylobatidae > Nomascus > Nomascus leucogenys. The sequence goes on along the minus strand of NC_044385.1, from coordinate 4,816,978 downwards.
AGATCGAAAACAAATCCTGTCAGAGCCCAAGAATAAATTTGGCTTCCGCTTGCTGTGTCTGTCTGTTTCCATAACGGTCCAGAATAGAAACCGGATGTTTAAAATCTCTCTCCTTTTCACATGCTCTCCTCCCCTCCTGTCTTCCTTCCTCTTCAGTATTAGTAGACTTACTATTTTTATTATTTTTTATTTATATTCCTAGTTTTCAATATTTGCCATTTGTGTGGATAACACATTAATTTTTAATGAAATATTTTCAGACTCTTGGAACTCTTGGAATAGCTGAATCATAAAAGAAAACTTGAAATTGATATAGACTCCAAGGCAGCACACAAACTGAAAATTACACTTGTTTTTATTCTTCCCACTGACAAATGACAAATGGTTATTTGAAAGGATCATGTGTACTTAGATTTAAACTTCTTACGTTTCTATATGAGCCTAGTTTGTATAATTTCTGTGGCACAGAAGGTAATTCAGACACCATTTTAATTAATAGTTAAAATGAAAGAAACAGCAAAACAATATGTTAGGTAGTGAGCTCCAATAATTTTCTTTTTATCTAGAAATACTTATTTTTGACAAGCCACATTGCTAGTAAAGGAATTCAAGTGTGATTTAGATTATGTCGTAGGCTTAACTTTATTTTAGTTCTGTTGCAGCACTAAAGTTTTTTTTTTTTTTTTTTTGAGACAGAGTCTCGCTCTGTTGCCCAGGCTGGAGTGCAGTGGCACAATCTCTGCTCACTGCAACCTTCACCTCCTGGGTTCAAGCGAGTCTTCTACCTCAGCCCCTTGAGTAGCTGGGACTACAGGCGCATGCTGCCACGCCCAGCTGATTTTTTATATTTTAGTAGAGATGGGGTTTCACCATGTTGCCCAGGCTGGTCTCAGGCTGGTCTCAAACTCCAGAGCTCAGGCAGTCCGCCTGCCTCAGCCTCCCAAAATGCTAGGATTACAGGCGTGAGCCACCGCGCCTGGCCAGATCTAAAGATGTGAAAGAAAGTGGCGTTTGTTTCTTTGGGTAATTTATTTCCACCAATCAATAATTGTTGTTAGTGAAATTAAAGTTAATACTGGATATTATTTAATTTTATACTGCATGGTATTCTCAGAAATGCAACTTTGTAATCCACTTTGGAACTGTAAATTAATAAGAATAGTTTCTTCTAAAAATTTGTTTGTTGTTATAGATAGCGTGGACATTTAAGATATAACATCTTTTAGATCTTTTCTTATTCTCAAATTATAAGGATATCAATTTCTATTTTATGTTGGTAACTTAAATCTTATTTTAATCATTTATATATGTGGTTACTTTTGTCTTTTCTTTTTTTAAATTAAAATTCCTAAAAAAGTCTACTTATCTCAAGTAAATTTACTTATTCTCACATTAATAACAAACATATTTTTCCAAATATTATTTTCTAATGTATTTCTAAAGACTAATAAATTTTTAAGGAGCTCTGCCTGTCTTATATGACCCAAGTTATGTAGAATGGCATTTTATAGAATCAGAAGAGGCCTGAAAGATTATCTAGTCCAACTTCACCTCTCGTCATCTACTCTCACCCTCCATTCCCATCCCCATCCCCAGCACCACATTTTATAGATAAGAAAACGGAAGCCCAAAGAATCCAGGTAATGACTCGAATCTGTTTTCTGGCATCAGGCCTAGTGTTTTCTACTGTACCCACTCAATAACTTATATGCTTCCAGAAATAGGGAGGTGGACTAGTACTAATGATGAAAAGAAAAATATACAATGGACATAAATAATCAGATGTTTACCAGAAGCTATTTTGTCCAGTGACCTTGAGACCAGAAGTTGGATGGTTAATTGGAAGGTCAAAAAGTACATGACAGGTGATGGATATGTGGGGCTGAGACATATTTTTGTGTATAAGGATCACCTGATTTGGCATGCCATGTCATTTGCCCTGGATAAGCAACACCCAAAATACATCTTTTACTGCACCCAATTTTGATTTCTCCAAACCAAGTGAGGACATAAAGACACTTGGGAAACAGCCTTCATGCAGAATTCGCTATTTTAATGGCCCTTGCCCACCAAATCTTTTACATTTATTTCAGGCACACCTAATTGGACAAACTTTTTGTGTGGGGGTGTGGAAATTCGGCTTTGTTGAATGCTTCTAAATCATTCCACTGCGTTTTCATAGAATCAGCAACTCTTTTTTTAACAATCATACTTCTGAATTCAGCAAACATGGAATTACGTTTATGTAAGCAGCACACACAGGCTTGGGAAGAAACACGGCTGACTTTAGGAAGTAGAGCACAACTGGTGGGAGCACAAGCGCCCATTTGTGCTGGAGAGCAGCAGTCATTGGCCATAGTACTGACTGTGCCATGGACATCATTCATGTGTTTGACAGAGGGAAAAGGAAAGGGTTAGTTGCTGGGTGATCAGGGTAAGTGGTGCTCCATTTAGACAGCTTCTACTGTACTTTGGAAGGAACTACCTGCATCAGACAAGTAAAGATGTGTAACATAATAACTAGTTAAGAAGAATCTGCATTGCATTCTCCATGCACTGTCTTTCCTCCTTCTTTTTTAAGACAGGGTCTCACTCTCTTGCCCAGGCTAGAGTGCAGTGGCACTATCACTGCTTACTGTGGCCTCAAAATCCTGGGCTCAATTGATCCTTCCACCTCAGCCTCCCGAGTAGCTGGGACTACAGGCATGCACCACCACGCCGGCTAATTTTTGTATTTTTTATGGAGACATGGTCTCACTTTGTTGCCCAGGCTGGTCTCGAACTCCTGGGCTCAAGCCATCTGCCCACCTTGGCCTCCCATTGGGATCATAGGCATGAGCCACTGCACCTGACCAATTTTTTTGTGTGTGTCAGAGAAAGGCCAACCTGGAGGCAGAAGAAAGGAAACTTTATCTGTTCCCTTTCTGCTTTTTCTGTTCCTGGCTTAAGAACATCAGCCTCACCCCACCCAGAAGCTGGGCCAGTAGAGCTTTTATATATTGAGCAAACCATCCATAGCTACTTGGCAATAAAAGCAATGGCCACTGTTCAGCCTGGAGAATATACCTCATGCACAGGTTTTCAGGTGACCTGCTGCCCAGTTGGGGCTGCTTAGGGCCGCAGCCATGCCTTCTCGGTTGGGGAGCTGATCTACTCCTTGCATAAAAGTCACGGAAGGACTACTTTCATGGAAGACTGTATGGCTGAAAATACAAATAGCTTCAAATGGGTTTAGGAAACTCTTGGATTAAGAACCCATGCTTGGCCGGGCATGGTGTCTCACACCTGTAATCCCAGCACTTTGGGAGGCTGAGGCGGGCAGATCACCTGAGTTCAGGAGTTCGAGACCAGCCTGGCCAACATGGCAAAACCCTGTCTCTACTAAAAATACAAAAATTAGCCAGGCACAGTGGCACGTGTCTGTAATCCCAGCTACTCCAGAGGCTGACAGGAGAGTCACTTGAATTCAGGAGGCAGAGGTTGCAGTGAGCTGAGATCACGCCACAGCACTCTAGCCTGGGTGACAGAACAAGACCTCATCTCAAAAAAAAAAAAAAAAACAACAAAATCATGCCTCATTCTTAAAAGGCATTATGAATGCATAAGTCTCATTGCTAAATGAGGAATGAACAAATCCATAGGTAATGAACAACTATTCTCTCTCTAAATTGGGTGAATATAATCCTTCCACTTTTCCTTTTATTTTGGGGGAGGACGGGGATCTGAGCATCCATTTTATTTTTCTTCCTTAATTAGGTCTTAGTATCTATCAAGATGGTGATTATTGTGTATGTGTGCGTGCACGTGCACACACACACTATCTTACATAACTGCCTGTTTACTCCTTTGCTACACTGTGACCCAAAGGGGTGGGGCAGCACTTTTGCAAATGTGTTTTATAGACAATCCGTCCTTCACAGTTAGTCTTTGAGAAAAGAATTGCATGATATCTTAGTTTTGGGACATACTGCATAAACTATCTACTTTTTAGAGAGTCAAAATGTACATTAGGATATTAAAAGCATTGATAAGTCTTCAGAATTATTAACCATTTTTTAAATTTAAGTTATAGTTAAAATAATATACATAAAATATTTGTAAACATTTAAAACTTTACAAAGAAGGGTAAGAGGATATGGTGTGAAGAGCTACAAACTTCCCTGTGGGGTGGTTGTTGGAGACGTGTCACCAAACTCAGCATGTAAACGGCTCCGTGTGGCATTTCTTAGAGGAGCTAAATAGTTTCTGTGTGGCCTTGTGATCATCCTTCACCCTTCCTGTCCCAACCGTGGCTTTTATTTGGGCTTTATTTCCCTTATACCATAGTGTGCAGGAGGAGTCCCAAGTCCTTGCTTCCGAACTCATGGGTTGGGAGAGCTGCTCACGGCTGTAGCTGCTGCAGGCGCCCGCATTGCTGGACAATGGGAGGTGTCACCCACAGGTGAAGCTAGAGGTGTGCTTCATCCAGGCTTCTGGGACCGTGTCATGGCATAGATTTAGACAGAAACAGGTCCTCCAGGGCTTGGTTATGTCCATTACTAAATCTGGCTGTAGCAAACAAGGAGAGTAAACATCTTTTCTTTATAGTTCATGGGCTCTGAAAAGGGATTTTCTGTTGTTCTGTTCTTCCTTCTTCTCAGGAATCTAGAATCACGTGTGAATAGAAGTAGAGAGGTGGTTGGTGTTTGTTCATGTATTTATTTTATTTATAGTTCTTTCACTATACATACATACATTCTTCAGATATGTATTGTATTCTAACAATGGTAACAGGGGCCTGTGGTAGGCTTCGGGGTTGAAAAGATATGTAAGACTTAACCCTTGTCTCTGAGAATTCACAGTCTGGGTGCTCTTGCCTGGAAGACCTTTTCCTCCCCTGCCTAGAGACCTCTTATTTCCCAAGACCCAGGTCAGCCGTCATCTCCAGTACAGCCTTCCCTAACGCCACTCTCTGTGTTACTCAGTACTTCGTTCAGACAGCAGTTTGCTCAAACGTACAGGACGTTATAATTATCCTTTGACTGTCCGACTTGTTTAGACTGTGAACTCCTTAAGGACAGAAACCATACTCTGGTCATCTTTGTATCTCTTGCCTGTAGTTCAGATCCTGGCCCTTAGAAGGCATTTACTAAATGAATTTGTAGTCCTTTTTATCTTCTTTTTTAAAATCATCATATTTTTGTCATCCTTTTTATCTCCGAAAATTGTAGAAGAGTAAAAATGAGACAAAAGCAGAACTTGATGTGTATATGCAACATTTAAAAAATATTCTATAACCTCTCATGTATATCTTCACGTTTGGAAGACCTACTCAATGTATGTGTGTCTAATTACTATTATTAAGTAATAAAAATCTATAGTTTTATTGTATAATGATGCACATCCAGTGGACACTCAATAAGCATTAATCACCCTATTAAATATGCTTTGATCTCATTATAACTGGAATGGCTCCCTTGCTCTAGTTAGGCTATTTAACAACTCATTGTGTTATTAGTTGATCCTTATTTTTCAAGGTTTGTAGGTCATGCTTAATGGAGCGACTTGCTAAGGTTGTTAGCAGTTACATAAATGACTCTGACTTTACCAATTTTATGATAGCCATTTGGAATGAATTATATATTTTCCAAGCTTTTGGTTTCCCCAGTGGCTGATACATTAAAGAGTAATTGGTAAGTTGCAAAATTTGTGACAGTTTTGTTTTTAAAAAATCAGCTAAATTTGGCTTTTTACATATTGCTAGTGATTTCTGTATCATAGATGAAGGAGATAGCGTAGACTTGAGGCTGGGAAACACGCTTCTTCTTACACATAGCCAGGCAGAGCAGCCCTTGGAAGACGATCCTTGGAAACACATTATCATTTCTTGTTCAAACCAAATATACTTAACTTCTGTATCTCTTCCACTTTAAAATCATTATTTTTGTGACCGATGTCTGGAAGTGCCCCAGTTTTTCCACATGGCCCTTAACACATAGTGTTAGTGTTGCATTGCATAGTTCTCATTTTGAATTATGCCTCTGTGTTCACTAGCAGGGTTACCTCCTGTTAGGCCCGACTGGATCATGGAGTCCTGGACTCCTTTCGGCTTTTTGCCTAGAGTAGGGAGGCCTCCGTGACTGCAAATGTGGCAATTCGGGCAGTCCCTTGGCCCTTTCCCCTTAGGTGCACAGAATCTTGGGATTCTGTCTTCTCCACTTCAACAAATGGCTCCAAGGGAGAGCTTGAAAACGTGTTTGGATCTGATTGCCACATTTCTCACCAGAACTGTTCTTTCAGGGTGGGATTTTTGAGGTTGGGTGGGGGCAGGGTTAAAAACATGAGCTTTGTCTAGAGGCCACCATTCCCTGATTCTAGGCAGTTAGTCAGACCTTGTTCCTGTGGTAAACGTCTCTGTTTTCTAGCACTTAGAGCACTGTATTCATGGCATTCGATGTCCTCTCCTCACTAGATTGTGAGGTCTTCAGTGTGAACCATGTGTTATCCATCTCTGAAGTCCCAGTATATGAAACTGTATTGAATTAATGAATGATTCTCTAGGAACTGACATTGTTTTCATTTAAAAGTTGCTAGGGTTAATATAGGCTGATTCCATGTGTGTCCTCAGTTCTTGCCACCACGCCATTAGGGTTTGAACTCCTCTGGCTTCATTAGCTATTTTACAACTCCTTTAAGCTACTGTATAGTTTGGTTCATTTGAAACAGAAAACCAGCGAAAAATACAAAAGTGATTGAATACCTATTACATGACAGGAATTCTCCAGACCTTGGAGATATGGAAGATAAATCAGTCACTGACTTCCTGGGATTCTTGTCTGGTGGGAAAGCATGTGTTCTAGCGTTGCTAGCCCCTGTTTTAGTAGAGATATGCGTGGACAGCATAGGGTATAAATAACCTGTTTATTTTTGTTTGTTTGTTTTGTTATATAACCTGGTTTTGTTTGTTTGTTTGTTTTGAGACAGAGTCTTGCTCTGTTGCCCAGGCTGGGAGTACAGTGATGCGATCTTGGCTCACTGCAACCTCCACCTCTCGGGTTCAAGCAATTCTCCTGCCTCAGCCTCCTGAGTAGCTGGGATTATAGGTGTGTGCCACCATACCTGGCTAATATTTGTATTTTTAGTAAAGACAGGTTTCACCATGTTGGCCAGGCTGGTCTCGAACTCCTGACCTCAGGTGATCCTTCTGCCTTGGCCTCCCAAAATGCTGGGATTACAGGCGTTAGGATTGATATAGCATTTAATTCTAAAATGCTGCTAAAATCACTTGTTGAAAAAGAAGTGTTTATTGATATGACAAAATGTTCAAAATATATCCCCTAAGGGGAAATAGGATAAAAGTAGTATACATTATGTCATCTTTTGCATACACAGAAGGTTATAGATCTATAGATGGATATGTACCCCAAATGTCACATCTTCTTCATACTCTAGCTTGTGTGTCTCACACATGTAGACTCAAATTTTGCCCCATGTCCATTTGTACGTAGAGCTCAGCATCTCCTTGAGATTCCCGAAAGATTTCATAGGCACAAATGTACTGCTCATCAGCATGGATTTTACTGAAGATATTATGAGAAGATGGAAAACATTCATGCCATGCCTCCCTGAGAAACAACATGACAGTCTCCATTAATACTTAGTTTTCCCTCCGTAGTCCTTTCCTGGGTGCATTCCCAACTTGGAACTTTTTTTTCCCCTATCTCCCGCTTTCCTTAACCCTATAACTTTCTAATTCTTTGCCTTCTCATATTTCTAGGAGCCAAACATTCTTCACCCCCTTCTATTATGCAGAACCATCCAGTTCTGCCACAACTCTTGCCTTAAATGTACATATTCAGAGTAGCCTGCTTCTTGAGTAAGCACACATTGCACACACGTGCATACAGACACTTACATGTATATACTAAAGGAAGTTTAAGCCAGGCCCGATGTCTCACGCCTGTAATTCCAGCACTTTGGGAGGCCAAGTTGGGTGGCTCACTTGAGCTCACAAAAGTTCAAGATCAGCCTAGACAACATAGAGAAACCCCGTCTCTACAAAAACAGAAATACAAAAACCAGCCAGGCTTGGTGGTGCGTGCCTGTAATCCCAGCTACTCAGGAGGCTGAGGTGGGAGGATTGTTTGAGCCCAGGAGGCAGAGGTTGCAGTGAGCTGAGATCACACCACTGCACTCCAGCCTGGGCAGTAGAGCCAGACTTTGTCTCAAAAAATAAAATAAAGAGTTGATTGTGGCCTGCTAAAGTAATTTTGTGACCCACTAAAGGGTCATGACCCACAGTTAAAAAACTCTTCCATCAAAGACCCTTTAACAACCACACAGCTGCTGAATAAAATTGTCTCCCTCTTGTTACATCTTGTTACACCTGCGTGTGCATGCTGATGCATTTCCGTGTGTGCACACACATACAGACAATAGGCCACACACCAGAAAGGAATACAGTAGTGCTCTCTGGGATTACTGGTGTGCCTTCTTCCACTGCACTTTCTGACCATTTCTAAGTTTTCTGCACTAAGCATGTGTTAATTGTGTAAAAGGAAATGCAAACAGTAACAGGCTCAATTGAGGTTTCTCGTCTTCCCCTTTTCGTTTTCCCCTTTTCGTTACCTCCCCTATTAACCCTTGCAAACAGAGTTAGACTCCTCTATCTCTTTCTTCGTTGTACCTTTTTGACTTCTCCCTACCCCTGAGATGGTCTCTCTCTCTTTTATTTTTTTTTTTTTTTGAGACAGTATCTGGCTCTGTTACCCAAGCTGGAGTGCAGTGGTGCAATCACAGCTTACTGCAGCCTCGAACTCCTGGCCTCTAGGGATCCTCCTCCCTCAGCTTTTTGAGTAGCTGAGACAGTAAGTGTGCACTATCACACCTGGCGCTCTCTCTCTCTCTCTCTCTCTCTCTCTCTCTCTCTCTATATATATATATATATATATATATTAGAAATGGGGTCCCACTGTGTTGCCCAGGTTGGTTTTGAACTCCTAGACTCAAGTGATCCTCCTGCCTCACCTTCCCAAAGTGCTGGGATTATAGGTGTGAACCACCATGCCCAGCCTGCAATGAGATTCTTACACTGAAATGCATAGATGGGCTGTGAACCTTCAGAAACTGTATATAAAACTTAATGTTTACTTATTTCTTTTCTGAGAAGCAGATCCAATTATTCCGTGAGGGCTTCTGTTGTGCCAGGCGAGGTTCTAGGTCTGATCCTTTAGCAGCCTCTCAAAACGTTGAAGAACTGAGTGACTCTTCTCACTCTGTTGTTTTCCTTCTCTGGACTGTGAGCGCCGCAAGGCAAGGACTTCGTCCGCCTCGTTCATCACTGATTTCCTGCTGCCTAGAACAGTGCCTGGAACATAGTAGGCACTCAAAAAGTGTACTGTTCTGAATGATTAGGCACTGTGAGGGAGAAAATACATTTATCTTGTGACTCTCCTTTTCTGGAGTTGATGAGTTATGATGTTATTTGAGGGTGCAGGAGGTAATCAACAGTATTCTAGGACTCTGGGAATTCAGACTGGGGATCGCAAAATATGGAGCAGGTTTCGACTGGCACTCAGGTGGGCATCTGTCTCCATCCCACCGGCTGTACTCTGCAGTTGCTTGTAAATTACACTCTTCTTGGTGGGCTCGAGGCCCCAGCCCAAGACTGCATGGTCAGTGCAACATAAAAGTCCAGGTCTCCTGACTCGGAGTAGAGACTGTGGCAGCACTCCTGAGCTTGACTTTCCCTTAGCTTCATTTAATAAGGTTCATTTTGTTTTTGAAGGTATTTTGTTCCATAGAAACCAGACAGGGTGTTGTTTAAATAGTAGGCTGATGTCTCAATGTAACATATTGGCCCACTGAGCTCTACAAGAGTGTGAATCACAAACCCGCCTCTGTACATTTCTGCTATAGTGTGAATGTTCTGGATGCAAGAAAATCCTGTTAAGAATGATCAGGTTATCTCATTTTGCCATCAATCGTATTTTGAAATGTTAAGTTGATAGAATAACTGCTGTTCCTGGCTAAATAGATTCTCTCAACTCCAGCAAAATATTTTAAAAATCAGGTAATTGAGCCACTAATCCAAATTTTATTTGGTTTATTTTCTTCAGACTGTATATATAATACTGGGACTGAGTGTTTAAAGTTCAGCTCGGTGTGTAGTATTCCTGTGATAATTTCAGCACATAAAATAAGATGTTTACAAAAGCCAACCTGAGACCGATATTCTCCAGCAGTTTAGCAGCAAATTCCTACTCCGGGTATATAACAATAATTGGGATCTTTCTATTGGCTTTACATAAACTCAGATTAGTAGTAAAATCTAAGCACCATCCCATTTGGCAAACTCTTAACTTCAAGCAGTCACAAATTTGCTTCTGATTGTGCTTTTCATTCGCACCTAGCTCAGATTTTTGCCTGATGCTTTTTTAAATCCTCTAATTTACATACTGTGGTAAATTTAAAATGAGAACAGATGAATGCTGCTAAACTTTTCTATTTCACTGATGAATATGGTATTTTGCTTTAACTATCTAGCTGTTATATATTCAATGACCTTTAAAACATGAAATAGATACTTCTTTTCATATATACTGTGCAAGATGAATTATTAGTATTGTCTTCCTTTGAAACTATGAAACTGAGACACAGGGGCCAAGCAAAGCATCTGGAAACTGATTTCCATAGGCCTAAAATCAGAGTTTCCTATTCCCGGGACTCACACCCAGTCAGCCAGGCAGAGAGGCCTGGTTCACTCACGTTTGGTTATCTTGGAACTGTGGGAGGTAATGCGTCTACTCTGAAAGCACTTCTTTCCTTACCCCACAGCCCCAGCGCACCACAGTCTACATCACTGTACCCATTTGGGCATGTTGGAACGAGTACGAGTAAGGGAAGAGGTCGCAGTTTTTGAGTGGCTAATAGGAATTTGGCTCCAGCTAAGAATATGTTATGTCACATATTGTTGTTAATAATAATAATAATCGTGTTCTCCAAAGGAGCAAAAGGAGAGTTGGAGAAGTTAAATTATTCAGCAACTGAGATATCTAAAGCCCGTGCTCCTGTACTATCTTCTGTTTGTCCCTGTTATCTTGTTTAGTGAGCAGCATAGCATTTTGCAAGAGTGGACCGTTCACCTGTCAGGATTTCAGTCAGCATAACAAATGTGCCATCCACTGTGGCAGGTGTCTGGGGTAATCAGAGAAAACTTCCCAGATGCGGTGGAAATAAACTGCTTGACAAAATGAATAGAATCCACCATCACGTAATTTTCTAACTGTTTGTTTGTTTTCAATAACCAAAATCAATATTAATTTTGAAATTATATGCACTACTTAGGATTAAAATGCCATAATTCATAAGACAAGGAAAATCTAGGGCACATTTTAAAAGAAAAGTATAATTTTGAAAGGAGGAAATCTATTTCAGAATGAAGAAATGAAAACTTTTGAAAGCTTTAACAAAAAATTCCTAGGGAATTTTGAAGTTTTATTTTGCCCTAACATGAAAAAGTAGGCCAGTTGCTAAATATTAATTGCTTTACTTCCATCTCTCTTTATTTTTATTTTTATTTTTTGAGATGGAATCTCGCTGTGTTGCCCAGGCTAAGGTGCAGTGGTGCCATGTCAGCTCACTGCAACCTCCGCCTCCTGGGTTCAAGCAATTCTCCTGCCTCAGCCTCCCAAGTAGCTGGGATTACAGGTGTTGGCTACCACGCCCAACTAATTTTTGTATTTTTAATAGAGTTGGGTTTCACCATGTTGGCCAGGCTGGTCTCGAACTCCTGACCTCAAGTGATCCGCCTGCCTTGGCCTCCCAAAGTGCAGGGATTACAGGCGAGAGCCACTGCGCCTGGCCTACTTCCATCTATCTTGATCACACTTGATCATGCTGAGAGACTAGAGGCTCTGAAATTTAATAAATGACCCTAATTCAAAATATCTTACTCCAAATCCAGCTCGATAGAAAGCCGAACTGTTGTCAGTATATCTCACTTTAAGCAAACCCAACATATTAAATCCATATTTACAAAATGGATTAGTTAAGTAGTCATTCTTCAATTAGCAACATAATTCATTATAGTAAGTTCCCCTTGTAATGCATATAAACGTGATTTAGTTTATTAGAACCCTCTGTGTGTGCCACATTTGAAGTGCAAAGTACATTTGATAATGTTACTCAACAAATTAGTTTCTCATTTGTCCAAATAAATTTGATTGGGCATTGTTGTGGCCCCTAAGGAAACAAACAAGTGGGTCAGAATGGGCTCTGGACCGAAGGGATGCGTGGAGCAAGGACGGTCGGCCTGGGCTGATTGCTGGTCTAGAGGCTGTGGGAGCTCAGAGCATGGACCCAGTCAGTTCAGTCTCCATCATCCTCGTTTTCTGGATCTTCCAACTCCTTGTTCATCGAATGAACCAGGAGCATGCAGAATTTATCTTGGTGGAAAGCCTTTCTCCTCAGCTTTCTCTCCCTGCTTTGGTTTACTGAATAGGAGAGCCTGACATAATTAGGTCTGAGAAGAGTCGTCAGGTTCTGCTCTCATCCTTGATCCTGCCCTGGTTGGTAGGGAAATTCACTTGTTAATTATGTGGCTGGCTTGTGTCATGCAGATGACCCAGGGTCACTGGGCTGTTCAGGTTATCAAAAGCTAAATGACGTGGGACACCTCTGGGGATTAGTTTAACGAAGCTGCACAAATATAGTCAGATGACAAATTTGAAGATATGGTGGCAGAGTAAATAGTATTTTTTAAAAATGCATGCCTCTGAATGTAATAGTAAACCTGTATGAGAGGCTCTGCTTAGAGAGAAATTAGAGTGAGCTATTAGCTGTGCCTATATGTTTATTTTCATATAAATACATCAAGAAAGTTAGATTTTTTGCTTTTATTTTTATACCAATATGCCTAGGTTAAAGTGGGTCATTCCCAGCATTTTAAAAGGGGGTAGAGGGAGGGCAATTGACTTGGTTTTGGTAAAGGGGTAAGGGATTATTTTTTATTTTATTTTATTTAGGGGGCAATCTTCCATCTTTATCTCTTCGTTCTTATTGTGCCTTTCCTGGACCTTGTATTCTGATCATATTTAACTTTCTATTGTAGAATTGGGATGGAAGACCTGGTTCAGCTTGAAAATCTTTTGGTAGATGCTATATCTTTAATAAATGTTAAATACAGGCATCACACTTTTAAAGAACATTTGTTTTTAAGGGTCTTTGTGCATTCATCTGAGGAAAAAGCAACCAAATCTGTTTTATTCAAATTCCAAATTCTAGGGGAGCAGATTGTCACAGAATATACAGTGATAAACTTCCAAAAAGGAAAATGGGCGGAAGAATCGTAGGTATTTATCACGCATGCTAGAAACGTTAATGCTTTCTGAGGAATCAACAGATCTTCGATTCTCTTTTGGTGGAGTGCACCTTATTTTGTAAAAAAAAATAATTATTGATTATTTCATATTTTTTTCTTTAAGGAAAGATCTTATAAATATTCATATTCAGAATAGCATGTGTCTATTCTGTTGATCCTGAAGCCATAAAAGAAGTTTCATTCTCAGTGTCATGTCGACAATGAAAATTAACACAAAACCAAAAATAATTCATGTAAATGTCCGCATTGTTTAATCATTGGTTTTAGATCCAAAGCATCATCCTTTCTGTTTAAAGTGGTCATTCAGAACTGAATATTTTAAATGACTTATAGGAGCCCTGTAGAAAATATACAGAAAGAATTCACCGTTTAAGTAAAAATGTATTTGCTTTGCTTGGCCTGTCAGTTTCCATATTTGCCGTGGCTTCCCATTAGTGACTAGCATCATGCATTGAGGATGAGGTTTTCAAATGCAGTGTATTTACTTTTGAACTTCTCTGCTGGTAACAGTCTGTGCATACGTGACATTTGTAATGCTGATGGTTGATTTCAAAGTATAGTATCTAAGTCCAATTTTTCATGCATTTTATGAAGCTTTTGTCCTTAACACATTGATTTAAGTCGCTCAAAATTGATTCTTAAAAGAGAGATCATTTCTATGTTTACATAATTGCAACCTCAAGCGTACTTTGCAAATTTTAGCTGGCACTCTCCAATCCCTCTGTTAAGTGGTTATCAAGGGTGGTTATTACCATTTACAATATGAGGAAACCAGGAGACAGGGATTTTATTGACTTGTACTGTGAGACAGCATTGCTGATAGTCTGTTAATATGTGTTTTTTTCTCTTTTCTAAACAGATTTTAAAATTTAGCTATAATATGTAAGTCATCATTCTCTGGCAGAAATATAATTGTCAGGTGTGCTGGTATGGATAGAGGTCCTGCAGAAACCTTCAGGACCCATCCCAAAATGACGAAGACGCAAGATACAGTTCTGTCCTCATCTTGACTTGTGTGTGGGTCAGAGTGAGTTACTAATTTTAGAAGTGTTCTCGTGAAGACACCTGACTATTCAGCACACACAATCTTAAGGTCTTTGCTGTAAGAAGCTCGACCATCCTTTAGCCTCCCTGGCCAGGGACCCTGGCCTCTGCTTTTGTGTTTCAGGAATTCTTGGTTCTGGCCCTTTCCTTGATTCCCTAATTTCCACAGTTTGACAGCACTGAACGTTGTGTTAAGCTTCTTGCTACCATGTAAAAATTTCCTGACACCCCTTGCAATAATTATTATATAATATATAATTATGTAAGATATAATAAATATATAATAATCATCATTGTAATTCTTATTACTGTAGTAGCAGTAGCTAACTTTAAAGCATGCTTGCTATGTACCAGCTCCTCTTCTAAGCACTTACCTTTTAAACCCACTGAATTTTCATAACCACCACATGAAGCGAGTACTAGCAATATCCCCATTTTACCAATGAGGAAACTGAGGCACAGTGAGGTTAAGTAACAGGCTGAAGGTCACACAGCTACTATGTGATAGATGCCAAACTTGAACCTGGGCAGTGTTGTTGCCAATTCTGGGAAGAAGGGATGCTGATTTGAAGAATCTTAGCAATATTTTAGCTCCCATAATAGTAAAAATTTTTAGAAGCTCTTCCTGTGATTCCAGTCAGATATGGCATTGTTTTATATTCCCATTCTCAGTGATCTCTAAATGGCATTCCTGCCACTAAACTGCCACTGTTTTCCTGCAAGGGACATCTGATCAGTTTCTGAATTGAGTCCCAAGATACGTGCCGTAAGCTATTGCATAAATATCTCTACGTGAGAAATTCTTGTGTTCTGATAGATGGAGAAAAATGTGGTGGAGATAGTAAAATATTACCAGTTTCAAATGTGTTTATGTTACCTTAAATTTGAGGCAGATTATGGAGAGTGAGAAGAAAAAGAAGAGGAGCAATAATTTGAAATAAAACAGTGACAGAAAGGACAATTTGGTAAAGCCTTTCCTTCCCATAATGAAAAAAATAGTCCCTAGTTATTGACAATTCACTCAGAGATTACTGTACTTTACAATAGTCTTTCAAGGTTTCTTCCAATTTATGATTGAGGAAGTGGAGGATCGGAGGGAGGAAGTGTGGCCACAGCTGCACAGTCCTAGGAGGGAAAGCTAGAATTTAAATAGGTTTGCCTGACTCGAAAGCTTGTGCTCTCACTGAAAGACCATAGTATCTTTCTGCCTCTAAAGAGAAGATGGTCCTGTTGAACCTGGAAAATCAGTGGCTAACATGGGGCTTTTCAAGATGCAATAAGATGGAGGAGGCCAGAGGAGAGGTTCAGCATGTGCTGCCAGAAACAAGTCACTGAAGAATGGAGGTGTATTACAGAAAGGCTTTGGGGGTGGGGGGTGGAAATGTACCTAAAATGAAAGAAAACACAGCCTTTTCAAAGAGTGGGAATGGAAGGTGATACTAAAATATTTAGAAAGCTAGTAAGTTTTTGTTTTTTAAGAGACAGGGTTTAACTCTGTTGTACAGGTTAGAGTGCAGTGGCACAATCATAGCTCATGGCAGCCTTAACTCCTGTGCTGAAGCGATCCTCCCACTTCAGCCTCTTGAGTAGCTGGGACTACAGGCGTACCAACACCCTCAGCTGATATTTTTATTTTTTCTGGTGATGAGGTCTCACTACATTGCCCAGGCTGGTCTTGAACTCCTGGCCTCAAGTGATCCTCCTGCCCAGGCCTCAAGAAGCTAGTAAGTTTCTAACCAGTTTGCACATGCTTCTGAGTATGCTAATGCTTTTTTTATTACCACTCAATGGTAATAAATGGTGATGTGGTAATTCCAAGCTGTTTAGGAAAATTTGTACTACCAAATGTCACTGTCACTCAAGGGATTATTGCATATAGGTCTTATTTTGTTTGTTCTTTTTTAAGGCTTTCTCTGCCTTTCTCCCTTGTGTTACCATGGCAATATTAATGTTATTGATCTGAGTGGAACATGATGTTAGTCACCAGTGTGACATACACTAGATTTGTAAAGAATCTATTTATTAGAACAATTTATCAGGTGTTAATAATGTTCATACATTATATTATTTTTTGGTCACCCAATATAGAAGCCTCTATTGAGATAAAGTGGCATGATTTTGTTTTTCACAAAATGGATGATTTCTTATTTTAAACACAAAGTGTGTGTAGCGAGCACTACTTTCTCTAGGAGGATCTACGGGAGGATTCTGGTGGCATGTTGGTCAGCCTTCGCTGAGGCGACCCGCAGGAATGGAATTGGTGCCAGCAGGGAACAGTCACTCACAGTCCACCCAACTCACAACATGACTGATCACCACACCAGCCATGTCAAAACTGGACATTTCCTGTTTGCAGAAAGTTGAAGCAGGTGCATTTTGAAGAACATCTGATTGGACATTTACAGATGGGTAAAGATGATTCAGAGGACAAAAAGCCCAATTTTCCATTTTCACAAGCTATAGGTAGAGCAGCCCTAGCTGACTGGAACAAAGTGTGACTGAAGCACGTTTATTGTGAAGAAAGAGATGGAAATACTGGAGATGGGCATTGGCTTAACTCTATTTCGGCAATGTTGTGCCCACACCAATAAGTCCCCAGCTTCCCTCTCCCCGTGTAGCTTTTTCCCCTTTTTCTATTTGTTGCACCCCTGACGGTAGCATGTTCGGCTTGTTCCCTTTCTCAGGTGGTGGAAATCTGTGGCCTCTTAGCCTGTGCCTCCCAGCACACCTGAAGAAAACCACAATTCCCGGTGAGGCACTGATGCTTGTATCTTATTGCTTAATTATTATACCTATTTAATGCTACTTAGAACATTGTCAGCTGTTGAGAAAAGGTAATTATCACTAGTCAAATGAAAAACACTTTTTTGGCTGACTTACGGATACACATTTTACTGGTACCTTGATACATAATGAAGCCTGATAGCAAAACTTTTGCTTGTCTCTTCTTCAAGCCACAGCTGTTTCCCTGCTAAATTCATCCCATCTGTCTTCCCTTCCGTAAAGCTGTAGGCAGTATAGCATAAGTACAGAAGCAGTTCAGTGCTATTTTGGATAAACATAGCTGAAATTTGAATCTTTGCCATTTGCGATGCACACATTTTGTTTTACTGCTGTAAAGAGAGCTGTCAAAATACAACTACATGGATAATTTACTAAAATGCAGTCAAATATAAGGTTGATCAAAGGGAGAGTACATTGGGTCACTCTGACTATTCCAGTCTGTGTTCTGAAAGGTGTCACTGACCTCGAGGTTCCCATGAATTCTGTTTGGGGAGAGTAGCATCTGAAGTCTTTGCTTTAATTCCGCAGCATGGTTTTGAGGAGTTACCAGTTCCTTGTAACTGTGTCTGTGGCATGACTTTCAGAGTCTTTAAGAGGCTTCAGAAGTCCATTTTCTTCATCTTCAAAAAATTTGCACTGATGAGAGATGTTTTCTCTTTCTTGGCACACTCAGACAGAGCTGAGCTACATGACCATTCTGCTGAGTTCCGACATTTATTTCATTGGAACCTTTGTTACCACTGAGGCAGTCTGTTTCATTTTCATCCCATTCCTTATTTCTGGACTATTGGTGCATCTAAATGTACCATGGTACATTTTTAAAACTCAATACTATACAATGCTTTAAAGTCAAGGGAGATGTTTCCTTGAATGAATTCCTCTTCTGAATTCTAAGAAGATTCACTTCCACCTGGCCCACAGCCCTCACACACATATTTACTGCTTTTTCCCATGTGCAAAGGTCTTTTCCAAGCCCAAATGGGTCATGACCTCTTTGAGGGGAAGGGCTAATACCTAATGTATTTTGGTAGCCACTGTGATCAGAGCTCATAAGAGGTACTTGGACTTCAGGAAAGTGCAACACAGCATCTTTGGAATGAGATCTTATCCCGTTGGTTCTTTACTCTAAGATTTCACTTTACCTTACCCTCTCTCCACCACTTCTCGACCCTGCATTGGTGTAGCACAGAGGGAATGAAGGGGGCTGCACGAAAGGTTTGGAGGCCAGGCCGAGGATTGAGCCCACTACTTTCTGCCCTTCCCCATTTGCCAGAACTCAAGTCACCTGGCTCACCCAACTGCAGGAGCTGGGATGCATGATCTAGAAGAGGAGGAACCTGTGGAGTGGTGAGCTCCAGTGTTCTCGTTCCTATCATCCCTGCCTCTAAAAATAACCCTCCATAAACAAATGATAGCAAAAGTCATCTCGTGCATATAAAGACATGACAGAAAGCAATATCTTTTTAGGTAAGGGGCTGTGTGGCTATGAAGGTAAGGACAGTAACCAGTGAGGTTTCCCCCCAACACTGTCATACACACATCCTTTTCACAAATGTCATCTTGCTAACAACTATGCAACCTCCTTGGAGTGAAATCTTGGCTGTCTTGTTCTCCACTGTATCCCGATGCCCAGAAAAGAAGACATTGTAGGTGCTCAGAAAATATTTGCTGAGCAAAAATGAATGCATGAATAGTAGAACAAATTTACATTGTATTATTTTCACATTATCTTAAAACTCCTACCTTTTGTACAGCCAGAAGACACCAGCATCTATGTGTGCACTGCATTTAAACAGCTTTAGCAATATCATAGTGCTGTTGGGTCCCCAGCTGCTGCCAGTGAAATTGTTTACCTAGAAAGTCCCCAAGGCCTTTTCTGCACCAAGACATTTGCCTTCTCTCATCTAGTTTTCTTTTGGCAAAGAAAAAAAAAAAACCCCAGGCTCTTTGGAAGACAAAAAAAGTATATGACTGCCACACATGCAGCCAACTCTCTGCTTCCACCAAAGGTGGAAATGGTTTTGTCAGTGGTTCTTTGAAAGCCATTTAGTTTAAAAGATAAATAAATCTTTCCCCTTACCTGTGAGGATATCTGATCCAGGGCCAATAGGAGCTTTCAAAACACAGTCAAGTCCACTGATGCTGTTCTTAAAATGCATTCTTTCATTCAACAGCTTCACGTGTTGGACACTGTGCTGGATGCTATGGGTACCAGCAGGATTCAGTCCTGACTCTCGAGGAGTTAACATTTTAGTGCAGGAGGCAGACAGTCATAGTTCACTGTGGTAAGAGCCATGTGTAGGGCACAGAAGAAGGAACAGGTAAGCATGAGGAGGCCAAGAGGGGCTCTGTAGAGTGGCAACACTTGATGGCTAGGGAGAGGCAGCGTATGCAGAGGAGAATAAGGCCCTTTCTCTTCTAATAGTTTTTTGGATTGCACACTTTAGAAAACGATTTTAGACTTAAGACCCAAAATGAGAAGAAGCACATGACTTCTGGCTGACAGCCCTGACATCCCCAATATGAGGACATGATTCTGTGCCTTGCTGGACCTCCTGACTGCCCAGCCAGCCAGCCGGGGCTGCTCCTGTGTCTGTCCAGCCCCAAGACCAGCCTGACGGAAGCCGCTTCCTATAATGCCTAATATAGCACAATCCACTCACCATATGGGTCTAAAGCCAGATTTTTATCTTGGGAGGGAAAAAATAATATATGTAACAAAAATGTTATCCATGGTAATATTACTCATTAAATTCACCATATGATTAGGTTTTTGAGTTTGGTAGTAACCCGCTGACATCTCCCCGTCTTTGTGATGAGTCCAGAGCCTGGGCCTTTGACTGTTTGTGTGGGTGGTACTCTGACATCTTTGATAGGGAGGGTAATGAGACCACTCTGCCAATAGGGCAATGGCCACATAGACTGTTTAAATAATGAAATCTCTTGGAAATACCCATCCAAGGGATGGATGTGAACTCTCAGTGTTCCCATGAGAGCCAGCAGGTGTAGGTGCCATTGGCTGGAGAGAAGGCTGAAAATAACCCTTCATTCAGAGCCTTGTGTGGAAAGTTGAGTTGCTGTGCTCATGTCCTCTTGACCCAAAATTGTTAACATGGTTGGATGAAATGGCGTTCCTAGAGGGGAACAAAAGTGGCTATCACAGGCCGGGTGCAGTGGCTCACGCCTGTAATCCCAGCACTTTGGGAGGCCGAGGCGGGTGGATCACGAGGTCAGGAGATCGAGACCATCTTGGCTAATGCGGTGAAACCCCGTCTCTACTAAAAATACAAAAAATAAGCTGGGCATGGTGGTGGGCGCCTGTAGTCCCAGCTACTTGGGAGGCTGAGGCAGGAGAATGGCGTGAACTCAGAAAGTGGAGCTTGCAGTGAGCCGAGAGTGAGCCGAGATCGCGCCACTGCACTCCAGCCTGGGCAACAGGGCAAGACACCGCCTCAAAAAAAAAAAAAAAAAAAAAAAAAAAGTGGCTATCACAATTAACATGGCCCTGTTTGACACCTGATCCTGAAAGTGATATTTATTTTTGTAAATTACCGTTTGAAGCATGTGGTGGCATTGGTGGTGCTTTTACTGAAAGTTGTTCACTTAGGGTTTCCAGTTACGTGAATTGTTTTTGGGGAGCTTACACACCTGTTCCCGTCCTCTGGGGTGGGCTAGTTGCTATGTTATGAACCTTAACCTTTCCATATACCTCTGTTTTATTCATGGGAGGTCACAACTTGGTAATTCTGTCTAGTATTCAAGCAGATTATTACAAGTGCTTAGAAGACTAATATAGTTAGCATTTGATTTGAAAGGGACTAAGACCAGTTAATAGTTTTCTGTAGCTATACTTAATATTTCATCAGGCAAGTAAGGTTGCTGCCACTTAGTTAGCTGGGATGCCAAGGAATTGCTAAAAAAAATCAAATTAATACATATTATTACACATATTTACACACATTGAACTATTTCAAACCAGTATTGCTGGAATAAAGACAAAATAATACTGTGTATTTACATAACACCATAACACCTTTCATCAGAAAAATCTCAAGCCTTCGCAAACTAACTAAGCTGCACAACACCCTGTGAGGTGTGTAGGAAGTAAGGTGGAACAATAAACAAGAAGTCGATGAAGGGAAAAGGCAGGCAGGCAGGCAATCGTGCTTGCATAGGGTGAGCGAGACTCCTGCTGGATGACCCACTGGCATTCAAGTCCTGGTCACCCCATCGTGAGGACACCTAGATTGAAAGCTCCAGCACATGTCACAGGTGATTATAGACTGGAGTATTCTTCTGTGTGTTGTTTTTCCATTCTAATTTCTGTATTTTAATTGAATTGACTGGACAAAGATACAGCATTCCACCTCTACTGGGCTGTAACAGTGACTCCCAGTGTTATCAATCATTTGATCATTGTTTCCCTTTCCCTAGGGCCAACTAAATACAGTTTCCTTTATTTTTCCTTAGCCAGAATTTTTTTACTACAGTGTGACAGTTTATTCTCTAGAAATGCCTAGAGATGGCTGGGTACATGCTAGTCCATGGGAAAGGCATGGGTGAGTCATGGTCTCTTTTGGGAGGGTCGGGGCTGGTGGGAACAAATTCATGCCCAGGCCTGCCTCAGTGGCTGCCATGCCCAATGCCTCCCATGACAGGCCTGGCCTGGCACTGTGAGCAGAGAGAGCTGACCAGGCCTTCTGTGGAGCATCTGAGACAGGCCTGGAGCTGGAGGCAGTAGCATGCCAGGAGAACCAGTGTGAACACAGGAATAGCAACAGGCCAATGGGAGTCGTGAATTTTGCTTTTAGAATTTTGGAAGAGCATACATTAACATCTTTAAATCAATTTTGAATGTACTGTATTCTATTGGATATTCAACAAGTTTAGTCCTGAAACTTTGTACTCATTCGGTTATCCCCTGCAAAGGATTTATTCACCTCATCTTTTGAGAAAAAAGAACTTTCTGTGTGTTAGTCTTTCACACAGCCTCTGTTTCGGCTTAACCTTTCAGATTTTCAGATAATTTAGGTGTCACAGATACCCATGATAGGATCGTTTTTCAGACACTATAATTTAAATGTCTCTGAAATGTAATAAATAGAGCTTTGTCTGGGTTTTGGAAATGATGTTTTCTTCCCAAACAGCTGTTCATTTGTATTAACACTTTTTTCTGTCTCTAACAGAAAGGCAGCATTTCTTTTTTATGTATAATCTCATCTGCCTTTTCATCATGTTAACTGTGTTCAGTCTATTGTCGTGGTATTACTTTTAATATCCTGGTGTACCATAGGCAGATGACTAGCATGACCTCAGGGCTTTCTGAAGGGAAGATACCGCGCGTTTTTCCATAGCCTATTCTAGGGCAGACTCTCACTCTCCATCTTAGTGAAGCTAATTTCATTACCTATTCAGTTCATCTGAGACCATTTTGGTAAAAGCGTTGAAATAGCAATGCAGTATGAGCAAGTCTTTGCTCCTGTATTTAACTGGCAAAGCAAAGGACTTTGGCTTTCATTTTGGGGGCCCCAGTTAACACCCAAAGGATGGCAATTTATGAGGCCCTGATGAAGATGGTGAGAACTGGCATTTGATATATATCAATATTTGATTTATTTGATATATGTGATCTTCTAACAACCTTGTGATGTAGGTAGGAGAAGTATTGTTAAAATTAAACTTTACTTTGAAGAAATTCAGGCCCAGAGAGGCTAAATGTCACAGATTCCCATGGCTGGTAGGCTGGGCCTCATCCCCTTTCCTACTTAATGCCTCTGAGATTCACTGGAGAGAAGAGTAGCTAACAGTGCGGGTTCTGAACCCAGACAGTTTAAGTTCAAATCCTGTCTCTACTATTTCTGTGCTATGCGATTTTAGGGCAAGCTACTTAACATGGGAATAAACTTCTTCATCTGTAAAATTATGCCAGTCGTGTTACCTGTGTCACAGTCTTCTCTCAAGGATTGAATGAGGGGTTATTACACAGAAATGTTAAGAACAGTGCAGGGCACACGGTAAGTACTCAACAAACATTAGCTAGGTGAATTGTTTAAAGTGTCCAGCACAGGAAGCAGCCTGTAATAGGAAATGAGCCTGTATTATGCCTGGGAGGTGATGTTACACAGGTCCTATTGAGAGCAGACAAGCTGACTAAGGAAGGCGCTCAAGTCCGGCAGGGAAAGTTCATTCTGCCCGTACTGTTAGCAAAGTTAGAATGTAACAATACTTCTGTTTTTGCGGTACAACCCGGGACTATTCCAGCCTATTAAATTAATGAGAGGCAAATAATTGACAGTGTCTCCCATTGGGGAACCAAGTCTCCCTCTGGGTGGAGCAGTTAATATGCAGGTCTCCACTCTGGAGGGACAGGAGTGCTGCTTCCTCATGCTGCATTCCAGAATCCTTTCTAGATGCCTTCAAGATTTATACCCTTAAAGTTGGAAACCTGTGGGGCACCTTGTGCCCAAACAGCACTAAATTCCAAGTAACACATCTCCATTCACAACCTATTGTGCGTAGACCCTCCTGGACACTGCTATTGACCATTGACTGATTATGTGATCAAAGATTGATGAATCTGGAAGCACTGGAGGGATAGCAAGGGCTTTCATTTTTTTGTCTTTTTAAATCCTGTTCCATGTTCCACTTTGAACTGGACTGAAGTCAGCAGTGAAATCAGGAGCGTGGAAGCTGTGGTACCAGAGGAGAGAACCAGTGAGAGAGACTTGGCTTATGGCAATCAGTCCAGCTCCAGTCAGATAAAGGAGACACCACTGAGGGAGTGAACAGAATGGTAGGGAACAACCGCGCTGGGATTCCAGCATCCTTTTCTTCTATCATCAGATACAAGAGGAGAGTTCACAAGAGAAGCCCAGTGGCTTTATTCGGAGAGAGTTGTCTGGTTAAGCACATATGTGCACTGCAAATCCACATTTGCATTCCACCCGTGTACATTTCTTCATATCAGCATCTGATCAGGAACCTCCAAATGTTCTAGCATCCTTTGCAAATAATTTTGGTTTGGAAACCTTCTCTGGATAGTTCATTTTTACTGAAAGACTATTCTCTTGATAAGAAATTTCTGACAATTTTAGTTATGTTAAATCAGATTACACATATATAATGACAGCTTTGTTGGTGTGTATTGGTGTGTGAAGCATTGAAACGCATGTCCCGTCCTGCCATCTTATAAAGAACACTGCCTTAATTTTTAACTATGCTGTAGGGAGCACCCAGCATTCATACACACGTATGAGTGTATGTCAACATACATAGGATGATTGAACCATGAACTCTGTAAAGTTTGGTAGCATACACAGAAATTTGGTAAGGACAAGGATTTTTGTGCTACAAAACTTCCTTATCAAATGCCCAGCAGCTTTAGGTGAGTTCCACCCAAGGACCTTGTTGTATGGACAAAAGGGCACAGGATTTTCCAGCCATTGCTACAATAATAGGTTTAGAAGACAGACCTGGGATTGTGTTCCAGCTTTACCACTTACTACCCGTGTGAACTTAGGCAAGATATTGTAGCATCTCTTAGCCTCAGTTTCCCTGTCCATAAGATGAGGATCATAATATTATCAATAATACCTTCTTCAAAGGGTTGATGTTAAGTGTTTTTTTGTTTGTTTGTTTGTTTGTTTTTGAGACAGAGTCAGCTCTGTCACCCAGGCTGAAGTGCAGTGGTATGATCTTGGCTCACTGCAACCTCCGCCTCCCGGGTTCAAGCAATTCTCCTGTCTCAATGTCCCGAGTAGCTGGGACTACAGACGTCCACCACCACGCCTGGCTAATTTTTGTATTTTTAGTAGAGATGGGGTTTCATCATACTGGTCAGGCTGGTCTCAAACTCCTGACCTCAGGTGATCCACCCACCTCGGCCTCCCAAAGTCCTGGGATTACAGGCATAAGCCACCGTGCCCGGCCTGATGTCAAGATTTTAAAATGAGGCCAGGTGCGATGGCTTATACCTGTAAACTTGGTGCTTTGGGAGACCAAGGTGGGAGGATCACTTGAGCCCAGGAATTTGAGGCTGCAGTGAGCTGTGATCACGCCAGTGCACTCCAGCCTGCATGACAGAGGAAGACCCTGTGTCTAAAAAAATTAATTAATAAAAATAAAATGGCTGACAAAGCATTTAGCACAGTAACTGCACATAGAAAGGGCTCAATACATAATGTTTATTGCTTTTGCTATTTTTATTATTGAATCACAATTACCTCATTCATTAGATAGAAGAAATACTTCCTACATAACAGAGCTGGGTTTCAGAGTTGACGAAGCTAATGTATGTGAAAAGTACTTTGTGTATGCTCTGAAGCACCCTGTGAAAATAATAATGATTGATGTTTATTTACCGAGGATCTACTAAGCGCCAGTCACTTTACATACTCTCCAATTCTCACAACAATCTTGTGAGAGACATAGTATTATTTTATACAGCAAATGAAGAAACAGGCTTACAAGGATTTGCTTAGGATCATGCTCAGATTTCGACCCAGATCTGTTTATTTTAAATTCAGATGTATCCTTTACGTAGCCCCATATCAATGATGATAACCTTGAGAATTGCTAATAATAGTTTCTTGACTTAATTAATGGTTGAATTGGACTCATATTGTCTAGTTTAGGCTGAATTGTCATTTTTTTGACTAGTATAGCATCCACTGCATGCTTTTTTTGTTAAAATGTATGATTTTGATGAAATGCACTTAATACATCCTCACTCACAAACTTGCATATGTAGCTACCTACAAAAGATATTTGTACCGCTAAGCCCTTGGCTATGAAGGCAGTTCCAAAAAAAGAACATGTCAGCAGAGTCTTAGGCAATGGCAGTGTGGTTGAAATATACATGCTGTCCTCAAGGTGAATAATTTGAAGGGCATACTTTTTTGAATGGATAAATTCTGATTTTTATTATAATTTTCAATGCTTTTTCAGTCACTCCTCATGTTTTTACATTTCAGTTACATGAATTTTCATTCATATTGTGGATTACAAGTAAACTGAATTTACAATTTGATGCCCCTGCCTGCATACTAATGATAACTAGCTTATTGCTCACCAGCTCATAGTGATCTGCTCAGATTGGCATATTGGACCCTGGGCATATTCATGAGGTAATGTATCTGCCTGCGAGTGCATGTGTGCATCTGGAACCTAGCGTACTGTAGGGAGATAGGCATGGCCTTTTCAGTTTGGTCCCTTCCTAGCTACAGGGCTTTGCGAAAGGGTTTTTTTTTTTTTTTTTTTTTTTAATCTTCTAAGCCTCAGTCTCCTCATCTATTAAACCGGAATAATAATACCCATCTCTCAGAGTTTCTTGGCAAGTAAAGGGGTACTTCAGATAACGTGCCCCATACTCAAAACACGTAACTTCCCTTTCCACCCTTCTTTGTTACAAAAAAAAAAAGTATAGCAACAGTAGAATATTTGCTTTGCTTTTTCACTGGATCATAGTTGCACACGCTTGAAGAACCATGTCTGGTTAACAACACAAGGTCTAAACAGATTTACAAGGAGATCAGATGCTTCGCCTTTCACCTGACTGAGATGAAGCCACCAACGAGGCTGTCCCATGTGTGCAGTGCCTTCTGCCCAGATGTGGCGCAAATGCTCCAGCTGCCCCGACGGGGCTGGGGCCTCGGAATCCCCCTCAGTCCGCCTTTTGGGTTTTTGCTCCTAAAGCATCCTGGCCGTCATCACTCACACGTGCTCACCAGGTTTCGCTTCTAGTTCAGAGGAAACCCATACTTTTCACCTGTGTCTTTTTGATCCCTGGCCTGATGGAATATTTTTCTAATGCCCCCACTTTTCCCAACTGCTCTAAGTTACAAACGGCCAGATTTCAGTCATTAGGAGAGTAGAATTTTTTTTTCTTTTTCCTTTTTTTTTTTTTTTTTTTGCAGGCTGTCTCACTGGGGGCTGGATTCCAAGGAAGCAGCCCGTGCACTCACAGGCCAGGAGAGCCAGGATTTCAACGGTGTCAACAATCTTTGCTCATCATACCAAAAAAGCCCTGTTTCGGTGCCGACTCATTAGCATACAGCCGTGCTGTGCTTGCTAACAAAGCAGGCTCTGGGTATCTGCTAGTTTCTCAGCTTGTCTGTCTTCCTTGACCGAAAAGAAGAGAAGAAATAGATTCAGGCAAGGGTGCTGTCCCCCTCCTGTGGCAAGAAAGCATCACAAGGATTCCCAGAGAGAGCGAGCTTTGAAGTGATTTTAAAGTCACCATCCTTGGGAGAAAGGAGACTGTCCACCCTTTGTTTTTCTCATCTTCTTTTATAGCATCAACAAGCAAAAGAAAAATCACTATGTTCTCTAGTTAAAAATGATCAAGCCCTGAATACTTCCTGGTCATCTCCTTCATAGTTTTTGTTGTTGTTGTTAGAGTGCATAAGAAGAAATATCTGTACAGGCAGAGGTACACAAGCGTGCTCTCCCCTCAGTCTGTCTCTGTATCCCTCTTTTGTTGGGGGGATGGAGGGAAGAAGAAGCGTACAAGCAGATGTGCTGCTAGATCTACAGGCTTCTGCCAACCATATGGCATCTTAAGGAAAGATGGTTGGAGCGTCTGGATTAGCAGAGTCGGGATGGGAAGCCATGTGTCGTGTTGGTACAGGCAGTTGTTTGAGCTCTCTCTAAATGGCTTCAGGAGATTGTGTAATGGAACAAATGGTCCTGCGAGCCCAGAAACAGCCTTGCCGCTGCTGGAGAGGCAATTGGCCCTCGGGCGGGTACTGCTTCCCTTTTTCCCCCAGTATTGTGTATTCTTCATTTAATGTTCTTCGAACTCTGAGACCTGACTCGGAACTTTTCAACTTATTATGCTCGTGGGTTCTGTCTGCCTCTGTGTCTGCCTGAACTCTACTGTCTCCCTAATCTGGTAATTAATAATGCCCCAGTCCTCTTCTGTGTCCTCTCCCTCGGCCCTCCACGGGGGTCCAGGCTCAGCAGGCCAGCCTTTCGTGCCTCTTGACAAAGGCCTTTTCGGAGGAGGCTGCCCTGCTATTAGGGGTTGGGGGGTGGAGGGAGGATGTATCCACCCATCAGAATTCCCAGAAGCCTCAGGAGATGGAAAATCTTTCATTTCTTAATGAGTTAACTGGGAGTTTTATGTCATCCTAGGTGTTAAGCACATGAGAAATATGTACCGTCACTATTTTGGACCTCATGTGTGGCATTAAAAAAAATTATTCTAATTTCATACTAGTGAAAGCATTGGACTGTTAGGTCACAGGTGCCATTTACTCAGCCATTTGAGACCTCAGGATTCTACTCTCTAATACATAATTTAAATACTGTATGAATATACTTTAAATTGGAGAACTGAAACACTGTGAGGCTGGCAACACATGGGCAGTATTTCAACTGTGGTCAGGTTCTCAGGCCATTCTTATTTTGGGAGGCCGGAGGCGGGAGAAGCAGTGAGACCTCACAGCTAGAACAGATCTGGTGAGTTTCTTCTCTTAGGAAGGCTCTTTGGACATTTCAGCTGCCTTTTAGGGCAAACAGATCTTGTTTTGTTGATGTTTCAGGGTCATGGCACATGCAGTGCAGTGTCTTTAGCTGCTAAAATAGTTATGTCTGCCCCCTCTCTGGGATAGATAACGAAGCCTGAGGCTCCAGGTGTATCATACATTGTGCTTAATGGAAGATAAAATGGCTAGTTGATTCAGTCAAAGAACCTGTCCATTTTTCTGACTAAATCATCAAACCAGTTTGAATTAAGTTGTCACCTTGAGTCCCTGAGAGTAGCTGGTCAGTACCTCATGGGCGTTTTTGTTTGTTTGTCTGTTTCTAAGTCCAGGGCTGGAGAAAGAGGTCAGTACCTGGTTTGTGCTGCACACCGTGGGGGCAGAGTGCCCGTCCTCCTTTCTCACAGGCAATGACCTTAACTGCCCAGGACCCCAAAAACGGGAGCAAGTAAGAAATGCAGCATCCAGGTTAAAAATGAATTCACCTATTGTCAGCTGTGTCCAGGTTAAAAATGAGTCACCTATGGTCAACTGTGGGAAATAGGAAGCTGTCATGCCCGTTGCTTCCTCAAAAAAAGACATGAAACCTGGAGAATGTGTGACTGAACTCCAGCAGGAGAACAGGACACAAGTCTAGAAATCTCAAGTGTCTTCAAACTGTTATTATTTTTATGGACTTGTGACTCCAGCAAACAACTTTTACTATCTTAAACAAGGTCATCTGAAAATCATTTGAAGATTGTTACCAAATTCCTTCATAAATATTTTCTACAAGCATAAATGTCAACCAGAAATTTCAGATAAAGTACTATTTCTCCTGTGTGAATCTTTGTATTTAAAATTTATCTCATATACATAGGTTTTAAAACACGTTTTTAAATTTTCAGAGCTCATTTCATGCTGAACATGTTAAGTGCTAGGATATTCTTACTTTGTCTTCCGAGTTTAGGATCTGTGCGGGGGTGTGGGGGGTGTGTCTGTAGAAAGCATAATTTTGATTGTTATCCACCAATTGGAAGAAATCACTACTTTAATCTCTTTTACCTTCCAAGTGTACATGGTCCCAAATTTGTCAGTCTTAGAATTTCTTGAAACAATGCAATTAAACTGCAACATATTTCCTAACATTCTTAATTAAGACAGTGACTGAAAAATGTAGATTAACAGAAGTTACTGTTTTTATCAACATATTTTCTCTCTCTTTCCCGCCACCATCACATCCCCCTCCCCCCACCCCTTTTTGCTTTAAATGTCTGATGTCAGTTTCATCCACATGTACATTATGCACATGGCACTGAAGAAACAAAGTAAAAAATTCTCTTTTAATTCTGAGCTGCATGCCCAGCGCCACATGCACTGTCTGTTACATGTCGCTTCTTATGAGGTTCATGCTGGGAAGTTTCTTTTTAAAGGCGAAGTGTTTCTGAAGGAAAGAGTTCAGGTTGGGCAGATTGTGTTAGAAAAATCTCACTGTCTCCGAGTGGAATTAATATACTGATTATTCTGTGCAGGCTCAAACTGGCAGCGTGTGCAAAAGTTCAAGAGTGTCTGGGAATTGAAATATGGAGGAGAAAGCGGGAGAGTGAGCAGAGAGAAAGAATTGGAAGTAGGGCTCAGAAGTGAAACTAAACGGTAACTTTGTAAAGAGGGGAAGGGAATTCAAGTCTGAACAACTGTCATGAAGCAGTACTTACTGAAAATATTTTTATGGAATCAGGAAGCTCCATTTTCCATGGCACTTTTTAGGAGTGGTCTTAAAAATGAGTCTGGTTATTGGAGGAGAGTTGACGGGGGGAGAAATACTTCTTTGAGTTCTTAAGATCCTTGCCAGTTTCAATTAAGTCACATGAGAAGCTTAATCACTAACATAGAAATGTAAACGGGTTGCAGTATTTCTTTGGCCTATCAGCCAAGATTTTTTTTCCTATTTATTAAAATTTGAGTCCTTCATGATCACTGACAATGATTCATTCGTTTACAAATAAGGAATTAAAAGGTAAGAAAAGCAAATGCAATCACGCAGCACCTTTCCCATCGTGGGGAAATCAACCTTTTTACTCATTGCCTCTCAGGGGAAAGAACTTGGGGCGTGAGCATGGAGTTAATGAAGCTTTCACCCATCTCCTCCTCTCAACCATCATCCCGGTTTAATCCTCTCCTTCTGCCAAAGTCCAGAGGCCCTGCGAGCCCCCGTGGAGTCGCCTGAGCCAGATGCTCCGCACCCAACCTCCCCAAGCCCCGGCCGGCTGCCCTCCAGGTGCGGGCTCCGGGCCCTCTAGCGCGGCTTCGGGGCTCGGCCGAGCCCGGGCCTAGTATCCAGAGGCGAAGCAGCCGCCGGGAGGTCTGGGTGGGCCGGGAGGCCGAGAGGACGGTGCACCGCCCGGCAGCGCTGAGACCTGGCTGCCTAGGCCACCCTGCCCGGCGAGGGAGAGGGTGTCTCCTGCCTGGAGCGCTCCGCGGTGGCCCGAGAGCAGGTGCTGGCGTGCGGGAGGCGCACGTGGAGCCCTGCGGTCTGTTCCACCTGCAGAGGCACAATTGCCCAGCGTGGGGTGGAAGGCGGGCTGGGAGCTCCCGGGACGCGGCGTGGCAGCGGAGGGCTCGGCTAGATGCGCTCCTCGGACTGGTTGAGTAAGGGAGGAGGCTCGTCCTGAACGTGCACAGCCGCTCCCAACTCCGTCAACGGAATTTCACTCAACTCCGAGATTGAAGCGTTTTATTGGCAGCATTTAGAATCGGGGGAAAATCTACCTTCTGTTTAGCAGTTGCTCTTTTCTGAAGCAGAAAATTATCTCTAGGGATGACTTAGTAATGGGGTACCCCATTGCCATGTGGGTCAGGGATTGGGAGAATGTCCGGACCCTGCCAATGCACCTCTGTAAAAGGTGGCATTCAGCCTGGGAGGAAAGGAGCTGGCAGGGCAGGCCGCCCCCAGACACGCACAGGCCCTAAGCTCTGTCCTGCAGCCCCTCTCCTGTTGTCATTTGCTATCAGGGCAGTTCTACTGCCGCTAAGCCTCGCTTCTCCCAACACAACCAAGAGACGGGCATATAGCAGTGAATACTGTCTGGATGGTTTAGCATGTCTGGGGCGGGGGTCTTTCTATTGCCTGCAGGGGTTTCCGAGTCTACCCAGCAGGTGCTCACCAGGAGTAGGGGCTGTGACTGGGACCCATGGCCTGTGCTGTGAGGGGTGAAGGGCCACGGTGTACTGTCACCGGGAGCAGCCCGGAAGAAGGCCCCTGCTCCCCCTTCCCTCCGGCGCCTCTTACTCAGGAAATCTTAATGTGGGAAGGATGTGTGTGGGGCTCCATAAGCAACACTAACCCAGTCCTGGGGAGAGACAAAGCCCTTGCCTGCTCTCAGACCATCCTCGGAGATCCTCTGGGGCCTCGGAGTTGAATCCCAGGCTCTCCCCTGCTTTTGCGAGGACGAAAGGCTTATGCGCATAGAGGGTTTCTGGTTGGAACACCTAAAAGTTGATTGATGACAGAGAGATGGTGCTAAACTGGCATATTCCAAAGCAATCTTGGTATTTGTTCTTTGTCACCTTCCTCAAGGCTCAAGGTGCTTTTTGGGCTAAAACGGGGCATTCTGTGAACGTGTGCTACTTTTGAAAAATAGAGGAAGGAGCCTTGGAAGCCTAGACTGGTTCTCTTGCCACTCCTCAAAAAGCAAAATTTTGCAGCCCAAATATTAAAAATTGACTCCGCGTATTCCTTCTCCCCCACAGTGGCACACAACTGGGCAGGCTCCATCTCGTCTGCTGCTGGAGCCCACTAGAAACCAAATGAGCCCTCCAGCAAGCCTAATCACTCTGATCTGTCATGGACCTTCTAGCTGGAAGAGTTATGCCATCATATTATCCCAACACTCATCACTGTGTGGAGGACCCCCTTTTACTAAATGATTTATTGCTCTTTGCAGAATTCCTTTGGCTGCAGATTTTATTTCTGAGTCACTCTGTTCAGCTCAATTGGTCGCCTTCAGTTACCGTGGCAACCAGCAGATGGGGTTCTTTGACAAGGGTCAGCGGGGAGGCTGCCTTGGTTTAGACAGAAGAGGAGCTAAATAAAAAGCTTTCAGCATTGACAGTTCTGTAGTGGATGGCCAGGAGTTGTTATCAAATTACTTGCATTAAAACCTAATTAAGATGTGTGCCAATAAGTGCGCCGTAGTGATTGAATCTGGTTACTTAGCTGCCGTGGGCCCAATCTTATGCCATCACACCTCTGTGGCTAGTTTGGCTATCCCCAGAATGGTCAAATATGAAAGAAATTGAGGAAGACCTCACCACAGTGTGGAACATGACATACTCTGGGACCACACCAGGAGGGTTTTAGTCTCTGGGAGCACCAGGAAGTCCCCATTCAAACAGAAACTTCCTGAAAACATAGCAGTGTGCCCCCCAAACCCAAGATGGCAACTGAACAGGACCTCCATGCGTCGGAGAGTTCCATGTCTTCCGTTAAAACTATTGGTAATTTAATTGCAAATAGCATTCAACAAAATAAAACTGGCCTGAAATCATTGTGGGTTAAAGAAGTCTAAATAGAGACATGCCGACTAAGTATGAAGGATCTTTTCTGGAGTGGGAAGAAAGGAACATTACTGGGCCAGTCAACAAGATTAGAATCCAATTCCGTAGGTTAGATGAAGCTATGAGATCAATATGAAATTGACTGTACTTGGTAATATACTGTGGTTCTGTAAGAGAATGCCTTTATCCTTAGGAAATACACACTGTAGCATACAAGATAAAAGAGCAATGGTGCATGCAGCTTACTGTCAACTGGTTCTGTACACACACATACACACACACACGGAGAGAAAGGCAGGAGAGCGTAATAAATCAGATGGGGCAAAATTATTGCAGTAGGTGAATTTGAATAAAGGGTATGTTGGTATTCTCTGTAATATTCTTGCAACTTTTTATAAGTTTGACATTATTTCCAAATAAACCCGTTTTTAAGGACGGCTTTAGGGTGAGGTAGGGTATGGTGTGCATGGCAGTGTGGGTTTTCCTGCTGGTGCTTCTGTATGGCCTTGAGCCACATGCAGCATAGATACTACTCTGCAAAGATTCTGATTTTCAACAATTTCCATTCCTCCGTCCCATTTCCTTTGCACAGTGGGGCTATCCTCACCATGACTCTGTTCTTGCTTGAGACAAAGCTGATTAAGGTAACTCTTGCTTCTGGCAGATGGTCTTCTAGGTTCTTCAAAGTCTAAGATTCATAACATGTCAACTCCTGTTTCATGGTGTCAGGATCCTTTATGCATGCCCAGTCTTCCAAAGGTATCACAGACTCAGCCTTGGTTAGATAGCACTTGTATTTTAAGAAGGTTACAAGGTAGTGATACAACAGATCCAATTGCCCTAAGATGAAGCTGTGCCTCCTTTTTGGTAGAAGCACTGTTTTAAGAAGTTGGTCTTTGACGAGCCTCGGTGACATTGTCAGAGGCTTTAGGTTCCTGTCAGAGGCAGCAGTGCTGGAGCTTGAAGAGCTGAAAGTGTCCCCTTGGCCATGGGCCCATTCACTGGGTATTCACTGGGGGCCACTGTGGCACTGTGGGCTTCCCAACGTGGTCTTCCAAGCTTCTGGCCTCCTTTTTTGCATCCTTTGTGCCAACACCAGTCTGTGGATGGGATCAATGTGGCTCAAAGTGTGGTTTCCAGAGTACGGTCCTCAAACTGTTGCTGGTCTGGGATGAGGCAAGAACTGAAATTGAGTCAGAAACTTTCAAAGCAATCAAACACTGCTTCCTCCTTTTTATTGTACTCCACAAAACCATTAGTCTGCAATAGACTGGAAATTTTAAAAGAATTAAAATCAAATCTGGTTCTCCTCACTGAGCTAATTGGAGAAGGCCTGGCTTAGGGATTTCTCTCTTCTCCGGCCCCTAGGTCTCGCAAAATGAGCTGGTATCAGCTGCTGCCCAGAAGGTTGCCCAGCGTGTTCTCTCTCTCAGGTCCTTCCCTTAAATTCTTAAGTTTAACATGGAATAGAAGAATGTTGGGCCTTTCCAAAAAGGATTTTGAGATGCTGCAAAGCTCACTGGATTTGGAGTCAAGAGATGTGGGCTCTAGCGCCAGATTTACTACAGACAGGCTGCCTGACCTTGGGCAAGTCACTTATGCTTTCTTGGTTTCACCATAAAGGGCTGAACTGAATGTTCTCTAAGGTGCCTCTCAGCCCTAACGTGATTCTTTTCATGAGAAGAGCAGGACTTGATCCCCCCATCACTCGGGGGCATCCCCAAGGAGCCCCCTGTTCCTCTGCAGGCAGCCAAGGCTAATTAGGAATCTGAGAGAATGAGCCAGGAAAAGGGCAGTACAGGACATACATTCTCTTCATTGAAGGTGGTACCCCCTCCCCATTGCACGATCCTCAGGAAGAATTCCTCTATTGAAACCATTATTGAATAGGGTGGATTTAGGCAAAGGAAATTTAAATAGCAAGCCAGCCACTAAAAGTGCCTTAATGTCATGCCTGTAATCCCAGCACTTTGGGAGGCTGAGGTGGGCAGATCACAAGGTCAAGAGATCAAGACCATCCTGGCCAACGTGGTGAAACCCCATCTCTACTAAAAATACAAAAAAAAAAAAAATTAGCTGGGCGTGGTGGTGTGTGCCTGTAGTCCCAGCTACTCGAGAGGCTGAGGCAGGAGAATCATTTGAACTGGGGAGGCGGAGGTTGCAGTGAGCCGAGATTGTGCCACTGCACTCCAGCCTGGCCACAGAGTGAGACTGTGTCTCAAAAAAAAAAAAAAAAAGAAAGTGCCTTAATGTTCTGAGCGAGGATAATGGGCTAGAGTGTGTTCCAGAAGCCTCAGCACACTGCTTGTTCTCGCTGATGGGACCTCGTCCATGAGATGGAATTATGTAAAATGCCACAGCAATGGTTAAGTGTTGGAACAAAGTAATACAACTTTACATTAACATGGTTTATTCACTAGAATTAATGACCTAGAGCAGTAATTGCGTTTTCAAAACTTCAACTTGCTGACTAGGTGTATTGCTATGTAAATAGCTAGTGATATTTGAAGATAGGAACACAGTAAAATCTGTAAAGTAATAGGACTGTAGAAATATGGAGCTGGAAGAGAATGTAGTCATCTTCTAGCCCCGAGGCTGGCAAACTTTAAAAGGTCAGGTAATAAATATTGTAGGCTCCATGGCCATATGGTCTCTGTCGCAGCTACTCGGCCGTTATGGTGCAAAAGCAGCCATAGACAAAACGTGAATGAATGGGCATGGCTGGGTTTCAATGAAAGTTTATTTAGGGGCGCTGCAAGTTGAATTTCATGCAGTGTTCACATATTATACTCCTTTTGATTTTTAAAAATCATTTTAAAATGTAAAAATCACTCTCAATTGGCAGATCATACAGAAACAGGCAGTGGCCTGTAGTCTGAAGTTTGCCGACCTCTCTTCTAGTTTTCTCCTCTCATTTCACATGTGAGGAAACTGAGATTCAAAGTGATCACAGGATTTACTTAAGTTCTCATGACTGACGCCAGAGTATTTTAGGAGCAGACTAGGAGAGTTTTCATGTAGACAGTTGGTTGTTTTGATGATGAAAATTGAAGCCCCACAAAAATTATTCTCCAGAAGAACTCATTCTGTATGTGTGATTAATACAGTGAATTAGAATGTACCAGTGGTTCTCATGCTTAAGAATTCATCAGAGTCATCCAGGGGCCTTATTAAAACACATGCTGCTGGGCCCCACCCTCAGAGTTGATGGTTCAGAAGGTCTGGAGATCTTATTTTCTCAGTTTTACAAATGGAGAACCTGAGGTTAAGATATTCAGTTTCGGGCTTAAGGTAAAATAGCTAGCTTGTGATAGGGTTTCGAACCCATGTCCCCCATTTCCAAGTTCAGCACTCATAGGATTAGGATTAGAGCTACAGGTAATCACCAAGCAGAGAGGCAGGACTGGAGTTTTGTTTAGAGAGATCCTTCTAGTCTAGCTGTTGCGGGGAGTATGGATTCCAGGGGGCTGTGTGGAAGCACACAACTCTATGAGAAGGCTGTGTAGGAACCTGGATGTGAAGTGCTGGCAGCTGGACTTCAAGAGTGAAGGTCATGGAATGGATGGGTGGGATGAATGGATGGGTGGGATGGATGGATGGGTGGGATGGATGGATGGGTGGGATAGATGAATGGGGGATGGGTGGCTGGGTGGGATGGATGGATGGATGGGTGGGAGGGATGGATGGATGGGTGGGATGGATGGGTGGGATGGATGGATGGATGGATGGGTGGATGGGTGGATGGATGGGTGGATGGATGGATGGATGGGTGGATGGATGGATGGGTGGGATGGATGAATGGATGAGTGGGATGGATGGATGGGTGGGATGGATGGATGGGTGGATGGATGGGTGGATGGATAGATGGGTGGATGGGTGGATGGGTGGGATGGGTGGATGGTGGGATGGATGGATAGGCGGGATGGGATGGGATGGGATGGGATGGGAGAGGTTCAGAAGGCCTAGAGGGCTCATCTGTGGAACCAGGAGACTGAGCCATGGGGATGGTGACTAGGGGTGGTCCCACCCACGTGAGAGGGTCACAGAGAGAGGAGCATTGGGAGATGACTCCACTGTGTCAGGTGGTGAGTTTGAGGTGGGCTTGGAAATGCAGGGGAGAGACCCGAGGCTGAGATCAAGCGCTCAGGATCCTTGGCTTCTCCACTTGGAGTCATGAGTGTAGATTTTAAAAATCATGCAGGCGGAATGTTTCCAGTCAGGAGAGTGCTGAGCCCAGCCCTGGGTCACACCAGCATTTGAAGGTCTGATGGAGGAGGAAGAGGTACCTGAGACTATGGGACCAAAGGGGAGTGAGAGACCTGGACAGAGTCTAAGAAGGAGAGTGATGAGTCACACTGTGGGCCTTGCTCTGTGGCCTTGGTGGCTTAGGTAATCCTGGCTCTGCCTTACCTTGTGTGCGCTTGGGCAAATGATCGCTTCTCTGCACCTTGCTTCTCTCATGCATAAAATGCAGATGATAAAGTAATGTGTAGTATTGTTATGAGGATTAAATTAAGGAACGTAAAATGCTTACAATGTTGGGCATTTAGTAAATGCTCAGTAAACATTAGAGGAGGCCACTGGGAGGAGTAGAAAAGTGAGTGCGGATTTTACAGTTTATATATTTGCACCTTTGAAATCCATATGTTGTTTGAAAAATGTTCTTCATTTCCATGAGGAGGACGCCGCTCCCAGGGAAACAGTGAGTCTAAGCACTTTGAGAACACTTATCTAACAGGAAGGACAATCTTTGCTGTAGTCAGAGTGACCACAGGGAGGAGGCTCTGGTCTGAAAACATTTCAGAACAAAGGATTTTACCACTACCACCAAAACCAAAACCAAAACAAAACCCCAAAACAACAACTAAAACCTTCCACTGTAGTCCATAGCTAGCTCCCAGGGGGAATTGTCCAGTGAAGCAAAAAACTCTCATTGAAAAACATATACACATGAGGATATGGGTCCCCTCTGGGGAAGGAAGGGGCTGGCCTGGAGAAGAAATCCACTGGTAGTGGCCCTGTGGGGCTGGTGCTAGGTTCACAAGTGTTCATTTGGTTATTATACCTCATAACTTATTTATACATTGCATATATTTTGTATGTATCACATACAACATAAAAAAATTTAAATATATGTATTCACTTGCTTTCACAGTATTCATAGCAAATGAGTGTCTGAAGCATAGGACCAGAGCTGGCAGCTTGCACCGCTTCTGTTTTGCATAAGATATTTTCCCCAGCCCACTCAGCTCTATAAAGTTGTTTTGTATTTCACCACTTGCTCCATCTTATCTTGAAGCCTTGCATATTTTTTTAAATGCTGGTTCTGATCATGCTTGCAGGGTGTGGCTCAGAGGATCACTGTTGGACCAATGGAGATCTGCCTGGGCCCAGCACACTATGAGTCCCCTGTGATTTCATCAGCATCTGCCTTTAGAAACCCGGGCGTGTTTGTTCCCATGGCAACTGCTGCCCCTGACACGCCTGAAATTCCTGGCGATGCCCTTGCGTGGAAGGGTAGCCCGTGCTGCCCATTCTACCCCTGCATGGGGCAGCTGCTTTTCTCCCCCAGGGTCCTCAGTCCTACCCAGGCAGGGGTGGCAGTTGTACATCTGCAGATCCTGAAGGACATGGGCCCTGTCCCTGAGATTAGGACGGCCACACCAGCCTGGGTGCAGGCTCCCTCAAGTGTCCTTCCTCATGGACCCTCGGACCCTACCCTGTGCTGTGAGGCCCGGGGAGCACAGGGGCTTCCTGGGAGGAGGACTGGCTTCCTGCCGCTAATGGGGCCTGACCGCAGCTCCCAGGGCTCCATGACAGCACAGTGAAGATACCAACCACATCCTGGGGACCCTGGATGCAATCCCTGCCTGTTGCAAAGATGAGATAAAGGCGGGGGAAAGAAGGGTCTGAATTAGGGGTTGAACTCTGAAATCGGGCGATTCTGTGTTTCCTGCCGCATGGAGGGTGTGTGTGGTTCGCAGGCTGTGGGGGGCTTCTTGCAGCGGAGGCTGCTGCCTAAACAGATTCCGCGGGCCCCATGATGGCAAAACCCCCTCGCCCCGTTCATGACTTAATGCCTCCTAGAAGAAAAGGCTAAAAACAAGTCACACAGAACAAGAAATTGCCCTCTCTGGAAACGACAGTTGCTCGGAGACTGGAACGCTGAAAGAGGTGTCCAGGCCCGTGGCGATGGGGAGGGGGTGAAGGTCGCAGGTGGAGGGCGCCGGGCGGCGGCTGCGGAGCGCGGGGAGGAGGCGGCGGGCGCCCGGGTCTTCCACAGAGCGCGCCCCCTGGGCTGGGCGGCGTGTCCCTGCCTCCCGCCGGCGCCCTTGTCCCCGCAGTGGCTTCCCCACCGCCACCCCGCTGCCTCGTCCCCTTTCTCGCAAACAGTGGTGCCCTCTGCGTGGGGCATCCTGGAGGCTGCTGAGCACAAGCGCCCTCCGCGACCCGCCCCTGCTCCCGCCTCCACTCTTGCCTCCGCGGGAGGGTCTCAGTCTTCTGCCTAAGGCGCCCTCCTCCCTCGGGAAGTCCGCCGTCCTCTGCCCTGAAGACTGCCCCTCTCTCTTCCAGGGCCTCCTCCCCAGCGGCTCCAGTGGCTCCCACCCTCCGCACCCCGTCTTGCGACCTCGCCGCCAGCCCAGCCCCTCACCAGAAGAGCCTCTCTCTTCCAGCCCCTGCAATCTGGCTTCTGCCCCGGCCGGGACCTCCGCAGGGCGCTCCGCCACCAGGTGGCATTTCCCACAAACCGGCCACTCCGCCCTGACGCCTCTCCTCCCTGGACCCCCATCTCCCTTTTTCCTCCCTCCAGGATCCCACTCTCAGTGTCTTGCCGGATTCCTGTCCGCTGCCAGCTCTTGAATGCGGCGGTTCCTAAACCCCTATCCTGGGGCGAGCCCTTCCCTCTCACTGCAGAAGAGCTTCTCTGCCAGGGGTGGTGCGGGCCCGGATATCTGCATTTTTAACAAACTCCTCACACTGACAATCTTTGCCAACCCTTCCCAGGCAAATCTTGCCCCCACGTTGATGGCCTCGCCTCCCAGCAGGTTTGGCCC
The DNA here is from genome assembly GCF_006542625.1 of Nomascus leucogenys. Lineage (NCBI taxonomy): Eukaryota > Metazoa > Chordata > Mammalia > Primates > Hylobatidae > Nomascus > Nomascus leucogenys. The sequence continues at coordinate 4,776,716 of NC_044385.1, read as the reverse complement.
ACTCAGCTCCAGCTCCAGCTTGGCCCTTCGTAGGCCCCAAGCTGCATAGCTGCCTGGTGGGTGCGTGTTCCACAGGTACCTCGGACTCGCCCTGACCCCAGAACTTCTCTTCTACTCCAGGCCGGTCCATCCTGCCATCCTCTGTCTGGTAAATGGCACTGCCATTGCCTGCAGGACCGAGTCCATACTTGTTGGTTTGACTACAGAGTCCAGCGTCACCTCCCTCTGAGCAGCCTGCAGCCTCTGGTCCAGCCACACTGTACAGCTTGCAGTTTCCAGACACGCATTGGCCTTTGCAGTGCCGCCCCCAAGTGGGAAGGCCCTGCCCCTGGCCCTGGCCAGGACAGCACCCACTCATCCTTTCCCATCTCAGCTTGCCCGCTGAGTGACTTTGAATGAATAATTCATGTTGTCTGTGCCTCAGTTTCCTTAACCTTAAAGTGGCGTAATAATTAGTTCCTGCCTTATGGAATTGTGAGTGCTAAATAATAAGTACAGTGCCTGACATAGTAAGTGCTCAGCATATGATGATGACGAGCTGTGTCTAAGCAGGTGCAAGCCCTCCCAGGCTTCTCTTCTGTAATATTGGCCATTTCTCTTCATGCCTCAGTGTCCTGTTTTGAGTTGAGCATGTTTCTTTACAAGTGAGTCTCTCCTCCATTGGCCGGGAACCGCCGGAGAGCCGGGAGCATTTGTCATTCTTGATGGGCCCCCAGGACTTAAATGAGTACTTGAGAGGTGTTGCCCGGGCGCGGTGGCTCACGCCTATAATCCCAGCACATTGGGAGGCCGAGGCGGGCAGATCACGAGGTCAGGAGTTAGAGACCAGCCTGGCCAACATAGTGAAACCCCTTCTCTACTAAAAATACAAAAATTAGACAGGTGTGGTGGCACGCACCTATAGTCCCAGGTACCTGTGAGGCTGAGGCAGGAGAATTGCTTGAACCCGGGAGGCAGAGGTTGCAGTGAGCCGAGATCGTGCCACTGCACTCCAGCCTGGGTGACAGAGCAAGACTCCATCTCAAAAAAAAAAAAAAAAAAAAAGAAGAGAGGTGTTTACCAAGGGTTGGTTCATTTGGTGAATTAACTCAGTGAGTTAACCACCATTAACAATGGTTAAGGACACCTGGGCGCTGGCTCGATTTGACTCCAGTAGATTTGACTCTACTGATGACTTGTGTGACTTTGTGCAAGTTAACGTCTCAGCTTGTTTTCTCATCTGTGAAATGGGGATGATACTAGCATGTACCTCCTAGGACTGTACCGAATTTTAATTAAGATAATGATTGAATTTAACAGGTAGTTTATTGATTAATTAAATTTACACAGGTAACTGGCGCAGTGAGCCCAGAGGCTCAGTAGGTGTTAGCAGTCATCAACGGTGCTATTTGAAACTGTGGGTGGATGAAGAGGCGAGCTCAGGACCACAAATATGACAGAGCAGTAACCACCATGGAAAAGAAAAGAGAGCTTATGTGTCTAGGACACCCTAAGAAATCTCTTCTGACTGATGGCAATGAAATAGCCATTAACAGAGGGTAGGCTGGTTTGTGCAGGGTTGGAGGCTTTTCCAAAAATAAATAACTTTAAAAAAATCTCGGCCAGGCGCGGTGGCTCATGCCTGTAATCCCAGTACTTTGGGAGGCTGAGGTGGGTGAATCATGACGTCAGGAGTTCAAGACAAGCCTGGCCAAGATGGTGAAACCCTGTCTCTACGAAAAATATAAAAATTAGCTAGGCACAGTGGCAGGAGCCTATAATCCCAGCTACTTGGGAGGCTGAGGCAGGAGAATCACTTGAACCCAGGAGGCGGAGGTTGCAGTCAGCTGACATAGCACCTCTGCACCCTAGCATGGGCAACACAGCGAGACTCCGTATCAAGAAAAAAAAAAAAAAATCTTGGGCCAGGCATGGTGGCTCACACCTGTAATCCCAGCACTTTGGGAGGCTGAGGCGAGTGGATCACCTGAGGTCGGGAGTTTGAGACCAGCCTGACCAACATGGAGAAACCCCATCACTACTAAAATTACAAAATTAGCCACCATTGTGGCACACGCCTGTAATTCCAACTACTCTACTCGGGAGGCTGAGACAGGAGAATTGTTTGAACCCGGGAGGCAGAGGTTGCAGTGAGCCGAGATCGCACCATTATACTCCAGCCTGGGCAACAAGAGCAAAACTCTGCCTCCAACAAAAAAAAAACAAATCTCTTTTCCCAATATTTGTAATATTGGGAGTCTTCAAGTTGATTTAAAAATTGAGTCAATTGGAATCCATCCTCAGCTCTTAGCTGTGAAGGGAGAGCTGCCCCTTCTGTGGGGATCTCACTCCTCATAGCAGGGGCGCTTCTGTGTGTGGAAACCCTGGTCAGCTGGTCCCCTGCTGTCCTGTGGGGCTTACACCCAGGCACTTGATTCAGCGGGTCTGGGTGGTGTCTCCTTCCTCCTTCCCACCCCAGTAATCGCTATAGCCTTCCCAGGCCCCCAGGTTGCAAAGCACTCTGGACTAAACCTCCTCCAGGTTCTGAGGCCTCCATAGGAGGAAGGTCTAGGCCAGAACTGGCCCCATCGCTGAAGGAGCCAGGGTGGCCTGCCATGACCGGCGTTTATGCTGTGAGAGCGGCTTTGGCCCTGCCCATTGCCCTGGATGGGCTACCATCCCTTTTCAGGAGTTCAAAACCACATACTGAACCCATCGGTCCAAAGGACCTTCATCTCATTTGATCCAAGCACAGGGCAAGGGACCACATGGACAATGGCTGCTCGTGGCACCTTCTTGCCATGCAGCGATGTCATGGTGTCATTTGTCACATTTCTGTTCCATTCTTTTCAAGCAAGCAGGAAGCCACGGGGCTACTACCTCAGTTGCCCTTAGCCAGTAGCTCTCTCCACAGGTAGGCCTTCATCGGAGGGGAAAAGCCACTTTAGGGTAGGCCTTCATCGGTGGGGAAAAGCCACCTTAGGGTAGGCCTTCATCGGTGGGGAAAAGCCACCTTAGGGTAGGCCTTCATTGGAGGGGAAAAGCCACCTTAGGGTAGGCCTTCATCGGAGGGGAAAAGCCACCTTAGGGTAGGCCTTCATCGGTGGGGGAAAAGCCACTTTAGGGTAGGCCTTCATTGGAGGGGAAAAGCCACCTTACGGTAGGCCTTCATCGGTGGGGAAAAGCCACTTTAGGGTAGGCCTTCATTGGAGGGGAAAAGCCACCTTAGGGTTCCAGAGGTCAAGGGCGAATGATGCTTTTCACCCGCTGATTTAAATATGGAAGCATCAGATTGTCTGCTTCTCAAGGAAAAGAGCTGTTACCATCTCTGTCTCTTCAGCAGGACCCACTCCTGGGCCCCACAGCAGGGCAGGTGCTCAGATGAATGGTGGCGGCCTGCCTGTGTCAGAGGGTTGGCCTAGGCAGGTTCCCCAGTCCGCTGGCCTGGGGCGTCCTCCTCTCTCCCGGCCGCTCGCTGCTCTGGACAGCCCGGGCTCCGGGGCCTTGCAGGAGAGCTCCTGTGATCCACTGGGTGGCTTTGAGGGTAGCTCCCAGGAAAGGCTGCCTCAGCCCCAGCGTGATGGGGACGGGTAGGGGCGGATGAGGCTTCCCAAAGCAGCGATGGCCTTAGGTTTCGCCAGAAGGAAGCCTACTTTTCCTCCAAGATCAGAGGGAAGGATGGGGTGGGGTGTTGGAGCGTCACCATATATATACAGCACACACACACAGGGAAACACTCCTACTTGGATGGAAGATCTTTGCTGTTCTGTTGAGGCCAGCCTGATCCTGGAGGCAGGGTAGGGCCTGGCTGTTGCCCAGGCTCGAAAGAGGCGCCAGGGCGTCTCTGAGTCCTTACACTTTCTCCAGAACCTGCGGGCAGCAGGAGGCCCTTGTGGGGGTAGGCAAGGGGGGTGGGGGTGGTGGGGAATTGTGGGCGTGGCAGTCGGAGGCGCCCAGCCCGGGGGGGGCGGCGCTTCCTGGGAGCATGCGTAGTGACGGCTCTGCCTGGGCGGGGGCCTTAGGCTGCTGCTCCCACCTCCCCCGACACAGGTAGGGAGCCCCGCAGACCCGGACAACGCTGGGTGTGGCTGAAAACAGGGAGTCATGGTGCGTTCTGGGGAAGGGCCAGGGCTGGGGGCTCGGGTCCCTTGACCGAAGACACCAGCCAAATCCATCGGGGGCCGAGAAGGACGGTGGGGCAGGGCCGGGGGAGCCGCGGGGAAATGGGAGGGTGTGGGCCGAGCAGCGCGGGAGGCGGGTACCGACCATCGCCGGGTTTCCCAGAGGGCAGTGGTACCTGTGCCCACCTGTGCGGCCTTTTTTGTAAAGGAACCTATCCCAACCCGAAGGCCCAAACATGCGGCCGTGTAAATGTTCAGTTGTGCTCGGAGTCCCAGGAGAGCCCGAACTGAGGGCAGCCAGAGGCCGGAGTCCGCAGAACGGCCCACGAGGTCTTCGGCTCGGTACCTGGAGTTTGAAATGCACCTTGAGCTTTAATGGCTGTTTCCTTGTGAGAATCCGAGTTAACGTGCCTGCTGGTGCTTTTGATGGGTGAGGACGGTGAGGCAGGCCACACATCTCACTTCTTTCCAGAACACTTGTGGGTAGTCGTTCAATTCCAAATGTAATCCAAAGCCAACAGTTCCATGAGTGACCGTGCTGCTGGCTGTAGGAAGCCGACTGTGGACAGATGAGGATAATGGTCTGAGTGAATTAGCAAGTCTGGAGAGGGGCGCCCATGAGCAGAATGACAAATTTAGGATCTTTAAAGACATCTGGTCAGCGATGCCGGAGCTCGTGATGGACTGAGTGATTAATAATGGAAAACCCTTACTTCAGGTTTCCACGGCCCTCACCCACGTCCCCAGCCGGGGCGGCCGTCTGCTCAGCCTGCCAGAGACCTCTCCAGCTGAACAATGGCGGCATTTAGGCCCCGCATCTTTGACCTCTGCTTGGGAGTTCAAAGTTTCCTTTTTCTTCTACTTACCCCACTTATCTGCGTGTTTTCTAATTGATAGTGTACTGAGATGGCTCCCAGTTCTCACGCACATTTGCTAGAATGTTACCTTCACACAGTGGGTACCAAGGGCCCACTGCTAGCCAGACCCTGGCACCTCAGGGTCACCCTAGGGGTCCTGCTCCTGGTTCCCTATCAGGGGCTTCCCTCAGATACACACAGCCCCTGGGCCTGTTGAAAGGCTGACATTATCCCTTTTTAATTCTGCCGTGGATTTTTTTTCCAGGCTAAGGCAGCTGGATAAGCACAGCCAGGCCACAGCCCAGCAGCTGGTGCAGCTCCTCAGCAAGCAGAACCAGCTTCTCCTGGAGAGGCAGAGCCTGTCGGAAGAGGTGGACCGGCTGCGGACCCAGGTACTGTGCAGAACGCGGCGCAGGTGGGAGTCCTTGGGCGGGCGTCTACAGGTGGGTCTTTTATGCACCTCAACAGGCCGGCTTTGCCACGGATCACATCGGTTAGCAGTAAGCTGGGAGGGAGGTCCTAAAGACTGCTGGGCACAGTGCAGGACCCAGAGAGGCGGAGCCATGGGCCCGTCCTGGTGAGGGAGTTAAAGTCCGTGCAGGTGAACACACCCAGGCCCGCGAATCAAGGGACCACACCGAGTGCCAAGTTGCGCCGTGCAGGCCGCGGAGGGTGCGAGAGCACGGAGAAGCGGGAGGACGGCCGTGGGCGGCAGAACAGGCTTTTTGGCGGGGGATGGCCTTGAGCTGCCTCTGAAGGTCGTGTATGGTTTGAATTGGTTGAGGAAAGAGGTGTTCCCAATTAGCAAAGTCGTCTTCAATGGAATACAGGCATCTCGTCCTAAATTAGCTGACTGATTACTGGGCTAATATCTTGAGTGCTTGCAGAGCACCTGGCAGTGTTACACGCAGAATATGCATTAATTCCCTTCACCCTTGAAGAAGCAGGCGATGCTGACTTTATTGTCTCCATGTTTTAGATAGGGAAACTGAGGCCCAGACAAGCGTTACAGCTGGCAAGTAGGGGCACCGCAAATGGAAGCTGAGCCTGACTCCACAGCTGAGGCTTTCCCCATTCAGGTTACATCCGGGGCCACCAGCAGGGAAAAGGGAGGAAGGAAAGTGTCCCGGTGAGTTTGGAACGCAGTATGAAACCTCTTGTTTTCTAAATCGCTTCTCTTCCTGTCGGAGAGGCTGTGCATTTTGCCCCATCAAGCAGTTTGTTAGGATAATGAGGTGGTCCATGGGCTGACCAAGGCCTCCGCCTTTAATTAGGATTGCACCCAGGTGCTCTGTGGGTGCCCTGGGGACTTCGGGCAGTAAGTGCTTGGAATGATTAATATGAAAAATGCATCTGGAAATGAAAACGAAGAGAGTCTCATTCTCCTTACAAAATGACCCTGTGTTCAAGGAACCTGTAAATACTGACTTTTCCCACTCGGTCCAAAATCCCTCTGCAAAACGTGTTCACAGATAGTAAATGAGCAAGTCGGAGCCACAGCCGCACTGCCACAGCTAATCTAGGAGGGGAGGCCTCACCTGGCACGCTCCATGGCAGGGCCCTGGAACCTGAATTTTGCCAAGCTGTTGGGATGATTCTGGAGGACAGTACATTTTGAAAACCTTCAAAGTATTTGGAGCTGGAAAGAATAAACAATTATTCCAGGCTGTGTCACTGTGCTGAAGGCCCCACCCCCGCTTCAGACAAGTAACTTAAGCCTTTTTCCAGGCTCAGTTTCTCTTCCGCACGGTGGGCGTGGTGCACGCCTGGCTTCACGGGCTACTGGGCGTGCTGAGTGCAGGCAGGATGCCCCACAGGCCCTTGGGCACACAGGCTGAGGACCTGTGAGGGTGTTTCCTTTCTCCCTCATCTTCAGAGGGTCCTGGGAGAAGTTCAGGGAAGGCAGAGAGGCCTGCAGAGCAGCAGCTGTGGGACCAGTGCCACTCCCCTCCCCTTTGCTTTCAGGATGACCCCCTCATCCTCCACCAGACCCAGTCCAGAACCCAGCCCTGTGGGCAGGTGTCCAGGGAGGGCCCCAGCAGCACCTGCTTTAGGCCTGGCTAGCCAAAGATCAGGACCACTGGGTCCACTAGGTCTCCTGGCAGGTGACTGGGCTCTCGTCACATAGGAGGGAGGGACCGTGACTCCTGGCATGAGTGAATCTTTGGCGTCTAAAGCCAAGAACTCGGTCGGACCTCAGGTTGTGGCGAGTCTTCCGTGGAAGCTGGAGCACACGGCAGCTTCCTTTGGGCTCTGGACTAGATCAGGAGAACGTGGGCTTTGCCTTTTAACTCCCCATCTGCCTGCTTTACAGCACACTTAGATCTTAACATGGATCACCGATGCTTAGAAGCCTCTTCCAGGGCTTTAAAAATCTGGTTATTGCCAAATGAGTTGCAAAATTTTCACAAAACGCATTAAAAAAACCCCAAACCTCAAAAAATCCTCAGAAAAACTAGCAGGTCTTTCTTCTTTTGCCTGAAGCAACAGCAATGATTTGCCCATCCTGTGCTATCTGATACTGGCCCATCTGGCTCATCTCTAAAGCGGCCTTTCAGATTCAAATATTACACTTGGAGTTATTTTAATATGAACATGACAAAAGAAATTTGGTAGAGGGAATGTTGGCTTTCAGTTGCAAATACTAGTGGTCAGAGAGGAGGCAGGGATCCAGGTTTGCAAGCTCTCTGCTGAATATCTAAACCCAGAGCCCGCTTTTTCTGGCTAAGCCTGGCCTTCACCTCTAGGTAGGGGCTGTCAGTGGGCTTCAGCCTCTGCGATGCCTTCTTGTCATGGAATCAGCTTGTGAGTTAGGCTTCTGCTGAGCCGTGATGTGGGCGAGGCTGCTGTGGGTTGGAGCAGGTATTTTGGAGGAGGTGCCGCCTGAGGGTTCCAGAGTGCTCAGCCACCCTCTCTGTTTTCCTGGAGTGGCCTGTGGGTCCAGATCTTGGGCAGCTGAGGGTTAGAGCTGCCCTCATGTCCAGGTTAGAGATGGTTTAACTAAAGGCTTCCATTTTCTCAGCCTGGATGAGTTAAGCTTAACTTAATTTTGCATGTCAAACTCTAATCATCTCTGTCCACTTAACACCCAGAAGAGAATGGGTTGGGCAGCGGTTCCAAAGCAAAGTCCACCCCCTTTCCTTCACTCCCTGTCCTGGGTCCTGAGCCCTGCTGCCCCATGGTGGGGCTCAGGCTGGCCTGTGGCCTCCGACAGGAAGTGTCTAGCCTGTTAGCAGGCTTCATTATTCTAAATTGTTTCTGCTTGAATTCTGAAACACTCACAACAACATGGCTGGCAGAGGGAGCCCCTGGTAGTGGTAGCTGCCACATGGATGCTTTTGGCCACGAGAACCCCCATCCTCCCCGCTCCCCAGTGCTGTCTGCGGTGGGCAGGGCTCAAGGCACTGGCTCAAGCTCTCGGCTCATTTCTTGGCTTTTTTTCGAGACGGAGTCTTGCTCCGTCACCCGGACTAGAGTGCAGTGGTGCAATCTCTGCTCACTGCAACCTCCGCCTCCCGGCTTCAAGTGATTCTCCTGCCTCAGGCTCCCAAGTAGCTGGGATTACAGGCACCCACCACCACACCCAGCTAATTTTTTTTGTATTTTTAATAGAAACAGGGTTTCACCATGTTGGCCAGTCTGGTCTCGAACTCCTGACCTCAAATGATCTGCCCACCTTAGCCTCCTAAAGTGCTGGGATTACAGGTGTGAGCCACTGCGCCCAGCTGTGTTTCTTTCTTTCTTTTTTTTTTTTTTTTTGAGATGAGTTTTGTTCTTGTTGCCCAGGCTGGAGTACAATGGCATGGTCTTGGCTCACTGCAACCTCTGCCTCCTGGGTTCAAGCAATTCTCCTGCCTCAGCCTCCCAAGTAGCTGGGATTACAGGTGCCTGCCGCCATGCCTGGCTAATTTTGTATTTTTAGCAGAGACTGGGTTTCTCCATGTAGGCCAGGCTGGTCTCGAACTCCTGACCTCAGGTGATCTGCCCACCTTGGCCTCCCAAAGTGCTGGCATTACAGGCGTGAGCCACTTTGCCCAGCCTCTTGGCTTGTTCTTAGTTTAGGGTGACTACAAATAATGGCATTACTGATCTCCTGCCTCACCTGGGGGAAACAACTTCAAGAAAATGGCTTTTAAATGTCATGAAATGGCTCTTACTTGTCCCTGTGGAGAAACAGACACTGAAGCACTAGCCCCGCTTTGCCTAGACTCAGTTCCCCACACGCTGTATTCCGAGAGGGGCAGGGCCTCCAGACACACACCCTGGCCTGTCTTTTGTTTGAGCCTGAGCTGGGTAGTCACACTCTAGCCTTTTCTTGAGAGGCAGGCCCTGGCTGGGGGAGGCTGCAACCTTGGTGGTGGGGGTGGGGGGAGGGGGATTCGGGGTGAGGGCAGTGGGTCTCGGGGGAGTTTGGGCAGGGCCTGACAGCTTGGAGCAGGGTCAGGGGTCTGCGACCCAGAGCCTGGGGGCTCTAACATCTGGCTAGGAAGGTTGGAGCCGGCTGGTGAGGAAACATGAGTCTGGAGGGGAATGGCATCTGGGATAGCAGAAAACAGAAATTGTCTGTCCACTTAGAGGATGGTCTCAACCATCAGGATGATCTCTGTGTCTGCTTGCTTATTTGGTAATGAATACGGTTTCGGCTGACTTGCATTTTCTGGTAGCCGTTGTATCCTGAGCAGGCTGCTTGGTTCTGTCTGCAGTGTTCAATCTGGGGAGTGATTCCCTTTTAGTCCCCTCATATGAATCACTTACAGTTTAGAAAACAGAGTCGGAAACTGACTTGTCAGTGGTTAATCAGTTGGCCCTATGACTTTTAAGCATTCTTGGCAGTGAATTTACTTTCTAATTTGATTTAAACTTGTGCATGGATCCAGCAGCCATATGTGATTATATTCAAGATCATCGACATTATCTCATTATACCAAAGGACTCATAGAAGAGAGCTGAAAACAAGCAGGGGACACAGAGACACAGAAGATGCTGAAGGCAGGAAAGGCCCCTTGCGACTGGAAGCAAAAGGAGAAGGGAGGCTCTAGAAAAGGGACAGCTCTGGGGGAGCAAGACTCCCTGCTTTGGGAGGCCTGGCTGCAAGGCGGAGCTGTTGCAGGCTGCCCATGTTAGGCCTTGGAGGTGTCACCTAATTTACTGTGGTCCTTCCAGGAGCCCTGGGGGCCTCGCCCAGCTGACTTAGGAGCCACCACAAAGTTAGCTACCTGTAAGACAGATGGTGCTTGAATAGAATAGCAAATACATTGAATAAAATAAATTAAAGAGCCTCCTCCTGAACCAAGATTTTTTGGAAAGAATTCTAAATAGATGAAAACAAACAATTTGATTTCAACCAAATTGTTGTTTTTTTGTTTTTATCCTGATTTTCACCCGAATTGTCAGTCTCAAAAATAAACACTGATACATTCCCAGAAAATATTTCTCAAATAAAAACTGACTCTGTTAAAGTTTGCCCTGATTCTTTCAAAACTGTGTACAAGACACTGTCAACCAAAGTGACTTGCATATTTTTTTAAATAAACTCGAACATATGCAGCTAAAATGTCATTAACTCCCTGCTGCCTGAGTGTTTTTAAAGAATGACACGAGACCCCGGGTGCTGCATGTCTAACATAAGCATCTCGCGACCTTCGGAGAAACTTCCCCAAACACCTCCAACAGCAGACAGTTAAACTTTTTGTTTTTTGACTGAGCACCCTGTGTATAATTAATATTGAAAAGCACATAGGGCTTCATTTTAGACAGACTTGCTCTTCCGTTAACAGTTCACTTTGTCCAAGAGTGAGTACTTTCAGAATAAGAATCATGGGAGAAAAGTCAATTGAATTTTATATTCCTTCAGATACATTCGCTCTACTTATTGCTTCCTGAGTCAGACATTACATTTCACAATATAAATTCACAATCAAGATTTTAAAGGGAGCTAAATATTTTAATCCAATTAGACAAGTGAACAAAACACTGAATATTACATGTAGTGTAGATAAGTGGTTCTTGCCTTTAAAAGACTGTAATTCCGTCACATTACAACCCCAAATGTCAGTGTTGTCTTTATTTTTAACACTTTCAAACATGAGGCAGCCAGAGGCTCCACTCTCTGCTGTTGGTGACACTGTCTGTCCTTTGGGAATTCTTAAAATCTATTTACCATGGAAACATGGTTCATATAAAACACAGACCTGCCTGTGCGTAGAGGAAGTTCTCGTGACTCAGGGGACTTGAGAAAGCTGGAAGATGACAAACTCAGACCCCACAGTTGGGAAGGAACCCTTGGGCTTGGGTGTGCCCTGGGGAGGACAGGCGGCACTGCAGAGCCAGGGCCTCCACCCCGGCCTCATGTGTGCTGGGGCCTCCCTGGCCTGTGTGGGGCTGCCTCCCTCTCCCCGCCAAGTCCAGCCCGAGATGCTCTCTTACGGAAAGTCCCACCTCATGTGTGCAAGGCGGCCTTCTCTGTGGATACCTTTCCATTTCTCTGGTTTCTACGGCCCCATTCCTTTCTCGGAGCCCAGAAGCAGCAAAGCCAAGCCCTGCAGTGGAAGGGAAGGAGGGCTTTGAACTCTGACTGCTGTGTGGCTGCTGTTGTCAGAGGCCCAGCCGGGCAGCCAGGAGGGAAGAATGGCCGCTGCCCGGCGATGGCCTTAACCGTGAGCTCCTGCCTGCTTTGCAGCTGGCAGAGCCAGGTTCCTGGAAAGGCCTGACCCGGAAGGCATGAGGCCCCTCAGCGAGAACTTCAGTCACCGTGCTGGGGACAGCAGGGCCGCAGGGGCCTGAAGGTGGCCGACTGCCCCTCGGCTCTGTAGAGGAGTGCTCCCTTCTAACAGGTGGGCGGTCCTGCTCCAAAGCCGTGTTTCCACAACTTCTGCCCAGCATGCTGAGGACACCTCTCTCCTCAGTGCGTTGGTGGCAAGCCAGAGCTCACGTGGCTTATTCCATCCAGGTTGCCTTCCCAATTTGGCAGCTTAATTCTGTAGATATCAAATTGGCTGCCCCTCATCTGCCAGAGCAAGCAGGAGAGCCTTGCATGGGAGAGTCTGGACTTTGAGGTCAAACTGCCTGGGTTCGAATCTCAGCTCTGCGTCGCTTCAGAGACATGCGTTAGCTCCCATGTCACTTGATTTCTGGCAGAGAAAAAGAAAAAAGATCCAGCTTCCCTTTAAAAGGAAGTGCCTCATATTACCCAGAGCCCAGCACAGATGATTATGAAACCAACAGGATTAGTGCTGAGATCATTGTGGGCTTGAAAGGGCCGTTTGAGATAAATAACCATTTTGTACAGATAGAAAAATAAGGCCCAGAGAAATGAAGTGAATGGAATTGGGAAGTGGCTGGGCAGGGAAATGAACTTCTCAGGCCACAGGATGTGTGGATGGGGGCAGGTACCCAAGCGGGTGCGGGCGGAGCTGGGCCTGGCTGCAACAGCTGCCGAGCCCTAGCCCTGGTGCCCAGAACACGAGGCGGAGGCGGGAGGTGAGCCACCAAGCGAGGCAGGGGCTGCCCTGGAGCTCTGTCAACTCAGGGCCAGCTTTGAAATGCCCCAGATGGAGGTGGGGGGAGGGGTCTGCCCTCTCCAGTTACAAATGGATGCTTTATTGCCAGGCACACAAGGAACAGGACCGTGTTTTGACTTGGCCAAACAGAGACAGCATGCCAGTGAGCAGAGCAGATAGCAGGGGGGGAGGGGATGTTACCTTCAGAAGGGTGGGCTAGAGCCACCCATGGAGAGAATGAAGTGCAAAGCCCGGGCAGGTCTCCCGTGAGCAGGGGCGAGGGGTGCCACCATCTCCCTGGGCTGCCACTTCTGGCCTTTCTGGCTGGTTTGGGAACAAAGCAGCAGCAAAGGCTGGCTGGACCCCACAGTGTGGTTGCCTGGGGAACGGTTCAGGTCACCCAGAGCAACTGATTTCTTACACTCAGAACTTAACAAACTTCAGAAATAAACGAGGCAGGGTTTGTGGAGAGAAGACTCCAATAGGATTTAAAATGAGAACAAAGAAAATGGGTTAGCAGCTGTGTGCCCGCAGATGGGGGCACGTTTCCACCACCTGTGGACAGCACGGCAGGGGAGCAGTGGCCAGGGTGCCCTGTCGGCCCCCTCTAAGCTGCAGGACAGCCACAGGAGGGCCACAGCAAGGGCCATGATGACAAATGGAAGGGCAGAAGGACAGGAGACACTGGCTGAGGGCTCATGTCCCACTGGCATACGCATGCTCTTCTCTCCTGGACAATGAGACCATGGTCACTGTGGTGTTGATGATAGGACTTTCTGGAAATAAGCATCGTGGATATCCCTAATGGCAGATAAGCCAGATGTGGGCTGTAACTAAGGCTTCTGTCTCAGTCAGAGAAATGTGTGTTACTGAAGAGTCAGCAAATGGAGGCGACAAAATGGTGACCTCCTAGGATAAATTATCCAGCCCTCCAGTACTGACTGAACGCTCACCATGGGTCAGGCACAGCTGTAGGCACGGGGGATGGCGCAGTGAATGGTTAAGTTCGACAGTGTAAAGTGGGGATGGATATGGCGCTTCTCACCTGAACCGCAGGAAATACAAAGCCCATGCAGATGGCCATGGCCGATCTGCTGCAGGAAGGAATCAGGCTGACTTCGACTGGTTCCTGGTGAGGCCCGCACATCTGTGTCACCCCCGTGCAGGCCCAAGGAATTAGGAAGTCACCTGTTTCTGGAACAGCTCCGATAATGATAAATTGCTAGGTAGCCTGGGAGCCCACAGGCATTACGTAGACTCATCATGAGAAATGCCTATTTCCTGGAGCTTATCAAAAAATCCTGCAACACATTTTTCTTTTACTTCAGGTCTTTACGCCTATTCTGTACTGTGTGTATGTGGGTGTGTTTTCTACCCAAAATTCGTCACTGCAGCCTTGAATTCTGGCCCATAGCAATCCTCCTCCATCAGCCTTTTGAGTTGCTGGGACTACAGGTGTGCACCACCACACATGGCTAATTTTTACAATTTTTTTGTAGAGATGAGGTCTCACTATGTTGCCCAGGCTGGTCTCAAACTCCTGGACTCAAGCGATCCTATTGCCTCAGCCTCCCAAAGCACTGGGATTACAGGTGTGAGCCACTGCGCCCAGCCAAGAGTTGAGTTGTTTTTCTTTTGAAGTGTTAATTTGTTGGGATTTATGCTTATCCCTTTTGTATTCAGTCATCCTAGCATTTCTAAGGTTAGGAAGCCACTGTGTCAAGAGCAAGGCCACCAGGCCACCTGCCTTATGTGGCCAATCCATGGAGCAGGGGTGGAGGGCCATTCAAACCAGTCATTTAGCAGGACTGTGCTGGGTCAGTTTGATCACCTGGCCTGGAGGGCAGGTCAGCTTGGTGCAAACCCTGCGTTTGATGATCGGATCGCATTGGTGGCAGTCTCCGTGCTGTGAGTATCTCACTGAGGACAGAAGGGAGTCCCCTCTGCAATGGCGGGGCTGTAGGGCACAGTGCACGGAGTGGACTCCTCATGGGCCACTCAGACAGGGCCTGGAGAACAAAGCACCCTGTGGGCCCAGGAAATTGTCGACCTGGCTCCACAGGCCTGGGAGGGCTGTGTGCATCAGATGGCAGGTCTACTAGGAGGAGTGAGGCCTCCTGCCAGAGCCCCACCTGCATTCAGCTTGGGGCCAGGCCCCCCACCTACTCTAACTAACTACCCTGCTGAGACCACTCCACTACTCACAGACCTGTTGAAGAAAAAGTTGTCCTCAGGTCTCTCACACACTGGGAAATCTACTTGAAATGTAAACATTACTTTTTCTCATTTTTTACAAAGGCAACAGGCTGATGCTCACATATTTCTCTTGAATGCGGACTCAGTTTCACTCATTGTCCTGTCTTGGAAATCCCCATGTAATGACGGCTTAAATTAGGTTGACAGAGTCCTCCCTTGGAGTCCAGCTTGGAAAATCCTCACTGGGGAGGGGCAGGCCCACTTCTCTTTTTGGAAGATGGTTCCTAACTAAAGAGGGACCAGATTGGGCCCCTGGCCCTGTAGTGTGTTCCAATTTATGTGACGTAGAAACCGGGATTTGGAAAATACCATCCTGGCTTTTCTCTGGACTTCACAATCTAGAGGGCGAGGACTGTGGCCCAGTCACCTTCCCACACAGTGCACAGTAGAAGCTCCAGACATGCTTTGTGGAGTGGAACCATTTCCAGTGGCTTCTGACTCTAGTTCCTGATCTGGTTTAAACTAATTGGGCAGCCATGGCAGCAGAGGCCAAGAACAGTATTCAATACTTTCTGAACTTGTGATTCTCCCCCAACCTGATTTGCATGAAGTGGCTTTGGAACACTTGTATCTGTGTAAAACTAAGAGACCTCAGTACACCCAATCCCATCTCCCAACACATGCGAGGTTTCCATGTGAAAATACTTTTGTATAGGTTACAATAAATTGCAGCTACAAATTTGGAGGTGTTTCAGCTTGTATTATTTCACGAGGAATTTCTTAGGGGCACTTGGCCTACACCCTGTTTTTGTTCTAGAATTACCTGCCGTAAGGTCAGATAAATTTTCAGTAAACAGATTCTGGCACAAATCAATGTGTCCTTTCCCAGACAGAAGAGATGGCTCTCTGGCCATGTTCTAACGAACCAGACTGTCCTTATTTAGGAGGCACGAGTGTCTGTAGCCTAGGTTGTCTTCAAATTTAACCCATTAAACCAGTTAACCTTATTTCATATGTGACAAGGGCTTTGCCGTGGACAAGATGAGGCACAAACTTTTCATATCATTTCCACATTTTTAGCAACAGATTTTTTTCTCCAACAGTTTTCATCATCATAAAAGGTGACTAAACCAGCAAATGAGAAGACAAATCACATTGAAGAACATGAGCTATTGAAACTTACTTTTTATTATTTTTTCCAGTTACCCAGCATGCCACAATCTGATTGCTGACCTGGATGGAACAGAGTGAAATAAATGATTTACAAAGAGATATTTACATTCATCTGATTTAGACTTAATATGCCACAACGCACCACGACCTTCCCAGGGTGACACCGCCTCAGCCTGCAGTGGGGCTGGTCCTCGTCAGCGCGGGTGCTGTCCCCGCACGCCGTCGGGCTGGAGCTGGAGTCTGACTCTAGATGAGCAGAGCTCCTGGTGTATGTATGTTTTCAGAAATGGCTTGAAGTTATGTGTTTAAATCTGCTCATTCGTATGCTAGGTTATACATATGATTTTCAATAAATGAACTTTTTAAAGAAAGACTTGAGTTGTAATGTTTCCTTTTTATCTCGTAGTGATGAACAAAACACACCAAAAAGGCACATATTTTAACTAGGCCAAAGTATATTAAGGACCAAACTTTTTTTCCTGCCATTCATTTTTCTTTTCATGATCTATATATCAATCACCCTTCACCTTTAATCAATGTCCCATCAGACTCCATTTTATTTATCGTCCTAATCTGTGCACAATCAATCAATCAGGAGACACCAGGAAGCACTATGTATTACTCTTTCCATTCTGTTAAACAACGAAAACAGACAAAAAAGCATCTTTGGCTCGGTGGTGTCAGATTTTTTTCTTCAATATGCAGTATTTGAGAGGAGCCTAAAAACGTACTTAGTGAAATTAGAAAATTTACTTAGAGTATATCAAATATCTGTACACAGATAATTATTTGTCTAAAATAGTATTTCTACTATACACAATTAAGCCCTCAAATGCTTTAAAGTAATAAAAACGGACACTGGACATACCGTGTTGTATCTTGTATCTGAGTATGACAAACACTAAAGGCAAGGCTGCAGTTAGTTAGGACAGGTCCCTGGCCTTCGGCTGCCCTGCCTGGCCAGTGAGCCATCATCCTCATCACCATCTCAACACAGAGCTGATGTCACCATATGCTCAGCCTTGCCTCTCAGAAGTGATGTGGATTAGGCTTTGGAGGCGGTGGCATGATCTACACACAGAGACCATTCGAATCTCTCGAGCATGTAAAAGGTTCAAGCCTGAAACAGTAGAACTTCTATTCAGATTCAGAAGTTTTTTATTTCATCAAATGTGCTAGACATAAAGGCTGTCACATAAGATATTTTAATTGTCCTTAATTCTGTTTTAGATATACTGTGAATAAATTATACAATATTCTAAAAATAGCACCTTTAAAGAATTATAGAGGTCACTTTATTTTAGCCTCCTGGATCTGTCAACCCCAGTGGTTTTGAGAGAAGAGCACATGTGAGAATGCCCTCAAATTTGGCCGTGTGACATACACATACATGCTTGACTCACTCTGGTCCCAAAAGCCATTCCTCTGTCTGGCTTCGTCACAGGAGCAAAGCCAAGTTTCTACAATAGTAGCTTTATGAGGTAAAATCAGAAAAAGGCCCCATCCAGAATGATTCAACGTGAAGTCAGACTGCAGTCCAGCCATCCTACCCATCTACATCACCCACGTCTAAGTTTGTTAATTTGCCATGACATGTTAGAAATACACTCTAAGAAAGGAAGTATGCAGAGCAGTACATTATCAGGAAGACGTTAATGAAAAGCTACATTCCTTCAGATTCTGGGTCCGAACCATGTGTTGTATAGATGATTAGGGTCTGAATGTCCCCGAGGTCTGAGACCTCCTTCATCCCTGGCTTCACAGTCCATCCATCCTAAATCCAGTGCTGAGAGGTCAGCGTCTCCCCTCAGAAGCAGCCCTTCATCAAAGTTTGCACAACCGCACTACTGCCATTTCGCTGAAGTAAAAATGATCCCCTATGTGTGTTTGAGCTACAAGGAATTTATGTATTTTCCTGTCACGTTTTATACAAGGTAGGTTAATACCAGCTGGGGCTATTAAAAATCTGTTTTCAGTAAAGAAGATTTAATTTGGGGGGATTACAGAACCACATCCAACAACAATAAACAGAGAAGTAGCAGATTGACATAGTGCTTTATTTAAGCTGTCTGTACGAAGGAAAATCACGTTCATCCCTATCATATATGTGTAAAAATACTAAGGATGTACAGTGTACAAAGACAGTCTCTCCTGGTTATTTCACACCCTTGTGGGTCATACACTTGAGGAAATAGACAGTTTAGTATGACCAACAGTAATAGTAATACAGTTTCTTGGGTTTATAGTTGCATCTGCTTAAAATCCTTAACCAGATGACTAGATCTTGCGCAGATCTAATGAAAGAACTAGCAAGAAATGTCACAAACTATAAACTAAACAAACTATAAAGCTACAGGGAGGTATTTCAATTACCAATTTAGAGGTTTTCTTTTTATTTAAATAAATACTTTACATTTCATGCTTGCCTGTAATGCACTACCAGGAGCAAGATAAGGAAATTCTACTGTAGACAGTACAAACAGTAGCAGCAAAGTGTGTACGTTGAGGTGTAATATAGAGACCCTGCAGTTAGTAAGGAAGGCCCTTACTTTTGTACTCTAGGAGAAGCAAGTGGCCCCTGCAAGAACAGTCAGCTTTAAGAAGCTGGAAATCAGGGATGGCAAATGGAAAACAATACTTGAATAATGCTATGTAATTAGTGTAGAAAGCAAAGCTGAGCGCGACCCTGCCAACCATCCAAGCAGAAATGGCCAATTTCCTCCAAGATGGCTGCATTATGACAAGAAGTCAAGCTTCATGACAGTTAGTATGGGCTGGAGTCTGCAAAGTCTGAACTGTATTCTCATAGAATGATTCCAGGTTTCAGGGTGTTCCACCTGCCAGAACCCAAAACTACAACTATGGGCAACACAAGGGAAGTTTTAGAAATCTCCCTCTACACACATTTCTGGTTATTCCTCCATGGCAGCTGACAGATCTGGAAGTGAAAACAGGGGATTCTCAAAATCAAAGCCAAGAAGACACCTTGTGTGACACCACTGGAGTCTCAGAGGGTGGAACAGAAGTGACTGAGCCCCAGGCATGGCTGGAGACTGAGAGCCAGTGTGAGGAGTGGCCCGCCTGGGGCAATGTCAGTGCCAGTCATTAATCTTTAAGAAGTGTTCTTGGCCAAGGTCATGGGAATCACTTTAAGATTTGGGGGGAAAAACCAAAACAACAAAAAGCTGTGTGCTTAGTGTACGGTGTCATGCTTTCCCTCTAGAGGAGTAAGTGCTCTGAACATCAGCCAGTCTCAGCTTTCTGCTCCTCCTCTCACCTGTTTCTTTCTTATATAATGGATGCAAGACGACTTAAAGAACATACCTTCTTGTCTACTTTTTTGTCAAAATAAAACATTCAACATAATTCCAAGTGAAAAAAAAAGATTAGCTATGTGTGTAAGTAAGAATGAACTACCATTGACTGTAACTTCCTACTCAATACTAAGGATGAACTTCACTCAGGTAGAAATATGAAAAATAAGGATAACGTTGATGTCTGAATATGTCTTAGCTGCCTTAGTAAAATGCCCTTTAACCCCCGTCAGTCCCAGTGGCCCACCCACTGCCAGCAGTGGTTTCATAGCTATAAATCCACACTTCCAGCGTCAAGAGGCTAAGACATCTGCATATGAATATGATTCATCCTACTTAGAAAGTCACTTGCTCTTTCATACAATGCAATCATAATACTACGTCATGCTGTAGTCTTCCATTTGGGAGCTGTCAGAGTTTAACTAAAATACATTTCCATGATCACTCCACGGAGTGGGATGGCCTTCTGCTTGCCGCAAGAACAGCCCCCAGCTCCTAGGACTTCACAGGCTGCTTTGGAAATTGTCAGCTCCTAGCACCAAAGGGTTTAATCTGAAGATCATCATTAATGAAGGAGAAAGATGAGGTTTGCATACATGCCCCCTTTCAGTGAGAAATGTTGGAATTTAGGGACATGAGTATATACAGAAAAAGAAAAGCTGGAGGTGTTCTCTTTTTTTGTTTTTTCCCTGATGGCTTAATTCAGTGATAAATGTACCATGATCCCAAGGAACACACCAGGTTCTTAGCCTTCACTGCCCACTTCCTAAATACTCAAGATGTGTTCATTTTGCCAAGTAAAGATCATTTCTTATCTTCACTCAGGTATCAATTTTCTTCATTACTTTTTGTTGCCAGGTCATCATAACGTTTCAATTCTTAAATGAGCAAACGTCAACAGCTATTTGTTTCTTAACCCCTTGGCATGGATACTTGGGGATTTTCTCATTTTCAGTACCAAGGGGTTAAATGGCAGCATCTCTTCTCCCAAAGCCAAATTCTAACCAATATATTCCATTTCAGAGCCTTATCATTTTTTTTAACAGAGGAGAAAAAGTGCATGATTCTCATCAGTGTGTACAATCCTTGCAAATGGGTCAAAAGTAACTGCAGTAAGTCTATTTTATATAAGTTGGAGCTGCGTTTGCTAACATGACATACAATTCTCATCACTAAAAAATAAATACTACTGCAATATAAACAAAATCATAAAAGGACATTCAAAGTTTTAACATCTGAGAAAAAGCTAATTCACGTAGAACTGAAAGTAAAAAATTAAATAAGGCAAACACCTGTTTACCTTGGTGTAGAAATTTTGGTGAAAAGCAGTATCATTATACCTGTCTACATTCTTCAGCCATCAGAGGTGATAAATGTCAAGAAGGAAAAAAGGTTTCCAAGCACAGGGGAAAGATGCTGTCTGGTGCAAATTGTTTCGTAAGACCCTTTAAGTGACCTTGACTGTGCATATGCCTTCATTTCTTGGTAGAACAGTGTTCACTTGCTCATGATTGCCCGTGAAGTCTCGACATCCACATGTGATATGGGCTTCTTCTACAGTATCCACCAGGAATTAACATATATATATTATATATATATCCCAACAGTTGTTCAGTCCTTCTACCAAATGCTTCCTAATCAATTCCAGCCACAGCTTAGTGATATATGCCTACTTCACACATGGATCTGATGTGCTTTACATATGCACGCCACCACCCTTCCACAATTGCTTGTTCTGAATTTATAAACTAAATCTTCTTAATCTAGTTAGTTTTTCTCTTCTAGAAAGTTAAAAAATGTACCTAGAATCAGTGTATCTCATTTAGCCTTCACTGAGGGAAAAACTAAAAGATCAAAAGATGACAATTGGTGCACAAATGAACAATGGTGGGCTCATGACTTCCAAAGGTTGGAAAATTACTTCTTAAAGTTGCTATAATAGTAAGACAGTAGCAGCAACAGCATGAGACCTTAGACTGAGATACAATTTCATGCAAAAACAAAAACTGGAGTGTATTTGCGTGTATGTGTGTTTTCATGAGGGTGAAAGGTGGCGAGGGGTGAAGACCCTTGGCTGGTCGGGGATGTCGGAAGGTGCCCCTGCTATGTGTAAGAGCTAGGACTGGTGATGTCCAGGAATCATTTTCAGTAATAAATTGAAGATGACAGTGAAGTAGCAGAATGAAAGAGACTTATTCTCGTCCACTTGCAGAGTAGGAAAATTGAGGGAAATGCGGCCGCCTCTCATTGTCCATGCAGTCCATACCATCCTCATCATCTGTGGGCAGGAAACATCTATTTTAATTTTACATTCATTTTTTGGAACATTATCTCTAGTCTATGTTTTTTAAACTCTGAACATAGGAAAGATGAACAGAGGCAAGAGCTCCCATAAACTTGTGTTTATCAATAAGCTGTACAGTAATTATACTTCAAAGATCATCTGATTTTCATAAATACATAGTCTATGAAGAAATAATACTATAGAATCATCTCTAAGACATCAAAATTTCAAGACTCAACTCAATGAAACAGTGAAAAAAAATGGTATTGAAGGAAACAGCAGTTTTTAAGAAGGAGCAGTCTTCAGTAACGTTTCATTTCATGTAACCACATATATCAAAATTGCAAATCAGTGAAATCCACAGCATCCAAGGTCTGTATAGAATCCATCATCGAATGTCTTCAAGTGATGCTTTAAGTGCAACTGCAAAATAAAGCTTCCTATGAAATTTCATTCAACATCTAGCATCTGGCTTAACTCACCTTTCCCAATTTCCCTATGATAAAAATTTAGCATGAACGGACTAAGTGAAAGAAAAAGAGGGAAGGATGTCAACATCTGAGTCCTAGCTCATCAGGAAACAACGGAAGAGACTTGAAAGGCATCAAAACAGGCCGCTTACAATCACAGTGTTCCTCCTGTCAGCCTTCCTGGTTTCCTGTATTTCAAAGATCACAGATGACCAGCACCCTCTTCTCATAAATGTCCTGTGATGACAGTCCTGTGCTGTTGGAAGCTCTTCCTTATATGTGACCACATGGTCAGCCACTCAGTCAACATGCGCTCCCACGCATCTGCTCTGGGCTGAGCACCTGTCAGGCCCATGGACCGCAGAACTCTGAACAAAGTTCCCAAGGGCCCCCTGGCCTCACAGTCTCCTGGGGGAAGTGCTCCATTTTAAATGCCCCGTGCTCGCCTCTAAGCTTGTTTAATCATATGCTGTCCTGCAATGGAAATCAGTGAATCTTTCCAATACTCAACCCTTTTCTCTTCAAGCAAAATAATTCAATGTCCTCAAACCCATAACAGTTAAGTACATTACCAATTTTTTTTAATATTCTAACCTCTCCAGGGAGCATCCGCTGGACGTGGGTGTAAACAAAGAAAGCATACAAGTCAGATCCCACTGCACTGAGGCTCTGACTCTGTCACCCCCAAGAGGAGGGTGCTCTGCCTTTGTCTGAAGGATAAACACTTCCATTCTTGTAACACTGTTTTTCTTTTCTGTATCCCATTCTTAATGCAGAAGATTCTAAGAAATGGGATCAAGCTGGCATTAGCCAAAATTTCTGACCCCTAATGTACCAAAAGATATCCTTGTATCAGGTGAGAACTGATCCATCAAGAAGCATTTGTGGCTCCCTGCTGTGTGTAAGACACTGAACTCGGAGGCCCTCTCTCCTGCAAACAGACCACTGTAACTGCAGTCAGCATTTCTAGAAGGTATTGAGGTTTGGGGAAATCTCTACCTCCTTATAAAGTTAATATTTGTACCAAGCAAGTCACACGCATCTTTTAGATCAAATACCTTCAGCAGTATTTTTAGCTACAGTAAAAACGGAAGGAGCTGGGAATGATGGTGTGTCCGCGGTTGAGCCCCAGAGTATAAAATCTCTCTAGAGAATACAGGCAGCTAAAACCTTAATGTTCAGATTCTGACATGTGCCAATCACATTTCAAATAAACAATTTTCCTCACCAACAGCTTTATTTTGCTCAGTGTTTCTGCACAGCAAACATGCAGCTGGCTCTGGACAGCAGTGGGGAGCCTGATGCTTGTCCTGCTCAGCTAGGAAGGGCAGGAGATGCCTGGGCTCCTGGGGCCATGGCCAGGACTCACTCCAGCTCGGCAAGGTTCAGCACCCAGGTTAGCCAGATGCTCAACAGGGGCAGGTGCTGGACACCCTTTTGGAAGAGGAGGGACTTTTGCTGGTGTCAGCTAAGAATTGAGGGAGAGCCTTCATTCTGTCACTTCAGTAACACATTCATCACAATTCTGAATCTAGGAAATTTCACAGATATCCTTGAGGGCCCCAATCCTTGATATTCTTTAAAGCCAATGATCTCCCTCCATCATTCCTGCCCCCTTCTGTTGTC
Organism: Nomascus leucogenys; assembly: GCF_006542625.1. Taxonomy (NCBI): domain Eukaryota; kingdom Metazoa; phylum Chordata; class Mammalia; order Primates; family Hylobatidae; genus Nomascus; species Nomascus leucogenys. The sequence goes on along the minus strand of NC_044385.1, from coordinate 4,753,197 downwards.
AGGCTTGGTAACAATGAAGCGTGAACATCTAATCATGGCCCTAAAAGAGCTGAGAGCCTGGGCAGGGGCTGCGGTGGGAGGGGAACTGGCGGAAGTGGCAGCTGACTCTGAGTCAGAGCCTGTCAATGTACACAAGTTAGTTCCTGCTGTGAGAGGCTGTGCATAGGGAATAGTGATGATGATGAACATGAACTATGTTTTCCAAAAACACTTATCTCGAAAAAGAAGACAATGATCAATTCTACACGCGACATCCCTTGAATCCCTGCATCCAAGGAATATCAGTTGCTTGATTTTCTTAGAACATTTAACGAATGTCATTATATGGCAGTAAAAGCGACCAGATCTCAAAGAAACCCTCTTTTTCTGTAAGAGGAAGGCAGAGGACCATCAATGGCGATAACGAAAGATGACACATTCCCAAATCTGTTCCATTATTAACGCCAGTGAGGACAATCTGGCATGTCACTGCAGCTGTTTGTAGAAAATGGAACATTTTGCCTTTCTAACTGCTGATCTGTTCTAAACAATAACTGTATTCTGTTTTATACAAGCAAGGTGGCAAGTGGGAAGACAATTGCTAACGAATGGTGCTACCCTGGACTTTTATCAACAAAACCTCTGTGTGTTAGCAGTTAGAGAGCTGCAACCGTTTCTTACCAGTTAAACTATTCAAAGCTGCAAGAAAAAGGTTATGTTCAATGTAATCACCGTTACAGTGTTCAAGGTTTCACTGATTCTCATTTTATCTGCCCCTTAAGGGAATCTAGGATGTATCCAGGAACTGTCAAACTAAAAATACTGCCCCTTTGCCCTAGAAGAACCCAGAAGCTGCAGTTAACCACCATTGAGGCTCCCCTAAGACAGGAAGCCTAGGGCCCCATGGCCCCCCGTGCTGAGCACTGTGCTGTGCTGAGCCACACAGACAGCCGGAGAGGCTGCTGAACAGAGGTGCCTGCAGATGCGTCGATGCTAGTCTTTGCCTGCGCACACTCTGCTGAGCTCTTTCATCTGACTTTCCTTGCTACAGAGGTCCTGAATAGGGAAAAACACACTAAGTCCACAGCGCCCTCCCCACCCCTCAATTGTGGTGTGCCCTGTCAGAAACAGATGACACCGCTGGGCTCTCATTTCTGTACTGTCCAGGGCCCAGGAGCAGGGCAGGACTACATCCCATTTCTGACACCCACAAAAGCCAGCCTTTTTTTTTTTTTTTAAAGACAGTCTTGCTCTGTCGCCCAGACTGGAGGGCAGTGTTGTGATCTCAGCTCACTGCAGCTTCTGCCTCCCGGGTTCAAGTGATTCTCCTGCCTCAGCCTCCCGAGTAGCTGGAATCACAGGCATGCACCACCACATCTGGCTAATTTTTGTATTTTTTTTGTAGAGAGGGGGTTTCACCATGTTGGCCAGGCTAGTCTCAGACTCCTCCTGACCTCAAGTGATCCACCCGCCTTGGCCTCCCAAAGTGCTGGGATTACAGGTGTGCACCACTGCGCCTAGACAAAAGCCAGACTTTTGTGGTCCTACATTTGCAGGTGGATTTTGATAACCATCTTGAAAGTTACTACGATGTACAGGCTTCCTAGGTATCTCTGTCTCAATCTAGAAGTGAACCTACTATCATTTAAAGACACCAAGGTTGTAGGGCTTTTACAGCATGATTCATGTCTGAAACAACACATGTTATTTAAGAACAGAGTTGCTGTCAGTGGTAAAATATGACATGCCAGGAAAAACATTCTTGATGGCTTCTATATTGCTGATTAATGAAGCCAAGGAACTAGGTTCAAATTATGTTCTAGAAACTGTGCTGGGGGACTTCTAACACCTTCTAACATTTCAGTCTCATTTTAGAAGTCCTAGAAACTGAGAAATAAAATGCACACTAATGACAAATTCTCATCAGGACAAGTGCCCCGTGGGTGTCGAGTAAGGAATAAGGCAGGTAAGATGAATTTCGAAGAGATTCTGGTCCTTGAAAGCTAGGGCTTTGAAATTCAAGTCAATCATAAGCAAATGACTGCCTAGCTAAGAGGCATATTCAACAGTTTCTAATTGACCTTATTTGTAACCAAATCCATTTTGATTTGCTCTGGTCTTTCTGGTCTCACATTTCTGAGCATCGCATTCGTCAGCCCTGTCCGCCGGCCCTCCACTACACCACTCCTGCAGCCAGGTGCTTGCTGCGTTGGGCCTGCCATCCCCCTAAATGGACTGGCCCACAGCATACAGTAACACTACGGACTAGCCAATCGGTGCTTGAGCAGAATTGAAAATAGGGTGATTCAAATTGGCAGAACTCTCGGTGCCTCTCCTAAAGAGACGGCTTCTCAGGCACACGGGAGGACAAAAACAGGCCACCGAGAAACTATCAGCCCTGCTCCCCGCTTTTCCAGAGGACAAAGTGACCAGCCATTGCCCAGAGCTGTAAGGGGCAGAGGCAGGACACAAGGCAGGTTCCCCAGGTCTGAGTCCTGGGCTTTTTCAACCTCACTCCGTGTCCCAAATTGGGATTTCACTTTTAGCTTTCTGAAGTAAAATATCTACTCGTGGCTTGACATTTTAGAGTCTTCTTATTTCTATGACTTCCAAAATAACACATTTACTTGCTCTAAAGGTGCGCAAATGCCAAATTCTCTATTTAAGAATGGAAACTTTCTCAAAGAGGCTGAGACTGAGGACAGAGGCCTGTCAGGACCTTCCTACCCCAATATCTGCTTTGGATATTCAGAGCGGAGGCAAGCCTGGGTGTCCTCCCGACTCTCAAGTTCCTAGGCCCTCACCATATTCTGTGTATTCATGCACCTAACAAGTATTACTGAATACGCACACTGTGCCAGGCACCTAACTAGGAGCTTGGGCTAACAACGAATGAGACAAACTAGATCCTTCCTCTCCAACCCACTGCATGTTAGTGGCGGAAACAGACACTAACCAAACAAACAGAAAAATACCAGCAAGTAAAGGTGCCAATGTAGAGAATGAAGAGAGAGAGGGAGTGTTGTCAGACTGATGCTCTTCAGACTAGGAAGTCAAAGAAGGTTCTCTGATGGAATGACATGTAAGCTTAGAGCTGAAGGACAAGAAGGAGCCATCCAAATAAGATTGGGGAAGAAGCTTTCCAGGCATGGACACATAAATACTGTCCCCAGAGCCCAAGGCATGGTGACGTGTGGCATGTTCAAGGTGTGGCTGGAACCCAGGGACAGTGGGGAAAGATGGAACAGGAAGAGGTCAGAGAGGTGGACAGGGCCCAGATCAGTCAGTGCTGTGCAAACCAGTGTGAGCAAGTTTGGATTTCGAGTGCAATGGGACGGCACCGGAAGGTTTTCAGCAGAGGAATGATGTGGTCTGATTACAGTTAGGATTAGATCCAAATGAAAGGGCCTAGCAAAGGCTGTATGGCAGGAACTGCCCATGGGCCGATCCAAAAACTCACTGGTGTTGCCCAGCATTTTGGACAATTCTAATGCCACAGTCTGTGCTGGGGACAGAGGCCAAGGCCTATGCCCATTATTTCCACTCAGCCCTGAGCTCCTTGCCCATGACTCCACAGGTTTTCCAACATTGTCTGTGACTCTTCGTGATTCTAAAATTCTAGCAATGGCACAAGACTGAGTGGAAACTCTGCCTCACCACAGGATAGACCATGAGTAGCTCACTTCAATGTATTGGTATTTCACAACTTAGCCTGGGCATCGGTCAAGTGGTAAGCCCTGCTTCTGGCTATGGCTGACCCAACTTCAGGACCTGGAGCACCTTAACTTTATGTGAATCTAAAGAAAGAAAAGCACACACACATCATTATATCTTCACTTTCAGGGTGTTCACAGTCCCCTTGTCGCCAGACCATGGTCCCAAGATTAAGACCTTTTGGCCCACATGACCCCTCGTTTGCCTCTTGACAGTAGAATCTGTTGCCCGTGACCATGTTTGGCATTAGCCTCCAATCTCCCCTCTCCCAGACACTGAGTCCACATCAGCACTATTGATGAATCTGCCTCCGAAAAAGGAATGAGAGGAGAAGACATATAGGAAAGGAATCAAAAAGAAAAGAAAAACTGCGATGTGAACCAAAAGATGTGTGACTTGAAGCATTCTTGCAGCCATCCAAATATTGCCCCAAAACACAATCTTATCCACATTCTTAAGTTAATGATGATACACACAGACCTCTGTCAGCATGAAAATGTTTATCAATTATGTCTGATCACCTTTTCCCTCATTACAGCTCCACTTATTTATGGTATTTCTCTAAGTGTGAGCCACACTAATGTATATGAATTGACTTGAAGTGGTACATGAACACACAGTTTTCATAAATATGTAATTTATATGTATCCAAAAGAACTAGCAAACTAAATTATGTCTTCACAGATAATACTATTTAAGAGAGAGCTAAGTAAAAAGGAGTGACTCTACATGAATTTTAAAACTATTAAGTAAGTAGGAGGCCAGAATTGGCAAAATTCTGAAGGTGATGTGGGAATGAATGAAGTCTAGGAAAGAGGGGAATCTCTTTCACAATCCTTTCAGTTGGTGTCAAAAGAATCTATTAGAGAATAGTAAGGAAGGGCTAGTCTGTAATTTCATCTACAATTTCTCTCTATATAATTTGTCCTACCCAGAAAAGCATTTCTTGCAGTCTTTTGATACTACCTGTCTTTTGACATTTCTACTGGGAACTCAATATTCTTAAATTCAATTCAATATTCAATATTCTTAAATAGAATGGAGTAAGTCACTGTGGAATTTGATCTTGAAAATATGAGTTTTTTAAAGACTGTTTTCTTCAATTACATTTGGAGAAATTATATTAGAAATTTATCGTTGCCTTCTAAATTTACTTACATTTTTCAGGTGGTGTTATTGTAATAGTCTGAGCTGTAAATTCTTCATCAAAATATCTAGTATCTGTCTCAGATGTTACTTGAGGTTTAAAAGGAGGTACAAGCTGTAAAAAGAAAGAAAAAGAGTTTTATTAGCTGATTTCAATTCAGGAAAATTCCTTTCTAGGAAAAAAGCAGAGAGCATGAGTTAAATGAACAGCACAAAAGTCTACAATGCTGAGTCACTGTGTAAGGGGACATGATATTTGGCTTCCCAGTCAACAGTCTAAACAAACCGGTGGGTAATTGGTGGTTCTGTATAAAATCTAATGGATCACAAAAAACAACAAAGGAAAACCACAGAATAGGATGGGAGAGTGATATTGAAAAATCTGTCCTGGTTTTTTTCCCCAATAACAAACATACATGCAAAACCATATTGATGGGGAGCAGTGTACCAGGCTGTGGGCTCTTCCTCGGGCAACCTCTTTCTAGTGCTAGCTGAAGAGGGTAGTAATAAAAATACAACTTAATAATACAGCTATCACCAGGTTACAGATGAGAGTACTGCCTCTGCCCTTCGTAAAGAACTATAACTTTGTACTTTGCTAAGAATTTGCTGATAAGAGATGGGCATCGATGCCTGCCCTGCTCTGGAAAAGGGTTCCTTGGCAGCCCCTGAAGTTACACGCAAAATCTTGCCCACAGCTTTCATCAGATCCTCAAAGGGGACCACAACCCAGAATAGAGTAAGAGTAGCTCCCCTGGGATTGACAGGGCAGGAATCACCTCATTCGTGCTGCACCTGCGGCAGGCATGGGGGTGGGGGAGGCAGGGGTGGAAGGAAAGTCTCAGGCTACTGGAGGTTTCAGGAGCCACAGCCCTATGAACCTCCACAGTTGGGAGGGAGAAGGAGCTAACACGAGGCTCCTGCTTCTCAGGGCTCTAGCCTTGAGGGATAGGTGGAACCCACAGGTTCCTTCTAGCACAGGATGCCCAGTCCCAGAGCATTAGGGTTAGAGTGCGTGCTCTGCAGAGTATCATTCAGAAGAGGGGATGCTGCTTTAGAATACAGATCTGACGGGGATAGGAACATGGCAAACAGAATGACAGAAATCAGCATGTTTTATAAAACTTTTACAGAAACAAATACACAATTGGCTTGAGATCAGTGCGTTTTCCCACTCTTTCTGTCACCAAATTTATGTTAAATAATAAGGCAAAATCTTTAAATTATTCTCTAGACAGAACTATATTTTTAAGAATCGTGGGATGAGCAGAATTAAAAGCAGGTTTTCAAAATAAAGGACATTTCAGTTTATGGTGCATGCTACAAAGCATTCTTAATCTCTTTTTATAATTCTTTCTGTTTGCCCCCAGCACACAGCTATTCTAAGGTCTTCATGATTAGCAAGCACTCCTTTGGGGATGAACCAACTCTACGTCCCACTGATCAGCTGGTAATGGCGACTAATCCCTGAACTGAAACAAACTCCTCCACCAGTGGTAAGGAGAAGCCTGCCATGGTGCCAGACCATATTTCTTTCTAGCTGCTCTGCTGGATCCCTGGACATGAGCAAGCAGGTCACTCCACTGCTAGAAACCCTCCCTCTGACTCTCAGGCTAAATGCATTCTCTTCACCAGCCTCACATATCACATGCACACGCACAGGGAACCCCAGAGGTGACAAGAGGCTGGAACAATTTTGTTTTTTGTTTGTTTGTTTGTTTTTTAGAAAACCAAGGGGGTAATTGCCCCTATCTGGCAGGAAACGGGAAGACTGGAATTCTGGTTGGGTTTTTCTGATTTACTATTCTACAGATGTTCACAAAATAGGTCTTTATCCTTCCAATCAAAAGTTAACCACAAGAAATTCCTGTGGCTGGAATCGGCTTCTCTCGGGCACTAGGAGCAGGTTTGCTCACCTCTGCCCCATCCTTTTCACCTGGTTCTTTGTGATGTCAAAAATTTAAATTTGCCTTCAAGTTAGGGGAAACTTGTCCTTTTAGATGAGAGAATGATCACCTGTAACTTTAACAAACTGAAACCTATCTTAACACAGTTTTCAAAAGATTACAGGGGAGCTTAAAATAGTCTGTTTCAAATGCCACGTGTACTGAGGACTTTCCTGACTGCCTTCTTATATTAAACAGCTATCCTCTCCTTCACTTTCTATCTTCACATTGCTTTTTCTTCAAGACTCTGCGACATCTGATACACAGGCACGTATACATACACACATATGATATACGTATATTTGTTACTGTCAATGTCATCACCAATAAAATGTAAGTTCCACGAGGGCAAGGACTTTAAAAAAAAGTTTATTGATGCGTAATTAACATACACTAAACAGCACACATTAAGAATATACAGCTTGGGCTGGGTGTGGCAGCGGGCGCCTGTAGTACCAGCTACTTGGGAGGCTGAGGTGGAAGGATCACTTCAGCCCAGAAGGCAGAGGTTGCAGTGAGCCAAGATTATGCTATTGCACTCCAACCCAGCCTGGGCGAAACAGTAAAACCCTTTCAAAAAAACAAACAAAAAACGGGCAACTGATACGTTTTGACATATGTATATACCCATGAAACTGTCACCAAAATCAAGATGATGAAAACATCTACCATTTCAAATGTCTTCTTCTGCCCATGTGTACTTCCATCCTCCCATCCCCTGCAGGGCATGACTGACATACTTTCTACCATGACTGATTTGCTTATATTTTTAAGAATTTTATGCAAATGGATCATATAGTATGTACTCTTTGTCTGGCTTGTTCGTTTAGCATGATTACTTTGATATTCATTCATGTCATCACATGTATCAATAGTTCACCCACTTTGCTGGGTAATATTTCAGTACACAGATGTATCACAATTGACTCACTCACCTGTCAATGAACATAGGGCCTGCTTCCAGTTTGGGGCAATTACAAACAAAATTGCTATTAACTTTTATGTCCAAGTCTTTGTGTAGACATATGATTTAATTTATTTAGGACAAATACTAAGGAGTGGAATGGCTGGGCCATATGGTAGGTATACATTTGACTTTTCCAGAAACTGTCAAATTGTTTTCCTTTATCATGTTAAAAAAAAATCCCAATTCCTAATTCACTCAGAGCATTTCATTTTTTGTTTAAACAAATTTTAAAAAAGATGGATTTTTCTTAATTTTTTCTTTGCACCATTTGATATAATCATTTCCTTCTTACTCTGTTAATAGGTGAACTATAGTGATTGGTTTTGAATGTTAAATCAATATTATATTCCTAGAATAGACCACACTGGTAGTGATTCTTTGTATCTATTGTTAGATTTGATTTGCTAAAATTAAATTAAACATGTTAGCATATATGTTCATTAAGAATATTGGTCTACAGCATTCTTTTAAAAATCTCTTTGCGGGCCAGGTGTGGTGGCTCACGCCTATAATCCCAGCACTTTGGGAGGCCGAGGCAGGCAGATCACGAGGTCAGGAGATCGAGACCATCCTGGCTAACACGTTGAAACCCCCATCTCTACTAAAAATACAAAAAATTAGCCGGGTGTGGTGGCGGGCACCTGTAGTCCCAGCTACTCGGGAGAATGGTGTGAACCCAGGAGGCGGAGCTTGCCATGAGCTGAGATCGTGCCACTGCACTCCAGCCTGGGCGACACAACGAGACTCCATCTCAAAAAAAAACAAAAAAAATCTCTTTGCATATTGATATCAAGTTGATACCCTCCTCACAGAATGAATTGAGAAATATTCTCTCATCTTCAATTTTCTGGAATAATTTGTATAGAACTGATAATATTCCTTAAATGTTTGGTAGACTTCATTGGTGAAAATATGTGGGTCTGGTGTCTTTGTCAGAAGGATCTTAACCACAGCTATAATTTCTTTAGCAGGTACAAGGCTATTCATGACATCTATTTCTTCTTGGTAATTTATATCTTTCAAGATATGTGTCCATTTCAGCTAAATAGTTGAATTTATTGGCATAAAGTTATATATAATGTTTCCCTATTATCCACTTAATACCAATAGAATCTGTAGCAGTATCAACGTTTATTTGTCTTCTCACTTTTCTTTTTAGTCAGGTGAGAAATACATCAATTTTAATGATCTTCTCAAAAGCCCAGTTTTCCTTTCATCAATTTTCTCTATGATTTTTTGTTTTCTATTTCATTGATTGCTATCCCAATCTTTATTTCCTTTGTTCTGTTTACACTGTGTTTAATTTGTTCTTATTTTTCTAATTCCTTTTTCTTTTTCTTGTTTTTTAGAGACAAAATCTGGCTCTGTCACCCAGGCTGGAGTGCAGTGATGTGATCATAGTTCACTGATGCCTCAAACTCCTGGCCTCAAGCAATCCTCCTGCCTCAGCCTCCTGAGTAGCTATGACCACAAGTGCACACCAGTATGCCCAGCTAATATTTTGTTATTTAGAGATGGGATCTCACTATGTTGTCCAGACTAGTCTCGAACTCCTCTACCTTGGCCTTCAAAAGTACTGAGATTATAGTTGTGAGCTACTGTGCCCAGTCCTAGTTTCTTAAGACAGAAGCTAAGGTCATTAATTTTACACTTTTCTTCTTTTCTAATGTTTAAAAATATCTTTTAGTACTATAAATTTTATTTAGTACTATAAATTTAAGTATTGCTTTAGCTGTATATCACAGCAAAACACACTGTGTTTTCGTTTTCAGTCCATTCAAAATACTTTCTAATTTCCCTTTGATTTCTTCTTTGATCCATGGATTAATATTTTCCAAGAACTTGGGGATTTTCCACAGATCTTTCTGTGTTTTTTTAATTTCATTTCCTTCAAAGAGAAAATGTTTTACAGTACTTAAATCCTTTAAAATTCATGGAGTTGTTTTGCTCAACATATGGTATACTGTGGTAAATGATCTGTGACCTTGAGAAAAATAAGTGTTCTTATGTTGTTGGGTAGCGTGTTCCATAAATGTCAATTAGATCAAGCTGATTGACAGTATTGCCCAAGTTGTCTATAACCTTACCAATTTCTCTCCAATTGCTGTATCAATTATTTGAAGATGGGTATTGAAATGTCCAATAGTAATTGTAAATTTGTCTATTTTTCCTTATATTAGTTTTTGCTTCATATATTTTGTGTTGTTATTAGATGCATGACTAAGATGGTTAATACTTCTTGATGAAATGACTCCCTTAATTATGAAATGATCCTCCTTATCTCCAGCAATATTACTTGCTTTGAAATCTACTTCATATGATTTAATATAGCACTCTAGTTTTCTTTTGATTAGGGTGAGCATAGTATATAATTTTCTGTTCTATTCATTTTAATCTACTTATATCTTACATTTAAAGTTGGTTTCTTACAAGCAGCATATAGGTAGTTCTTGCTTTTTACCAAATCTAATCTCTGTCTTTCAATTGTAGTGTTTAGAACATTTACATTTAATGTGATTATTGATATGATTAAGATTAAATTTACCATCTTGCTATTTGTTTCCCACTTCTCTCATCTGGAACTTTGTGTTGCACTAATGTGATATTCCCAACTCCTAAAACAGTCCTTGCCACATAGTAGCATTCAACAATATTTGTGGAATAAATGAATCAATCATTCGATCTTGGAGCTAAGATGTCAGTGAGCATGTAGCGTACCTTTTTAGAGATTAGGAAATTGAAGCTGACACTGGTTAAATGGCTTGCCGAAAATTATACAAATAAGAACTGGAGTGGCAAAAACCTAGGTTTCTTGATCTCAAGGTCTTTTTACTGTAACATTTACAATGTGAAGGCTTTGAATGAAAACTACTTTTGCTTTTGATTGTTTCTCTATACATTAGTCAGTCAAGATATTCATTCTGGGAAGCATTATTCCCCCTTCCACTTCCCCTGTCCCTGAAGGTGAAGACAACTCAGTGGAATATAAACATTTGTAGAGGAAGCAAAGATCCTACATTACGTATATGGGGAACACTGTCGGGTAGGGCTTGTAAAAAATTGCCTCTGTACAGCTGGGCGCGGTGGCTCATGCCTGTAATCAGGCAGATCAGGAGTTTGAGACCAGACTGGCCAACATGGTGAAACCCCATCTCTACTAAAAACACAAAAATTAGTTGGTTGTAGTGGTGCATGCCTGTAGTCCCAGCTACTTGGGAGGCTGAGGTAGGAGAATAACTTGAACCTGGGAGGTGGAGGTTGCAGTGAGCTGAGATCGTGCCATTGCACTCCAGCCTGGGTGACAGAGGAAGACTCCATCAAAAAAAAAAAAAAAAACTGCCACAGTACTTGAACAGAAGCAGTCCCACAAAAATCATTGGGATGCCCCAACTTTATATTTCATTACAAATTTCTAGAATATATAATATTCTTGAGTAGTCTTCATAAAGTTTATGGAAAATCTGTATTATGAAAAAAACATGCACAGATTTCAAAAAATTTCTGCACCAAAATTAACTCATACTAACTTGTTATAACATGTCTGTACAGGATCAAGTTTGAGGCACTAAGAAGGATAAGACATCAGTATGGACAGAGCCCCTACAAGAGCAACATGAATTCTAAAATTGAAGCAAGAACAAACATTAAATTCATGGTGAAGCTTGGGTGGAAGAATGATTAAATCACTGATGCTTCATGAAAAGTTATGGGAAGTATGCCCCAAATAAATCAGCAGTCTAAAAATGGATAACTTATTTTAAGAAGGGACGAGACAATGTGGAAGACGAAGCCAGCAGCGACAGACCATCCACATCAATTTGCAAGGGAAAAAATTAATCTTGTTTGTGCCCTAATTCAAGAGGACCAATGATTAACAGCAGAAACAATAGCCAACACCATAGACATCTCATCTGGTTCAGCTTACAGAATTCTGACTCAAAAATTTCAGTTGAGCAAACTTTCCACTTGATGGATGCCAAAACCATTGCACCCAGATCGGCTGCAGACAACAGCAGAACTTTCAGTGGAAATTTTAAACAAGCGGAATAAAGATCCTGAAGCATTTCTTTGAAGAGTTGTAACAGGAGATGAAACATGGTTCTATCAGTATAATCCTGAAGATAAAGCAATGGGTATGAAGAAGTGGAAATGGTCCAGTCTAAACAATATTGGACAGGTCAAGGGCAAAGGTCATGGCAACAGTTTTTTGGGTGCTCAAGGCATTTTGCTTATTACTTTCTGGAGGGCAGGAGAATAACACTTGATTATAAGCACTTGGAGAAAGTTGGCCAAAGCTTTAGCAGAAAAACTTCTGGGAAAGCTTCACCAGAGAGTCCTCCTCCACCACGATAATGCTCCTGCTAAATCTCTCTCATTAAACAGGGGTAATTTTGTGAGAGCTTTCATGGGAAATATCCACCTTACAGTCCTGATTTGGCTCCTTCTGACTTATTTTTCCCCTAAACTTAAAAAAGCTTTTAAAGAGTACTAGTTTTTCTTCACTTAATATAATGTAAAAAAAGAATGCACTGACACAGGTAAATTACCAGGACATTCAGCTCTTTAGGGATGAACTAACTAGCTGGTATCATGGCTTATAAAAGTGTCTTGAACTTGATGGAGCTGATGTTGAGAAATAAAGTTTATATTTTCTGTTTTTATCTTTTAATACCATTTTCCATGAACTTTTTGAAGTCCCCTCATATTTACTTTAAACAAGAGCTGAACAAATTTCAAATATTATATTATTATAAGTTGAAATGTGTCCCTCCAAAATTAGTATGTTTAAGCCCTAACCCCAAGTACCTCAGAATGTGACTCTATTTGGAGATAAGGTCTTTAAAAAAGTAACTGCATTAAAATGAGGCATCAGGGTGTGTCTTAATCTGGTATCTTTACAAGAGGAGGACATTTGGACACACAAGTAGACGCACTAAGGAAAAACCATATCTGAAGACACAGGGAGAAGACGGCCATCTGCAAGCCAAGGACAGACACCTCAGAAGAAACTAACCCTGCCTGCACCTTGATCTTGGACTTTCGCCAGAAATGTGAGAAAATGAATTTCTGTTGTTTAAACCACCTGGTCTGTGGTATTTTGTTACAGCAGCCCTAGCACATAAATACATTAATTTCCTATTTCAGCTTTAAACCAGTATCTTCATCTCTTCTTTTTCTCTAACCACATCTCTCAAAACATTTCTCTATCAACTGACTGAATGTAAATTCCCATTTAGAAAAGATAGTCATAAATACTTCTGTAAATCTCAGCTACTTTCATGGATCAACTCAATGAACAGCTATAGTGTCATTAACTGCAAACAACATGTTTTTCTGACAAATGCACTAAACTTGAAACAAATCTTTATTTGAAAACCAATTTGCTTTCAGAAAATGTAGTATCCAGTGATCTTAAACAAGAGGATAAAGTTTCTGGGTTCAAGACATCAATTTTCATCTCACTGAAAATATGCAACTTCAAGTCCATATGGTGACAGCAACGTTGAAGCTCCCTAAATCCTTTCCACACTGATCTTTTATCAAATTTTAAATGTTACGAAATCACTCTACCATTTACTATCTTCCTAAAAGTGTCAATGAAAGAACAAAGAGATAATTTTTTGAAGGTTGTTAGGGTGAATCACATTTGGTATTTCTGGTATGGCTGGAATGATCACGAGTGTGTGCATGAACACCAAAGTCTCTGAAGGTAAGAGACTCCACAGACCTTTCTTAGTAACAGGTCACGTGCTACTACCAGATATCTATATTCTTTCTTCTATTGTTCCTTCCAGGGGCTTAAGAAATAGACTGGAGAATTTGAAACTTTCTGGGACAGCTGATGTAGACAGTGATTATGGCATCTTAATTGCCTTAACAACTGTGGTTATTTCCACCACTTTGTGTTGGCATATAGGGTCCAAAATCCAGCGAACATAGATGTTTGCAGTAAAGAATTGCCAACACTATTGCATGTTTAGATTTCCCAGAGACAGTAATCTGGTGCTGTAATTTTTACTTCTCTGAAACAACATGAGAAAGTAGTCAATCATAGGTGGAGATTCTGGTTAATTTAATCTCTATTAAATACTGGCTTCACGCTTTGTGTATATGTAGGTGTGCGTGTACTGGAAAAGCAGGAGTATAAAAGAGGATTTATTTCTAACAAAACTAATGGATATATGGCATACATTATTTAGTTACTTTGTATGCTAAGCTGTGTCATACCAATGAATTCTTCTTGACATAAAACTAGAAACTAAAATAATTATATTTCATTTTTACAAAACTACACGTAATAATTGAAGTTCATGCTGTTAATCTTGTGCCTATATAAAATGCAGCAAGGGGCCCAAAGTATATAACAAATTAATATACCACTATTGTATCATAATATTAGACCTGCCAAAATGAGTACTTTAACTATAAAAGACATTAAATGTTTAATACATCTGCTTTCCTTGCTGGAATTCTGAGGGGTTTGTTAACACATGATATGGATGATTTGCATTACTTTAAAAAGTAATCCCCAGAAATTGGAACTTGTATTTTCTTTTCTGTGATAAATTTTCTCATTCAAAAATAACTTCATAAGCATTCATCCTATTGACTGTAGGTCTATGCCCAGATGATGTTATTCACAAACATCCACAGATACGATACATTATTTGAAGATCTCAGTTATACCTGGAGAGGATTCACCTATAAATTACAACAAAAGGGCTCTCATTAGTGAAACACTGGGAGCCTTTTTAAAAGGCATGAGAGGGTAACAAAGAGACTTTGCATCTAGTAGTGTTAATGGACAAGTTGCATTTATTATATTTATCGGAACTTCACTAAGATCCTAATGAAACAATCTACTTTCTCCCTTCTTCAGCTGATTTTATAGGCTCCGTCCAACATCAGCAGTGTGGCAGCCATTAATCACTATTTCTCTTAGAAATATTCAAGAACATGAGCAAAAGTTGAATAAGTATGCAAACTGGGGAGAAACAACGTAAAGGCAATTTCCAACTTACAAGCTAATTTTGTTATAAAAGCCTATATATGTAAGGCTGGGCACAGTGGCTCACACCTATAATTCCAACAACGTGGGAAGCCAAGGTGGGCAGATCACTTGAGGCCAGGAGTTCAAGACTAGCCTGAGTAACATAGAGAGACTCCATCTCTACAAAAAAAAATTAAAAATTACCCAGGTATGGTAGCACATGCCTGTGATCCCAGCTACTTGGGAGGCTGAGGTGGAAGGCTGAGGGTGAAGTGAGCTGTGATTGCACCACTGCACTCCCCTGGGTGACAGAGAGAGACCCTGGCTCAAAAATTTAAAAAAGAAAAGAAAAAAAAGAAAAATGCAGCCTACATATAAACTGGAAAAAACATGGGACCTGTTTCCATAGATACACACACATACACAGAAAGGCTGTATAATGTAGGTAGGTTACCAGGCAGTAACATTAAGGTCTATTAAACCAGAAATATATAAAAAATATAACATTAAAGCTTCTAACAAGTATCTATTATTTTTATAGAGAAATTCATATTATATTTCTGTAAAGATGATGTGACCAAGACCCCCTCTCTCTCTCTGTCCAGGTTCTAGCACTGACAGCCACAGCCACTGTCTTAATACCACACCAGATGAATGCTGGAGAGACCCAGTGATAGGGAACATTTGGGCTGGGGGATGAACTTGTGGTGAGAAGGAAAGATAGGGGCTTTAAAAGCTGAGGAGGAAGAGGTAGAAGTTCAATTTGAGGCACAGGGGCAAGCAGCAATTTCTATGTTCGGCAAGGAAGCTACTGGGGAAAAGAACCTGTATTTATCCGGAGCTACTATGCCCAGGGGCTGTACTAATTAACTGAACGCAGGAAACCAACTGGAATTTTTTGAAGGACACAGAAGATGCAAGCTATGTTTTGAAGCTCTGGCTCCAAGAAGGGGTAAAAGAATAGCAAGGGGGGGCAGATAAGGTTTTCAACACACACACACACACACACACACACACACACACACACACACACCCCTTTCAGAAACCAATTGGATATCCAAGGCTCCCTTTGCAGGTGTGTACTGGGCAGCTAAACATCAGAACAGGAACAGGCAAATAAATCACAAGGAGTACTTCCTGTTAGCCTGGTAAACTCTCAAACAGGAATTTAAATGATCTGAAATACTCTATTCCCTAAAAAGAAAAAATAAGTATGATTTTTGAGCATCTCTTCAATGTGTCTTTAAACTGACAAAATATTCACATTGAAAATAATCTTAATAGATCTAGTCCAATCCCCTCATTTTAAGATGAAAACACTGAGCCCCTAAAGATTCATACTAAAGTCATCCTAAAGCATCACAATATCAGCCACCACCCAATTAATTTTAATCCAATCCTAACTGCAGCTTCTATAACAGGTCCTTTACTCTTAAAATCTGGGTCAGGCAACCTCTGAAATACTTCTACCACCTCTGAAACACAACCTGCATCACATGAAAATGTAAATCGCCTGCTTATTTATCTGTCTCTTCTACTAAACTGTAAGCAACCGTTTGAAGACAGGGACTTTATCTTAGCTATCTCTGCAAGGCTAGCTGTTGGCACAATACTTACCACAAACTACAGTCATGTGTCACTTAATGACAGGGGTCTCTTCTGAGAAATGCATGTTAGGTGATTGTGTCATTGTCAAACATCATGGAGAGTACTTCTATACAAGCCTAGATGGTGTAACCTACAACACACCTAGGCCATATAGGATGGCCTACTGCCCCTAGGCTACAGCCCTGTACATGTTGCAGTGCTGAATACGGTAGGCAACTGTAACACAATGGCTAAGTATTTGTGTATCTAAATGTAGAAAAAGTACAGTAAAAATACGCTATTATAATCTTATGGAACCACTGTGGTATGTGCGGTGTGTTGATTAAAGCATCGTTATGTTGTGCACGACTTATAGATAAGCACTAAATATTTGGTGAGTAAACACAAGAACATATTCACAGGAGGTTCTTTGGTGTTTCGGCCACTGGTGCCTACTCACCAGGCATCAGTCTCTGCTGACTCCTGAACCATGCATGCACAGGGCAGCCTCCAAGTTCCCTAGTGAAGTCTAAAAGGCATTGTCAAAGGTAATGAAATTACACGTTCTCTAAAAAGAGGTTTGAATTTGTTACTGAGAATTGGGACAAAAGAGAAGGGGAACAGCCATGAATTATCTTTTGGCTGCACTGAACTATCCATAACATACACTGGTAATTCACACTGTTTAAATAAGCTCTCTCACACAAGCTCTTTAAAAGGTTGCACAAACGTGAATCTGTGAGATACTTCCTTGCATGAATACAAAACATTGCTGTGCCACATGAAGAAAAGGTGTACATCTGGCATGCAATAATGCGTAATTAAGAACAAATACTCAGCTTCACTTCCAATCATGGTCAAGCAGCTCCGATTGGATTAACCCTCCTCCATATAACTGTAACCTCAAGAAAAAAACATGAAAACAATCTAAAGGTTCTGGGAAGCAACTGAAAACAGGCAGGTACTAAAGACGAGGTGGGCACTAGGAATAAGGAATGGCACCAAATGAATTTCTCATTTTTATGGCTTTTTGCCTGAAGGTGGGCCCCAGCTTACGCCATTTAGGGTAAAAATCTTAAATTAGAAACCCACAGTTCTACTGCCATGAACAATCAAAGGACAGAGCTTGAACAAGTACAGCAGCTTTAAGGTAAAGGAGGTGAAATTCCAGAAAAGAGGCAGCCAAAGAGAAGAAGCCCTAAAATCTCAGTATAAAGTCTGCCCAGATCTCTGACTTTTGAACCACACATGCACAGGGCAGGCTCCAAGCTCCCTAGTGAAGTCTAAATAAACCAACCTGAAATCTTAACCCATTGGAAAAAAGAAAGCATTTGCAGTTTGAGTTCATCCATGATGACTGGCCCAAGAAAATAAAAAATTCAGTATTCTTTGCTGCAACCTAACCGAATTCGCAGGCACAACATACCAGTCACAATGCCCAGGATACATTCCAAAATGACTCAGCATTAAAAAAAAACAAAGGAAACAGGACCCATACACTAGAAAAAGACATCAAAGGAAACTGATGCTCTGATGATCTCATGTTGAAATTAGTAGACAAATATTTTAAAGCAACTTTATAATTATCTTCAATGACGTAAAGTAAAATATGTTCATGAGTAAAAAGGTTGAAAATCTCAGCAGAGACACAGAAACTATTAGGAAAAGGACCAAATGGAAAAATCTAAAATAAAAAAAAATAAAAAATCTGAAATAAGAAATTCTCCCTATGGGCTTAGAGCACATTGGAGATTATATAAGAGTCAGTAAACTTGATATACCAGCAGAGATTATTATCCAATTTGAATAGCACAGGAAAAAACAAGCAGAACTTCATACCTGTTGGACAACTTCCAAAAGTAAGAAGAAAGAAAGAAAGAAAGAAAGAGAGAGAGAGAGAGAGAGAGAGAGAGAGAGAGAGAAAGAAAGAAAGAAAGAAAGAAAGAAAGAAAGAAAGAAAGAAAAGAAAGAAAGAAAGAAAGGGGGAGAGGGAGGAGGGGAGGGGAGGGGAGAAGGAGAAGAGGAGGAGGAGAGGAGGGGGAGGAGAAGAGGAGGAGGAGAGGAGGGGGAGGAGAAGAGGAGGAGGAGGAGAAGAGGAGGAGGAGGAGAAGGAGAGGAGGGGGAGGAGAAGAGAAGAAGAGGAGGAGAGGAGGAGGAGGAGAGGAGGAGGAGGAGGAGAGGAGGAGGAGGAGAGGAGGAGGAGGAGGAGGAGGAGAGGAGGAGGAGGAGGAGGGAGGAGGAGGAGAGAGAGGAGGAGGAGGAGGAGAGGAGGAGAGGAGAGGAGGAGGAAGGAGGAGAGGAGGGAGGAGGAGGAGGAGGAGGAGGAGGAGGAGGAGGAGGAGGGAGGAGGAGGAGGGAGGAGGGAGGGAGGAGGAGGAGGAGGAGGGGAGGAGGGAGGAGAGGAGGGGAGGAGGAGGGAGGAGGAGGAGGAGGAGAGGAGGAGGAGGGAGGAGGAGGAGGAGGAGGAGGGGAGAGGAGGAGGAGGGGAGAGGAGGAGGAGGAGGAGGAGAGGAGGAGGAGGAGGAGAGGAGGAGGAGAGGAGGAGGAGGAGGAGGGAGGAGGAGGAGAGGAGGAGGAGGAGGAGGAGGAGGAGGAGAGGGAGGAGGAGAGGAGGAGGGAGGAGAGGAGGAGGAGAGGAGAGGAGGAGGAGGGAGGAGAGGAGGAGGAGGAGAGGAGGAGAGGAGGAGGAGGAGGAGGAGGGGAGGAGGAGGAGGAGGGAGGAGGAGGAGAGGAGGAGGAGAGAGGAGGAGGAGGAGGAGGAGGAGGGAGGAGGAGAGGAGAGGAGGAGGAGGAGAGGAGGAGGAGGAGGAGAGGGAGGAGGAGGAGGAGGAGGAGAGAGGAGGAGGAGGAGAGGAGGAGGAGGAGAGGAGGAGGAAAAGGAGGAGAGGAGGAGGAGGAGAGGAGGAGAGGAGGAGGAGGAGGAGGGAGGAGGAGGGAGGAGAGGAGGAGAGGGAGGAGGAGGAGGAGGAGGGAGAGGGAGGAGGAGGAGGGAGAGGAGGAGGAGGAGAGGAGGAGGAGGAAGAGGAGGAGGAGGAGGAGGGAGAGAGGAGGAGGAGGAGGAGGAGGAGGAGGAGGAGGAGGAGGAGAGGAGGGAGGAGAGGAGGAGGAGGAGGAGGGGGGGAGGAGGAGGAGAGAGGAGGAGGAGGAGAGGAGGAGGAGGAGAGGAGGAGGAGGAGGAGGAGGGAGGAGGAGGAGGAGGAGGAGGAGGGAGGAGGAGGAGGAGGAGGAGGAGGGAGGAGGAGGAGGAGGAGGAGGAGAGGAGGAGGAGGAGAGGAGGGAGGAGGAGGAGGGAGGAGGGGAGGAGGAGGAGGAGGGAGGAGGAGGAGGAGGAGGGAGGAGGGGAGGAGGAGGGGAGGAGGAGGAGGAGGGAGGGGGGGAGGAGAGGAGGGGGGGAGGGGGGAGGGGAGGAGGGGGGGAGGGAGGAGGGGGGGGAGGAGGAGGGAGGAGGAGGAGAGGGGAGGGGGAGGAGGAGGGAGGGAGGAGGGAGGAGGAGAGGGAGGAGGGGAGGAGGGGAGGAGGAGGAGGAGGGAGGGGAGGAGGGAGGAGGGAGGAGAGGAGGAGGGAGGAGAGGAGGAGGAGGAGGAGGAAGGAGGAGAGGAGGAGGAGGAAGGAGAGGAGGAGGAGGAGGAGAGGAGGAGGAGGAGAGGAGGAGGAGAGAGGAGGAGGGAGGAGGAGGAGGAGGAGAGGAGGAGGAGGAGGAGGAGGAGGAGGAGGAGGAGGAGGAGGAGGAGGAGGAGAGGAGAGGAGGAGAGGAGGAGCAGGAGAGGAGGAGGAGGAGGAGAGGAGGAGGAGGAGGAGGAGGGGAGGAGGAGGAGGAGGAGGGAGGAGGAGGAGGAGGGAGGAGGAGGAGGGGAGGAGGAGGAGAGGAGGAGAGGAGGGGAGGAGGAGAGGAGGAGGAGGAGGAGGGAGGAGGAGGAGGAGGAGAGGAGGAGGAGGAGGAGGAGGAGGAGGAGGAGGAGGAGGAGGAGAGGAGAGGAGGAGGAGGGAGGAGGAGGAGGAGGAGAGGAGGAGGAGGAGGAGGGAGGAGGAGGAGGAGGAGGAGGAGGGAGGAGGAGGAGGAGGAGGAGAGGAGGAGGAGGGAGAGGAGGAGGGAGGAGGAGGAGGAGAGGAGGGAGGAGGAGGAGGAGGGGAGGGAGGAGGGAGGAGGAGGAGAGGAGAGGAGGAGGAGGAGGAGGAGGAGGAGGAGAGGAGGAGGAGGAGAGGGAGGAGGAGGAGAGGGAGGAGGAGGAGGAGGAGGAGGAGGAGGAGAGGAGGAGAGGAGGAGGAGGAGAGGAGGGAGGGAGAGGAGGAGGAGGAGAGGAGAGGAGGAGGAGAGGAGGAGGAGGAGAGAGGAGGAGGAGGAGGAGGAGGAGAGGAGGAGGAGGAGAGGAGGAGGAGAGGAGGAGGAGGAGAGGGAGGAGGAGGAGAGGAGGAGGAGGAGGAGGAGGAGGAGGAGAGGAGGAGGAGGAGGAGGGAGGAGGAGGAGGAGAGGAGGAGGGAGGAGGAGGAGGAGCAGGAGAGGAGGAGGAGGAGGAGAGGAGGAGGAGGAGAGGAGGAGGAGGAGAGGAGGAGGAGCAGGAGAGAGGAGGAGGAGGAGGAGGAGGAGGAGGAGAGGAGGAGAGGAGAGGAGGAGGAGGAGGAGGAGGAGGGGAGGAGAGTGAGGAGGAGGAGGAGGAGGAGGAGGAGGAGGAGGAGAGGAGGAGGAGAGGGAGGAGGAGGAGGAGGAGGAGGAGAGGAGGAGGAGGAGGAGAGGAGGAGGAGGAGAGGAGGAGGAGGAGAGGAGGAGGAGGAGAGGAGGAGGAGGAGGAGAGAGGAGGAGGAGGAGGAGAGGAGGAGGAGGAGGAGGAGGAGGAGGGAGGGAGGAGAGGAGGGGAGGAGGGAGGAGGGAGGAGGAGGAGGGAGGGAGAGGAGGAGGAGGGAGAGGAGGAGGAGGAGGAGGAGAGGAGGAGGAGGAGGAGAGGAGGAGGAGGAGAGGGAGGAGGAGAGGAGGAGGGGGAGGGGGGAGGAGAGGAGGAGGAGGAGGAGGAGGAGAGGAGGAGGAGAGGAGGAGAGGGAGGGAGGAGGAGGAGGAGGAGGAGGAGGGAGGAGGAGGAGGAGGAGGAGGAGGAGAGGAGGGAGGAGGAGGAGGAGGAGGAGGAGGGAGGAGGGAGGAGGAGGAGGAGAGGGGAGGGAGGAGGAGAGGAGGAGGAGGAGAGGAGGAGGGAGGAGAGGAGGAGGAGGAGAGGAGGAGGAGGAGAGGAGGAGGAGGAGGAGAGGGAGGAGGAGGAGAGGAGGAGGAGGAGAGGAGGAGGAGGATGGGAGAGGAGGGAGGAGGAGGAGAGGAGGAGGAGGAGAGGAGGAGGAGGAGAGGAGGAGGAGGAGAGGAGGAGGAGAGGAGGAGAAGGAGAGGAGGGGGAGGAGAAGGAGTGGATGGGGAGGACAGGGAGGGGGAGGACAGGGAGGGGGAGGACAGGGAGAGGGGGGAGGAAAGGAGGGGGAGGATGGGGGGGAGGACAGGGAGAGGGGGGAGGAGAGGAGGGGAGGACAGGGAGAAGGGAGAGGAGGAGGAGGAGGGGAGGGAGGAAGAGGAGAGATAGATAATAAGACAGAAAATATATTTCAAGAAATAATGGCTAAAAGTTTTCCAAAGTTAAAGGAGGATATGCAAGAGAATCAAAAAGCTCAGGCGACTCCAAGCGGAATAAATAGGAAAACTCACCTAAACACATTATAGTCAAAAGGCTTAAAACCAGAGTCTGTCACGGTTCCATGAGAGAAGCAGAACTACTCTGTGTATGTGTAAAGAGATTATAGGTAATTGAATTTACCTGATTGTGGGAGCTAGTTATGTTGTCTCTGTAAGGCTGTTGTCTCCAAGTTCACTGCTTGATGTCCATAAGACAGTAAGTTGAGAAGGGAAGATGCAAGCAAAGCCAGGAGAGGAAAGATGAAATGGAATCTAGAAGCACAAGCTGGAGCCCAGGAGGATAGACTGAAACCCGTGTTAATTCGTACCGC
Organism: Nomascus leucogenys; assembly: GCF_006542625.1. NCBI lineage: Eukaryota > Metazoa > Chordata > Mammalia > Primates > Hylobatidae > Nomascus > Nomascus leucogenys. The sequence goes on along the minus strand of NC_044385.1, from coordinate 4,730,891 downwards.
CTGACCGTGCTGGTGTGGATATCCTGCAAAAGCTGGGACCTTCATCATGGAGCTAAACACACACTCCAGCCCAGAAGCAGGCTCAAAGGCTAACAGGATGCAGGAGGAGGTGGAGCTGATGCAGGCCTGACCACTGCCATGTACCAATAAGATGGTCTAGCAGACAACATAAATGAGCTACAAAATGGCTTTTCCATCACGTCTATCCTCCAAATCTCCCATGAGAATCTTAAATAGCAAAAGGAATCCTGGGAAATGTGGCTCAATCTAGTCAACTGACATATTACAAAGCCATCACACAAACAAAAATATCTTGAAAACAGCCAGTGAAATATACCACATAACTTGCAAGGAAGAAATATTTAAATATGTACTTACTAAACTATCAACTCACAATTTTATATTCAGTAAAAATATCCTTTAAGAATGAAGGCAAAATAAAGACATCATCCCACAAAAGAAAACAAATTTTTTGCCAGCTGCACTACAAAAAAGGTAAAAAAAAAAAAAAAAAAAAAAAAAAAATTTAGAGTGAACGGGAATTATTCCAGAAGAAAACATGGATCTTTAAGAAAAAAAATGAAGAAATGAAAGTGTTCTGAAATTAGACAGCGGTGATGGTTGCAAAAGTCTGTCAAGACCCTAAAAACCATGGAAGTGTATACTTTAAAGGGTGAATTATCTCAATAAAAAATTAACAAAAGAATAACACTGGAAATAGCAAAAACGTAAAAAAATAATACTAACAGTCCTAACTTAGAATCTGTAACAGATATGAAGATTAACCTTCAAATAGAAACACAGATGTTTAATGAATAAACCGAAACACTTAAAATTAATATAATAAGGTCTGGAAGATTCACTTAGGCCCTTTCAGAGGAGACATTATTTCATTGAGGCCTCTCTGTGCCTTGCACATGATAGATAAAAATATTACTTATTTAATCAGTTGCCATCCTATTGAAATGAGTATCAACCAAGTGACCAAAATAAACTATAAAAAACCTAAATTACTTTCTAGAGACAAGACTTTTTCTTCTTTTCTGAAGGAAATCTCTGAAAAATAAGTAGGAATGCAATAAGTATTAAGATCCATTTCAAAATAATCCAAACATTCTAAATCAATCTTCCTAGAATACCTCTTAAATCTCTGTTTTAAGTTGTGCTTTATATAATACTTATATAATTATGTTTTATAATCATTATAATTTTTTCTTTCGAAGAACAAAGCTTTAGCAGTCAGCATAAAATTGGGCTTTGGGATTTTCAACCTCAGCTGGGCCCTCCAGCAATCTGTACCTCTTTATAGGTCCCTACTTGGGTTTCTCTCTAGCTCCCTCTGAGCCTATCCCTACATGTGACAGTCACTGTCTTAAAACTTCTAATATTAACCATAAAACATTCTTCTCACTCTTAATAAGAAGGCAGAACTTCTGCCATAAAGATGGTGGGACTTATACCTGTAGTCCCAGCTATTCGGGAGGATCCCTTAAGGCCAGGAATTCGAGGCTGCAGTGAGCTGTGATGGTGCCACTGCACTCCAACCTGGGCATTACAGCAAGACCCTATCTCTTAAAACACACATACACACACACACACACACACAGAGAGAGAGAGAGAGAGAGAGAGAGAGAGAGAGAGAGAATTTGAGGCCTTCAGTCAGAAACTACCATAACTTTCTGCCTAAATGCTTATAAACACATCTGCTCTGGTGGGCATCTTACTTCTTTCCAACTGATGTCACTACAAGGGTATCCCACCTCCTTTCTACAGGTTAGCTATGCTTCAGAGATCTTACATTTTTTTCTGTATTTATTCACTTTACATCTTACTATCTGTATGTTTTTATCTTAAATATTACTTTTTTCTATGTAGCTCCAATTTCACACTCCCTTTTGGATCATTCCCCTGAGTATAGGAAATAAATATCACCCATTCTATGTGTTCCCTTTAGCTACTGCTCCTTTCTTAACTCTTCAATTTTCTCTATTTTTTAAATTTGAGGTTGAGTGGCACACACATAGGTTTGTTATACAGGAAAACTGCGTGTCATGGGGGGGTTTGGTGTACATGTCGTTCCATCACCCAGATAATAAGCACAGTACCTCGTAGGTCGTTTTTTGATCTTCCTCCTGCCCTCTACCCTCAAGCAGGCCTTGGTGTCTGCTCTTCCTCTCTTTGTGTTGATATGTACTCAATGTTTAGCTCCTACTTATAAGTGAGAACATGCGGGATTTTGTTTTCTGTTCCTGTGTTAGTTTGCTTAGGCTTATGGCCTCCAGCTCCATCCGTTTTGCTGCAAAGGACATGATCTTGTTCTTTTTGATGACTGCATAGTATTCCATGGCATATCTGTACTACATTCTTTATCCAATCTGTAACTGATGGGCATTTAGGTTGATTCCATGTCTTTGCTATTATGAACAGTGTCGTAATGAACATATGTGTGCATGTGTCTTTAGGGCAGAAGAATTTACATTCCCAATAATGGGACTGCTGAGTCAAATGGTAATTCTGCTTTGAGTTGAGATATTGCCAAACTGCTTTCCACAGTGGATGAGCTAATTTGCATTTGCACCAGCAGTGTGTAAGTGTTCCGGTTTCTCACAAACCTTGCCAGCATCTGTTATTTTTTGACTTTGTAATGAGGGCCATTCTGACTGGTGTGAGATGGTGTCTCACAGTGGGTTTAATTTACATTTCTCTAACCATTAGTGATGTTAGACATTTTTTCATATGCCTGTTGGCCACATGTATGTCTTCTTTTGGGAAGTGTCTGTCCATGTCCTTTGCCCACTTTGTAATGGAGCTTTTTTTTTTGTAAATTTGTTTAAATTCCTTATAGATTCTGAATATTAGACCTTTGTCAGATGCATAGTTTGCAAATATTTTCTCCCATTCTGCAGAGGTCTGTTTACTCTGTTGATAGTCTCTTTTGCTGTGCAGAATCTCTTTAATTAGGTCAAGTTTTGTTTTTGTTGCAATTGCTTTTGGAGTCTTTGTCATGAAGTCTTTGCCAAGGTCTATGTCCAGAATGGTATTTCCTAGGTTATCTTATATGGTATTTTCTATAATTTTAGGTTTTACATTTAAGTCTTTAATCTATCTTGAGTTGATTTTTGTATATGGTGTAAGGAAGGGGTCCAGTTTCCATCTTCTCTGCATATGGCTAGCCAGTTATCGCAATATCATTTATTGAAGAGGGAGTCCTTTCCCTATTGCTTCTTATTGTTGACTGTGTCAGAGATCAGATGTCTGTAACTGTGTGACATTTCTGGGCTATTTATTCTGTCCCATTGGTCTATGTGTCTGTTTTTGTACCATTACCATGCTGTTTTGGTTATTATAGCCTGCAGTATAGTTCAAACTTGGGTAATGTAATGTCTCTGGCTTTGTTCTTTTTGCTTAGTATTGCCTTGGCTATTCGGGTTCTTTTTTGGGTCTACATGGATTTAAAAATAGTGGTTTTTTTTTTTTTCTAATTTTGTGAAGACTGTCATTGGTAGTTTGAATAAGGATAGCACTGAATCTGTAAATTGCTGTGGGCAGTATGGCCATTTCGACAATATTGATTCTTCCTAACTATGAGCATGGAATGTTTTTCCATTTATTTGTGTCATCTCTGATTTCTTTGAGCAGTGTTACATAGTTCTCATTGTAAAGATCTTTCACTTCCCTGGTTAGCTGTATTCCTAGGTATTTTATTCTTTTTGTGGTTATTGTGAATAGGATTGCATTCTCGATTTTGCTCTCAGCTTAGATGTTGTTGGTGCATAGGAATCCTGATTTTTGTACATTGATTTTGTATTCTGAGATATTGCTTATGTGAATTTGTCAATTTTTGTTAAGTTGTTTATTGGATTGTAGAGCTGTTGGGCAGAGAAGATCGGGTTGTTTAGCTATATAGAACCATACTGTCTGCAAACATGGATGGTTTAACTTCAGCAAATTTTTAAAAACCTGAAATCATACCAACCACACTCTCAGACCACAGCACAATAGAAAGAGAAATCAATACTAAGAAACTCTCTCAAAACCATATAATTACATGGACATTAAACAACGTGTTCCTGAATTACTTTTAGGTAAATAATGAAATTAAGGTAGAAACCAAGAAATTCTTTGAAACGAATGAGAACAAAGATACAACATATCAGAATCTCTGGGCCACAGCTAAGGCAGTGTTAAGAAGGAAGTTTATGGCACTAAAGGCCCACATAAAAAGTTAGAAAGATCTCAAATTAACAATGTAACATCACAACTAGAAGAACTAGAGAAACAAGAGCAAAGCAACCCCAAAGCTAGCAGAAGACAAGAAATAACCAAAATCAGAGCAGAATTGAGGGAAATTGAAATGCAGAAAAAGTACAAAAGATGAACAAATCCAGGAGTTGGTTTTTTGAAAGAATTAACAAAAAAGACTGCTAGCTAGAATAACTGAAACAGAGAGATGATCCGAATAAACACAATCAGAAACGACAAAGGGGACATTACTACTCTTCAATTTTCTTGAGTAGCCTAAGCTTGGTGTTCTATTTAACTTATACTTGAATTAAAAATAAAAAAAGAACTAGTTTAAGCATTAAGAACAGAAAATAAGATAACCAAGTCTAATGGATGTTAACATTGTACTATATGTATTTTCAAACATGTTTTTTTCAGATGTAAAACAGTTACTGCTAAATACCTATTTCTTCCTACTCATTAATGTTCAACCATTCTATCTTTCTCTCTCTCTCTCTCTATCTTTTGAGACAAGGCCTCGTTCTGTCACCCAAGCTTGGAGAGCAGTAGAGTGATCACGGCTCATTGCAGCCTTGATCTCCTGGGCTCAACTGATCCTCTCACCTCAGCCTCCTGAGTAGCTGAGACTACAGTCATGCGCCACCATGCCTGGCTAATTTTTTGTTATTTTTGGTAAAGGTGGGGTTTTGCCATTGGTCTTGAACTGCTGAGCTCAAGGAATCCTCCTACCTTGGCCTCCCAAAATGCTGGGATCACAGGAATGAGTTACTGCACCTGGAAATGTTCAACCATTTTAACCTGTGAGAATGGCAATCGCCTATGATTCAAGCGAATATTGTCCTGAAGTTACTTCATATCATTTGCATGAAAGTTTTTATACTTTTCTCCCATATATATATTTGGTCATAAATACAATGCTTTTTATGGTGCATTTTCAGTTTTTGTAGTATGGTATTCTGTAAATATCCTCAGTAATTTGTTTTTCTGTGTTTGTTTTTTGAGATTTATCAATATTGATACTTATAAATTTGAGTTACTCTTTTTTTATTCTTGAATAGTATTCTACCATAAGAAAAAACTGCACTGAATCTGTATTATCATTTTGAGCACTCTCATCTTAAATTAAATATCCAATATATAAACATGAGATGTCTTTCCATTTATTTATGTCTTCTTTCATTTCTTTCAGCAATGTTTCGTAGTCGGCAGTGTATAAGTCTTGTGCCTCCTTGGTTAAATTTATTCCTAAGACATTTTTTGATGCTATTTTAAATGAAATCGATCTTCTTAAGTTCCTTTTTACATTGTTGATAGCTAGTATATAGAAATACAATTATTTCTAGCTTGCTTTTGCATCCTGCAACTTTACTGAATGTATTAGTTCTAAGAGAGCACAAGTGTGGCATGTATGTGTGTATGTTTTAGGGTTTTCTACATATAAGATCATGTCACATGTTAGTAGGGGTAGTTTTATTTCTTCCTTGCAAATTTGATTGCTTTTTATTTCTCTTATTTAACTCCTCTGGCTACAGCTTCCAGTGTCACGTTAAGAGAAGTGTTGAAAATGGGTATCTTTGTTTTCTTCCTTATCTCAGGGGAAAAACCTTCAGTCTTTCACCATTGAATACAACGTGAGCTGAGGGTTTTCCAAACCATAGAAATGATCCCTTAAAGGACAGTCTTTCCAAGAATTTTTCATATATGACCCTTATCATGTTGCGGCAGTTTCCTTCTATTCCTAGTTTTTTTTTTAGTGTTTTTATCATAAAGGAGCGAATTTTGTCAAATGCTGCCAATCAGTTGAAATGATCATGCAGGTTTTCTCCTTCATTCTATTAATGTGGGACATTACACTGATTAATTTTTATATGTTGAACATCCTTGCATTCCTGGAATAAATCTAATTGGTGAAGGTGTACAATCCTTTAACTATACTGCTGAATGGTTTGCTAGTATTGTTAGGAAATTTCGCATCTGTATTCATTAGGGACATTGGTCTGTAGTTTTCTTTTCTTACAATGCCTCTGGTTTTGACATCAGGATAATGCTCCCTTCATAGAGCAAGTGAGAGAGTGTTCACTCCTCTTCAAATTTTTGGAAGAGTTTGAGAAGGACTGGCATTAATTTTTCTTTAAGTGTTGGGTAGACTTCCCCAGCAAAGCCATCTGGCCCTGGGCTTTTCTTTGCTGGGAGGTTTGTGATTAGTGATTTGATTTCTTTAAGAGTTACGGGGTCTATTTGGATTTTCAATTTATTCTTAAGTCATTTTGGTGATCTGTGTGTTTCCAGGAATGTGTCCATTTCATCTAGGTTACTCAACTTGGTGGCATACAGTTCTTCAGAGTATCATCTTATAACCCTTTCTATTTCTCTAAAGTCAGGAGTAATATCCTTTTTTCATTTCTGATTCAATATTTCATTTTTCTCTTTTTCCTCCTTAGTCAATCCATTTAAAGTTTTGTCAGTTTTGCTGATGTTTCAAATAACCAACTTTTGGTTTTGGTCATTATTCTCTATTGCTTTTCAATTATCGATTTCATTTATTTCTGTTGTAATCTTTACACCAATAAATTGGTTAACCAAAATAATGAAGAGGTAAAACTACCAAAAAGATATAACAATACTACAATTTGGGTGCATCTAAACGTGGAACTAAAAAAATGTCAAAACTGATAGAACTATAAACGGAAATAGTCAACACCATAATTATAGTTGAAGGTTTCACTTCTCTCTTAGTAACTGATAAAAGCAAGTCATTAAACTATCAGTAAGGATGCAGAAGACTTAACACTATTAACCAACCAATTCTATCACTGACATTTACAGAATATTCTACACAAGAACAAAGTACCCATGGCAATTGTACTATTTGTGAAATGATATGGTGCTATTTAAAAGAGGACTTGAATTAGTTACAAATGTATACTTCAAACTCAAGGGCTGGCAGTTAAAAAAGTATAATTTATTCAATTAATATGTTATGAGAGGGAAAAATGTTGCCTTACACAATGCTCAATTAAACCAGAGAAGGCAGAATAAAAAATGGGACACACACACACACACACACACACACACACAAAGAAACAGCAAGGGCAATGAATAAAAAACTGTAAGAAGGCCGGGCACAGTGACTCACGCCTGTAATCCCAGCACTTTGGGAGGCCGAGGCGAGCAGATCATGAATTTAGGAGACCGAGACCATCCTGGCTAACATGGTGAAACCCCATCTCTACTAAAAATACAAAAAATTAGCCAGGCGTGGTGGCGGGCGCCTGTAGTCCCAGGTACTCAGGAGGCTGAGGCAGGAGAATGGTGTGAACCCAGGAGGCGGAGCTTGCAGTGAGCCCAGATCGTGCCACTGCACTCCAGCCTGGGCAACAGAGCGAGACTCCATCTCAAAAAAAAAAAAAATCGTAAGAAATATGGTAGATATTAATCCAACTGTATCAATTATCATTTTTAATGGCAGTGGTCTAAAGACATCAGCTAAAAGACAGAGACTGTCAGAGTAGATTAAAAAAAACAAGATCTAACTATATGGTCTACAAGAAACCCACTTTAAATATAAAGACACTGATAGATTAAAAGTAAAGGGATGGAAAAACATAGGCATGCTCACAGTAATTTAAAGAAAGTGGGAGGAGCTATATTAATTTAAGACAAAGTAGGGCAAGGAAAACTATCAGAGATAAAGAGAGGCATTACATAATGATACCTAGGCCAATTCTCCAAAAAAACATAACAGTCCTTAATGTGTATGTGTCTAGCAACAGAATCAAAATACGTGAGGCAAAAATTGATAGAACTGGAAGGAGAAACAGATGACTCTACTATTATAGCTGGACACATCAACATGTCCCCCCAGTCAGTTAAGGACATAACTGAACTAAACAGCACCATCAATCAGCGGGATTTAATATCAACATTATGGAATATTTTATCCAAGAAAAGCAGAACACCTAACTCTTCTCACACAGAACATTCATCATGACAGACCATGTTCTGGGCCATAAAATGCACCTTTAACAAATTTTAAAAATCATATAAAAGTATGCTCTCAGACACAATGAAATTAAACTGGAAATCAGTAACAGAAAGATAGCTGGAAAGCTCCAAAATACCTGTAGACTAAACAACACATTTCTAAACAACACACATATTAAATAATTCAATAAAACTTAAAACTATTTGTAACTAAATGAAAATAAAATATCAAAATTTGTGACACATAGTTAAAATAATGCTTAGAGGAAAATTTATAGCATTGAATGCACAAATTAGAAAAGATAGAAAACAAATAATCTAAGCTTTCAGGTTAGAAAATTAGAAAAAGAGCAAATTAAATCCAAAGTAAGGAGAAGAAAAGATATAATTAAAATTAGAGCAGAAATCAATGAAACGGAGAATAGAAAATCAATGGAGAAAAACTAACAAAAGCAAAAGCCAGATCTTTGTAAATATCAATGAACTGATAAACCTCTAGACATGTTAAATAAGTGTATTTCTATCAGCTCCCTTGCATTAAAATTTTAAAATATATTTTAAAAATTTCAATAGCTTTAGGGGTACAGTGGTTTTTGGTTACATGGATGAATTGTATAATGGTCAACTCTGGGCTTTAGTGTACCCATCACCCAAATAGTGTACGTTGTACCCAACAGGTGACCTTCATCCTTCACCTCCCTCTTCCATCGTCCCCTCACTCTGAGTCTCCAGTGTCCACTCTACTACTCTGTAGACCTCTGCATACCCACAGCTTAGCTCCAGCTTCTAAGTGAGAACATGCAGTATTTGATTTTCTGTTCCTGAGTTACCTCACTTAGGATAACAGCCTTCAGTTCCATTTAAGTGCTGCAAAATACATTATTTTGTTCTTTTTTATGGCTAGTGATATTCTGAGGTGTGTTTGTGTGTGTGCACATCCCATTTACTTTATCCACTCATTGGCTGATGAGGACTTAGGTTGATTCCCTATCTTTGCAATTGTGAATTGTGCTGCAATAAACATGAGTATATATATCCTTTTGTATAGAATGACTTCCTTTCCTTTGTGTAGATACCTACTAGTGGAATTCCTGGATCGAATGGTACATCTACTAGTAGTTCTTTGAGAAATCTCCATACTGTTTTCCACAGAGGTTGTACTAAGTTACATTCCCACCAACAACATGTAAGCATTCCCTTTTTACCGTATCTACATTAACATCTGTTGTTTTTTGACTTTTTAAAAATGACCATTCTGATTGGGGTAAAATGGTATCTCACTGTGGTTTTATTTTGTAGTTTCCTGACGATTTGTGATGTTGAACATTTTTTTCCTATGTTTGTTGGCCACTTGCATATGTTTTCAAGAAATGTGTATTCACGTTGTTTGCCCAGTTTTTAATGGAATTATTTGACTTTTTTCTTGCTGATTTGAGTTCCTTATAGATTCTGGGTATTAGTCCTTTTTCAGAAGTAAAGTTTGCAAATATTTCCTCCCAATCTGTAGGCTGTCTATTTACTTTGTTGATGATTTCTTTTGCTGTGCAGAAATTTGTGAGTTTAATTAAGCCCCACTTATTTATTTTTGTTTTTACTGTATTTGCCTTTGGGGACTTAAGTCACAAATTCTTTGCCCAGGTCAATCTCTGGAAGAATTTTTCATAGGTTTTCTTCTAGAATTTTTTATGGTTTCAGGTCTTACATTTATGTCTCCAATCCATCTTGAGTTAATTCTTGCATTTTTAATAGTGTTTGTTTTGCGCATGTAGATGCTGTTATTTGGTGCAAATAAATATGTTTCGTCATTTATGCTACAAATGATCTACTTATCACATTTACTATCTGAAATCTACTTAGCCCCAAATTATTATTGTTGCCTCGGTTTACTTTTTGTGTCATTTGATGATTAAGCTTCTCCTCATTGTTATTTTTTCCAGTTTGCTGTGTAATTTTATTCTAGGTGAGATTTTTTTGCAAGGAACATCTAGTTATATTTCCTAACCCAATTTGAAGGCTTTTAAAGCTTTAACTGTATACATTTTATGCCAGAAATAACACTGGTTTTGACAGCTGTTTGTGTTTTTATATCCTAAGTACAATGCCTCATGATAAAAAGAAGACACTAATTATAAGGTTTAGCCATCAGAATGTCTAGCAGATATTCGGAACACATCTTTCTTTGACCCACAGTTTAAAAGTGGGCCATTATTTGAGTGTGATAAGGGAAATATCAAATAGAAACCTATTTTCAGCCTTTCATCTCTCTTCCACTGGTGCATCTGTTCTACTCCTCTGGCTTTGCTTCACTTGTAAAAGCAGTAGCTTACAATCATTAACCTCTGCGTAACTGCCATCAATCACCAAGCTCTTCAGGCTGAATATCTCAACCAGAAAGTAGAAAGTCACAACTCAGAAAAGTTCCACATCAACTCTGGAATGATGCTTCACAAATGATCTTGATATACCTTGCAAAAATGTGTCCTCAAACCAACTTCCATTATTGACCATGAATATTTTCCAGCACTCAATCCTAAACTTCCACATTCTCACTGCTTCCCTCCCTCCTGACTTCCCTTTCAAATTTTCTCTTCCCTCTCTCCTATCCATTTCCTTAGCCCTCTCCTCCTTAATCATTTCCACAGCTCTAATTAAACTCTGAATTTCTAGACATATTTATTTCCATTTTCACTTCCAAAAGTTAGTGCTATATTTCTAGCCATTAGACAATTCTATCTGAAATTAATTACCAAAACCAGCTATAATCCTCTTCCTAAACTTTCTCCCAGTATTTTCCCCAGTATTGTCAGACTAAAATAAGAGTCCTCAATTTCTTGATAATTTTTATGGAATTCACACTTCCTTTCCCTTCGTTGCCTATGTTCTGCTATAGTAAGGGCTCTGTCACTTAACACTGTATTACTGCAGTAGTCTCTTAACGAGATTCCCTTTTCCAGACTCTTCTCCCTAAGAGTCTATTCCAACAAAACTTGAAAAAAATCCAATTACTGTGTGTCATTTCCTTATTTCAGCATCTACAGTTCTGGTAAGTGGATCAAGCAAACATACGAGGTCAACTTTAAAGAAGCCGCACTATATTCACAGGCCACCTGTCCGCTGTTTACATCCAGATTCTATCCACCACAGATTCCCAGTTTCTCCTGTCAGCATATCTTCATGCACTTCTCTTACTACTTTTTTTTCTCACATTGTTTTCCCATTCTGAAATGTCACATTTCCTTCATTTCCCAATCCTGTATTCCTTCAAACACATTTTTCCATGAATTTTTCCAAACCCAGGGAGGTGGAAGTGGAGTTAAAGGAGCCTTATAATAAAGAAAAACAATCAAGAAAACAATTATGGCAGGTAGAAGCATAGTCTACATAAAGGAATGGAGAGTGCTAATAATGGTTAATGTGTAGCATTTTCAACCACTTTAAAATATAATTATCTAAAGCAAAATCTAATTACCATTACCATGTATTGTGGTGCTTATTAACATACGTGAAAGTAAACTGTAAGAAAATAATAGCCTAAAGAATAGATGGAGGAAATAGAAATATGCTGTTGTATGAAAATTGGTTATGACTCAAGGTAGACTAAGTTAAACATGTGTACTGCAAACTCTAGAAACAACCTCCAAACAGTAAAACAAACATACAAGAAGACAATAGCAGTGATAAAATGGAACCATAAAATATTCAACAAATCCAAAAGAAGGCAGACAAAGAGAAAAAAAGGAACAAAGAAAAAAATAAACAGCAAGATGGTATATTTAAACCAAACTATATCATTAAGTGCATTAAATGAAAATGGGCTACCCATTACATAAAGTCATATTTTCTAATGAATAAGAAAAAAACCAGAATCAACTATATGCTGTCTAAAAGAATATCCACTTAAATATAATTGGCATAGGTTAAAGGTATAATGATGGGAAAAGATATATTACACAAAAGCAAAAGAAAGATGGAGTACTTATATTAATATCAGATGAAGTAGATTTCAAAACAAATATTGCTGCCATCTATACAGAAGAACATTTCCTAATGGTAAGGAGGTAAAGATGAGTGCAGTGATGTATGCCTGCAATCCCAGCTACTCAAAAGGCTGAGGCAAGGGGATTGCTTGAGCCCAGGAATTAAATCCAGCCTGGACAAAATAGCAAGACCCCATCTCTTAAATAAAAAGAAAAAGAAAAAGAAAAAAAGATGAGGTAAATTCACCAAGAAAACAATCCTTAATCTAAATATGTATGCAACTAACAATGAGGCTTCAAAATACATAAGGCAAAACCTAAAAGATAAAGTCCATGATCATAGTTGACGATTATCAACAATATTTTTCAGAAACCAATAGAACAAGTAGGCAGAAAATCAGTAAGAATATAGAAGACATGAACAATACTACTAGCTGTCTTGACCTAATGCACACTGGTAGAACAATTTATGCAATAAAAGCAGAATACAGTTGACCCTTGAACAACATGAGTTTGAACTGCATGGGCCCAGGTACACCCGGATTTTCTTCTGCATCTGCCACCTCTTGAGACAGCCAAGTCCAATCCCTCCTCTTCCTCAGCCTACTCAACATGAAGACAATGAGGAGGAAGACCTTTATGATAATCCACTTCCACTTCATAAATAGTAAATATATTTTCTCTTCCTTATGATTTTATTAATATTTCCTTTCCTGTAGCTTACTATATTATAAAAATACAGTACATAATACAAATAACATACAAAATATGTGTTAATCAACTGTTCATTAAGGCTTCTGGTCAACAGTGGGCTACTAGTAGTTAAGTTTCTGGGGAGTCAAAAGTTACTGGGTTTTTGAGCACGGTGCCCCTAACTCCCGCATTGTTCAAGGGTCAATGTATAGATTCTTTCAAGTGTATAAAGAACATACAGCAACATAAGCCATTTTCTGGGCCATAAAACAAATCTTTTAAAGTGTAAAACAATTAAAATCATATCAAATATGTTCTCCAACCACAAGAGAATTAAGCTAGGAATCAGTAACAGAAAGATACCTGAAAAATCCATATATTTGGAAATTAATCAACACACAAATAACCCTTAAGAAGGAATCACAAGGGGAATTAAAACTCTTTTGAAACAAAAGCACAGCACATCAAAATGTGCAAAGCATGACTAACAGTCCTTAGAGAGAAACTTAACTTAGATGACAAATTCCTTGAAAGACACAAAGAGCAAAATTCATCTGAGTAACAACAGATAACCACAACAGCCCTGTAACTATTAAATAAATTGAATTCACAGTGAAAAACTTACCAACAAAGACAAAACTCCAGGTCTAGGGAGAGCTTCACTGGTAAATCCACCAAATATTTCATTAATAAATAATACAAATCTCATACAAACAATTCAATAAAATTAAAGAGAAAGGAAGAGTACTTCCTCTTTTGTTTTTAAAAAGCAAACATGATCCTAAAGTAAAAATTATACAAAGACATTTTAGGAAAAGAAGATGACATAGTAATATCACTCAGGATTTCAGGATGCAAATATCCTTAGAAATACAATGTACCAACGCTAGCAATATATAATAACACATCATGTACAAGTGGTTTTTTCAACAGGAATGCAAGGTTCACTCAACTTTGGAAAATCAATGTTAATTCACCATTTTAATAGAACATAAAAGTGAAAAGCCATATGATCATTGCAGTAAGTGCAGAAAAAGCTTTAATAAAATTTAATAACCATTCATGATTTTAAAACCTCTCAGTAACCTAGGACTAGAACTTCCTCAATCTGATAAAGGAGGCGTAAAACACCTATTATAACATCATGTTTTTACAACATATTCAAATAATTCTGGGCTTAGAGAAGACTTATAAAAATATAGTACACATAGTTACCATATGCCCTTTACCCACTTTCCTCTAATGTTAGTATCTTATATAGCCATAGTATGAATATCGAAACAAAAAAATTAACATCAGTGCAATACTATTAACTAAACTACCAACTTTATTTCGATTTCAATAGTTTTTCTACCAATGCCCCTACCTAGTCCAGGACCCAACCCAGGATCCCACATTGCAGTTAAGTCATCATGCCACTTTAGTCTCTCCAATCTATGAGAGTTCCATCATCATTCTTTGTCTATCATGAGGCTGACACTTTTAAAGTTATCAGGCCAGGTACTTTGAGGAAAGTCCTTCCATGTGAGTTCTTCAGGTTTCCTCATGATTATATTGAGGTTATGCATCTTGGAGGAGAGCACTTCAAAAGTGCTGTGCCCTTCTCAGAGCATCTTATCATGGGTTCCATGAAGTCAACATCTTACTGGTGATGTTAACCGTGATCACTTGGTTAAAACTGTGTTTTCCAGATCTCTCCACTGTAAAGTTAGTCATTTTACCTTTGTAAATGATAAATGTTCACAGGGAGATATCTTGAGAGTATGGAAATATCCTCTTTCCTAAACTTTTGCTTACTAATTTTAGCATTCATAGGTGAATTCTGAATGAGCAATTTTCACTCTGGAGTTCTAATGGTGATTTTCTACTTTCCTCACCTCTTTTACATTAATTGGAATTCATCTGTAAGGAAGACATGTCCCTCTCAACACTTTATTTATTTAGACAATCAATCACTTATTTATGCAATATAGACTCAGGATTACATATTTCATCCTTTGGATCATAAACTAACACTATATTTATTTTATTACTGAAATTGTTTCAGCTTTTGCCACAGGACCCTTCAGGTTTGGCTTTTTTCTATGTTTTGACTTTTTTTTTTTTTTTTAAGGCTCCCTCCTTACTTTCTGACACCACAAAATTCTCCAGGCTCATCTTTTTTTCTTCCCCTCTACTAGTACTGAAATCAGTCACGTCCTCAAGGAGCCTTGGTTCCTTTTACTGGAGAGTAGTATTTGGAAACCCAGATCAGGCTGCTAGATGTGCCCATTAACATCATATTTAATGGTAAAAGGTGCTTTTCTCCCTAAGACTAGAAACAAAGTCAGGATGCTGACGCTTACCACTATTCAACATTATAAAGAAGGTCTTAGCCAATACAGCAAGGCAAAAGAAGAAAATGCATACAGATTAGAAATGAAGTAAAACTTTATTTACAGAAAATATGATTGTCTTTGTAGAGAACTGTAAGTAATCTATAAAAAAGGTTACTACAACTAATTCTTGCAAGCCTGCAGGAGAAAAGGTCAATATGAAAAAAACCAACCGTATTTCTATATACTGGCAGTAAAACAAAGTGAAAATGAAATTTTAAATATCATTTCCCTTGGAAGACATGAAACACTTAAAGATAAACCTAACAAAATTTGTGTAAGACTTAAACATTGAAAATTACAAAACATTACTGTGAGAAATTAAAGACCACCTAAATAAATGAGAAATAAATTGCATTCATGGATCCGAAGACTCATTGTTAAGATGTCAGCTCTCCCTAAATTTATCTACAGATTCAACACAATCTCACACAAAATCTTAGCAGACTGACAGAGTGTAAAATTTATGTAGAAATCTACATAGACATTAATCTAGATAAATTCATGCTATAAAACACCCTGCTAGAGAATCTTAAAAGCTTGAAGGTACTTAAAGGATCATATCTTTTGCATGAGTAAATGACCTGTGATTTCCACAAAGAAAGCAAGAAGCAAATCCAGGACCAGGATCCAACTTTGTTCTTTCATGTTTTGATACTGTGCTCTTTAGAGTGGTACATCATGCTACTTGTAATTAAGATTACTTTCACTTTTTACTTTGCCTAGAAGGAGATTCAGATCTCCTCAACAGATGCCATAATCTCTAGATGTGCCATCACCTCTCGATGTGCAGCAATAAGTAGAAAAATAATCAATAATTATGTGATAATAAAGAACAATAAATTTATCAAAACTTATTAATAAAAATGTAACAATAATCCCTGATCTTAGGAATGAATTGACTTTTACAATAAATTACACATTTTAAAGATATAAGGACTCCATTAAAATGTTTTATTTTATAAATTATTTAGTAATTTACACTAAAACACTGAAATTTTAACTGAATTCATTAAAACAGCTACTAACCCCCAGGCTGGTTCTCAAAATTAATTTCATGTGCATCTGTGATATGATACAAACCCAAATAGACTCAATCACATTTTCCTTTTAGAAAGAAACTCAAATTTAAAAGTGCTGCTATAATAAAGTTGCTCCTTCAAGTATGTATGGGGCAGCAGAGAACACCAGAGCCTCACGGGTCACACAGGACACCGTGAGTAAGCCTGTAGATGGCACCAATCCACGACCAATCTATTGTTTACAGAAACAGTCATTTTTGGTTGTGCTTCTTTATGCAAGATATTTAACACCTTTGCTCAAATTAAGTGGCAGCCATTTAAAAAAAATAATTATAACGACTTGAACGAATTTATCTACATACGTCATCAGAAGGTGTTTTGGCAGCTCCTCCTCCCTGCCAGAGCTGCTGGCTCGCCTGATTCCATTCCCACATAGTAGCTCCTGGCTGTCTTACTATCACCTTTACACTGGGCATGTCTAACCCAGTGGAGCTGAGATAGGATAGGCCTTGCTTCCTTACTGGTATACTGGTTGGGCTCTCAGAGCTTTCTCCAGGTGGGGCCAAACTCTTATTTAACATGAATAGCTGAACACTGAGATAAGGAAACTTTGTAGCAAATCTTATTTCCTCACAGGACTAAGAAGGTCCATATTTTGGCCCTTCCTTGAATGTACAGGGCCACATTGGTACCTCAACCATTGTCTCTTAAAGAAATGGTTCTTTTCCTCTTTTTTTTGGAGTAAGTCCTCCTAGAAGAGGGTGTCTAGAAGAGATGATATTTAATTGTAGCTTATTATTAGCTATTTATTAAAAACAAAACCATGCATGATTTCTGGGAGACATAGCAAGCCCTTCTCTCTTCCAGGTTCTTCTGTAGTGTACTGACACAATGAAGACAGTACATAGCTCATTAGAGGCATTCTTATATATGCATGCAACTCACAAGGAACATCCTCAGTGATACAAAGTGGGTGTAAAATTGTCTATAAGAAGTGAATAAACATTTAGGACATTTAAGAATGCTCAAGTGCTTCTCATAAAGGTTGTGAAGGATTCAGTACTTAACATGGTACTTTATACATAGTAGAAACTCAAGATATGTGAGTTGAATCGAGTAGAGGTGTCTAATATGATGCACCTATTTTAAATTCCTAGTTACAAGAAACAGATAGAAAATCACCATACTCCCAGTGACCAATAACATAATACAGACATGAAGTGCTTGTGTTACTTCCTCCTAACTCATCTAATTCGTATGACATAATTCTATCTTTACCTTAAGGCTTAACAGAGAAGAACACTTGGCACATAACAGACCCCAAATAAGTGTTGTTGACCAATAAATGTTTCAGAGAAAAATATGAAATGTTGGAATAAACTGAAATGGATGAACTAAAAATAATTACAGAAAAATTCTGAGTAAATTATTGACTGAAAAACATTTCATAGTAAAAATTTTATACAAGCATCTGAAAATCAAAATATCAAAATCCCTGTCTGTACTAACAATATTTGAGGTAGTAAAAAAAAAAAAAAAAAAAAGGCAGGGGGAGCGGGGGACAGACATAATAATTTCCTGTTCCTGAACTTAAGCAAAAATTGCAGTATTAAAAACAAGAAGGGTGGGTGCAGTGGTTCACGTCTGTAATCCCAGCACTTTGGGAGGCCAAGGAGAGAGGATTGTTTGAGCCCAGGAATTCAATACCATACCGGGAAACATGGCAAAACCTACAAAAAGTACCAAAAACTTAGGCAGGTATGGTGGCTCATGCCTGCAGTCCGAGCTACTTGGTAGGCTGAGGTGAGAGGATCACCTGAGCCTGGGGAGGTAGAGGCTGCTGAGCTGTGATCGTGCTGTGCCACTGCACTCCAGCCTGGCCAACAGAGACCTTGCCTCAAAAAATAAATAAATAAAAAGTAATAAGCAGATCACAATAAAACTAAACATATATAATTAGTAGTGATTGTTTTTGTTTTTGTTTTTTTAAGAGATTGGGTCTCACTCTGTCATCCGGGCTGGAGTACAGTGGTGTAATCATAGCTCACTGCAGCCTCAACCTCCTGTGCCCAAGCGATTCTCCTGCCGGCCTTAGCGGCCTCCTTAGGAGTGCGCCACCACGCCCAGCGGATTTTTTTTTTTTCTTGTAGAGATAGGGTCTCACTGTGTTGCCCGTGCTGGTCTCAAACTCCTGGCCTCAAGTGATCCTCCCACCTCAGCCTCCCAAAGTGCTGGGATTACAGGCATGAGCCACCATGCCTGGCCTAGTAGTATTAATTTTGTGGGCAATAAAGTTCTGTTTCAAATGACAGAGAAGTCCAAAATAAGACACTGTGTTTACTACCTTCATTAAATATTAAAAACAAATTTCTTTAAATTCCTTTTAAAACAAGGATTTGTATAAATGAATCTGAAGTGTTCACTTTAAAATTAAAGACGTAAGGGCAAATTAAAAAATTTTAACTAGTTTTCTTAAAGAAAAAATAACACTTGGTATCTTTATTAAAATTAAAAAAATAATGAGAGGCAAACAAATTATTATGGGAAAAAAATAGAAAAATAAATTCTGTGATCATGTTGAGTAAAATCTCAAGAGACATTTGGGGAGTCAAAATCATAAGTAAAATTTTGTGCACAGAAGTTCAAAAATCACTTAAATGTCAGTAAAATGGAAAGTATCATTACATCATTAACTTTAATTCACTTAAAATATTTTTGCTATAAATTCATTTTAGCAGTGCAGCCAAAATATATACACACTATGCCATGAAGAAATCTTACCTTTTTATCATATACATCTTGCCAGTTTACTCCTGAAAAGAAACTGTGTCTCATAATTTCTTTTGCATCATCTGGTCCTCCACCAAGGCTATGAGAACAGAAATAAAATTAAATAAGTATAAAACATTTACATAAGCTCAAAGCGTAACAAAAAAGGTTTTGTGAAGGTGTAATTTTCTGCATAATAAATAGTTCTTGGGATAAATAGCTCTAAAAGTAAAAAGCTTTTGCTATAAGATCTATTTTTCCTAATATGCTTATAAGAACTAGCTTCAGAATGGTATGGTATTTGGAAAAGAGCAGAGGCTTTGGAGATAGATCTGGAAGAGGCAATCATCTCTGGCAGTTATGGGATGTGTGACAACAGAAAAGAGGCTTAACCTCAGTTTTCTAATCTGCAGAGTGGAGAATGATAACATTTGCTGGCGGGTCACTGCAAGGGTTAGAAACAACATAGGAATATGGTTTGGCTGTGTCTCCACCCAAATCTCATCTTGAACTGTAGCTCCCATAATCCCCATGTGTCATGGGAGGGACCAGGTGGGGAGGTAACTGAATCATGGAGGCAGGTCTTTCCCATGCTGTTCTCATGATAGTCAGTAAGTCTCATGAGATCTGATGGTTTTATAAAGGGCGGTTCCCCTGCACATGCCCTTGCCTGCCACCATGTAAGATGTGCCTCTGCTCCTCCTTCACCTCCTGCCATGATTGTGAGGCCTCCCCAGCCATGTGGAACTGTGAGTCCAATAAACCCCTCTTTCTTTATAAATTATGCGGTCTCAGGTATTTCTTCACAGCAGAATGAAAATGGACTAATACAATAATAGGTAAAGAAATTCCAGTGTTTTCTGGCTTATTCAGTTTAATATAGTACATATTACTAAGCATAAAAAAACTAAAAGTGAGAAATAGGAAGAACAGGAGGAAAAGTGGGAAAAAGAACAAGGAAAGGAAGATAAACCTATTTAAATCTGAATTTAATATAGTAGGCTTTATTTGGCTTGTTCATTATTAGAAATGATACGTGCTGGTAAGTGCTTAACAACCAGCTCTCTGTGAGAAATCATGCATTTATACAAATATAATTTTTTTTCTTTTTTTTTTTTTTCAAGGGCACAGTAGATACCAGGTGCTCACAGCAGAGCAGCCATGGAGCTGCTGGGACCGAACCTTGCCTGACCTAGCCACCACCACACCCCAGACATATAAATTTAAATTTTACTGATATGAAGAATGCAAAACACAAAATTTACAAAGATCATAAAACATACAATGTTGTGTATTGTAAATTAGTCACCTGATTCTCACAGAAAACTTGTTAATTTTTGCTGTACTCCAAAGCCACTAATGGATGAAACTTACGATTAGTTCCAACATGAATATTGGTTGACATTTTTGTTTATGTTAAGGTCAAAGCTGAAAGTGATACAATGGAGACTTCAGAACTTCACTTGTGAGTTATGTGAGTGACTTCTTTGCTAAATGGTTAATAACTTTGGGACAGTGGAAGAAGACTCATTTTTTGGTGCTATTTAAAGTGTAATGAATCTGCATTATTAATATTTTCTCTTAAGTCTAAACAGTCAACAAAACAGTAAGTCCAGCCCCAACTCGTAGTATCTGCCAATTCTGGCAGTATAAATTCTCCCACCGTGGCCAGTTTCGAGCTACCAATAAGATGTCACTGAACATGTAGGCAGGAAGAGATGCATAGTAGCAAACCATTATATATTATGTCCATACAGATACAGCAGACATAACTAATCTCAAAAATACAGATAACAGTGGAACATAACAAATTAAGGAGTAATGAGTTTTTAGTATTTATGACCTTTGATTTTCCTATTCTTAATTAGTAAATTTATGTAATTTTTAGTAATGACTATAATATACAACCAGCTCACAAAATTGGTGAAAATTTAACAGTTGGTTCTTGAGAGCTGGTATATGCTAATTCCAACACACCACTGGGTTGGAAGAAAACCAAATAGGTCACGGAAAACAAATACAGATGCTCCTAAACTTAACGATGGGTTATGTCTAGATAAACCCTCATTTCAACTTAAGATGGGTTTATCCGGATGCAATTCCATCATTAGTTGAGGAGCATACTAAATATGTATCACTTTCGCACCATCATAAAGTCAAAAAATTGTCAAGTCATTGTAGGTCAGAAATCATTTATAATTATATAATTCTAATAAATTCTGGTTATTAGATCTAAGAAACACATGACTGGGAAGGACCTAGGATCCTTTGACACACAGTTAAAATGGAAAACAGTCAACTGATACCTGAATATCTTTAGTGATGATAAATGATTCCCACCAGCTGGGTCTCCAACTCCCAGATCCTTAAAAAGTCTCTAAATGAACTATACCCCAGAGATGGGACTTTTAGGTTTGATCATAACAATGCTGTTTGATGTTTGCATTTGGAATTTTCAGACTGGTAGTTCTGTATTCAGTGAGAGCTCAGCATTTCCGACCCTGCCCTCTTTTTCATTCTATTTCAATTCTGTAGGTTTCTTTCCCAGGAGACTGCAAACTCCTTTGAAGGCAAGATCAGTGCTGGATTATCCAAAAGGCATTCTAAGCTTGTGCTTAGGGAACCAGAGAAGCAAAAGCACCAAAACACATTTCTGAAAAGCATTTAATGTCTTCAAGCATGCATCAACATAGTCTGCATGAGAAACATCAAAGCTCCATGCCATTTTCTTACACTTATGTTGTAGTTTATTTCAATACTGTTTTCATTTGAATTGTACTTGAGATGGGAGTTGGAGTGGAGAATCATAATCATTTTGTAAATAAAATGCTGCAATCCAGCTTTAGTTATCCATTTTTGTAACTCCTCAAGTTTTCTAGCAATACTTTGGTTTTGAACATAGCCAGCATTTATTCTATATTTATCGAATACATATAAAACTAAAATATCAGCTATGAATACTATGCAAAGTCTGAGAATACAATCAGACTTCCATTTTAGAAGCTAGGAGAAATTCTTTAACACACTTCCTCAATGTGTGAAACTGTCAAAAATTTCAGTGTCAATGACTCTCTAATATACAATTTAAGACTTCAAAAATAATAACAAAATATGCTTTGAAGTAAGATATTTATGTCTAGAATACTAAACTCCAGTATCAGAATGCCAAACTAAATCCTCAGCTACTATGAATTCCTTTACTATTAGGAACATCACAGAATTCACATTTTCTTAATGTTACTGAATACATGAGGTCATGCTTTTCCTATCAACTCCGCATAGGAAGATAAAGGAGGGGCTAACAGAATGAACATAAAGGATGGAGGCTAATAAATAAAAGCAAAATGATAGTTGACCCTTGGATAGAACTAACAGCAATTCAATAAGAAATACCAGAAAAATTCCAGTAGTATTTAAAATAGCTGCATAGAAAAAATGAAGAGGTGTATTATAATGCTATCATTACTTATGTTTCCAAAGGTTTTTCAAAATCCTTGTTAGCTTTCTTTTCTTTCTACCCCTGAAACTGAGGTTCTCTAAGATTCTGTCCTAGGCCCTCTTCTCCTTATCCACTACCCTCGCCACTAATGCCTTGGCTGTAGCTACCTCCTAGATATAGTTATGGTTCCCAATCCATGTAGTCAGTTACTGTGTTTCTTTTAAGCATTCATTCTATTAATTTCCAGCTGCTCACTTGACATTTCCATCTTGGTTTTATATAGAAACTTCAGACTCAGTGTACCAAAAGTTATTATCAACATCTACCCTCATCAAGCCTCCTTGGTTTGCATACCCTGTCTGTTAATCACCCTAGCTGGAAACCTCAGAGGGATTCCTGACTCCTCCTACTTCCTCACAGTTTCTAGTTAATCATAACCTCTATCACTTGTGTACTACTGCTTCAGGAAGGACTCCATCTATTATCTGAACAATTCCATAAATATTCTTTTTTAAAAAAAGACAGGGACTCACTCTATTGCCCAGGCTAGAGTGCAATGCTGTCACCTTGGGTCATTGCAGTCTCGACCTCCTGGGCTCCAGCGATTCTCCCACCTCAGCCTCCCAAGTAGCTGGGACTACAGCATGTGCCACCACACCCAGCATTTTATTTTTTTTTAGTAGAGATGAATCTTGCTATGTTGCCCAGGTTGGTCTTGAACTCCCGACCTCAAGTGATCTTCTTGCCTCAGCCTCCCAAAGTGCTGGGATTACAGGCGTGAGTCACTGTGCCTGGCCCCATAAACACTTTTAACTGCTCTCCCTGCCCCTGGATCCTCACTCATCTAATCTGTCCATGACAAAGCTGCCAAAGTTACCTTTTCATGACACAAATCTGATTATACTATCCCTTGCTTTAAACACTTAAGCAGTATCTCACCCTCTTCTGAATGATGATTAAATATTTTCTAAGAAACCTAAGATCCTTACAATCTAATATATCAGCTTCATTTCCCAATGTTACCCAACTCATATTCTACACTCTAGTCACTGAACTTCTCAAATGCCATGTTCTTTTGCAATCCTAGTTATACTCTACATGTAAATTTCCGTGCTTGAGTGCCAATGCAAATTCAAACTCCTTTCTGATTCAGCTCAAGTCCCCCAATCCCCTAGATAAAAGCCAATAATTTCAACAGTACTTTGTACGTAGTTTGACCTGAGCATCTGTGAGTATATGTTTTGTGCCCCAAATTATTCTATGAACATCTAGAGCAGAGACTGGTTCATCTCACTCATCCTTGTATTCCCTGTATTTTGATGCAGCAGTGGAGGGGCTTGACACATCTATTAGAAATTATTAGATCATTGAAAATACTGCATCTTCTCATTAGATCAATATCAACCTCCTGGTGACAAACAGTTAGGAATTGTTCTATTAATACATACCAGGCAGTTAACATTCTAAGAATTTGCCTCACATTCATTCAATAGTTTCTAAGTACCGACTATGTGCTATTCATGGAGTGGGCTGACAAATAAAAAAAAAATGAATGAGACATACACATGAAAACCACAAGTATATTTTGTTCTACTAGCCAGTTATATAGAGGGCCACAAAGTAAAGGGTGGTCAAAGTTGCCTGCAGGAATAAGGATGAGATAAATATTCACTGCCTTGAATACCAAGCCAAATATTAGACCAAAAAATGAAATACATAAAAGTCGGCCGGACACGGTGGCTCACGCCTGTAATCCCAGCACTTTGGAAAGCCCAGGGGAGTGGATCACGAGGTCAGGAGATGGAGACCATCCTGGCCAACATGGTGAAACCCCTTCTCTACTAAAATACCAAAAAAAAAAAAAAAAAAAAAAAGGCCAGGTGTGGTGGCAGGCGCCTGTAGTCCCAGCTACTCAGGAGGCTGAGGCAGAGGAATTGCTTGAACCCAGGAGGCGGAGGTTGCAGTGGGCCGAGATTGCGCCACTGCACTCCAGCCCACACAACAGAGCGAGACTCCCTCTCAAAAAAAAGATAAAAGTCATTACTCTGTTTAAAGGTTACCTATCATCAGGTGCTGCTCCTTACTAAATTGTAAAAGAATCCATTATCTATGTGAATAGTTGTCTGGAATAATGCCACTAAATGCTAATCTAATACTGAATATTTCTCAATGGTGAGATTTTGGATGATTTAATGCATCTTTTCTGTGTATTTTTTTGTAGTATTTGAATTTATATAATGAGAATATTTTAAAGAAAGTGATACAATGAATTTATTGCTCTGAAAAATGAATACTTATGCAGTTTTAACAACAAAAAAAAGAATGCTATTAAATGGAACACATTTCGAAACTTAAACTGAAAAATTGTTGCATTGTAAATAAGATATATAAGAAATACCAAATAGGCACCAAGAAACTTAACTTCTACTCTTGGTCTGCATGAATGTTCTGAGAGACCTTGAATAAATCACCTAACCCTCTCTGGGCCTTTTTTTTTCAACTCAATGAAATGGAAATGAGAATAGTATCTCCCCTATCCACCCAACAAGGCTACTGAAAAAGCAAGGGAGTTAATAGATGTGAAAGTGCTCTAAAAAGAAAACAAAATCACTTTACACATATAAATAATATCTGTAGCTAGGATTACAAAATGTTTCTTGAATGATTCTTCACAAAGCAAAAAGACAGTATCTCTTTTATTATGTTTGTTTATTTCTGCTGAAGATAAAGCCATGTTCCTTACAAGGTTAAATTAAAAGCTAGAAGAATGCAATGAAAACCATTTCTCAGATAGACTTAAAAATCCAACTTTTTGGGATTCACTCATTAATCCAGTCAATATATATATATATATATGAGCATCAACCATAAATAAAACATTTTCATAAAACTCTATGTTAGGTATTATAAAATATTCAACAATATGTGAAATCGTCTATGCTTCAAATGAGTAGACTCAGAGAAATACTGATATGCATAGATACCTAGATGGGAAGGCAGATATATACATATACAAACACACATATTAAGTGATATTTTAAAATTAATAGTCATTTCACATATGATTTATGAATTTATAAACATCAATGAATGTATAAACATGAATAAAAAATACTGTAGCTCATTGAACAAAGCAGCAAGAGCCATAGGGTTCTTCAGTTCATAGCTGTAGCTACAAAAACAGAAATACAAAGTGTGTACAATTATTTTTTGCCATCAACCCTTTCAGCTATGCATAGAAAAGATTATTTTCAAATGACAAAACAGCAGTTAGAGGCCGGGTGCGGTGGCTCACGACTGTAATCCCAGCACTTTGGGAGGCCGAGGCGGGCAGATCACCTGAGGTCGGGAGTTCAAGACTAGCCTGGCCAACTTGGCAAAACCCCATCTCTACTAAAAATACAAAAATTAGCCAGGCGTGGTGGAGATGCCTGTAGTCCCAGCTACTCGGGAGGCTGAGGCAGGAGAATCACTTGAACCTGGGAAGTGGAGGTTGCAGTAAGCCAAGATCGCGCCACTGCACTCCAGCCTGGGTGGCAGAGTGAGACTCTGTCTCAAAAATAAAAATAAAAAATAAAAAATGCAATTAGGTATGTTAACACAGGTTGTGGGTGGGAGGAGAGTATTGAAAAATAGGTCTATTCCTTTTATAAGAAATACAAAGGCCCAGAGACTGAAAGAAAGAAAAGGGATTCTCCTATCCCCACAAGATCAAGTAACAGAGCAATTAAGAAATTTTCACTCATAATATGGATAATGAAACTCTCAAAATCCTTATTTGGTAAATATGCATAAAATTTCCAAGTTAGGAAAGAGTTGAGAAAAATTTTTAAATGTTCTATATTATGCAGTTAAAAATAAGTCAGGATCTCAGTGGGAAGATGTCTACACCAAATACAGTGCTTCTTGGAGTTAGTTATATTTGAATTAATTTCCATATCTCAATTTTTAACCACATTCATCAGTAATTCACTAAGCGTTATTTGAGGCTTACCGTTTATTTGGATCCTTTATCAAGAGCCCTGAAAGCAATGATTTTGCATCTGAAGAGAGTGTTCGAGGAAATTTAATGTCTTCCATTAATATTAATTCAAAAAGTTTCTCATGGTCCTGGTTGTAGAAAGGTAACCTCCCACACATCATTTCATACATGACAACCCCTAGGCCCCACCAGTCTACTGCTCGGCCATAGTCATTATCTTCTAACACCTAAAAGTGAAATCAGTAAGAAGATTAATTATTACATGTTAACTTTTAAAGCATTGTTCATAAAACATAAGATTTTTACATAAAA
Organism: Nomascus leucogenys; assembly: GCF_006542625.1. Lineage (NCBI taxonomy): Eukaryota > Metazoa > Chordata > Mammalia > Primates > Hylobatidae > Nomascus > Nomascus leucogenys. Next base: position 4,704,093 of record NC_044385.1, on the reverse strand, counting down.
ATGAATCTTAACTTTCAAAGCTTAGGTAGTCTATTCTGAGATCTTGACATTTAAACTGTGAAGCATCCTACAAAAAATACAAATCACATCAAATATGTGAAATATTCAATACATATCCAGAAATGGCCAGTGTACAAAAAAAGGGGCAGGTCGTACAAAAAAAAAATCCCAAGTACATGAATATACATAAGGATCAAATGAAAAACGTTAGCTAGCATATTTACATATTTTTTCTTAGGCCTACTGACTTTTTCATTCTGGTTCCACCCATGTGGACTTTAAGTAACAACTCAGAGCTAGGGTGTGCTGATTATAGAGCACATAACGTGCACTGCACATTCTTGCCTTAAGAAGAACTAAGTAATACAAATTAAACAGTGAAAGACAGTAGTAAACAAAGGCAATGTAATGGAGAAGTCTACAGGGCAAGACAACCATTAAAGTAAGTTTGAAAAACCTCTGGAGGCCCCTATATGTTTCAGCTCTTTCTGGAACTATTTAATAGACAAAGTGAATACAAAAGCTTATGGTATGAGCTGTAATAAACTTTGATAGCCACAGCTTTATACCTCACAACAAAAATTTCTGTTACAGCAAAAAAATGGACTTAATATCTGTGTGGTATATATCCTTAAAATTTTCCCAAAATATATTACATGCAAAATAAATGTAGTTAGAAATGATACAGAAGTGTCCGTTTGCCTATGCTGCAGCAACCTGTTCAAATGGGAACATGGTAACTTACCATTTGCCCCAGGAAAAATTTGGTTTTATCTTTTTATCAGATTTGTTCTTCATCCAATGGAATATTCCTCATCTATATGCAACTTTGAATATTTTATTTTAAAACTATATTTGATAATCTTAAAGCTTATTTTATTTGATCCTCTCGGCTTTGGAAAACCAGACCAGGAAAACCACATATATGAATTTATCAATTTAAAAACACTTATAACCGATTACAAAAGAGAACATTTGATAAGGACAAAGCAGTACTTGTGTTCCAAACTTTCTTGCTTCAAATTAAATATTTTCTGGAAGATTACTCTTACACGACTTTTATTTAAAATTTACCAATAATCTCACAGAATTACAGGTGATATTTTTGACAGTTACATTATGATTACCTAAAAATACTATGAAAGGCACTTTGGTAGGGTATTTAAAGACAAAGGATATAATTTATAAGAAAAAATATGTTACTTAAAAGATCTATTCAATAAGCATTTCTATTATGAGAAGATTTTTAATTCAATTATATCAATGTTTGTCTTACGGCTAAAAAACTGAAAACATCACTGGTAAGATATGAACACAAGTTTAGATCCTATGCTTTTCTAGAAATGTTTTGTAAATCACAAACTAATAAAAAAACATTTTCTGGAAGAACAACAAATTCTAGTTTTCATCATTAGCGCAAAGAATGTCATATTTTTACTTGTTTGAAATGAATAATTTGAGAACAAATAGAAAACAAAAAATAACCTAAAAAAGCAGAAGAAATTCTACTTCGAATTTACGTTAAAGGAAATGCTGCATGTATTATTTTAAAATACCACTGACTTTTGATGATTCAAGGATCTATCTCATGGCCGATTAGTACAATGCACTGTTTGTGGGCCTTTATCTAATTGACACAAGATTTTAACTAATAACAACCAAAAATTTAAATCTAAGTAAACTTTAACTGCATTCCTACAACACCAACACAACAGTGGCATATACAAAAAGGAGCCAAATGTGGTTTTTAACCTCTTTTTTTTTTTTTTTTTCATAAAACCATAAAAAGCATAAAAGCTGGATTAACTGCCTCCCGAACCCACATTTCACCAGCCGGGTTCTCATCCCCAGCTGGCAAAACTGGCAATCCTTTATTTTTGTTTAAATACCTGGTTTGCAGCCAGAAGGGAAAGTGAGTACATAAAAAAAGGGGGGTTTTATTTTTGAAGAGAAATAAGCAACTGAAAAATAAAACTGCATTGTAAAAAAATCTGTTTGATAAAATAAAATACATTTTATTTAGCTTTGTAAAATGAATATCGATTCCTAAAATAAGTGATTTTGCCTCTGAACATACGTGCCTTAATTGATCTACAGACACATAATGTTATAATTAGAACTGTTTGTCGTATCACTTTGTATTGAACAAAACTGATGTAACGTATTGTCTTCCTGACATGTAAACTTAACCAATGCTGAGGAGAAAACACCCTAACAACTAAAATCCCTCTTTACCTAAGAGACTTCACTATCAATTAGAAAGATTTTTGTCCAAATTTTATCTCCAAACAGCTATAAGATGAAACATACATAAATAATGATTACAGTATCCTACATGTGGATACATATGTTCCCACTATTCAAACAATATCCTTTCTCTTTCCTGAATCTAAATTATTTCAAAACACAATACTTTTAAATACTCTGGAAATCCCACAGTCAAATTAACCAATTCGAATCCAATAACCTCTTTCACATTATTTTAAGAAGACAATTTTTCTCGCTCTATTCAAAGCACTTATTATTCTATAAATACATAACATATAAAATTTACATTTTTTTAACTTAAGGACTGCAAATTCTTTCTGGCTACCTCTGATAATTTTTTTTCTAGCTAAAAGGCTAATTTATTTCATGGTTATTGTGAGGGCTGGCTGAAAGGTATGATAAACAGTGGTATAATGGACAGGTACAACAATGGTAGAGCATATTTCAACTTCATTAAAAGGTAATTTCTTATACAATTTGAATATAAATGCAGATCAAAATATGCTCCTGAAAAAATCCAGTGAAAGATTTATCTTGAAGAAATAAACTTCTGTCTCCTTTCCATAAAACCAACATTACTGACTTATAAATGAAACCCAAACTTTAAATAGGAAAGCAGACATTTGGTATTTCTTCTACCCCTACAGTCCTTTGTAACCACAGATGTAGTTGTATATTATACCTACCTTTAACACAAATGCCCAAACAGAGATGAAAGAGGAGATTTGGAACATCAAAAAAATGTAATTGTTAAAAAATGATGAGAGGTCACATCAAATGAAAACTTAAACAGAGCACAAACTCTGGAAAACAAGGCTTTATTTTTAATAGGAGCCAGAAATTGCTTTACTTTATGATACGATAAAACCTAAGACTCAAGGAGGTTACAGCAGATACAAATTAACATTAAATATCCTGGAAATATTTGATCAATATTTGATGAAGACAATTACATTTATAAAACAGCCATGTGAGTTAAAACACATTAGTTCTTGAATTGTTATTAATTTCAAAGAATGATACTGAATGATAAACTATATATTTTTAAATGATACTACCAATTCAAGTTACTAATGTAAACATTTATTTGGCTAATGGGCTTTTTCAAAACAAAAAAAATCTATTCATTCCAATATTCGTTTACCAGGAGGATTTACTAGGAGGTTAAAGGGACCCCTCTCTCAGCTTGCCCACCAGGCCACACAATGCACCCAAGGCAAGCAATTATAAAGAGGCTCTGTATGCCCTGGAGTGGCTTACTGCTCAATCAATAATCCTGACAGAACAGATGGGGGAAAAAATTAAACATCTAAACAAACTGTCTGCACACCTATGTTGTGAAAGTAAACTGTGAACTTGGATGAACCAATTTACCACTAATTCAAAAAAAAAAAAATGTTTTTTTCTGGTAGCCTTACATTTCAGGTAACTGATAGATGTGTGTTTTATACCTAAACATACATCTATATCATTTATCATTTAGGGGAGCCCTTCAGATATTCTTAACATCACAGGTATGGGCTAAGAAAAAAAGACCTATAAATCTTCTCATTCAGATTTTAAAGTAAACTGCAGCTTCAGGAAAAGTATCCATTTCCATACATAAGATTATAAATTCTACAGCTGCTTGGTATTTTCTACATAAATATATATTTTATAGCTATTTCTCAACTGCTTTAATAGTTCTTAAGTGACAGCAACTGTCAATGCCATTTGCTATGAATTAGAATGCTGTACGCTTTATGGCCACCTCTCCTAGCACACACAAATACTTGTACACAGTTAACATCGTATTTTCAAAAGCAAACTCTGGCTAGCACAGGAAAAATCCTTCGACAAGAGAAAGGCTAAATGGATACAATAATGATGATTAGCTCATACTTACACATATCTTCCAAGAGATTTCTATACTTCTTTTTTATTCTGAAGCAATAGACATTATGGGATTCCAAGAAACTGAGCCTTTATAACCCAAGTAACAATATCCATTGTAAAATACTATAGGTAATCACTAGTGTTTCCAGTTAGGGTTAGTTTTGTATACGTTCTCATGGTACAGAGAATTTAAAATTAAACTTTGTGCTTAAACTAGAATCACACCAAAGTACTGAATGCAAATATTCTGTTAAAGCCAAAAGACCATATAACATTGAAAAGAAGTTAGGGCAAAAAATAGCTACTTTAAGAACTGACAGACCTCTAAGTAAGTAAAAGATGCCACTTATAAACATTGAGAGGCGTTAATTCCATTTTAGTTCATATTTAAACAATGTCCAATTATGAGATAAAATGGAATGGCTTTTAATATTACCCAGAAAATCATATAAAATAGCAACATACTATAGAAAGAAATTAAATATATTCAACTAAATAGTAAGCCAACTCATATGAGAGAAGTTCTTAAATACGAATTCTAACTATAGAGCAGACAACTTCTATCTGAACTCATCCCTCTACTCCTTTAATGTTCCCTTTAATCATGGTGATGAGACCTTTTCTGAATTACCAGGAAGATGAAGGTTTTCAAAATTACCCCAGGTGGATAGATATCATGAATTATTAATAAGTAAATAAAATGTTAGGGCTGTCCACAATTTTAGAAAGGCTACTAAAACAACTCTTTCTTTTCACAAAAAGCATAGAGATTCTAAGACTAGTTTTACAATCTGCTGGAATATAGTAGAACTTTATGCAAAGACTAATCAGAATGTAACTACATGTGCTACTATTTTTACCTACAGATTAAATGTGCAAACATATGTAACTTTAGCCTCATTCATTTCTCTTCAGATCTCCTAAAAACAACATTGGCAGCACCCACGAAATGACATATTTTACATTTATTCTTTGTTGCATTTAAAATAAAGAAAATTCTGTTTAATACATTTCAAGCAAGTTAGCTTCTAACTATTTCCCACACCTACAACACTAGTCCACGCCCTGGCACCGCCTTTACTACCTTTTGTGGAAGTTAATATATATCTTTGATTTTTAATTTATATAGAATTTAATCTCCATTTGTACTATGAGCTAACACAATGACTGAGCAAATCTTTGCATCAAAATATTTATCAAAATATTCTCATCTATTTCAGCTATTTTAAAAATGTTACATTATATGCAAGATATTAAAGATAGGTTTCAAAGAAAAAATCAGGAAAATTTTGGCAAGCGAAATGTTTTCTAAGAATGGGGTTCTAAAAAACTAAAAAGAATGCATCAAATACTGCCCTTCAGCCACTGGAAAAACAAATCATTTTACATTTAGATGAAATAAAATTATATGCATTTTTCTCAATAGCAACCACAGCTAGATATTATATATTTCCGAACAATCAAGTCATTTTTTGCAATCTTTGTTAGTTCTAACTTGATTATCAAATAACTTTTATTTTTACACTATTACAGAAGTGCATTTCTCTAGGTTTCCAAAACCACCTTATTCAACCTTCCCCATCTGTCACCATCTGCTTCTTTTTAGCATGTACTTTTTGTGTGATCACATAAGCATGTGAAAAATAACTAACATTCAGATGATTATCTGCTGGTACATTTGAGGACTGGGCATAATAAAAGTGAACTGCCAAAATGCACTTAACACTTTTAATTTTGTTGGGTCTTGCATGTAAGCTACATTTGATTTTCAAACTGTTTTACAGTTGGAAAGTTGATCAGGTACTGCTAACTGAAGAGCAAAGCTGAGACTCTAAATAATTAGCACTGCATAAAATGGTTTGGATTCAATAGGAGCCAAATCAAATAATAAAATTTAACAGTAAGAGTTTATATGTGATTTCTAATTTCTTTTATAATTTCTAGGTGTGAAAATGCAGCACAGATTATAAAAACAAAATCCTCTCAAGATATCATATGGTCCATAATTTATTTCCTTCTAATGTACAAAAGAGCAAAAGTACATTCATTTAAAACTATACATGCAAATGCAGTTTTCAAAATGTAGCGCACTAAATGCATAGTGCATATGCCAGCTAGAACTGAACCACTGTAACCTGTTAAAAACACAAAACAAAACAAAAACTAGCCTTTTCTACATTAACAGTATTGTTAAATGCTTCCCAAGTTGGAAAACTGCATTGTAAGCTGCATTCTTCATCAAAAGAGATAAGAGAACAAATACCTTAAAAATATTCTTTTTTCAACAAATGGCATATTTATACTGTAAGTTTTATGTTTTCCTAATTTGCCATAAGAAACAAATTAAGTTCACTTAAAACTTAAGTTTATTTTAAAACCTGCCATGTATCTGACATTGGACATTTAATAAACTGGCTTTAAACTGATTTCTAACACTCTTTGTGAAATATCTTCAAAATACCCTTCACCTGTCTTTATACCAGATTAAAACAACGTAAAAGGTGAAGGAACACTACTGCTAGATGAAGTACAGGTTGCAGCAAGATTCCTACATAGTGAGTAAACAAATCTTCTGTAAAGACAGAAGGGAAAATGTTGACAGTGAGTCATTCATAAGAGAAGCAGTAGTCAAGAATGTATTACAGATTTGATACACAACTACTACTTCTAGTACTGTCACGAAAAGCCCAGCATTAATAATGGTAATGTACTAGAAATTTCAAGGTCCAAAAAAAGTGAGAGACACCATCTGAGGTAAAACGAAGAGGCTGGCTTCAGCTCCTGCCAATCCCTCCCTAACACTGACCATGTAAATCTGATCACAGTAGCGCCTTGCTCTCAATTCACAAGTGATTTTCCCTAGCCCACAGGATCAAATCTAAAACTCTGTTACATTTCAATCCCTATCTGTGTGTCCAGCCTCCTCTCTTCCTGCTTCCCCTTTTCCACTGCCGGACCCTCCCTGCAGGCTTAAGCACTTTTCCTTTTCCTTCCACTCCACTGTATGGAACTAGTAAAGCAGTTATTTTCTTGCACAGTACTAATTGTTTTCCGTATCTTATCACCTTAGTAAACAGCAAGCCACTTGAGGGCAAAAAACATTTTCTAACATCGTTGTATTCCCAGTACCTAATGTAATGCCTGATACTTAATAAATATTCAATAAATAATTCTTTGATGAATGAATGAGTGTCCTTCAGTAAAATGGTCCACGCTGAAGACCAGAATAAAGGAATTAAATTCTTATTTTTTTAAGGGTAAACACAGTCAAAGTTTAAAAATGCAGTATGTGACACAACATTTAAAATATAAAAGTTACAATTTCATAAGTTGTTTCAAGATTTCTCATAAATAATAACAACAATAATCACTCTTCCCTATAAAAACATGGTGTCTAGATTTGAATTATGAATCAATATGTATCCACCAAGGATGGGTATATAAACTGTTTTTAAAGACCAGACTTTTGAAGTATTAAAAAAGGTATACAGAAATGTTTTCTTGTCTTTAAAGAGAAACTGATAATTTTGTGGGAACTATAAACTTTCCATTCCGAAACAAGTGGACTCTTCTTGCATTAAATTCTTAATTTGTTCTTCAGTTGATGACATTGCATAGGAAATAATATCTTTGTTTCTCAGATCATCTGCTTCTTAAATGATATGTATTCATCTTCTTCAGAAATAATTTACCCTAATTGTGACACAACTAATTTTGTTATTCTAAATATGGTGTATCTTCTTCCATAGCAAATTTATAGCAGGGGTAACTGAACTCCAGAGAAACAAATAATTTTTTGTGACATTTATAAAAACAATTCTATTCTAGAAAATTTTTTATTTGAATAAACAAGAAACAGTGTTACTAAAGTTTTACCTAATTCAACCACAAAAATAGAGAATTCTAAACTACAAATTTTTAAAGAGAGAAAATTATATTTTTGGCAAGAAAATAACAGTAGGAAATTTATTGTATCTTAAATAGTAGCACTTCTTTACAATAACTTAATATTGTTGAAATGTAAATTTAATCCCTAGTTGAAAAGAACTATTAGAATAATAGACCAGCATGAGTTACTTTATGTATAAGGAATGCTAGTATCATTAGGGATTTATTTTACTTCCTAATTTCTTTTGATTACCTTTTCCTGTTGGGCATTTATAAAGCATTCATTTAAAAATTACAATTATTTATATTTGTAAGTGGTCTTCAAATTAGGATTTTGAAGGCCAGGACGTATGTAGTGTAAAAAGTAAAAGTGGGCTTTATAGTCAGACACACTAATTAGAACCTTCATTACACTTCTACCACCTCTTAGTTGTGTACAGATAACATTTAAATATTCTGATCTTATGTTCCCTCACCTTTAAAAAAATTGTATTTGCTATCTATCATCAAAGATTATTCCAAATGTTAAATTATTATTAATGTAATACACTTACACAGCATGTGGCACACAGTAGATGCTCATTAAATAGTTACCCTCACACATCACATATTAACACCTCCCTATTTGCCTATAGCCACAATAACTGTATTGGAGTTTGAGGGGAAATGGAGCACCAGCTGCTCTCTTTGGAAAGCTCTTCCCTTTTGCCTTTGCAATAGGTACCATCACTTTCCATCAACCATCACTTTCCCTGAACATAGTATCTGTGAAAGATGTTATTTTTCAAAGATGGCTGTGGCAGTATCTCCCATCTCACATGCTCTTCTGTAATGTAAAGGTGTGGTCTCTGTCTCTACCACTTAAACCTGTGCAGGCTTACAACTGCTTCAGGGAGTAAGGGTATGACAGAAATGACGTGTGACTTCTGAAAACAGGCCATAAAAGAAGATGCATAAACAAATGTTCATAGCAGCAGCATTATTCATAGTAGCCAAAAAATGGATGCAACCCAAGGTACATCAGCTGCTGAACAAATAAACAAAATGTGGTATATCCATACAAGGGAATATTATCCAGCCATAAAAAGGAATGAAATAAGTATAACATGCTAAAACAGGGAGGAACACTGAATTTTATGTTAAGTGAAAGAAGCCAGTCACAGAAGACTCCATACTCTATGATTCCATTTGTATGAAATGTCTACAATATGTAAATCTATAAAGACAAAAAGCACATCAGTGGTTGTCTATGGGGGAAGGAAGAATAAAGAGCTAACGGGTATGGGGTTTCTTGCTGGAGTGATGAAAATATTCTGGAATTGGACAGCAGTGATAGTTGTACAACTCTGTGAACATACTAAAAATCACCAAAGTGTGTATTTTAAAAGAGTAAGTTTTATGGCATATGAATTGTACTCCAATTATAAAAATATCTGTGAAATCAAGTTTTTAAAAAGTTAATAGTCTTGGTGGTTTACTAGGTGGAAACAAAGGTACCATGCAGCTTCTAACGTGTTCCCTAGGACATTTGCTTTTAGGGCTCAGAGCCAAAGAAGTCTGACTGCATTGAAATTGTCATTATGAGGAAGTCCAGACCCATGGAGAGAAGGGCTACATATAAGTGCTCCTGCCAACAGCCCAAATAAGGTACCAGTGGACAGCCAGCAGAACTGTCAGACTTGTGAGTGAAGATGCTTCCTGATGACTCTAGTCTCCAGCCATAGAATCATGCTCTCACTGTAAAGTCTTTCAAGCTGAGACCTCATACATAGTGGAGCATAAACTAGCTATCCTTGCTATGCCCATCTGCATTCCTGATTCAGAAAATCCATTATTTTATATAAAATGGTTGTTTTCCACTGCTAAGTATTAGGGTGGTTTGTTACACAGCATTAGTAACTGGAACACCATCTACAGCCACACCACACCATTTAATCTTGCTTTTTTTTTTGTTTATGAAACTTAAGACATTATGTTATTTATTTATTTTTATTCTGTCTCCCTCTACTGAAAGTTAAGTTCCCTGAGACTAGGATCCTCTTCTGTCTTGCGCCTGTAACCACATCATCCAGAAAAGTACCTGATATACAGCAGATACAGAATAAATATTTGTTGAATAAACAAATTAATAAATTATTGTGGAACCCTTAGCACAGGGAAGTTACCAGTTTGGAGCTTCCTTTGACATAAATTCCAAAACGTAGCTACTGTCATTTCAATAATTTTCCCAATAAAATAATTTTAAATAAACCCACAATACTATAAATTAAAAATCACTGTTGTTTCTAAGGAAAGTCCAAGATGGTTTATAAATGTAAATACTCTTGCTGAAATCAATTATTCTATTTTAATAAATGAATCAAAATGGGTATAGCCAAGATAAAATGGATATGGCCAAGAAATAAAAATTGATTTAACTGACTTTAGTACCTTTGTGCTTATAGTTTATAAAATTTAATTTCAGTATATTCTTGAACCTACAATATCCTATTATAACAAATTAAGAGCCAAAAAATATTGATTCAGGTTGAAATATAGATAAGAGTAGTAGGTACTACAGTTAACTTTTAATGCTTAAATGGTTTACTTTGCAAAACATTATGTCAATGTTACTTTCCTATTAATGGAACCGAAGCCTACCTCTGGTGCCAGATATTCTGGAGTGCCACAGAATGTCTTCATGGTGGCTGCATCTGTGATCCCTTCTTTGCAAAGTCCAAAATCTGTAATTTTTATGTGGCCATCTTTATCCAGCATTAGATTCTCCAACTGTGTATTAAGAAAAATGACATAATTTGTTCTATAGTCTTCAACAACAGGAAAATACCATTTTGAAAAACTACTGAATGCTGAGTATTTTGGAAACATGACATAGTTGTAGCTAATAGAACGTTCAGTACTTACAAACTCTTGCTTCACGTGTAAAAAGAAACATGTTTTATAAAATATTTCATGATGATAAAATTATTTTTAAACCGATGGGAATGAGTGATATAGCTTTAAGAGCCATTATTTTGTAAGTTCTGAAAATTAAAGCCTAATCAACTTTTCAAAGCAAACACAATCCTCTTTTTTAAAAAAAGAAAATGTGATCTAAACAATCCCAAAGAGATGAGCATCTTCTTCTAGATATATACAGATGGTTTTCAACAATTTCTCCTGGGAATCTATTGCTATTATAAAATATTCACTTACAGAAATGTTTTTGGTGGTGCTTGTAAATCAAACCTAAATCTTATTTTGTAAGGTAAGGCGATATCCTCTTTTGCAGTTCTTTGTAATAAAGAAATACCAACCCTTTTAAACATAAAAAGAAAAAGAATATCAAAGTCAAACAGTCACCAGTTAATAAAAATATATAGCATAAATGTTATAAAGTTGGACTCTCTTTGAACCCATTAATTCAAAACACCAAAGAAAATCTTAAAGATTTAACCAAGTAACAGGATCATGTGCCTCAAGCAGAAAATTATGAAATGTAAGACAGGAGGAATTTGTGCAAAGTCAACACAATTAGAAATAACAATGTAACCAGCCAGTTCCCCTCCAGCTAATTTGAACCTAAGATCATGATTATCATCAAACAAAGATACAGATGAGTTCTGAGTTGTGATCATACAGCTTTATGTATTCAGGGCCCACAAAACTTTGCCTAGTCATGTAGACACAACCTAAAGGTATTTCTTCTGTCATACTGAAAAAATACACAAAATGTGAAAAGTATATTAACAGGATAAATGATAGTTAACTTTTATTTAAGGAATAGATTCTTATTCTACTCCTTAATGTGATGACATTTGAAAGAATGTACCTGGACTCTGAAGTTAATATCAAATTTAAAACAGATCTCCACTTAAGAACATAAACAGATATCAGTCATATAAAATATGTTATCATACTCTCTGCCATATTGTCAAATGTCTTATAAACTAGACACTAAATACAGTTAGGCAAGTTGTGTTCACTGAAGCAAAGATCAGAAAAGACAAAAGTCCTTTTGTTTTTTTTTTTTTTTTTTTGAGACAGAGTCTCGCTGTCGCCCAGGCTGGAGTGCAGTGGTGCAATCTCAGCTCACTGCAGGCTCCGCCCCCCAGGGTTCACGCCATTCTCCTGCCTCAGCCTCCCTTTTTTATAGTACTTCAATGTGCCATCTAACTAAACCAAACGCTTGATATACATTTCATGTATAGCATATCTCACAGAGGTAAGTCTGGCTTCAATTTTTTTCTACAGAAAGCTGAATGAACCAATAAAATATACTGCTGAACCTTAAAAAAAAATTTTTCTTTGAGACAGAGTCTCACTCTGCCACCCAAACTGGAGTGCAGTGGTGCAATCACAGCTCACCACAACCTCTGCCTCGGAGGCTCAAGCCACCTCAGCCTCCTGAATGGCTGGGAACATGGGCACATGCCACCATGCCTGGCTAATTTCTTAATTTTTTATAGTGACGAGGTCTCACTTTGCTGCCCAAGTTGGTCTCGACCTCCTGGGTTCAAGCAATCCACCCATCTCAGCCTCTCAAAGTTCTGGTATTACAGACATGAGCCACCATGCCCGACCAAATCAAATTTTTTTATTTTATCCAAACTCAGTTATCTTGCATCTTCCTGTTTCTCCACCAGCCAGAACCTAGAAACCAAGCCCAGTTTGCACAAATGACAATAAGTCTTGTATATTGAAACCAGTCAGAAACATCAAGAGTCTTCAACTCTCCTATTTTCTCTTTCTGCCTTGGTCTGTCTCTTCTCAGCCTCTGGTTTCTCTCTTTTTTCCACCTCTTTCAAACAACCTCTCTTCTTCCTCCCTCCCACTTTGCCATAATGAGAAACGTTAAGTATATACTAAAGCTTCTGTTGTTTTACTGAACAAAAATGTATATGCCCCGTTATTAATTTTTAAAAATATGCTTAATATATAAATATAATATATAAAATGCTGAAGATCTTTAGTGAATACTCTTTTACTAATATAATACATTAACAATTCTTGTAAAAATTCCAAACAATACATAATATTGAACAAAATGTGAATGTACTTTCTACATCATTCCATTCCCATCTAGTTTGGTGTGTAATGTGCCAATACTCCTCACTTGCTTGGTATGCATGGGAAAGTCTTCATGGAAACACGACAGACAGGATGCACTATTTCTCCACATTTTGACAAAGCTATTTTTGAAGTGGCTGGATACGGAAAAACCAAAATGTATAAATACTGCTTTTTAATACCAAGCTCTGTGTGTATGTATGTGTGTGTAAAATTCTGACTTGCATCTAATTCTGTAACCTCGTATCTCATCTCTGAGCCTCAGATCATGGTTGTGAGATGAAGAATGAAATGAGATGCAAGGATAGGTTTGGGTAAGGAATAGGTTGAGGGTGACCAACTCCCAGTTTGCCCAGAACTGAGGGGTTTCTCAGAATGCAGGACGTGTAAGTGCTATAACTAGGCAGTCCTGGGCAAACCAAGACAGCTGGTTACCCTACTTGTTTTATAAATTAGCTTTTAAAAAAATTACAATGCTATAGTAAGAAATAAGATAAGCCTAAGGGATGATTGAGAGACACGGGGTAAGGGTCATGGCCATGGGGAATGGTAGCATAGTGCCTGGGAGGCAGTAGAAAGCAAAATGGATAAGACTATGGGTTCAAGTCAGAGGGTTCATATTAAAATTTGAGCTTTATCCCTTATTCACTGTGTGACCTTGGGCATATTATTAATTTCTACGTGCTTCAATTTCATCTATAAAACAAAAGTAAATAACAGTAACAATCTCAAAACAATGATAGTTTTGAGAATTAAATGAGATGCTAAATGCAAACTTAACATACCATAAGAATTGAATAAATGAACTGATCTTTTCTTAAAACATGAAGAGTTTAAAGGCTTATTTGTAAATTGTCATGATGTGGGCTCTTCTAAACAACACTGTATTTTAAAGAAAAGAACAAAGTTCAAGAGTGGAACCCTATAAAACATTTCTGTTGGCTCAATGACTGCATTAAAAATACTTTTCAACATGCAATAATTTAAGTAACAAAACACAGGCTAGGCACAGTGGCTCATGCCTGTAATCCCAACAATTTGAGAGGCTGAGGCAGGCAGATCGCTTGAGCTCAGGAGTTCGAGACCAGCCTGGGCAACATGGTGAAACCCTGTCTCTACCAATACAAAAAATTAGCTGTGCGTGGTGGTATGCGCTTGTGGTGCCAGCTACTCTGGAGGCTGAAGCGGGAGGGTTACTTGAGCCCGAGGTGTGTGGGGAGGTTGTAATGTGCAGAGATGGTGCCACTGCACTCCAGCCTGGGTGACAGAGTGAAATCCTGTCTCAAAAAAACAAAACACAAATATTTTATAATTTTCTTTTTTTTTTTTTGAGACAGGGTCTCGCTCTGTTGCCTAGGCTGGAGTACAGTGGCACAATCACAGCTCACTGCAGCCTCAACCTCCCAGGCTCAATTGATCCTCCCACCTCAGCCTCCTAAGTACACAGGCGTGCACCACTACCACGCCCTGCTAGTTTTTGTTTGTTTCTTCCTTCCTTTTTTTTTTTTTTTTTTTTAAGAGATGGTATTTTGCCATGTTGCCCAGGCTGGTCCCGAACTCCTGGGTTCAAACAGTCCGCCTACCTCTGCCTCCCAAAGTGCTGGCTTGGGCTACTGTGCCCAGCCTCATAATTCCCCAGTTATTTTGAAGTAGTATCCACATTCTTCTATCAATTACTTTGTCTTCTCTGACCATCCTAAAACGTCATTTTGCTGAGCATGAATGACTAAAACTTGTCCACCAAAAGTATTAGCTTAAAAAATAATATCCCCAAATCTAATCTTGTATAAAGATAAATCAGGAGATAATAAAATGTCCAGTTCTGTTTTACAATACAGATAATTTTACTCAGGATGCATTAACAGAGTTTCTGTAAAATACAAGAACCATTAGTAGGGTGATTTGTAAACCTGCAGAATGCACAGAAACACCTGTAAGTCTTTCCAAAGCGTATCAATGGCCTAGATATATCAATAACATCTGGAAATCACTGTCTTGGTTCATTTAACACTAACATAATGTAAGTAGTATCTCCATTATTTACAGTAGTCATACATTTTTAGGAATCTTTCTACTGTGTAAAGGAGGAAGAAAAATATTTACAAATGATCTTTCTTTAGTCTTCTCTTCTAAATCTCTTTCCTTCTTCCTTTTGTTAGCCATACAATATGTAATGCATATTGTCACTGACTGCTTAGGTACTCTAAATTTAAGAAACTTTACATGCATCTGTTTGATATTCACAGCCAATCTTAGTTTCCAAGATGGAGAGTAGGGCAGCATGCTTATGCTTAATGGATGCATCCACTAACAAAAGTAGTGATGAAGTCAAATACGAAGTCATAAGAAACAAGATTGTATATTAAAAATCTAAGTCATGCTTACTATTTCTATCAGAGGGTTGTTATCTAAAAGGTGCTTTTGAGGAGAGAAAAAAAAAACTAGACATAATACGTCATAGAATTTCCACCAAAAAAAGGACAACATTTTTTGCCTAGCTGAAGTGGACAGGCATTATTTGACAGAGGGTCTTGATTCAGTGTGTATATGAAGAAACGGTAGATTTTAAAATATTTATTCCTGTGCTTAGTGGGCACAAAATTGTAACAAAAATTACTATGCTTCCTCCTGTTCTTGCTGATGGCTAGCATAAAATTAAACTTTAAAAATCCTAGCTGTCTTTAATACAGTGCTTCCCAACCTTTTACATTTCACAGTAAAATAACAATTGAAAGTTGTGGGGCATACCAGGTTCACTGGACAAGATGCTTGAAACCAGAACTCACTGGCCTGGAAGCTTCTCTGAACACTTTGCAGGCCGAGGCATGGTTGTAACCTGTTTGTAGCACCCAGTCTGAGAAGCTATGCTTGAATGTAGGCCAGACTAAATATTCGAAAGTTAAAAAACACCATATATATGGTATCATTTTAATTAAATGACTGACATTGTGATTAAACAAAGGAATGAAAATAGCAGTTCCTAAGGGCTCCGATGACTACTGCAGCAATAGCAATAAACAATTCCTGTCACTCACTCTTACACCACATTTTAGCCCACATACATCAAACTCAGTTTTAGGCACCAAGACTCACTCAGGCCCAAGAAGGTAGTAAGGAATTCCTACTCTGCACATTGCAGGTTTAAGTTTACGGGCATCCAGTGCCAACATGTCACAAGCTGACCTGCAGAAACTGAATGGCCATGAAATGAGGAAAGTGTGCTGAAATCCCGAAAGAAAAACGTTTCTTCACTTCAACCTCTTAATCCAGAAAAGGACTCATCATGTAAATAGACCCCAAATAGGTTGCCAGGTTATTTACAAATTTATTACGAATAAGGAACATAGTCCAATACTAGTACAATTTGATTTTAGAAGTGGAAGGAATGAAGAGCAGTGGCTTAAGATTTCTATATAGGAGGAAATCCAGTGACCATCTGGTTAGAAGTGGGAGCTGGGGAGTATCTTGAGACTCAGCAAGCGAAGCAAGCATGCTTTCCCCACTCAAACTGCATTTATTTGAGGTGAACATCAGGGAGCTGAGGAGGACGAGGAGGGCTATGATAAAACTCTCTGAAGCCACCCCTTCGTGCCATTACTGAGTGTTAGAAAGTATCTAAATTTATCTGATGCTTTCTCATATTAATACTATAAATGGTTAACTATTCTCACATTAGGTGGAAAACAAGATTAGGTGTTCTACAAATAGGAAATAGCAACAACTTAAGTATTATTTTCTCCCCTAAACTAGCAAGAAATTAATTCTTAATGAATTCCAATATAGTTATATTCACCTTTGCAAATGTCCCTGTTCAGCCTATGCTGTGCTTAGATGGCCACAGTCATTGGTTGTATTTGTAAAATAAGAGCTAAGTAGAAAAGAAGATTTCAACATATAATTTGTGCCACTGAAGAAGTCTTTGAAGAGATTTCTTCAAATTTTTGGGCAATCATGAAGCAACAGCAGTTTTCCTTAAGTAATCACAAGGAATTTGGGTCCTTAATAAAAATAAAACTTCATTACATGATGTGTATTGACAAATTAAATGAACTTACTTTCTAAAGTACAACAAAGGTTTCAACAATTTTTCTGTTGCTATAAACACTAATTTATTAGGAAACAGGAACTGATAAAAATATCTTCAGTTAACCTGCACATAAAAGAAGGCTCTGCCTCCAATGTGAATGAGACAGCGGCAAACGGGTATGGATTTACTTGAGAAGTGCTGCTACTGTAGGCATAGCAATTGGATTTGCATTTGAACAAAGTCAAAGTTATTAGTAATGAGAACAGAGACAAATCTGAGACTGATCAAAGTGGGTAACTAAATCAGTTCGTGATAATGTTCTTTAATACATCTGGTATAAATATATTTGAAACACTCATTCTCTTACCTTCTGCAGTTTAATTTGAAGTTTAGGCTTACAAAGATTTCCCAAAGTTAATCCAATGTATCCCCCCTCTATAATTTCATTTCAACTCTAGAAGTCAGAATGATATAGTAACAAGAACATTCAATAAGAAGCTAGGATTATGAGTTCCAAAAATCCTGACTGCTATCAACTCAGGTCATTACTTTTAGTAAGTCATTTACTAGGCTTCTAGGTTTGAAGGAGATCACCTATAAATTAAAGACCAGCTCGAAATTTCTGTGATCTTACTTAAAATATGTCATTGTATTATAAATAATCCTGTTACCATGGATACAAGTAACATTTGTGTAAGTTTTGGATGTTTGATTTCTTATGTTACGTGGATTTTTCTAGGTGTACCTTTACAGTTTCTGTCCTATGCTAAATATATACTTAGATCTTTAAGTTAAGGCTATATTTTTTAAGAAATAAACTCAGGGAGCAGAGACCACTTAATTTTCTAGTAAACTTGGTGAACTGTGCATGTGGTAACTAATTGACTGATATTCATATATAAAGTAGGTACTTTATTTTGCAGTTTGACAAATTTAGTCTAATTCCATCATCAGAAAGAATGGGGCAGTGGAACTCACTTAATGAGCTTCAGTATACCAATATGTTGGCTGGGCATGGTGGCTCATGCCTGTAATCCCAGCACTTTAGAAGGTCGAGGCCGGCGGGTCACGAGGTCAGGAGATTGAGACTATCCTGGCCAACTCCGTGAAACCCTGTCTCTACTAAAAATACAAAAATCACCTGGGCGTGGTGGCACATGCCTGTAATCCCAGCTACTCAGGAGGCTGAGGCAGGAGAATCACCAGAACCAGGGAGTTGGAGGTTGCAGTGAGCCAAGATGGCACCACTGCACTCCAGCCTGGCGACAGAGCGAGACTCCATCTCAAAAAACACACACACACACACACACACACACACACACACACACACACACCCAATATGTTGATTCATTTGATGAGAAATGATTAAAGAAGAAAAACTGACCAAGACCATAATCAATACTGCAATCAAATGAATATTCTTTTCTTTAGCAGTCTTTAAGCTAATAATTCAATCTTTTGAATTTAAGCTTTCTGGATGTTACCTATTACTTCAAAATTGTTCTAATTTCCTTAAATCTAAGCCTCCATGTTTTTATCGTTCCCCTTTTCACCCCTACAAATAGGATTCATAAAACATGTAGTGGGAATGCGAGAAGTGGACTCAGGAAGAGCAGAGCTAACTACTTCTAAGTATATTTGGAAAGTTAACACATATTTTGTCATGCCACATAACTAATTCCTTTAAAGAAATTGATATTTAAGCCATTTAGACAGTATAGGATTATCTGGCCATGCAGATACATGAATGCTGAATTCTGCCATATTCCTAGTTATAAAGAGATTCAGGCTAAATACAATCAAACTATTAATTTGTATTAATCTTTAGCCCATTTTGGCACTTAAACAGTTGGTCATCTCTGATCTAGATGTTTTATAGGTACATAGTTCAGTTTTTCCTATATACAACATCTTATAGCTTCTATATACCTCATTTCAAACAAAACAGAATTTCATAAAAGCCTCATGTAACTTGTTTCTACCAATCATTGTGTTACATGAAATAGTATTTGATCAATAAGGCAATTCTGTGTCAAATTTTATACACAATTTGCTTCTTACAAAAGTAAGACTAACATCTAGAATTTATTCAAAATGTGTCGTGGTACAAATTCCTTTAATGTCGCCAACCTAATTCATAACGCTGTCAAGAGAATTACTATTACCTTGTATGAGTTACTCCTGGGATCAACAAATGACAACCTGTGGACTAAATTGAGCCCATCGCCTATTTTGTTTACTGGAACATAGCCAAACATATTCATTTACATACTATCTGAGGCTGCTTTTACCCTACAATGATGGAGTTGAGTAGTTTACAAAAGAGACTATATGAACAGCAAAGCCTAAATTACTGTCTGCCCTTTACAGAAAGTTTGCCAACCCTGAGCTATCCTAAGGGTCTCATCATAATGAACTTAGAGCAGTCAAGCCACTATTACCAACGGAACAAATAGAGTGCTTTCATAAATAAAGCACGAGGCACATTAATACATGGTTATTATATTAAAATGCTTCCGGTATTTAAAACCACCCAAAGTTAATGCTAAAATCAAAATGAGTACGTTCCTTCCAATAGTCTTACTATGTTTCTTCATAAAACATTTCTGTAAACATAATAAAACTTGTTTTAAATGTAACTTGTGAAGTTATTTGACTTAATCACGTTTAACATTTTTATTTGATCCAAGCAGTCGAGCAGAAATCACTTTGCAAATCAAAAACCCACACATAAATCAACTACATACATGTTAGTGAATAAAATTTCCTTCAAATGTAGTGAACTAAATTTTTCAAACATAGGGCTTTTTTCCCAACTAAATCTGCTTTTCTCAAAACTGTATAACTTTGTAATTACTTTATGTTTGTCCCTATAGTCTCTGCAAAAACAAATTTTGATTACTTTTTTTTTTTTTTTTTTTACCTTGAGATCACGGTACACAATCTTTCCGGAATGTAGATAGTCCAAGGCAGAGACAATTTCTGCACCATAGAAACGTGTGCGGTCCTCAGAGAACACCCGCTCTCTCGACAAATGGAAAAACAGCTGCAGGGTAAACAGCAGGGACAGGATTGTAATAATTACTGATTTAGTGGGGGAAATTAACACAAACATAAAACACCTCTCATCACCATATTGTGATGATAGATAGTGTACTCTCAGTGGACACTGAACACTCTTAGACAGCAGCTGGCTTATCTTTTCCAGGTTTCCAAGGGGAAACTGCGAGCTGTTAAATCAGCGTTTTAATCAATATACCAATCTTGTTTAAGGCATTCCGCTTGCTATCCATTTAACCTTCAGTTACCAGAGGAAAAAAGTATGCATCATCAGATTGCAATTTCCCCCTCACTATACTGTTGCTTCACTCTTCAAGGATTAGGTATTGAGACATTACTAAAATAAATGAACACAAGCATAGATATATTTTCTACTTAATTATTTGATTTCAAAGACAAGACAGTCAATTTGCTGAAACTGATTTACACGAACTTGTTATATTCTACAATTTTTGATTCATCATGATATCTCTAGAAATATTTTCAAAGTAGAAGTCAAATTATTATTGAATTCTATGGTGAGAAACTTTAAGGTTTTACGTTTTTAATTTATTTTAGTAACGCCCAAAATGAACTGAGAAACATCCATTATTCCCATCGCAGTTCTCAATGTATATTCTATTTTCAATAATAATTAGCTACAATGCCAGTCCTTTCTCATATAATCACTTAAAACTATAAGCCCATAAATTTCCTAGTCAACCACTTAAAACACATACCATTCGACAGTCAACATTCACTGGGTGCTTACTGTGACCAAGCACCCAGCTCTCCAATAGGCCATTTCTTCATTAAAGAAACTACAAATATTATCTCTCAATTGGACAACATACATGAAGAAAGAGCAGGTTTCAGGCACTGTGAATTGACTATCAGTCTTTGTTGTTGAAACATGCTTAGAACAATGAAAGATTGTTCACAGTGCTGAGTATATTGCCAGGTATCGTGGTTATTAATAGATATACAATACATGTCTGTGAAAAAAATGAACCAATCAGCCAATGTACCCTTGACTGCAAGATCAGAAATTATTCCCTTACATGGATCATTGACTCGTAATGTTTCTACAAAATTGGTGAAAATGATGGTTAAGATTTGTTCTGCAAACACCAAAGTCATTATTTCAAGTAAATAAAACAGGCTCCCTACAAATTCATTCTTCCTCATTCCCATCCCCACCTTTGCTTAACAGAATATTATAAGATAAGCTTTATGCATGACCCATTGGCACAGTAAACAGACAGAGAAAATATCACCTATAGCCCCAAAAAGTGTAGCACAACAATAATTACATTAAAACTAAAATATTTTGCAGTCTCTGAACTTTAATGCTTCCTATTATATTACTGTATTTTATCAAATCTCGTATGCTACCAATTGGGACTGCATCATCATTTTATAAAACACCAAGGAAAAAAAGGTTGTCAGTTAAAACTACAACACATGATCTATTCTAAAAGGCATTCTGATTACAGAAATGTTAAGTATGTCTTCCAAATAATCAAATACAGTATGTGAAAAGTCAAGTCATTTATACAATTACTCAGGGATATTTTAAAAAATTCATTCATTTCATATAGTTAGATATATATTATCAATGTATTACCAGCCTAACAAGGATAGAAAGTAGAAGGAACCACATTTTCCAGGTTAAAATAATTTCTGCCATGCAAGATACCACTAACTTTGATGAAAAGATCGTGTGATCTCTATGTGGAGTTGCGGTAGTCTTCTAATGAGATGAAAATAGTGATTAAGTTTCTAAACTTTCTTAAAAGAATGTCAAGCCTACTACCCACTCATTTAACTTTACAAAAAATATGGATCCTCCCTAAATCAATATAATATATGCAAGATTCTAGATCTTTATTTAGACTGTGTATCTTCAATGTGTCTGCCAGCCAATTTCTATAAATGTATCAGCTAAAAATTATATTTAAGGGAAAGAATTTACTTCTCAGTCTGCTATCTGATGTGTACCCTTACTACTTTATGGAACTTATTCTTGTTAAGATAACCAACAACCCCTTAATCGCCAAATCCAATAATCTATTTACGGTCTGCACTGCTTCTTCCAATTTTGAAGCTTAGGACATCACCTACTGCCCTCTTTCTTGAAACATATTTCTGGGCTTTGGTAATACGACTCTCTCCTGATTTGCCTCCTAACTCTCTGGCTAATCCTTCTCAGTTTCTACTTTGGCTCTGAACCAACTTTTCAATTCAGCATTCATTTAGTGAGTATCAATTATTTTAAAGTCACTGCTGGGCACTGGCGAAGAAAAAGAGGGAATACAATGATAAGACAGAATCTCTTATGTTTACAAGCATTGATTGTGGTAACATTCTCATGAGTATACACTTAACTCCAAACCCATCAAGTTGTTCCTATTAAATATATACAGCATTCTGTATATCAATCATAACTCAATAAAGTGGTTTAAACAAAAGACATAATTCCTGCCATTAAGCAATATGAATGAAGAGGACACAGGTATTGATTTTTAAAAAAAGAGGGTTGTGATAAATTTTATAACTGAGATATTAAAAGCACTTTGAAGGCAAAGAGGGATTAATCTGTGCTGGCATCATGTAAGGAGACTTCATAGGTAAGAAAAAACTTTACCTAAGTTTTGAAGAATGGGTTTTTCATAATGGAAAATTTAAGGGAAAAATCTCCAAAAAAGTACTACTCAAGTTTTATCCATTTGTATTTCCAACACAGCCTAGGACAGTACCTGCACATAGTAGGTGATTAATAAAACTTTAGAAAGCATTAATACTAAAGAGGAAATGGCAAGAAAACACATGTAGGGACACATGTAGCCAAAAAATAATATACAATCAGAGAAATAATAGGACTTCTGGAAAAAAAAAGATGAGATCAGATTGGTGAGGATCTTTACTAACATGATATGAGCATGAATTTTTTTTCTGTAGATAATAAGTATGAAAGAATTTTAGGTTAAAAATTAGCATAATTTGGTTCCACATATGCAAATCAATGAATGTAATTCATAATATAAACAGAACTAAACACAAAAACCACATGATTATCTCAATAGACACAGAAAAGGCCTTCAAAAAAATTCAACATCGCTTCATGTTAAAAATTCTCAATAAACTAGATATTGAAGGAACATACATCAAAATAATAAAAGCTATTTATGACAAACCCACAGCAAATATCACACTGAATGGGCAAAAGCCAGAAGCATTCTCCTTGAAAACCAGCACAAGACAAGGATGCCCTCTCTCACCACTCCTACTCAACATAGTATTGGAAATGCTGGCCAGGGCAATCAGGCAAGAGAAAAAAATAAAGAGCATTCAAATAGGAAGAGAGGAAGTAAAATTGTCTTTGTTTGCAGATGACATGATCCTATATCTAGAAAATCCCATCCTCTCAGTCCAAAAGCTTTTTAAGTTGATAAGCAAATTCAGCAAAGGCTCAGGATAGAAAATCAATGTGCAAAAGTCATAAGCATTCCTATACAACAATAACAGAGAACCAAAGCATGTATGAACTCTCATTCACAACTGCCACAAAGAGAATAAAATACCTAGAAATACAGCTAACAAGAGAAGTGAAGGACCTCTTCAAGGAAAACTACAAACTACGGCTCAAGGAAATAAGAGAGAACACAGACAAATTGGAAAACATTCCAGGCTAATGAATATGAAGAATCAATATCAAAGTAATTTATAGATTCAATGCTATTCACAATAAACTACCATGGAAATTCTTCCCAGAATTAGAAAAAACTATTTTAAAATTCATATGGGACCAAAAAAGAACCCATAGAGCCAAGACAATCCTAAGCAAAAAGAACAAAGCTGGAGCCATCACACTACCTGACTTCAAACTATATTACAAGGCTATAGTAACCAAAACAGCATGGTACTGGTAACAAAAACAGACACATAAACCAATGGAACAGAACAGAGAACTCAGAAATAAGACCAAATATCTACAACCATTTGATTTTTAACAAACCTGACAGAAACAAGCAATAGGGAAGGACTCCCTATTGATTGACTGATTGACTGAATGATTGATTGAGACAGAGTCTCACCCTGTCACCCAGGCTGGAGTGCAGTGGCATGATCTCGGCACACAGAAACCTCTACCTCACAAGTTCAAGCAATTCTCCTGCCTCAGCTTCCTGAGTAGCTGAGATTACAGGCATGTGCTACCACACTGGGCTAATTTTTGTATTTTTAGTAGAGATGATGTTTCATCATGTTGGCCAGGCTGGTCTCAAACTCCTGACCTCAAGTGATCTGCCCACTTCAGCCTCTCAAAGTGCTGGGATTACAGGCATGAGCCACTGCAACTGGCCAGCACTCCCTATTTAATAAATGGTGCTGGGAGAACTAGCTAGCCATATGAAGAAAACTGAAACTGGACCCCTTCCTTATACAAAAATTAACTGAAGATTGATTAAAGAAAAATGTAAAACCCCAAACTATAAAAACCCTAGAATAAAATCTAGGCATTCAGGACATAGGTACGGGCAATATTTCATGATGAAAACATCAAAAGCAATTACAACAAAAGCAATAATTGACAAGTGGGATCTAATTAAAGAGCTTCTGCACAGCAAAAGAAACTACCATCAGAGTGAACAGACAACTTACAGAATGGGAGAACATTTTTGCAACCTAGCCATCTGACAAAGGTCTAATATCCAGAGTCTACAAGGAACTTAAACAAATTTACAAGAAAAAAAAAACCCCATTCAAAAGTGGGGAAAGGACGTGAGCCGATACTTCTCAAAAGAAGACATTTATGTGACCAACAAACACATGAAAAAAAGCTCAACATCACTGATCATTAGAGGATGCAAATCAAAACCAGAATGAAATAGCATCTCACACTAGTCAGAATGGTGATTATTAAAAAGTCATGAAACAATAGATGCTAGTGGGGCTACAGAGAGATGGGAACACTTTTACAATGTTGGTGGGAATGTAAATGAGTTCAACCACTGTGGAAGACAAGTGTGGCAATTCCTCTAAGACACAGAACCAGAAATACCCTTTGACCCAGCAATTTCATTACTGGGTATATACCCAAAGGAATACAAATCATTCTACTACAAAGATACAAGCATGCATATGTTCACAGCAGCACTATCACAATAGCAAAGTCATGGAATCAACCCAAGTGCCCATCAATGATAGATGGATAAAGAAAATGTGATACATATAACCCATGGAATACTATGCAGCCATAAAAAGGAATGAGCTCATGTCCTCTGCAGGGACATGAATGGAGCTGGAAGCCATTATCCTCAGCAAACTAACGCAGGAACAGAAAACCAAACACCTCATGTTCTCACTCATAAATGGGAGCTGAACAATGAGAATACATGGTCACAGGGAGAACACCACCACACATTAGGGCTTGTGGGGCAGAGCCAGGGGAGGGAGATCATCAGGAAAAATGGCTAATGCATGCTGAGCTTAATACTTAGGTGATGGGTTGATAGGTGCAGCAAACCACCATGGCACACATTTACCTATGTAACAAACCTGCACATCCTGCACATGTACCCTGGAACTTAAAAATAAAATAAAATAATTAGCATAATGTTAAAAAGGCAATTCGGGTAGCAATGAGAGAATCAACTAAAAATGCCTGAGACTACAGACGCCTAAACAATTTTTAAGGTACAACAAAAAAGTTACTGATCACCACTGTTATGAAAAGCTGCAGACACAATGAGAGAAAACCGTACCAATCTGCAAGGACATCACTATCTGGTTACAAGAGCCAGATACATAAAATTTTCTACTAAAGTTATGGTAATTATTACAAAGCAGAAAAGACATTTAAAGAATAAGCATGTTTGGAAATATCAGAAGTTATATTTGAGCTTGCAGAGAGTTTCCGAGGGACATCAGCTAACGTAGTAGTAACAGACATATAAAGAGAATCAATATTCCAGAGGGAAATAGCTTTTACCACTTGGGTCAAGGCAGAAATCAACAATGTTGAGGTTTTTCTATGGCTGACTGAGTAGATGCTGATATAAAGGAAAAGAATGGGAATGGGGACAGAGGAGCAGTGAGTTTTATTTTGACATGCTGATATCTAAATAGGCATTTGATAACACAGCTTCGCAAGGTCATGAAGGTAGATACAGGAATCATTCATAGAAAGGATATTGTTAAGACTAAGAAGGCAAAGAATAGTCTAGGAATTCAGTAAAAACTGAAAAGATAAGTGAAAGCAGAATCTTAGGGTACTACTATACATAGGACAGAAAAAAGAAGTAGAACAGGACATTCAGATGAAATACTAAGAGATATAAAAAAAAGGAAGCAAGAATACAAGAAGTGAAGGGAAAATAAAAGTTTCAGAAAGACAGGAACATTTGCTGTACTTAGGAATTAGGTCATCTGTTACTTTTCAAAGGTAAGTTGTCATATTTAGGTGGGCTGAAAAGAGAATGTGAAGGTAGAAATAATACACCATTCCTTTAGAAAAAAATGAATGAGGTGAGCCACGGTATTATTGAACCAGAAGGTTTTCGGTGCAACATATTAAATAGTGCCTTCAAGAAAAAGGTTTGTCTAAAGAAGTTGACTTATATAACTACAATTCATATGGAATAGGTACACAAATGAAACACCAAAGAAATAATGAAGCAAGGAACAGGTTATTTTAGGTTATAAAAATTTAATACAGAATACTTGAACATGAAAATACATGACAAAGTATATGGGAAAATGACAAATAGTGCAACAATAATTAACTCTGAAGAAGCATAAAATTTAATTTTCACCTCATATCATAACAAAATAAAATTTATATGTATTAGTCAAATATGACACTTCTCAAAAGAAGACATTTATGCAGCCAAAAAACACATGCAAAAATGCTCATCATCACTGGCCATCAGAGAAATGCAAATCAAAACCACAGTGAGATACCATCTTACACCAGTTAGAATGGCCATCATTAAAAAATCAGGAAACAACAGGTGCTGGAGAGGATGTGGAGAAATAGGAACACTTTTACACTGTTGGTGGGACTGTAAACTAGTTCAACTATTGTGGAAGTCAGTGTGGCGATTCCTCAGGGATCTAGAACTAGAAATACCATTTGATCCAGCCATCCCATTACTGGGTATATACCCAAAGGACTATAAATCATGCTGCTATAAAGACACATGCACACGTATGTTTACTGTGGCACTATTCACATTAGCAAAGACTTGGAACCAACCCAAATGTCCAACAACGATAGACTGGATTAAGAAAATGTGGCACATATACACCATGGAATACTATGCAGCCATAAAAAATGATGAGTTCATGTCCTTTGTAGGGACACAGATGAGACTGGAAACCATCATTCTCAGTAAACTATCACAAAGACAAAAAACCAAACACCGCATGTTCTCACTCATAGGTGGGAATTGAACAATGAGAACTCATGGACACAGGAAGGAGAACATCACACTCCGGGGACTGTTGTGGGGTGGGGGAGGGGGGAGGGACAGCATTAGGAGATACACCTAATGCTAAATGACGAGTTAATGGGTGCAGCAAACCAACATGGCACATGGATACATATGTAACAAACCTGCACATTGTGCACATGTACCCTAAAACCTAAAGTATAATAATAAAAATAAATAAATAAAAAAACTAGAAAATATGTATAAGTAGTTATCTAGTCTCAAGATGAAGAAGAATTTTCTAAGCATAAAAGAAATAGAAGAAATAGACTTTTTGCTTTTCCCCAAGATGGTGGGTTAGAGGCTTTCTGCATGCCTCAGCCACTTGGACATAGCAAGATAGCAGATAAACTCTGTGAGCTTTAATTCAAGAAGGAAAACAGCAATCTACTGGAATCATGAAGTACACTTCAGATCCCAGAGAGGAGAAGGCCAGCAAACAGCCCCAGTGATGGCATCCAGCTGATAAAAGTTAAGTGAAGCCCCAGTGCATAAGGGAGGCAGGGAGCCTCCCTCTGTGACTCACCCTTCCCCTGGGGATCCAAGCAACCCAGGCCAAGGGAGAGCACTTTGTTTCTCCCAATCCTGGAGCTAACTTGGGAGTGGCCTGGAGTCACTGTGAGGTAAAAAGCTGCAGGCATTTTTCCAGACCCGGGAAAAAGAGCAGGACAATGTTTTAAATTTGGGCACATGAAAAGTCAGCCATTCCTTGGTGACCCAGCAGTGTGGCTGCACAGGCATGTCAGTCTTGGACCAGAGATTAAAACACCTGCTCTGGAGTGGAATAGGGGCTCCACAGTCAAAACTGTGGAAAGTGCCCCAATAACAGGGCTAGAATTGTGCTTTCCCCAGTTTCAAGCCTGGGGCAGCAGGAGAGCCGCTACAGCTGCAGTTTCTCCTGGGCTGCAAAACTTGCAGCCACAACCAGCTTGGCAACCTGGAACAGATTTGCATGTGCCATTGCTGGGTAACCCACTCTGTTCTCCTGAGATCGTGGTGCAGTAGGGCCCTTGCTGCTCCATCTCCAAGCACATCTCTGGCATCCAGAGTAACCATTTGCCTAGTTCAGCAGCCTGAGCCACCGCACTCCTCCTGGACATATGTTATGGTGAAGCAGAGCTCTCTCTGCTCCATACCCACGCAGATCTCTAGGCATTCAGAGCACCTCCTTGCCTGCTTCTGGAGTTTGAGTCACCCCAACCCTCCTATGCAGAGATCTTAGTGCAGAGGGTCTCTGCTCCATGCTGTAGGCATCTTGAGCACCTACTCTCCTGGACTAGAAGTGTAGACCATCCCCTATCTCTGTGCAGAGAACTTGGGGCTGAGGAGGTTTCCCAGCTACACTACTAGGCACATCTCTGGGCCCTTGATGGTCACCCACTGCATTCTCCCTCAGCACTAGTGCCTGTTTCTGTCATCAGGGGACCTGTAGGTGGACCTGTCAGGTCTGGCCCTGCCATTCCTGCCCTCTGCCAACCCCCTGACCCTGGGGCTGGGCAGTGAGCTCAGACCATGGTACATTCCATGAATTGGCCATAGCCTGTGGCAACAAAGAGCTTCTGCCAGTAAACAAGTATCAAGGTATACACTAAGGCATGTTGGCTGCAGTTAGCGCTTACCTCTAAGCGCCATCTACAGGCTTGCAGGTCAAATGCCACAGCCCAAAATAAAATTGGCCAAAAGAAGCACAGAAGACTAAAGAAACAAAGTCAAAGACCCTACCCAGAATTCTCTATAGTCACATCCTGAAGGGAGGGGAAGAAAAGGGAAAGGAGAAAAAAATATATAATAACATTATAGGGAAAGAAAAAGAAAGAAAAAATCCTACCCACATGAAAATAATTACAAAAGTTACAAGTGTTAGGGTCTCCAGATAAGAAAAAAGCACTGTAAGAATTCCAGCACTATGAAAAATCTGAATGTAGTGATACCACCAAAGGATCACACTAGCTCTACAGAAATGGTCCCTAACCAAAATGGAAACTCAGAAATGACAGATACAGAATTCAAAGTATGGATTGCAAGTAAGCCCAATGAGATCCAAGACAAGGTTGAAAATCAACAAAAAAATACTTCCAAAGTAATCCAGGAAATGAAGGAAGAAATAAGCATCTTTAAGAGACATCAATCAGACTTTCTGGAATTGAAAAAATTCACATAAGGAATTTCAAAATACAACTGAAACCTTTAACAATAGACCGGACCAAGAAGAAGAAAGACTTGCAGAGCCTGAAGACCAGTATTTCAAACTAATCCAGTCAGACAAAAATAAAGAAAAAATAATTTTAAAAAATGAATGAAGTCTTCAAGAAATATGGGATTACAGCGAGTGATAAAACCTACAAATTACTGGTATTCCTGAGAGAGAAGAAGAAAAAGTAAACAATGTGGAAAATATATTTGAGGAAATAACTCAAGAAAACTTTGGTAATCTTGTTAGGGAGACAGATATCCAGATACAAGAAATCCAGAGTACAACTGTGAGATACTATACAAAATAAACATCACCAAGGATATTATCACCAGACTGTCCAGGGTGAACACTAAAGAAAAAAAAATCTTAAAGGCAGCTAGAGAAAAAGGGCAGATCAGAGGGAATGTCATCAGGCCAACAGTCAACTTCTCAGCAGAAACCTTACCAGCCAGGAGAGACGGGACCTATTTTTAGCATTCTTAAAAAAAAAAAAAAAAAAAAAAAAAGAAAGAAAGAAATTCCAACCAAGAATTTCATAACCTGCCAAACGAAGCTTCATAAGTGAATAAGAAGTAAAATCTTTTCCAGACAAACAAGCACTAAATGAATTTGTTACAACTAGACCAGCCTTATGAGAGATCCTTAAGGGAATTCTAAATATGGAAACGAAAGAAAAATAAATGCTACCACAAAAATGCATGTAAGTACATAGCCCACAGACCCTATAAAGCAAAAACACACACTAGAAAGTGTAAGGCAACCAGCTAATAACTTCATGATAGGATCAAAACATCACATAACAGTATTAGCTTTGAATGTAAATGGTCTAAACACCTCACTTAAAAGGCACAGAGTGGCATGTTGGATAAAAAAACAAGACTCATCCATCTGGCTGTCTTCAAGAGACCCATCTTATATATAATGACACCCATAGGCTCAAAGTAAAGGTTTGGAGAAAGAGCTACCACGCTAATGGAAAACAAAAAAGAGCAGGAATCACTATTCTTTCATCCGATAAAACAGACTTCAAACTAACAGCGGTTAAAAAAAAAAAAAAAAGACAAAGAAGAGTATTACATAATGATAAAGGGTTCAATTCAACAAGGAGACTTAACTATCACATATATATACATCTCTTCCATGTATGTATATATCTTCCATATATATATATATACATATACACACACATACACACAAATATATCTTCCATATATATATCTCACATATATGTATGCACCCAATATTGGAGCACCCAGAGTCATAAAACAAGTACTACTAGATCTACAAAAAGACACAGACAGCAACACAATAATAGTGGGGGACTTCAACACCCTACTAGCATTAGTGAGATCATTCAGGCAGAAAACTCACACATTCTGGACTTAAACTCGACACTTGACCAACTGAACCTGAAAAACATCTACAGAATACTCCACCCATCAACCACAGAATATACATTCTTCT
Organism: Nomascus leucogenys; assembly: GCF_006542625.1. NCBI lineage: Eukaryota > Metazoa > Chordata > Mammalia > Primates > Hylobatidae > Nomascus > Nomascus leucogenys. The sequence goes on along the minus strand of NC_044385.1, from coordinate 4,672,796 downwards.
CAGGTGCACATGGAACAATACTCCAAGACTGACCACATGCTCATCCTTAAAGTAAGTCTCAAAAAAGTAAAAAAAAACAAAAAAAAAACACAAAAAAAACCCTGAAATCATACTAACCATACTCTTGGACCACAGTGGAATAAAAACAGAAATCAATACCAAGAAGGTATCTCAAAGCCATACGGTTACACCAAAATTAAACAACTTGCTCCTGAATGTCTTCTGGGTAAACAACAAAATCAAGGCAGAAATAAAAATAGTATTTGAAATAAATGAAAATAGGTACACAACACACCAACATTCCAGGGATGCAGCAAAAGCACTATTAAGAAGAAAGTTGAAAGCACTAAATGCCTACCTCAAAACATTAGAAAGATCTCAAATTAATACTCTAACATCACATCTAGAGGAACCAGGAAAACAAGAACAAACTAACCCACAAGCTAGCAGAAGAAAAAAAATAACTAAAATCAGAGCAGAACGGAACAAAATTAAGACCTAAAAATCTACATAATGAAATGATGAAGCCAAAAGTTGCTTCTTTGAAAGGATAAGGAAGATTGCTAGACTGCTAGTGAGATTAACAAAGGAAAAGAGAGAAGATACAAATAACCACAATTAGAAACGACAAAGATTACATTACAACTCATCCCACAGGAATAAGAAAGGTCCTCAGAGGCTGTGTGTCTATACACATGAACAAGAAAATCTAGAAGAAATGGATAAATTCCTGGAAACACACAATCTCCCAAGACTGAATGAGGAAGAAATTGACACACTGTACAGACCAATATCCAGTTCCAAAATTGAATCAGTAATAAAAAAAACCTACCAACCAAAAAAGTCCCGAACAAGACGGATTCACAGTTGAATTCTATGCGAGGTACAAAGAAGAGTTGGTATAAATTCTACTGAATCTATTCCAAAAAAATGATTTTACAAAGCCAGTAATATCCTGATACCAAAACCCGGCAAAGACACAATGAAGAAAGAAAATCACGGGACAATATCCTTGATGAACACAGGTGCAAAAATCCTCAACAAAATACTAGCAAACTGAATTGAAAAACACATCAAAAAGTTAATTCACCATGATCAAGTAGGCATCATTCCTGGGATGCAAGGGTGGTTCAACATATACAAATCAATAAATATGATTCACCACATAAACCAAATTAGCTTTCAATAAAATCCAACATCACTTTATGATAAAAACCCTCAACAAACTAGGCATCAAAGGAACATACCTGAAAATGATAAGCGCCATCTATGACAAATCCACAACCAACAACATACTGAACAGGCAAAAACTGGAAGCATTCCCCTTGAGAACTGGAACAAGACATGGATGCCCACTCTCACCACTCCTAGTCAACATAGTACTGGAAAGTGCTAGCCAGAGAAAATCAGGCAAAAGAAAGAAAGAAAAAGGCATCCTAATACGCAAAGAAAAAGTCTATCTCTCTCTCTTTACTGATAATGATTCGATACTCAGGAAACCCTAAGGGCTCCACCAAAAGGCTATTAGAACTGATAAATGATTTTTGCAAGGTTTCAGGAGAGAAAATCAATGTACAAAAATCAGTAGCATTTCTATATACTGATAACATGCAAGCTGAGAGCCAAATCATTTACAATAGCCACACACACACACACACACACACACACACACACACACACACACAAATCCAGGAATACATCTAACCAAGAAGGTAAAAGATCATTACAAGGAGAACTACAAAACACCGTTAAAAGAAATCATAGATGACACAAACAAATGGAAAAACATTCCATGCACGTGGACTGGAAGAATCAGTATCAGTAAAATAGCCATATTTCCCTGCCCAAACTAATCTACAGATTCAAGGCTATACCTATCAAACCACCACCATCATTTTTCACAGAACTGGAAAAAAAAACTACAAAATTAACAAGAAACCAAAATAGAGCCAGAATAGCCAAAGCAATCCTAATCAAAAAGAAGAAAGCTGGCCGGACATGGAGGCTTACGCCTGTAATCCCAGCACTTTGGGAGGCCGAGGCGGGTGGATCATGAGGTCAGATCAAGACCATCCTGGCTAACATGGTGAAACCCCATCTCTACTACAAATACAAAAAATTAGCCGGGCGAGGTGGTGGGCGCCTGTAGTCCCAGCTACTCGGGAGGCTGAGGCAGGAGAATGGCGTGAACCCCGGGGGGTGGAGCCTGCAGTGAGCCGAGATTGCGCCACTGCACTCCACCCTGGGTGACAGCGAGACTCCGTCTCAAAAAAAAAGAAGAAGAAAGCTGGAGGCATCACATTACCTGACTTCAAACTATACTATAAGGCTACAGTAACCAAAACAGCATGGTACTGTACAAAAAACAGACACAAAGGCCAATGGAACAGAACAGAGAACCGAGAAATAAAGCCAGCCACCTACGATCATCTAATCTTTGGCAAGGCTGACAAAAATAAGCAATGGGGAAAGGACTCCTTATTCAATATATGGTGCTTCGATGGCTGGTGAGCCATATGCAGAGGAATGAAACTGGACCCCTATCTTTTACCATATACAAAAATTAACTCAATATTGGTTAAGATTTAAATGTAAAATCTCAAACTATAAGAATCCTAGAAGAAAATCTAAGAAACACCATTCTAGACATCGGCATTGGAAAAAATTATATGACTAAGTCCTCAATAGCAACTGAACAAAACCAAAAATTGACAAGTGAGACCTAATTACACTAAAGAGAATCTGTACAGCAAAAGAAACTATCAACAGGGTAAACCTACAGAATGGGATAAAATATTCATAAACTATCTGACAAAGGTCTAATATCCAAAATGTATAAGAAAGTTAAACAATTGAACAAGCTAAACACAAGTAACCCAATAAAAAAATGAGCAAATGACATGAATAGACATTTCTCAAAAGAAGACACACAAGCAGCCACCAAACATGAAAAAATGCTGCACATCACTAATCTTCAGGGAAACGTAAATCAAAACCACAATGAGATACCATCTCATACCAGTCAGAATGGCTGCTATTAAAATGTCAAACAATAATCGGTCTAATAGTACAATAACATGTTGACAAGGCTGCAGAGAAAAGGGAATGCTTGTAACACTGTTGGTGGGAATGTATATTAATTCAGCCACTATGGAAACCACTTTTGAGATTTTTCAAAGAACTTAAAATAAAGCTACCATTTGACTCAGCAATCACATTACTGAGTGTGTACCTAAAAGAAAACAAATTGTTCTATAAAGTAGCCGCAGGCACTTGCATGTTCATCGCAGAACTATTCACAACAGCAAAGACATGGATAGACCAGATTAAGAAAATGTGGTGTATATATATATTATATATATATACACACATACAAATTGGGTAAATATATACACACACACACACACACGCGCCATGGAATACTACGCAGTCATAAAAAGAACAAAATCCTGCCCTTTGCAGCAACATGGACGCAGCTGGAGGCAATTATCCGAAGTGAATTAACACAGGAACAGAAAATCAAATACTGCTTGCTCTCACTCATAAGTAGGAGCTGAACAATTGGCATCCATGGACATACATATGGTAACTATAGAAACTGGAAACTACTAGAGGAGGGGAGGGGGTAAAAAGGGTGGAAAAACTAACTGTTGGGTACTATGCTCAGTACCTGATCAGGGGATCATTTGTATGCCAAACCTCAGCATCATGGCCATGTACCCAGGTAACAAACCTGCACAAGTACCTTCTTGAACTTAAAATAAAAGTTGAAAAAAATAAAAAAGAAATGGAATAATAAAGGGAAAATCCAGTAGATTTAGCCATATAAATAGCAAAGACAGAAATAAAGTGGAGTATTTATAACATGTGACAAAGCTTAATATAAAAAAAATTAAAAGACTAAAACACAAAAAATTGGGTAAAGGTACAATTAGCCTGAGAGGGCTACAAATTATTAATGTATATGAACATAGGCCACCTTATAATAATCAATGAAACAGAGACAAAACTTAAAACGGGACAATTTTAAATCCATGAAAAATTAGCATTGTCAGTGAAAGTGAGGTGAGATAAGCATCTTTATATACTGGTGGCTAGTATGTAAACAGATACTCTTTGCAAAACATTCTGGCAATAGATAGCAAGATAATTTTTAAAGTTCGGTAGTTGCTCTCCTAGAAATTTCCTTAAAAAATAAAATATACGCTGGGTACAGTGGCTCACACCTGTAATCCTAGCACTTTGGGAGGCCGAGACTGGCAGATTGCCTGAGCTCAAGAGTTCGAAACCAGCCTGGGCAACATAGCGAAACCCCGTCTCTAATAAAAACACACAAAAATAGCTGGGCGTGGTGGCGGGCGCTGTAAACCCAGCTACTCAGGAGGCTGAGGCACAAGAATTGGTTGAACCCAGGAGGTGGAGGTTGCAGTAAGCCGAGACTGCACCACTGCACTCCAGCCCAGGTGACAGAGCAAGACTCCGTCTCAAAAATACATACATAAATACATACATACATAAAAATATAGAAGCCATCTTCTACACAAGGATATTTTCAGAAGTATATACATTGAGAAAAATGTGAAAATGGCCTTCCAACCGGGTTGAAGAAAAATTCGATTTTTATCTCACAATATAATACGATAAATTTCAGATTTTTTAATACTTTAAATTTCAAATTTTTTTTATTTTTTAGTTAACTACTAGTTAAAAACCAGAATATATGAGTGAAAAGTCAATGGGACTGAACTTACCCAACTGCCCTAAACATTTGATGGGCATATCTAAAACAGAAAATGAAAACTGAGCAAATATATAATAGAACTTTCATTAGATACTGGACAAGAGGAAGTGCATGACGATGGTCCCTGTTACAACAGAAACAAATGAGGTGAGCCGTATGATTATCCACCTTTTGTCTGGGGGCACTTTCTGACACATTATTGAGGAAGAAAAATGACAAACCTAATTCAAGGGTTTCACTGCTGAAAAGATAAACATCAGATTTTGAGGATGATGAGGTAGATGGCATTTGCAGGACAGAACACTAGTGAGGAGGAAGCTATACAGAATCTGCACAGTTGAGTCTGCGGTTGAATACTAAGCAATGCACGTGTAGGGTTTACCTTTATGAGGACAAGCAGAGAAGGAAAGGAAAGCGGTACATATGTAGTAGTTCTTAGAGCTCACACAGAGCTGACAGACATTCAATTTCTAAGCAGTCAGAGAAGAGTCATTACTGAACTCTCAGGCATTCAGTAGATATCTCAAGAGTCAGAATGAAACCTGAACTTACACGAACAAAGCTAATATCAATACTGAAATATCAATCATATTTGTAAATACTGCCTTCCAGAATAAAAACTAACACTCTGACGGAAGAAAACAAAATCCAGTACCTCACGTAAAACACAAATTATCTAATCAATGGAAGAGAATCAAAAGCCAAAAATAAATCCATGCCTATATGGTCAACAAACATTTGACAAGGGTATCAAAAATACATAAGGGAGAAAGAACAATCTCTTCAATAAATAGTGCTAGGAAAACTGGATATACACATGCAAAAGAACGTAACTGGAGCCTTTCATCACATTGAAAAACCAACTCAAAATGAATTAAAAACTTAAACGTAAGACCCGAAACTATAAAACTCCTAGAAGAAAACATACCAAAAAAACCTCCTTGATATTGGTCTTGGCAAGTATTTTTTGGATATGACAACAAAAGCACAAGCCACAAAGGCAGAGATAAATAGGTGGGACTACTATTTATCTCTTTGCTTATGTGAAGCAAAGAAAACAACAGAGTCAAAAACCTATGGAATGGGAGAAAATACTTGCAAATAATGTATCTGATAAGAGGTCAATATCCCAAATATATACGAAACTCGGCTGGGCATGGTGGCTCACGCCTGCAATCCCAGCACTTTGGGAGGCTGAGGAGGATGGATCATGAGGTCAGGAATTTGAGACCAGCATGACCAACATGGTGAAACCCCATCTCTACTAAAAATACAAAAATCAGCCAGCTGTGGTGGTGGGCACCTGTAATCCCAGCTACTCGGAAAGCTGAGGCAGGAGAATCGCTTGAACCTGGGAGGCAGAGGTTGCAGTTAGCCGAGATTGTGCCACTGCACTCCAACCTAGGCAACACGAGCAAAACTCCATCTCAAAAAAAAATCTGATTAAAACATAGGCGAAGGACCTGAATATACTTTTCACAGAAAATATACAAGTGGCCAGCAGACACATGAAAAGGTGCTCAAGATAGATCACTAGTCATCAGAGAAATGCAAATCAAAACCACAATGAGATATTACCACACACCTGTTAGGATGGCTATTATAAAAATGATGAGATAGCAAGTGCTGGTGAGGATGTGGAGAAAAGGGAACCCTTGTGCGCTGTTGGTGGGAATGTAAATTGGTATAGCCATTATGGAAAACAGTATGGAGGCTCCACAAGAAACGAGAAATAGAACTATCATATAATCCTGCAATCCCACTTCTAGGTATATATATCTATCTGAAGGAAATGACATCAATATTTCAAATAGATATCTGCACTCCCACATACACTGTAGCATTATTCACTGAAATCAAGGCAGGACTGCAGGTATCTCTATTCCAAGAATGGAAACACTCTCTATATATAGATTTCTTGGATATGAAGAAGAAACATCTATCAGCAGATAAATGGATAATGAAAATGTGGTATATTTATACAAGGGAATATTATTCAGCCATAAAAAGAAGGAAGTCTTACCATTTGTGACAACATGGATGAACCTCAAGGGTATTATGTTAAGTAAAATAAGTCAGGGACGACAAATATTGTATGATCCACTTATATGGGGAATCTAAAAGAATCAAACGCACAGAAACAGAAAGTAGAATGATGGTTGCCAGGAGCTGGGGTAGGGAGGTAAGTAAAATGGGAAGATACTGGTCAAATGGTACAAACTTCCAGTTACGGGTAAGTTCTGGGGATCTAATGTACAGCATCGTGACTATAGTTAATGATACTGTACTGTATATTTAAAATTTGCTAAGAGAGTAGGTCTTAGGTATTCTCATCACACACATACAAAGGTAACTGACAGGTGACAGATGTATTCACTAATTCAACTGTGGCAATCCTTTCACAATACACACACATATCAAATCACTACACTGTATACCTAAAATTTATACAATTTTATTTGTTCATTATACCTCAATAAAGCCAAGAAGAAATAAATTAAAAAAAGAAACCCCCAAGAACAAATGATTTAGCATCCAATCAACATTTACTAAACATGACAAGATGCAAGAAAATATGACCTATAACCAAGAGAAAAATCAGTCATTAGAAACATACCTAAAAATGATACAGATGAAGGAATTAATAGATACTGACTTCAAAATAGTACATGAACATAAAAAAGAGATAAAGGGAAGTAGAAACAAATGAGACTGTAGAGATAAACAACAACTAAAATAAAAAATTCACTAGATGGAATTAACAGATTCGACACTGAAAGAGTAAGGACTTGTGCGTGTGAAATCATAGCAAAAGAATCGATATAAATTACAACTGGGAAAAAAAAGCCTCAGTGACCTGTTGGACAGTATCACAGAATCTAACACATGTGTAATATCAATTACTGAAAGGAGAAAGACATTTGAAAAAGAACGCCCGGAATTTTCTAAAATTGGACAGATAACTAAATGCACAGATCTACAGTTGCCCCAGAGAAAAGGGAAATGAATAAGGTGATAGTTATGATTACTCCAGCTTGCTACCTAGAAACAATGTCCAGGCTGTAACACAGGCAGAGGAAAACAAAACAAAACAAAACAAAAAGAGCGTACAAGGATCCTTGATTTAATGATACTGAGTTCAGAGACTGGGGAGACCAAGGTATCTAGAATTCATGAGACAGGTAGCTAGACACAAGACAGTACCAAAGACAGCTCAAGAGATCTACAATGGATTGCCTTGGAGTCTCATTGAGCAGCACCTGTATGTGGGGAAAATACTAAGGCTACGGAAGGAGCCACTGCAAAGGACCAGATGGAACAATCACCAGGCTAACACAGAGGCAAAAATATTTCATGTTCTCACATGGCAAAACAGAAAGATCTCCTAAAAACTATGGCATCTAACAGAGTTTTAAAAAAATACTGCCTCAATAGTGCGGCCGTGTTAGTGCTAGAGCAAAGGATATTCCAGACCAGTCTTACAAAGCTTAAAAGCAAGCACTGATAGGATCATACTGTTTATACATAAGAATAATGCCTAAATATATTTTTTAATCCCCAAATTTCCAGCATCCGACAATGTAAAATTCAATGTCTGGCATCCAATAAAAAATTAACGGACATAAAAAGAAACAGGAAAATAATAACCTATAATCAAGAGAATAATCAATGAATAGAAACAGACTGATAAAGTGACACATAAGATACAATTAGACGAATACCATAATAAATTAGCTGCTGAAAATATAAAAATAGCTGTTGAAAATATAAAAATAGTTGTTGAAAATAGAAAAGTTCAAAAGGTAGAGGGAAGCACAATCAGATGAAGATGAAAAAAAAGTCCCAAATCAAACTTCAAGAGATGAAAATGTCTGAAATAAAAAATATACTAGATGTTACTAGACACTGGAGAAGAAAGTATTAGTAAACGTAAAGACACAGGGGAAAAATCCAAAATTAAAGACAGAGAAAAGACTGAAAAAAAAGAAGAGACCATTAGTAAACAGTGGGATAACATCAAGATGTCTAACATGTATATAAGTAAATTCTCAGGATGGAACAAGAGAAATGAGTAACAAAATACTTAAAGAACGATATTCAAAAATTTTCCAAATTGAATTAAAACTATATGCTTACAGATCCACAAGGCTTAAAACACCCTAAGCCTGGCCGGGCGTGGTGGCTCACACCTATAATCCCAGCACTTTGGGAGGCCAAGCTGGGCGGATCACGAGGTTAGGAGATCAAGACCATCCTGGCTAACATGGTGAAACCCCGTCTCCACTAAAAATACAAAAAAATTAGCTGGGCATGATGGCAGGAGCCTGTAGTCCCAGCTGCTCTGGAGGCTGAAGCAGGAGAATGGCGTGAACCTGGGAGGCGGAGCTTGCAGTGAGCCCAGATCGCACCACTGCACTCCAGCCTGGGTGACAGAACGAGACTTTGTCTCAAAAAAAAAAAAAAGACAAAAAACAAAAACAAAAAACAAACAGAAAAAAACCCCTAAGCCAAAGAACTGTGAAGGAAACCATACCAAGGCACATCATAATCAATAGCTGAAAGGAAGGAATAAACAGAAAAGCTTTAAGAGCGACCACAGAAAAAAAGACACACGAAGCACAGAGGAACAAAGCAGACTTCTCGACAGAAACTGTATAAGCCAGAAGAAAGTACAGTGACATCTTTATAGTAATGAAATGTAAAAATGGCAAATTAGAATTTTATACATAGCTAAATATCTTTCCAAAAATGAGAGGAAAATAAAGCCATTATCAGACATGTAGGTTACAGAACTCACCACCAGAGACACTGAACTAGAAATTGTTCAAGAAAATGTTTCAGAATGAAAGAAAATGACACCACATGGAAAACAGGATCTACCCACGGGAAAGAAAATATTGGAAATAGTAACTGTGTCAGGGAACAGAAATTAGTTTTTCTTCTGTTTTAAATTTCCTTACAAGATAATCACTGGTTTAAAACAAAAAAAAATAATGCATAGTGCCATTTATAACACATACAAATGTAAAATGTATTGTAACAACAGCACAAAGTCTTGAAGGAGGAAATAAAAGTATACCAGTGAAAGGATCTTAGGATATATGTGAAATGGTATAATCTAAGCGGAACACAAAACGGGCAAAAAAGTTAAATACGAGTTTATAGTTAACAGTCATCCCACAATAAAAACTGGATCTCCCAAAAAGTTGCTGATGAATTCCACCACCCCTTTAAAGAAGAAATAATTACAATTTTATAGAAACACTTCCAGAAAATAAGAGAACAGTTGTTAACACATTGCATGAGGCCAGCATTGCCACAATACAAAACCAGACAGAACTATTACATGAAAAGATGAGTACAGATCAATATCCCTCAAAATCATAGACGTAAAATCTTAACAAAACTTCTCTAATTCAAGTCCAACAATATATAAGGATGATAATACATTATGAATAAAAGATGGTTAATCTCAAGAATGAAGCCTGGCTTAACATTTGAATATCAATGTAATTTATCAAATGTACAAACTAAAAAGAAAGCCGGACACAGAGGCTCATGTCTGTAATCCCAGCACTTTGGGAGGCCTAGGTGCGTGGATCACTTGAGGGTAAGAGTTCGAGGCCAACCTGGCCAACATAGTGAAACCCCATCTCTAATAAAAATACAAAAATTAGCTGGGTGCAGTGGTGGGCACCTGTAGTCCCAGCTGCTTGGGAGGCTGAGGCAGGAGAATCACTTAAACCTGGGAGGTGGAAGTTGCAGTGAGCCGAGATCACGCCACTGCACTTCAGCCTAGGCGACAGAGTGAGACTCCGTGTCTAAATAAATAACCATATGATCACCTCAATGGAGGCACAAAAACCTTTAAAGAAAAGTCAATGTCCACTGATGGTAAAATCTTCTAGGAATAGGAGAGAACTTAACCTAATAAAAGGTATATATGAAAAACATAGGACTAACATCACACTTAATAATAAAAGACTGAAGCCTTTCCGAGACGGAACAAAAACACGATGTTCACTACTTCTGTTCGACACTGTACTAGCAGTCATAGGCAGTGAAAGATGCATAGACAGACAGACAATTAAACAGACAAATACATATATACCATAGAAACAAGAATGGAAGTAAAACTGCCATTATTTACAAAGAGCAAGACTAGAAAAAGGGTTTCTAGAACTAATAAGTGAGCTTAGGAGGGCCATGGAATACAAGGTTAATATATAAAAACCAACTATATTCTTATATGTTAACAACAAACAATTGTAAATGGGAAAAAATGGGAATACGTGAAGAAAAAATGAAAAATTATACAAACCTATACACTAAAACTACAGTGTTTAATAGACATTAGAGAAATCCATAAGCAAACAGAGTGTGTGTCCATGGATTAGAAGACTCAATATTCTTAGATTTATGGATTAAATGCAATCATAATCAAAGTTACAGCAGGCGTTTTTGTAAAAATTGACATGATAATAAATTTATATGAAAATGCAGAGGACACAGAAGAGTCAAAACAATTCTGAAAAAAGAACAAAGTTTTTCTCTATTTCAAAATATACTCCCAAAGCAACAATTATCAAGTTAGCATGGTACTGATGTAAAGAGAAACTCAAAGATCAATTAAACAGAATAAAACAGTGCAGAAACAGACCCATATGTGTGACAAACTGATTTTCAACAGAGGTACCCAAGTCATACAATCAGAGACAGGGTCTTGCTGTGCTGTCCAGTCTGCAATGCAGTGGTATGAACATGGATCACTGCAGCATCAACCTCTTGGGCTCAAGCAAGGCTCCCAATTCTGCCTTGCACCACCAGGCCGGGGTAATTTTTTAAATTTTTTATTTTGTAGAGACAGGGTCCTGCTGTCTTACCCAGGCTGGTCTCTAACTCCTGGACATAAGTGGTCTTTCTGCCTCAGCCTCCCAAAGTGCTGAGATTATAGGTATAAGCCCCCATGTCTGACTAAAAGACAGCCCTTTCAATGAAAGATAGTGAAAGAACCAGATGTCTGTAGGGAGAAAAAAAAATGAACCTCAACTCTTAGCTCACAGCATACATAAAAATTAAAATGGATCACAGACCTATACATGTAATAGGTACAACTTAAAAAGTTTTAGAAGAAAATACAGTCATGCACTGCTTAATGACAGGGATACATTCTGAGAAATGTGCAATTAGACAATTTCATCATTGTGACAACATCCTATGGTTTACTTACATAAACCTAAATGGCATAGCCTACTACTTCTAGTTACAGACCTGTACAGCATGTTACCCTACTGAATACTCTAGGAAGGTGTAACACAATGATATTTGTATATCTAAACACATCTAGAAAAGTACAGTAAAAATATGATATAGAAGATTTAAAAACGATACACCTGTCTATTGCATTTATAATACCATGAATGAAACTTGTAGGACTGGAAGCTGCTTCGAGTGAGTGAGTGGCGAGTGAATATGAAGGCCTAGGTGGTTACTGTAGACTTTATGAACACTGTATAATGTATAAAATAATTTATTAAAATTATTTTTCTTTCTTCAGTAATGAGTTAACCTTTGCTTTCTATAACGTTTTCACTTTATAAACTTTAAAATTTTTAAAAACACCTTGACTCTTTTCTAACAGTTTAAAATATGAACACATTGTACAGCTATACAAAAATATTGTTTCTTTACATCTTTACTCTATAAACATTTTTCTGTTTTTTTAACATCTTCAACTTTTGGTTAAAAATGAAAACACAGCACATACATTAGCCTAAAACTACACACAGTCAGCATCATCAATATCACTGTCTTCCACCTCCACATCCTGTCCCACTGTAACGTCTTTAGGAGCAGGCATCGAGTTGTCATCTCCTATGCTAACGATGCCTTCTTTTGGAATATCACCTGAAGGACCCACCTGATGCTGTTTTACAGTTACCTATTTTTTTAAAAATAAGTAAAAGTAATACACTTTAAGAAACAATGAAAAGTATAATATATAAGATACATAAGGAAGTAACATAGTCATGTACTATCACGATCAAGTATTACGTATATAACTGCATGTGCTATATTTCTATACAACCGGCAGCACAGGTTTGCTTACACCAGCATCACCAAAACATGTGAGTAATGCACTGCTGTATGACTTACAACATTTACGTCACTAGGCAATATGAATTTTTCAGCTACATTATAATCTTATGGGATTGCCATATATATGGCCCACTGTTGACAGAAACTTGTTAAATAGCATGTGACACATAACAAATAGGAGAAAGATGTGTGACCTGGGGTACACAAACATTTCTTGGACAGTACACAAAAAAAGTGAAAACTATAAAAGGCAAGAATTGATAAATAAGACATCAAAATTAAAAACTTCTGTTCCTCAAAAGACATCACTGAGAAAATGAAAAGGCAAGCTACAGTCTGGAAGAAACCATTTGTAATACAAATATTTGGCAAACTATTTGTAACCAGAACATCCAAAGAACTCCTATAATTCAGTAAGAAGATGAACAACCGAATAGTAGGTGAAATATTTGAATAGACGGGTCACAAAAGTATATGCAAATGGCAAAAAGTATGAGTAAAGACATTTACTATCATTAGTCATAAGAGAAATGCAATTTAAAACCACAGTAACCTACTTCTACATACTCGCTAGAATGACTAAAATGAAAAACACTGACCACAGCAAGCATTGGTGAGGATGCAGAACACCTAAAATTCTCATTACATTAATGCTGAGAATGTACAATGACACAACAGTTTTAAATTTTTGTAAAATGTAAGCATATGCTTACCATAAATCCAACAATCATACTCTTCAGTATTAACTAAAGAGAAAAGAAACAGGCCTAATCAGCTTTATTCATATTAGGCAATGACTGGAATTAATCCGAATGTACATCACCAGTAGGAGAGATTAACAAATGGTGGTATAGCTATGCAAAGGATAATGACTTCATAATAAAAGAAATAAATGACTGAGAAATGCAACAAAGTTAAGAATCTCAAAAACATTATGCAGAATGAAAGAAGTAGATACAAGACAGTATATATTGTATGAGTTCATTTCTGTGACATTTTTAAAAAGATGAATCAAATCTTTAGTGTCTGAAAGCAGATCAATGGTTACCTAGGGCCACGTGTGGAGGTACTATGGGTACAGGGAAGACTGACTGCAAAGAGGCATGGCAGAACTTTTTGAGGCAATGAGAATGTTCTATATTTTTATTGTGATGGGGGCCACATGCATATATATGTTTGTCAGAAGTCATCTAATCATATACTTAAAATGAGTTCATTATATGTAAATTATACTTCAGTTGACTAACAAATGAAAACAACCTAAATGTTCAATGATTTGGGAAGGTTTTAATAAGTTAAAGTATATCTACATAATTAGTAGGCAACAAGTACATATTTTAAAATGATAAAATTGAAAATATGTGTACAGTATAAACAGAGGAAAATATATTAACATGGTATTAACAATTATTTCTAGATGGTAAGATTGAGTGGTTTTTATCTCCTGTTTTATACCTCAAAAATTACTTGTAATTATTTAATATCCATTCCCCAGAATACTATGCATTTTTTTTTCTTTTTGTGACAGGGTCTCACTCTGTTGCCTAGGCTCAAGTGCAGTGGCATGATTGCTCACTGCAGCCTCAACCTCTTGGGCACACTCAATCTTCCCACCTCAGTCTCTTGAGTAGCTGGGAGCACAGGCACTGGCTACCACATCCGGCTAATTTTTAACTATTTTGGTAGATACAGGGTCTCCCTATGTTTCTCAGGCTGGTTTTGAACTCTTGGGTTCAAGTGATCCTCCTGCCTTGGCCTCCCAAAGTGCTGGGCATGAGCCACTGGGCCTGGCCTATGCCCTTCTTAAATGCAGAGCCATCTGTCTTGCTCATGTAGTATACTAAGTACATAGTACAGTGCCTGCCTTGAAGATAGCAGCATTCAATAAGTACTTTTTTGACAGAATTAAAATAATTTTTTTGGCTTTTTGAAGTTCCCTGTAATGAACGTACATTATCACTTTTGTAATAGAAAAAAATTATTCAAAGGTTTCAAATAAATGTACTAATAATGTACTGATTTATGCTTATTATAAATTTAATGCTCTATTTTTTTCCTGGCAAAGGCATAGGAAAATGAGAAAATTATGACAGTACACTCTATCTTTGCATCTTCAGCACCATGCCTAGTATATGACACATATTATATTCTTCATAAATATGTATTGCAAAAAATAAAATTAAATTCAGAAATACGTCTCAAAAAATTATAAGAAAAATCATCCTTAAGGTTTTTGAGGTAAAATATTTTCATTGGAAGTATTAAAAATCATATATAATTGTTGAATAATCTTATCTTTGTTCAAAAAGGAAAGTGAGTTATTTGCTGCTAAAATAGGGAGCTTATCTTTATCAATTAAGTTCCTTTATAAAGGCAAAGACTACACAGTTTTTTTTTTATTGTTAAGCTTAGCCATGCTATAGGAATACAGTAATGTAAATGCATTAACTCAAACTACTAAATATACAAGCGTATTTCATCATTCTATTAGGAAGAAATTTTCACCATAACTCTCTCTCATAATAGCCTAACAGGAACTGCACTAGAGTGTAGCTGTACTCCCACGGTTTAGTAAGTGGACAGATACTCAACCCATCCTTGCAAAAAGATGACTGCATCTACAGCCATGCACTAAAGTCTCATTCTCAACAGGCTTCTCTCATCAGAGCACAGGAAGTTCCTTCCCACATACCCTTCAAATGTCAACCTAATACTACTTCCTCAAAGAGATAACTGAATTTATAGTAGGTTCTCCATTATTCTCTCTCATAGTACAGCACTCTGTTGCCATTATATTTAGAGTTTATTTTGTTTTATTATTTTATAATATGCATCTCCTTCTAGAAATCATGACTGTTTTATTCATCTTAGTGAACGCAGTAAGCATTTAATACATACTTTTGAGTGAATGAGCTAATCTTATTTGGAGAACATAACTGTCCCTGAAGATTTAGTTCAAACGTACCTTTCCTCCTAAAATCTCCTGCATAGGAGAACATTTGTGGCGATGTTCATTATTTTTATTGTGGTGATGATTTCATGGGTCAAAAGTTATCAGACTGTACACTTTAAATATGTACAAATTATCTGTAATTTGTTATTAACTCAGTAAAACTGTTTTAAAGAAAGGGAGACATCTTAAGACAAAATGCAGATTTTCTCACACAAACAAAAGCTAACAAAAGTTATGGCTATCAGACCTGCACTACAAAAACAAATGCTAAACGAAGTTTTATGCAAAAGGAAAATGTAATAGATGAAAATGTACACCAAGACAAAGGAAAAGAGAGCACTTAAAATGATTACTTTATGAATATAAAACATTTTTTCCTATTAAAAATTATTTTAAAGATAATTGCTTAAAGCAAAAACAGTGTATTGTAAAGGTTAAAAAATACATGGAAGTAAACTGTCTGAGAACAACTGCACAAAAGACAGAAGGCAGGGAAACAGATGTATGCCTTTTAAGGTTCAGATAGAAGGTAAGAAAATAGACGTATGCTGTTATAAGGTTCTTACAGTACAAGTAAAGTGACAGCATATAGTTTCAAAGTCTACTGTGATGAGAAAAGATACATATTCTAAACCCTAAAGCTACCACCATAAGAACAGAACAAAGAAGCAGAGCCAATCAAACTAAGATTATTTAAACTCATGAAATTACTAATAGAAATTCTTCAACTTTTAATAAAGAGCATCCATGAAAAATCTACAGCTAACAACACGGTTAATGGTGACAGTATGAATGCTTTTGCCCTAAAATTAGGTATAAAGCAAGGATATATGCTCTTATCCTGCTCTTTAACACTGTTCTAAACGTCCTGGATAGCTTCATAAGGCAAGGAAATGTATACATACTAGAAAATAGCAGTAAAACTGTCTTTGTTCTCACCTGACATGATCATCTACATAAAGAAATCCAATATATTTACAACAAAAGACTACTAAAACTAATATTAGTATGGCTAATAAGTAAATATCAACTGTATGTCTATATATTAGCAAGAATCAATTACAAATTGAAATTTTTAATAATGACTGATAAACCATTTATAACATGAAAACATAAAATAATTATAAAGTATCCCTAAGGATAAATTTTTAAAACTTTCAAGACTTGTACACTAAAAACTACATAATATTGTTGAAAGAAATTAAAGACTTAAATAATGGGAAAACATATACCATATTTATGAATCAGAAGACAACACTGTAAAACTGTCAATTCTCCCCAAATTGATCAACAGATTTAACACAATCACAATTAAAATCCAGTAGGCTTTTATGTAGAATTCAACAAGCTTATTCTGTAATTTATGTGGAAATGCAAAGGAAATTGGATAGCAAAACCAATTTTAAAAAAGAATAACAAAATTGAAAGACTCAAACTGCCTGATTTTAACACTTATTCTAAAGTAAGTGTGTGGCATAGTGAAGACAGTGTGGTATAGGTTTCAGGATAGACATAGACCAATACAACAAAATGCAGAGTCCAGAAATCGACCCACACATGTATGATTGATTTTTGATAAGGGTACCAAATCATTCAATGGGAGAAAGACAGTCTTTTCAACAAATATGCTGGAACAGTTAGATATCACTTTGCAAGAAACAAATGAAACATGACCCTTATGTAGCAGTATACATTAAAATTAACTTGAAATGGCTCATAGACCTAAATGCAAGAGCTAAAACTATTAACACTTCTAGAAGAAAGCATAAAAGAAAATCTCCCCGACCTGCCGCCACCCAACAGATCTAGCTTTGACTTTAGAAAAAAAATCTTAACAAACTTGAGTTAGAAAAAGATGTTTTAAAAACAAAATGTATAAATCATAAGAGAAAATAATCAATAAATTTTGTTTCCTCTAATTTAAAAGTCTGCCCTTCATACTGGTTGGAAAGCCTATCAGTGGTTTTCAGAGTGAGAGTGAGGGGAGAGAACTGACTATAAAGAGACATGCAAGGCTCTGTTGTGATAGAAACATTCTAGATCATGATTGTGGTGATGGGAAGCTGCTTTATACAGCTGTCAAAACTCACTAAATTGTACAGTCAAAATTGATTAATTTTACTGAATGCAAACTATGCATTAAAATGCTGATTACAATAGATTACAACAAAAATATATTTTGGAAAAATTCCCCATTATGAAATGAAAAGACAAACTATAAAACGGGAGAAAATATTTATAAAACATATATATATGATAAAGCCCATACATGAAATAAAGAAATCTGACAACTCAATATTAAGACAACAACCTAATTTTTAAAATATACAAAAGATTTTAATAGATACTTCAAAGATGACGTATAAATGGCAAATCAGAATAGAAAAGAAGTTCAGTATCATTAGTTATCTGAGAAATTAAAATTGAAGCTATAAAATTGGAGCTATAAAATACATCCACCAGAATGAGTAAAATTTAAAAAGACTACCATGCCAAGTGTGGTGATGTTGTCAAACAACATCCTGGGAATGCAAAATGGTATGGCTGATTTTGAAAAGAGTTTGCAGTTTTTAATGAAGTTGATTATAACAAATGAAACAGAAATTGCATTTCTATGTATTTACCCAAGAAGATTAAAAATATATATTCACACACAGATTTGTACTGGAATATTCACGAGCTTTTATTTTAATAGGCCCAAAATGTAAAGAACCCAAACGTCTATCCAGTGGCAACTATATAAACATATGACTGTACATCATACAACAGAGCAAAGCCATAAAAAGAAACAAACTACTGATATATGGAACAATATCTATAAATTTTAAAAGTATTATGTTAAGTGAAAAATGGAGAACACAAAAGCCTATAAGTATGTTTTTAGATTATAGTTTTTCATATTTAAATACTGTTTTGTGTCACTGTCCTGTTTTTCCTCCTCAGGGTTTCCAATTATACATATGTTGCTTCTTCTGTTTTCCCTCCCTTGAAATACCCACTCTGTGGTAAGCCAGCCTTTGTGTAAGAAGTTTGACTACCCTGTAATGGCCATGCTCTGCCATAACCACATGGAAAGGAATCATGTAAATACCCAGATGCCTGGCAGGCCCCTGCCACTTGATCTGAGATTTTAGATTTGTAAGCAAGCATGTTACATGTTGAGGCTTGTCACATCTCCTAATAGCTATATTCAATGCATTCAATTACATTTAATGCAGTGAGATACTGGTTTAACCATTCATTTTTAAAAAATGTCTTTGAATTATAAAATTATATACTAAAAATGCTTCCCAACTTTATATTGCCTTTAGATGCTAATGTAAACATTGTAATGCATCCTTCTTGACTGGGAATTTTGAAAAAGCATTGGGTGAAAGACAAAATTCTGATATAACCTACATAATATATTAATAACTAAAATAGTTAGCAATGAAATTAGCTCGTCAGACACCTGACAATAAAGATGTTTATATACCTGAAAACTTTGTAAAATTTTAAAAATCATCACTATGAATATGAAATGATAATTAAATTAATTTAAAAATCACCCAGATCACACCTCCGTAAATTAGTAAGGAGAACTAGAATGCTGACTACTGGTGCTTTTGTCTCATGTGAATTTAAAATGAGATAATTTTGGTTCACTGATAACAAAATGCCAGCCAAATGAGAAATCTGAATAAGCATGAGAATCTTAAGAATGGCATGAACCTGAAAGCCATATTGCCAAAAAATCAAATATATGTTATCAAAGAAATTAATATAGAGTTTACAATGAACTAAGTATGGACAAAAATAGTAGTACATAACTGAAACTGTTAGCTTCATTACAGCCTACATAAAGAAAATAGAGGAAGGTGAAGAATTTATCAGATGAATAGCATTTCTACACAAAGATTTTCCTTTACTCCCCTAATGAATTTTTAACTTCAGGAAATTTCAGACTTGAGAGAGATTTGCAGAAGTCCAACAAATAAGCTTGAAATAAATGAAGCTATGAGTAAGACTTTGGAAACAAGTCCTAAGTAGAGACTTCCTAAACCAAAGGAAACAAAAACACCTCCTTAGTCAATTTTGTCTACTTTATTCTCCCAGGATATTTTTCTGCTTCTCATGTAAATTTAGTAACATTTAAGGAATAAAAAGAGAGCTGACTGGATATATTAGCAGTGTGATTGGTCATATTATTAGAGAGATTTTACAATCAGTTCTACAAATGCCCCACCGAAATTGCACTGAACTCACTCCTACAACCTTGTTCTACTGGGCTCCAAACCAACCCTTTTACATTCTGTACTACAGCCAAGGTGCATACCTTGTACCAAACCAGAAAAGGAAGAATCCCTGGCAGTCTCCATAGGAACAATTAGATGTCAAATCCAATGGACAATTCTCAGTTATCATCGTACAGGATTTAATATACAGTGTTGTACCTAATCTCTCCTTAACTTCTAAGGCTTCTCTTGTCTGGCTCCTCCTGCCCAGGATCCTCCTTAGGCTTCTCTCTGCATCTACACCTGTGCACTAAAGTCTCACTGCATCTATAGCTGTGTCTACAGTGTGTCTTCCTCTGGCATTTCCAGGCACCATCCTTGGCTACTGATGTTCTAACTGTACATACTCTCCTCACATTGGGTATTTCCTCACTTCCTGGGTTTTAACACTGCTCATGATGCCTATTTGTATCTCTGATTTAACTCTCCCCACTCCTTGGTTGCCACACTAGGTGCCTCAAATATAGCATGATCTGCTTAAAAACTCATTCTTCTTCCTGTGTTTTCTATTTTTATAAATACTCCAGTATCCACAATTCCCCAAGCAGCAAACAGGAAATCGTATGATACTTCTCTGCGTATTTATTCATTAAATCCTGGTGATTCTAATAACTAAATATTACTAGAATATGATTCCTTCTAACACTGCCTCAATTAATAACCTTATCTTTTTTTTTTTTTTTTTTGAGATGGAGTTTTGCTCTTGTTGCCCAGGCTGGAGCACAATGGCACGATCTAGGCTCACCGCAACCTCCACCTCCCAGGTTCAAGCGATCCTCCTGCCTCAGCCTCCCAAGTAGCTGGGATTACAGGCATGAGCCACTAGGCCTGGCTAATTTTGTATTTTTAGTACAGACAGGGTTTCTCCATGTTGGTCAGGCTGGTCTCAAACTCCTGGCCTCAGGTGATCCATCTACCTCGGCATCCCAAAGTGCTGGGATTACAAGCATGAGCCACCGCATCCGACAACCTTATCATTTTTATAATTGAATTACTGAAAACCTTCTAACTGCAGCAACCTCCCAAGTATTTTCCTTGCTTCCACTTTTGTCCTATTTCAAGCTTTATACTGCTAAGTATTCTTTCTAAACATTTCCCCAAAGAAATTCTTCCATGATGCTCCACTGCCTTCATCTAAATGACTTGAGAGTGAAGATCTGTCTTAACGTGATTCTGACTACCTGTGCAGACTCTCTGGCTTTCCTCTGCAGAACTCTACGCATTATCCATACTGTGCTGTATTCGACGGGTGGGGGAACCTGTCTGCTCCTGTGTACTCTATACATGCCATTTTACCTGTGTAGGAATACTCTCCTTCCCAACCTTAGTGATATAACGTATAGTTATTCTTACGTCTTAGCCTAGCAACCACTTTTTAAGATGAGTTTCCTACTCTGGCACCCTTTGCCTTCCTGCCCTCTACTCCTTCAGATTCATTAAAGTGCTCATTCTCTCCATGCACAGTAACCAGTATTATCAGAGCAACCATGTCACGGCAGTGTATACAAGTATTTTCTCATCTATCTCCCCAGTTAGTCACTCATCAAAGGAAAAATACTATGTTTTCCTTACTTATGAATCTTCTGAGGTCTAGCCCACAGAAGTTGTTCATTATTTAATAGATGAATGAACTATAATGTACTAGATTATAAAGTTAATCCATAAAGTATCAAAAATAATCAAATCACTCCCAAACATTCCTTAGAACGGTATTACACAGGAGACCGACATACTGTCATCTCTCGACATAGTTAAACCCAGGACAGTTTTCTCTCTTTGGTATAAGAATATAGTCTTTTTTCTTTTATTTTCTTTAGAGACAGGGTCTCACTCTGTTGCCCACGCTGGAGTGCAGTAGCACAACCATGGCTCACTATAACCCTGAGTTCCTGGGCTCAAGTGAACTTCCACCTCAGCTTTCCTGATTAATTTACTAGGACTACAGGTACACATCACCACGCATGGCTTTTTTTTTTTTTTTTGACACGGGATCTCACTATGTTGGCCAGGCTGGTCTCAAACTCCTGGCCTCAAGCAATCCTCCTATCTCAGCTGCCCAAAGCACCAGAATTACAGGCATGAGCCGCCAGGCCTGGCCCGAATATAGTTTCTTTAAATGAACACCTGCAGTTACAATGCACTCAATGACATTTTATGTAAGTTTTGTATTTTAAAACACCAGAGTTTATATTCCATGAAGCTCTATGCATGGAAAATAGGAAGTAACAAGGAGTAAAGAATAGCAAATTTATATCTCTCATCCTAAGGTCACTCTGTAAATACACTCATTGAGAAAAAGAGCAGAATAATCACATCATTTAAATCAACTTGTCTATCTCAGCTATCTCTTATTGAGCCCACTTCTTTGAATTCATATAAATTGCATGCAACTATGATGAAATTCCATTGTATCAATACGACCGTAAGAAGTTAGGGATGATTTTTCACAGCCAACATTTCTCTCACAATCTACTTCCATCAAAAATTTTTAGTGCTCCAAATACAGTCATGCATTACTTAACAACTGGGATATGGCCTGAGAAATTTGCTGGTAGGCAATGATATGGTTTGGCTGTGTCCCCACCCAAATCTCATCTTGAACTGTAGTTCCCATAATCCCAATGTGTTGTAGGAGGGACCCAGTGGAAGGTAATTGAATCACAGGGCTGGTTACCTCCATGCTGTTCTGCTGATAGTGAGTGAGTTCTGATGAAATATGATGGTTTTATAAGGGGCTTTTCCTCCTTTGCGCGGCACTTCTCTGTCCTGCTCCTATGTGAAGAAGGACGTGTTTGCTTCCCCTTTCACCATGATTGCAGGTTTCCTAAGGCCTCCCCAGCCCTGCAGAACTGAGTCAATTAAACCTCTTTCCTTTATAAATTACCCGGGCTGGGGCAGTTCAAGCAGCGTGAGAATGGAGAATGGACTAATACAGTACATTGGTACCACAGAGAGTGTGGTGCTGCTGTAAAGATACCCAAAAATGTAAAAACGGCTTTCCAACCAGGTAACAGGCAAGGTTGGAACAGTTTGGAGGGCTCAAAAGAAGACAGAAAAACATGAGAAAGTTTGGAACTTCCTAGAGACTTGTTGAATAGCTTTGAACAAAATGCTGACAGTGATATGGACAACAAAGTCCAGGCTGAGGTGGTCTCAGATGGAGATGAGGAACTTACTGGTAAGTGGAGTAAAGGTGACTCTTGCTATGCTTTACCAAAGAGAATGGTGGCATTTTGCCCCTGCCCTAGAGATCTGTGGAACTTTGAACTTGATGGAGATGATTTGGGGTATCTGGCGGAAGAAATTTCTAAGCGGCAAAGCATTGAAGAGAACGCAGAGAAGGAAAGTTTGCAAAATTTGCAGCCTAACAATACAATAGAAAAGAAAAACCCATTTTGGGGGGAGAAATTCAAGCCCACTGCAAAAGTTGGCATAAGTAACAAGCAGCCAGATGTTAATCACCAAGACAAAGGGGAAAATGTCTTCAGGGCATTTCAGAGACCTTTGCAGCAGCCCCTCCCATCATAGGCCCAGAGGCCTGGGAGGGAAAAATAGTTTCGTGGGCCAGGGCCAGGGCCCAAAAGCAGGGGCCCCCTGCTCTGTGCAGCCTTGGGACATGGTGCCCTGCATCCCAACTGCTTCAGTCCCAGCTGTGGCTAAAAGGGACCAACGTACAGCTCAGGCCATTGCTTCAGAGGGTGCAAGCCCCAAGCATTGGCAGCTTCCATGTGGTACTGGATGTGGTATTGGTCCTGCTGGTGTGCAGAGGATAAGAATTAAGGTTTGGGAACCTCCACCTAGATTTCAGAGGATGTGTGGAAACACCTGGATGACCAGTCTGCTGCAGGGGCAGAGTCCTCATGGAGAACCTCTGCTAGGGCACTGCAGAAGGGAAATGTGGTGTTGTAGCCCCCACACAGAGTCCCCACTGGGGCACTGCCTAGTGGAGCTGTGAGAAGAGGGTCACTGTCCTCCAGACCCCAGAACGGTAATCTACTGACAGCTTGCACTGTGCACCTGTAAAAGCCACAGACACTCAACACCAGCCCATGAAGTAGCTGGGAGGAGGGCTGTACCCTGCAAAGCCACAGGCGTGGTGCTGCTCAAGGCCGTAGGAGCCCACCTCTTGTATCAGCATGATCTGGATGTGAGACATGGAGTTAAAGGAGATCATTGTGGAACTTTAAGGTTTAATGACTGCCCTATTGGACTTTAGACTTGCATGGGGCCTATAGCTTCTTTGTTTTGGCCAACTTCTCCCATTTGGAATGGGTGTATTTACCCAGTGCCTGTACCCCCATTGTATCTAGGAAGTAACTAACTTGCTTTTGACTTTACAGGCTCATAGTCAGAAGAGACTTGCCTTGTCTCAGATGAGACTTTGAACTTGGACTTTTGGGATATTGCTGAAATGAATTAAGACTTTAACGCACTGTTGGAAAGGCATGATTGTGTTTTGAAATGCGAGGATATGAGATTTGGGAAGGGCCAGGAGCAGAATGATATAGTTTGTGTCCCCACCCAAATCTCATCTTGAATTGTAGCTCCCAAAATCCCCATATCATGGGAGGGCCCTGGTGGGTAATTTAATTATGGGGGTGGTTACCACTATGTTATTCTTGTGATTGTGAGTTCTCACAAGATGGTTTTATAAGGAGCTTTTCCCCCTTTGCTCAGCACTTCTTCCTGTCACCATGTGAAGGAGGACATGTTTGCTTCCCCTTCCACCATGATTGTAAGTTTCCTGAGGACTCTCCAGCCCTGCAGAACTGTGAGTCAATTAAACCTCTTTCCTTTATAAATTACCCCGTCTGGGGCAGTTCTTCTTAGCAGTGTAAAAACTAATTCAGGCAATTTCATCATTGTGTGAACATCATAGAGTGACTTACACAAACCTAGACAACATAGCCTACTACACACCTGGGCTATATGGTATAGCCTATTGCTCCTAGGCTACAAACCTGCGCATGTTTGTCTTATGGGACTACCATTGTGCTATCCATCACTGACTTCAACATTGCTACGTGGCATGTGACTAATATTGACAAACCATAAAAATCACAAGCATAATCAAGAGCATGCTAAACCCCTAACTCAAATTATAATTCAAGGTAAACTTTCTAGAGCATAGACTAAGAAGAAGATGCTATTGCTACTTAAAAATCAATGAACAATAAGCATAAATTGAGTAAAAATTGGGCTAGTTATTTCAACAAGGCCACTAAAGCAGCTCATGTTAGGGCAAAAACTTGATATAAAAAGATTTGAGTGTGCTGCCATTTTGGTATTATGAACTTAACAGAGCTTGCTTACAAAAGGCCAGTATTCTCACGCTCAAGTCCTTAGATGCCACACAGATCCTACCCCACTGGCTAAGTCTTGGTATATGTGTGAATTGTGCTAGTGTGAATTGTTTATGTGTGTTTATTGTTTCCCTTACTTTAATCCTATTTCAAAAATATAACTACTATATTTAATACTTTTTCTACAGTAATTAAGTTTTCTGTTTTTTTGTTTTTTTTTTTGAGATGGAGTCTTGCTCTGTCATCCAGGCTGGAGTGCAGTGGCGTGATCTTGGCTTACTGCACCCTCCGCCTCCTGGGTTCAAGCAATTCTCCTGCCCTAGCCTCCCAAGGAGCTGGGATTACAAGTACCCACCACCAAGCCCAGTTAATTTTTTGTATTTTTAGTAGAGATGGGGTTTCATCACATTGGCCAGGCTGGTCTTGAACTCCTGACCTCGTGATCTGCCCACCTCAGCCTCCCAAAGAGCTGGGATTACAGGTGTGAGCCACCACGCTTGGTCGTTTTCTGCATTTTTATAAGGCATCCCTGGGCAAAATAAATGGCAAGGTGAACCCAAAGCAAAACCAAAATTAAACAAGTTGCCACAAGGATAAACACATCAAGCATAGATTTCCTCCCCAGCCATGATAAATCAAGAATTGAAATAACCCTACTATACTCCAAGAACTAAATAACTATTTTAAAATACATCTGATAATCTAAAAAAATAAAAAATTGTGAGGTTAAATATATAAAATTCTATTTCCTACTGAAGTTATTAAATATAAATAACTTTTCATTTTCTCTGTCTCTGTGTGTGTGTGTGTGTGTGTGTGTGTGTGTACCAACACTGTAATTACCTATGCACATTAAAATTATACACCACATACAGGGAGGCCGAGGTGGGCAGATCACTTGAGGCCAGGAGTTCAAGACTAGCCTGGCCAACATGGCCAAACCCCGTTTCTACTAAAAATACAAAAATTAGCCAGGTGTGGTGGCACACACCTATAATCCTAGCTACTCAGGAGACTGCGGCATGGGGATTGCCTGAGCCCAGGAGGCAGAAGTTGCAGTGAGCCAAGATTGCACCACTGTACTCCAGACAGGGTGATGGAGTGAGACCCTCGAGAATCAGTTCAGTTGCTTCAAAATATTAAATAATATAGTACTTATCTACAGCCCAATCCAAAACAGAAATTCTGAAGAAAAAAAAAAAGATATGCTGAACAAGGAAAATAATGTAAGAGTATTAACGCTAAAGAAAATCATCTGGCTAATCTGAAAATCTGCTTTTAGTGTAAATTTTTTTTCAATAATCATCAATTAATTCATCTCTAGGTACTCTGGGTTTAGAAAAGAAATGCAGATGCCAGGTAGTGCCCTCTAGGAAGCTTTCCCTCATCCCACAAAAGTCCCACAATCTATCTCTCTGTTATGATAGAAGTGATAATTATTTCACACTTAGTATTATTTTTGTACCCTTTCTCCAGTAGACTACAAACTCTTTGAAGGCAAGATCTATGTTTAATTCAGATTTCTATGCCCTAGATATCTACCAGAGTGCCTTCTACAAAGACTTAATACATATGTATTTTATAAATAAAAAGATATCCTCTCCTAAATTTACACTTTCAGCTTTTTTAGCAAATAAACTGTATACTACATCACTTTCTACTTTTCTTCCTACTCCTCAGTAGTTCCTATTTTACCACTTTTAGCTAACTTCTCTTATCCCTAATCCCTGAGGGAACCATCCATTTGTTCACTTATTCATTCAAATAATCCAATGGATATTTGTCAAGCGCCAACTATATACAAGTAGTGAATAAGATGCTAGGGTTATACCATGAACAAGCCTCTTAGAAAGGTAACACTTTGATCGGAAAGATAGACAATAAATAGGTAATTGTTAAACAATGTGAAAACTGTTACTATAGACATGAATACATAATACCGTTTAAAAAATAGAGACACTTAATAGTGTTTTTCCAAGTTTTTGTCTGCAGACTGTTTTATCTGTCTTATTGTTTCCCTTGGTCATCCATTCATCCAACCATTTATTTGTCTGGCCACTTTCAACTATTAGATAATACATATATGTGGCACAAAACACAAAAGATACAGAAAAATACATAAATGAAAAGTCTTCCTCCTATCTTATCCCCAGCCACTCAGTTTATTTTCCCAAAGACAAGCACTAACATCCAGCGCACAATTTCAGAGATACTCGATCCATAAACAAACATATATACACATGTTTACAGTCTAATTTTATTTTAACACAACAGAAGTATACTTTATACTCTGTCTGCACCTAGTTTTTTTAACTTCTATAAATGCCCATATTGGGCTGTCTCATTCTTTTAGATGGATATAGAGATTCCACTACATGAATGTAACTTTATTTAAGCAGACTCCTTACTGAATGCTCATTTAAAGTACCACAATGCTGCAATGAGTATACTTATCTATATATCATTCTGTGGTGCATCTGTATGTCTGTAGGACAAATTCTTAGAAATGAAATTGCTGAGTCCAAGTATAAGCACATTTTAAATTTTGATAGATACTGACATAAGAGGTTTCATCAGTTTCATTTCCACCTCCATAACTTAAATTATAATCTTTATGGAAATGGCTGCCAAAACTGCATCCACAGTTTTGACTCTTTATCCACTCTCCATCATAGTTCCACACACATATTACTTTAAAAGCTTAGGAAGAACTTTTTCAAAACCAAATTTATAAGGTTAACATATTCTTCATAATTGCACTGTATCTGCTAAGGCTCCCAAATTCCAACCAAAAATCACTTTTCATTGTACCTTTTGGTTTCTACCAAGATCTAATTAATTGGTCATTAAGATGTAACAATATGGCCAGGTGTGATGGCTCACATCTGTAATCCCAGCCCTGTGAAAGGCTGAGGTGGGTGCATCACTTGAGGCCAACAGTTCAAGACCAGCCTAGGCAACATGGCAAAACCCATCTCTACAAAAAAATACAGAAATTAGCCAGGC
Source organism: Nomascus leucogenys (assembly GCF_006542625.1). Classification (NCBI taxonomy): domain Eukaryota; kingdom Metazoa; phylum Chordata; class Mammalia; order Primates; family Hylobatidae; genus Nomascus; species Nomascus leucogenys. The sequence goes on along the minus strand of NC_044385.1, from coordinate 4,644,419 downwards.
ATGGTGATGCATGCCTGTAGTCCCAGCTACACAGGAGGCTGTGATGGGAGGATCGCTTAAGCTTAGGAGGTGGAAGTTGCAGTGAGCAGAGATGGCACCACTACAATCCAGCCTGAATGACAGAGCCAGACCCCATCTCAAAAAAAAAGATGTACCAATCTTACAGTTTCACAACATCCATTTTCTTCGTATTTTCTCAGACATCTTACTTCAAGGGCCCAGTTCTGTATGCGTGGGTTATTATTATTTAATTATCTTGTCCTATCACCCACCAGTGATTCTGCCCATCCCATCCTCTCTGCTTGAAACACCTTCTTAAATCAGTTCCTTGGGTGAAATCTCATTAAGCCTACCCTAAGTGCTAGATCATCCATAAAGCATTTTCTTTTATGACTTTATTAGAACTTATATCTTTCACTATGCATTCTAATTTGTAATACACTAAGGGAAGTTATATACTCCTTCACAGCAAGGATAATATCTTAACACATTTTCATAAACCCATACTGCCTAGGCACTCAAAATGTGTTTACCAAATTAATGAATTAAGTTTTGGGTTTTGATTTTTTTTTTTTTTTTTTTTTGAGACAAGGTATTGCTCTGTCACCCAGGCTGAAGTGCAGTGGCATGACCATGGCTCACTGCAGCCTTGACCTCCCAGGCTCAAGTGATCCTCCCCGCTCAGCTCCTGAGTAGCTGGGACTACAGGAGCTGGGTGTGCACCACCATGTCCAGGTAATTTTTTTATTTTTTGTAGAGACAGGCTCCCACTATGTTGCCCAGGCTGGTCTCAAACTCCTGAGCTCAACGCCTCAGCCTCCCCAAGTGCTGGAATTACAAGTCTGAGCCACCAAGCAAGCCCTGAATGAATGAAGTTTTGCAACAAACGAATTCCTGCAAATCAGATAATTCTACACGAAAAAAATTCCATAAAGGATATTTAATTATTTATTTTGGAAAATAAGAATATTTTAAGTTCATGAGACACAAGACCCTATTTAATAATTAAATTTATTTCAGAAAGCCCACAATAAAAATATTTCCAGTTAGCTTTTCCAGTAAATTTACTTTTCCCTCACATTGACTGTGATCAAAACCAAGGAAGAGAAAGGAGAAGGAATAAAGGAATGAGTGAAATGTGCTAATAAAAATGATTAAATTAATCTCCAAAACATTGTCAGTCTCTTAAATATAGTCATGGTAGGCCGGGCGTGTAATCCCAGCACTTTGGGAGGCTGAGGCAGACGGATCACAAGGTCAGGAGATCGAGACCATCCTGGTCAACATGGTGAAACCCCATCTCTACTAAAAATACAAAAATTAGCCGGGCATGGCGGTGCGCGCCTCTAGTCTCAGCTACTTGGGGGGCTGAGGCAGGAGAATCACTTGAACCCGGGAGGCAGAGGTGGTAGTAAGCTTAGATTGCACTGCTGCGACAGAGCAAAACTCCGTCTCAAAAAAATATATATATATACACATATATGCACACATACATATATATACACACATATATACACATATATAATATACATATGTACACATATATACATACATATATACACATATATATACACACATACATACACCCATATATATACACACACACATATATATATACATAATCACAGTACTCTACTATAAAGAAGAAGAGAAACTCAGCCATAACGTGCCCATGAACTATTGTTCCACTGAGTTTAGAATGGGTAAAATAACTTTTCACAATGTTCACAGCCTACTTGAAAAGAAACTTTGTGAAACATAATAAATCTTGTATTTCTGGTTTTCAAAATTTAATAACATGATTTCAAAAATCATACTTCTGTTAAAACTTTTTACATTTAAAAACACAGGAAAAAGAAGAATATGATTATGCCTTCCAACATATAAATGTAGTTATATAAAAACAATCATTACATCTCATCAGAAATAATTTCGCTCCCATCTGTTCAATAGTATTAAGAGCTACACAAATTCCTATCAAGAAATGGAGAACTGCTATATTGTAACTTGTATTTTAAGTAATGTTTTTAAAATAATGAAAATAGTACCATGCAAATACTGGATTTACTTCTTGACTCACCTCGCCCCCATTAACATATTCCATCACAAAACACAAACGGTCTTTTGTCTGGAAGGAATATTTCAAGGACTTGAAATAAAAAAAAAGAAAAAATGTTATATTATAACCCTGTATTCTTATAATTGTACTAAAAATAGAACACTTAGAAATAGTAAGCATGAAAGATGAAAATAATTGTTATTGTTTCTTAAGAGTTTATTTACTACTTAAAAGTGCTTAAGAGTTTATGAGAAACATAAAACAAATGTTTAGTTCACCATAGGTATTATTACAAGAAAAACTAAAATTAAAATTTCAAGTAAAAGTAAACTTAATTACAACAAGCACTTCCCAATCTAATTTGCCATTGATTTGAAGCTGCATTAGTACTCAAGGTTCTCATCCAAGCAACCTCACAGCGTGGCCAAAAATTACACTAGTTGAAGTTCCTTAGGAATCTAGCTACAGTTGTTACACTCAGGTTTCTAATACAATGACATCACTTTTTGCATATTGAGTGCATAACAGAACCCAACCCAACTGAGTTGGTTTATATAATTTTGTAGGTTATATATAGGTTATTAAAAAATACCAAAATGCTATCCTATTACACTAGACAATAAACACACCAAAAAAGGTAGCAAAGTAAGTCTAGGTATCTACTGACAGCTCTGAAAATGTCTATTTCAAATATTCCAAACAGTGTAAAGGGTTCCACTTTTGAAAGTCTAGCTATTATTTTTCATCTCAATATAGTTCATTGGAACCAGGAAAATACAGAAACTTTACCAATCATCCCTATATTACAAGGAATCTAAGAACAGAACTAAAAAATCCAGTTTCTTTCAAAACAACTAAGTTGTGGGCATATCATATAATCAGTTTATACTTTGTCTAGTGAAAAAACATAGCATGGCTTATCCCACCTCTAATGTATTTAGCATTCCCATACTTCTTAAAGTACTCTATCCCACAAAGAAGTCTCATTTCCATAAAATATATTCAATAAACATTTCTGCCTTCCATATTTGAAGAAATGCTTCTGATCATTAAAATATTTATCGGAAGCCAATAAAACAAACATAAAACCTTTACATTTAAGAAATTTTTAAAAATCTGCCATTTCCTCAATAGTCTCCTTAAAATGCCAGAGGTAATCTATTAATTCTACAGCTTGTTTTTGTTTTTAATGGCAAGAGATTCAAGGGAGAAAAAAAATTCTCAAAAAAGTAATAAATGCATAATGGGAGGAATTATCAATGCATACATACTGTAAAAATCCATATATTCTAATAAGTTATAAGAAATTTGACTTACGGTCTTTCCACAAAGAAAATGGGATATCTAAAACGAATAGTATTTTTCACAATTTAATTTCTAACACAAAATTCCTTAAATTTCAAATGTCATGATTATAACATCTGTCCTCTAGTCACTTACTGTTAAAAAGGGATGTCTAGTGTTCTTTAATACTCTGCTTTCAGTTAGAGTGTGTGCCACTTCATCCTACAAAAGAAAAAAAGCAAACCTTCAATATATGTTTTGAGCACTGATAATAATAATTTCACTATTTCTCTAAAATTGGTTAAGCCCAGAGATCGAAAAGGATTTTAAAACACAGTGGCATGCTTCCTTTACCACTCAGCATTCTCTCCACCAAAATACAAAAAACTCAAATTAATGATTTAATTCAGATGACTGTATAAGTTCATATAAATTCACTCATACTTAATCAACGTATATCAATAATGATACAAAAAATCAGCCAGAAAATTATCAGGGACACAGAAAATTAAATATTGAGCTTTTCTCCTTAAGAGGAATGATTTATCAACTAATATTTCAGCATGAGGTAATTAGTATCTCCATGTTTGTAATACATTTTATTCAGGGGGATGAAAGGATACATTTCACAATAAATATCAAAGAATTTAAAAGTCTCCTATTTTAAATAAATTAGTTATTAGAACACAGAATACACATGCAATATTTAGTTCTAAATTACACATTTTAGAAATAGAAAGGAACAGAGTTTAAAAATATATACCTTTCTGCTTGTGGCTTTTTAATTTGCTTCTTATTTTTTAGAGACAAGTTCTTGCTCTGTTACCCAGGATGGAGTACAGTGGTACAGTCATAGCTCACTGTAACCTTGAACTCCTGGACTCAAGCATTCCTCCTGCCTCAGCCTCCTGAATAGCTGGGATTATAGATGTGAGGCACCATGCCCAGCCTTATGTGCTTCCTTATTTATTTTTTTAGAGATAGGGTCTTGCTATGTTGCCCAGGCTGAGCTCAAACTCCTGAGGATAAAGGAATCCTCCTGCTTCAGACTCCCAAGTAGCAGAGACTACAGGTTGTTTTTTTTCCTTTGGTTGGGGGCATGGGTGTTACACATTTTTTTTATTTCAACAGGTTTTTGGGAACAGGTGGTGTTTGGTTACATGAATAAGTTCTTTAGTGGTGATTTCTGAGATTTTGGTGCACCCATCACCTGAGAAGCATACACTGTACCCAATGTGTAGTCTTTTATCCCTCACCCTGCTCCCATCCTTTCCCCCAACTCCCCAAAGTCCATTGTATCCTTCTTATGCTTTTTCGTCCTCATAGCTTAGCTCCAGAGAGTACAGGTTTAATGTGCTTCTTTAAAAAAAAAAAAAAAAAAGCTCACAACTCTCCTACTGTAGGTGATCATTGAAAATGTAAGTATATTTCAAACCAAAAATAAGCTAAGAATGTTTTCCCAACTTTGGGCATAAATCTCATATTGATAGCAAAAGCAAACTAGTGTTTTCTTCAACATATGGAGAACTGGAGATAATGTTTCATATTTCAAAAGTAACACTATCTTAAAGAAGAAACGAAAGGAAGACAACTGCTGAAACTAACACAGCATCTCTGTTCTTCACTTCTGGCAAGATCTTAAAGCCCTTGCTGAATCAATTTCTTAACACTGTCAGAAAATCAAAATTATATAAGAAAGACATGAAAAGCAAAACATCAGGACACCACATTATATTTGTTACCTTTATAAAAATATTTGACCTTAAACTCAAAAGATAATGATAACTAGATTAATCAAAGAAGCTAAGATCCCACAACCATTCGAAGGTCAGATCAGTTGTGTCTGAACAGAAAGTATAATTAACAACAAGTGAAGGAAAGTATAAACATGAAATCATCTCAGTCTTACTTGTTTTATAGGAGTCAGTTTTAAGTGCTCAATTTGAAAGCCACTGTCATATTGTACTACAGTTCCTAAGTTAATTAGAATAGCAAACATTGTAAAACAAAATAAATCAGAAGCAGAAATGACACCAGAACTTACTGATTTCCATATACACTGTGCCTAACATAATGGTAAGCATATAGCAGATACTTAATAAATGTCTATTGAACTGAATTGTGTATCACAGGAAAGAATTCCAAGATGTCAAGTGTGCAAGAGTTCATTCATCCATCCATCCATCCATCCATCCATCCATCCATCCATCCACCCATCCATCCATCCACCCACCCACCGACTCCTTCAACACATGCAACAAGCATCTTCTGGGTATTCGTCTGCACATCAGAGACAGGACACTGAACAGATAGATAAAATTTTCTGCTCTCATGGAGCTTTAATTCTACTTACATGGTGATCAGTATTAATGGGAATTCTACTTACATGGTGATCAGTATTAATGGGAATTCTACTTACATGGTGATCAGTGTTAGTGGGAAAAACCAGAGAAGGGGATACTACAGTTAATGAGCATCACAGAGGGAATATGAAATACATAATTAAGCATTATACAAGTGGCTATTTTGTGATATACTGAACCAAGTCCATTCACTTAAAAAAAAACTGCTGATGTGCACTCACTAATTGCTAAGAACAGTGCTGGTATAAAGTAACTTAATAAAAAAGATAAGATCCCATTGCTCACGAAGTTCATAGGCTAGCGGAAAACACAAAGAAGTAAGTTATCCAACTTAAATAATTACTCCTTCTGATAAGTGATATTAAGGAAACAGTGGAGGTTATCCACTATTGTCAATTGGGCTGTAAGGGAAAACCAATGCCATTGGAAGAGTGTAAGTTGGGTATTGTGACGGTGTGGGACACAGAGAAAGTGATGGGGTGGGGGTGACATAACGTTTGTAAAAATCTACTCATGTTCTTCTAAGAAGGATCAATTAGGAAAGTGTTACAGTACCCCAAGAGAGAAGTGAGGATGGCTTGGACTACTATGGTGGCAGCAGGAACAAGAAAAAGGTGATAGTTCTGAGATATAAAGTTAACAGTGATAACATAAAAGTTACATGCCTCCAACATGAGAGTGAATCACAGACACTTTTATAGGCAGTTCAGAAAGAAATTCACAGAAGATAACATTTACCTGTTATGGTTTAAGATGTTAAGTGATCTGGGTCAATAAATTAGGAAAAGACTAAAGAAAAGTATGTATGAAATTTATTTGGAAATAGAAAAGATATTCTAGTGCTCTGAAAATTTTCAGTGGGGTATTACATTGTATTTTGTTAAATCAGGCTTATCACACATAATAGTCATTTTTCTAAATCAATTAGTAACTTTCATGAGGGAAGACTTTTCTACTCCCTAAATTTGTAATCTGACCACATCCAAGGAACCAAGTAAAAGACGTATGGAGGCAAAAACAAAAATGGTATTTGTTATGAGAATGGAACTGGAATGAACACCATGTACATAGGAAAATGTATTTTCTAACATATTTTACAGTTGATCAGATTAGAATTTCTTCCCATTAATGCATATTTAATGGTACTGTATTTCACATACTAATTAGTTTCTGCTATGAAGATAAGGTATGCGCGAGCTAAAAAGTAAACACAGATGCCAATAATTTTTAATTACAGTTAAAAGCAACATGTCAAAACAAAAAGTTAAAAATAACAGTAGTAAAACAGTGACTAAAACAATGTGATGCCTTTTAAAAAATCCATTTGTTAATCATAATTACAAAGAGTTCTAGAAATGTTTGTGTATACAATATATTTTTTTCATGGAAAAGCTTTGAAATACAAATTTACATATATTTATCTATGGTACAATAGTAAATAATGAACTTTTAAATCTAATTTCTTTCATAGAAAGAAGCATTAGGGGGAATGGGATTTTATTTCTTGAGGCAGAGGAATAGTCTTCCTTTTAATATTTTATTTTCCCAATCCTCTCCAATTTATCATTCACTCTCTACTACACATGATCTAAAGTTCTCCTTTCATTTGACCCTCTCAATGTTTTGTGGTAGTTAGGTTATTTGAGGGAATGAGGTGTAGGAGAGGGCAAACAAGAGGAGAAAAAGAAAATTTCTACCCTTAATTACCAAGAACACAACGAGTGTTATCTCCTTTAATCCCTGCACCAACTGATCCCACATCTAAGTTCAATAGTAAAGGTCATTTCTACTGCACAAAACTGCCTCCCATCTTCAAACAACCTACTATCTACTTCACTAGGTACTCTGCTCACATTATTTTCTCCAAATTGACCACAAGTCTAGTTAGTTGATATCAAAATACATTCTGTCTAAACCATTTCCTTCATCCACCCAGAGCTATAAATGAGACCTAGAGGAAGACATGAATCAGGTGGGGGAAACGGGAGGAAGAGGGTAGAGAAATGTTACTTTGGCACATTTTTTTTGATACATAACAGTTGTATACATTTTCAGGGTACATGTGTTGTTTTGACACATTCCATATGTGTAATGAGCAAATCAGGGTAATGGGGATATTCATCACCTCCAACCTTTAACTTTTCTTTATGCTAGAGACATTCAAATTCTTCTCTTCCAGCTATTTTAAAATACACAGTAGATGGTTGTTAATTATAGTCACCCTACTGAACTATCTAACACTAGGTCTTATTACAACTGTACTTCTATACCTATTAATCAACTTCATCTCCCCATCCCCCTACCATTCCCAGCCTCTAGGAACAACCAATCTACTGTCTATCTTGATGCAATCGCGTTTTTTAGCTCCCACATAAGAACAAAAGTGTGCAATATTTGTCTTTCTGTGCCTGGCTTATTTCACTTAACATAAGAAGTTCCATTTCCATCAATGTTGCTGCAAATGACATGATTTCATTCTTTTTACGGCTAAATAGTATTCCACTCTGTATGTATATTGCATTTATCCTTTCATTCATTGATGGGCACTTAGGTTGATTACATATTTTGGCTGTTGTGAATAGTGCTGCAATAAACCTAAGGGTGTAGATGTCTCCTCGATATGATGATTTCCTTTGTTTTGGATATATATATGGTACTTCTATTTTTAGTTTTTGAGGAACTTTCATATGGTTTTCTATAGTGGCTATACTGATTTACATTCCCACCAATAGCATAGGAGAGTTTCCTTTAGCATCTGTGATTTTTTTGTTTTTTTGATAAAGTCATTGTAACTGGGTTGAGATGATGATATGGTTAGGTCCCCACCCAAGTCTCATCTTGAACTGTAATCCCCATAATCCCTACATGTCGAGGGAGAGACGTGCTGGGAGGTGATTGGATCGGGGGGCAGTGTCCCCCGTGCTGTTCTTGTGATAGTGAGTAAATTCTCAGGAGATCTGACGGTTTTATAAGTGTCTGACAGTTCCTTCTTCACACAATCACTCTTTCTTCGCCTGACACCACACAAGACATGCCTCTTCCCCCTTTCACCATGACTGTAAGTTTCCTGAAGCCTCCCCAGCCATGCAGAACTCTGAGTCAATTAAACCTCTTTTCTTTATGAATTACCCAGTCTTGGGCAGTTCTTTATATCAGTGTGAGAATGAACTAATACAGATGATATCACATTGTGGTTTTGATTTGCATTTCCCTGATGATTAGTGATATGACACACTTCTACAAATTAAACTACAATGATTATCAGTGATTATTATTTACTTTTCCACTGTCTCAACAAGCCATATGTTAGCAATCTATACTTTTTTTTTTCCTGCCAGAAGAGAGATGTCACACTTATCAAGCTCTAAATTTTGGGTTCTAACTTTTGTTTCTTGAAAACTTGAGCACTGGCCCAGAAAATGACTTCTAATACTTCTTCCATTCTCCAACTGTCAGACTGTCTTCTGTTCCTTGATTTCTATTCCTTTTTTTGAAGATTTCTCACCTTGATGGAGAAGATGAAAGCACCATTGTTCTCTGTTAACTACAAACATTATTGCACCTTTCTCGAGTATTGTGTTTGATACTTTGTTCTTGATGCTCCTGTTCCAAATATTCTTTAGATGGTGGGCTACATGAACTCCTTTGACTTCCATCATGTTATAATCACTTTGGACTCCAGTCTTTCTTCTGCCTCTCTCATTCACAGTACTGGGACAAATTCATCTCTACCCTCTTAAGTCTATATTTCACATCTAAAGATAAATTTACACAAACATATTGACTAACGCCATTGGACTCTGCCTCCAATCTCAGTTGAATCTTCTGAGGCCTCTTTCATCCATCGCTACTTAGGTCAATCTTCAATTTCTCAGGATGGTTGTTTCAAATCTTTCCCAAGCCATCTTCCTTGCCTGGTAGGTATACTTGAATGTACACACTAACCCTTACCTAGTCAAGCTACTAAGCTAAGACTAGAACCCGGGTTTGTGCTGACTTCTAAGTACAGGAGCTTTTCATTTATTTGTCTCTCTTTATCTCAACCTCACTTGTTCACACTTTCAAAATGCGATCTTACTTCCTACTCAGAAGAGAAGCCATAAACATAACATTTAACACATTTGGTCACACTCCTTCCTCCTGAAAACATGTTCTTCTTTTGGGTCCCAGGACATCCTAATCTCTTCATTTTCCTCCTCTTCAGTGATTGTCTTTCCTCAGTCTCATTTGCTGCTTCCTTTGCTCTGAAACCCTTATTCTGTAAGCATCTCCAGGACTCAGTCCTCAGAATTGTCTTCACTGGGTACATTCTTCCTTTGGTGAACTCATTCAGACTATGGCTCTAATACAGGATTTATGCTGACAGACTTCCAAATTTATACCTCAAATCTAGATTTCTTTCCTAAACTTAAGAAATGCCTATTTGGCATGGATGTATAATCAATGACATAAACTGGAGTATTTAACAAAAATAGCAAATTTGACATGTCTAAAACCTAATTCCAAACCTCCCCTCGAAAAGTTTCTCCTGCAGTCAACTTCATTGTAGTGAGTGGCAACACCATGCTTTCAGTTGCTTAGACCAAACATCTTAACAATGATCTCCAACTCCTTTTTTTTCCCCACTCATACTCTACATTCAATCTGTCAAGCAATCCTGTTGGTTCTTCATCAAAATACACCCAGGGTCTCATTATCATCACTACCTCCATTGCTACTACCCTAGTACAGGCCACTATCATCAATTATCTAGATTACTGCTGCAATTAGCAAACTATCTGCTTCCAATCCACAGTCTATTGTCAACACTGCAGCCAAAGTGATACTGAAAACTAGATTGTGTAACTACACGGCAGAAAAATTTCCAAAGGCTTCCCACTTCATTCACAGTAAAAGCCAATATCCTTACAAACAATCCTACACCATTCTTGTTCCATACCATGCCAGACTCCTAGCTATTCAAAGAATGTGTCAGAATGTGCTAAGTAAGCTCCCTCCTCAGGGCCTTCTCAATTGCTATTTCCCCTTGCTGGAACATTCTTCCTTCAAAATATCTAAAGGACTTGCTTCCTGATCTCCTTCAAATGCTTGCTGAAATTTCACCTTTCAGTGAGGCCTTCCATAATCATGCTATTTAAAACTGCATTAAGTCCCAAAAATCACTACCATCATTATTCCTTATTTCCCTACTCCACTTTCCTCTGTAGTATGGATTAGTTTCTTACATACTCTTTGGTTTATTTATTATGTGTATTATTTATTCTCGAATTCCTGACTTGAATACAATTTCCCAAAGGAGAGGAGTTTGTCAGTTTTATTCATTCAAATGGTTCCAGTGCCTAGAGCAGTACCTAGCAAATAATTAGGTGTTCGACATATATTTAGTGAAATGAGTGAATGAACTAGTAAATAATGAATAACCTTGGTACATGCTGCTGAAGAATAGAAGCTACACGAACTGCATGAAATAACTCTAGAACATAAATCAATGAAATCATACTCCCAATAGAACAATGACAGTTGATGAAGGTACAGCAGATCAAACCATTATCTGCTTCCTACAATAAACCACGATCATTGATGCAATGTTTAATACAGAGGTTCAAAAGAATATGAAAGAAGAGAACAAAGTAACTGGCTGATCATGTTAAGAGCTTTTGGTTAAGATCCACCAGTAAGAACTTAAGAGTCCAAGGAAAAAGAGATGCCAGTAATCAAGCAAATGCATTGGGTTATTTTAATGGACTTATGTGCAGAAAAAGGGTAACACATCAGGCCTGGGTTGCTCAAACTCTACACATTCCCAAAATGTCAGTCTTCAGAATTGGCCCTTGGCCAACTCGGGAAATGAATTCTGAGCCTCTGAAATATTCTGCCTGGTCAGAGTATTTTTGTATGCTGGAGATCTTGGGCCACATGGTACCAGTTTGACTAGATAGTTTATGCAAACAACAGGATGCATGATTAATACTTCGTGCCTGATTTTGCTCTGAGAGGTTGGAATCTGAGCATCTCAGGGCAGTCATGCAGGTACTGCTTGCCTATGTGACTGACTTCCAATAAAAACCCTGGACACCAAGGCTCAGGTAAGCTTCTTTAGTTAACAACACTTCACAGCTGGGAGAATTAAGTGCCTCTGTAATGGTTAATTTTATGTGTCAACTTGACTGGATTAAGGAATACCTAGAGAACTGGTAAAGCATTAATAATAGCTGTGTCTGTGTTTCCAGAGAAGACTGGAATGTGAATTTGCTGAGTGAAGAATATTCACCCACAATGTGAGCAGACACCATCCAATCAACTAGGAGCCCAAAAAGGACCCCAAAAAGCAAAGAAAAGGCACTCTCCTGGAACTAGGACAGTCGTCTTCTCCTGTCCTTGGACATCAGAACTCTAGGCTCTCTGACATTTGGACTCCAGGATTTATACCAGCAACTCCCTAGTTTTCCACCAAAACCCAGGTTCCCGGCCCTTAGCCTCAGACTAAGAATTATACCATCAGCTTCCCAGGGAACTTGGACTGAGATACGTTACCAGCATCCCAAGGTCTCCAGCTTCCAGATGGCCTGTCTTGGGAATTTTCAGCCTCCATAATCACATGAGCCAATTTCCCAGAGAATCCTCTCTCGTATATGTATGTATCCGATTGTGTCTGTCTCTCTGGAGATCCTTGACTTCACTACATCATCCATGTGACTCCACTGGAAGAAGATACCTTAAGGCTTGCACTTGGTTTCTCCAGGATTTTGCTCCATGTGGTTTTCCCTTTGCTGATTTTAATCTGTACCTTTTCACTATCATAAACAATAACCATGAGTCTTTTCTGAGTCTTGTGAGTCATGACTCACTGAGCCTGAGAGTGGTCTTAGGGACAGCTGACACAGTTGGCATCATAAGTAGCACTTATTAAAGCATGGCAAAAACATTGTTTCGAAAAAGGAAGAATGACAGGGCAGACAATGACAAACTCTGATGCCTAAATGGGTATACAATCACCAATGGCATGAGACGGCAGCTGTACTGTGCTAAGTTACTACATATAGAAGTTGTCAATGGAATTTAGAAATGACAGACCAAAATCTCAAGGACTTAGATCACTGGATACATAAAGAAATACAAAATGATGAGAAACAAGCTAAATACACAATCCACTGGTAACTTGTACTTTTTTCCCTACATGTAAGATTTTTATTCCAATTTGATTTGCATTTCAAAGGAAATTATAAAATGTATCCACTTTTTTTAAGACAAAAATTTAATTATAAAATATGATAAACTTCCAGGTTAAAATTAGGCTAACTGCTTGGAATAACAAACTCTTAAATCACCATTTTCTACCTCCACACCAAGAATAACCACTTAATCAACCATACTGTAACAGCAGGATAGCACTGAGACTTGAGTAAAGAGGAAAACTAAAGAGCTCTTCCAGCCCTAGACCATGAACATTTTTATGCCTTCTTATAGTGAACAGCAACCACATCATCACCAAAAGTAAGTCATAACCATTGCACCATACTTAATTTCTCTTATAAAATGTTTCTTTGTCATCCCATTTCTATATGTGAATGAGTTTGTCTCTATCCAGACTAACAACAAACTTGCAGTTTCTGTCATCTGTAGTGGTTTCATCAAACTCTTCTCCCAGATGGAAATTAACCTCTGTGTTCTTGAACATACTTTGAATCCTGATCACCACCTTTTGTCTCCTTCTTGACTGATAATCACTGTTGGTTTCTTCACATTTCCCACCTGCCTAGTGACAAAGCCCATGCCTAGAGCCTTCATGTACTCATCAAAGTTCTGTCGGTCAGCTTCCAGGTATTACAGAAAGCCTCCTCCATCCTTGCCCTTTCCCCACTTTAGAGACAGAAGTGAGGAGCTTCTGGTCTTATTGCCACTGCAGTCTGTTCTTTTATTTATTTATTTTTTTGAGAGGGAGTCTCGCTCTGTCTCCCAGGCTGGAGCACAGTGGCATGATCTCGGATCACTGCAATCTCTGCCTCCTGGGTTCCAGTGATTCTCCTGCCTCAGCCCCTCAAGTAGCTGGGATTATAGGCACATGCCACCAAGCCAAGCTAATTTTTTGTATTTTTAGTAGAGACAGGGTTTCATCATGTTGGCCTGGCTGGTCTCAAACTCCCGGCCTCGAGTGGTCTGCCCGTCTTGGCCTGCCAATGTACTGGGATTACAAATGTGAGCCACTGCGCCTGGCCCAGTCTGCTGTATTTTAAAACGGCTAAAATGAAAGTAAAAGAGAGTGTTAAGGAAATCCTGATGCTCAAAAAGCTCGGATTTCAGTTAGCCTGAGCTATGGCTGTTAGCCTCCAGGATACAACCCAATGGAAAATTATGCTGAAAAAAACAGACAGTATTTCTACGGCCTTTGACCACCAGGAACATTGTCCAAATGGTGGGTGACAAAACCAAGATACTACTGGAAGCAGGGGTTATGTGTGAAGGAGTTTTCTCGCCTCGTGAACTGGTATTCATCAGGTTCCTGAAAAACATTTAAGAAAATAGATTGTGAGAGTGACTAACTTGGGAGCATTATCTTTGATTCTGAATGTTGCAGAATGAAGAAGTCTGCTTGGGGTTGATGCAGGAACTTTATTACTGAACAATCATAGATGGTTGTACATGATCCAAACACACAACAGATTGTTCCTAAAGGGACAGCTAGTCTGGTGGACTGGGTAAAAGCCACTGTAAAATTTGTTTACCCTGAAAAGGGAAATGGTCCTTCCCCTCCTTTAAATGCCAAGTGGCACTCCATAGATGACACAGCTGATAAGCTGTATATGCAAACCATGCTGGATTAACTTCATGGTCATCAGATGTTTGTTCATCCTTAATATGCCCTTTAAATCATGGTAAATACTGTGACTAAAACGGCCCCTCTAGGCAGGCATCTGATATAACTGCTGCAAAATCTATCAATGGTCCAAGAAATGTGTCAGATTTGTTGTCTCAGCTTCTTAATATGGGTCTTACAGATGCTAAGAAAATAAGACTGAATCACAAGTGAATGGGTAAAGACAAAACAGATAGTCAAGGAAGTCCCAAGCAGGACGAAGTTTTAAAGTTACTAAGAGATGGGATGAATAAAATGGACACTGATGTTAACACAAAGGTCTTAATGTTGCACTATCAGAAGTTAGGTTTACCAATGGGAGCTCCTCTTAGTCCCCCAACACTGAAGGGCCCTAAACAAACACACTCTATGTACCCTAATTTCAAGGAATGCACCAAGCTGGGAGGCAAAAATGACAACGAAGAACCTCAGTTCAAATCATCAGAGGTGATGGGCTACCAAATTAATCAGGATGAGGACTGACACAGAACCAGGGCTTTTTTTTTTTAACTAATCTCCTAGTAGGGACTGAAGGCCATATGCACACCTGTATGTACAATAGAAGGTAAAAAAAGAAACCTTCCAGGGGTTCCTGACATAGAATTCAGTGCCTCTGATTCCAAAACCTATTGGTAAAATCCTAGCAGGGGCAATAACTAGAAAGACAGGATATGAGGATGAAATGGTTGATAGGATTAAATTAAAATTTGGATGAAAATTAGTATGTTTGAATGAGTCATGTGAAGTACTTGCATCCACATTACCTGAATATGTTTTGAGGAAGGATATTATGTCTGACCAGGGAAAACTTCAGCTACTATACTGCAGAAAGCTTGTTA
This sequence comes from Nomascus leucogenys, assembly GCF_006542625.1. Classification (NCBI taxonomy): domain Eukaryota; kingdom Metazoa; phylum Chordata; class Mammalia; order Primates; family Hylobatidae; genus Nomascus; species Nomascus leucogenys. Next base: position 4,629,020 of record NC_044385.1, on the reverse strand, counting down.
GTTTTCCCTTCAGTCAGAACATGCTAAATGAGAATCTATGCAACTTCCTCAACTCACATAGGTTGTTAATTTGAAACAGTATTGTGGTGGACCAAAAGAGATTTACCACATGAATTAATGACATGTTTGACACTGGAGTGCTGTTACCAACAAATTCTCTGTGTCATGCGTGAAAAAGGTGAATGACTCATGAAAACTCACAACAGATAATCGAGACTTGAATAATGTAGTGTCATCTACAGCATCAGCAGTCTCTGACATGGTTTCAGAAGTTCTCAAAATACAACAATCTAAAAGAGACATACTCAGCCAGACATAGTGGCTCACATCTGTAATCCCAGCACTTTGGGAGGCCAAGGCAGGAGGATCACTTGAGTCCAGGAGTTTGAGACTAGCCTGGACAACACAGTGAGACACTGTTTCAATTTAAAAGAGAGAGAGAGAGAGAGACAGAGAGACAGACATACTGATTGATCTTGAAAATACTTTTTTCTTGGTTCCAATCTCAGGAAAAAAACAACTGCACTTTGCCTTCTAGTGGGAATGATCTCAATTTACACTTACTGCACTGCTGCAGTTTTATCTGCATTCATCAGCTTACCATTATTTGTTTCAAAGGGATTTTGAGATTTTGACTTGATACAGGTCCAGAATACAATAATATACTACATTGATGACATTATGATGGTATCAGAAACCTAAGAACAAGCTAGGGCTGACTTGAAAATAGTGGTGGCTCACAGGAATACCACAGGCTAGGGAATAAATCCAGCAAATACCCTGGGGTCTAACCAAACTGTGAAATTCTTATGAATAACCTGGGCAGGAACCACCCATAACATTCTACAGGCAACTAAAATTAAATTGCTCTTATTACATAACCATGAAAGTAAACAAGAAGCATTCACTGCACCTGGTTTGCTTGAGTTTTGCAGAAGAAAAATTCTGTATCTGGGGACTAGTGCTAAATCCAATCTGTAAAACTACCTGAAAGGACACATATGAATGGAAACCTAAACAACAGCAGGCTATTATCTAAGTTGCAGTGGCTCAATTAATGCCTTTGGGTCCTTACGATATACACTCAGATATGATTTTAGAAGTATCTGCAACTCATACTTAAACAGACTGGAGCTTATGGAAAAAGCCCATGAATGCTGTCCAGCAGCAACCACTGGGACCATGGGCCAGATAAGAAAGTATAGAACACATCATTAGAGAGACAATTATTGGTTTGCTCCTGGGCATTAATTGAAACTGTCTTTATGACTAAAGGACATAACATAATCCTAAAACCTAAAGCCTAAAATACCCATGTCTTGGGTAATGTCAGAGAAACACTCTAACGAGTACCAATAACAAAATGAAAATGGCTTAACAGGAATGTGCTGAGGAATGCAAGAAGACATTTACCATATTCAACAGAAGAAAACTTTTTTTTTTTGAGACAGGGTCTCACTTTGTGTCACCCAGGCTGAATACAGTGGGGGCAATCACAACTCACTGCAGCCTTGACCTCCCAGGCTCAAGCAATCCCACATCTCAGCCAACTGAGTAGCTAGTATCACCAGGGGCATGCCACCACACCTGGCTAATTTTCATTTTTTGTAGAGATGGGGGTCTCACTATGTTGCCCAGGCTGAGTCTGAGTCTGAACTCCTGGACTCATGTGATTCTCCTGCCTTGGCCTCCCGAAGTGTTGAGACTACAGCCATGAGTCATCACGCTTGGCCTCCCCTTTCCTTCCTGACCAACTTTGGAACCATCTGTGAAGCTACCAGATCCTATTGCCACATCCTACTTTTCAACTGTTAGTGTCTTACAAAGAGCTCTCACTGACCACCAAAAAGTGGCTTGTTTTACAGATGATGGCAGTTCAAAGGTGATCAGCCAGCATCCTGTTTAGAAGGCTGTCACACTATGACTGACTGATGTGAAACTGATTGAAGAACAACAAATCAGCTCAAAGGGCTCAATTGTACACTGTTTTCCTTGCAATGATGGATGAACTAAACAAACATAACCCTGATGTGTGGATGTACACCCATGAATGGGCTGTGGCCATTTGCCTGGCCATATGGTCAGGCTGATAGGCAGTGAAAAACTTGACTATTAAATGGATGTGCCAGGCACGGTGGCTCACGCCTGTAATCCCAGCACTTTGGGAGGCCGAGGCAGGTGGATCACCTGAGGTCAGGAGTTTGAGACCAGCCTGACCAACATGGTGAAACCCCGTCTCTACTAAATACAAAAAGTTAGCCAGGTGTGTTGGCGAATGCCTGTAATCTCAGCTACTTGGGAGGCTGAAGCAGGAGAATCTCTTGAACCTGGGAAGTGGAGGTTGCAGTGAGCTGAGTTTGCACCATTGCATTCCAGCCTGGGCAACAAGAGCAAAACTCCATCTCAAAAATAAATAAGTAAATAAAATAAATAATAAATGGATGGATTACTAATGAGGCATGGCTTATGAGAATCCTTATGGGAATTTAAGAGGTGAATTAAAGTAGGACATGTTGATGGTCATCAAAAGAACTTCCTTCAGGATCAGGAGATGATTGGAACCAGCAAGTGGATGTCCCAGCATGCTTGTCTGAGGTGGCTATCTGGGTCCCCAAAATGAGTAGATATGGGAGATATTGGCCGGGCGCAGTGGCTCATGTCTGTAATCCCAGCTCTTTGGAAGGCCAAGGCGGGTGGATCATGAGGTCAGGAGATCGAGACCATCCTGGCTAACACGGTGAAACCCTGTCTCTACTAAAAATATAAAAAATTAGCTGGGCGTGGTGGCAGGCACCTGTAGTCCCAGCTACTCGGGAGGCTGAGGCAGGAGAATGGCGTGAACCCGGGAGGTGGAACTTGCAGTGAGCTGAGATCGCACCACTGCACTACAGCCTGGGCGACTGAGTGAGACTCTGTCTCCAAAAATAAATAAAAAAAAATTTTTTAAAAAGATATGGGAGATATGCAGTAATGCAGACAGAGATGGGCTGGCCATTGATGTATTCCTCTTGTACCCCCTGATGCACAAAATTCCAGAAAGAGCCATCCTGTCTGCCAGAAAGGGAGAAAGAGACTGCAGATGACTGGCATATATTCCCCAGAAAAAAGTCCCCCCACTCCCATACATAGTTGACGAGTACACTACCCTGAGCTACTGCCACTATCCCCAGGAGGCTATAAATGGTCATTCTTGGAAAAAGACATTTACGGTGGATTGGGCTTTGCATACCCAATGGCAGATACAAAAGCTCAAAATACTGTAAGATGACTGGAACAGAGGTACTGCACCCCCACCAAGTTACATGTCTTCAGACCAAAGGATGTACTTTGTAGCCCGTACTATCCAAAAACAAGCAAAGAGGTTATTGTATCAAATAGACATATCATGTCAGATACCATCCTCAGAGTAACAGGCTGATAGAGAACTGGAATGGGAAATAGAAACATTTGTTGGCTAAACAAATGTACCCTTCACAAATGAATGCTCACACTCAACCTTAGGAGGCTAAAGGAAGGTCCCCGCTCCATAGATTCCTCCACTTTCCTGGACATGGGGGAGAGGGAGTGGAGGAGCATGATGTTATCACTGTACAATTCTTAGCTACATCACCTCAATTTTCCTTTTTCTTACATAAAGCAGTGGTCCTGGGAGCGGCAAGACAATTGTCGATGCCCAAAGCAGGAATGATCTCTAAGCAAGAAACTCTAATTAGACTTTTAAACCATTATTCCAGAACTCCTAAGGGCCTAATGGGATGGACTGTGCCTTCACGCCATGTGGAGATGACAGTGAATGCAGCTGCACTGCCTAGTAGTCAAGAGTCCTCTAGCTCTGTAACCACGTAATTCAACCCTGAAAGAATAGGAATGGACTGAGGAAGAGGCACTTAGCAGACTACTATTGCTGCAGGCAATCTGATTCAGATATCCCTTCCAAAGGTGGAAAAGTTCGCATTTCTGGGGACCTGACTGTATTCATTTCCTGTGGCCTCTATAACAAAATACCATCAAAACTCGATGGCTTAAAACAACAAAAAATTGGCCATGCGTGGTGGCTCACACCTGTAATCTCAGCACTTTGGGAGGCCAAGGTGGGCAGATGACCTGAGGTCGGGAGTTTGAGATCAGCCTGACCAACATGGAGAAACCTCGTCTCTACTAAAAATATAAAATTAGCCGTGCCTGGTGGCACATGCCTATAATCCCAGCTACTCAGGAGCCTGAGGCAGCAGAATCCCTTGAACCCAGAGGCAGAGGCTGCGGTGAGCCGAGATCGTGCCACTGAACTCCAGCCTGGGCAGTAAGAGTGAAACTCCATTTCAAAAAACAAAACAAAGCAAAAAAAAACACAAAAAATTTCTCATAGTTCTGAAGACCAGAAGTACAAAATCAAGACTGGCAGAAACATGATCCCTCCAGAGGCTCTGAAGAAGAATCCATTCCATGCTTTTCTCTTAGTTTCTAGAAGCTGCTGGCAGTCCTTAACATTCCCTGGCTTGAAGCTGATCAGTCCAACCTCTGCCACCTTTATATCACCTTCTCCTCTGTGTAAGTGAAATCTCTATCTGAATCACTCCAATAAGAACGCTTCTCATTAGATTTAGTTCCCTCCCAGATAATCAAGGATGATCTACTTAAGATTCTTAATTTTATCTTCATAACTATATATGCATACACCCTTTTTCCAAATAAAGCAAGAGTAATAGGTGATGTGAACATATTATTTTAGGGGCCACCACTCAACCCACTATAGTTCATTCCATCCTAACATTCACCCCATCCCAATATCCCCAAAAGTCTCAACCAATACAGTATCAAGTCTAAGTCCAAAATCTCATTTAAATATCATCAGCTCAAAAGTCCCAAGTGTTATAACCCAAATCAGGAATCGATGAGACTCTGTACATAATCCACCCTGGGGCAAAATTCCTCTAAATCTGTGGACCTCTCACACTAGAAAACAAGTTATCTGCTTCCAAAATACAATGGCCTAGGATAGATATTCCCACTCAGAAAGGGAGAAATTGGAAGAAATAAAAACGTCACTGATTCCAAGCAAGTTCTAAACCCAGCAAGGGAAATTCGATTTCAAGGTCTGTAACTAATCCTCAGTAATTTGTATTTCTGTCCTCTAGGTCCATGGTGGCTCCATCAACCTCTGCCTTTGCAACCCTGGTGACTCCATCACCCTGTGTCTCTGGCCTCCAATTCCTTCTTGCTTTTTTTTTTTTTTTTAAACTATAACATGCTTTCAGCTGATGTCCATCAACTATACCATTTCTTTTACACTGACAGGGTTTATAACATTTTCAGTCTGTTCTGTAACTATACTTAAGTCTTCAGTACTTTGTCTATTGATAAATTCTAAAAACTGAACACCAATTTGGTGTTTGCAATGGTATAAGTAAATGAATATTATTCATGGGACAATCAAATAGTATGGTCAGACTTGAAATGAAGGAAAGGTTACTCTACATCAATAGACCAGGGCTTCTCAAGAAACAATGTTTCATGTCTCAACCAAATAGCCTCTTTTTTTTTTTTCCATACAGGCATACTTCAGGTTTCATTCCAGACCACTGCAACAAAAGTATTGCACTAAAATGAGTCACACTAACTTTGTGGTGTCCCAGCGCATATAAAAGTTATGTTTACACTACACCATACTGTAGTCTATTAAGTGTGTAACAGCACTATATCTAAAGAAATGTACATACCTTAATTTAAAAATACTTGACTGCCAAAAAAGGCTAAGGGTCATCTGAGCTCTCAGCAAGTCGTTATCTTTTTGCTGGCAGAAGGTCTTGTCTTGATGTTGATGGCTGCTGAGTGATCAGGGTGGCAGTTGCCAAAGGTGAGAGTGGCTGCGGTGGCAATTTCTTTTTTCTTTCCTTTTTTTTTTTTTTTTTTTTAAGACGAAGTCTTGCTCTGTCACCCAGGCTGGAGTGCAGTGGCATGATCTTGGCATTCAAGCAATTCTCATGCCTTAGCCTCCCAAGTAGCTGGGATTACAGGAACCTGCCATCACATCCAGCTAATTTTTGTATTTTTAGTAGAGACAGGGTTTCACCATGTTGGCCAGGCTGGTCTTGAACTCCTGACCTCAAGTGATCTGCCTGCTTTGGCCTCCCAAAGTGCTGGGATTACAGGCATGAGCCACCATGCCCGGCGTGGCAATTTCTTAAAATGAGGAAACAATGAAATTTGCCATATTGGCTTTTTCTTCCAAGAAAGGTTTCTCTTTCACATGCCATGCTGCTTACCCACAGCACAACTTTCTTCACAATTGGAGTCAATCCTTTCACAACCTGCCACTGCTTTATCAACTAAGTTTATGTAATTTTCTAAATCCTTTGCTGTTATTTCAGCGATGTTCATGGCATCTTCTCAAAGAGTAGATTCTACCTCAAGAAACCAGTTTCTTTGCTCATCCATAAGAAGCAAATCCTCATTTGTTCATGTTTTATCATGGGCCTGATAAAATTTAGTCCTATCTTCAGGCTCCACTACTAATTCTAGTTCTCTTGCTATTTCTACCACATCTGCAGTTACTTCCTCCACTGGAGTTTTGAACCCTTCAAATTCATTCATGAAGATTGGAATCAACTTCTTACAAACTCTTATTAATGTTGATATTCTGACCTCCTTCCATGAAGCCTGAATGTTTTTCAAGGCATCTAGAATGGTGAATCCTTCCCAGAAGGTTTTCAATTAAGTTTCCTCAGATCAGCAGAGGAATTACTATCTATGGCAGTAATTACTATCTATTACAAAATGTATTTCTTAAATAATAAGACTTGAAAGTTGAAATAATGGGCTGCAGAATGGATGTTGATAATGAGCTGCACAACTCACGCTGGGTTAGCAGGCATGAAAACAACATTCATCTCCTTGTATATCTCCATCAGAGCTTTTGTGTATCTGGTGCATTGTCAATGAGCAGTAATATTTAAAAAAGAATCTTTTTTTCCGAGCAGGTCTCCACAGTCGGCCTAAAATATTCAGTAAAACATACTGTAAGCAGATGTGCTTGTCATCCAAGCTTTGTTGCTTTACTGATAGAGAAGAGGCAGTGTAGAGTTACCATAATTCTTAAGGGCCCTAGGATTTTTGAAATGGTAAAAGAGCAATGGCTTCAACTTAAAGTCACCAACTGCATAGCCAAAACTGAGACAGTCAATCTGCCCTTGGAAGCTTTAAAGCCAGGCACTGACTTCTCCTTTCTAAGAAAGTTCTAGGTTCATCTACAAGGAAAATGTGTGGTTTCACGTAGTCATCTTCAGCAATTATTTAGCTAGATATCTGGATAACTTGCTGCAGCTTCTGTGTCAGCACTTGTGGTTTCACATTGCACTTTTAGGCTATAGAGATGGTGTCTTTCCTTAAACCTCACACACCAACCTTTCCTAGCTTCCATCTGTTCTTCTGCAGCTTCCTATCTCTCTCACCCTTCACAGAACTGGAAGAACTAAGGCCTTGCTCTGGATTAGGCTTTGGCTTAAGGGAATGTTGCAGCTGGTTTGATCTTCTATCAAGACCACTCGAACTTTTTCCATATCAGCAATGAGTCTGTTTTGCTTGCTTATCATCACATACAAGGGAACCCTCATAAGATTATCGAAGATTTCTCATAAGAAACGTTGAAGGCCAGAAGGCAATTGGTTGATACATTCAAAGTGCTGAAGAAAAAAAAAGTAAAGCAAGAATCCAGCAAAACTATCTTTCAAAAATGAGGGAGGTATCAAGACACTTCTAGGTAAACAGAAACTGAGGGAGTTTATTAGCACTGGATCTGTCATACAAGAAAAGCTATAGCGAGTCCCTTCAGGTTTAAATATAAGGACATTAGACAGTCACTTAAAGTCAGATGAAGAATTAAAGATCTGGTAAAGCTAAATACATAAAAAATTATATAAGCTAGTATTACTGTAAGTTTGTGTTGTAATACCACTTTTTGTTTTCTACATGATTAAAGAGACTCATGCAATAAAAAAATAGTAGTCTCGTTTTTGGACACACAATGCATAAAGATGCAATTTAAAGACACCAACAATTGAAAGGAGTAAGGACAGAATTGTAAAGAAGTAGAGTTTTTGAGGGTTATTAAAGTTAAGGTGGTATAAATTCAAATTATAGTACTATAACTTCAGGATATTAAATATAATCTATACAAAGAAAATAGCTATAGAATATACACAACAGGAAATGAGAAGAGAATTAAAATGTTTCACTAAAAAATCAATTAAACACAAAAGAAGGCATTTATGTAGAAAAGGAGGGACAAAAAGCAATGAGGCATATAGAAAATAAATAGCAAAAGGACAGAAGTAAGTCCTTATCAGGACTCACTTTAAATGTAAATGGATTAAACTCTCCAATCAAAACAAAGAGATTGGGAAAGTCGATTAAACAAACAAAAAGCATGATCCAACTCCCTGCTGTCTCCAAAAGCCACAAACAAGGTAAAAGTGAAAGAGGAAAAAAAAATTCCATGAAAATATAGCAGTTCCCCTTATCAGTGGAGGATATGTTTCAAGACCCCGGTAGATGCCTAAAACCATGGATAGTACCAAACTCTATAAAGTCATTCCTTGATATCCATGGAGGACTGGTTTCAAAATCCCCCTGCAGATAACAAAATCCACAGATGCTCACGTTCATATCAAATAGCATAGTCTTTGTATATAATCTATGCACATCTTCCCATATACTTTAAATCATCTCTAGATTAGTTATAATATCAGATATAATGTAAATGTTATGTAAATAGTTGCTACATTACATTGGTTTTTAAATTTTTATTATTTTTATTGTTGTATTATTATTTTTGAGTATTTTAAATCCACATTGGTTGAATCCATGGATGTGGAATACAGAGAGCCAACTGCATGTACCATGTTTTTTTCCTACACATACTACCTATGATAAAGTTTAATTTGTAAATTAGGCACATCCTTTATAAATGGATATTAAAAGTAGATTAACAGTTACTATTAATTAACAATAATAAAACAGAAAAATTATAACAATATATTGTGATAAAAGTTATTGTGATGCATCTGGTCTCTCTCTCAAAATATCTTATTTTACTATACTCATCTATATTTAGGCTGTGGTTGATTGGGGATAACTCAAACCATGAAAAGCAAAACTGCAGCTAAAGGGGGCACTACCATAGTAACCAAAAGAGAAAAGGGGTGGCTATACTAGTATCAGACAAAATAGACATTAAATGAAAAGGCCAGAAAAGACAAAAAAAAAAATATTATTAATAAAAGAGTTAATACAGCAATATATAACAATTATAAACACTTACATACCTAATAACAAGACCATCAAAATATATGAGGCAAAAATGGAAAGAACTGTAGAAAGCAATGACCATTTTACAATAATAGTTGAAGATTTCAACACCCTACAACCTCAATACGGAATACAACAACCAGGCAGAAATAAGTAAAGCAATAGAAGACTTCAACAACTCAATAAAGCAACTAAATCTAAGACATATATACAAAATGCTCTATTAAATATACACAAAATACTCTACCTAACAACAGAATCTACAGTCTTTTCAAGTGCACAGGGGACATTCTCCAGGACAGACCATATGCTGGATTACAAATTAAGTCTCAATAAACTTTAAAAGACAAATACAAAGTATCTTCTCCAACTACAACATGAAGTTAGAATAATATAAAGAAAAAAAGAAAATTCCCAAATTTGTAGAAATTAAACAACAGACACAATCGATGACACAGGAAATTAGAAATACTTTGAGATGAATGAAAACAAAAACACGACAGACTAAAATTTATGGGATGCCACAAAAGCAGTGCTAAGGGAGAAATTTAAAGCCATAAATGCTTATACTAAAAAAGAGGGATCGCAAATCAACAATCTAACTTTATAACTTAAGGAACTAGGAAAAAAGTAAATTAACCCAAAGCAAGCACTAGGAAAAAAAAATAAAGATTAAAGCAAAGACAGATAAAACAGAGAAAAGTCAACAAAGTCAAAAGTTGGTTCTTTGAAAAGATTAACAAAATTGATAAACCCTTAGCTTAATTGACTAAGAATAAATGTATAAGGAATGAAGGAAAGCGAAAATCACCATTAGAACACAACAGTAATAATTATTATAGGCAAAATCCACTGATATGGATGTTAAAATTAGTACACAAAAGTTTAAGAAAATAGGTTATTTATATAGTCTCAGAGTATTTCCTCTAAGATACTGATTAGTTATGAATGGAAAAATAGCAACTTTAAAGTGAAGAAACACAGTAGACACCACTGTAGTCAAGCAATCAAAGTTAACATCACCAGTAAAAAGACATCAACATCATTTCTTCTCTGATATGTTGCTCTGAGAAGGGCACAGAAGGAACCAAACCCCAGGTCTTGTCACACCCCAAATCTTCATAGTGTTAATCATCTTGCTATAAATGGGTATATTTTCTTTCAAGAAATGATAAATAGATTTGTTGGGAGAAAGCAGCAAGGCACCACATCAATCAGAATCGTCTATCATTTGTGAAATATACCCAGTTCTGTACGGTTACTCAGAAAAGTGTTAAGTAGTGAGGTAAGACAGTGTCTAATAGGATATTCCCCAGTCTGATGAATAGAAATTAAATAATGGGATACAAGTGAGGCTAGTATATAAAAGAAAAAACAGAACGGAATAGATATTTACTGATGCTTGATACACAGTAGGTAGTAGTAATACACAGTAGGTAGTAATAATAATTACAGCAAATATTTATAACAATAGCATATTTTAATTTCATTTGATTTGTAATTTGTTAAGTTTATTTAATACTGATGGCATGTACTATTATATTTATCTATTCATTTAACCCTGAAAATAAACATACGAGCCAGGTACTACTATTAGCCCCACTCTGTAGATAAGAAAATAAAGGCATAAAAAGTTGGATCACTTACTAAGCAGCAAAACCTACCTGACGTTATACTACCACCCAGAAAATATCAGCTTAATTAATAATAAGTGCCAGCTAGGATGCTAAATACCTTACATATCCTAATCCTCAAAATATTCCTGTCCAGAGGTTTTATTATACCAATTTAAATGAAAAAAACTAAGGCTCTGATTGGCTGCCCAACGCATTGCAAGATATTTAGCACATTTGGCTTCTGCCTGGTAACTGTCAGAAGTATCCCTTCTCCTCAGTTACTGTGATAAGCAAATATGTGCCCCCCATAAACATTTCCAAATGCCCCTAAGACAGCATTACCTCCCCCAAAGCACTGCTTTAAAAAGTACTGGTTGTTAAAGACTATTAGGTGAGATGTGAACCTAGGTGTGTATGATTCCAAAGCCAATGTTCTTTCCAGTAGGGGCACTGACTTTTAAAGGAGTTGAAATCAAAACAAATGTACAAAGACGGGGAAACAAAGTTTCACAAAGTGTAAGGGGCAATACACTCCAGATGAGGAAACTATAGTAGCAAATAACTGGAAGTTAAAGTAGTCCACAAAGTATAACAGTAATTTATGTCATTTGTTGAATTAAGTAAGACATAAAGCATGCTGGACGATTTGTAAAGTATATCTCCTGAGGGAATTGGGATTTCACTCAGAACTCTGAGTGAGAACTGACATCATTAACATGTTATTTATTTAAAAAGGTCTAAGCTGAATAAAGGTATGGGGGTGGGAAGTAAGTCTTCATAAAATAATTTATTTTAATTTCACCATTCTAGTATTTTCAAATCTATTTAGGATGTTTTTCCATTCGATGTTATATAAGCTTTAGAATTTATGAGTAAAAACCATCTACAGTAGTCAATCTTAATAAGAAATTCAGAACAATAGGGGAAATTATTAAAAAGCAATCCTAGTATAATTATGATATAGATCACAAAACATTCTCCCAAACACGCAAACATAAACATTTCTATTTCCTTAAGAGAATAGCTTTAGTATATAATACACATATATTATGAATGTCTGAAAACTTTTAAAATCACAAATATTAATACACAAAAATTACTGTAACAGTAGTCTACAACCATATTTTGGTTGTTTAATGGAATTTGCATACATTAGCATGTAAATTCATGAGCCCACAAACACATGCACACTGCAAACAAAAATTTAGTAATCAACTTTAATAATCAGTTACCTTTGCAATAATGACTTCTTTCTTCAGAATCTTCATAGCATAATATTTTCCGCTTGCCTTCTCTCGAACCAAAATAACTTTCCCAAAAGTGCCTTTACCTAGTAGTTTCAAATAGTCAAAATCATTCATTGTCTGAAAAATACAAATTAAAAAATATAATATGAAGTATTTGATGCAATTTATTTGTTAGCATATATGTATGTGTTTGCAATATCCACTCAAAAACAAAATTTACCAATTTATAAGCACATTTAAATGAAAAAGAATCAGACTGGCATTGGCTGTCTCATTAGCAACCATGGATGCTGAAAATAATTTAAGCAGTTCTCAGATGTTGGAGAAAATGATTTTGAACCTAGAATTCCTCAGCCAAATTATCAGTTATGTAAAAGGGCAAAGGAGGAAAAAAATTATTTTCACTCATTTTTAAGGACTCAAGTTTTCAAGGATTTAGTAGCGCTGCTACCCCCAGAAAATGTGATAATCAAAAATGTTCTACACAAACATTTCCAAATATGCCTAAAAAAGCAGTGTTTTGGAAGGAGCTATCTGAGAATTTACTCTAGCAAAATAAAGATAAAATCCAAGAAAGACAGAGAGATAGGATATATTTATAAGAAATGTTGAGAACCTCGTATACTTCAGTTAAAATAAATCAAAGAAAGCAGTTGTTATTCCTGAGAGAGTACATTATGCAATTCAGAACAGCAAGGCAGGGAGCTCTAAGAAGAATATCTTTAATTAATCTGCCTGTTCTCAGTTTCACTTGTCTTTCGTAAATCAGGTAATTCTGAGGATTTTGCCAGTCACATGTGCCACTTGTTCTCTACAGTCCCCTCTGTGTACTCTTTTCCTGCTCTGCTCTATCAACCTTCTTCCAGAAACTTCCAAACTTTTGAAAGCATTTGTGCCCTAATACCCCTCCCCGACCCAGCTTTTCGTTTTTGTGGACTTGCCTCCTTTTGAAATTCCTTTACTTTTGTATTAATAGGTTTTTGAACAGAAGAGATGATTGTATATGATCAGTTTACTTAAATTTAAACTCAGTTTAGAGGTTTATAAATATCAAGTAAGTATTTGGGTTTTATCTTGAAATTACAAGTCATTGAAAATTTTAGTGTCTTTTATAGTTTTTTTTTCTGTTTATCATTTATCTAAAGTAAACGTGAGAAATGTTTCAAATCAATTGCTTCAGCTTCTACCTTAACAAACTTAAGAAAAAAAGCAAGTTAACCCAAAAGAGTTAGAAGAAAATGATAAAGATCAGAGCAGAAATCAATTAAATTTTTAAAAGAAAGAAAAAGAGTAGAGAAAAAATCAGTGAAATCAAAAGCTAGTTCTAAAAGATCAATAAAAATTGATAAGCCTCTGGCCAGGTTGGTCAGAAAAATAGAGAAGACACAAATTACCAATACCAGGAATGACAGAGTTGGCATCACTACACATTCTACAAATATTAAAAGAAACATAAGAGAATATTATAAATGGCATCTTGACAATAAAATTGACACCTTTGATGAAATGAACAAATTGCTTGAAAGTCTGAAGCTATGAAAGCTCACCCAAGAAGAAACAGATAACTTGATAACCCCATATTTTTATTAAGAAAAACTGAGTTTGTGGTTAAATACCTTTCATCAAAGAAAACTCCAGGCCCAGATGGTTTCACTGGTGAATTCTACAGACATTTAAACAAGAAATAACACCAATTTTATACAAATTCTGAAAATTAAAATGAGGAATACTTCTCATTCATTCTGAGACAAGCATCATCCTGATACTGAGATAGGAGTTTGGCAGGCCTCATTTCATAAGATGCAGGTCACAAAGACACTGCTGTTAAAACAGGATACAGTAAAGAAGCCAGGCAAAACCCACCAAAACCAAGATGGCAATGAAAGTGACCTCTGGTTGTCCTCACTGCTCATTATACATTAATTATAATATATTATCATGCCAAAGGAACCTCCCATCAGTGCCATTACAGTTTACAAATGCCATGGCATATAGGGAAGTTACCCTGTATGGTCTGAAAAAGGGGGAAACTGTCAGTTCTGGGAATTCCCTGCCCCTTGACCAGAAAACTCATGAGTAAGCCACCCCTTGTTTAGCATATGATTAAAAAATAACCACAAAAATAGCCAACCAGTAGCCTTCAGGGCTGCTCTGCCCATGGAGTAGCCACCCTTTTATTCTTTTACTTTCTTAATAAACTTGCTTTCATTTTATTCTGTTGCTTGCTCTTGAATTCCTTCTTCTGTGAAGCCAAGAACCCATGTGGTCTCCCAGGCAGAACCCCAATTTTTTGACAATACCAAAATGAGAGGAAAACAATGCAAGAAAACTACACCCCGATATCTCTCATGTATATTACATAAAAATTCTTAAAATTTTAGAAATTAATGCCTACGTTCACTTTCAACATTTTTTGCTGCTCATAATTTTGATAATTTTCCCCAAATGTCAAATTAAAGTGTCTTACATTCAATAATATCTCTAGTTCAAAGGAAAAGATAAAGTAGCAAAGAGATAGCAGGGAAAATAACAAGATATATTAATTCAACTAAAAATCAAACATGTAGCTCTAACTATCAAATATGGTAAATCAGCTAGTGTCATTTGAACAAATAATAGGTAATATTAGATTTAATTGCATTAATAGAGTAGAAAAAATTAGGGAATACTACATAACAAGCTATTTGTGCTAGGTAGTCTGCAAAGATGGCTGCCACAAATTCCCATTTCTCCCTGTATACACATTCCACTCTTCCCATAAAGGGGTGGAGTCAACTTTCTCTCTCCCTGGGCTATCCTTGTATCTTGCTTTGAACACAGAATATGATCAAACTGATACTATGCCAGTAACAGACAAAGCCTTTAAGCCTGGCAGTTTATGCGTTCTCTCTCTTGGAAAGCTCTAGAAAGCCAGCTCTAATGCTGTCAGTTAGTCCACATTATCCTGCTGGAGAGAGAGGCCATGTGGAGAGACCTTGGAAGATAAACTACCACTCCGAGAGAGAGACCAAGTGGAGGAGAACCAAGACACCATAGCCAACAGTCAGCACCAAGGCCCCAGACACGTAAGGAAGGTTATGTTGGATTTTACAGCCCACCCATGTATAAGCTGTAGGCAGCTGCTTGACAGCCATGCATGCAAGACCAACAGAATGGCCCAAACTACAAAATCATGAGATATTTACATGGCTATTGTTTTAAGACATTAAATTTGAGTTTGTTCCACAGTGTGAGGGTTAATACTGAATGTCAATTTGATTGTACTGAAAGATGGCAAAATATTGATCCTGGGTGTATCTGTGAGGGTGTTGCCAAGGAGATTAACATTTGAGTCAGTGGGCTGGGAAAGGCAGACCCACCCTTAACCTGGGTGGGCACCATCTAATCAGCTGCCAGTGTGGCTAGAATATAAAGCAAGCAGAAAAACATGAAAAGGCTAGACTGGCTTAGCCTCCCAGCCTACATCTTTCTGCATGCTTGATATTTCCTGCCCTCGAACACCAACTCCAAGTTCTTCAGCACTGGGACTCAAACTGGCTTCCTTGCTCCTCAGCTTGCAGATGGCCTATTGTGGAACCTTGTGATAGTGTGTTTAATACTCCTTAATAAACTCTCTCTCTCTCTCTCTCTATATATATATATATATGTATACACACACACACACACACACACATATATATATACTATTAGTTCTGTCCCTCTACAGAGCCCTGACTAATACACATGGCAAGTAACTCAGAAACATTATTTTCATAACCAGGCCAGAGTGTCAATTTATTGCTCAAAGTTTCACTTAGACAGTATGTTCCTCATTTTTTATTTAAAAGCACTAGAAAATAATACTTGCTATGCCCTATTACTAAATATCATAATAAATGAAATTGAATTATTGGGGAGTAAAAATTAGAAAACAATCTGTAAAATGCTTTACAACATTTTCAGATGAAAAGCAATATTTAATTATAAAATATTACTATATTCCTTAAGAATTGCAATCCTTATTCTTGGCTGAGTGTGGTGGCTCACACCTGTAATCCCACAATTTGAAAGGCCAAGGCAGGTGGATCACTTGAGTGCATGAGTTTGAGACCAGCCTGGGCAACATGGCAAAACCCTGTCTCTACAAAAAAATACAAAAATTAGCCAAGTATGGTAGCAGGTGCCTGTAGTCCCAGCTACCTGGGAGGCTGAGTTGGGAGGATTACCTGAGCCTGTGAAGTCAAGGCTGCAGTGAGTCATGATTGTGCCACTGCACTCCACCCTAAGTGACAGGAGTGAGACCTTGTCTCAAATGAAAATAAATAAATAAGTAAATAGTAAAATTGCAATTCTTAGGGACAATGAGGTTAAAAAAAGTATGAAAGCCTTCACTCTGAACTTGACAGCTTGTCAGTTTGACTTTCAATCTTTAAAAAAAAAAAGGGGGAATTTACATGGAAATTATTATTAAAAAGCACTGTATGTGATAAAATCAGAAACAGATTTCCCATCTATTTTGACAAAACTTCAGGAAATTAAAAAGGTAAGGTATCTTTGCTATCACATGCTCATGTTCAGAATGGTATACACAATAATTGCGTAGTCCTTACAAATGAAATGAAAGCTATTACAAAATGTTTTGTTCTTCTGGATGATGTTATGGAAAAAGATACAGTAAGTCCTTTTTTTGTTGTTTTTTTCAGATAGAGTCTCGCTCTGTCACCCAGGCTGGAGTGCAGTGGCGCGATCTCGGCTCACTGCAAGCTCCGCCTCCCGTGATCACGCCATTCTCCTGCCTCAGCCTCCCGAGTCGCTGGGACTACAGGCGCCCGCCACCATGCCTGGCTAATTTTTTGTATTTTTAGTAGAAACGAGGTTTCACCGTGTTAGTCAAGATGGTCTCGATCTCCTGACCTCGTGATCCGCCCACCTCGGCCTCCCAAACTGCTGGGATTACAGGCGTGAGCCACCGCGCCCAGCCACAGTAAGTCTTTAATAAAAATATAGGAGCATGAATACTCTCCAGAAAAACAATCCTCCTCCAAGGCCTGATCTTAAGAATTTATTGGGGAAATACTTAACAGTTATATTCTTCCCTTTACATGTTTACGTGGCTGTTTTAGGTAAAGAGATACATGGGCATACATAACAAATGCTTAATAAACGTGTTCAAATCAGGCACACCAGAATATAAGACACTGTCTAGCCTACAAATTAGATTAAAAATAAACATATAATCAACGAGGAACATAAAGAACTTCTAAGAATACCACAGTATTAGCATATTTGGTCAAAAAAGATAAATTCCAGATACATTTACAATGTAACAGCAAAACCAAGTAAGTAAAAAGAGGAGAAGAGCTCTGATGAAGTTCACTCCTCTGCCTCCATCTCTGCCCACTTCTTCTGGTGCCCTTTCTCATGAGAAGAAGTGGAGCTAATGTTATTAGTCAACTTCTACATTGGTTATGTCACTTTTCCCTTTTAAATAAGCAGATTCGCGCAGTGTGAGATCATGAGATTTCAGCTGGTCTGGCCGTGTCTGTTCTTTTCTTCCCTCTCTTTTTCTCTGGATACTAGCTACTGGTATGAGTTACTGCAGCCAGAAATTAGGTGATACAATCCCAAGAAATGGAGTCAAACTTAATGGGAAAGCAGGAGGCACTGCTTATACTTTAAATGTAAATCATGAGATTATAGCCAGTTGATCTCAGAGAAGCCTATGCTAGTCTGTTAAAACTTAAGCAGAACTTTGACTCTCACTTGGCTTTTTATCCTTTTGTGCTATGTCCCTTCACATACTTCACAAGGCATACAAGAATGGTGGCTTGGCTGACCAAGATTAGGCACTTCTGGGTTCTCTAAGCAAATTCCTCTGAAACACTATCTTTTAATTAAAACATAGAACCACATTTCTTTTAATTCAAACACAGAAGAGCACTTAAATCTGTCTGTGAGGCCCTTGCCTCTTTACTACCCAACATCCTTCCTTTCCAAGTGAGTTTTTAACTGGCAGAGCAGAACTGTGGTGACAGTCTACTGCTAAGGGAGGTAATGAACCCTATTTCATGCAAGAAATAACAGTCTGACCACTCTCACCATAGCCACCATAATCAGTACCTATTCTTTTAATCCTATTGCCATTTGGAAAAAATTAAAGAAGGAAACATATCCTATAAATTAGTAGAACAATATTCTTATTTCACAATGTGTGGTTATAGTCTTAAAAATAATCCAAACTTCTGCAATTCTTTGCATGATAATTGATATACATTAAGGGTATAGTTCTAGAATCATTTATCTTATGAAAATGACAGTAATATTTTACCACTTGAAGCTAAGTCATTAGGACCGTTATGGAGTTATTAGTGGTATAAATGTTCTTTTTCTGCACTAACTTCTGCTGTAATTTAGAACTATTTTAAATTATTTCAAAAAAGATAACAGAACCTCAAACATATAAGATCTTTTAATTGTATACTGTAACACGTGAATATATAGCTTATTTCTTTTTCTTGGTTCATATATCTTGAGCCTCTCTAATCTCTGTTAATTTTTATGCTTATAATGAAGTTATATTAGAAACAAAATTATGCAGATATTCTCTTATGACTATACTCTGTTTCTCAAAATATCATGAAAAACTGTTGTCCTTACATGACATTTGGATATTGGTTAATTTCAATTGATAATAAAGCTTTGTAAACTCTTGGAAAAATCAGTAGAACTTTAGTATCACAACATAGTGCTAGAAAGTGGGGACTTCAGATCTTATTGCTTGGGTTTAAGTACTGGCTCCCACCCTGTGTGTAATTAAGGGAAAAATTTCTTAATCCTTCCATCCTTTATTTCCCTTAACTATAAAACAGGAATAATAATGGTACTCAACTTATAGTTGAAGTTCGAAATAAAAAAAAAATGTTTAAAGCGTTTATGTAAAACGTGCTTAATAAATATTAGCTATTAAAGTTAGCTACTATTCTTTATCCACATAAAGATAATTAAACATAAACATCACTCTAAAACAGATTCTCTTAGAATTTTTTACTCCAACTGAGTCTCCAAAATGAAAAATTCATAGAAGTATTTTGAATTTGGGGTTCAATTACTTAACCATATCAGATTTACACTATTCTTGATTTCAGTTCATTTTAAATGAAATAATTTACACATGTACAAAAGAAGCTTTCTTATCTCTGAGTAGGTAGGTGGGTGCAGCCAGACTTTGTTCTTCTTTTTGCAATGCTGGAGGAACAAGGCAGATTAAATTGACATAAAAGAAAAGAGGGATTCAGTTCAACAAACAAAGAAGAAATCTACAATGAAGACAGAAAGGGATCTCAGAAATTTGGCCCAGATCAAGTATAGAATATTATTCTTATTCACATAAGGAAAGGATAATTAACTTTATGTTGTGACTGTATAACTTCACCAAGTCCACAAGTTTAACGTGGAAAAGGGAGGATATCAACTCAGGCAGTCTATCTCCAAAGAGTTCTTAATTACTGTGCTAATACCAGATTTCATGGATAATACCTTGAAAATTTGTGTTTTCCTACCTGAAGATTAATTTACAACCTATTAAATCAAACGTATTCTAAAGTGATAAATGGTAAGCTTATCTCAACACCTCTATCTTTAGATTAATCATGAAAATATCATTTTTGTAATAAGGAAATTGCTTTTCAATTTTCTATAGCAATGAAACACAAAATTTATATTTCTCATAAAAATATAAATTAGTACTTATTATGCTGGAGCACTGAAAGAAGGAAAAGTCTACTTCCCTACTGACTCAGAAGCAGCCATTAAATAAGAGTTATTGTTTCCAAAATCGTTTACTTTCCTGCTGACTGTACTACGACTGAGGGCACTAATCAGGAAGTACACCCGAGCCATTACTGCTCGTGCTTTTCGGGAGAATATGAAACGTGAAATGGAAAAGAACAAATCATCAGGGAAAACATTTTATTGCAAAGTTTCTAAAATTGTATTAAAAATAATAAGGAAACAATGCAAATTATAAAGTAGTGTGATGGCACATCAGTCACACATGAGCCCTATCAGCATTCAGTGTTAAAGTGCTGAATCACTGAAACCATGTTCACCTATTTGGTTTTAAACAACAACAGGTATTTCAGATTCATGTGAATAAAACCCACTAATATATTTACGTATTGTAAGAAAACTGGATGACATCTTTCTGCAAATGGTAGTTTTTAATATGTTTCTTCCAGAAAAATGAATGCTGTGCTGGAAATAAGTTATTATTTTCTACCTTTCTTTTATGATGGGTTGTAGAAGCATCCATCTCTTCCTCTCCTATATTATCAATTTGTGAAGTTGGACTACAATTCATTCTCTCCTCTTCTTGCCTCTGCAGTCTGTCTGCTACAGCCTGGATAGCTTCTGTCCATTCTTCCCTATAAAAATGAGTAACATTTCCCATTAATAGAAGATGGTAAATGATTTAAATATTTTCCTTTTATAAAATATGAAATCAATACAAATAAAATCTATTCAGAGATCAAACACACTCAACACACATAAGCATACACTCTCACCATCATCCCAAAGTGAACATAATCCTAAGAGCATTTCATTCACCACAGGCCTAAAGTCTGTAGTAGCATTTTTTGGAAGTATGTTAAAGAAAAAAAGAGAAGAAAAAAATTGCTGAAAACTCGAGTTTAAATCATTTACATGAAAAGTTAAATTTTATTTGTCTGTATGTATATGTATGTGTGTGTTTGTGTATACATATATATATCCTACTTTTTTTTTTTTTTTGGAAACAGTCTTACTCTGTCACCCAAGCTGGAGTTCAATGGCATGATCTCAGCTCACTGCAACCTCCACTTCCTGGGTTCAAGCGATTCTCCTGTCTCAGCCTCCTGAGTAGCCGGGATTACAAGCGTGTGCCACAACGCCTAACTAATTTTTGTATTTTTAGTAGAGATGGGGTTTCATCATGTTGGCCAGGCTGGTCTCGAACTCCTGACCTCAAGTGATCCATCCGCCATGGCCTCCCAAAGTGCTGGGATTACAGGCGTGAGCCACCACACTTGGCCAATCCTAACTATTAAGTTGACCCCCTAAAAGTTTGCTGCCGTTTTTAAGTGTTTTGCTTAGCGATTTTAAGTCCATCATTGACATCCTCAAGATTTTTATGAGGTCCAGCAGACATTCCAAGGAAAGGTTTTCAAAGCCAAAACTTTTCAATGTTTCCAGATCATAGTAAATTTCTTAAAAAAAAAAAAAAAAGGATACAGCGTGTAGTTTGAACAATCAGTCTCAGGAGCACTTATATCAAGCATTTATTTTTTGACATTTGGTGATCAGACCAAGGATCATTATTTTTCCATGTAAATTTTAAAATCAGCTTGTCTACTTCTTAAGTCTATTTGGATTTTGACTGGAATTACATTAAATCTATAGATAAATTTAGGGAAAACTACCATCTAAATCATTTAAATCTTCCAATCCATGAACATGGTATAGCTCTACATTTATATAGGTCTTTAATTTCCCAATGCAATGTTTGTAATTTTCTGTGTAAAGATCTTTCACATCTTTAACTGAATTTATTCCTACATACAATCATGCACCACATAACAATGTTTCAGTCAATGATGGACTGCATATACGATGGCAGTCCCCTAAGATTACACTGTATATTTACTGTACCTTTCCTATGCTTATATGTTTAGATACATGAATACTTATCACTGCATTACAATTGTCTATAGTATTCAGTACAGTAACGTGCTGTACAGGTTTGTAACCTGTGAGCAATAGGCTACACCACATAGCCTTATATGGGGTGGGCTATGCCATCTAGGTTTGTCCAAGTAGTATGTTTATACAGTGTTCCTAATGACATGTTTCTCAAAACATATCACTGTCATTAAGTGACACAAGACTGTTCTTTTATGCTATTGTGGAGGGTTTTATTTCACTTTCTAATTGTTCTTATTAGTATTTAAAAATACAATTGATTTTTGTATATTGACTTTGTATACTGCAACTTCATTAAATTCATTTATTAGTTCTAGTCGCTCTTATTTTTCTGCATTTTCTACACATGCAACCATGCAGTATGCAAACAAGAGCAGCTTTACTTGTTTCCAATCTGTATGTTTTTTACATATTTTTCTTGCTTTATTGCCCTAAATCAGACCTGCAGTACAAAGTTAAATAAAAGACAGCAGCATACATGCTTTGTTTCACAAGTTAGGAATAACGTTGAGTTTTCATCCCCCTTGAATATTTTGTAAGTTGTAGATCTTTTAAACATACATGTACTTAATCAACTGAGTAAGTTCTGTTCTATTTCTAGCCATCTGCATATTTTTAATGAAAGTTTGAATTTTTGTCAAATGTAGGCCAGGCATGGTGGCTTATGCCTGTGATCCCAGCACTTTGGGAGGCTGAGGTGGGCGGACTACCTGAGGTCAGGAGTTCAAGACCAGCCTGGCCAACATGGTGAAACCCTGTCTCTACTAAAAATACAAAAACTACCTGGGCGTGCTGGCAGGAGCCTGTAATCCCAGCTACTCAGGAGGCTGAGACATGAGAATCACTTGAACCCGGGAAATGGAGGTTGCAGTGAGCTAAAATCATACCATGGCACTCCAGCGAGGGTGACAGAGCAAGACTCTATCTCCAAAAAAAAAAAAAAAGAAAATTGTCAAATTCTTTTTCTATATCTCTATAAAATGATCACACAGATTTTTAACTTTATCATATTAAAATGGTGAAATTAGCTTAATAGTTTCCAGATGTTAACATAACTTTGAATTCTTGGGATAAGCTCCATTTGGTCACATAACTTAAGCTTTTATCCTTTTTACCTATTGTTTAATTTGTTGATACTTTGTTATGAAATTCTGCATATGTTCACAAGTGTATTGGGCTATAGTTGTCTTTTCTTAAAATAGTTCTGCCTGATTTCTGAAATGAGGGTGACAGTGGTCTTATAAAATAAGTTGAGAAGTATTCCCTTCTCATTATTTTCTGAAACAGCTTGTAGAGGACTGGTCAAATTTCTTCCTTAAATGTTTGACAGAACTCACCAATAAGGCTGTCTGGGCTTGGAACCTTTGAGGAAAGGTTCTTAACTACTAATTCACTTCCCATTCATTGATATTGGGTTTTCCAATGTTTTCTTGGGTGTCAGTAATTTGTGTCTTCCCTCTTTTTCTTTTTCCTTTAACAATATCCCAAAACATTTTTCAATTCTATTAATTTTTTTCAAATAAGTAGTTTTGGTTTTATTAATTATTCTCTACTATTTTCTGTTTTCTATTTCACTAATTTCTGATTGCTATTGTTTCTGTTTGGTTTATTTTTCTGGTTTCTTAAGATAGAAGCTTAAGTTAACGATGTGAGAACTTTCTTCTTTTCAAATACAGGTATTTAAGGCTACAAATTTCCTTCTAAGCATTCATTTAGCTACACCCCACAAATTTTGATATGTATTATTTTCATTACTGTTCATTTAAAATTATTTTCTAATGGCTCTTGTGAGTTTTTTGACCCAATGATTATAAAAAATTATGTTAATTTCCAGTAATTGGCATCTATTGTCTTATTGTTACTGATTTCTAATTAATTCTACTGTGATTACAGAACATATACTGTATAACTTTCATCTTCCAAAATGTACTCAGAATTATTTTATGACCAAGAATATGATATATATACACACACACATACGTGTATATGCACACATATGTACGTTTGTGTATATGCACACATGTGTACGTATGTGTATGTGTACACACGTGTACATATGTGTATGTGTACACGTGTACGTATGTGTATGTGTACACATGTGTACGTATGTGTATATGTGTGTGTGTATATATACACGTATGTGTATACACGTATGTGTATATGCGTATACATACACGTATGTGTATATGCGTATATATACACGTGTATATGCGTATGTATACGCATATGTGTATATGCGTATGTATACGCATATGTGTATATGCGTATGTATACGCATATGTGTATATGTGTATGTATACACACACTAAGTTCTGGGGTATATGTGCACAATGTGCAGTTTTCTTACATGGGTATACACGTGCCATGGCAGTTTGCTGTACCCACCAACCCGTCACCTATATTAGGTATTTCTGCTAATGCTATCCCTCCCCTAGCCCCCTACTCCCTGATAGGCCCCAGTGTGTGATGTTCCCCTCCCTGTGTCCATGTGTTCTCATTGTTCAACTCACTTATGAGTGAGAACATGTGACGTTTGGTTTTTTATTCTTGTGATAGTTTGTTGAGAATGATGGTTTCCAGCTTCATCCATGTCCCTGCAAAGGACATGAACTCATCCTTTTTTATGGCTGCATAGTATTCCATGGCGTATATGTGCCACATTTTCTTTATCCAATCTATCACTGATGGACATTTGGGTTGGTTCCAAGTCTTTGCTATTGTGAATAGTGCCACAATAACATACTTGTGCATGTGTCTTTATAGTAGAATGATTTATAATCCTTTGGGTATATACCCAGTAATGGGATTGCTGGGTCAAATGGTATTTCTAGTTCCAGATCCTTGAGGAATCACCACACTGTCTTCCACAATGGTTTAACTAATTTACACTCCCACCAACAATGTAAAAGCATTCCTATTTCTCCACACCCTCTCCAGCATCTGTTGTTTCCTGACTTTTTAATGATCGACATTCTAACTGGTGTGAGATGGTATCTCATTGTGTTTTGATTTGCATTTCTCTAATGACCAGTGATGATGAGCATTTATTCATATGTTTGTTGGCTGCATAAATGTCTTTTGAGAAATGTCTGTTCATATCCTTTGCCCACTTTTTGATGGCGTTGTTTTCTTCTTATAAATTTGTTTGAGTTCTTTGTAGATTCTGGATATTATCCCTTTGTCAGATGGATAGATTGCAAAAATTTTCTCCCATTCTGTAGGTTGCCTGTTCTCTCTGATGATAGTTTCTTTCGCTGTGCAGAAGCTCTTTAGTTTAATTAAATCCCGTTTGTCAATTTTGGCTTTTGTTGCCATTGCTTTTGGTGTTTTAGACATGAAGCCTTTGCCCAGGTCTATGTCCTGAATGGTACTGCCTAGGTTTTCTTCTAGGATTTTTATGGTTTTAGGTCTTACGTTTAAGTCTTTAGTCCATCTTGGGTTGATTTTTGTATAAGGTGTCAGTAAGGGGTCCAGTTTCAGTTTTCTGCATATGGCTAGCCAGTTTTCCCAGCACCATTTATTAAATATGGGATCCTTTCCCCATTGCTTTTTGTCAGATTTGTCAAAGATCAGATGGTTGTAGATGTGTGGTGTTATTTCTGAGGCCTCTGTTCTGTTCCATTGGTCGATCTATCTGTTCTGGTACCAGTAGCATGCTGTTTTTGTTACTGTAGCCTTGCAGTATAGTTTGAAGTCAGGTAGCATGCTGCCTCTAGCTTTGTTCTTTTTGCTTAGGATTGTCTTGGCTATGCGGGCTCTTTTTTGGTTCCATATGAAGTTTAAAGTAGTTTTTTCCGATTCTGTGAAAAAAGTCAATGGTAGCTTGATGGGGATAGCATTGAACCTATAAATTACTTTGGGCAGTATGACTATTTTCATGATATTGATTCTTCTTATCTATGACCATGAAATGTTTTTCCATTTGTTTGTGTCCTCTCTTATTTCCTTGAGCAGTGGTCTGTAGTTCTCCTCGAAGAGGTCCTTCACATACCTTGTAATTTGGATTCCTAGGTATTTTATTATCTTTGTAGCAATTGTGAATGGGAGTTCACTCATGATTTGGCTGTTTATTATTGGTGCATAAGAATGCTTGTGATTTTTGCACATTGATTTTGTATCCTGAGACTTTGCTGAAGTTGCATATCAGCTTAAGGAGATTTGGGGCTGAGACGATGGGGTTTTCTAAACATACGATCATGCCATCTGCAAACAGAAAATCTGACTTCCTCTCTTCCTAATTGAATATCCTTTCTTTCTTTCTCTTACCTGATTTCCCTGGCCAGAACTTTCAATACTATGTTGAATGGGAGTGGTGAAAGAGGGCATCCTTATTGTGCCAGTTTTCAAAGGGAATGCTTCCAGTTTTTGCCCATTCAGTATATTTCCTGTGAGTTTGTCTTAAATAGCTCTTATTATTTTGAGATACATTCCATCAATACTTAGATTAAGAGTTTTTAGCATGAAGGGGAGCTGAGTTTTGTTGAAAGCCTTTTCTGCATCTATTGAGATAATCATGTGGTTTTTGTCATTCGTTCTGTTTACGTGATGGATTATGTTTATTGATTTGCATATGTTGCACCAGCCTTGCATCCCAGGGATGAAGCTGACTTGATCGTGGTGGATAAGCTTTTTGACGTGCTGCTGGATTTGGTTTGCCAGTATTTTACTGAGGATTTTTGCGTCGATATTCATCAGGGATACTGGCCTGACATTTTCCTTTTTTGTTGTGTCTCTGCCAGGTTTCACCAAGGTTAAAATGAAGGAAAAAATGTTGAGGGCAGCCAGAGAGAAAGGTCGGGTTTCCCACAAAGGGAAGCCCATCGGACTAACAGTGGATCTCTCTGCAGAAACCCTATAAGCCAGAAGAGAGGGGGAACCAATACGCAACATCCTTAAAGAAAAGAATTCTCTTTTTTTTTTTGGACGGAGTCTCACTCTGTCGCCCAGGCTGGAGTGTAGTGGTGCAATCTTGGCTCACTGCAACCTCTGCCTCCTGGGTTCAAGTGATTCTCTGCCTCAGCCGAGTAGCTGGGAGTACAGGCGTCTGCCCCCATGTTTGGCTAATATTTTTGTATTTTTAGTAGAGTTGGGGTTTCACCATGTTGGCCAGGCTGATCTCGAACTCATGACCTCAGGTGATCCACCCGCCTTGGCCTCCCAAAGTGCTGGGATTACAGGCAAGAAAAGAATTTTCAACCCAGAATTTCATATCCAGCCAAACTAAGCTTCATAAGTGAAGGAGAAATAAAATGCTTTACAGACAAGCAAATGCTGAGAGATTCTGTCACCACTACGAGGCACTAAACATGCAAAGGAACAACTGATACCAGCCACTGCAAAAACATGCCAAATTGAAAAGACCATCAACGCTATGAAGAAACTGCATCAACTAACGGGCAAAATAACCAGCTAGCATCATAATGACAGCATCAAATTCACATGTAACAATATTAACCTTAAATGTAAATGGGTTAAATGCCCCAATGAAAAGACACAGACTGGCAAATTGGATAAAGAGTCAAGACCCATCAATGTGTTGTATTCAGGAGACTCATCTCTCGTGCAAAGACACACACAGGCTCAAAATAAAGGGATGGAGGAGTATTTACCAAGCAAATAGAAAGCAAAAAAAAGCAAGAGTTGCAATCCTAATCTCTGGTAAAACACACTTTAAACCAGCAAAGATCATAAGAGACAAAGAAAGGCATTAGATAATGGTAAAGGGATCAATGCAACAAGAAGAGCTAACTATCCTAAATATAGACGCATCCAACACAGGAGCACCCAGATTCATAAAGCAAGTTCTTAGAGACCTACAAAGACACTTACACTCCCACACAATAATAGTGGGAGACTTTAACACCCCACTGTTAAATATTAGACAGATCAATGAGACAGAACTCAGCTCTGGACCAAGTGAATCTGACAGACATCTACAGAACTCTCCACCCCAAATCAACAGAATATACATTCTTCTCAGCGGCTCATCACACTTATTCTAAAATTGACCACATAATTGGAAGTAAAATACTCCTCAGCAAATGCAAAAGAATGAAAACCATAACAAACAGTCTCCCAGACCACAGTGCAATCAAATTAGAACTCAGAATTAAGAAACTCACTCAAAACTGCTCAACTACATGGAAACTGAACAACCTGCTCTTGAATGGATAAGTAACAAAATGAAGGCAGAAATAAAGACGTTCTTTGAAACCAATGAGAATGAAGACACAATGTACCAGAATCTCTGGGACACATTTAAAGCAGTGTGTAAAGAAAATTTATAGCACTAACTGCCCACAAAAGAAAGCAGGAAAGATCTAAAATTGACACCTTAACATCAAAATTAAAAGAACTAGAGAAGCAACAGCAAACAAATTCAAAAGCTAGCAGAAGGCAAGAAATAACTAAGATCAGAGCAGAACTGAAGGAGAAAGAGACATGAAAAAACCCTTCAAAAAAAAATCAATGAATCTAGGAGCTGGTTTTTTAAAAGATCAACAAAATAGACCTCTAGCCAGACTAATGAAGAAGAAAAGAGAGAAAAATCAAATAGACACAATAAAAAAATGATAAAGGGGATATCACCAGAGATCCCACAGACATACAAACTACCATCAGAGAATACTCTAAACATCTCTATACAAATAAACTAGAAAATCTAGAAGAAATGGATAAATTCCTGGACACATACATCCTCCCAAGACTAAACCAGGGAGAAGTTGAATCCCTGAATAGACCAACAACAAGTTCTGAAATTCAGGCAGCAATTAACAGCCTACCAACCAGAAAAAGTCCAGGACCAGACAGATTCACAGCTGAATTCCACCAGAGGTACGAAGAGGAGCTGGTACCATTCCTTCTGAAACTATTCCAAACAACAGAAAAAGAGGGACTTCTCCCTAACTCATTTTATGAGGACTGCATTGTCCTGATAAGAATATGTTCCATCCTGATCAATGTACCATGCTTACTTGAAAATAATGTCTCTTCTGCCACTTTTGAGTGTAGTGTTCTATAAATATTAGGTATATCAAGGTGGTTGACAGTGTTATTCTATGCCTTAGCTAGTTTTTTGTGTAGCTCCTCTACCAAGTGCTGAGAATTTTTAAATCTCCAAATATGGTTGTGAAATTGACCATTTTTATCCTTTAATTCTGTTATATGTGTTGATGACTGCTATATCATCCTGTCAACAGAAACTTTTCTCATTATAAAGTATCCTAGTAATCTATGGTAATACATTTAACTTGAAATGATATAATATAGCAATCCATCCTTCTTATGCTTATCGTTTCCATGATCAATTTTTTTCAAACTATCTATTTTCAACCTGTATCTTTATCCTTTTCTCCTTTCCTGCCTGCTTTTTTAATTATTTTACATTTTTTCAGAATTCCATTTTAATTTTCCTGTTGGCTTTTCAGTCATCTTTTTTTGCAATTATTTATATATATATATATCCTTAGCTTTACATGGTCCACTTATGTAATATATGCCAGAATAAGTTTTTTCTAATTCCATTTCTCCTCCAATTAGCCTGGTAGCCATCATACTCCACTATCTTTTTAGTAGTTGTAACTGAAATTATAATATTTAACTTTGACTTCGCAAAGTCTAAAATGTCCATACTTTTAACTCTTGCTAGAAAATACAGCAACCTCACAAAAAATTAACTCCATTTTTGTCAGGATCTCAATTTGTGTTATTACTTCAGATATTTTTCATTTATATAATTAAAACACAACATAAATTATTTAAAAATCAATGCTTACTTTTATTTATTGGTTTATTTAAGCATTTTTTCATTCCATTCTGTACTTATCTTCCTATCTGAGACTATTCTTATTGTGTCTAAAGAATACTAGGTTGGTTATTACAGGTGTGCTAGTGACAAATCCTATCAAATTTTTGGGGGGTGAGGGGAGTAGAGACAGGATCTCACTATGTTGCCCAGGCTGGTCTTGAGCTCCTGGGCTCAAGTGATCCTCCTGCCTCAGCCTTCCAAGGTGCTGGGATTATAGGTATAATACACAATGCCCAGCCTCTATCAATTTTTCACTGACAATATTTTCATTTTACTTTTATTCATGGAAAATAGTTGTTTCTTAGCACTCATTTTCTTTCAGAACTTTGGGGGTATCGTTTCATCATGTTGTTCCATTATTTGGGAACATCATTCCATTATATTTCATTATTATTCCATCCCACATATTGACATTACCTTTTGGTCTACATGTTGCTGCTCCGAAAGCAAAGTACATTTTTTCTCTGTCTACACTGGGGATTTTCCCACTATCTGTTTTTTAATAGTCTAATGAGATTAGGGATTTTCTTCATATTTTTCCTACTTGAGATTTATAGGAGTTTTGAAATTATGGTTTGATATCTTTAGCCATTTTTTAAAAGTTTCAATCATTATATTTTCAAATACTTTTTGCTCTATTCTCTCCTCTCCTTCTAAGGCTCCAATTATATATATGTAAGACATTCTCACTACATTGTTTTTATCTTACATTCTATTCTTAATTATTTTTATTTTCTATCCTCTTATCTTTGCATGTTTCACTATAAACGTTCTGTTCTGACGTATTTTTGAGTTCACTAATTTTCTCTAATGTAAGGTCTAGTTTGCTATTAAAGCCACCTGCTAGAACTCATAATTCCAAATGTTTTGTTTTCAATTTTAGAATTTCTATGGGGTTCTTTCTTTTTAATTGTACCTTGATTACTAATGAAAGCTATTATCCATATGTTTCTTTTTTATACTTTCCCTCTGCAGAATCAATCTTAACATACTTGAACATACTAATTAATGTATAGTTCTTTTGTCTAGAGTTCCTATGAATATGATCCTATTGTCTGTTTTTTTCCTCTATTATTTTGGTCATATTGTGTTGAATTTTTGTGTACTCATTTTTTAACAAGTCCTGGACACAACACATGAAAACTGAGGTAATGTGAGGTCTAGAAAGATACAATCTTCTGTTAGAGAGAATTTACATTTGCTTTTAGCAAGCTCCTAGAAAACTAGCAAAGTTGAATAATTTATAGTTATTCAACTATTTCAATTTATAGTTACTGAAATAATTTATAGTTATACGTCAATCCTCTCAAAGCAAATCTATTTCCAGTTTACTCTTTCTTATAGGGTACAGTCCTTTAAGCTACCAATACCAAAATGTAGTGGTTTACCATGTCTCCTCTTTGGGAGATCCTAGATTCCAAAATATCACTCCCAGCTATGGGAGCTACTCGAAATCTCTCCATCCCCAATACCACTTCAAGAACTAGCAGGTAACCCAAAAGGAAAAGTAGGTTCACTCTCTGGGTTTTTTTCTTCAATAAAGTTTTGGCCCCATAAATCTCAGCCTTATCAGCTCTCTGGTGCCTTTTTAAAAAACAAAAACAAACAAAAGTCTTTTCCAGCTTTACTAGTGGTAGTTGGCTGGACTACTGACCCAAATTACCTAATTCACCATAATTCATGATACTTAAACTATAACACTACACCATTTGGTGAGGGGGGGGGGGGGCGGGTAATTCCTGCAGAAGAGTATCAGGCCAAAGTACCCAACTAATTGAAAGAGGGCATCCAATCTTTTAATTCCTAAGTAACGTTTAAAAATGTAATTAATTTGAAAAACAGAATGGAGACCCCACGAAACAAGTACATTAATCTTTTAAAAGTACATATACTACTTATACAAAAATCAATTTTCACCAACTGATTATTTACTTACTAATAAATATTTAATTAAATGTCCAATACATGTGTGCTACTAAAGTTTAAATAAGGAATGGCTTAGGAAGAACTTACAGTCTGATAGTCCAGGGAGCCTTGGTATTGTGGGGAAGTATAATAAAATGTTATGGGTAAAATGATACAAGTATACACTAAGTACAGTGGTGTTCTAACAATAATAATAGTTTGTGATGGGGACCCAAAGAGAAAGGTAATTCTTGAATGTAAATGTGCAAAATGAATTGGTACTTACCAGGATGAGTAAGAGACAAGCGAAGGATATGAGGTGTTCCTAGCAGTAGGGGCAAAAGGGCAAGAAGGAAAGAGCTATGGGTAATGTAAGAGCACAGTATAGCATCAGTACTTGGGAAACAACAAGGAGTTCAATGTATCTGGAACATGGTGGGGGTGAGGCATATGTGTGCGCATGCACGTGTGTCTCTATATGTGAGTGTAAGTGTAGTGGCCATGGCTGTGGCAGTGAAAGTAGTTAGCCGTAAGAAAGAAAAATAATCTTTGTCTATATTGTGGATGGTCATGTGCAGCATAATAAAGTACATATACAAATCATATTTAACAGTAAATTAGTGAAGTGTATCCAATAAAATAAGAAAAAAGGTATAGGTGCTATCATCAAAATTATTAAACATTGCTAAAAACAAGAAATAATACATAAAACTATCAGAAATGAAGAGATAAATTTGTTATTGTCTGCAGATACTAGGTCTACAAAGAATAAATGTTTTGGGTTACTTAACCCCAACGGTGATGGTATTAGGAAGTGGGCCTTTGTGAGGTAATGATGACAGAACTCATAAATTAAATTAGTGCATTTATAGAAAAGTCCTCAGAGAGTTCCTTTGGCACTTTTACTAGGTGAGAATACAGGGAAAAGACACCTTCTATGAACCGTGAAGAGGGCCCTCTCTAGACACTGAATTTGCCAGCACCTTGAACTTAAAACACCTGGTCTCCAGAACTGTGAGAAATAAATTTCTACTGTTTATAAGCTACTCAGTTTATGATATTTTGTTGTAGCAGCCCAAAGGGACTAAGGCAAATCCTATTTACAAAAGCATCAAAAAGAATGAAGTACTTTAGGAATAAACTTAACCAAGAAGGTGAAAGATCTGTACACTGAAAACTACAAAACATTGCTGAAAGAAATGAAACAAGACACAAGTAAATGGAAAGACATCCCATGTTCATGCACTGGAAGGTTTAATATTGTTAAGATGTCAATACCGCAAAGTATGCTACAGATTCAATGCAATCCTTTTCAAAATCCTACAGCATTTTTGCAGAAACAGAAAAAAAAAATCCTAAAATTTGTATGGAAACCATAAAGAATCCCAAACAGCTGAAACAATCTTGAGAAAGCAAAAAGCTGAGGGCTTCATACTTCTTGACTTCAAAATGTATTCTAAAGCTTCAGTAATTAAAACAGATTGGTACTGGCATAAAGACATATAGACTAATGGAACAGAACAGAGAGCCCAAGTAATAAAACCATATATATACGGTCAAATGATCTTTGACAAGGGTGCCACGACTAACATAATGTGGAAATATAATGCTGCTGGGAAAACTGGGTATCAACATGCAAAAGAATAAAAGTGGAGCCTTGTTTTACACTACACACAAAACCAACTCAAAATGGATCAAAGAATAAATATAAGACATGAAACTACAAACTCCTAGGAAAAAACCACAGGAGAAAAGCTTCATAACTTGGTCCTTAGAAATGATTTCTTGACACTGACAAAAGCAATAATAGATGAGTAGAAATATATCAAAATAAAAAGCTTCTGCACGGCAAACAGAACAAAACAGCAAACTACAGAATGAGAGAATATATTTCCAAACCATATGTCTGATAAGTGCTTAATATTCAAAATATATAAAGAACTCCTACAACTCAATAGCGAAAACCAAAAACAGAAACACAAGTAAAAACTTGGCAAAAGACTTGAATAGACATTTCTTCAAAGAAGACATACAAATGATACACAGGCATTTGAAAAATGCTTAGCATTACGAATTATCAGGGAAGTACAAATCAAAACCACAATGAAACATCACCTTACACCTGCTAGGATGGCTGTTATTTTTAAAAAACAACAACATAAAAAATAAATAAGTGTCAGCAAGGATGTGGAGAAATTAAAACCTTGTACACTATTGTTGGGAATGTAAAATAACGTAGCTGCTATAGAAAACAGTATGGAGATTCTTCAAAAACTTAAAAGTAGAACTACCATATGAACCAGCAATCACATTTCTGGATATTTATTCAAACAAAGTGAAATGAGGAACTTAAATAAATATCTGCCCTCTCATGCTCATTGTTGCATTATTTGCAATAGCCAAGAGGTGGAAACAATCTAAATATCCATCAGCAGATGAATGAAGAAAGAAAATGTATTGGCCAGGAGTGTGGGCCTTCATGCCTGTAATTCCAGCCAAGGGAGGAGGACTGCTTGAGGCCAGGAGTTCCAGACAAGCCCTAGCAACACAGAGAAACCCTGTCTCTACAAAAAAAAAAAAAAAAATTAAATTAGTTGTGTGTGTGGCTGTAGTCCCAGTTACTGGGGAGGCTAAGCTGGGAGGATCCCTCGGGCCTGAGTTCCAGGCTGCAGTAAGCCATGATCACACCACTGCACTCCAGCCTGGCTGACAGAGCAAGACCTTGTCTCAAAAAAAAGAAAGAAGGCAAATGTGTTATATACATACAATGGAGTATTATTCAGCCTTAAAAAACAAGAAAATCCTCTAATATGCTGCAACATGGATTAACTTTGAAGACATTATACTAAGTGAAGTAAGACAGCAACAGGACAAACACTGTATGATTCCACTTATGTGACGTGTCTAAAGTAGTCGAATTCACAGAAGCAGAAAGTAGAATGGTGGTTTCCAGGGGCTGGGGGTAGGGGAATGGAGAGCTGCTGTTCAATGGGAACAGAGGTTCAGTCATGCCAGATGAAAACGTTCTAGAGATCTGCTGTACAACAACATGCACATAGTTAACAATACTCTATTATACCCTTAAAAATGGAAGAGGATTTCACATTATGTAATTTTTACCATAATTTTTTAAAAGAATGCACCAATGTAGCTAAGAACATATTTATAAAAAAAGGGATATGTTGCTATATTAAGTTCAAAAATTTTATAGTTTCTCTAATTAAAGCCATGTGGTGTTAATGCTAGAATACAGAAAAGTCAAAGGTGGGAAAAAAAGACTAAATCCTCAAAGCCCAAATATGTATATGTGTTATCCACAATCAGTGAGAAAAAAATGGATTATCTAATAAATGGAGATGAGACAATGGGCTCGCCCTTGAGAAAAAAAGAGAGTCCAACCTTCTATCATGTACTGAAATAAATATAAGATAGGTGAGAGATATACATTTAGTTTATGACAGGTAAAAATTTTAGACTGGGCAGAATATTAAAAATAGAGAGTTTTTCTAACTCACACTAACCCTCTCTAAGTCTTCAATGACATTACACTAAAGTCATATAGAATGTCCAAACACCAGATTCTAGAGGTATATAGAAATGCACATACCAATGGCAAATATGAGTATGCTGTTTTTCATTTGTACTAATACCGTTTTTTCTTATAGTTATAAATGCAAATGAAAACTGATTGTTCAGAAGAGTAGTATATTATTACAGGAATAGCAGAGGATTTTAGAGTCTTAAGATCTGACAGAAATCCAGCTTTGTAAACACAAATGGCAAAATGAATTGTGCTTCAATAGATGTTAAAAATCCACTAAGAATAACATTTTCAAATAATATATATTGACGTGGGAAAAGTTCCATTCATCTGGCCAGTCAACAAATACTGTGCTGGGCCATGGACTATGTGCTAAAGATTTTTTAAATGAGCAAGAAAGCCATGATCTTTGCTGTCAAGAATCTTAAAATTTAGTGAGAAAGGCAAACAAGGATTACAGTTATAATATAATTGATAGAAAAGGTACAAAAGAAAAATATCTAAGTACCTAACAGGGGAACCTGCCTAGTCTATAAGAGTCAGAGGTTTTGTAGGAAAAATAACATTTTAAGCTCAGATCTGAAAAGATACATAGGAATTGGCCCAACTTAGTGGTTATGGATTATGGGTAGACATATCAACAAACTGAAAGCTCAGTATTAATTATCAAGGGAGAAAAGGCCCAGGATCGATGGTGGGGAGGGGAGGGGAGGAGTTCGGGGACCCATACCCAGAACTGTATATATATGAAAGGCCTAATTACATCTGCACAGAGTAAGATTGGAAGTGCACAAAAGAAAATATTATCAGTGCTTAACTCTTTTCTATATTTCTTAATCAATCATACATTACCATTTAATCTACTGATCAAAAGTGTTATTAAAATAATACTTTACCATTTTGCTTTTATTAAAATTTTAGACAAGACTGTTAAAACTTAATGTATTCATTTGGAAAATAAGGCTAATAAGATTTAACTTCACAAAGTTGCTGATTAGGATCAAATATAATAACATGTGCAGGATGATGGTTTTGTGACTGTGGTCACTGGACCTAACTCAGTATCGGAGTGAGCAGATATAGAATTGGGAAGTGGTTGTAAAAACTGATAAATCAGGAGAATAAAAATGTGGACCTGATGAAGTTGATGAGTTGGTTACTACAGTGTTGCCACTACCCACTTTAGCAACAATGACAGTCAATGCTAATTAATCCTCTCTCCCGCTCCTTAGACCCAATCTCAGAATCTTTAGCAACTTAGTGCTCCGACAGCCACTTACAACTAATTTAGAATGGCATGTTACTTGAAATCTTTTATATCACTAGCCTTGGAATTTCAAGTATGAATACAATCAATTATACAATTTTTTAAAAAAGGTAGTTTGGCTATAAAAATGTCTTTTTTTTTTTTTTTTGAGATGGAGTCTAGCTCTGTCGCCCAGGTTGGAGTGCAGTGGCGCGATCTTGGCTCACTGTAAGCTCCACCTCCTGGGTTCACGCCATTCGCCTGCCTCAGCCTCCTGAGTAGATGGGACTACAGGCGCCCGCCACCATGCTCGGCTGATTTTTTTTGTATTTTTTTAGTAGCGACAGGGTTTCACCATGTCAGCCAGGATGGTCTCGATCTCCTGACCTTGTGATCCACCTGCCTCGGCCTCCCACAGTGCTGGGATTACAGGTGTGAGCCACCACGCCAGGCCAAAAATGTCTTTTTAAATTTATATTTTAATCTTTAAATGTTCTGTTTCTCTGAAAGTATATCTTCTAGCATGCCCAGAGGTTCTGATGTATACTATTTTGTAAGCCACTGTTATTCATGTATTATGCCAGATGCAAGAATTTAGAGACTATAGCATTTAAAAAATATATTTGTATATATTTACAAATAATAAAGTCAGATACAAATACATCTTTAGATTGAGTGTTGCTTTTTCACAAAATGAAAACAAATGAATTTCTTACCTTTCCTCTGGAGTATCTACATGAAATGTTCTCTCTATAACAGTGGTCCATTGGAGACATCTGATTATAAATGTGTTTGGCTTTGGTCGTTCTGTTTTCATTAACTGGCATTCTAAGAATAAAATAAAATGTTTCCTTAAGTACAGATATATTTAAAACCAGAAGTAAATAATTGAGAACTACAGAGTTCTATTTTAAACAAAATCCAGTGCGAACTCACAGCTTTCTATGGATCTCCACTCAAGATTATTTACAGCCTGACCTTAGTCTTCCTTTCCAATCCTTCACCCATTCTGGCCACATTAACCACCTCAACTGGACTATGTAATTTTCCCCAAACACATCTTACTCTTTCATTTATTTATGCCTTTGCTCCAGCTGTTCTTGCTATCTGAAATACTTTCCCCACTTATTTTACCTCTATCCATATGCATCACCTGCAGTCACAATAATACTGATCCTTGAAGGTCCAGATCAAATATTATTCCTTCCATGAAGCCTTCCATAACACCTGGCCCTAGACTGACCATTTCACCCTCTCTATTCTCATTACTTATTACCATATCCCTCATGTGTCACTTACCATAGACTATCTTACAGTATTACTTATCATTTTAAGAAAATGACAAATATCACTTATCCTTACCTAGATTATAAGGCTTTTGACAATATAAACTGCCTGTAACTCTTAGTATCCACAGCCCCAAGAGCCAGTCAGTCTAAACATGATTAAATTCTGTTAGTGAATAACTAGGAAGATGTCAACAAACACGAGCCTAAAGTATGGATTCCCTGACACTGGTGTGCCTGGATTCAATTATTTTTTCGTGCCATTAACTATACAAACTTGGACAAATTAATTAAACTCTCTAGTCTTCAACAGTTAAGTGGGAAACAGTATCTACATCATAGAATTGATGTGGGAATTAATAATAAATTCATGTAATATTAGTATAATATGAGACCTGTAAGCTTTCAACAAACATTATTATTTGGCATACATCTGAGCTGGGCTCTAAAGGATAAGTAGTATGGGACACCAAGAAAAAATAGGGTAGGGTTGTCTGCTGACTCTGCTCTTTTGGAAGAAACTAATTTATCTCCGTTGAAAACCTCAAGTCTTTTCTCAGTGCTTATCTGCTGTGTCCTATCTCATCATTAGCAACTATCAACTACCATTTCTATGTCTTTATACTTCCAATTCTTTACTCAGATTAGCTGTGTTTTTGTTTGTTTGTTTGTTCAAGACAGAGTCTCGCTCTGTCACCCAGGCTGGAGTGCAGTGGTGCAATCTCGGCTCACTGCAACCTGTGCCTGCTGGGTTCAAGTGACTGTCATGCCTCAGCCACCCAAGCAGCTGTGATTACAGGCATGCACCACCACACCCAGCTAATTTTTCCAATTTTAGTAGAGACGGGGTTTCACCATGTTGGCCAAGCTGATCTCGAACTCCTGACCTCAAGTGATCCACCCGCCTCGGCCTCCCAAAGTGCTGGTATTACAGGCGTGATCCACTGTGCCCAGCCCCAGATAAGCTCTTTATTGGTCCTTTACACTGAGAGAAATCATTCACCCAAGGGTCTCTGCTTAGTTTTCTAACAGTTCTCATGTTTTCAGCAATCATCTCTCAGTTTACCAATATCAAAATCCAAACTTTTTTCACCCTGGAGTTCTACTTTAAGACACACGTCTAAACACATAGTGAATATTTCTACCTGGTTGAATTACTGGACCACCCCTAAAACCAAACTCAGTATTTTCCCCCTAAAATTCATTCCTCCTCCTGGCTTTCATAATTTTTCCATCACCCAGGCTGAAACACAAAGTGATCTTCCTTTTTGATATTGGTACTATTTGTCATTACAGGTGCTCCTCAACTTATGACTGTGTTACATTCCAATACATCCATCATAAGTCAAAAATATCGTAAGGCAAAAATGCATTTAATACACCTAGACTACCCAACATCACAGGTTAGCCTAACCTACTTTAAACATGCTCAGAACACTTCCATTAGCCTCGAGTTGGACAAAAATCATCTAACACAAAGCCTGTCCTGTAGTAGAGTATTGAACACTACACATAGATGGGTGTTTTGTCGACATGATGAGATGCGAAAACACAAAAACTAAGAGCATCCAGAAAAATGCTGGCAACCTAGTACACTGTAGAGTATCTACTGTGCATGTTGTGATCACGTGGCTGACTGCAAGCTGTGATTTGCTGCTGCTGCCCAGCATCACTAGGGAGTATCACACAGCAAATCACTACCTCAGGAAAAGACAAAACTCCAAAATTTGAAATACAATTTCCATTGAGTGTGTACTGCTGTCAGGAGCAGGGTAAAGTAAAAGACATCGTTACATTGAACTACTGTTAAGTGGGAGACCATTCATAACTGGTTTTCCACTGCTATAATTCTACTTCACATTCTCTGTGCCCAATGCCTAAACCTCCCGGCTGCCCTAAGACGAGATTCTTCCTATTTAGAGATGCTGAGAGACTATATAAGTTAAAAACAGAAACTGTGCTCTGGGAGAATCTGAACATGTCCGAACGTGAACTCTTGACCTCTCTCAACCCTGCTCCTTCTTCTGCCAACCTCTACTGTGGCTTCCTCTATCTCACTTGACACCTCCATCCTTTCAATTGCCCAACCTGAAAACCCAAGAATCCCGTTGTAGTCCTCTCTTCTCTGACATCACTTTCACTCCTCCTGCAAATCCTGGTGTTTCTACTTTAAAAACAAAACCAGCTTCTGATAACTTCTCACCACCTCCACTACCTCAGACTAAGCCATCATTGTCTCTCACCTGATGATTCCAAAAATCTTAGAATAGCTTTTCCCTGCCCCTCACTGCAGTCTGTTCTCAACACAGCAGCCAGAAATCTTCTCAAAATGAAGATCTGCAAAAAAGTTCTGCAGTGTTTCAGTTCGCTAAGAATAGACGAGTAAGGCCTTTAAGTGCTCAGCAGGTGTCCTACGTGATCTGACCCTCCCACCAACCCCACTGAAGTTTCTGACCTACTTCCCTAGTACTCTCTTTCAGGCTGCTCTGCCAGCCACCCTGGCTTCCCTGCATTTCCTCAACAATGCACTACACTCTTTCTGCTTTAGAGCTTTTTGCCCTCTGCCTAACATTCTTTCCCCCCTCACACATCCGCACAGCTGCCTACCTTAAACATCCTATTTAACACTGCAATCTGCACCCCTTACCTAGGACTCTCCCTCCATCTTCTCTTACCTGCTCTATTTTTTATTTTCCATAGCATGTTACCATTTTCTAACATTTGATATGAGTTTTTTGGTATCTTTTTTGCTTATTGTCTTTTCAACTAGATTGTAAGCTCCAGTCACATATACTTAGCACTTAGAACTATTCCAGACACATAGCAGGTACTCAATAAATACTTTCCAAATGAACTCTGATAGGAATAATCCAACAAAGAAGGTAATTTTGATGCTACCAAAAGATAATTTCTAAAGCAATGTTCCTATATAAGCAAGAAGGGATTAAATTTACTGGACAAGTAAAGGGGTAGCTCTAATCA
Source organism: Nomascus leucogenys (assembly GCF_006542625.1). Taxonomy (NCBI): domain Eukaryota; kingdom Metazoa; phylum Chordata; class Mammalia; order Primates; family Hylobatidae; genus Nomascus; species Nomascus leucogenys. Next base: position 4,588,370 of record NC_044385.1, on the reverse strand, counting down.
GGAGTATAAATAGTTTAGTAATGAAATAAGAGAGAAGATGTAAGGGCCCAAATGCAATTAGGAGTACAGAAGCAAGTAAAAACTGGTAGAAATTATTTTCTCACTGCTTCTGATTTTTTCAGTGAATTAGGATATAAAGTCATCAGGAATAAGGTTGCAAAAGGATCCATCGGGCTTTGAAGAAGAAAAGCTATGAAATAGCACCTTTGGAAAATGAAAGTACAAATAGGCTAGAGAGACCTACCATGACTGCCGAGAAGGATGAAGGACAAACCTGAATTTAATAATGAAGAATTTAAAGTAATAACAGAGATCATGGTTGTGTATTTTCTCCCAGATATATTCAGCTGCATGTGTACAGGTGAGGAACACAGAGTAATGAATTCAAGCAAGGCTGTATTTTAACCAAGTAAGTTTGTCAAAGCAAGAAGACAGAAAAGAATAGAGAATGCAAGGCAAGGGAGTGATTATGATAATCAACTAAGAAACTTAAAATGGGTATGGAGGAAAGTGAGAACCTGGAGATGTGCAAGATAATGAAAAGGTGGTAGAATCAATAGGTCATAAAATCTATTATATCACAATTCAACTTTGTATAGCAGCATGACATATTTTTTGAAATATGAAAGTTAAAAAATACAAAATATATATTCCATAAAAAATAAGCAAAAATATTGTTCATTTGAAAGATGTAAGTTTTAAAATACCAAAGACATTATACTAATTTATACTAATAAAGAGGCAACCAATTCCTATGACTGACTCTGCCCATCAGTCTGATTCTCTTTGAAGCCAATTGTTCCTCCCCATATCCTTCTTTTCAAAAGTCCTATTAAATTTCCAGCCAATAATTCACTAGCTAAAATACTTAAAAGTTAGGAATTGTGTGCACAGTTCTTCTTATAGCACCTAGGACAGTGATAGGACATAGGAGTATACAATAAATACCTGATGATTGGGCAACTGATTGGCTGGCTTTAAAGGTAAAGAACGGAGGACAGACACTTAAATGAGGGGCGTGCCCAAGAGAAATACTCAAGAATGAACTATGGGGTACAGAGAAATACAGCACAGAAGCAAAGAAAGAATGCCCGGTCTGAGGTTCACTATTTCAGTTTTACTTCAGGTTCCCATTATGGTGATATAAGCAATTAAGATAATGGACTTTGCAATCAGAATAAGAAATTCAAATCCTCCAGGCTCTAACACAATCAGCTGTGTGATCCTTTTGAAAGTACTTTATATCTAAGCCCTCAGGTTCATCATCTTTAAAAGCATTATCATGAATTAAAAGCATATTTTCAACACTATACCTAAATGAAGTTTAAACGCTATAATTTAAAGAACTTCTCAACACTAGACTTTTAGAAGCTACGTAAAGTGCTGTTATGAGATTCCAAATATCAATTACTATAATTTATAAGGCTGCTAAAAACAATAAAAGGTATTACTATAATTACCATTCTCAAGCAGATCACTGAAAAGGAATGGCTTAGAAAAGAATAAAATACCTGTATTTATGTATGGAGTGGTTTGGAAAAATATTAAAATAGTAATATAATGACTAAGTAGTTATGCACAACTTCACTGTTCTTACTAAACTTGCTAAGTATTCATGAACCAAATGACATATATGAAATGTCAGTTATGGGCCAGGCACTATGCAAAATGCTGGGCACACAAAAATGAGTAGGAAACTCTATGAGCTCATAGCACACACCACACTACTAATCATTATACCCATGTAATTATAAAGTAGTATTTCATTTATGCCATAAAGGATTTAATCAGGTCCTGTGAACCGTCTAGTCCAACAAAAATAATGTTACATGTAATTACAAATAAATAGTATAATAGAAATAAACCTGTATTTTATAGGTCTCAGTATGAAATACTCTACAAACACATTTGATCTCTACACCAAGATATTCAAGTGGTAGTTGGATCACTACCAAGAGAATATCATAATGTCTTATGGTTTGTTGCTGTACAAAACAAATGTAACTTAAAAAGCTGAATCCAAATTCAAAAAAGTTAAAACTCTAAATTACCACGTTAAAACCAGTGATCGAGCAAATAGAAAAACTTTTGAGTTCTTGCATGTTCGCAATAAGGAATCGGAAAACACATGATTCTTAAAGGAAATGGTGGTTAATAAATGGATTAGCCAATACTTCTTTAGAAGAATATTTCCCTTTTGGTTACGTAAAGATTCCCAAAGCAAGGTAGGGCAATTTAAATTTTAAAAATCAGAAGTAGAAACTTTGGATAGAGATTCTAAAAAGCTATTAACCAAATGATTATCTATGATTTTTAGAATCATTTAATACGCATCAGTAAAGTAAACGTGCTTATACAAAATGCCAGGTAGCTAACTTTTATTATAACATATACTTCTCAGTGTTATTTGTTACACTGTTACTTATATTAGTTATACACTAGTTAAAAAACTCTCCTAAGCAACATGAACCACAAGCTGAATTTTAAATGTTCTGCTTACTTTTACACCATTCTGAGCCACAGATGACAAAGTCTGTACAAAGCTGTAATTACTCTGCAAACCTGAAAGCCAATTAGAGAGACTGCAACATGTCAGACCAAGAAATACATACACCAAAAAAAAATTTTTAGAGATCATCTGTTTAGATTAAAATGCTTAAAGGTTTCAACCAACCTCTTGAGCCATTTAAACACTAATTTTATTCTTTCTAAAAATAACATTCAGTGTGAAAAACAAAGGCATAATAATAGATTCCATTTTTTTTTTTTTTTTTTTTTTTTTTTTTTTTTTTTTTTTTTTGAGACAGAGTATCGCTCTGTCGCCCAGGCTGGAGTGCAGTGGCGCAATCTCGGCTCATGCAAGCTCCGCCCCCCGGGGTTCACGCCATTCTCCTGCCTCAGCCTCCCAAGTAGCTGGGACTACAGGTGCCCGCCACCACGCCCGGCTAATTTTTTTGTATTTTTAGTAGAGACGGGGTTTCACCGTGTTGGCCAGGATGGTCTCGATCTCCTCACCTCGTGATCTGCCCACCTCGGCCTCCCAAAGCGCTGGGATTACAGACGTGAGCCACTGCACCCGGCCAGATTCCATTTTTTATTAAATCACATAATGAAATAATGCTGGCTGTGAGTTATGATGACCATAAATCAAGTTTATTTTTCAGGTCTTAAAAATATGATACACCATGGAGGTTCTTTGAAGGGGACAAAAAGCATTTCTATCTTTTGTTTAATGTTTTCACTAGGGGCAAAAAAGCATAATACCTATTTAAGACTCAATACATCAACCTTTAAGAAATTCATTTAATCCACTGAGCAGAAGGTGACTTAGGTGAGGCAGGTGTCCTGGTAGAGAGCAATTCCAGCAGCAGATAACTGCTGAGCGATCACTACATTCCAGGCACTGCACAAAGAGTGGTGCACAAATGTTACTCATTTAATCCAAAGGAAAAACCTAAAAGGTGTTATTATCTTCCATTTTATAAATGAGCAAATTTACAAGACTCAGGCAAGCTAAATAACTTGCCCCAAAACACACAACTGTGAGTCATTATGTAAGGATTTATTCCAAGTCTATCTCAATCCCAATCCCATGCTCTTCTGAAGAGAATACACTGCTAGGAAAAGTGCCTTAAAAATCAGTAATCATCTGTCAAAGCCATAGGACTGTCTGTTCCCTCTTCTATACCTTCTCTATACCTTCCCCATGCTTGGCCCTTCTCCCATCTATGACACTTTTTCTCATATAAGGAAATCCAGGATAAGTTCCAACTGATAACAGCGTTTGAGTGGGAGAGGGCTCCAATGTGTTTGCCTCTGGTTCTCTCCACAGTATAGGGATGGACAGGAATGAGGGTTATCCCCTAGCAGGATGCTGATCCTTGACATCTCGTTTCTCCAGGTAGGAGTAACGGGAGGTGGTTTAGAATGAGAAGCTGAAGGGAAAGAAAGTGGTAAGGATAGCAGAAAGGAAGGCAAGAGAGCCTTTGGGTTCTTTTACTGCTGGCTCTCACATTCTCCAATACCAATGAAGTTAATGATTAAAAAAATGTTCAATTACTAATAATGGAAAAGTGATCTGCAGACTTGCATCAATCCAGCTCCACATTGCTGGTTATTTTTGTCTGAACCATTTGCCTTTTATCACCCAGACTCAACATATCTCTCTCCACATAAGCAAATAGGAGAGAAGACAAAGTTGTTACATTTGATTCCATAATACAAGGGGTTCAATAAACAATGGGAGTAAGACTGGATTACTAACATTACATTTCCCTCTAGAAGATGTTTTTCACTTTATCATCCACATTCCAAATTGTGACATTTTAATTATCATAAACCACCACTTTGGAATTAACATGAAATACTATTTATGAACTTGAGTTGAATGTGAAGTCACAATATGTTAATGTGAACTTCTCCTAACACATTTTTCTTTTTTGAATATGGTCACTACAGATACTACCATTTACCAAAAGCACACTTACAGAGCCAATATTTTCCCCATCAACATTTCTCTATCTTGTTTGCCCACCGAATCTTGCCTCTAATTAAACAAACATACACCTCAAGAGTCTTCTGAAACAACTGTTCTTTGCATACTTTCTGCCTACTTGAAATTCCAAATAAACATACTGTGGTCATTTTGAGACAATAGTTAAAATATAAAAATGACATAAGGCATTTACTAAAAGAATTATAAGAGGCATGCAAACATCTAGTGGACTCAAGTAATTAGGCATGTTGGTTTTTTGGCTTTGATTTTGGTTTTTGCAGTGTAATAGCCATGGGCTTTTTAAAAATGTAGTAAAATATACATAACATAAAAGGTACCATTTTAACCATTTTAAGTATACAGCTTGGTGACATTACTAAATTCAAATTGTTGTGTGGGCAAGATGGTTTTCAAACATATTTCTTGATTTACTTTCACTGTATAAATCATCCATGCTTAATACAGAAAAATACATAAATAAGTATAGGCAAAATAAAAATACTCATAATCCTACCATTCAGGTATAACCATTATTAGTGTTTGAATACATACATTTTTAGACCTTTTCTAAGCACTTTTGAAAAATAAAAATGAGACCATTATTGATGCTAGTATATGTTTTGGATATTTTCCACTTCAGTAAATAAAGATCTACATCATTATATTTAATAGTGACATACAACTCCATTGTACTCATACACCAGAATAAGCAGTTTATTTATAGTCATAATGCATGAAACAGAAGTAAATTACTCAGATGTACACAGGATATCTAACCATTCATTACATAACATGCTACTGAATAACATGGTAAAATCTGAAAAATAATTAAGAGATTTTTTTTTTTTTTTTTTTTTTTTTTTTTTTTTTTTTTTTTGAGACGGAATCTTGCTCTTTCACCAGGCTGGAGTGCAGTGGCGCGACCTTGGCTCACTGCAACCTACGCCTCCCGGGTTTTAAGCAATTCTCCAGCCTCAGCCTCCAGAGTAGCTGGGACTACAACTACAGGCATGCGCCACTAGGCCCAGCTAATTTTTGTATTTTTAGCAGGGACGGGGTTTCATCATGTTGGCCAGGATGGTCTCAGTCTCTTGACCTCGTGATCTGCCCACCTCAGCCTCCCAAAGTGCTGAGATTACAAGCGTGAGCCACTGTGCCCGGTCTATTTTTAAGAAAAGCTATTTATATTTGAAACATGATGAAACTGGGATTTGATAACAAAATTTTTAAACAATTCAACAAGAATGTACATTAGATTGAAAATTCCCTTAGGGGAAGGTCTATACTATTTGATTTCTGGTACTATGCCTAAACAGGGCTGGTCTCAAATAAATAAACAGAATGACTAACACACTGCCCCAATTTATCTGTGCCTTGGCTAATTGAAATCACGTTAAAAAAATACCTAAAAGAGAATCTACCCCTAATAAAATAATTCGTTCAGGCAAAAATCACCAATGGTAAACTCATTTGGTAAGTAACTAATTAAGACTAAATATTGCATAATGCCAACATGTCAAACCACAGATTATCCGGTAACCACATGAGAGAAACTTAAGTTTATAATGAAGAGATGACACTGTCACCACCGTAACCCAGTGAACAATGATAGCATTACTAACAGCTGGTCAACCAAATACTAGGTACCTCTTGACATAACGCAATATGGAGTACACAGACTCACCAAGGAAACAATCTTGATAAAGATTCTGAATATGAATCTGATGGAATCCTTAGATCTAACTTCCTTTTACCGTAAATACAGAGGTAGAGGAAAAGTTAAATGACACCTCGTAGAAACAATCAGAGAATTCCAGAAGACAGAACTTTCACAGGACAAATGACGTAGTCTCTTTAATAAGTGATGTACCCAAAAGAGGGGTGAGGAAGGTAGTCTAATACTCTGCTGGACTAGTAGGGACTTAAAAGATTTATAAAAACCAAATGCAATGCATGGTCCTCCTTAATGCATTCTTGTTGCAAAACAAACCAGTTTTAGGCAACAAGTGGGAAATCTGAATATGAATTTGTACTTGGTAATACTAAAGATTAGTTTTATTAGATGTGATTGTGATACAGCTTTTTAAAAAAATTTTCAATTCATGAAGTACATGTGCAGGTTTGTTACATGGGTATATTGTATAAAGCTGAGATATGGGCTTCTAGTGAACTCATCACCCAAGTAATGAACATAGTACTCAATAGGTAGTTTTCTGGTCCTTGTCCTACCCTTCCCCTTTTTGGCATCCCCAGTGTCTATTATTTCCACCTTTATGTCCATATGTACCAATTGTATAGCTCCCACTTACAGGTAATGTACAACTTAAATGCCTCGAGATTTCCATATGTACCAATGAGACAATTTCTACTCACATATCTTCAAAGTAGCTTATCAGTGCATACATACCACAGTGAAATAAACAATAAACATATACAAAGACCAAGATGCAGATTCGAAGTCACTTTTTTTTTTTTTGAGATGGAGTCTTGCTTTGTCACCCATGATGGAGTGCAGTGGCACAATCTCGGCTCACTGCAATCTCTGCCTCCTGGGCTCACGCCATTCTCCTGCCTCAGCCTCCTGAGTAACTGGGATTACAGGCGTATGCCACCACGCCCAGCTGATTTTTTGTATTTTTAGTAGAGATGGGGTTTCACCACGTTGGCCAGGCTGGTCTCAAACTCCTGACCTCAGAGAACTGAAATATGTTTTCTCCCAGAGAAAACTGACCAATCTTTTATTTAGCATTCATGCATTAAAAATAACTGCCATCTTCACTGACATTATATTTAAAAGCACCAAGAAGCTCTGATCACATGATAAGACAAAGTTCTGTAAGTGACAGATAAGCTGTCAAGTAATATACTGCTTCAGGACTTCTTTATAGAAGTTATATTTAAATAATGTCTTTCTGTCAATATCAGATTATTGGAACAAGGCTGAGAACACATTTAAAGTGTTCATTGGCCAAAATGTTAAAAACCTAACATGAATTAACATGTAACTAAAGTTGCCTGGAGTCTAATATCGGAATTTATTCAGGCTTGTCAGTCTAAGCCAACTCTACTGATTCCTTAGTCATAATAAAATAATCTGTCTATAAAAATAAAGACCCATCAATAGGTAAAGAAGAGAGATGGAACTTCCTCGAAGCACAGAAATATCAAACAATTTATGAGGCAAAGAGTAAATCTGTAAATAATATAGTTTAACAAAAATATTTTAACAAAATGTTCCACAGGACTAACGTGAAGTTCAAAGGAAACAATGCATATGAAATAGTGCTGTAAAGAATATTACATGTTTATTTTTAATTATCTTATAAGAACACCCTATAGAGACAGAAACTTTATCAGTGTGCTTTTGGAATCAATAACTGTTGCTGGTTGGATGATTCAGTTATCATGAACTATTCTGGCAGGTTTCAAAAGCAGTGCCATTTTAAAACATTAAAAATGTCTAAAAATGCAACCATAGTAATAGATTCTGAGTGCATGGGTTGGGGGGTGAGGGAGAAAGACAATGACAAATTGGTCCAAAAGGACACTGAGACTTCATAGTTGGAAGACTATTGTGCTGACAATTAGTAACAGAGGAAGCAGAGCACAAAACAAATGAATGAAAAAAGCTGAACTTGCAATGAAAGACCTTATTATAGTTCAGAAACATTATTGTAATAAAGGGGCAATGTACTCTCCTCTACAAAACTTCCAAACAGGCACCCTCGTCTCTTTTCTCTTCCCCTGCATTTCATTTTTTCATTAGCATCTGCTTGATTATGTATTATTTCCAACCCAAAAGAACGCCTCTATATCTTCCCTAAATTCCAAGGCTTTAAAGGTCCTTCCTCCCAATGTGGCCTTAGGCCTCATTTAACTTTACTCAAAGTATAATAAATGCTTTTAAATTAAAATAAAGATATAAGGGTGAAAAAATCAGAAAGCCAATAATTTAGCATGTATCAACTCAGAGGAAGCAACAAAACATGTCTCTCAAGTTCAATTTGTTAAAAATGCAATGATTATATAACTTACTGCAAATACTCAGATGATTCTGCCTCTAAAAAAAATCAGTGTCTCCCCTATGGCTTCTATGACTTAGTTGGAAAAGCAATGCTGAAATCTTCACATACTAGTGAATCATCTACATTAAGCTGCTGTTTCCCTAAATGGAATTATCCAAAAGCTCTCAAATACATCTTCATGTACTAGTCAAGAATGACAAGATCTGATCCATGATACAGACAGACAGACTAGTCTAGAGGCATGGAAAACCCCTATCTTCCGAATTGCCCACACTAGAAAACCTCTCACCTCAAGGCCCTAACGTAAGGTAGTCAGAGATCCTTTAGTTAAGTAGGAATATGGAAAAAGCACTGGTCTGGAAACTTGAAAGCTGCAGGTTTATCTCCCAGCTCCATCTCTGAAAGAATTCCTTGCCACTGGGAAATTCCATGAGCCTAGTTTCTCCAGCTGTAAAATAGACTGTCCTCCAAGGATGTTAGTAAGATTAAATATATCTTACTAATACACACATATATGTGTATGTATGTACATATATGTATGTAAAGTACGAGGCAGAAGGTACTCAACAAGTGGTAATTTATTACTATACTACTCCACAATATAGTCAATATTTCAAGAAATAATTTGCTGCTGCTGATAGGCAAACCACTGAATTTAGAAGAAAGGACTTCAGAGATCCTTCCCTCTAACTCCCTCACTCTACAGATGAGAAAACTCTGAGTCCCAGTATGGTTAAGCAACCGGCTCAACATTACATAATAAAACTCTATCAAATTTATCAGCCACCAATCTACAACATCTATATTTGTTCCTTTGCTCTAGCAGAAAGAAGTATCGCTATTATATATAATACAACTCTTGACAACAATGAGAGTCCACTATTAACCCACTGGGTGATACTTGGCATGGCACAAAAGTTCTGTGGGTGCCGACTACGTATTACTTGAAGAGAGTTGTCATCTCTGAACCCCATATATGATTACATGCATTCAAACCAGGTGTTAGAGTTCAAATCATAGTTCTGCCATATACCTGCTTTGAGGTTCTGGGAAAGTTTTTCAGTCTCTCTAGGTCTCAGATTCATTATCCAGTTATTTTTCCTTTAAGTAATAATATTTATTTCATGTTTTTCATGTGATGACAAAATGCAATCACACAAATAAAACACCTTGTAAAAAGCAAGCTCTTTAAAAATGTTAATTTTCTTCCCTTACTTCCTTAATTGCCCTCCTAGTTTCCAATGTATTAATTATAAAATGGGATTAAAACACTGAATATAATGGGCGAACAATCATCTTTCTAATTACAATTTCAAAAACTAATTACACACAACCCTCTTTCTAGAAACTAAACATTTAAGTTTAAAATGACACACTAAAAAAAAATTCACTAAATCAAGTAGTTATCTACATTCAACTCAACCAAAATAATCTACACATTTAGTAAGGTCATAAAAAAACTATACAGTAAATACACTATAGTTGTCTTATCATACACAGGCTGCAGGTGGTGATCCTCCTGCCCCACCCTCCACTTTCCATCCACAGTACTCCAGCTTCCCTACATTAAAGGCGGCAAATTTTTAAAAAATATATAAAGAGATAATGTACCGCTTTCCAAACTACAGTTTATAACTTTTTTAGCTTAAATTTTAAAAACTCTGTAGGTAGGATTTTAAAATGGAGTGCTTATTTGTCAGTAAAATTACTTTATATTCTACTAGGAGAGAAGATGAACAGCAATGTTACTACAGAAACTACAAATAAAACACGAGGTAAGCTAACAAACAGGGTAGCTCATGCCTAACTGTGGCCCTGAGAAAACAATGTGTGACATGATTAGGGCATTCTGCTAAGTATTTCAAATGCCATACCTATTCCTATCATTTATTCTTTTTCCTCATTTGATATTTTTCACTCTATACAGGGATAAGGAAATAACATACCATCTGGAGCTTTCATTCATTTCTGAAGATTTCCTACCAACTTACTTCGACAAGATGAAAAGAAATTCAGCCAAAGTTTCTCAGAAATAATTTTTCAAATTAATGCTATTCTTGTTACCTGGAAAGTAACTTTATCTTTTGAAATCTTACTATTTATCCAAACAATCTCAATTTCCAAAGAAGCTTTTCTTGATGATCCCGTCTTTAATGATACCTCTTTTTCCTAAATTGTAACTGCATATATTAATTGCAAAACTCACTTCAGAACTTAGCCATAAAACATCTCAAAATACCAATTCCAAGGGTCTGTGGCATATTTTTGCTACTAGACTATAAATTCTTCAAAGCCAAGGGCTGGATCTTATATCGATGGAATAAGAAAATGAACACAAAACTCTAGGTTCACTCTGCTAGACATGGGTTCATGCTGTGGGCTCTGCCATTTGCCAAATAGTGGCCTAAGCAAGTCATATAACCACTCTGAGTTCCTTTAAAATGGGGAGCATAATACTTACCTCACAGTGTTGTTGTGAAGATAAAATGAGAAAACATAAGTGAAAGGGCTTGATACATAGTAATGCTCAAAGAAAGGTTGGTTTCCTTATTTCCTTCTTTTTTCCCCTCAGTACCTGGTACAATGTTGAGAACATAATAACCCTCAATAAAAACTTTCTAAATATTCATTAGAATTTAGACTTCCTAAAAAATATATTTAAATATTAATTTTGACGACTGTTTCCAAATTGTGTTACTTTAAGTCAAACACATACACACAAGGTAGAAAACTTCAAAACACAGTAGGTGCAAATGGTTGTTATTTGAGATGACTAGAAAAGAAAATCAATGAAGGAGTCAGAAGTATTTAAAAATAATTGAGTGACACTAATTATATGTAGGGTGTTCCCTTACTTAAGCACCTATCGACAAGTAATAGTTGATTGCTGACCTTCGAAAAAGTTGAGTGAGAGAGAAAGGGAGGAAGGCAGATACAGAGGAAAGGAAGGAGGGAAAAAGAAAGGAATAAAGGAAGGTGGTCATACTGGAATCTCTTCTATGTCCTGAGTACAAACTATTGAAGCTGATAACTACTTGCCTGCCTTCCTTTAAAAACAATCCCCATTGCATCCTCCACCTTTCAATAGCAGTAATCTAGGAAACAAATTACGTTTAATTTTTCCTCCAATGGCTGGGATCCTCTTCAACCAGTCAGAAAAATACTGAAGGATTTTATTACTTTAAGAAAAAAACAACTTCTGACTAAAAAGGGAATAACAATAGTCACACAGGTCTTTCTCAGCCTGCAGCAGCTTTGTCTTCCAAAGCCCAGGGTTTGAAGAATTTGGTCTATACCCCGTTCCTCTTGCCCTCACCCAAACTCTTGTCTCTGATCCAATGGTGTTAGATCTTATTTATTTTTTTTTAAGCAATCAATATATGTTAACCGAATACTCCTTTTTTGTATAAATGTTTTTTACATTTTTTTATTATACTTTAAGTTCTGGGGTACATGTGCAGAATGTTCAGGTTTGTTACATAGGTATACACGTGCCATGGTGGTCTGCTGTACCCATCAACCTGTCATCTACATTAGGTATTTCTCCTAATGCTATCCCTCCCCTAGCCCCCAATCCCTCAACAGGCCCTGGTGTGTAATGTTCCCCTCCCTGTGTCCATGTGTTCTCATTGTTCAACTCCCACTTATGAGTGAGACCATGTGGTGTTTGGTTATCTGTTCCTGTAACAGTTTGCTCAGAATGATGGTTTCCAGCTTCATCCATGTCCCTGCAAAGGACATGAACTCATCATTTTTTATGGCTGCATAGTATTCCATGGTGTGTATGTGCCACACTTTCTTTATCCAGTCTATCATTTATGGGCATTTGGGTTGGTTCCAAGTCTTTGCTATTGTGAATAGTGTTGCAGTAAACATATGTGTGCATGTGTCTTTATAGCACAATGATTTATAATCCTTTGGGTGTATACCCACTAATGGAATTGCTGGGTCAAATGGTATTTCTAGTTCTAGATCCCTGAGGAATCACCACACTGTCTTCCACAATGGTTGGACTAATTTACACTCCCACCAACAGTGTAAAAGCATTCCTATTTCTCCACATCCTCTCCGCATCTGTTGTTTCCTGACTTTTTAATGATCGCCATTCTAACTGGTGTGGGATGGTATCTCATTGTGTTTTGATTTGCATTTCTCTAATGACCAGTGATGATGAGCTTTTTTTCATATGTTGGTTGGCCACATAAATGTCTTCTTTTGCATAGTGTTTGTTCATATCCTTTGCCCACTTTTTGATGGGATACTTTTTTCCTGTAGATTTGTTTAAGTTCCTTGTAGATTCCGGATATTAGCCCTTTGACAGGTGGATAGATTGCGAAAATTTTCTCCCATTCTGTAGGCTGCCTGTTCACTCTAATGATAGTTTCCTTTGCTGTGCAGAAGCTCTTTAGTTTAATTAAATCCCGTTTGTCAATTTTGGCTTTTGTTGCCATTGCTTTTGGTGTTTTAGACATGAAGTCTTTGCCCATACCTATGTCCTCAATAGTATTGCCTAGGTTTTCTTTCAGGGTTTTTATGGTTTTACGGTTTTAGGGTTTTTATGGTTTTTGGTCTTACATTTAAGTCTTTAATCATCTTGAGTTAATTTTTGTATAAAGTGTAAGGAAGGGGTCCAGTTTCAGTTTTCTGCATCTGGCTAGCCAGTTTTCCCAACACCATTTATTAAATAGAGAATCCTTTCCCCATTGCTTGTTTTTGTCAGGTTTGTCAAAGATCAGATGATTGTAGATGTGTGGTGTTATTTCTGAGGCCTCTGTTGTGTTCCATTGGTCTATATATCTGTTTTGGTACCAGTACCATGCTGTTTTTGTTACTGTAGCCTTGTAGTATAGTTCGAAGTTAGGTAGCGTGATGCCTCCAGCTTTGTTCTTTTCGCTTAGGATTGTTTTGGCTATGTGGGCTCTTTCTTGGCATTCCCTTTGAAAACCACACAAGACAAGGATGCCCTCTCTCACCAGTCCTATTCGACATAGTATTGGAAGCTCTGGCTAGGGAAATCAGGCAAGATAAAGAAATAAAGCGTATTCAAATAGGAAGAGAGGAAGTCAAATTATCTCTGTTTGCAGACGCCATGATTGTATATTTAGAAAACCCCTTCGTCTCAGCCCTAAATCTCCTTAAGCTGATAAGCAACTTCAGTAAAGTCTCAGGATACAAAATCAATGTGCAAAAATCACAAGCATTCCTATACACCAATAACAGACAAACAGAGAGCCAAATCATGAGTGAACTCCTATTCACAATTGCTACAGAGAGAACAAAATACCTAGGAATACAACTTACAAGGGATGTGAAGGACCTCTTCATGGAGAGCTACAAACCACTGCTCAAGGAAATAAGAGAGGACACAAACAAATGGAAAAACATTCCATGCTCATGGATAGAAAGGATCAATATAGTGAAAATGGCCATACTGCCCAAAGTAATTTATAGGTTCAATGCTATCCCCATCAAGCTACCATTGACTTTCTTCACAGAATTAGGTGTTACTTCTTTAGCCATAGTGATGTCTTCTTTTTTGGCCAGAAGGAGGCCATCAGCAGGGTTTGGGAATGTACCTCACTTTGTTTAGTTATAAGAAAGAATAGCCCTGACTAATCAAAGTCCTAGGCATTAAATGAAACTAGAAATTTTCTTCCAACCAAACAATAGTATTTGGCCTCAACTGCAAGAGATTGTCGTAAGCAAGTTCTCTAAAACCTTTAAGACTCTTTAAAGAAAGCTCAGTAAAGTGGTTTCCTCCTCACTCCAATGTAATTTAGCTGAAGAAGGAGGAATGATTGCCAGTTAATTCAGCAAACATTACTAAGTACCTTCTATCTTATGTTAATGCTATTTGGATAGCATTTTACAATGTACAAATAGTTTTCAAATATATATATATGCACATATATATACACATATATATACATATATACACACATATATACGTATATATACACATATATGTATGTATACACATACATATATACATATATATGTACATACACATACATATATACATATATACATATACGTACATACACATACATATATACATATATACATATATGTACATACACATACATATATACATATATACATATATGTACATACACATACATATATACGTATATCCATATATACACATATACGTATATATATACACACATATACGTATATATACACACACACACACACACACACACATATATATATATATATTTTTTTTTTTGAGACAAAGTCTTGCTCTGTCACCAAGGCTGGAGTACAGGGGCATGGTCTTGGCTCACTGCAACTTCCACCTCCCGGGTTCAAGCAATTCTCCTGCTTCAGCCCAGTAGCTGGGACTATAGGCGTGCCCCACCAAGCCCAGCTAATCTTTGTATTTTTAGTAGAGATGGGGGTTTCATCATGTTGGCCAGGCTGGTCTCAAACTCCTGACCTCAAATGATCCACCCACCTCAGCCTCCCAAAGTTCTGGGATTACAGGTGTGAGCCACACCACCTGGCTATATGATCTCACTTGATCCTCACTGTAAGCCTGTGAAGAAGGTATTATTAGCTCCATTGTTCAAAGATGAGCAAAATGAAAATCAGAGAAGTTATGTGATTTGCCCAAGATCACATATCTAGAAAAGCAGTAGAACCAAGTCCCAAAGTCAAGTCTTCTGACTACAAGTCCAATGATGTTCCAGTATACCAGATATTATAAGAAATGTTGCGGGACATTTTTAAAATGAGTATGCATGGTCACTGTCTTCTACAAGTTTACCATTCCCTTTGATTCTAAATAAGCCCCCACATTCCTTATATTCTGATCAAAGAGGCTCAGAAAGTAAAGACTGTAACTTAAAAGATTGGCTTGGGAATACAAATTAGGAAAGGGCTGGGAAATCGTGGAAGCTACTAGAGAAGAGGAAGCAGGCTCTAAAACAGAAATCTGATCAGGTCACCCGTAGTGTTGTAATGAAGGAACTATTAAAATAGTGAGATTATTTAATAAGAAACTCAGATGATACACACAAAAAGTTATGATTATAAAGGACATAACACTGATGAAATCTTTCAGAGATGCAGAGGGCTGCTTTCACCCCAGCAGCTGGATTTGAAACTCTTGACTGCTGCAGTCATTTTCATTAAGATGGGATACACTTTTTCTGTTTTGTTTCTTTCCACATTTGTTGTATAATGTAAGGAAAAAGTAGGAAAGAATGAACATTTTGTGGAATTTTTGTTCTTTCCAAATTGGAGTATGATTTGAATTGGAGCCTGAAGAAGGAAATATGTGACACTGTTACATTATAGTTTTCTTAAAAATGATCTCATTTTAAAATAATTTTTACAAAGGTTTTCTCCATTCCCAATTCTAAACTTGGTTTAAGGTTAAATTCTGCAAATATGTGAACATACCACCACCTATGAAAACAGAAGCGAGAAGCAAAATTTGATTAAATTTACAGTAATTCACTTTTTAAGATAAGGCAGCTGTTCCTTACAGTGGGATACACCTGTTAACAGATATAACTTTCCATTTGTCTAAAAATTTGATAGCATAAAGAAAAAAACAAGTATCTAAGGTGATAGATTTATCAATTACCTTGATTTCATTATATGAATGTATCAAATAATCACATGTACCCAAAAATATGTACATCTAATATGTATCAATTAAAAATGTTTTTTAAATAAAGTAAATCAAGAAAAAAAAGAAAGCACCAAATCTTCAAGTGATCAAATGATTATATGATCTAAAAATCATTAAAAACAAACACAGGGTTAGGAATTTTGTATGTAATTAAACCTGACCAGAATATAGCAATGTACGTCAAAAAGAAAATGTATAGACCATTAAGGAATAACAGAAAAAAAAGAAGGAAAAGATATAAGGTATAAACATAGTTATTATTTGGGCAAGTGTTTAATTGTGGATATATATTAAAAAATAATTCAGCTTTTCCTTGTCAAAAATGGAGAACATCTGAAATATTTCTAAGCAAGGAGAACGGTATTTGCAAAGGAACTTTTTCTGGAGATGAATCTATCCTATGTATTGTTTCCAAATATTCCAGAAAAGATAATATTTGAAGGTAAGAGCTTGATTAGGAGACAACATAATCCAGAAAGGAAGTGATGAAGCACTGAGCTGGGATGGTAGCAGTAAGACTGAGAAGGATGAGGACTAAACAGTATCTTGCTGACTGACTCGCAGCCTGTTTGTTTAAGGATGTATCCCTTCCACTGCACACTATAACCAGGTACGTCCTTTTAAAAAAATTGAATACTGATTTGGAAACCGGATATTCAAAAATTCAATCACATTGATATTCAAGACTTTCCATAATCTGATTACTAACTCTCTAATCTGAGCTTTTTTTTTTTCCTCCAGCATAAATTCTCCATCCATCTAGGATATTGCCTATACTATTCACAAAATAAGCTACTCCTTAATACTTGCCTTCATTTGTTTGCTTATGTTGTTAACCTCACTGAGAATGTCCTCTGTCTTCCAAAAGCATAATCAAATCCTCTTCTTCAGGGCTCATGTTAACCCCATCTCATGAGTAAATTCTTAGTCACCCTCGCTAACACTTACCTATTGCTTCTCTCAACTTCTACAGCAGCTACTTTCTACAGAATTCATTTTGGCAATTAATCCCATTTTTCCTCCCACTGCTATATGTTCTATGTGAATGTCTTCCATAGTCAATGACAAATTCCTACATATAATAATTTTATTATATACTCCTTTCACTGTTAGGTATGGGTATAATGATCAATCAACACTTCAAAAGTGAATTATTCTCTCATAATTCATGTACATTTATATAGTATATATTTACATAGTCTATGGTTTTTCTAGAATTACAAAGTTATTATTCTAGGTTGTATTACGTGTTACACAAGACTAAGAATCAAGTCATAAGCTTTTTCTCTATCCCCATGTATGTCCACTAGAAGCATTAATAGGAATCAACTGATTTTTCTACATGCCTAAAAATCTCTGTATATAATATTTATTCAAAGATTTTTTTTTTTTTTTAAAGAGACAGGGTCCCTCTATGTTGCCCAGGCCAGTCTCAAACGATCCTCCCACCTTAGCCACCCAAGTAGCTGGGATGAGATAAAGATGTTCGTCAGTAGGTTTAAGTCCCATAATTTCCTTACTTTCAAAGAGAGAGAGAAAAGTTGGTTAGAGAGTAAATACTTTGGTCATGCACAGTAGCTCATGCCTATAATCCTAGTACTTTGGGAGGCCAAGGTGTGGATCACTTGATGAGCCCAAGAGTTCAAGACCAGCCTGAACAAAATGGTGAAACCCTGTCTCTACAAAAAATTGGCCAGATGAGGTGGCATGCAGCTGTAGTCCCCGCTACTCAGGATGCTGAGGTGGGAGGATCACTTCAGCTTGGGAGATTGAGGCTACAGAGAGCTGTAATTGTGCCACCGTACTCCAGCCTGGGTGACAGAGTGAGATCTTGTCTTAAAAAACAAAAAAGTTAAAGAAGACAGAAAAAAAAGAGTAAATATTTCATCTTTAAAAATTGTGCTTATAAATGCAGAAATGACCTATTTTTTAAGAAGGGACTGAAGAAAGGTTTCAGAGAAGGAAAGCATATTGTCAGGGTGGGACAATATTTGCAGCATAGAATAAGGTAGAATTCTAGGAGAGGCTTCTTAGGACACAGGCTGGCACTTCTCCCATCCCACCACAGAGAGTAAGAAGGAATAGATCAGAAGTAGGATAAGCCCAAGACATAGGGGCAAATGCACACGTCCTCCATGTGGGAAATATTCCCACTCTGGAACTGAGCAAGCTAGTAAACTCAAGAGAAGTTCATACAAATTGTCAAAATGTTAGCAAGACCATGACTCCTGGATAGGCAAACTGTTTTACTCAAAGTAAAATAAAATGCAGCCCTGAGACAATGTATGTATCTTGTATTATTTTTTAAAGTGCACGTTTCTTGTGTACAGATTATCTTAATCTACAATCCTTAAAAATCCATCAAACCATAATTCTGATTAGAGATGTACCATGCTTGAAAAACCTTATTTTTACTTACATTTCTATAGCACTACATTGGCACCTATATATTAATAGTTCATATGTGATCCACCCAAAGAAGGGTGAACGTCAAATATTGCTATCCACATTCTATAGGGTTTGTGGAGTTTCCATTCTCCATGCCAAAGGATACCTAGTAATTTAAGTGCTGGAAATGGGGCCCAAAATCAGGTCTCATCACCGTAAATCTAGGGGAAATGTTATAATATGGGGGTGGGGGAGGGGAGTAACATTTAAATGATAGTCAAGACACTTGAGTTTAATTCTTGATACTTAACTACTACTACCCTAGTAAGGCAACCTTAAAAAGATCACTGAATTTCTAAAGGCTTCATTTTTCTCACCTAAAAAAAGAGAAATCCAGACTAGATGTTTCAGACGTTCATTTAAAAAGTTATTAAGTCATAAAATACAGGCACTAGGAGATATAAGATACATAAGACTAAGCTCTTTCCCCTAAAATAACTTACTGATCAGTGAATGAGACATGCACAAGAACAAGACAACCAAGAAACAATGTGTTAACAGCAGAAGATAGTAGATTTAAGAAAGGCAGAGAGGAGTAATTTAGCAAGGAATAGGGATGGGAATTAAAATCTGAATTAAGTCTTAGAAGACGGAAAATTATCCAGGCAAATAGAGGACCAAAGGACATTCCAATCAAAGGGAACAGCATAAACAAAGCCTCAGAGTGGAAAAGCAGCATAGGTTGAACAGGGAATTATAAACAGTTCAGTATTGCTGATACGTAATTGTAGAGCAGAAGAGAGATCTTGCAAGAGTTGAAAGTGGAGGCCAGATTGAAGAGATCTATGATGTATTAAGGAAGCTGAGCTTTATCTGGTAGGCAATGATGATCCAAGGCAGGGCTTTCACAGGGGAATGGCATAGTTACGATATAATTTTAGAAAGACCACTTTGATACCCACGTGAAGAAAGAGTATGAGTGGTACAAACTAGAAACAGAGAAGCTAGTTAAGAATCTACAGCAGATATGATGAGGCCTCATTCTGGGGTGATTACAGAAAAGAATCATAGGTTCAAGAAATATGCAGAATCAGCAGGACTAGAAATGGATTGGAGTGGGGTAAAGATGTGAAGAAGGAAAAAAAGGCATGGAAAGGATGCATGTTTTTGATCAGGCAGAGACAGAACTCAGATACTGAGTATAAAGGAAGAAATAGACAAAATTATCTTGAGTTTAGCTTAGGACACACCCGGTCAAAACATATCTAGGTAGAGATGTCCAGCAGCCAATTGAACAGAGTAACCTAATGCTCCGGAGACAGGCCTAGCCTAGAGATTTAAGTGTGGGAGTAAGCTGCATACAAGGTTGTAACTGAAACCCCAAAAGTCAACGTGTCTGCCCAAGAGAAAGTACAAAGTGTTAAGTCTTCAACCAGAACCCTGTTAAATACCAGAACTGTGCATTAGCCTAAGGGGTGGGGGGGAACAGGAAAGAGGTATCTCTGAGAACACAGTGGGAGTGGTCAAAAAGGAGACGGTGATCAACAGTATAAAATGCAGCCCAGATATAAATCCAGGATAAATAAGAACTAAAAGATGTCTACTAGACTTACTGACAGGGTTCATGACATGATCTCCCAAAAGATAGCACCTTAGCATTTGAGAAAACAGCAAAAGCAGGAAGGTCATTCTTACCTTCCTCTCATCCTTCTCACCTGAGACAGGTCATAAAACTTAGCAAGAATTTTTTGACCTTCCCCTGAAATAGGTCATAAGATCCCCATATGAGAGATGCCTACCCTATACCCAGAGGAAAGGAATATCCTTATTTCTGAAGACACAGGGACAGAGAAAAGAATCTGACAAACAAGCCTTACTAAGTTCCCTTCAGTTTATTACCATTATAACCCCTTAGTCCCTAAGACTATCCACCTCTTCATCACCCCTAAGCATAAAAATACACAAGTTTGGCCAGGCATGGTAGCTCATGCCTGTAATTCCAGCACTTTGGGAGGCTGAGGCAGGTGGATCACCTGAGGTCAGGAGTTTGAGACCAGCCTGGCCAACATGGTGAAACCCCATCTCTACTAAAAAAAATACAAAAATTAGCCAGGTGTGGCGGTGTGCACCTATAATCCCAGCCATTTGGGAGGCTGAGCCAGGAGAATCACTTGAACCCAGAAGGCGGAGGTTGCAGCGAGCCAAGATCGCGCCACTGCACTCCAGTCCGGGTGACAGAGTGAGACTGTCTTAAAAAAAAAACAAAAAAAAAAAAGTTTCTGTGTTTGTTTGGGTCTTCAATTCCAAAGGCCGCATTGTCACACAAAAGTTTTATTACTTAAATTTGTGTGTTTTTCTCTTGTTAATCTTCCTTTTGTTATAGGAGCCTCAGCCATGAACCTAAAATGGGGAGAAAAGATATTTCTTTTCCCTACACTAGCAATTCAGTGGCCACTCAATAATTTATTATAAGTAGTTTCAACCAAGTGAGTAAGGGAGGAAGCTAGACTGCAGTGGGATACGAAGTGGAAACAATGAGTATAAGACTATCTTTTTGAAAAATTTAAATCAGGAGGGAAGCAAAATTTAATTAAGATTGGAAGTTCTCAAGACCCTTACAGTTCTCATACTCTGTTTTTTTCCATATAGATAAAAAGCCTATTTTGGTAAAATTTCATTAAAACCCATATTGATTAAATATGAAGTAATATGTTTAATTATCAGAAAAATAAGGGAGATATATATATATACACACACATATATATACACATATATATATACACATATATATACACACACACACACACATATATATATATATATATAAAACATTTCCCAACATACCTTAGAAATACCTTGTAAAATTATCTTTTTAAAAATGTACTAAAGGGGGCTAGGGCAAAGGGAAAAGCAATGGTGAAGTAACCCTCTCTTGCACCAATTGTTCCTTCCTTTATTCCTCATAAAGACATTCTTCATTGCCCTCTGCCTGGAATATCCTTCTTCTCTGTTTTAATTTGCTTAACTCCTACTCATTCTTCAAGGACCTGCTCAAAGTCCACCTCACAGAATCACAGAATGTCAGAGACAAAAAGGGCCTTACAAATCCACTGAATCCAAATGTTTCTAACATGCTGATGAAGAAACTAAATAAAGATCAGAGTTTCAGAGAATAATCTGCCCAAGGTCCTATTACTTGCAGCTTGTGGCCAGGTTGGAATTTGAACTACTTCTTCAACTAGTACCCATTTCAGTAGACTCATCATTTCCTCACATAATTGTTATTTACAGAATTTAAGATTGCAGTAAGTCAAGCTTCAGTAATAATCAATTTTTTAAAATTTATCTAGTGTAAGATCCATGTTACTAACACTTTTTAAAACTAAGGAGCTGACCTACAACTTACTTGTTAGTTTGAGTCAACTACCTACAGCTACTTGATTATACAAGATTACAGATGTCAAATAATATTTATTTCATGGATAAATAAGCTGACTGTCAGTCACTAAATAGGATCCTTCCCCGAGAGTGCAGCATTTATTTCAGCCTCTGCCAGTGGAAGTGTTGGAGCAGATGTTGGCAGACTATGACATACAGTATGTCTTTAAAACTCGTTGGGGTGTGAAATTTCATAAGGTCAAAAAATGCTGCATTTTGATCAGCAGATACAAGAATTCTGTACTTTTATAAATTATTTCAGAAAAACCAATAACATTTGCTAGTAAAATGGATAAACTAAAAAGCTACACTGGCTTTAGGTAGGGCATTTAGATAATGTATGCTACTTATGTTCTAAAAGCTAATTTCTATCACTTTAAAGCAAATGTTCACCCAAAAAGTCTTTAAAATGAAAATGTGTTCTTAAGTCAATAGAAAATACAATATATCATTTCAGTTGACAACAGGGTTTAAAAAATAATTTTCTATTGAAAGAAAACCACTATTATCTAATGAGCATTTTGGTGGGAAAAAAGATGTTTTCCTGAACTAATACACATACTTCATAGTGATCTCATTTAAAAAATATCTATATAAGAATCCACTAATATAAACAGAGAAAGCTTTTTTTTTAGTATCCATATCGTTCAAATGACTTCACAAATCTTTTAACCCTTTGGTTTACTGTTTTATCTTTTTCTTAAAAAAAAAATACAGTAGCCATTCTAACCCACTAACAAGGGCTAACCTGAATTAAACAATAGGAGTAAAAAAAGATCAGGGCTTTTATAATGGTAAAATGAAATTTGTAACATTCAAAGACTTATTTTCTTGAATTTTTGTTATATTATTGCATTTTTTAGCTTCAAATTTCCCTTATATCTTTTTTTCCCAAATATGGCTAATAGGTAACATGTAACCAAAATCAAAATTAAGGATATTGTCTCGTTAAAGATTTTAGCTTAATAATACAGACTAGCTAGATCTTAGACAAGTTTATTTAACTTAGCGTAATTTAAAACACTTTACTTCTAAATTAACACAAAGATTCTCTAATTGATTAATCAATATATTTGAAAAGTTGGAAGAGCCTGGTAATAACATAACAATAATAATCATTGTCATTATCATCATTGTCATCTTTCCGTTTATTTTGTGCTATGTTCATGCAAATACAAAATTTCTAAGTAAGTTTTAAACATTTTTGTTAGGTATTTGCAAGGAAGAAAAATTTAACTACAAACATAAAATCTCCTCAGAAGATGATTTCTAATATAAATCACCTGTTTCTCATCACACAATCAAAAGAGCTAAGATTATGACAGGAAACTGATTAAAATGCATTAAGTACCACAACATCTTATAACCATGCTAAATCTAACAACCAAGTTCAAAGGTCCTTGTTTTTATGTTATAAAGAAAAACTTGAAGTATATATTTGGGGAATTTTATTTATCACATTCAAGTTCTACATAAAAATATTGAACTCTATTGCATTGTATAAGACCAAATATTATTGATAACCTCTATGCTAAGGAATTGAAATTCTATCAAAGCTGAAAATTTCTCTATTAAATATAAACCTCATTTTTTTCACAGGTTTCTCATATAGCCTAAGATATCTGACACATTAAATCATAAAAATAAATAAAGACAAGGTGAATCAACAATTATAATTAACTTACTTGCCACTGAAAAGTTGTTGAGGGGATAAGGTAAATCCACATCTTGAGGTTTCTCTTTATATCCTATGAATGAGCCATCTGTCTTCAAAAGGAAGTATCTTGGCCTCCAGTTTTTTATATATTCTCCTACATGAGGAAAGCACGCATGTTAATGCTGAAAAAAATGAACAGCAGCTTTTATGCAAAAAATGAATTATGGTACAATATATGTCCTACAACACTGGCCTCCAAAAATTTAGTTACGCAGTTTTCTTTTAACTTAGCTTACAAAAGAAAATACATAAGCCTACAATTAAGATTCAATAAAAACCCAAACATGTTTTGTTTTTAATGATTTCACACTTTGATAATTCATTTGCACCATTATTCCTTCAGAGAATCATCTGAGTACACATTTTGTTCAGTTTTTCATTTTATCAGATGGTTGTTAGAGCATATTTTCAGCTGTTTTAAAAAGCCTTGGTAAATCATCCACACAGTATCAATGAATTTCCATTGAAAACATTTATCATAAGAGGGGCAAGAAATAGATGTTTCTCTTCCACTAATTGTGTCTTTATTTTTTTTTTCAAAAAAGAAAGAAAAAAGTCTATTTTCGTTAATAAATCTTGACTATAACTTGTTTAAGCAACATTTTATTGTTCTTCATAGAAAACCTTTTTGCAGTGCTGTACTTAAGAAAACGAAAGAACATGGGTTAACAGGGCTTTAAACGATATGCAAAACTCACACATACACAAACATAGTAATTATTAATATATGGTACAGTGTCAAGTACATAATAGTCAATAAATGTATACTTTATTAGAACTTAACATAAGGTACCACCCTAGCCACCAAAATACACATTTTTAGCAACCGCATTACAATTTGCTTACCTACTAAAGGACAACTTCTAATTTTAAGCAACAGAGGTGCTCCATGATGCTACAAGAGCTAGAAGGCTATCTGGTATTGATTCAGTTCTCTACTGGTTATTTCTACCTGCTGATTAAATCTCAAATGCTTAGGCAAAGAATTACAAAAAAAATTGAAAACAGTTCAATTTTCCCTACAAATCAGCTTCTTCTCGTGACCCAAATTCAAACCCAACATCTGACGGTTCCCCTCCTTATCACAGTTAGGTCAATACTGCCATCACAAGTCTCTCTGATTGAGCCCAATCAATTGAACCCTTAATACGTTATATCTACTCTTCTGTTAATACTGTTTTTCCCCATTCCACTCATTCCCCACTTCCCATCCTAATGTATCTATCACCTCCAGATTAATCTTGTGTGTACCACTTTATCACTTTTCTGCTCAAAATATCCTGTGACTCCTTACTGCTTACTGTAAAGTCTAGTCTCTTACCATAAAATGTAATCCAAATCTTTTACTATAAAAGGCAATCTCACCCCAACATGTATTTCAGATGTGGAATCATTCCTCTGAATCAGCAATTCTTAAACTTCTTAGAACCTCTTTATACGCTTAAATATTACTTAAAGCACCAACAAATTATGTAGATTTTTATCTATGTTTACTGTATTCGAAATTGAAAATAGATTTTATAAATTTTTTACTTCATTTGAAAATAAATTTATTACATATATCAAATAATATATTTTTATAAAAAATAACTATTTTCTAAAAAAACAAAAAAGAAAGAAAAACGCAAAGACCAGCACTGCTTTCCATTTTTACAAATCTATTTAATGTCTGGCTTAATAGAAGACAGCTGAATTTTCTTAGCTGTTCCTGCCTTCAACACCCTGATGCAGTATGTTGTTTTGGTTTAAATTTAGGGGGAAAAAGTCTGACAAACAGGTATGAAGCTGAAAAAGGGAAAAATATTCAGATAGTTATGGATATCATTCTTTGATACTACACCAGAATTCAACAAGGGATAGTTTCTAAAAGATTAGTTGCAACGTAGAACTTGAAACTTTATCAATGAACTTTCTGTACTATTTATGTGAAAATCCATTGATCTGTATCAGACTTTGAACCGATCTTTAACACTGTATATAATTTTATAACATTATGCATTGGTCACATAGAAAACCCTGGCTTATCGTGCTATGCTGATCTTCGTAATGTTGACACATTTCATTATACAATCACATTTGTTATCAATATCAGTCTCATGAAAAAAGTAAATATTGGAAAGCTGACAAGCTCATGACGAGAGATCTGTTTTCCCAAATTTCATCTTTGCTTAAAAGCTCAATTTCCATCAGTGACAGCACATACTGTCAGTTGTTTTCCTTGCAGTGATAATACTCTATGTGCCCAAGCTGGTGCCCACCACTTAATGCTCAATCATGATTTATTAAACAAATGAATAAACAGAGGATATGTAGATCAGTATCTTCCACATAAGTATGTAAGGGCAAAAAAGAAATTTAAAGAAAAAAGAAAAAAAAGTGATGCTCCTCTTCACTTTATTTTACTGAAAAAATACGGCCCTAATATTAATAAGCACATGACTTAATAAGCCAATTTATAAAACTAGATGCCTAATACACAATTCCCATGTTGAAAAATAATTCCTTAATTGCTCTTATTTTATTTTTCCATTTCATTTATTCCTATATAAAATTCAAAATCATTAGGTATTAATTCTCCAATTAATGTCATATTTAGACTTCAAATGTTGTTGTACAGCAGTAAGAGATTTATACTGGTACAATATGCTGTAACTCTGTCAAGGTAAGTGACAATAGTTTAATAATTATACCAAAGATAAAATGAATCAAATCCATTTGAAAAATATAAAAGAAAACACGGAATAACACCATTTCTTCTTATTTTAAAATAGTACTGAATACACTTATTCAAGAAATGTAAAATTAAAAGAAATCAAATTTTCAATTCTAAGCATAATTTCCCTCTATGTACATCCTCAGATGAAAAAGACAAAAACATCATTATATAAATCTTGTATCTTTTTTATTAAGCAGATTTTTAAATTTTTAAAGTATTTTCTGTGATCTATAGCAGGACTTCTGGTTGCCAAAAAGCTATTTAAAAATAAATGTATTATGCATCCTTTAAACATAATACAGTATACCAAGATAGTGACATACTCACTCACATAGAAGAAAAATTTTAAAGTAAAAATATCCCTTCTTGCTTAAAAAAAGTGTTTCTCACAAACTTTTTAAATAATTTTAAACTGATTTGGTTAATCAACAATTATACTGTCATACTAAGCCAGAAGTAGATCTCAAACTTCCAAAAAAGACTCCTGAATCTATTTTCTTGTCATTTTTCATCTATAATACGAATGAACTTTCTGAGACGATGCTTAGAATGCATTCATTATTAATTTGTTACAGAGGCTGGACCAACCAAAAAAAAAAAAAAAAGACAACTTAATAGAGCTTAATTCCAGTATTATACCAGATTTCAGGTGCCTAGCTGTTCAAAAAGGAACTGAACACTTTCGTCTCTATCTCAGAAGTTGAGGCAGTACGAGTTCAGATAAGGCACGTGTTGTCAGGTTGTTCTAAAATACGGACAGAAAGTCCTAGTTTTTATGAGGCTAACAACCCAGAACGAAGTACCCTCCCTGCCACCAATCCTTTTAAGACGGACTGCTAAAAGTCAATCTTTTATTTTAAACACAGAATTTGCATCTAAGTTTACACATGATGCATCAAACCCAAATTGCATCGTACTTTTATGTTTATGGCCCATAGGTTTCAACTAATTTAAAACACAGCCTGGTTATAATGGAAAGTCTTGTCAAAAAAGAAGCATTTATGATGAGCGAAGTATCCCAAAGAGATTGTTCAATGGACACCCACCAATATACATCCAAATAGTAAATGTATTGTCAAGATAAACCTTCAGCAAGCACTGCAGTCACAACTGGTTAAGACTTTCAACCCAACCTCTTCCACTATATATATATATATATATATATATATAATATATATTTACATATATATATATATATATCTTTATGGGTGCTTTCACTTCTTTCTCACACTCTTTGGCTGGAAGCTGTATCTATGTTGAAGTATGCTGTTATCAATACCAAAACAAATACATTTCCCAACAAGGATTCTGGTATACTGGCTTCTGGTAGTGAGGTGAATGGTGGACCCTCGAATGATGTATACACCCTAATCCCAGGAACCTGTGAATATTACCTTATGGTAAAAAAGAATCAGTATTACCTTATATGGCAACACATGTGATTAACAATTAAGGATTCTGGGAAGAGGGACTTCCCCTGGAGAATTATCTGGGTAAGCCCTAAATCCAATTACAAATGTCCTTTTAAGAGTAAACTGAACACACAGAGAAAAGGAAGGGGGAACGTGGCCACAGAAGCAAAGATTGGAACTATGAGCCAAAAGCCAAGGAGCACCTAGAGCCACCAGAAGCAAGAAGAGACAACAAGCAGGTTCTCCCCTGGAGCCTTCTCAGGGAGTGTGAACCTGCTAATACCTTGATTTCTAACTTCTGGCCTCCAGAATTGTGGCAGAATAAATTTCTGTTGTTTTATGTCACCCACTTTTTATTAATTTGTGACAGCAGTCCTAGGAAATACAGCTCCTAAACACTATGACCAATGGCTTGCTAACAGAGCCAAAAACTACTACTTACTCATCGAGTTCTTGGCATAACGACATGTACAGATTCAGTTAGTACCTTCTGAATGCAAAGAGGAAAATCCACATCACTACTGTAAATGGTAGAGAATCCTATTTGTGAATTATGAGGGTGGAAGAAACTGTTTGCTAGAATTCATGGTTTTACTTAGTCCTAATAACTTCAGATTCTGGACCTTTGCCACCTTTCTTACTTCACTTAATAACTTATTCCCTGTAGTTAAAACAAACGATCTCAATGGTTTTGAGTAAATTTTGGCCATAGAAAACATCCTGAATTTCCACAGCTGAGTAAAAACACTGCATTATTTTGGACCTCAGGCTTAGTCTATTTTTTTTTTTTTTTTGAGACACAGTCTTGCTCTGTCGCCAGGCTGGAGTGCAGTGGTGCAATCTTGGCTCACTGCAACCTCTGCTTCCCAGGTTCAAGCGATTCTCCTGCCTCAGCCTCCCGAGTAACTGGGATTACAGGTGTGCATAACCACACCCACCCACTTCTTGTATTTTTAGTAGAGACGGGGTTTCACCATGTTGGCCAGGATGGTCTCGATCCCTTGACTTCATGATCCACCTGCCGTGGCATCCCAAAGTGGTGGGATTACAGGCGTGAGCCACCACGCCCAGCCAGGCTTAGTCTTTAATAACAAGACTGAGATGGGACCTGGTATGAGTTTAGACTCATGCTCACTTTCCACCTAGAAGATCTGGATAGGATATTCAAATAAATCATCTTTATCGCGGATTATATACTTTCAAACGGGAGCTCACCAACTTTCACCTGATAACAACAAACTGTATTTTTACTTAATAATCTTCAACCTAAATTAGTCCATATATAAATATTTTATTTCATTATTCATCAACACTCTACTGAGAATCACATTTTTATTTTTTAAAAGCTTAAGTCATAAGCGTAAAAGCTGAAGTCGTAAGTGCCAAAGCAGAAGCTAGAAGAGTATGTCTCTGAACTAAACAGTGATTGATTAAAATGTGCAAATAGTCTTTCATCTAGAATAACTAAGGAATATCTAGATTTGTTCAGACATGCAAATGGAAAAGATCTTCAGAAATAATTCAGCCTTGTGACCTCACAAATAGATCATGTTGATGAATATTTGATACCTTTTTAAGGCTACATTGTGTTCCAGAACCTAGTTCTAATTTTAACTTCATGAAAGGTAGAAAGATGTGAGGTGAGCTGGGTACTGGTTGAGAATACTGCAGAAATACTCAGCTCTACCTTCAACTGTCATCGACTATGCTAAAAACACAATCAGGTAGATTCACTGAGATGTAATTAAACAAATATAGATACAATCCAATTGAAAAGAAATCTATAAAACCATAGCACTGTTTTTCACAAATCCCATAAAATTCATTTGAAATTCATTTAGTTCATTTAGAATTCAATTAGAAACAACACAATCACCATTTTAAAAATATGCTTCTTACCTAAAAGACCCTAATTATCAAGAGTTGCATAACAAACAAAAATTCTAATTTTCCAATACAGGTGCTAGCTTTTTAAGATACCAATGCTCACTCATACTTGTTGTAACATAGGCTTCAAAGCTAATCACTGCATAAGGAAGACGGTGGGAGCATCCTCACATGTATGTCAGGAATAGATGTTACTGTTTTATCATAAAGCTAAAACAAGTATAAGCTTAGCTTTCCTCAAAATGCTGTATTTTAAATATTTAATTTTCATGTTTAATCACAAGCAAAGTCACAAAGTTTTTACCATGTATGATTATTTGTCCTTATACATCTCTGAGCAAAAGAATGTATAGATTACATCTATACTTAATGCATATGTTAATGAAAAAATAACCTCTTTCACAATCTTTATTATTTACAGAGGGAGAGAGCCATAGAATTTATTCCAAAAAAAAAAAAAAAAAAAAGACGCTGGCCATACTGTCAATGTGAAAAGCATGTGGTCACATTTTCAGAACAAAAGAAATTTTAATTTAAACAAATGCTATGTTGTGTAACAAATTGTTGTGATCAATATGAGGTCAACAAACTTCTCAAATTAGCCTTCAGTTTCTTTCCCACTCAACCTCACCATTAAAATGCTCTAGGTAGAACAATGTAATGGTTAAGAGCAACGACTATGGAGTCACACAGCTTGGGTTTGAATCCTAATCACATCATTTATTAGATGCATGAACCTAACCTCTTTACATCTCAGGGTCCTCATCTGAAAAACAGAAATCATAGTTTTTATCCACCGAAAGGGTTTTTGTAAGGACATAATGTAAAAAGCCCTTAGAACATTAACTGGCATATTTCAAGTATTTGATTTGGTTGTTATCAAGTGATACTAATACCACTTATGATAATATAATTTATAATCCAACTACAAACCACAGATTAAATTTTCTACTAATCGGTATTGCACTTATTCTGAAGTATTTACATAAATGAGGCAACAATTAATTTTTTTAAGTCTCTTTGGCTAGTGTCAGGTATATAAAACATGTATCTTACGTAAAGAAATGAAGAGGTTATCCAACATCTAAACACAGTATTAATTTGACTAATACTTTTACTTCTTTTGGATATCAGAGGGGTAAACCAGTCTTCCAAAGAAAAGAGCAAAAGTCAGATTCTTCTGAAGTTTTATAAATGATACACACAAATGTACAGTACCGTAAAAATATAAACATTTTATGAATTTTCAAAGAACAGCTTTAAACCAAAAAAAGGCAGTTTTCAGTAAAAATAAACGTACATGCTTTAAGAAACTATCTTTGGCAATACTCCTTAAATAAAAGTCTTCATGAGCCAATTTTTACCTAAGACAAAAACAGATAATATGTTAATTTCAGCATAAAATCTATTTAATTTCATAATTCACAATGTAGTAAATATTTAGCTGCCTGTTGACACCAAATTTTCACATATGAACTACCTAAAAGAATATGGCAAAATCTTTTCTACCAATGGATTTCATAAATAAATATAGTCCATAATTATGTGATACATCTTAAATATCAGTAATCAATTATAGTTACTGAAGAAATGCATGACGATAAATATAATAAGACATTTGCAGTCTTTAAAATTACTGATTACAGTTTTATACAGAGTAGTACAATTAGTTCTAAGTGGAAGCCTATTCATGTCTCTTAGGGAGTCAAAGAAATGTGCTTCTCACTTAGCTTATCACAACCCTATTTTATTGATGTCTTAAAAATAATCCTGGGCCAGGCGTGGTTGCTCACTCCTGCAATCCTGGCACTTTGGGAGGCTGAGGCAGGTGGATCACTTGAGGCCAGGTGTCAGAGACCAGCCTGGCCAACATGGCAAGACCGTCTCTACTAAAAATATAAAAATTAGCCGGGCATGGTGGCAGGCGCTTATAATCCCAGATACTCGGGAGGCTGAGGCAGGAGAATTGCTTGAACCCGGGAAGCGGGAGGTTGCAGTGAGCCAAGATTGCACCACTGCACTCCAATCTCAGCAACACAGCAAGACTCTGTCTCAAAAAACAAACAAACAAACAAAAAAAAAACCTGAAGAATTTTGTTTATATTATCTACATTGCAATAAACTAGCGTTAAGTTTTCAACTGCACAGGGACAATTTGAAACTTTTTAAAGTGATTTTGCATATTATAGGTACTTATGAAATTAAATATATATTGATTAGATTTTCCAACTCCTAAAAACCTGAATTTTTAGGTTATCATTTATCTTTTATTGAGTCTTGAAACATGTTCTTTCCTTGCCCTCAGGCAACTTAAAAGTGTTAAATTCTATTCTGATGTCTATGCAATGTCTTTGACCACTTGTCATCAACCAGCTTTGGATGTGTGTTGATAGTCTGTGAAAATTGAGCAATGTCTAAGCATTATGAACTCCTGCCCAGCTCACTCATTTTAAGGTGCTGCTGCTCAAGAGCACCTAGATCAAAAAAGCCACTTTAAACATCTTTACTTAGATTTAAGAAAAATGGGCTAATAGTTATTCAATCAAAAATACTCGGTGAGTGTCAAAATATGTACAAGTACTAAGAAGGCAGCAATAAATGATACAAGCATAGTCCCAGCCCTCGCGGAGCTTTAATAAATGATACAAGCATAGTCCCAGCCCTCGTGGACCTTTAAGTCTAGTAGGCAGCTGTGAGAGGTGGAGAAGAAAAGGAGATGAATTGACTAATTAAAATTTTAAGTGAAAATTTCTCCCATTTCTTTAACCATTCTTAGTGATCCCGAATGTCATACTGGGGATGGCAATAGCCCCAATTCCTTGGCATTTCTAAATAGCATCTCATATGGATTCAGAAAAAGGTAGTCGATGATATCTGTTGGTTTGACGTATAACTGTGGGGAAGGGATTGGGAAGAATATCAGCGTAAGATTCTTCGATTTGCTGCTATGTTGATTCCAAGATGAGGCATTGCACCCATTCCTCCTTGAAGCCTCACGATAACACAAGCAAAAGCATGGCAATATGTTTATGATGCTTTCATCTAGAATATTAAATAACACATCTTTACGTTTCAGGTTTTAAGATATTGCCCATTCTTGTCTTTCTCACTGATTTCTGCATAATACTGATTAATAAGGTTGGATTTTTAAACACCTGAATTTCTCTTTATGGTTATTTCACCCAGGTGAATCTGGGTCATTGAGATGTTTCTCTGCTCTTGGACTGGTCAGTGTTGCCACTGCAGCTGGCCACATGGAAGGTGTTTACAATTTTCATGATTTTGTGTTGTGCTTCCGAGATGGCTTAAAGGCTTTCCAGATGTACCCACATTCCTCTGCTTTGCCACATATGTTCCTTCATGATTATTTTGAAAAGTATATTATAGTCAAGAAACTCTCCTTCTAATGCATAATGCATGAACTTGTCATTTTTACATTAAGTATAGTTTTCACTTGATCTTAGCCAAAAGTCCGAGAAGCAATATTATGAAGTATAGTTTTCATATTAGCTTCCTAAAGAAAGCTGGGGTCCATGTTTTGCTTTGAAGCTGATGAGATGATGAGAAAAATACCTATGCATTGAATACCAACCACAAAATGTTAGAATGCCAATTTCTCTAAGATCTCAGTATGGCTGGTTTGTTAGTACTTTTATCTGCTTTACAATTTTCTTTTGTTTTCCAGAAAACTGAATAATTACCATCTACCCTTAAGTATTCTGGTATTTGTTTCATGATATTCGGTAAATTGATTAATCAAATCCTTATTCCACTTGTTTTTAGGAAACATTACATTTTTAACCAAAGCGATGCTTTTAGATTATTCTCTTAAACACAATAACATCTTAATAGAGTTATAGTACCCAGTTTTACTCTAAGAGAAAAGCAAGGTGAGTAAGGAAGGCACGGGGGCATTGGGTGGAGACACAGAGAACAAAGCATCCACACGGACTAGCTAACAGAAAGCATCCTGGCAACTTAATGAAGAATAAACCGTGACTTTAGTTTACATAGCAGTAGATATGTTGTGGAGAATTACTCAATCTGTACGTAGCCTCCTGCTGGGTTAAATGTGAGCTAAGTTATTATTTTGCTTACATTTGCGCCCTTGTAGGCTGTGAAAGCAGAGCTTTCTTTTTAAAAATCTGTTTTCTGCATCAGAGCAAAGTTTCCAGTTCCACACACCGGATTTAACACAAAGTCATTCTTGCACCATTTTCAAAAAGTATAGTCATAGAATTTTAAACTGTTATAAATATAGACCAATTTTAAAAGATAATTTCATCAGAAACCTTAAAACTTCCTTATTGTAAATATTTCCCATTTTACCACCTTATACTATCTAAATATAATATCATACATGGTATATACACTGCAGTAAATAACCTTAATGAATACCAAATATGGAAGCAGTGAGTCCATAACGCAAGAAACTACCACAGAGGTGGGCAATAACCATTAATTCAATGACTAAATAAACCTACCATCATTTGAAATAAAGACTATACTCCTGTCAGAAAAGCTCTCTCAAACAGAGAAGTCTCTCTATAACACAAGCTTGTATGGTTCAATCCACTTTTCTGTTAGAACACGCCTGATGGATATGACCAATAACAATAATGGTGCCTCACTACAGCAGTAATTGGGAATTTGCAGAGAAGGCAGGCTGTAGTGCTTGCTCATCAGGAGGTGGCCTGTGCCATCTGAAAAAACTCTCAGGTGGTTCAACCCACCCATCCCACTCCTATACTAGCATCAATGCTCTACAGAATAAAAACTAATAGGACTTTATCTTAGACTCTTACCAATGAGTTTTTCCTCTAATAAAAGTCTAGTAGTATGGACCCTAAAATGGCACTGCATCAAACCGAGAGCTCCACTATTCTGAGGATGAATCCATGCCCTTCATAACTCCTCTCTTCCCTCCTTTGTTTTCCTTAGACAATGTACTGATTGAGACTTGTACCACAGCATGTTAAGTACTGAAAGGAAGAACTGGTAAGAGCAAGGAAGAACTGGTAAGAGCAAGGAAGAAAAGGAAACATGAATGTCCTCAGCCTGGCACTGTGCTCAGGCTTCACTTACAGAGCCCTCTTCACAGAAACACTGAGACTGGTGCTGCAGTATTCTCACTTTTCACAGAGAGCCATGCTGAGGCTCTGAGACATTGGGACAAGCTAGCAAAGGACAGAGTTAAGATTCAAACAGTGGTTGGGAGGGCACACTCTCAAGCTGGACTGCCTGGGTTCAAGTGCCAGTTCTGTCACGAACTAGCTGTGTGAGAGACAGTGCATGCTGTTTAATCTCTCTGGGTCTCAGCTTCCTCTTCTGGAAAATGGGGACAATAATAATGGAGAAATAAATTAAAGTTTGTAAAGCATGTAGAACAACATCTAGCTCACAGCAAGCATTATGTAAGCATTTGTTAACTGAATAAAACATCTCAGTAAGGCTAAGGAAACCAATCAAAGGAGATTTAGTGAGTACCTAATATGTACAATATGTTAGACTACACAAAAGTAACTAGAGTGTTTAAAATAAAATGGAATTTATTTAATTTGTCTAGATTATCACTATTGCAGATTAGCTGAGCAAAGGAGGTATTGATTTTTTGTGGATAAAATTTATATTTTTGTTATTCACTTTGCTTATGTCTTGTCTTCATCCCTCATTATTACTAAGAATAATGAACTGAGTGTCGCTTATGTTTAACTCATTGAAATCTCTACTGAAAAAGTGACAATACCAACTGTCACAGAAATCATCTTTCTTAATTCAATAACAAGTAACTATAGGGCAAAAAAAATCAAAAGCCTTCCACTGAATTTACTACTAAACATTTCAATGTTTCTTTCAAATTATATGAAAGTTACTCCATACAAAAAGAAAAAAGGACACACCTCATTACTTTGGTTTTTTTAAATTTTAGATTCAGAAGGTACATGTGCAGGTTTGTTACATGGATATACAGCATGATGCTGAAAACCTTATTATTTTGACATCAGGCCTTCCCCACTCTTCCTTATTACAAAAATTAATCATCATTTAATCCCCAATACTCTGAATTCAAATAAGTGTTAAGCCACACATCAATATTAGGTCTTTACCTCTATTTTAAAAATGTATGCTTTTATAAGTGCACAGGAGTAACAGTATATTTCAACTTCTAGTATATTTATATATAGCCATTGCATATACAGCAAAGTAAATTACTCTTGATTCATATTATATTTGAAAGACGTGATTATGCTTAAGTTTTTAAAACTGAAGGGAATCTATACTTCCATTTTAATGAATACTGCTCTATATTCAAAAGTGTGGCTTCGAATAATTTTGAATACCAGAATATCTGCTATCAAAGACACAAAAAGTAAAACATACCCGCCAAGTAAAATCATCTTAACTTTTCCAGGTAATTTTCTTATATTCTCTATAAACCCATCTAATTTGACAATTTATGGCCAGTCATGTTAACATTTTCTTAGAATAGGACTGAATATGTTTAAATGATATCATCGAATTGAAAGGCACAGATATATCTAACATTTTAAAAGAAGAAAACAAATCAAAGAAATGCAACTACAAATCAAACACTATTCAACTACTCAAATAAATAATTTTGAGTACTCCCCAAAGAAAACTTACAGATAATAGAAAAGCTGCTTCTCAATGTTAAAAATGAATTTACTTACCTTGGCCCTCTGAGGGCAGTATTACCTAACACATAGAAATTTCAGAAAACAATCTTTACCTAACATTCTAATAAAAATTCTTTTTTTAATGAAATGGGCATATTTGCTCATTATACATACATATTTCTTTCCTCATCATTATCTGTACCTCAATAAGCATAACAATGCTGTTTTCAAATGTTTCCAGTGACTTTGAAAGGAAAGATTTTTTTAAAACCAAGGCATCAGGAAGGAAAATGCATGGAATCATCAGTATCATTGAAGTCATCCAAAATACAATAAAATAAAAAAGTATATAAGAACTTTACATCGTATAAATACTCAAGTTCCTATTTTGCTCTCTGTAGAATAATTTATTTTTAAAAACTGCAGGACATCAAAATATACAATCTTTCAGTAAAGACAAAGTAATTTGAGGAGGATAACAATTCAGTTCCAAAGTGTCTTCTTAAAAGCAGCCAATACCAATACACTCGTTTGTTACAAATCACTCATTTATTAATGAAATATAATGCAAATGACAAATTGGCAATGTGGAGTTGAAGCACCCACTGAGTTTTCATAACTGATTCTTACACTAAGAATCTTTACGTAGCATAAGGATCATCCATTCTAGAATCTAAGTCAATCAACGTACACTGGGTGTTTTATTCCTTTTGCTGTTTCACAGAAGGAAAACTTTTCTAGCATTCACTTATCAAAGTTTTTTTTTTTGATATACAAAACACTGAGTAACTAACCCTATATAATCCAGTGGCATGATAGACCTTTAATTTAAGAATATAAAAAGTGCTAATCTTTATGTCAGAGTTTTATATAGAAGTTAATTAGTAACTATCCAACTTTCCAGGTCCCACCACTTCTCCCACATAGAAAAAAAAAAACAAAAACCTGGCATTAAAAGAAAAAAAAAAAGAGCTCCTATTGAAGGAAGATACAAATTATTACAAGCAGGTAAACAGCATATTTACTTTCACACAGCAAGATCTCACATGGATGACACTGATTGCCATTTAGTAAAGATGTGTTTTATTTAGGTTTTGTATTTACTTTTTCAAAAAAGTCCTTGCTTCTATAATTCAAAGTATAGTACTTCTCCACTCAAGAACTATGCTTTTAGCATAACTTTGAGTAAATTAAGATTTTTTAAATTTGAACTACTAAACAGTTTTATTCCTTTTAAAGTATATAATATCATGGATATTTTAAAATAAAAAAAATTAAATTATATTTAAAATCCTTCTTTACTAAAACAAAAGGTAAAAGGAACTAGCTTAACAGTTGAACATACTACAAATTCAGGGAAGGGAAAGAAGGTAATTTTATAAAATTCTTTTCTATAATAAATATATATACTTACGTTTAATTATCTCTTGAAAAAGATGCCAGGAAACAACAACTGCTGTTCTATGCGTTCTTGCTTAGAAGTATAAAATTATGAACTTTGGATGCTGTGTTCCAGTCTCAAGCAAATAAGTGACTTGCTTGGCCAAAGAAACAGACAAACTTCACGATTTATGCTTTTCCTGCCTTTGTATCTTAATCATCTTCTGTTCTAAAAAGTGCTACCACGTTTACCCACATCTTTAATCAGATTTTTTTGAACTAAAACACATTAAAAAATGTAAGCCAAAACATTTAGCAAGATGCCTTAAAGAATATGTCAGACAGTGAAATACTCTGTTTTCAACATACTGGCCAATATTTTTAAAAATTACTATTCATGCAGTATTTTGATGAGGCGCAACTCAAATATACATTAAAGCTAGAAGTTTCTGAAGTTTTCTGAATTATCCTGAAAATATACCAAGTACGGTTTCATTTATTTGTGAAAATGTCCTCACAGTTTCATCCTCATTTGCAATATAATTCATAGGCTATGGATATTTCCACTTCTTTGGTACTGTAAGTTTTTTATAAAAAACAACAAAAATTATTTGTTTATAAATTTAGACTGTAACACTTAATTATCTGTCTAGAAATACTGGCATCCATCACCATGTGCCATTAAACATTAAAATATCCTTATATGAAGCTACTAGCACTCCATTCAAAAGTGAGGGTTATTTTTCTAGTGTAACCAATTTATTCTTTTAAACCAAAACAGAAGTTCTTAGTCACTATACCCTGTCCTATGAACGACTCTTAAATACTAAATTAGGTGGCTCTCCCAGGTACAACATCCCTTGACTCATCATCCAAAATTATTGAGTAATATTTACGAGCGTGGAATGCCGGATGAAAACAATTTGAAAAGAAAAATGTAAAGAACCACCACCTACATCTGCATGGGAATTAATCATACTCTTGAGTTTACTGACTTCCTCATGTCAACCAAAGCCATATCCTCTTTACTTCTCTAAGAAAACACTTCTGCTTATCTCAGCACTTCCATCCCTATGTGAGCTTGATTAGTTTCTTCATCTGCAAAATAAAGAGTTGTGACAATCAAATAATGCTTTAAACCTCCATGAGGAGAAGAAATATTATTTTTAGCTATGTGTTCCAAAGTCTCATTTTAAAGATAATAACCCAAATACAGCTTAAGTATTGGCCGTAGCAAAGTTCAGCTCCAAAATAAGTTGAGCTTACTTTTTTAAGTAGAAAAATAATTTTGTAGAATAAAATGTGAAATCAGCTGGCCAGGCACAGTGGCTCACGCCTGTAATCCCAGCACTTTGGGAGGCCAAGGCGGATGGTTCACAAGGTCAGGAGTTACAGACAAGCCTGGCCAACAAAGTGAAACCCCGTCTCTACTAAAAATACAAAAATTAGCCAGGTGTGGTGGCACGTGCCTGTAGTCCCAGCTACTCGGGAGGCTGAGGCAGGAGAATCGCTTGAACCCCTTGAAGCCAGGAGGTGGAGGTTGTAGGGAGCTCAGACCATGCCACTGCACTCCAGCCTGGGTGATGGAGTGAGACTCCGTCTCAAAAACAAACAAAAGAACAAAATTTGAAATCATCATCACTAAATAACCACTAATACCATACATCCAAAATACTTTAATCCAACTGTTTTCTATTTTTTTAAATAATTTATTTCCCTCCATATTTATAAAACAATCACAAATCCCTAAATAAACATAAGGTTCCAAGAAACAACCTTCTGTGACCATTCTCTCAAACAGCCTCTACAGCTTGGTATTCTTATTCTACAATAGTCAGAACATTATATAAATACTCCAATTGTAATAGCTACAGAGCTCTAGACTTGCACATAACACCTAATAAAAATACTAACAGCTACTACTGAATTCATTCAAGACATTCTAAATATATTATCTCATTTTGTCTTCACAAGATCCTTGAATAGCAAGTATTGTTTCCTTCTTTCAAAAGATGAAGAAATTCACATTTAAATAGTTTAAGTGACTATGAGTAAATTCACTCATCTAAGTTAAGTGATATTTAAATTTGGTCTTTGTAACTTCAAAGACATTCTGCCTTTAATATTTCAATCACCTTAATATGTATACTTGCCTGTACTACTAAGATTTAGCAAATGGCTCTGAAAGAATTAGAAGTAACATATGATTAATAAAGCACAGACCTGCAAGTTTGCTTGTGTATAGAAGTTGGTATAAGCTTGCTTTTCCCAGTCACTCATTAATATCCTGACCACTGACAAACCATACTCTCTCACTTTAATAACAAACACCTTCTACTTAAAAAATGGCATACTGCTTGCCTCCAAACTTGGTAGGGATATTAGGATTGACTATGAAACTATAAATACATGGACATAACCCTACACACAAATACGGATATATTCATGGCCACCTATATAAAAGAAATAAATGCATGAGACAAAGGAAGTCAGGGTGGCTGATGATTTTCTATGCCTTTTCAGCAAACACGGATTAGAGTCACTTGAGTAAAAACTGACAGTGAGAGAGAAAGTTTTTCTAGATAGACCCGACCTCTATTTCTTTATGAAAAGCAGAAAATAACAGATAACCTTCCTTTAATCCTTTCAGAAAGACATTACTCTGGACACAAAGCTCTGTCAGTATGTTGGCCTTTCAACCATGCTTTAGGCAATTTCTGCTTGATAATTATGCAACAAAACCTTAAATGTTTTAGGAAGGCATGAGTTCCAAAGGTCAAAATAAGCACTTTTTAATTCTCCACACATTTTTTTTTTTTTGAAATGTAAGTACACATTGGGCGGAAAAAAGAAAAAAGGAGAAAAGTCAGAGCTTCTCTTTTTTGTTTTCTAGTTACTCCATTCATATTGATTGGTTTTGAAATGTTACAAAAATTTTTGGTGTTCTAGAAAATAAGTAATATGGAAAAATTTTACCTAAGGTCACTGTTTCTTCTCAATTATTTAAGGTGAAAGTAATAAACCAGACATTTAAGTAAACATACTCACTTCCATCTAAATATAAATGTTATCATAGCATTTGAAAACATTCCAGATATATCAAATCTCTAACACCTAATGACAAGAATGTATCAGAAGGAAATATACAACCAACTCATTAATGCTTGATAAAAATGCACGCTTGTCATTTATAGAATCCATGAGAAAAAGAGTATGTACTGATCAAAAAGGCCAGGTTACTATATAACTTTGTTTCACAACTAAGGACATTTAAGTTCAAAGTATTATGGAATTACTTACAAAATAAACTGGGTACTCTCTACCTCACCCCTAGTGGTAGGCTATAAAACAAATCGATTCAGTTTAAAATAGTTTATGTGCTGACTAGTGTTAAAAGGTTCATGTATGCATTAAGATCATACCAAATCACCTGACTGATTCCTTAATCAAAAGCTCCTCTTGTCAGTTAGCAGTACACACCTAACATTAGCCAAACAGGTTATCTACCATCAACACGGAGAAATGAGAAAGTTTGTTTTGCCATTTAAAGAAGTTGCTTTCTAAAACTAGACATGAATAAGGGAGAGAAGAGGAAGTATTAAACCCCTAAACTAATTAACGAAATAAGGGAGGGGGGATGCAGGAAAACAATGATAATTAGTATGTACCCTTGGTTAACCAAATCCACACATACATTCATTCTGTATATGCACAAACATCAGCAGCATCATAAACCGTCTCAAGTTCTAGCCATTATTCAG
The DNA here is from genome assembly GCF_006542625.1 of Nomascus leucogenys. Lineage (NCBI taxonomy): Eukaryota > Metazoa > Chordata > Mammalia > Primates > Hylobatidae > Nomascus > Nomascus leucogenys. The sequence continues at coordinate 4,546,868 of NC_044385.1, read as the reverse complement.
TTCGACATCTGCACATGTTTATGCGTCTCTCCAAACAACCTCTTGAACACCCTGCTGGAGCTGTCATTTTTTTCTTCTCCCTATCTGGCAGATGGCAAGTCAACAATCGGCATCAACAGCAGCCGAATATCTCCCCCTCCATCCTACCCCCCTAAACAGACACAATAATAACTTCTTTGTGCTTCCCTACAATGCAGCTGCTTAAACCATTTCGCTACAAGGCTGCTTTGCCTTAATAAAAAAAAAAAAAAAAAAAAAAAAAAAAAAAAAAAAAAAAAAAAAAAAAATCCCTTCTGTCAAGTCTAAAAAGCAGCATAATGTTAAGCAAGCTAAAGCCACAGCACAGCTGCAAACGGGCAGACACATTGACAGCTCCTCCCTTAACAAAGCCCTGTGAATTGAAGGGGGTTCATCTGAGGCTCACACAGTAATTAGTATAAAAAAGTCCGACAGCCTCTATTATGCTAAGGGAAAAAAAAACTGGACAGAACTGGGCTGCTGTTTTGCGTCAAGAGTTCTGCTGAAGAGTAGATAAATCATGTTGGGTTTTTTCCTCTCTTTTTAAAGACAGTAATAAGGAGGATGAGAGAAGCTAATTTGAAAACTTGGACACAGTAATTGTACCATATGGTGAGCATTTATCCTTTCTGAAATGCACGCTAACAGTCACTTACATGCACACTGCTTTGTTTTACAGTTGTTATTCTCTCTACCATATTCATAAAATGGATTTGAATATCTGATACTCAAGAGAAGTTGCGTGTAATTAGCAACAGAACTGCCTAGGTTTAATTTATTGGCCTTGCACTGTAATCTAGTAAAATGCAAAACAAAATTAAACAATGTGTCCACTTTGTAAAAATATTTTTTCTTTAACTCAACAAAAAACTAATGAATACAGGTTCACTGGAGTGTTTCTAAGTTAAGGTACAGTATATTTTGAAAATTCCAACAGAATAAACTGTTGATAAGAAATAGCTCTTGATAAGATTTCTGATATGTCACCATAAGAATAATTATTCAGAAAGATCACCTGGTTTAATTCTGTATTTCACTGAAGCAGATGTAACTCCTCCTCATGTATATCAGTAAACCTAGATGCAAGAGAATTTCCTTGCATGTGTCCTTAAAATTTTAGGAAAAGAAATTCTGTCATTTATTAAATAGTTATTAAGTACTATGTGCCAAGCACCTGTCTGGCACGGGGAGGAGAATACAGAAAAGCTTTCACATTTTTTTTTAAATCTAAACATAAATTGACTTATTTTGTCTACTTCAAAATTCTATAAAAATCTGTCTACTATTTGAAGAAAGACTTTAATAACACTAGTAGTACATTGGTTATCATGGCACAATATATATCAAAATATATAGGGAACAAGATTAGTTTAATCAGAAGTAAATTCACTGTAATGACATCTGTGTGCCCCTTTTAGGTAAAATATTGTGTTTACTCAATATAAACTATGTTCTAAAACTGACATACTCAACTAGAACTCATATGAATCCTTTAAATTTCAAGTGGAGTAAAATCACTGGTCTGAATTACTACAGCTTCCATGTGACCACAAGTATCCTTCTGATCAATATTTTGGGGGCATGAAAAAGCAGAATATTTTAAGGTATTATTAGTTCAAGACAGAACTAAGAGTCCCTACTAAAGCTTGAAGTAATCTGTCTTTAGAAGAAAGACTGTGACTCCATCCAGGAAATTGGGAATAATTACATTAAGAAGGAATGGCTTCATCCAAAAAGTACCACTAATAATTTTCTATAATAAATCTCCATTTTGGCTTAACAGAAATAAACTTTGTCACCCACTACTAGTATAGTGGCTTCCCTTTATGCTACTGATATTGGGCCATATGACCAATTTACATCTTGGATAAAAATATTCACTTTTGTATACTGCTTTACAGTTTACTAAGTATTTTTAAATATTAACATGGGTCTTAAAAGTTCATTATACTGGGCTGACTTTGGTTTTGACATAGACAGATGTTTCGATTGAGAAATATGTGACCAACAACGAAGTCTGATTCTGTATACTTTCAAACTGGGTGAATCCTACTGTGTTAACAATGTCACGATACTATCTGGTGTTAAACAAAAAAATGGGATCATTCTCTACAAAGTGGGGGGAGATCATTCTTTTTCTAAAAATTTGCAGAAAAACATTACATAATAACTCTTCTTATTAAATAAATGAAGGAAAGAAAAAAAGTATTTTTAGAAGAGAAAATTTTCATTATTTTGAAAACAGGTTCAAAGGTATTACCAAATGACTTATCTTTTTATCACATATGAATAAAAAGCCATTCTTAGTGGAGAAAAAAAAATTGCTTCCACTTAGGAAAATCAAGTTGAGGATATGTCTGTAAGCTGAATACTCCATTTAGTGATAATACTTAGGGTAAATGGGATGTGAATATAAGATCTGAAAATTTAACAGAATAATGATGGCTTTGTCCAGGAAAGGTGTTGTTACAGCATTTGATCAAAAGTTCTTCTTAGTTAAATCTGTCAACAATTTCTGAACTACCTGAAACCATTTTGATTATATCAATGACAACACTGCAGAAAAATCTGTCTGTAAGGAAAAATTAAGACTGTTTTAAAAGCTTCTAATAAGAAATATTTGCCAAGAATACATGATTTATAAGAAGAATCCTTCTTCATATAATCACAATTCTGATATCCTTTACCTAAAGGGGAACAGGGATAATTAAATTAGAACAAAGCTGTAAGAAAATGTTCATAAATAAGAATTACAGAACCAAATGATCCTAGTGGGTCTGGTAAACATTCTCATTTTTATTTACCTACGTTGCATCTTTTAAGAGCTCCTATCTGCCACAAAAGTAACAAGTTGCTGTTTTCTTATTAAATGTGAATAATTTCTCATAAGGTCTAGCAGGTATCAAATACAATTTAATTTATAATGTATGGGGTATTATTAAATACTTGCAAATATTAAGTCAAAGACTGACATACCACTAAGAAAATAATGCAGTGGTCTATTGATACACTAACAATGGTGGCAAAACCTAATCCAAGACTTTGGGATGCAAAAAACCTAACATATGGATATGGACTTCCTCAGCAGAAATTCAAGTAATGCATAGTTTAAAACAAACTCTTCTTTTCTATAATAAACACAAATCAAGCAATGAGAATACATAACATAGAATTTTAAATTCAGAAAGACAAGAAATTAAAGATGATTACTTCATATTTTATAATGATGATGTGGAAAAAAGAATGAAAAGAGGAGAGGTCACGTCTAGAATCGTATTCAGAAGTAGGCCTCAGCCAAATATTTACCCCTGATACTTGTCTTTAACCTTAGTGCTCTATTAGAGCTCTTTCAGTTACAAGGAACAAAGATCCACTGAAGCTAATACAAGTAAAAATGGGTCATTCTAATAATACTAACACTTCATCCAAAGAATATAGGTAGCCCTTTTGCAAGTAAGATCTGGAAGGTGATTAAATCACTTTATCTTCTTCAGGGATTGTGTCAAGTCTGGCTTCTGTCTCTGGTCTCTCTCCCATTCCCCTCCCAGGCCTGGGTGGATCTCAGTCTGTCTGCTCCATCTTCCACACTCTACCCACCAGCTCCTTAGCTCACTCAGAAGTTTTGTTCCTTCATAAACTCAGCTTGCTGCTACCTCTTACAGGCAATGCTACCCATGACACATAATACATTAAAGAACGTGGCTTAGTGTTACTTTAGAAATGTTTAAGTAATTTCCATATAATTTCAATTTGTATTAAAGTCTTTTAGTTACTATTATTGTATACTAGGTAATTGAAATGTCTTCCCAAGAGTCATACCCAGTGGCTTTTAAATTGTGGGTCAAGATTTTTAATTTTCAAGGACTAGGTAGTATCAAAAATATTGGAAGCCCTGGCAGACTTCACCTGATCAACAGGCTGGGTTCCAATGGTCATTGTCAGAGATTTAAAATTTAGTTTATCATTTTAAAAAATTATTAATATAAATGGTAACTAGTTCCCACATGTCATTAGTTTAAAAAGCACTGTATATCTAAATACTACTTGCTACTTTAATATTTGCTTCATTCTTACTTCATATGAGAGAGACAAGTCAGATATTAATATTACCATCAGTATTCTATGCTCAAGAGTTTCAAAGCTATAAGCACCTGATTAAAGAATGAGACATTGAGCACCCTATCATTGGACGGCCACATATCAAAGGTGTTATAAAAGAAATTTGAGTTCTGAGTTAAAGGTGGTATCAAATTGCCCCACAGGTTACTTTCAACACCAAGATTCTAGTATATTGGTGATTTTATAGATTAGGAAACCAAGATTTCAAGTTAAGACACATGTTATTGAACTAGTTCTTTTGACTTCAAGTCCAGCTAATTTAGATCATAAAACATACATTCTACATCGTACTTGTAAGAAATCCTGGAATCTCAAATCCCTTTTAATAGTACTTTTATTTTTAAAATAAATTATAAGTTAGAATCCAGTTATGCTGAATATGCAACATTTCTATGATTACACCTATTAAAGTATGCGAACAAGAGTAAGGTCAAAGAAGAGAGCTACATTCATTTTACATTGGATGCTATGCTTAAGAAAACAGAGGACCTTTCCTCTTCAATTACAGGTAGCAATTGCTTCTAAAACACCACCCAAGGCTCAGTTGAGGTGGTCTCTTACCGCTTGTTTAGAAGGGAATCTGATCTGTAGCTGAAGCAATTACAAACAGGAGGTAAGAAAATCCCCATGTCTTATAACCATTTCCAACATACACACAACTGGGGACATGGGTGTCCACAAGTCAATGATTGTATGCATTCTCTGTATTGTTATTTACATACGAGATGAAAACTGTAAACAGCAAGTGAGTCATGTAGTGCATTTTTAATTTATAATTATTAAATCTTCACTTTAAAGCTTTTTTAAAAATAAAAGCTATCTAAAGCCACAAACATTTTACCTATCTACTGTTTTGTTTTGTTTTGTTTTTCAGACAGAGTCTCGCTCTGTCACCCAGGCAGCAGTGCAGTGGCATGATCTTGGCTCACTGCAATCTCTGCCTCCAGGATTCAAGTGATTCTCCTGCCTCAGCCTCCCGAGGCTGCTACCCTTACAGCTGGGATTACAGGCCCTCACCACCACGCCCGGATAATTTGGTTTTTTTTGGAATTTTTTTTAGTAGAGACGGGGTTTCACCATGTTAGCCAGGATGGTCTCGATCTCCTGACCTCGTGATCTGCCCACCTCGGCCTCCCAAAGTGCTAGGATTACAGGCATGAGCCACCACGCCCAGCCTCAGCTTCAATTATGAAGAGTAAATGTTAGCAAAATGAATTGATGGATTTTTTCTTTTTAAATATTCTATCCAATATTTTGCATGTCCAAAAAACAAGGTAAATTTCACCTATATTTAGGTGTTGTAGAAGTCCAACAAACTGGATTTCATATATGCACAAAACAAGCCATAATCCAATTATGTTCATGGGACAAGTCATTCCCTAAGGGGATAATTCCCTTAGGGATAATTCCCCTAAGGGAATGACTCATTAGGGAAATTATTCAAGTAATGAATCTAACTCCCAGCAAACAAGATATATAGGTATGCAGTTCTATTCATTTAAACGTTACACCTTATTTCTGAGTATCACGTATGTCAAGATAGTCATTGCAAAAACATTTGCAAGCTGCATGTGGAATGTGGCAAAATTCCTTTTTAAAAAAACCGATAGTGTTTAAATCCTATCCCAACTCTCAGAGACTTTTCTTATTTCATAATGCTCCCCTACTCCTACAACTCCCAAAATTACTCTAATTTATTCATACTATAACTCTCTGCTAACTTTAAGTTTTTTGTATCAGTTCCCTAACATAACATTCCAAATTGTTCTTTTATTCATCTCATCGAGTTCCACACCGAGTCTTCCTCCAACTGGAGTCACACCCCAATTTCTCACTCCTCAGTTCAACTTTAGTTTTCCTGACTACCAATTCCAATTGCTAAGAAATGAGTATATTTTGAGTAAACTAAATTACATACTCAAATCACTGTTGAGTGTATCAGTGAAGGTAATGCTGGCTGCGGAGAGAGGTAAATCATGACAACTTAGTGCTTTACTACAATGAAAGTTTTGTTTCTGGCTCATGTAAGGTCAAACAATGCTTCCTGTCAATGGCAGTGACTGAAGGACCTGGACTCCTCCCTTTTGGAGGCTCCTCCATCTCCTTGGTTTTATGACTGCCATCAGAAGGGAAGAGAGAAAGAACACAGAACACAGATGTTTATGACCCAAGCCTAGAGGAGGCATGCATTAATTCTGCTCACATGTGAGTGGCCAGAACTCAATCGTATGGCCACACCTAACTCCAAGACAGCTGCAAAAAACAGTCTAGATTGGTGCTAGGGCAGAGTAGGGGTATTATGCACAAACGGATTTGGCCAATCTCTGCTACACTGAACATCTCTTGTATGTTCTTACATACTTACTTAATAACCTTGGTGTTAAGAAAGAGACGTAAGAAATAAAAGCAACGTATATCTAAAAATGGTGGCCGGGCACGGTGGCTCACACCTGTAATCCCAGCACTTCGGGAGGCCGTGGTGGGCAGAACACCTGAGATCAGGAGGTGGAGACCAGCCTGACCCCGTCTCTACTAAAAATACAAAATTGCCCGGGCATGGTGGCACATGCCTGTAATCCCAGCTACTCAGGAGGCTGAGGCAGGAGAATCACTTGAACCCAAGAGGTGAGGGTGCAGTGAGCCAAGACCATGCCATTGCATGCCAGCCTGGGCAACAAGAACAAAACTCAAACTCAAAAAAAATTAAAAATAAAATAAAAATAAAAATGGTTAAAATGGTAAATTTTATGTTACATATATTTTGCCAAAATAAAAAGGATCTTAAAATCTTTTTGATGAGACCAAAATAGTAAAAAAAAAATAAAAAATAAAAAAGTTCTAAATCAAACATGAGCAAATGTCAAAATATAATTAAAAGCCAAGTATAATATAATCTTCATGTGTTTTATCAATACTACATAGAGTTCTATGATTTTTATAGTAAATAGGATCTCAGCCTGACTTGGCCTGTCTGCTCTGGTCTAAAAGATGTGAGGAGAAAAAAAGAGACTTGTTAATATCACAATATTATCTTAAACCAGTAAATCAAATAAAGAGATCTCCTCAAATATTAGTATCTTAAAATTATAAGTAGATAAATATTAAGGGTTAATGCAATTTGGAGCCAATCAAAATGCAATAATCTCTTGTCCTTTTCCTTTCATATTTTACGTATTCCCAGATGGTCCAACTATTCCAAAAAGCTCACGGTATATACTCTTGGGAAAATAAGCATGTAAACCATTCTTTTAAAGTACTTGCCACACCATATTCCATTGGCAAATAGGGTTAATGCTGGAGCTCAGAAAACAATACTCCAAAATATGGCACTTCGGCACGCAAAGTACTTTGCACTAAAGGACACTGGAAGGCATCAGAAGCAGCCTCAGAACCCACATCTCTCTTATCTTCTCCTGCCCTCCTGTCTCTTGCCCCTCATTCTCCCCCAAAGCAAGTACAGACACCAGAATTCCTCCTCACCAAAGCAGATAATAAAGACTAGAACTCTCTTCTCCAAAGCCAGCCATAAAAACTACAATTACTACTCTAACCTTGCCCTCACCTTTCTGTCTAGGAACTGGCCTAGACAGAAATTCTGTCTAGAAATTCTCTGACCTACCCTTGTCCCAATAATATAGGTCGTAAGACCCTCATCAGAGGAGTCCTGTCCCATACCTGGGAGGAAGAAACATTACAAGAGAGAGGCCAAGAAAAATCTGAACAGACAGGTCTTGGCGAGTTTTTACATGCAGTCTATTAATATTAGATCATAACCTTTTTGTCCAGTCCTATTTCTATATAGCTGTCCATTTTTCACTGAACCTAAACACTGAAAAATGGATAGTTGTCCTATATGTTTGGGGTCTTCACTCTGAAGGTTCCTGTGTCATGTAAAACTATAATTAAATAGATTTGTTATGCTTTTCTCTTATGAATCTATATTTTGTTATAGGAGTGTTGGCCATAACCCTTATGATGGGGAGGAAAGGGATAATTCCCTTCCCACTACTATACTACCAAATATAAACTAGTAGTACCCTTATAATTCTTCTATTTTCTTACTATTTTTTACATAATAGAGAGAAAAAGGAGTTAATAACCCTGGGAAATTTACTATGCCAATGTAATCCTACCTACTTTTAGAAGGTATCAAAATATTTGTAGAATTAAAGAATGCCACTGCTAAAAGGAAACAAATTTGTGTAGTACTAGATAACACTTCTGTTGCTTCCAGGCAAGGCACATCAGAGGTGAGATTACCCTACAGATAACTTTTTTAAGAAAAGATAAAAGTAACCTAGGTATTATAATTTTCTAGATAACGTTTAAGTAACATAAACGTTATAATAATTTTCAACTTTAATAGCAGATTTAAATTTCTACATATTATATAATAAAATCTCTAAAGGAGCCAAGCATAAGACATTCCAAATAATTTCCAAACACATTTGGTTATGAATACATTTTAGTTTTGCAGTCATTAAAATTTACACAGCTTAGTAGGTCACAGCAGGTGTTACGTTATTCTCACGAACAAAAGTTTAACATTAAGAACAATTCATATATTTTGACACATCTGCTATATTCGTGTTGCAAGGACTAGACTGCGAACTTAAGGTTTTATTATATTATGCTTACATTTGAACTGGTTATCATAAAAAAGAAACATTATACTATAAAACTTCAGAGAAAAAGATATACATTAAAATAGCAACAACCTAAATTTACTTTAAAATATAAAGTTCCATTAAAGCAGCTCCATCTAAATTTTAACATGTCTAAATATTCTGTGCATGCTTCTGAGTACATGCATATGAATAAAATGCTAAGGGGAAAACAACATAATTGCCAAAATTTGTTTTATAAAAGGCATTTCCCCCATCATGCAACTTCACCATTTCTAGTGATCATCACACCCCCAGAACAAAGCATGAAGTTAAAGAAGGCCCTTATAATACACATAGAAAGTCAACAACTTCCTTCAGACTAAGAAGAACAAATTCTAAACTAGAGAACCCCGGATGAGAATGACCTGCCCAATCCCCACTGAAAAAGATGGAAATTTTTTTCCTAAATGGAGAGAATCACGTAATGATTCGTGTCTTCAATAAAACATCAACTAACTCAGAAAAAGAAATACCATGGCAAATTACACCTCAAATATTATATTAGACATGAGCAATGTAAAAACAACTATCACCATAAGAACCTTGCCTAGGAAGCAATTAATCTTTCTCAAGAAATGCAGTAAGTCTGGGCACCCATTTTCAAAATTATCAAGGCCAGTTTTCATTTAAACGTTAACCTTTATTATTTTCATTTAAAATGTTCAAGATGAAGTTGTTAATATGTGTTTTAATACATTCGTTTATAAGTAATAGTAAGGTCTGAAAAACAACATAAAAATGACTACATGTTGTTATGCTCAAAATAAACCATAAATATTTTTCCCAGCTCACACCAGGCCCTTTATCTGAGGGATTATTACAAAGCAACTAAAAACTCAATCACAATATAATGAAAATAATGTTAGCTGGCATAGGAGAGTGTTTTGAAGTGCTTTCTGAATACCTCAGTCTCACACTCAAATCAGGAGCATCTGTCCACCAACTGTCAAGATAACGTCTAGCCTAGGAGTTTTCCTGAATTCATCACTATTCATAGATGCCTGTCACTATTCAGAAAAAGAAAGAAAGAGCCATACTTTCAAAGCTATTTTCTTTTCTATATGTTCTAGTAGAGGCGAATATAGAATTTATCACTTTGAAGCCAATGTAGTCTGAATCAACCGGCCCACCATCTCCAGATCTAAGAATGCAAGTTAAATGTTCTCTAGAAATTATAGATAATTCACTATGTCATATTAATACTTCTCACTTATATTACTACTGATTCAAGGATCTGATCCCTAGACTCGAAGCCATTACCTTACCTCACCATTACTTTCACAACTAGAAAGTACAATCCAGCCACCAACCCCTATGGAAAATGGCACAATCAAGAATAAAGTGTTTCCACTGAGGCCAAGCACTGTGATTCATGCCTGTAACGTCAGCACTTTGGGAGGCCAAGGTGGGAGGGCTTGAGGACATGACATGAGTTTGAGACTTGGGTAGAGATCCTGTCTCTACAAAAAACACAAAAAAAAAATTAGTCAAGAATAGTGGAAGCTGCCGGCAGTTCCAGCTACTTGGGAGTCTGAGGTGGAAGATCACTCGAGCACGAAGTGGAGGGTACAGTGAGCCATAATGCACCAGGGCACTCCAGCCTGAGACACAGAGTAACATCTGTCTGGGGAAAAAAAGGTGTTTTCATTGGCTTCGTTTTAGATGCTGCTGCAAAATTCAAGTTAAAGCTGTCTCTCTCAAGAAACTTCATTTAAAATGAATTCCTATGAAATTTACATCCTTATTTTCCGAGTCAGAAACAACAAATTTCATTTTTTAACAAACATAAATAATCCTCAAATTACTCAGAAATGCTTTTCTGAGCCACTGTAACAATGCTGTGTGATACAGGAGAGGAAAACAAGATTGTCATCCCTGCAGTCCTCAGAAGTTACACCAAACAAATAAGATAATACAAGGTAGGCCAAAATCTAGAAAAATTGAGGAAAAAAAGAAAAAACAAAGAATCCAGAAAAAGGTAAGACTACCCGTTACTGAGTATGCAGTTGTACCATTTTCTACTTTACATACTAATTAGTTCAGTCAGTAATATCTCTATTTTCAGTTCCTTAAACCTACATACATTAGAGAACTATTAGGTGAGCAAATCAGTAATCAAGACCAAAAACTGAGAATCAATAAGGAATTTAGTTTTCAAGGGCATATTTTTTTCAAATGCAAAAGTAAGGAATTTTTTTCTGCATTATAAGACTTACGGTATCTTAATGTTTATTTATTTCCATAATAAGGGAATGAATCTTAAGTTTTCGTGTAAATATGACTTACCATGGCACTTAATACAAATGCATCCATCTTCTAGGATCCAGACCTATAAGTTCTAATTTCATTTTCTGGAAAATTACACTTTTACCAAGGATTAAGGGGGTTCTAATACAGGTGGACTATCGCCCTCCCTTTAAGAAATACTAACTTAAGAGGTGAGTATCTCCTGGGAGAAAAAACTGAATTTTAAATTAAAATCATTCTTAAATCATTCAAATCTCTGGCCAACAAAATACTTTCCAGTTTCTGAGGAAAAAAAGATGAAGAAAAGGCAACTATTATTATAAAATATCCTACAATATAGAAGAAAAATCAGGTACACAAGAAACAAAAGTAGGGTTGAGCACAGTGGCTCACACCTATAATCCCAGAACTCTGGGAGGCTGAGGTAGGAGGATCACTTGAGGCCAGGAGTCCAAGACCAGCCTGGGCAACATAGGAAGACCTTGTCTAGACAAAAAAAAAATTAAATTATCCTGGTATGATGATGCATGCCCGTAGTTCTAGCTACTCGAGAGGTGAGCTTCAGCCTAGGAGTTTGAGGATGCAGTGAGCTATGATAGGGCCACTGCATTCCAGCCTCAGAGATAGAGCAAGGCCTTGTCTTTAAAGAAAAAAAAAAAAAAGAGAGAAAAAGAATTGAAACTGCAATAAGGGCAGTAAGAAAAGTTCTGGAAAGTGTTGACAGTTTCAGAAGGAAGAGTTTACTTTCAAATGGTGACAAGGGAAGACAAGATACAAGAGGTGAAACTTGAGCTATAACTTGAAGGGTTGATGAGTAGGACTTCACCAGTGACTAGAGTGAGTGAAGTATTCCATGGGGGCACCGTGCTATCTGCAAAGATGCAGGAAAAAAAATTATAACACCACTCTCTAGGAATATGTGACCAATCTAGCAGAATAACAGAACAGAACTCAGCCTTTTCTGTGTCTCTACTTCAGAGACAAGAATAATATACTCCAGCAGTAACACTGCTCACTGCATATGGAGATTTGCAAGGGTTAAGGGTCGGGGGCATAACCACAGAAATAAGGTCCTTGTGACAACTAAATAAGATAAAATATTATGTTTAAGGTCATTACATTCCTTTTGAAGGTCACTTTGACTACTTCAATACACAGTTCAAATATATTTAATTCTTCCAAAACACCATTGCCAAGGAAAATTAGTGAAAGTGGTAACTGGCTTATATAATTTCGATGATTTAATGAAAACAATACATATGCCACACATACGTGGCTAAAAGATGTCACAGTTGATTCAAAATGGATAAGCAATACATATGTTGTTACAATTTTCAAAGTAATAGCTAAAAAGTACACACAGAAAGGTGTTTACGCACATTCACTCATCTATTTGGCACTTCGTAGAAGACTAGGAAAGCTACTGGCCTTTTTAAAAGGTTAGTTCTCATAAAGGCCTAGTGCAGGCAGCTGTGGAATTTCATACCTCCAACATTAATGTCTGGAATTTCATACCTCCAACATTAATGTCTAGTATGCTGGTGGGTGCTACTCATCTCTTCAAATCTGTTTTAATTATTCTGTTGCTAGGCATTATAACGGATCTTAAGTTTGATAAATTTAGAGTTCCAACTGGAGGTTAACCCATGCCTCAATATGTAAGCCAAATCTATTTCAATTATTTACGAAAGGCAGATGATAACAGAACAAGACTGATTATTTAGGCATTAAAAGATGTGTAAGTAAATTCCGGTGGTGAAATCTGGAAAAATTATCTGGATGAAGAGTCAGGTGTTTTTTAACGTGTGGGAAAAAATTGTGGGGTTAATATTATTTGATCTACTTACTGAATGTAAAAATATTTTACACCTATAAAGTGAACTCAATTAATGCAGGGAACAATCTAAAATATGGCAAATATTTAATATGGTGGTTTGGTAATATTTAAGTTCAGTTTCTATAACTTACAACAGTAAATTCTCAAAAGAAGTTATCAATTTTCTGAAAATCTCAGTCTGTGGTTGCTCAACCTACCAACCAATACTCTTTTTCTACCCAAAAGAAAGTTAAAATTTATCTGTGAACAAGCACTCAGTCCCACAGCCGTAAGAATTGTCAAAATAACAGGAAGAAAAATGGACCAAGGATATATAAAGCTGAAAATGGGTCAGAATGCTCAAATTAAGAATCAAATTTATGTTTTTATTTTTCTTGCTTTTTCTTGCAAGCCACGGCATCCTCATGAAAAAACAGGTTAAGAATTTGGCAAGAATAGGGATAGAAGGCAAAAAGAAACTTGTTTTCCGAAACATCTGGCATCCTTCAACAAACTCTGGCAATGAAAAGTCAAAGCAAAGCAGGTAAGATTCTGCCAATCACCTTCTACTTAGGCAGTGGCAATAGGTGGCCTAGCCAAGGCTCCCTGCCTGAGCTGAGAAGAGAGATGTCAGTATTGTGGTAAAGCCTACCTCCTTGGCCTTCAACAGATTCCTTCCATACCCCCAGGTTATGACAGAAAATGAGCAATTCACACAAGCATAAATGTGAAACATTAACATTTAAAAGGAGCCTAACCTACATAATAAGTGCTGAGGCTGAATACACATTGTGGGTCAAAATCAGGACAAGGCAGCTCAACATGGCATCTGTTAAGGGAAGAAAAATAAAGGGCAGACAAAAGACAACATTTAATCCTAGGTTCAGCCTTCATAAATCAGTGTACAATACCAAAAGTAAGTTAGTTGATCGATTGATTGAGACAGGGTCTTTCTCTGTTGCCCAGGCTGGAGTGCGATGGTACAATCTCAGCTCAACGCAACCTTGACCTCCTGACTCAAGCAATCCTCCCGAGTAGCTGGGACTTCAGGCATGCACTACCATGCATAGCTAATTTTGTTCACTTTTTGTGGAGACAGGGTCTTGCTATGTTGCCCAGGAAGGTCTAGAACTCTTGGCCTCAAGTGATCCTCCCACCTCAGCCTCCCAAAGTGCCAGGATTACAGGTGTGAGCCACTGCTCCCAGCCCTAAAAGTTTATTATTATAAGGACTCTTACTCTTCATTGTAATTTATAGGTTGAAATTGTGAAACTGAAAACCCTATTCTTGCAACAATAACTTGAGGTATTTAGAACTCATGAAACCAAGTTTCACATCCTCTTTCTTAAGTCTACAGAAAAGGAACCTCAACCCTTATAGTTCAAAGTCTTTCTAGCAAAGAAAAAAAGAGAACCAAGAAAAAAAAGCATCATAACTATTTTGTAAGTATCAAACTAAAAAATTTGATATAATCTTAGTTTAAAAAAATAATTATAATACTGATTTGATATTTAGGCATAGAGGGATGTTGGCATTTTATAAGAACTGACGTAACTATAAGCAGCACTCAGCTACATCTCTCAAAAATAAGTGAAAGCCATTCTAAGAGCTTGAAGTTAATATGTTGTAGTCCTATGGCATTAATAGTTCAACGGAAACCACATACAACTTGAAGACTAAAACTACCAACTCCCTAAACAACTTACAGTGTACGTTAACATGACTTGACTATTCAGGGAGAGCCTCACCCTGGCAAACGGTTTGATTGTTCATCACAGCAAACTCCTGAAACACGCATCAACTATTCAATAGAAAGCCCCAACAGTATGTAAGATTCTTTGAATCCCTTGCTGTTGCATAATGGTCATCATCCAATCTTAATCAAACACACACACACCCAGTATTGACTCAACCTCAACCAAACTTTGATTCTCAGTACATACTATCCTTGCTTTCTTCCCTCCAAGAAACTGCCAAAGTTCTAACCAGGTGGTGTACTCCCTTTCTGTGACAGGCAATAAACTCTATCTATAGGTTGTGAGGGAGACACTTGGGCAGCCAGCACTTGATACTATGCCAGTTGTAAGTTTTAATCATTCAGGAATATAATGCAGAGTTCTTGTGAACTTACGGCGTGCTAATGCATCATACTAGCAATTATGAATTTAGATCATAAAACTTTGTATTTCACCTAAAACTTCATGGGAACAGATAGGACAAGACAGGCAATCCCAATGCTTTTGCAGAAAAACTGTCTGGTCATATGCTGTCAGTTCTTCATGATTTCAAAGAATAACCACTTGAAAGAAAATTTTCAAAAATCTAAAGCCTTAATAAAACTAAGATCAATGAGTTTTAAAGTACATGTCACTAAAAGCACAAACTCATTTGCAGTCTATGGACTCTAAGGCAAGAGTCATATGCCAGACATCCCAGGAGAGGAAAAAAGTTATTAGAGACAAAAAGGACTTCAGGGAAACTTAGTTTTTCCTTAGGGAAAGGAGTCCTCAATGGAGTCACATGGCCCTCCAATAAGTAGGCATCAGGTAGTGTATCAAGAACTGATAAAAGATCAGAAAGGAAGAGCCAATGAGTTAGGAGAAACCAAGATAAGGGTTCAAGAATTGAGTTGCTACTTGTGCTGAATGATATTAAGAGATGGAGAAAAAGAAAGAGAAAAACGTTCACGCAGATGTCAATGATTTTTACTAGACTCTTCAGAGGAGTAAGAAATCCAAATAAACTAGAGTTTAGGGCAGAAAATTAACTACAAGATGAGAATATGAAAGATGCCAGTGTGGACAAACCATGCAATAAATTTTATTAAAAGAGAAGCAGAAATAGAGGCAGTAGTGGAATGGGAAGCAATATGTCAAGAGGGGGCTTTTTAGGATGGAAGATACTATTGCACCTTTATATGCTGGTGTGAATGATAAAGCAGAGAGGGAGAGACTGGTAATACAAGAGAGGGAATGATTTGAGATTTTGAAAAGATGAAAAGGATGGAATTCAAAATACTAGTGAAAATAAGAGCATATGCACTGAGTTTAACGCATGAGAATATGGTGAGAACATAAATTGGTACAGCCTTTCCAGGAAAAAATCAAGTACCTCATAGATTATAAAGAGACATGAAAGTAACCATATTCTTTTAGCCAGTAATTTCACTCATAAAAATCTACCTTAAAAAAAGATCTGAAATCTATCTTAACTGTCTAATGATCAGGGAGAACTGTTAGGTAAATAATTATAAAATGCTATTAAAAGTCCTTAATGATATGGGAAAATGTTTATAATATTAAGAAAAAAAGCAAGATATAAAATTCCAAATGTTGTATTTTAAAAATATAAAAATATGTGCATAGACAAAAGATTAAGGAGACATAAAATATTAGTAATATCTCTGGACAATAGATTATAGATTATAGTGTTCTTCTTTATGTATATTTTTCATTTTCCCTAATAAGAATGGGTCATTTTGTTACCAGAATAATTTACTTTCATCTTGCCTGTATTTTCCAAGTCTCTCTACTGACACCTTCCTAACAGCTTTAAATATTTGTGTATTTCAGAAATAAAACTGTGATAGTGGCAGGAGACAGACAAATTCCTAGGCAGATTGGGACAGGTCCCCAGTGAAACCCAACCTTCAGGCCACACACAGCATGAAGCCTGAAAACCTGGCTGCCAGTTCTAGGTGGAATCCACAACCTGGAGGGAGAATTTCCTTTGTGCCTTTCAGCCAATCAAATGGTGTTTTTTCCAGGCCCACCCATGGACCACTCAGCACGCACTTCCTCCTGCCCAGGGACCAATCAGCACGCACTTCCTCCATTCTGAGCCCATAAAAACCCCATCTTCAGCTGGACTCAAGGTAAGTCAGGACCACCCTTACGAGCTGCCTGCTTTGGGTCTCCTCTCTGCTGAGCTGTTCTACCACTCAGTAAAACTCCACCTTGCTCACCTTCCAGTTGTCCACATAACCTCATTCTTCCTGGACAAAGGACCAGAATTCAGGACCCACCCAACAGTGGGCATGAAAAGGGCTTCAACGCTTTCCTGGCCAGCTCACCAAACTGTGGGTGGTGACATGCTCCCATTTGCTGGACTGCAGGAGTGAAGAGCAGTGACATTTCTGGGGGCCCAGACATCAGGATTTCCCGAGCCAGAGCTGTAATACTATAGCCTTCCGGCCTTCTGCCTGCATTGGGCAGCTGCCCCACGTTACAGGAGGTGGCAGTGGAGCTGGGCCAGCCTGGGAGCCGCGGGCTGGGGTGAGGTGGTGGGACTGAACAAGCTGAAACATGCTCCCCCTGCTCGCCGAGCCGCGCGTGGCGAGAATGAGAGAGCACGCCTCACCCACTCCTTGAGGCTCTGCAGTTGCTGGCGTCCCCAAGTTTTTGGGTGCCAACGCATCCCCCTCTTCCAGACACCAGCACCTGCACCAGAAACTGCGTGTGGTACACCTGGTCCAGCTGCAGCCTGGCAAGGAGCCGGCACCTGTGCCAGCACCCTGAGCTGCCTGCCCCACCACAGCTAGCCGGACCCTGTGTTAGCTCTCTCACACACCCTTCACTGGTCTAAGCCTGGCTTGCCCTCGTCAGGCGTGGGATCTGGGTTGGGCAAACTGAGTGCAGCCTGCCGGGCTGAGTGGGTGGAACGAGCACAGTGGGAGTGAGTGAAACTCAAGCAGGGGCACCACAGGCCACAGTGGTTCCCGGCTGGCAAAGTGACACCTGAAGGATCCCGTGACATTTCGATTATTTCTGCTCATAGCATAAACTCTTATATGTAAGTATCTACCACAAGACAAAATGAAAGCAAAAAAATATATAATAGCCTGCTGTAGATATATATTATGTTGTCGTAGCAGTTCATGTTTTCTACCATCCATACTTTTAAGATAAATGGCATGCAATATCACCAATAATAAGGCAATAGAGAACAAAGAGTCTACAAGAATTTAGAAAACACTTGCTTTGATATACAACAAGAACTAAGGGGCAAGAAGAGGTAATGAGCAAGCTCTGAGTCACTCTTACTGGATGGTCTCAGTACAGCAACAGTAACCAGGATAAGCCAAGGCATCCTCTAAGCACATAGTGAGGCCAACTTGAAACAAGGAAGTACATAGTTGCAGACTTGGAAGCTAGCCACCGCAGCTATTTAAAAATCAATAGAGAGATTATTTTTTAAACCTTCTTTATCCAAAAAGAGTGCTCTGTGAAGAGAAATGGAAGGCACTAGAAGTGAAGCACTGAAAGATCTCAGTTCATGGAATGATCGCATTTGTAAACTAATAGTTTGTGCCTCTTTATAGAGTCAAAAGTCAGTAAGCTCTGGGTTGGAATTCTAGCTCCTGTTTATTAGCTGCGCAACCATGGACCAATGTACTTCACTAACCCTCAGAATCCTCATTTATAATTTCAGGATTCTGATATTGTACTTATAGAGCTTTGAAGAGGATAAAATGAAATAAAATGGGAAAACAGTGAAATGCCTCATATGTAATTACCATGTAACGGTTTTTCCTTTCTTCCTAATTTCATTTACCACCTTCACAATTTGTGTCATATTCACATGCCATCTACATTATTTACTTAATATTATTCTTCATATAGATTTACATATTTTTTTTCTAAACAAATTTCGCCTCATCTTAACAACACTACCCACTGAGAGGCTGAATATAAAATGGACAACAGTGAAATCATGTATAACCACAGAACTCTGAGCCACAACCTTTGCAACCACCGCAGGATGGCAAACCACAAGCTCTGCAGCCAAGAGCCCAGAACGCTCAGGACTTGGGCAATGACAACCAAGGACCAAACAGAAAAAGCTCAGATGCTCCCCAGACCAGTCACACAAGATACCCACACCTCCAGCTTTCCCATGCCAACAGCCTTCCAACCACAGCATACCTAAAGCTGCCTCTTTCTTCCATTAAAAGCCTTCTCCACTCCCTTGCTGAGCCTACCAAAGGGAAGAGATGGTGACTGACTGGATGTTTCTCAATCTTTGGAATTACTAAATACAGCAAATGTGTTTTTAAATAATACCCTCAGACTCTAGGTAGTCTAGAAATTTACAACACTGCTTCTTAGTGATGACAGAGTTGTTATATAGCACACTGGTTCATTTAAAAGAACAGGAAAAGAGTTTGTGTACTGATAATAAAAATTTAACTCATGTTGAGAAAAATAAGTTATAATAAATACCAATGAACAAACAACAAGCACTCTCAAGGACTATATGGTGACACATCTATTGTTAGGTGCATTTGCCAATCAGTATTGTTATGGTTCTACAAAGAATCCAGTGCACCAGACTGTAACTAATTATGTATATTCAAGTGATTAGCAAGCACTTGTTGCCTCTTTCACACCACCCTCCAAACAGCAGCCTTTGAGAGGAGAATAGACTGCAAATTTATTGAGAGAACACTGTTAATCCTTTGGGGAGAATGTAAATGTAAACAGGACTACTCTACATCAAGGTGCTTTGACAACAACAATCATCTGCATAAACACATGCTCAACAACAAACAGGTGTTCTATTTCACAACTAGCACCCATTTGATGCTTTCAAGTAAGCATTATGCACAAACTGTTAGAAGTACTTTGAAACCAGCTGCAATTACTACAATTAGCTGCTTTCCTATACTTTGTTTCCTTTTATCTGTTCAGTACTGTGCTATGCCAATTCATACACTCCAAGTAAAATGACCAGTTCAGGACTTTTACTGGGAAGGTATGAAAAGCACACAAACTAGACTCCATTTAAACTAAGTCAACTGGAACTTTCTGCAAAATATCAAAAATACTAAAGGCAAAATTCAAATACTTCTATTTTAAAATTACATTAATGAGACAAAAGATAGTTCTTTTTCAAAGCTGTTCAAAGTTCTGACTCATAAGAGACCTCAATTATTGTGGTATTAACTGACTAGAAGAGGAAAAGGGGAAATGTTCCAAAAGTCTATCAATTAAAGAATAAATAAAAAGTAGTGCTACATATTCACATGGAATACTATACAGCAGCTAAAAGGCATAACCTACCAATAGCTTTAGCTACAGCTGTAACTACATTGCACACGGACAGAGCACAAAAACAATATTAAGTGAAAAAAGGAAAATTTCAGAATGCCAATAAGTATAAGCCAACAATCATAAACATATGTAGTGATCAAATCAAAATCTATATACAAGTTCTATCTCAGAGACCTTTTGGGTTCAGTTACAGACCTCTACAATAAATATGGCAATAAAGCAAGTTAATATGAAATTCTGGTTTCCCAGCTCATATAAAAGTTATATTTACACTACACTATAGTCTATTAAATGTGCAATAGCACCATGTCTTTAAAAAAGTATGTATCTTAATTAAAAACATTATTGCTAAAAATGCTAATGAAGTGAGCATATGCTGTTGGGAAAAATGACACAGATAGCCTTGCTCAACAGAGTTGCCACAAACCTTCAATTTGTACAAAATGCAGTATGTGCAAAGTGCAATTAAACAAAGCACAATAAACTGAGGTACACCTGTAACCATTAGCCTAATTCTAAAACCAAAATTTTCAAATGTATTAATATAAATCTCAGAAAATCCAAAAGTCAAATATGGCATGAACTCTCAACAGAAAAAAATTAGCAATTCTCTTAAATCCAATCCAATGATAAACACACCGTCAAGTCCATGAGGGCTGTGACTATTTCAGCACTGTGTACTGCTGTATCTCCTGTACCTCACTGGCACTTCCAGTAAGTAAGATTTCATCAATAAAGTATTTATGAAGGAGTGAATGATGTATGAATGTGTAAATGAGTGCACAAATCAAAGTTCGCAAATAAGCTGAAACGCTGAAGTATTGTTTAAAAATATACAGTGTGAACTATAAAAAGGAAAAAGAATACCAGATCACATTACTCCATTACAGTCATGCATTGTTTAATGATGGGGATACATTCTGAGAAATGCATCATTAGGCAATTTCCTCACTGAGTGAACGTCATAGAAACACCTAGTTTTTAGGCTACAAACCTGAACAACATGTTACTGTACTGAATACACAGTTCTAACACAATGGTATCTGTGTATCTAGACAAATCTAAACATAGAGAAGGTACAGTAAAAATACAGTACACAGGGTAAAAAAAAAAGTGGTACACCTCTATAGGGCACTTACCATGAATGGGGCTTGTAGGACTAGAAGTGACTCTGGGTGAATCAGTGGTGAGTGAATATGAAGGTCTAGTATATTACTGTAGATTACGGTGGACTTCATAAACACTGTACACTTAGGCTACAATAACAAAATATTTTTCTTTCTTCAATAATAAATTCACCTTAGCTTACTATAACTTTTTTACTTTATAAACTTTTTAATTTTGTAGCTTTTTGACTCTGGTAATAACACAGCTTAAATCACAAATACACTGTACAGCTGTACAAAAGTATTTTTATATCCTTATTCTATAAGCTTTTTTCTATTTAAATTTTTTTTACTTTTTTGTTAAAAACTTAGATATAAACATACATATTAGCCTAGACCTACACAGGGTCAGGATCATCAATATCATTGTCCTCCTCCACATCTCGTCCCAGTGGAGGGCTTTTGGGGGCAATAATGTGCATGGGGCTGTCATCTCCAGTAACAACGCCTTCTTTTGTAATACCTCCTGAAGGAACTGCATGAGACTGTTTTACAGTTAACCTTTAAAAAAGAAAAAAAAGTAAGCAGAGAGAGTACACCCTGAAATGACAACAGTATGATAAATACATAAACCAGTAACATGGTCATTTATTATCAAGTACTATGTACTGTATATAATTGTATGTGCTATACTTTTATACAAAACTGGCAATGCAATAGGTTGGTTTACACCACCATCACCATAAAAACGTAATGCATTGTGCTATGATGTTATGTCACTAGGCAATAAGAATTTTTTAGTTCCATTATAATCTTATGGGATCGCTGTCATATATGCAGTCCATCATTGACTGAAACATCATTCTGCACCACATGATTATTTTTCAAGATGTTTCTAAAAATATCATCTAAGTATGATATTTGAAATTTTAACAGGCTACTCATACCAAAAGCAATTTGTAACATTACTTTATACCCAGAAAAATATTTCGTTGTGTTTCCTCTCATAACATTTTTCACCATTTTTATTAGAGACTACTGTAGCATACCTAGCAACAAACGTTAGCGTGAGTAGCCAGCTCTTACTATCAGTCATCACCAGTCATTCTCATAGTTGATATGAGTTGTCCAACTATTTCCATCTTTTTATTAGATAGCTGCAAAAGTGGGTGCATGCTCACCACAATCACCTGTGGGAAACAAATGTAAACCCAACTAATGGGTCAAACTGTAGAGGAGAGAAGCCAATGTCAGGTATTTGAGACAGTGCCATGGAAGAATAAATAGAATGGGAGAATGAATTTGAACTTCAAAGTAAGTATTTCAAATATTATTAAAAAGTAAAATTATTCTTCCTTTTGCTAGTGCTAAACACAAAATACATCCTAAATAAATATTAAGTACAGTGGTAAGTAATTTAGGGGGAGATGCATTTAGCTTTGGTTATATTTAGCCTAAACCATCTGCCACATACTTTTTTTAATCTGTAAAAATAAGAAAATGCAAGTGCTAGACAGAAAGCTTGAGATGGGGGTAAAAAGTATATGCTTTGTAGTCAAATACATGGATTCAAATCCTGGCTCTGCCACTTATCATCAGTGTAACCTGGATAACATTAATCCCTCTGAAACTCCCATTTCTTTCACTAGAAAACTGGATGATAATAATTTGGCTAACACCTACCTCAGAAAGTTGTTATAAAGCTTAAGTTATTTTATATAAATCAATTAGCATAGTGTCTGGCACATACCATAGTGAGTAATCAATGTTAGAAATTACAATTGCCAATCATTGTCGTAATGATAAATCAACATTCAGATTCCAAAAACCTGGGGTCAAGAAAAACATAAAAGGCCTTGAATGGCTATACTTGATGCCCAATGTTAATGGAATTTACTAGAAAGAAAGGAACTAAAGAAGGCTGAAGGAATCATAGTCCTGGAAGAAAATGGGAAGCAAGAATTAGAAAAAAGAATGGCTCTACCAATTAAGGTTTAAAAGTCAGAAAAATAACAGCTATAGAGGTATTTTGTTCTTAAAGCTATTTCAAAGGCAAACCAAAACAAGAATGAAGTGAATGGTATTATACAGCAATCTTAAAGAAATTAGGAGCCTTGCAAGTACTAAGTTCAAAGATAAAGAAATGGAAGCCTTGTAACAAAATGAGAAAGTCAAGGCATATGCTGATTTGAAACAAAACAGACGTACTAAGACTCTGCTTAAGATTCATCTACTTTAAAACACCTCAAAGTCCATGTAACTCCATCCAGATGTATGCCACCCCTGTTTTGCTATTTTCTTTCCACCTTCCCAACAGATAACAGCCATGCAACTGGCATTTCATAGACATAAGTATTTGCTGAATAAATGAACCGTCACACACAAATAACATATGTAAATTATCTGAACACAGAGTAATATTTCCAGCATCATTTCTCACTAGTCCCTTTCTCACAGAATCCCTCAAACCCTACAAATCTACTTTCACTTCCAGAAAGGTGCAAGACTCCTTTCTGTCACACCTTTGCTGGTCCCTCTTCCCATAACCTGCTTCCATTCACAGTGTACCAGGCAACTCTTACTCTACCTTCGGATCTCAGCTTCACGCTCAAAACTTCTAGAAAGCCTTTCTTGGCTCCATCATACACAAAATGTGAGTTTGGACAAGTCATTTTATTTCTCTGTGCCTCATACTCATCTGCAAAATGGGGATGATAGCGCTTTCCTCATAAGGTTGCTGTGAGAATTAAATGAGATTAATTCAGGTAAAACACCTAAAATAGTGCTTGGCATGTAGTAACAGTTCAGTAAGGCATGGGTGTAATTGTTATTCCCTGACTCCTAAATCCAGGTTAGGAGACCCCTCTGTTATTCCTTCTTCTTCTTACTAGTATTATTTCCCTTTCCCTACCACAGCATTTATCAAAGTGTGGGTTCTACAATGTTTTGCTAAGAAAGATGAAAAGTAGAAAGAAAAGAACTAAGGAAGAAGTAGAAAGCAAAAGAAAAAGTGAGCACTCAATACAGGGATGAACAAACAAAAGAAAGTGAAAAGGAGAAAAGGGACAGGGTAGACTTCCTTAAGACATTAGTAAAATAAAGCAATTCTTGTTTTAAGGATTTCAGTAGCTTTCCTCTTGAGCCAAAAATTCTACAATAAATAGGACAACTATGAGAATCCACTGGGAGAAGTCATTGGATGACAAGGATTAGAACAATATTTGGTTATAAATCAGAAGAAATAAAATCAAGAGCAAAAGGGATTTCCCATCTAATCTAGAATAAAAATCACATATAAAATTGATCTAGACTAAAGTAGGATGCACTTGTAAATTATGAAAAGATTCCAAAACACTGAAGTACTGTGGTCTCTTCCTACAAATTAACTGTTCATTTTAAAGTAATATAGGATAGCATTATGACTGAAGATAACTAATATACTCAAATTGCACCAACTACATCCCTGGCCCAGAGAAGTTAAAACAGAAGAAAGCAACAATGACTAGACTCTTCACCAAAAAAGAAATGTTTGTTTTTGCAGGTTAGCTCCACCATTTTTTTCACATTTGCATCCTAATAGTTCTACTTGGTCTCTCCATTATGCAACAATTCTTTACAATACAGCCAGCTACCCTGACAACTGGGTTCCTTTGCCAGGGTGGCTTTGTCTAAATCCTAAAGCTGTGCTTGGCTTTGCACTGAGCCCAGTGGCTGCCTGTGATCTGAATGCCAATGAAGAGTACAGACCCTGTTGTCTAACAAGCCAGAGACTAAAAGGTCTCTTTGGGGTCAACAAACTGTCTCGACTACTTTCATAAGCTTAAGAGACTGGAAAATGAAGCTAGAAATGCATCTTATTTCTTAGGAGGACAATGGGGGAAAGTATTAAACGTTTAACATTCATCAGATACTGTTAGGGCTTCAACTTTAGGGAGGGGTCTAGTAAACCTTCACATGTAAATAAAGTACTTGTTCTTTGAAGAAGGAATAAGCTTCATCTTAAAATGTAAATAAATTTTATATTATCAAATTTGAAAATGTTTAGAGAATTTATATGCTCAAAAGTATACAAAAACATCTCCAGTCCCACTTCCCACTTAGTACTGGTTGAGGATGAATAGATAATGACATGGAAATAAAGATGGTAAACCATTACATTGTAAAATTTAGTGTTCAGTTACAATCTAAGAAATGCAAAACTACGTAACTCTAAAGAAGCAATTAGGTAGTATATACTAAAAAGCAAACATTAAAAATGCTAAAATCCAATGGTAGAAGAATATTGTTTTAACTACATTATTTTAGTTTGTCAATAAAAAATAACATGCATTGTTTTCGCTTGTTTACATGTCTGAATCTGCCATTCCGCTACCATACATTTTCTTGTATTTTTGTGCTTGGAGGCTCCCTTCTCCTTCTTTATAACGAATTCACCATCTCTCATTTAATCAAATGGCAAATCCCATGTTTTATTTCCTAGATCACTCTCAAATTCACCCACCTTATGCTGTTGCCACAACCCCAGCACAGATCATGGTGATCTCTCATCTAGATTCCTATGAGAGCCTCTGAACTGGAATCTGGCCATAGTCGTCCAATAAGACACATAATGTGACACATACATGTAATTTTAAACTTTCTAAAAGCCATACATAAGAGAGCAAAAAGAGTAAAATTAAATTCAATAATATATTTTACCAAATATATCCAAAATATGATCATTTCAACATATAACCAATAGAAAAAATTGGGGTATTTTACATTCTTGTTTTTTATATCTTGAACTCAAAATCCAGTGTGAATTTTACACCTATAATATAGGTCAATTTGGACTCTAAATTTTCAATAGCTTATGTGAAATGTAGTCCAATCAAAATACTAAAGTTAAAGGAAAACATATTGCTTAAAATTTTAAGTTAAATTTTTAAATCGAAATTTACGAAAATGTAAAACTCACTCCTCATCACACTAGTTACCTTTCAAGTGCTCAACAGCCACTTTGGCCCATGGCTACTTTGTTGAACAGTACAAATGTAGGTCTTCAATTTTTGCCTCTTCTAACCTAGACTGAACATATTCAAAAATAGAGATCATTCACATCATCTTATGGCTTTAAAGCCCCTCAATCACGTCCCCCTGATCTGACAAAACCCAAGTGCTTACACAGGTTTTGTAACCTAGGCTCCCTCCTCCTTTTCCAGCCTCAGCTATCTCCACTTTCCCCTTACACTCTGTTCCCCAGGTAAACAATGCTTTCTCCAAATCCCGGAACATGCTGAACTTTGTCCCCTTTGGCATGTGCTGCTAGTCCCTCAGGTTTCAAATTAGAAATCACTTTTTCTTTTTAGAGCCCTTTCTGTTACACAGCACAAGCTCTTGTGAGGGTAAGAACTGGATCACTGTTGCTCATTATTGTATCCCCAGCATTTATCGAAATGCCTCATATTTTGTAGGCACTCAAAAAATATGAATCAATCCACAGAGTAATCTGAGCTGCCCAAAATAGGCCAAAGGCATGTCCTCATGTCACCACATGCGGCTGGAAGAGAAGGGTCTTCCTGGGAGCTCAATACATGGTTTTACTATCACTAACCAAAAAATGAGAGAAACTATGCCAAAATTAGCACCAAAACACTTAGACTCTCAAGTTTGGAAAATGCAGTACAAAGTAATACTTTGTGTTTTATAGGTTCTTTTGAGTCCACTGGAAGGGCAGTATACCTGAGTAACAGAGTAAATTCTAGTGTCAAGGGACTTGTGAGAAAAGCGTTTGCCCCACTTCTTACAAGGAGAGCTCATTAGTATTATTTCAGGTTTCTTTCTCTCCCTTTACTCCCTCTAATTCTGGTAAGATGGAGTATTTTATCTGGTGAAAAACTGGTGATGAAAAATCCTTGGTATGCAGGATTCTGCTGGGCCCCTTTTCTTCCTGTTGAAACTAGTAGGCTGCAGAAAATGCAAATGTGCCTTTTTCTTCTATGCCAGAGATCAGCAGACTACAAAAGGCTGATAAAGTTTTATTGGAACACTCATTAGCTTACCTGTTGTCTATGGCTGTTTTCTTGCATTACAATCACAGAGTAGCTACAATTGCAACAAAAACCATAAAGATCCCTGCTCTATGGCACTGTCTTATTTATATTACCTGAAGAGTGCTTGAAAAAGTTGGCCTGGTTCTGCAATTCAATCAGCAGGTCATCTGGCTCTCAAACTCAGACCTCCACTTGGACTTTTATCATTAGTAGGTACGTTCTGGCCTCTATCTTTGCTCTTCATTTTGTATCTGGTATTGTACAAAGGCCAGGTAGGAAAGCATGACTTACACCATGACCTCTAGAAACCCTAATTCTTCATCTACATAAAATTTCCAGGCATGTTTATTAAGTTCTACGGTATAAAATTTCAGCGGAGAGGTCTCATCAAATATTTGTTCAAGCTATGAAATACCTGGAAATCTGATTTTTGAAGAAGTGTTAGCCCTACATCTGGGAAATATATATCATTAATGTTAACTTCATCACATATATAACTGTATGTTCCTTATGTCGTCAATAAAGAACACTAGCAGTATAAACTCCAGCCTAGTTCTTCAAAGACTTTTAGTATTTTCATGATAGGACCTTTATTTCATGCAAGCACGTACCTGTATTCTCTGCAGAAATTTTGTTAGTCTTTGTTGATTTTTGTTTCCTTGAGTGTTTCTCTGTTTCTCTCTCAAAACAAATCCACATTACCCAAAAAGTGACACTAAATCACCCATTTCCAGTAACACTAATAAATAATTATTCCAATACTTTATTAAGAAGCATTCACCTTTTTCTCATGCCAATGTTTTTAAAAATAAAACTTTTTTATAGTGACAATTCTATCACACATATTCGTAAAAATATACATGTAAGAATATTAATCTTGGCAATAACTATAAGGAGTTAAAGAGAGGGAATCAAGATTTCCCTTGTAAGTTTATAAGACATAGTCCAACAATAATCTTATATAAGCTATTTTAATTAAGTCAATGAGAGTGTTGCATATTTTCATAACATACTTTTTATTCATTTCAATTTCTTAACCAGTTTTGTTCCACTTAAGATTATTTCCTTGCACTAAACATCTCACATTTCCAAATTTCCTACAATAAAAAGCTGCTTAAGTAATTTAATAGAACAAGACTAGCAGACATGATAAAATATAAAATACTTCCTACCTTAGTACAAACTCAGGCTTACTTTTGGTTGCTGGGAATTCTAAAACGAAACCAAGTATAAGAAACAGCTTTTCCAAAAAATTACTTTTGTGCAAAGAATTAGAAATTAAAGATGAAAAGGACTTTATTTTTCTCAGTATTTTTATTCTAATTAGACTATGAGTAATCTGTGTATTAACAGTATTCAAAAAAATACCTGTAAACTACGGTATTTTTCCATAATCCTCAGTTTGTGATAGGCCATTCTGAACCCATGAGTTTCTCATCCACAGACTCAAACAACTACAGATAGAAAATTAAAAAAAAAAAAAAACAGTAAAAAATAACAATAGAACAATATATGCAAATGTTATGCCATTGTATATAAGGGACTTGGGCATCCTTGGAATTTGGTATCCGCAAGGGACCTAGAACCAATCCCCTGTGGATACCAAGGGGGCACTACATCTGTGTCATATGCCTCTCTGATAGTTACCACCTTCCTAAATTGAAATTTTTTTAAAAAAAGCAAAACAAGTTAAAATAATTTTAATGTTATAAAAATAATCGGATTGTATGTAAATAATAAACATACTCTGAGGTCAGGCATGGTGGCTCACACCTGTAATCCCAGCACTTTGGGAAGCTGAGGCAGGCAGATCACCTAAGGTCAGGAGTTCAAGACCAGCCTGGCCAATATGGCGAAACCCCGTCTCTACTAAAAATACAAAAATCAGCCGGGCATGGTGCTGGGTGTCTGTAGTTCCAGCTACTTGGGAGGCTGAGGCAGGATAATTGCTTGAACCCAGGAGGTGGAGGTTGCAGTGAGTCAAGATGGCACCACTGCACTCCAGCCTGGGTGACAGAGCAAGACTCCATCTCAAATAAATAAATAAATAAATAAATAAAACTCTGATAATCAGAAACCTTAAACATTTCTTTTTGTGAAAGTTTTCTTCTAATTTGGTAGAATGATAAAACAAACGTTTGTCCTTTTTCATTTTCCCATCATAAACCGATTTCTCCTCATAAGCATATTCTCCAAACCCTAGTCTTTTTTAAAAGCAGCACTCTACTCACAAAAAATTATGGGCATAAAAATATTTCAGGGGCTCCAGGGTATCTTTTTTTTTTAATGTATAGACCATTTACTAAAATGAAACTCTATTAGGTTACTTAACATGGACTGCAACGACAAACACTAGCTTAATACATAAGCTTTAGAACATGTACATGTTCACCACTGCAACAGAAGAGGTCAGAAGGAGGTAGCCCTTAACTGACTCAGGCCAAAGTGACACATACTATTTTCACTCCCAATCCACTGGCCAGAAATTAGTCACATAGATCCAAAGGAAGTGCACACAAGGCTCGAACATGTAGGAGCACATAGAAAAGTTGGTCTCCATCTCAAAAACAGCTCTAAAATACTGCTCAAGAATCTTCCAAACTCTGTGTTCAATGATAAGGTTGTAACTGGCCAGTAAACCTAAAATTAGGGAGATCAACTTTTAATTATACCCTCTACAATGCCTAATAATTTTATCCTGGAAGGAAAAACTTTGTATATAAGGGACTTGACCATCCCAGCAAAGAAATTCCCTGGAGAAGACTTCCCTGGAAGGAAAAACTACTGTTTGTTTAAACTACTTCATTTTTTCTAGTCTTGTTTTCAAAAATACTATCAATAAATAGTCTTAGTAACACTTAGAAGGTAGCATTTGAAATCAATTCCATGGTTTGAAATACATAGTTTTATTAAGGAAAAAAATATTTTCAAAGAATTTCACAACTTATCAAATACAGAGATAGACCGAATGATTATGCCAAATGTTTTAGAAAATAATTTACAACATCCCTTCTTAACATAGGAAAGTTTAATATTTTAAAATGCAAGTGTCATAAAATTTTTTTAGTACTCCAAATGAATAGTAAATATATGAAAAAGAGTTCCACTTCATTAGTTATCAGGGGAATACAAATTAAAACCACATTACTGGCCAGGGTTGATGCTACACCTGTCATGCCTGTAATCCCAGCACTTTGGAAGGATTGCTTACACCCAGGAGTTTAAGACCAGCCTCAGCAACCACAGGGAGAGGTGCATCTCTACCAAAAATATCACCAAGTGTTGGTGAAGATATAGAACAAATGAAACTTACAAACTGCTGCTGGAATATAAAGAATAAACACTTAAGGAAATTATCTAGCAGCATCTACAA
The DNA here is from genome assembly GCF_006542625.1 of Nomascus leucogenys. Lineage (NCBI taxonomy): Eukaryota > Metazoa > Chordata > Mammalia > Primates > Hylobatidae > Nomascus > Nomascus leucogenys. Next base: position 4,516,438 of record NC_044385.1, on the reverse strand, counting down.
AAGTTGAACATATGCACGTTCTATGATCCAGCAGTCCCACTTCTAGGTACATAGCCAACAGAAATGTGTATGTATGCACACCCAAAGACATACAGCCAAAATGTAAAAACAAAACAAATCCAAAAATAGAACAGATAAACTGGGGTCTAGTCATGTAGTGGAAATATAATACAGCAATGGGCCTGAATGAACTGTTAGTACAAACAACAACATCAATAAATCTCAGAAATAAAATTTTGAAAAAGCCGCCATATGATTTCACACTCAAAAGCAGGCAAAACTAATATATGCTGTAGAAGTCATCCTGTTTGCTTGGTGGGACATAGTGACTGGAAAGGTAAAGGACGGGAAGGCTTATAAGGTAGTGGTAATGTTCTGTTTTTTAAATATAGGTGTTAACATGGTGTGCTTACTTCATGAATATTTACAAAGCCATATTCTTATGATTCTTTCACTCTTATGTATCTCATACTTTAAGAAAAGTTTACCTTAAAAAATTATTATACATAACAGAAATAGACTCTCTTGATTGATCACATTTTACACCACCAACTATTAGTTCCAGTATTCTTTACTATGTTCAGTGGTAATTTCTGAAATGGCCATTCTCATCACCACGAGGGGCTCTCATTTGTGATCACTGTATTCATGAGTCCTCGGCTCATTAAAAAACAAAAATTGTTTTAATTTCTCAAAAAGATTTCTTTTACAAGTAATGGGGGAGATTTTAAATTTGCCTGTTATGATCTCACTGAAGCTCTCAGTTCTAAAATAAAAGTAGGCTGGGGGCAGTGGCTCAGGCCTGTAATCCTAGCAGGATTTTTTTTTGGGGGGGAGGCTGAGCCAAGAGGATCACTTGAGCCCAGGAGTTCAAGACCAGCCTGGGCAATATGGTGACCCCGTCCTCTATGAAAAATTTAAAAATTAGCCAGGCATGGTGGTGTGCACCTCTACAGTCCCAGCTACTCAGGAGGCTGAGGTGGAAGGGTTACTTGAGCTCAGGAGGTTGAGGCTGCAGTGAGCTATGATCATGCCACTGCACTCCAGCCTGGGCAACAGAGGGAGATCCTGTCTCAAAAATAAAAGTATTGGGCATATCAAGTTTTAAGAAAATGAGATATGACGTAAAAATTATTTATTTTAAAATGATCATAGCATACTAAAACCTGTACAGATTTAGAGATGATTTTGGTCAATGCTTCTTATTTTACAAAAACAGGAAAAGTGATTTGCCCAGGGTTACAAAAGTATGTGGTAATAGATGATATTAGTCAGTACTCAGCTCTCTGGAATGAGAATTTGTCCCTATTCCCTTTAAACCAAGCTTGTTCAACCTGTGACCCTCAGGCCACATGCAGCCCAGAACAGCTTTGAATGCGCCTCAACACAATTCACAAACTTAAAACATTATGGGATTTATTTTGATTTTTTTTTTTAGCTCATCGTGTGGCCCAAGACAATTCTTCTTCCAATGTGTCCCAGGGAAGTCAAAAGACTGGACGCCCCTGGTAAACCATTCTGCTGCTCATTTTATCACTGGCACTAGGAATGGAGGTTTTATTATGCAAAGGAATTTCCGATACATGCCTTTGAAGTTGGATTTAATTAATTCAAGACACATAATTATATAAAGTGAGCATCTGCAGTACCCGTAGTATTCATCCTGAAAATAGTTTCCAAAACTCAATGCATTCAGAACTTCAAAAAAATTAATGTAGCTGCATTAACTCTAAAATACAGCTTTAACGCAGGTATCAAAAACTTCAAAAAAACAAATTCCCTATGTGGAATCAAAAAGATCGTTCAGGTTCACTCGATGATTTTTTACTTTGCTTTGTTCCTGTTTCCATTTAGCCCTATTTCAATGCTTATTTTACTAAACTCACACATAGGGAGTACTTTATTTTCTAACATGTTTGTCTCCGTATATTTTTTCAATAATTTAACGTCCATTTCTAACTTGCCTATCAGTCCCATGTCTTTTTAGATCTTTCCCCATTATGATTGTTATTTTCATAATATCTAAATCATATCATATGTAATTTTTCTATTAAAATGTATTGTCTTTACATTTCAGTGAGCTAAACATGCTTTATCTTGAGTGATAAATGTTTTTTCCCCTAAATAATACCAACATAAGCCTATACTTGATACAGCCAGTTAAAGTTAGAACAAAAACTTTAGAGAAAATTTCTGGTCAATTAGTGTGTCACTGAGTTGATAAATCATTTAATTACCACTTGCTTGGGTTATCTGTACCCTCATTTTATCAGTAAAAAATATAGTATGACATAAGAAACTTCCAAGTTTGAACTAAGTCACAGCCAGGACTTCTGATTTCTAATTTGCCTGAAACTAACATACTCTACAGAAAAGATGAGGGGTCTCATAACCTCTGCATATTCAAGGCTTTGATATTCAATTGTTTGTTTTTAAAGAAATTAGTTTATTAGAGACAGTAAAGCATGAGAGAGACAGAGAGAGAATGAATCTTTCCCTTGATAATCTCCACTAAACTTTATAAATATGCTTAGAATGGAAATGAATGAGAAGAAACAGAGGATGAAGGAAGCATCAGAAATTTTCAGCCCTGTGTTTTACCTCTGGAGAATTCTTATTGTCATGAAGAACATGAACATGGGGGGTGGGGGGCAGTACAGGAAAGGAACAACTGCAAGCTGCCACGCTGAGTTTAACAACAATCATCAAAAGGGGCTTTGGGAGCTCACCAGCTGCAAAGTTTTTGTATTAGGCTGTGATTCCATTGGGAGGATGGGAGGCCCTAAATAATGATGTCAAAAGGGTTTTTACATGCCCAGGAAGCTATTTCAAGCAAACAAAAATCTACATTTATTCCTAATGGAGGTTAAGGCCTTTGGGGATTAGAGATAGACAGTGTAGATGGCTATTATCTAAATAAACTTATTGTTCCTAGCACAACAAAGGAATATATTCCTGAAAAGAAATACAGGATATTATTTTCACCGTAAAACTGCAAAGAAATGAACACTTTTTCCAAGAACAAACAAAAACGTCAGAAGTTTCATTTTGAAAGTTATATGGCAAAGTCAATTTGAGAATTAGAAGGGAATTAGAGGATAATTTCAAGAGGAATTTCATTAACGGAGACTTTTGCATCATCTTTTCATGCTTTTTTTATTATAGAGTGTAATTCTTAATGACTGCTTCAACAAAATTTGGGGAAAGCAAAATTACATTGCCATTGCTGCTAAGTTTTAACTGACCTTCTCTCTTGTACTTGTATTCTACCCAGTACAGCCCAGCAAATGCAGCATGTTCACGTTCACTTGTCCAAAGCAAAATGACTTCTTTCCCAAGAGACAGTGAAGAGATTAAAGGGAGATATCTTCAATGAACAGACCAAAATGTTACCTAACAACATGCTTAGTAAATAGGTACCTTTCCAAATGAAACTCTTAGTATTACATTGGGAGTTACCATAGAAAACCACATTAAACTTATTGTAAACTGACTTTATCCATAAACACAAAAAAAATCAAAATGGATAAATGTAAGACAGTTCACTTAAGACATAATATAGGTTTCTTGCAAACATGTAAAAATTACTTAAGACCATAATGAATAACAAGGATCGGTAAGAGTCAGTAATGAAATGATGTCTGAAGCAAGCACTGGAATATACCTAGGCATAGCACATGCAAAAAATGTGATGCTATGCTTTCTCGACCATAATGACCTGCAAATTGTTTTATACTAAGGCCCAACGGTTCTAGCAATGCTGTATAATCTCACATCTTTCCCCTGTCAAATGAAGAAAAAATTAAAAGAAGATACACAAACATAAATATATCTTTTAAAACATATAGTATGCCTGGGTATTGTTTATATGTTTCTGGGGAAATCAACACGGTTTGTTGGTGTGTCTGGTTTTTTGCGTTTTGTTTAATATTTATATTGCATAGCTATCCAAAATTGTTCAGAGTTCTGAAAGAACCAAGTTGTAAAAAATTGTGGATAGGCAGGAATTCTGACAAGCTTTCTAAACATGACCCTTTATTTCAACATGAAGATAAAGAGGCAAAACTATACTGATTGAATACAAAACAAGAATGGGACTTAAAAAAAAAACAAGAGTTGGATAGATAGTGTTCTTCCTTCTAGTTGATAGGAAGGCCACACAGAGTAAAACTATGCTCACAACTTTGGTGTTCACATGCACAATCTTCACCACTTAGAAGCAGCTTTATTAGTGCTTATAAAAATTCATTTGTCCCTATAAAACCAGAACCAATTCAGCAGATAAACAATATAAAGAAAGTAACTTCACAAACTTTAATGTAGAATTTCAGAAAATGTTAAAGTTCACTGAGAAATACTATTTAGTGTGATTAAGATAATAAAAATAAATCAATAATGCAAAGACAGCATTAATCACTTGATGTTTTCAAATTTGAGGGTTTTTGTTCTAATGAGAATACTCTCTCAAAAGTAGTTTAGTTATATGAATAAGATTTCTGGATAATAATTGATTTGCATAGGCTATTAAAAATTGCCTGTTTATACAGGTCTGACTTTCAAAGCCCCAATCTTGAGTACGTGTCAAGGTTAGCCTTACCATACGAATCAGAGTGACATCTAGTGGCAACTCCACTGAAGTACTACTTGGTACTTCATCTGTTGTAAATACAAATGAACAGGACCTAGCATATGGCAGGCCCTCACATACTGTTGCATGAATACTTTAATATTTTAAGCTAATATTATAATTTCCTCAGTTCTACTGAACTTCCTCCTTCGTTTTCCTTACCACTTCTACTCCTTCATTCTCTCCCTATTTTCTCAGTTGAAAAGTTCCCTTCTACTTGTCTCATTCTATGGAGTCCTTGATCATTCTATATTTTTCTAATCCACTTTTTCTTTCATCATACACATCTTATCAGTCTCCATCCTAGGCATATGATATAATCTATTTTACGTGGAACTCTTCTGAGTACTGCTACACTAAATCATGAAACTAAACCAAATAAATCTATCATAATTCATGCAAACCTGGGAAATTATTTCATTCATCTCTAGTTGACTTGATCATGATTGTTTTCTAAAGGAATCATGCCACATCTTCTTTACCCCTCTTCAAACCCCTCTCCTCCAACCCCATCTTTCTCATTTTATAATCTGCTTACTTCCTAGAAAGCAGGGAAACCATTAAATATGAATAACTTCAACTTCCCAGCTCTCTACTTGAAATATTCGGAATACCCCCCTTACTTACACCAAAGGAAATCATATACATTCTACTTTTCAAGAACTAACCCCTCTTTCTTGTATCCCATCTTTATTGTCATCTAAGATTTGATTATGTCAAATGATGAATCTCTCTATTGGATCTTTCTGAATTTCCCTCTGTATTTTGACTCCATTCCTTCAACCTATGAACATGCTCAAAACACCCCATCCAAAAATCATCTTTCTTTGGCTTGCTGTAATCTATTTTCTTTCCTTTTATCAAAAAACAAGTCGGAAGAAAAATCTATGATTACTGTCTCCATTTCTTCAATATCCATTCACTCTTCAACTCCTGCCAATTTGCTGTTTACCATCACTACCACTGATCTCCACAAAGTCACCAATGAGGTTATCAGTGGCCTCTTTACAGGCCTTGTTGTCCTTGAATCCTGAAATAATGCTGTAATAATTGCTCTTGCTTGGCATCTAAAGTGCAGTGATCTTTTTATTCTCTTCCAATCTCCCTCATAACTCCTTCTCTGCTTTCTTCTCCTTCTCATACAGGCTAAATGCAATATGGCCTCATACATACTTGAGCAAATAAATAAAGAGGCGAAGACTTGCTTTTATAAAGAAAGTGCTTCAGTTTCTAAATAGAAATTGATTTGCCTATGAATTTGGCTCAAAATTATGTACTGCTTACTACCCTCCTTTCCTTCAAAGTAACACTTTAACCCTACTTCGTTAAATTTGCCCTAATTATTTCCAATCATAATTCACTGTCCCTAATAAACCAAATTTTATCTTGCATTAACATACATTTTGTATCATCTTTAGATGTGTCCTAAGGTTTTAAAAACTCTCTATTATGTTAACTTGCAACTACTGTATGCCTCCCTCTCCCACCTTCTCTCCCCTCTCACATGCATGCACGTACACACGCACACACACAAACACACACACACACACACACACGGTATTTTACAAGGACAGCAAGCTCAATGCCCTTGTCCTCCACTTCTGGGTATTTCTTCAAAATGTTTTAAATCTGAATATACTACTCTTTACCGGTAAGTTATTAGTAAATGCTTGTTGATTAAGGCTAATCTTTTTTTTTCTTCTTTTTTTTTTTTTTTTTGAGACAGAGTCTTGCTCTGTCGCCCAGGCTGGAGTGTAGTGGCGCAATCTCAGCTCACTGCAACCTCTGCCTCCCGGGTTCAAGCAATTCTCCTGCCTCAGCTTCTCGAGTAGCTGGGACTACAGACGCCCGCCATCGCACCTGGCTAATTTTGGTATTTTTAGTAGAGACGGAGTTTCACTATGTTGGCCAGGCTGACCTCAAACTCCTGACCTCAGGCGATCCGCCCGCCTCGGCCTCCCAAAGTGCTGGGATTACAGGTATGAGCCACCGCACCTAGCCAATTAAGGCTAATACTTCAATAACTGTTCATTAAAAAGAAATGATAATGTTTTTTAAAAGAAAAACACTGATGTTTTAGCTGTTGGTACTGATACTATTAGTCTATAAACACTATAAACACACAGAAATTGAGATAATGCTTTGGAAAAAGATTAATTTTCTAATTCTGAGCTAACTGGCCCAATTTTACTTGTGAAAACTGCTCTATAATTTGTCACAACTCTAATTTACACCAAACCCAACATAATTTTCTTAAATGCTTCTCAAAAAAAAAAAGACTCTGAAAGAGAAGGACTTCTGGAAAATTAGCAGCACAGAATCATGAAGAACAATATTTGAAGCATCTATACAATTTTTATAAAACATTTGCCACAAGGCAAGTTTTGGTGCGTGCAGAAATCCATTTGTAGACCAGCTGTGACAGACTCTTTAAAGCATATCCAAGTCAATGATAAATGAAGCGGACATTCATGCCAAACGCTTGGATTTAGATTTACGTATCAAGAAAGCTTTAATAAGTAATCCTACAAGGAATACAGTTGTATCTACATTTTGTGTAAATAATAGTTGCTCATTTCTTTTTAGGGGAGGGGGGAATGCTATATTCATCTTTTAAAATAAATTATTCATTTTTGTTGTTATTTTCTTTTTCTCCTTAGTCTAGTGAAGAGAGAGTCAGACAGGATATTCTGCTATGAGGCCCTGGCAAATCTAGTCCATTGTTGTTGGGGAGAGGGGTACTTTGATCTGGAAGATACATAGGGACTCAGATTTAGAAATGCAGCCTGGAAAAAGCATTCAATTGCTGAATGGACCTTTGTCTACAGGAATAGTTCCTGAGACATGCATGGAAGAGCTGAAACAGGACCCAGCCCACAGGGGAACAGAGCTTGCAGAGAAGGTGGAGAACGGGACAGAAAAGTAGGCTGTAGCTATTCCAGGTGAGTTCTTCGGTATCAAGAGAGTTTAGGGAGGTTGGATTATCCTCCAGGAACTTCAGCACTGGAGCCTACTATATAGGACCATTTTAATTAGCTAATCTGCTATTCACATTTATACCCCACTCAACCAAAACTCTACTAGCTTCAGGGAAAGGTGGAGGACACTACAGAATTGGTACTCTGATTGGCTAGCCAATCACAGCCAGCTGTTGAGCTGGGTTAATGCTGTATACAGGGTCCAAACAGTGCAGGTTGGGCGACCTCTGTTTTATTATTTAAGATAACTAAAAGTTTCTTTGCTTTTGATACAATACCAAAAATCATTAAATGAGAGAACGTTTTTAACTAAGAAAAAAATTTTTATACTGAAAAGTACAAAAAATATACTTTTCCAAAATCAGGCATATATGCATCTGAAAGGTGTATCTATTAAAGTGATATGACATAACAATTTTAAATAGTCCTGAAATGTTGAATTAATTATAGTAACCATGGGCAGTGCTTTCCGAACAGCTTTGATTCTGAAATGAACATTCTTTGTATTTGATGACACTAATTCAGCCTTTTTGTGGTCGATGCTATAAATGTTACGGAAATTATGTACTGCCCATGTTCATTACCTAAATTTCACATAATAATAGGTTTGTTAAATTAATTTTTCCCTAAAATAGATAAAACAATTACTCCTTATTAAGCATTAATCACTTGCCAAATTTAATTTTCTAAAACAACCTCATTTCAATTACACACAAGTCTTAGATTTGGTATTTTCAACTTTTCATTTTATTTTTTCAAATTCAAATAGACTTTAGATTTTAAAATAACAGAAACACTTTCAGGTAGTCCCTTGGTTTATAAGTGGTGTGAAATTCACTGTAGCTTCTGGGAACTCTGAATGCTTTGCTCCAGAGAACAATTATATAAACAGTTAACTCTGAGGATGCTGTCATAAAGGCCTATTAACAGTACTAGTTAGTTTAACAGTACTAGTTAATACTATCAAATCAGCTCTAACTCTAGGCTCTTGGGATGAAAGCGTGGGGGAAAGGACATTAAAGTTTTCATCCCTTTTCCCAGGCACAGACTTCGTCCTAAGCAGACATTTGAAGTGGGCAAATGGAACTTTGGCATAATTCCTACCCCCTTTCTCAATACATATTCTTTTCCTACATCCTTTTATTGTTTCTACCAGTCGCAAGGTCTTCATGCTTCCTCCATCATGTTATGCCATTTTGATTTGCCTTAAGTTCTCCAAATATCCCATATTTCAAAATTTAAGCCCTACATCACCATCCGATTTCACAGGCAACACAAAGAATGTGAACTGCTTCTAAGGAGTAAGTGAATGAACACGCCTAAACCTTTTTAAAAGTAAGTACCATGACTATGAACTTAAATAAATGTATAATCTATGGGGTCTTAAGCAATGTAAAAAATTAAAGTAAAAGCAACATTTTAAAAAGAAAGCTAGGGAATATAAAGCAAGGTATTTGGATGCAGAAAGTTCCTACATAAGCAGATTAGCACTAACCTAAAAAGTGTACACTTTTTCACTTTCCTACAGTTTCTTCCCCTTTTCCCCCTAAACATAGTTTCTCAAAATCTAGTATCTTCAAAATTGACCCTAAAAATTGAAAGAGAAACAAGCCAACAATGTCCACTTAGAGATATATATATATACAAATGATCCCAGGAAATCTGTTTTCAATAAAAAACTTCTAGAATTTGGTTTAAGAAAGAAATGTTCTTTCAGTATGTACATCTGACAGTTGTATAATACTGTTCTTTTTACCTCGATGCTGATCAAGGTTGGTAGAGAAATGAATGTTTCTTCTAGGAGTTGTAACCATTTCATCATAATATATTCATCATCAAGACTCTCCAGTTGTTCTCTATTGTCTGCTATGTCAAACACAACTCTTGAACAGGTTAGGGGCTTAGGTAGTAAAGTGTAAAATAACTGAATAGGATCGTTGAGATATTTTATGGCAAACCTCCAGAACTAAATTGAAGAGCTAGAATCCCATCTTTTCCCATGAAGCCTTCTATAAAGCAAAGATGGAGAAGTAACAATGAACCCTCTCTTCTAATAATGTGACATAGGTTAGCACTTAATGTATATACTGTCTTGAATTATTCTCTGTGTGTTTCATATACTGGTCTTATTCTCTGGGTAGATAATGAAAGCATGCAAGTAGATTATGTACAATTTGCCTCATCTCTATTTATTTTCCCAGTTTCCTTATTAATAGAACACTCTTTCACTCTCAAAAGGGTACTGATTTGGAAGATACACAGCCAGCTTATCCTTAAAGTAAAAGACCACGTCTTAAGTTTCTTTTCTCACATCAAATACCTACTATACACTCAAGAGAAATTTGATTTGTTTGACTGAACTCCAAATTTATTATGGAGTCATTATTTTCTTGGTTACAGTCTCATGGCCCTCTGTACTTTCCATAATTAGCATTTACCACAGTTGATAATTACATTGAATGATTAGCTGTAGAATGTCTGTATCTGCATTTGATTTTACCGTGAGCAGTGGTACTCAAAACCAGGAGTAGTGATGTGCTCCCCACCCTCACTGGACATTTGGCAACATATAGAGACATTCTTGGTTACTGCCAATGTGCTGAGGGATGAAGACGTAGGAGGTGCTGTTATCGATTGCAGGGTCCCCACCCCTGGGCTGCGGATGGTGGCTGTTAGGAACCAGGCCACGCTGCAAGAGGTAAGCAGCAGGTGAGCAAGCATTACCACCTGAGCTCCACCTCCTATCAGATCAGCTGTGGCAATAGATTCTCATAGGAGTGCGAACCCTATTGTGAACTGTGCATGTGAGGGATCTAGGTTGCATGCTCCTTTGAGAATCTAACTAATGCCTGATGGTCTGAAGTGCAACAGTTTCATCCCAAAACCATTCCCCACCACACAACACCCAGGTTCATGGAAAAACTGTCTTCCATGAAACCCACTCCTGGTGCCAAAAAGGCTGGAGACAGCTGATCTCGTGGGCAGAAGCCAGGGATGCTGCTAAACATCTTATAATGCACAGGACAGCCTGCTATGACGAAGAAGAATTATCTGGTTCAAAAATGCTGAAGTGAAGAAACTATTCCATGAAGTCAAGAACCCTATTTTGACTCACAATCTTCCAGCAGAACAGCTTGATATATATGAAATCATCAATAAATATTTGCCAAATTAATAAATGCATCACTCAAGTCCTTTTTGATTATTATTATTATTTTTTGAGACAGAGTCTCACTGTGTCCCCCAGGCTGGAGTGCAGTGGCACAATCTTGGCTCACTGCCACCTCCGCCTCCCAGCTTCAAGCAATTCTCATGCCTCAGCCTCCGGAGCAGCGGGGATTACAGGCGGGCGACACCACGCCTGGTTAATTTTTTTTTTTTTTTTTTAGTAGAGACAGGGTTTAGCCATGTTGCCCAGGGTGGTCTCGAACTCCTGAGCCCAAGTGATCTGCCTGCCTCGGCCACCCAAAGTGCTAGGATTAAGGCGTAAGTCGCCGCACCCAGTCTCCTTTTTAATTCTTATACTGGCTCCTTCTTACTCCTTGCCTGTCTTCTGTCATATTGCGAACCCACCTGAAGCACTGGAAATTGAGGGTTTAAAGTGTAAGCATATCTTTGAAATTCTCCAATTAGTAGTATACTGATAGATTCACTGATAAGAAAGCAAAACTATTGGCTAAATTTAGAGCTTCATGTTAATCATGTTCTCTAAGTTACAGAATTATAAATTATAATAAATTACAAAGAAAACTCTCAAGATTCCCCAAAGTGTTTTCTTATAATCTTATCATAACACGCCTTAAGTTAGTCATTACATAAGTTTAGAAAATAGCAAATCATATTCGTAAAGACCAAAATAAAACTCTAAGGCTCATCCACATCATCCAAAATGGACAGTAAAAGAACCCTTTTATCATAAAGCAATTCCACCTAAAGATCAAAGCATAAGCTTTGGTGGGATATGGGAATCCCCAAAGTATGCATTAAAATGTGAAGGCCTTTCTTTTCTTAAGTATTTAGGCATGGCCAAAGGAAGTAAGAATCTGCTGGTACTGTAGGGGGAAGCTAGGAGAAAGGGTCAAGCCCAATCAAGGAAGTGACCACAAGAAGTAGTGGCCAGCATGATTGAGAGATTGGTTATATACAGGAGATGAACCATATAAGACATATATTGTAGATAACTGAACCCCTGTTTCTCACTGGAAGTTACAAATATAAAAAGGATGAAGCTAGAATGAACTCTTTGGTGTGAGATAGAAATTGAAATATCAATGCAAATTCAGTTTTTATTATAGAGATGCAGAAATCATAAGCATAAGTGAGTATGTCATACAATTATTTCCTAATTTTATTTTTAATGAAAGAGCTTGACAACAGTGACACTCAATACAGGGAACACAATTAATACCCAGATTTAGGGTTCTAAATGTCATTCTCCACACAAAAAGGAATCAGGAGTCTCTGGAAAACTGCTGATTCCAGGGCTGAAGCAGGGATATCACAAGCAGAGCTGTGAACATCTTACTGTGCCAGAGAGTAAGAAGGTGCTCAAAGAATGATGGAGACATGTCAAAGGGCATAGAAGTTTGAAGGGAATCCCACTGGCCAAATCTGAGACAATCTGGACATCAAAATACATAACACTAAAACATTATGACTCATTTGTTGAATAAAACAAGAATCCATGAGCCCATATTGATATAAATAAATAATGAATCTATGAATGGAGAGATTCCTTATAAAAGAATCCCAACTAATGAATGTTGAAGAAACAACAAATTAGAAAGTCACCACTTGACATTCATCTTAGTCACAACTGAGTTAGGCAAGAAACATCAATAAATGCTAAAACAAATGAGTCAAAGAGAAACATAATATTTACATAGTCTCAAATTACCTCCTTAGAAAATAATAACAAAGGACGAAAGAGTACCTACCTCTACAGTGGAGAAAACTAGTAGTCACTACCTACAGGTGATCAAAGTTAACTTCAGTAATAATGGAATAAACCAAAATTGAGTATCAATTCAGAATATAATAAGAACAAAACATCACTTTTGTGATATTGCTGCCAAAAATGTATAACCTACACCTAATCAGGAAGAAACATTAGACAAACCCTAATTATGGGATGCTCTACAAAAATAACTGGCATGTAATCTTTAAAAGCATAAAAGTCGTAAAAGGAAAGACTATGAAGCCATTCCACATGAAGAGACTAAAAAGCCCTGACAATCAAATGCACAGATCCTGGGTTAGAATTTTGCAATGAAAGACATTATCGAAAGAATTCGCAAAATCTGAATGGGGTCTGATGATTAGATGGTAGTGACTGATATATCACTATTAATATCTTGCTTTAATAGTTACACTCTTTTTACATAAGAGAATGTCAATGCTACAAAAATGCACCAAAGTAATCAACAGTAAAGGAGCGTCTCACTCTCAAATGGTTCATCAGAAAAAGCATTATTGGCTCAGTGCACTGGCTCACACCTGTAAACCCAGCACTTTGGGAAGCTGAGGCAGGCGGATCACCTGAGGTCAGGACTTCGAGGCCAGCCTGGCCAACATGGTGAAACTCCTCTACTAAAAATACAAAAATTAGCCGGGCGTGGTATTAGGCGCCTGTAATCCCTGCTACTCAGGAGGCTGAGACAGGAGAATCACTTGAACCCGGGAGGCGGAGGCTACGGTGAGCCAAGATCGTGCCACTGCACTCCAGCCCGGGCAGCAAAGAGCGAAACTCCATCTCAGAAAAAAAGATAAAGAAGAAAAAGCATTATTCTTAGAACTTTTCTGTAAGTTTGAAATTATTTCAAAATAAAAATAAATGCAGTGTCAAAGTTCTTACACTTGCAGTCTCTGCTTACTTTTTGATACAGATTTATCTAATTAGTACTTTTTTTTTTCCATATGGATTCTTGCTCTGTCACCCAGGCTGGAGTATAGTGGCACGATCTCAGCTCACTGCAACCTCCACCTCTCGGGTTCAAGCGATTCTGGTGCTTCAGCCTCCCGAGTAGCTGGGACTACAGGTACACACCACCACGCCTAGCTAATTTTTTTGTATCTTTAGTAGAGACGGAGTTTCGCCATGTTGGCCAGGCTGTTCTCTAACTCCTGACCTCAGGTGATCCGCCCCCCTAGGCCTCCCAAAGTGCTGGGATCACGGGCATGAGCCACCACACCCAGCTATCTAATTAATACTTTACAGCTCTTAAATAGGTTATGGTAATAAATTTCATTCATTGGTTATTCACTTGACAAATATTAAGTGCCAGACTCTGACAGGCACTGGGAGGATGGTAGGCAAAAATCACTGCTTTCATGGAGTTTATATTTCCTTGGGGGAGAAAAAAGGTTATATAGTATGAAAAATGCTAGGAGAAAAATATAGCAAAGGAGGGAATACAATACTTTGGGAAAGACTAAAGTAACCAAGGGAAGTCTCATTGGGAAGGTAACTTTTAAGGAAAATTAAAACAATGTGAAGAAGCTCAATATAGATATCTGTGGGAAAGAGCTTTCTTGACATAGGGAATAGCAAGGCTTTAAGATGGAAAATGCCTGACATGTTCCAGGAAGACAAAAAAGCTGCAATAAGAGCATGAAGCAAAGGGAGGAGGTAGTAGAAACTCAGATCAGAGAGGTAATGAGGAGCCAGTCATCTAGAGCAGCAGTCCCCAACCTTTTTGGCACCAGGGACCAGTTTCATGGAAGACAATTTTTCCATAGACCTTGCAAGACGCAGGGGGAGAAGGTGTTGGGCTGAAACTGTTCCACTCAGATCATCAGGCATTAGATTTCATTAGATTCATTAGTTAGATTTAGTAAGGAGCGTGCAACCTAGATTCCTCGCATGCAGAGTTCACAATAGGGTTCGCACTCCTATGAGAATCTAACGTCGCATCTGATCTGACAGGAGGCGGAGCTTAGGTGGTAATGCTCGTTCACCTCTTGCTGTGTGTCCCAGCTCCTAACAGGCCAGGGACCAGTACTTGTCCACAGGCTGGGAGTTGGGGACACCTCATCTAGAGTCTATAGATCCCTGAAAGGACTTCTGGCTTTTACTGAGATGGGATGCTACAGGAGGTTTCTGAGCAGAAGAGCCAAATCATCCTGACTTAAGTAGCATCCATAGGGCTGCTCCCTGAAAAACAGAATAAAGGGAGGTGGCTCATGCCTGTAATCCCAGCACTTTGGGAGGCCAAGGCAGAAGGATCACTTGGGTCCAGGAGGTCAAGACTAGCCTGGGAAAAATGCCAAAACCTCGTCTCTACAAAAAACTACAAAAATTAGTGTGCACCAGTAGTCCCAGATACTCGGGAAACTGAGGCGGGAGGAGAGCTTGAGCCCAGGAGGTCGAGGCTGCAGTCAGCTATGATTGGACCACTGCACTGAACTCCAGCCTGAGCAACAGAGTAAAACCCTGTCTCACCAAAAAATAAAATAAAATAAAATAAAATAAAAATAAAATAATACAAGGACAAATTTGATGAGAGAATGTCCATCAAATTTAACTTTTTCATGACAGCCAGTCCTATATTATAAAGTACAATAAAAACTTAGGTGAAAGCTAAATTACTAAATCATATTTTATGCTATACCTTTCCAAAATAACATGATGGGTAATGAATAATTTTATGAAAAAGAAAAAAAATAAAAATTCAAGGTCTTGTTCCAACGTCCAGATTTCTTTTTAAAATCAATGAACATATTTCTTACATTATTAATCTGAAGGCCACATCTTAGTGTAAGTCTAAGAAATGTACTTAAATGAGAACAGTTATTTAATCTTATAATAACTGTAGTAAATGCTTCAGAAACCTAGGAAAGAAGAAGGAAAAAGAGGAGATGGTAATATGAAAATCACAAGGCAGGAGAAATTAAAATTAAGAAGGATAAAAGGAAGGTTCTGCTTCTGTAAATATCAGATCGAATAATTCAGATGAATACTCCACTGAGAACAATTTAAAATGTAACACAAAATTAGGACTCTGATAAGTCAATTCCCATATTAAGCTGGAATCACAAACAGCTAATCGTTAATGTCAATGGGGAACCAAAAAATAAACTAAATCTTGCACAGATCTGCAACGTAGATTCACGTCAACTGAGTGGACCAGGAAACTTAAGGCTTTAAATTTGGGTTAGGCTACTCCTGGATTGCTATCCAAGGCATCCAGCAGATACAAAATGAAGATAACTTTACTCTAAGCTTCATTTTGTTTTTGTCTTTTTAGAGACAAGGTCTCACTCTGTCGCCCAGACAGGAGTACAGTGGTGTGGCCTTCGCCCACTGCAGCCTCAACCTCCTGGGCTCAAGCATCCTCCTATCTCAGCCTCTCAAACAGCTGGAACTACAGGCATGTACCTCTATATCTGGCTTTTTTTTTTTTTTTCATGGAGACAGGATATTGCTATGTTGCCCAGGCTAGTCTTGAACTCCTAGGCTCAAGTGATCCACCAGCTTCAGCCTCCCAAAGTGCTGGGATTACCATGGGAGCCACCATGCCCAACCCAAGGCTTCATATTTCTACAAATAATTTTCAAATACCATGTCCAGCAAATACATTTAATCCTCATTATTCATGGATTCTGTATTTGCAAATTCACCTACTCACCTAAAATTATTTGTGATAAAAAATCTGGGTGCTTTAGGGGTCATTTGCAGGCACAGAGCAGCAAAAAATTTGAATAAACTGATGCCCATGTTCTCACATGAGGCTGAACAAAGTGTCACTCAGCCTTCTTCCTTCAGCTCTCCTATTACAAATAATGTCCTTTTCACGGTATTTAGTGCCATGTTTTTCACATTTTTGTGCTTCCTGTTGGTGATTTCAGTTTAATGGCCCTCATGTATAGTGTTGAAGTCTCATCTAGTGTTTCTCAGCAAAAGAAGGCTATGATATGCCTTGTGGAGAATAAATGTTTGTTCAAATAAGCTTCATTCAGGCATGAGTTATAGTGTTCGTGGCCATGAGTTTAATGTTAATGAATAATATTAAATAAGATGTCTTCAAACGGAAACACACGTAAAACAAGGTTATGTAATTGATCAGCTGATGAAGATGTGACCAGAGACTTGCAAGAACCCAGCCCCGTATTTCACCTGGAGCAATGGGTATGTGTGGCCCCTTTATGTAACATAACTAACATGAATAATAAGCAGCATAGCCAGTATTTATAACCAGCATCTAGTAAGCCAAGACACCAGAGCAGGGGCTTCAAATACTGAAAGTATCAGACACAGAGTGTAAATGAAACAACTACATTTACTCTATGTACAAGAAAACAGAAGCCAAACTTGAAATTTTCCTCAGTGAAATGTAAAACTATACAAGAGACATGTCTAATTTGGAAGAGAAACAAATTTTGAGAACTGAAAAATACGATGTCCAAAAGACTCAATGGACAAGCTAAATATCATAATTTAGATAGAGGAATGTTATCTTCAGTGAGTAAAAGAAAATAAACCCTGACCTAAAACTGTCTTACTCAGTAAAAACATCCTTTAAAAATATGGAAAAAATAAATGCATTTTCGCACAAATAAAAACTAAAAGACTACCAATGGATAAATGGATAAACAATATGTGGCATATACATACAATAGAACATTACTCAGTCTTAAAAAAAGAAATTTTGACACATGGTACAAAATGGGTGAACTCTAAAGATATTATTAAGCTAAATGAAATAGGCCAGTCACAAAGGGAAAAATTCTGTATGATCCCACTTACATGAGTTACTTTACCCTTAACCATTTAAACACATTAAATGACAACTACAAGCGAAGCCCATAGCACCATGTTGGATGTTTAATAAGAAGTAAATGTTAGCTGGGAAGAGATAACATTAACTTAATGATGTTAAATTTTTTAAGGAAAGATGAATGTACTTTAAAAAATATGTATACATTTTAAGAAATATAATAAGTATTTTCTTACTGAAGCAAAAATGCACAGAATTTTGATTCCTTTATCCTGGAATCTCTCGTCTCAACGTTGCACTGTCACTTATCCAAATTGAGTACCTCCTAAGAAATTGGGATGCTAGGACAATTTCTAAAAGTCAAAACAACGCATTTTGGTCAGGATACTTGGCAACTGTAAATGAATAAAAACATCTACAGTTACCTCCAAATTTCTGAAGAATATGTTTAATATCTTCTCAGGAATTCTGAGTGTCTAAGAATTTCTGGCATGTATTTAGTGACTAAATCATGTGAAATGGATACTTAAATTATGTTTATTAAAATTATCTTTCATTCCTGGAGGGGAAAAATAATCATTTATTCTGTTTAGATTGCTGATCATCTGTTCCTAAATTTATGTCAACAGAAAATACTAAAAATCATAGACAATAAATTTGCTATGTAATATGTTTATTAAATGCCCCCTTTGAAACTCCTTTGTAATAATTTGATCAAGCTAACACACATTTTTCAGAAGCAAGGTATTTCAGGAAGAAGAGATAATGTCAAAATTATCTTTTTTATCTGACTGAAGTATAATCAATGATCCACCCTCTACAGATGGCTATGAAAGCATCCAAAAACTGTTTCTATGTGACAGAGTACATCATGCTCCAAACGGACTGTTTTCCGTACTATTAATAAGACTATTAACATACTTTCTCTCAAACCCTTCGTTTCAATCATAAGTCCCCCTTCAAGACTCATGAAATAATTTCATAAAATAAATAAGATATGTGAATGATTAAAACATTGACCTAAGCACATCTGGCAACACAATTTATGCATGGCAAGGTAAAGATCATTGACACTGTATTTAAAATGTAAATCTTCTAATCTCCCAAAATCATGTACTCACTGTTCCAGAAACATTTCTAGAATGAACCAGAGCTTTCAGGATTAGGGCCAAGTATATTATAGTGAATTTTAATGTTGGCTTATGACATAAAGACAGACTTATCTGAGTAGAAAATATTTTAACAACTTATGAAAGCAAAAAAATGATATTTCTAAGTATAATTACTCAACTATGAAATCAAATATCAAATTTCTCTACTGAATGAAAAATTATCCCCTCATTCTCCATTAAGTATTGCCTACTAGCTATACAAAATTGTACGGCTTATTACTCTAATAAAGAAAAATGATATAAAGTTTATTTTACTACTGTTAACTAATAAACTAAAACCAATTTCTAAATCATCATTTTATTCTACTGAAATTCCCATACATTTTTAAAAAGTGAATAAATAGACTACTCAGTAGAATTTTTGTTTCTCAAGATTCTAATAAGAACAATTTTATCAATTAAAAACGATATAAACTTTAGAGCCTCAGAATACATCACTCTAATTTTCCAATTGGTAAGCTATATTTCAGAGAATCCTGCTGTCTTTCAAATCCTATCATAACTATGTAATAATACAAATTTTATCAACTGTATTCAATGAATGAGAAGCTAGTGCTTTACTGTGAATCACTTGGAAGTTCACCTTAATATTTACCTTTAGGCTTGAGCTCAAAACCCATTCAGGACAAAAGACTCTATAAGCCCTTCATGGATATCTGTTTATCACTATTGGCTAAAAGCATGCCACCTGATTGGGGAAAATTTTGCAACAGATTTAAAATAAGGAAGGAGTCACAGAGCAGATGTACACATCAAAATTCTATAGTATACTCAAGTTTAAATGAAAACGATTAGAACAATGTCAAAAAAGTTTAGTAAATAAATTTGGGATGTTTCCGTACTTATCAGAACCTCATAACTGCATATAATTTTTTAAGTATATTCAAAATTACAGTTATTACTGACTAGTGTCTTTGAGTAAAAAGCAAAAGAAAGTTATCTGCTTACTAATTTTAGAATTTAAATATCATATTTCCTTTAAGGTTTAAAATTCCTTTTCTGTTTATTTCCATTTTAGACACGAATAGTACTTTTGCTTTAATTTCAAAAGACTTGTAAATGGACAGTCTTCACTTTTTCATCAATCTAATCAGCAGAATACCGAGACTAAGAAGTTAACATGAACACCCTCCAGCGGCTGGCTCTGCAGCACAACAGAAACATTTTTACCCTAAGCTCGGATTTCACTGTGGGTATTTCTGAATGACAGAAAATTTGGGGCTTATACAACAGATTACAATCATAAATTTTGGTAAAATTCCAAACTTTAAAAATAAAAACATAAACTATAAGTCGCTACTTTATGCCTCTATTTGCAAAATTCTCATGTCAAAAGTTTTCTCTACCAAGGTGTTAAGATACTATTTTAATAACAGATAGAAAAATAATTTTAATTCCCTTTAATCTGTTATCATTATTAATATTCAGAAACTGAAATAAAACTCTATAAAGCAAAAGGGGCTGGAAGAAAATTAGTCAAAATGTAAATAATGAATCCTTGTGGAAAAAAATACACTTGTGCTGTGTATCAAAAGTAACATTTCTTAAGTCCTCATTCAATAGTAATTTCAGTGAAACACTGTACTGAGAGTACAATTCCCTACACATTTGATTTAATCTTAAAAGTCTAAGTCCTTAAAAGTCCTACCAACACAAATATGTTGGTAGGAAATAGCTGTATTTTTAAGAAAACTTTCACTAAAATTTATTTCAATTTCAAAGAGAAGTACCGTATTCCTATTAATATTTTAAATATAAATTGTTAAAATCCCAAGTACTGACCTCTATTATAGAAAACAAAATTGGTTTAAAAATACACAGTAACAAAGAATGGCAATAAAATAAATAAAACCAAAAAAGTCTATATTTAACTGGCTGCTCAGTCATTAGAAAGGTGCCCCATAACTACCATATGTTACTCAAATATGTTATCACACCTACAATCTCATCATATGTCTCCCAAGAAATTAATTAGCTCTAACTTTTTCAACTTTGACAAAAACGTCTGCATCAGTCAGATTACTAGCTGTTGCAAACATTTCAAAATTCAAAGCTTTCTTCAGCTTGTATTTAACCTTTTAATACTATTAATCATTTAGCAACATTTAGAACAGCATTCATTAGACAGATGTCTAATTCTAGAATTCTGAATAATGTAAATTCATTTATACATATATTTACTTTTGGTGCATATTTATTGATGTTAAAAAACAATCCAAAACCACTTATTGATACATCATTTCACAGCTGTGTTTAGGGTAAAGAGAAAAATACCTAAAAGTTTTACTTTTTCTAAAAATCTAAAAAGTCCTAAGTATTTGAGATTATATGGCTTACAGTAATACATTTAATATGTATAAAACTTATTTAAATTTTAAAAAGAAACAAGAGGACTTGTTAATTTTAAAAGGCTTTATAAGTTACCAGCAGTAAAAAGAAACAGAAGTGACTAAGAAGAGAATTTTCATAAATATCTTCCTTACCACCAAACTTTCAAAAGGAAAAGAAAAAAAAAAACTACTACTATTCCTGTTTGATGTTGAACCACAAGCCGGGGCAACCCTCAACCATGTAAACCAGCTTCCATCTCCACCACTTTATTTAAACTACCCTGGTAAGGCTACCAATGACTTTCTAAGTATTCATTTCACAAATATTTATTGAGCAAAGAACAAAAATCCCTTCTTATAGAGTTTACATTCTAGTGGGATTGAAAGAGAAAATTAACATGATAAATAAGTTATATGATGTATTAGTGGGAAGTGCTAACGTCTCCTGATTCCCTTGTTAACCAAACAAAAATTAAGCAATAAAGCTTGAACTGGCTTCAGTAAAGTCACATAAAACATTACTAAATTCTCCTTTCAATTATCTCTGCTAACAAAATAATGGATAATCTAAAAATAGTCTCTATTTAGTAACGAATTAGATTTAAGTTACAAAGTTACTCCTCAGGCTGAAGTAAACGTTCAAGTTAATCAGAATGAGGGCAGCCTCAGGAACAGCCAAAAATACCCTGCTGGCAGCTATCTGTCTTCTCTTTGCAGCTACCCAGGTTTTTACCTACTGCCACAGAAAAGGGCACCTGTGAATTATACAATTTTTTGGCTGAAAAGAGCCTTACAGATAACAGGTGTCCTCTACAAAGTTTTTCTTGGCCTGTCCAAGGAGACTTAAGCATTTCTTCCTCTTTATTTCCAAATTCCACAAAATGCAGGAATCACGTCTTCATTTGCGCCTGTATTCCCAAAACTTATTGTAAGTCTGGCACACAGTAAGTTTGAGTGAACTTTTAAAAACACTATTTTAGAAAGATCAGTCTGGTAGCAAATAGAGCAAAGGCTTAAGGTTTGTAATCACTGTTAAATAATTTGTATTATGTATATGTTCACTGCTCTCAACTGGTGAGGAGGGGCATCCATTCATATTCAATAAATATTTACTAAGGCCCTACTGTGTCTAAGGCTACCATTATAGAGGGTATCCCAGGGGGAGAAAGAAAATAAAAAAGAAAATTAATAATAATTTTAAGTTGCAATTAGTCCTATGATGGAAATGTACAGGGTACTTTAATAGAGAATCTACTGTCTTCATTGGCTTCACAAAGAATTAGATTACTTTATACACAATGTTCTGCCAGGGAAAGGCAAGACCTTAGGTAGATACTGCAGTAA
This sequence comes from Nomascus leucogenys, assembly GCF_006542625.1. NCBI lineage: Eukaryota > Metazoa > Chordata > Mammalia > Primates > Hylobatidae > Nomascus > Nomascus leucogenys. The sequence continues at coordinate 4,494,271 of NC_044385.1, read as the reverse complement.
TACAGGTAAAGAGATTAGGAGTTCAATTAACATTTAACAAACATTAATGTCTCATGTTCTATGGCACAAACATAAACAACACCCAATCTCTAATCTCAGCCACTCAAGAGCTTGAATTCAAATGAGGAAAAGACACATAAAAGTATCATCTTGATTGTGGAGAACACAGAGACTTTATGGAATCACAGAGATGAACATCTAGCCAACCAGAGTAGTGAAGAAAAGTTTCCTAGAAGAAGAAAATGCCTAGAATAGGCAATAAATGAAAACATAAATAACATGTATTTTGAAGGAATAATTAACAGTAGAAGATAATAGCACGTGCACAGGGACTGAAGGAGGTAGAAGATATGAATGTCTCTAGTCTGGTGATTTGTCAGTAGAGGAAAGCTGAAAGGGAATTGATATTAATGAAAAAGAAGATATTCTCAGTTTTTAAAAATCTGAACTTATGATGACAATGGCATATCCATGGGGAAGTTTTTTTCAACTACAACACTAAAGAGAAGTTCTTTGATTTGTTATTTTAATAAGTACCTGGAATTCACTGATACACAAAGAAGATTTGTAGCCATGACAGCAGAAGAGCTAAGAATTTGCAGAAGGCAGAAAAGGCTCCAGAACAGAGTAAGGATGGGATATAGTCACATTATGTAGGTATCAAAAGAAAGTATGTCAGTAAAAGAACAGAGTCCAATGCAGGGATGAACCAGGAAAGCCAAACATCAGGGAAGCCATGGGAGATGAATGTTTCAATAAGGAGGGGTCAATCAATAAATTAAATGATAGACACACCCAGAAGGCAAAACAGAGTTAAGGCCATTGGTTATGATAAAAGGAGATAATTAGTGGCTATAGAGAAGAGTTTTATCATGCCTATGGTTTCGTTAATCATAATTAATCACAAAGATGAGCATAGACTAATATATGAACATTCTCATAACCTCAATTTTATTATTTTTATAAACATACCTAATATTTATTAGAATGGATATATAAGCAAATAAAAAATTATATAGAGTATTTTCCACTAATACTTCTTCACAAGAAAGAAGTATTTTCAAGTTAAAAAATACCCAATAGTATATATTTTTTAAAAGATTTGTCATTTAGAGATAATAAAATTTACATATGAAATGATACAATATCTGAGATTTGCTTCAAAATAATCCAATGGGTAAAGGAGTAGGTGGATATATAGACAAAATAAGATTGGTCATGAGTTGAAAATTTTTGAAGCTGGTGATGATTACATGGGTGCTGATTATACTTGCCTCTCTACTTTGGTATAAGTTTGAATTTTTTTCTTAATGTCTTCTTGCCTACTAGGAAACAGAAATATTTTAATTTTCCCTAATTATATTTACTATTTGCTTACAGGGTTCTGAAACTAATCTCAAACTGTCAAAAGTAATGAAAACAGTAGAATTTCTATAGGATCAAAGCTTAGAAAATTGCCTTATAAAATATATAGAGAGGGGGAAAAAATCAAGCATAAACAAATTCTAGAATTTAGTTCTGGTTTCAAGAATATTTAAAATTATAAAATGCCATATACTGTAATTTAAAAATATTTAGAATCAAAAAATAAAAAATAAATGCCCTGTTTTCCCCAGAAGCTAGGAGATATACATACATATACATAAACGTATATATACATTTTATAACAAATATTATATTGCTATGGTTCTCCATGGGATAATTACATTACTTTAGGCAAAAAGTCTTTCACAAAATCTTACATAGTGACAGAAGTAGGAGCTTATACCTGTTACAGCTAAAATTGACTTTTGGCTGTTAATTTTAACTGATATATTCTTACATGTTTCCTCATTTCCATTGCTAACAGTTTTTTCACATGAGTAACTCCAATTCATTTTTCAGGTCTCTGTTGAAATATTACTTATTTCAGGAGTTTGCTGTCAACTTCACACAGTAGGTCAAAATGTCATTCTGTATACTCCTACAGAACCCTTCTCTATCCCTATCAAAAATAGTTCATTTTAGTTAGGTGCCACATCTTTTAAAAAACTGAGATATAGGCCGGGCGTGGTGGCTCACACCTGTAATCCCAGCACTTTGGGAGGCAGAGGTGGGCAGATCACAGGTCAGGAGTTCGAGACTAGCCTGACCAACACAGTGAAACTCCATCTCTACTAAAAATACAAAAATTAGCAGGGTGTAGAGGCACACGCCTGTAATCCCAGCTACTCAGGAGGAGGAGGCAGGAGAATCGCTTGAACCGGGGAGGCAGAGGTTGCAGTGAGCGAAGATCGCGCCTGTGTACTCCAGCCTGGGCAAGAGAGTGATACGCCCCAAAAAAAAAAAAAAAAAAAAAAAAAAAAAAAAAAAAAAAAAAAAAGAAAGAAAGAGAGAGAGAGAGAGAGAGATAGTTCACATACCATAAAAATCACCATTTTAAAGTATACAAGCCACAGTTTTTATTATATTCACAAGGCAGTGCAACTATCACTACTAATGCCAGAACTTTTCATCACCCCAAATACAAATCCGGAACTCATTAGCAGTCATTCTCCATTCCCTCGTCCCCTCATCTCCTGACCATGAAACCACTTTCTGTCCCTATGGATTTTCCTATTTTGGACATTTCATATTAATGAATCATACAATATGTAGCCTTTTGTGTGTAGTTGTGTAGTTTTTTTTTTTTTTCACTTAGCCAAGCTTTTCAAGGTTATTTCATTTCTGTCTGAACAATGCTCCATTTTACGGATAATCATAATTTGCTTATCCACTCTACAGTTGATTGGACATTTGTGGTTTGGGAGGCAATTACGAATAATACTACTACAAATATTCACATACAAGTTTTGTACAACCATATGACTTTGATGCCCTTAGAAATACACCCAGCTGTAGACTGCTGAGACCTATAACTCTATGTTTTAAGTTTTTGAGGAACTGCTGTTTTCCAAAGCAGCTGTACCATTTTACAAACCTACCAGCAGTGTATGGGGATTCCAATTTCTCCATATCCTCACCAACACTTTTTATCATTGTTTACAGACATCCTAATAGGTGAGTTGATATCTCACATGATTTTAATTTGCATTTCTCTAATGACTAATGACGTTGAGCATCTTTTCATGTATTATTGGCCATTTGATTATCTTCTTTGGAGAAAATATTCAGATTGTCTATTCGGATTTGTTAATTGGGTTGTCTTTTTATTATTGAGATATGAGAATTTTTAATATATTCTGGATACTAGGCCCTTATCAGATTCATGATTTACAAATATTTTCTCCCATACTGTATTCTTTTCACTTTCTTAAAAATTGTTGTTCCCTGAAGACCTTCTCACTTTCTTGACAGTGGCCTTTGACATACAAGTTTTTTATTTTGATGAAGTATACTTTCTTTTTCATTGACTGCTTGTGCTTTTGGTGTCAAATGTAATAAACCATTGCCCAATCCAAAATTTCAAAGATTCACCCCTATGTTCTCTTCTAAGAGTTTTAGTTCTTGTAATTTAGGTGTTTAATACACATTGCATTAATTTTTATATATGGTGTGAGGTAAGGAGTCCAAATTCATTCTTTTGTATGTGGAAATCGGGTTGTCCCATCATCATTTCTTGAAGACTATTCTTAAACACTGAATTGCCTTGCCTTCCTTGTTGAACACCAATTAGCCATATATGTATGGTTTAAATTCCGGATTCTCAATTATATTCCATTGATCTACATCTCTCCTCTATGTCTCTTTTTGACTGCACCTAGCACAGGGCCTGAAGGTAGGAAGTACTCAATAAAGATCTGTGAGTTGAACAGCCAACTCCACCAATAATAAAACGATAGAATTTCTGGGGCAGGAAAAGCCTTAGAGGGCATTATCCTATCCCATTATCTAATAAACAGGAAAACTGAAACCTAAGAGAGGTTAACTGACTAATTCAAAGAGAACAAATTAATCACAGGTCAAGATAGGACCTGAATTTCAGTCTCCTAATTCCAATCCAGAGCTCTTGCCATAATATCATGCTGTTTTTCAAGTAAAACTAATTGCTTTAACATCCACCAATGTGCCTGTCTGGGAGAAGCTGCATGTATATGAGAAGACAGAGACAAGCATGTATATGTAAGCCCAATCACAGTGGAATCCTTCGTATCACCAAAAAGCCTTATAACCAAAATGTGCCAGAAAATAGTATACCACAGAATACAATGTTCCTTTCCAGACAGCTGTTTCCTAACTTCATTTTGTGTTTGAGAGATACCTAGTCACACTTTTAAGCCTGGAGATTATTCTAAATAGAAGAAAACCATTTTTGTGACAGCAAAAATGATCAAATATTCAGGGACCTACTTCCATTACCCTGTTCTCTTCTACATTTCCCACCACCGTTGTCATTCTTCATTCATTACTGTTTTAAAGACTGCAGAAACAGAGTCTGCCTGCGTCCAAAAGCCAGAGAAATTTAAAAGCTGGAGAGCAGAGAACTAAAGGGAAACAACTGAGAAGCTCTGAGAGAAGTCTTCTAAAAAGATATATGGGGGGAGGAGAATCTACATGATAATGCATGATTTCAGGGAAAAAGGAAGAGGCTAGATGTTCAAGCTAAACACTGCATTCATGGGTACATGTGAGGGAAATGCTGTTTGTGCAAATGTTGTATATGTAAAATGTATAAGCAGACCATGAATTTTCTTGTAGTCAAAATATTTAAGCCTCAGTTTAAACTACAACCTCTTCTCTGAATCTTTCCCAGAGTCCCTCAAACACAGTTAACTATTCCTTTCCTATTGCTCCCACTGTTCCTACTACACACTTTCATTACTATGATTATTAGAGTGTCTTCTATTAATTATATCATGTTTGACTCCCTCCTAAACTACCTTCTCATTGAGGGCACAGACCATGTGTTTTCCATCTTCTATTCTGTGCAGAACCTAACACAGCCCTGGCACATGTAAGTACTTTGTAATTCTTTGTTGAATGGATATTTTAAGACTGCTTATAATACTGAATATATCTATTCTAAAGTGTTAATAACAAGAAATTTGTTAATTCTTGCTGTAATAATTCCAAACATTATTCACACATAACTTGCCAATACTTACTTGCTCTAAGTACAAACTTCAGAGTTAGCTAATCTGCAAAAAAACAAAACAGAACAAAAACCTAACAATATATTTAGAACTGAATATTGTAGTTGTCAGTCATCTCTGCTAATAAGGCATTTCTATATACTCTTAGCTAAAAATACCACAAAAGGTTCAAGTAAGACTAATTAATGACAAGCAGAATGGTCTCATGTGGTGATTCAAAAAGAAACTGGATGCCACGCTACCTGACTTCAAACTATACTACAAGGCTACAGTAACGAAAACAGCATGGTACTGGTACCAAAACAGAGATATAGACCAATGGAACAGAACAGAGCCCTCAGAAATAATACCACACATCTACAACTATCTGATCTTTGACAAACCTGACAAAAACAAGAAATGGGGAAAGGATTCCCTATTTAACAAATGGTGCTGGGAAAACTGGCTAGCCATATGTAGAAAGCTGAAACTGGATCCCTTCCTTACACCTTATACAAAATTTAATTCAAGATGGATTAAAGACTTAAATGTTAGACCTAAAACCATAAAAACCCTGGAAGAAAACCTGGGCAATACCATTCAGGACATAGGCATGGGCAAGGACTTCATGTATAAAACACCAAAAGCAATGGCAACAAAAGCCAAAATTGACAAATGGGATCTAATTCAACTAAAGAGCTTCTGCTACTAAAGAAACTACCATCAGAGTGAACAGGCAACCTACAGAATGGGAGAAAATTTTTGCAATCTACTCATCTGTCAAAGGGCTAATATCCAGAATCTACAAAGAACTCAAACAAATTTACAAGAAAAAAACAACCCCATCAAAAAACAGGCAAAGGATATGAACAGACACTTCTCAAAAGAAGACATTTATGCAGCCAAAAGACACATGAAAAAATGCTCATCATCACTGGCCATCAGAGAAATGCAAATCAAAACCACAATGAGATATCATCTCCTACCAATTACAATGGCCATCATTAAAAAGTCAGGAAACAACAGGTGCTGGAGAGGATGTGGAGAAATAGAACAATTTTACACTGTTGGTGGCACTGTAAACTGGTTCAACCATTGTGGAAGACAGTGTGGTGATTCCTCAGGGATCTAGAACTAGAAATACCATTTGACCCAGCCATCCCATAACTGGGTATATACCCAAAGGAATGTAAATCATGCTGCCATAAAGACACATGCACACGTATGCTTATCGCGGCAGTACTCACAATAGCAAAGACTTGGAATCAACCCAAATGTCCAACAATGATAGACTGGATTAAGAAAATGTGGCACATATACACCATGGAATACTATGCAGCCATAAAAAAGGATGAGTTCATGTCCTTTGTAGGGACATGGATGAAGCTGGAAACCATTATTCTCAGCAAACTATTGCAAGGACAAAAAACCAAACATTGCATGTTCTCACTCACAGGTGGGAATTGAACAATGAGAACACTCGGACACAGGAAGGGGAACATCACACTCTGGGGGCTGTTGTGGGGTTGGGGGGAGTGGGGAGGGATAGCATTAGGAGATATACCTAATGTAAATGACGAGTTAATGGATGCAGCAAACCAACATGGCACATGTATACATATGTAACAAACCTGCATGTCGTGCACATGTATCCTAGAACTTAAAGAATAATAAAAATGTATATAAATATATATATATATATATATATATATATATATATATATATATAAAACAAAAAGAAACTGAAGAATCATCTCTTTAGAGGCATGTAAAGGAATTCTGGAGGGTAATTAAAAGATATTGTCATGTTCACCAAGTATGAGTAAAACAGAAGAATACAATGACTATGAAATACTGGCTTGGTGGTAAAAGTAGAGGCTTTGAAATCTGAAATCCTGATTTTAACAATTTACCTCCACTGTGACCTCCTTAAGAAGGTCACTTCATCTTTCTGTGCCTCTTTTAGTTTATCTCTTACAAAACTTGAACAAGCTGTATTCCCAGCTACTGGGGAGGGAGAGGTGGGAAGATAGCTTGGGCCCAGGAGTTCCAGGCTGCAGTGAGCCATGACCACACCTGTGAATAGTGACTGCGCCCCAGCCTGGGCAACATAGTGAGACCCCATCATCCCCCACAAAAAAAAAAAAGTTTTAAAAAATGAGAATAAGAATGTCACACTCACAAGCTCATTGTGAGAATCAATACTGTGTATGACCTAGCACAGACACCCAGACACTAGCATATAATAAGCATATAACAATGTTAATTTCCTTCCCAACTGACAACAGGTTGTAAATTAAGGGGCAGACTCAAAAAACTCTCTTCTCTATAAATATCTCCCCTAACAGATGTCGATGTTTGAATTTTACCATAAGAAAATTCTGTTTGGACTTTCAAGAGTCCCAATTAAATGTGAAACAATCCATCAATACTTTAGTGTGTTTATTCATCATTTTAAAGATAACTTAACGAAGCCTACGGGTCCTGGAGATCTCTTTTGAACAGAGTGAACTGAGAAGGATCTATAGATGGTGACCACTACATGAGGAGTTTGAAAGAGCAAGAAAAAAAGGTCACAAAAGGGTCCTAGAGACAAACATTTCCTACTTTGTAGTATTTCTTACAATTAGTCCCATCTAACAGAATAACCTCTACATAAATTCATCGAAAATTCATAAATTCATTAGTAAACCAGTATATCAATTTAAGTTTATTTTTTACACTGTGAAATATAAACACCTGCCATAGTTCTACATACTACAAACTTTTCCCTTTTTCACATAGGTCCACGTTTGCAGGCTCCACTCCTTTCACAAGAATTTTTCCTGTGTTTATACCGTTGCTACAACACTGCTTTGTGTATAAAATCACAGCTTTGAGTTAATGTCTATAAAGTTGATCTTAGGCACAGATCATTTTTCTGTGAAAAGGTTTGTCACCTGATGGTTGTTTTATGTTCATGTTAATTAGAGACTGTCTCTCTGTAATTGTATTTTTTCTCTCAAGTTTGATTTCTGTGGTTCCAGAAGCATATCTGCCTTCTTATCACAAGTAAAATAGTTATTTATTAAGAGTTGAAATTTTTGTTGTTTAAAAAAAAAGAAAAGCCCCAAACCACAATTTAAGGATATCTTTTTAACCACTACAGCCAAAGAAAAGATCTACTTAGGATATACTATTTGCTCTACGCGTTCCCAAACTGTCAACGGCATGTATTTTGGTAGCATCCTAGTACATACAGATGGCATGACAGCTCTGCCATACAAATTATTAATAAAATTAACATAAAGAAAAAACTCAAAACCATTACATTGTATTTACAGATTTCACCAAGACAATGTAATGTCCAAATTTCACATTTTATTCCAATTATTATTATTATTGAGACAGGGTCTTGCTCTGTCACCCAGGCTGGAATGCATTGGTAAAATATGGCTCTCTGCAGCCTCGACCTCCCAGGCTCAAGGGATCCTCCCACCTCAGCCACCTGAGTAGTTAGGACTACAGGTGCGTGCCACCACGCCTAGCTAATTTTTGTATTTTTTGTAAAGACGAGGTTTCGTCATGTTCCCCAGTATGGTCTCACACTTCTGGACTCAAGCAATCCTCCTGCCTCAAATTCCCAGAGTGTTGGCGTTACAGGCGTGAGCTACCGCACCCGTCCTTATTCCTATTATTGTTTGTTTTGAGACAGAGTCTCACACTGTCTCCTGGGCTGGAATGCAATGGCGCAATCTCGGCTCACTGCAAGCTCTGCCTCCTGGGTTCACGCCATGCTCCTGCCTCAGCCTCCTGAGTAGCTGGGACTACAGGCGCCTGCCACCACGCCCAGCTAATTTTTTGTATGTTTAGTAGAGCTGAGATTACAGGCGTGAGCCACCGCGCCCGGCCAGTTCTAACCCAAATTCTAAGTCACTCACCCACCGGCCATCTTATGAAAACTGTGTTTCCTCCCCACCTGTGGGATCCACCAAAGAGGACGCTATAAAGCAAATGTGGAGACAATTACTGCCAAAAACGAAAGAACAGGAATTCTTAACAGCTCCAGAAAGGCTAACAGAATCAGTCCTGGATTCATTAACTTAGAGAAGAAAAAGTCTAAATCCAAAGGCTAGAGAACAGAAGCTGATTATACCCTAATTTTAAAATACCAAAATATATTTAAGATCCAAAATGTTTGATACAAAACTTTATAAAATCCAGCAAAATAAATTTAGTATTATTTATAGACAAAGATCAAAATGGTACTTCTGCTTTCCCAGGCTCACTGAAAAACCCAATCTATCAATTAAATCAGAGAAAAGAAAATAAAAAATAAAGATTTGAATAAAAACAAATTAAAGGACTGCATTTTAAAGGCCACATAGATATAAAGAACACTAAAGCATCTCTTTTCTTCTATTCACAGCATACTGAGGATTCATCCATAAACCTGAGGTTGACAACCATCTTCTTCTCTATTGATACAGTGAAGAAAGCATCTCTCCACAGCATGCCTACTACTGTCTCTTTCTTCCTACATTGCCCTTCTTAATGAATGTTATCACGTATACTTTCCATCAATGAAGAGCAAAATCACCAAATTAGTTCTAATTTTTCTCCACTATCCCATATGCGAAATTTTAGGCCAAGTCAAAATGATGATCATGATGATGATAGGTTAAATAAGACATTTTTTATGTTAGAGGCACACTGCTGAATGCGTTCCATAAATTAATTAATCTTGCTTGTCTCTACTAAAGACTGTAACAAAATCTGTATGTTGAAACGCTAACCCCCTAGTGTGATGACATTTGAAATGAGGCTTTGGGAAGAGATTAGAGTTAGATGAAGTTCAGGAGGGTGGGGCCCTCACCCTCATAAGATTACTGCCCTTATCAGAAGAGACCCCAGAGAGCTTGCTCACTCTCCATCATGTGAGGCACAGCAAGAATCCAGAAAGAGAGCCCTCACCAGAACCCCATCATGCTGGCACCTTATCTCAAACATCCAGCCTCCAGAACTGTGAGAAAACACCTAGACTATGAAATTTTGTTATGGCAGCTTGAACAGACTAATTCAGATGGAAACTATTATTTCCCCCATTTTACAGAAGAAAAAATTATAGCTTACACAGACTAAATAACCTCCCTACAGTGGATCCAAGAGACAGTGATAGGGCCAGAATTTAAACCCAACTTTTAACCAGTACTGTTCCGCTGATGTCTCTGATATGATTGAGTGCCTAAATGTATGAGTTGTGCTAAGTGCAATAAAAAAACATAAGGTACCCTTAAGGAATTCGTATATCTAATGATAATCAAGTAGTATAGTCAAACACATGAACTAACAAAGAATGACTTCCTTGAGGTCTGGCACCTAAGAAATGTTTGGTGAAATAAAGAGAAAACCATTAGACAGTAATACAATGTAATAAGTGTTATACGAGTAGGTTAAATAAAGTAAAACAAGGGTTTCCAGGTGGAAGCAATTGTGGTTGCGATTAAGGCAAACACTTTAACAGCGGTCCTCAACCTTTTTGGCACCAGGGACCGGTTTCATGGAAGACAATTTTTCCATGGGGTTGAGGGGAGATGGGGGGGTGGTGGGGGAGGTGAGGAGTGAAGATGGTTTGGGGATGAAGCAAGCGCACTACATTTATCATTAAATTCTCATAAGGAGTGTGCAACCTAGATCCATCGTGGACACAGTTCACAACAGGGTTTGCGTCCGTATGAGAATCTAACACCACAGCTGATCTGACAGGAGGTGGAGCTCAGGTGGTAATGCACACCTACTGCCGTGTGGCCCGGTGGGGGGCGGTCCTAACAGGCCACGGACTGGTACTGGTCCACAGCTCGGGTGTTGGGGACCCCCGCACTGTAAAAACAGTAGGGTATGAGAAAAATTGTAACAGAAATAAATACAATGCAGTCAGAACAGGATACGGTTATTAATAACATTTGGAAGCAATTTATCAGGGATCACTAGTGGAAGTAACATGTAAGTTGTCTTTCTCATGACAACTTGAGATGAATAGAATCACACTGCTTGAAAGAGACATAATTCTAGGTTGAAGGGACTATCTGGTCAAAAACATGGGATTTGGAAATGTGGCTGGCTGTTCCTTTTTTGATCCCATATTCAACACTGTACTTCATAAAATATATTAACAGGTGCCCCATCTCTCATCTTTTTTGGAAGACATTACACAAAGCATAAAATCACCCTGAAAGTACAGATACTGATTCCTCATTCAAAAGCATTAAATAATCCTACTCTGCCCACAAGATAATATTCAAATTCAAATTCCTTAGACTGGTATGTTAGACCTCTCACAATCTGTCCCTGTTTTTCCTTTTCTCCCTGACTCACCTTGAGGCATGAATCCTTTATACTGAAGTTACCCCCACATTATCTGGGGCTCCTAAATAGGCCCTGTTAGAATGTTTCCATCTGGACTCTGGGACCATCTTTAAGATTCATTTCAAAGACTGGCTTCCTTTGAAAGTATGACCTTGCCTATTACCTCGCTTATTACACTCCCTCTTATGTTAGTTGCATTCCTGCATGTCTCCATTAAAGACTATAAGCTGTTTGAGGCATGGCACCTACCCTGCAGAAAAAGACATCAAATAACATACGTTAAAGCTTTTCTACTGAGAATACAGTGAAAAAAATACACTAAAGCAAATCTTTGGGTATCTGTGTCTAAGTACAATGAAAAAGCTAATTATTACAATGCAATATAGGAGCAATAATAGACAAATATACAGAGCATTATGACTGAATCACTCAACTAAGCCTTGCAAAGGTTGAGGCCAGCTTCCCAGAGAAGATGACACAAACTGATTCTTAAAAGATATGAAGAAGATATAGGTAAAGCATACACAAATATAAAACAGTACCATATGTGGAGAACTACTACCAGAAATTCAGTGTCACTGGAATGTAAAGGATGAAACTGGAAGTGGCAGAGTATCATCCTATAGAGACAGACAAAAGGCTTTCCACACTGTGTTAAGAATACTGTGCTGTAGGCCAACGGTTTAGAGGTACGAAGTATAAGTGTGTGCTGTGTCAAAACTAGGTTTAAGTTATACTGGAAATCATTTTTTAAAACTGAATTAAACAGATAGTACATGTATATGTCAAAAATAAAACATTAAAAAGGTATACAGTAAAAAGTCTCATCACACCCATCCATCTGCCTGTTTAACCCTGCTTTCTGGATAAAATATTAGTTGTTTTTCATTCCAGAGTTTATGACAATATAAGCAAATACAACTATAACATCTTATTTCCTCTCCTTTACATAAATTGAGGTGATTTTTCCATGATTTTCCATATAAATACTATTCTTCCTTTTTTTTTTTCTTGTCACTGAATGGACCTCATCCTACCATTCTTTTTCAACTATGTAATATTCCACTGTATTGCTGTACCATGATTTACTTAACCAATTTCCTATTAATGGACATTTGGGCTTTTCCCTACTCTGCTGCTGTATGTTGTCTTGGCATATATGAAGAAAATCCAGCCTCATGCAGATATGAATAGAAAAAGGGAGAAAAATGTTAACAAACTTTTTGGATTACTGTTGATAATACTCAAATCTTTTGCTGTTACACACAATAGTTGTAGGAATCACCTTGTATGTATCACATAACAAACATTCCTAAGTTTACCTACAGGATCCACTTCCAGAAATGAGAAGATACATTTGTAAGTTTGATATATATTGTCAAACCGTCTCTAAAGTTTGTAGGGACTCCTACAATGTAGATTCTCCTCCAGCAATATCTGAGCAGTGACAATGCCTGGTTTTCCAGAGCAAAAAGAGAATCCTAGGGAACTCTACCCTTTAAAAAATCTCATCCAGGAAGAATTCAAAAGAAGAATGAGAAGAACACTCAAAGAGGTCAAAAAGAAACAGGAGATCATGAGGTTCCAGGGGACAAGCAAGAGTGGTTGCTCACCAGTGTCAAATACATAGAAATATTTAATAAGATAAATAATTAACCAAAATACAAAACCTAAAGGATTAAAACAGTATGGTATTCATGCAAAAATAGAATGGATCAGGACAGGATAAGGAAAAGAGATACTGCATGAAGAACAAAGGTAATTAAGAATAAAAGAATGAAAAATAAAGGAAAGTTAATACTATTCTCCACTAAGAAGAACCAGAGCTCCCTAGAGAGCTGCTTCTAGAGCTAGGAAAGTATATGACAAGCCTAGAATATCTTGTCCCAGCAAGTCCTCGAAAATTGATGGAGACATGTCAAAAGAATTTAAGAGCTAGCCTGAAAGTGCTTTCATGGGCCCAATCTAGAATCATTTAAGCATTTCAAAATAAATGATGACAGTAAAAGATTATAACCCATTGAGTAAGACAGAATTCATGAGGGAGAAAGAAATTTCCTCCTTATAGTAAAAAGCCAACTAAAATGAAAAAGGAATGTCAGAATTAGAAAATTACCATAAATCATTAATAATGTATTCAAGTAAGAACCCTAAATGGATGCCAAAATTGGTGAGCCAAAGTTTGAGGAGCAACCAGATATTCACATAATCTCAAAGAATCATACTACAAGATTCCTATTAATTATAAAGAAGGAAAAACAACTTTATAATGAAGAAGAAAGTTGGTAAACACTACAGTAACCAGGTGATCAAAATTAACATTACCAGGACTAGGACAAATCAACATGATGTGCCTCCTGATTAAAGATGATTAGAAAGACATGGCAATTGAATTCAACATATGACTCAAGATCATTTTTTGGGCCGGGCACAGTGGCTCACGCCTGTAATCCCAGCACTTTGGGAGGCAGAGGCGGGCGGATCACGAGGTCAGGAGATCGAGACCATCCTGGCTAACACGGTGAAACCCCGTCTCTACTAAAAATACAAAAAAAGTTAGCCGGGCGTGGTGGCGGGCGCCTGTAGTCTCAGCTACTCAGGAGGCTGAGGCAGGAGAATGGCGTGAACCCAGGAGGCGGAGCTTGCAGTGAGCCAAGATTGCACCACTGCACTCCAGCCTGGGCAACAGAGCGAGACTCCATCCCCCCCCCAAAAAAAAAAAGATTATTTTTTGTAGAGTGAGAGCTATAAAGGCAATTATTGGCAATATCTGCATAACCATATTATATCAATGTTAATTTCTTGATTTTGGTAACTACAATTATGTAGGATACCACCTCTGTTTCAGGAAACATGCACTTAAGTATATAAGACTAAAGGAGGCATCATGTCTGAAATTTACCCTAAAATGGTTCAGGAAAAAATTCTATATATTTGAACATAAATATATTTAAGTATTTAAAAATATGCTTAAAATCTATATAAATATATTTAAAATATATACAGAAGGGGAGAGAGACAGAGAGAGGGAACAGAGGGAAGAAAGGAAGAAGAGGAAAAAAGAAAGATAATACAACTGTGGAAAAATATTAAAATTTGAGTAATGAGCATATAAACTTTGTAATTGTTCTAACTTTTATACAGGGCTGAACTATGTCAAGATAAAATTTTCAGTAGATCTGGAATTATAACCTAGATTGATTCTAACTCCAATTTGCATTCAAATATTCCTTTGAATGAATCCCTGCACTGAGTGAAAAATTTTAAGAACACAATTGTTCCTTTCTATAGATTACTACTGTTTAAAAAAATAAGTAAATAAACTTATGCCTAGGGAAAAAAACAAACACTAAGAGGAACTACACCAAACATGTTTTAAATTTGTTTTAATTGCAAAGTAGGGCATAATTCTTTTTTAAAAATCCAAATAATAGAGTTAAAGTCTCTTCTCTGGCATACTCCTACACTCTTGGTAACTACTGTTAATAGAGATATACAGCCTTCTAAAATTTTTTTCTAAGGAAAAAATTATGTATATATAATTTTCTTTATAAACATGATACCACATATATAAACTATTGTCTTACTTTACATTTTTAAAGTTAACCACAGACATTCTTTCATGTTAGCACATCATCTTTTTTTAATGGTTGGTTAGAATTCCATAGTATGAATGAATGCATTTGTCCATTCGTCTTTTGGTGAGTACTTAAGACTGTCTCCAACTTTTTTCATTTCATATACAATGCTGTAAAAATGGGGAAGCGTTGGTTCATTTTGTTTTACTTCACATTTTCCTCCTCTTTTTATTTGTGCTTAGCCATTTGTACTTCCCTCCTCTGTCGAATGCCTCTTCACATTCTTTGTCCTTTCTCCTATTGGGTCATTTATCTTTTTCTTAATGATTTATAGAAACACATTGTATAAGAATATTAACCCTATTTTTTATCCAGTATATATCTTTTGCTGTAGAGATGATTTCACTTTTACAATATCAAATCTTTATGGATTCCTAATGCCACAATAATGTTGACGTCTGGGTGATAGACCTATGGATTTTTTTTAACAGTTTTTAAATGTATCTAATACCTTTAGTAAGTATCTATTACTTTTTAAGTTAAAAAGGTCATATTTTTATATTCCTTAAAATAAGCAAAATTCCAACAAGATTTTGATGAAACCTGGAAAACTGATTCTAAAATTCACATGGATTGATGGATTTATTTAATCATTCCTTTTTTAGACAGGGTCTTGCTCAGTCGCCCAGGTTGCTGCACACTGGCACAATCACAGCTCACTGCAGCCTCGACCTTCTGAGCCCAAGCAATCCTCCTACCTCAGCCTTCTGAGCAGCTGGGACTACAAGTGCACACCGCCATGCCCAGCTAATTTTTATATTTTTTGTAGAAGTGGAGTCTTGCTATGTTGTTCAGCCTGGTCTCAAACTCTTGGGCTAAGTGATCTGCCCACCTTAGCTTCTCAAGGTGCTGGGATTACAGGTGTGAGCCACTACACCCAGCCAACTAGTCTCTCTTAATGGCCCTTTGGAGACAAGAGAACCCCGCCAAACATGAAGAACAGAAAGGGGAGACTTGCCTAAGAGAGATGAACACTTGTAAAGCGATATTGGCATAAGAATAGAAAAATAGGCTAAAGGAAAACATCTTAAGTCTGCTTGGGCAACTATAACAAAAATACCATAAAGTAGGGAGCTTATAAACATAGGAAACAACTTAGTTATTTCTCATAGTTCTGGAGGCTGGAAGTCCAAGTACAAGGCACCAGCAAATTCAATGTTTGGGAAGGGCCCACTCTTCACAGATGGCACCCTTCTTGTTTTGTCCTCATACGGAAGAAGAAGCTAACTACTTCACTGGGGTACCTTCTTGACCCCATTTATGCGGGCAGAGCCCTCATGACCTAATCACCTCACCCAAAGCCCCTTTTCTTAACACTATCATATCCAGGATTAGGTTTCGACATAAGAATTTGGGAGGTAGGGAGGCACAAACATTCAGATCATAGCAGAGAAGTACAGAGAACCCAGAAGCAAACCCATATATAAATGGAACAATGCTCATGAATTATTTAACAAATGGAATTGGGACAATTAGCATATCTTTGAAAGAATAAAAGATTAGATTCCTTTAACACCATACACAATACATGTATGGGCGCTCACGCATGTACACATACCCCATTCTGGGTGGATTAAAGAAGCAGTAAATGTGAAAGAACTTTAGGAATTTTATAAGGAAATACATGAGACTCTGGTAGCTACCCTCCAAGATGGCTTCTAATGATCCTCACATCCTGGTATTCAAGCCTGTGATATTGTAATATTACAAGAAATATATATATTTTTATCTTCCTCCCAAGCTCTTGGGTCCCTAGCACAGAGCTCCTAAAACTCTTCCCGCTTCCTGAGTAATAGGAGTGATAAAGCGTCTTTTATTATAAATTTGGTCTCAATCCCCAGTTCCTAAAACAAGAGCTTCTAATAATTTCTGGAGTGACAAGAGTGTCCTTTGTATATTAATGAAGTGACCTGGTGAGTGGGGCCCCTAGGTCGGTTCCGGATAATGGCCAGTGACTAGAAAGACTAAATAAAGCATGATTAGAGGGTTAGAACTTTCAGCTTCACCTCACCCTCAACCTCTGGGAAGGAAAGAGGAGCTAGAAATTGAGTTGATCATCGATGGCCATTGATTTGATTAATCATGTCTACACATAAAAGCCAAAACCACGGGGCTTGAAGAACTTCTGGGTTAGTGATGGCATCCATGGGCCAGCAGGGTGGCGTACCCTAACTCCACAGAACAGAAGCTCCTGTGCTCAGGCCCCTTCTGTACCTCACCCTGTATCTTCATCTGGACTAGGTATACCTCTAGATAAGTAGGAAAAAACGAGGAGTAAGATGAGAGAAGAATACGTAAATTTCAGTTAATTAAGGTGAATTTTTAAAAAAAATTTAAAAATTTGTAAATGAAAAGTTAACTTAAAAAATTTTTAATTCTTAATTTTAAAAAAAATCTGGTGACAAAGTGTGACAAAGCTAGGACATGGGTACTTTAGTGCTCACTTTATTCTTCTCTATAGTCTTCTGGCTGCTTGAATAGTCTATAACAAAATATGTTTAACCAAAATGAATGGTAAATAATAACTTAGTCAACATTTTCAGCAGAAAAGATCAAACGAGTTTATACAATTGATAATAGAAAGCAGTACCATACACAAACACAAAATTAACAATAAGAAATTATGCTAGCATTAAAAATAAACCCATGGGAAAATGTACAAATTCCAGCTTTTTAGTAATTTTTCATCCAAAAAATACCTGTTGAGTGCTAATAAGTCCAGCCATTATTCTAGAATCTGGGAAGACAGCAGTGTACACCTCTCATATTAATACACTGAACTTATATTCTAAAAGGCAGAGACAGCCAACAAAAATATAAACAAATAAAAAAGTAAGATGCTGATAAATGCTATGAAAACAAAATGGATGACGTGACAGAGATGAGGGAGGGAGAAAAGATACTTTAGATTGGGTGTTCTAAGACTCTCTGAGAAGACACCCGTCCTGAGAAGTACATAATGAAAAATCCTTCAAAAAGCTAAGGAAAGAGGAGACCAGACAAGTGCAGAAATCCTGACATGAGAACAAACATAATCCATTTGAGGAACAGAAAGATTAAAGTGCCTAGACTGCAGGGAATGAGTGGGTGAGTATGAGACAAGATTAAAAAGGCAGACAAGGAAATCCAGGGGTGAATCCAGGTTTTAACAGAATTTTAAAGCTTATAAAATTGGGGGAAGAGCCCTCTTCAAAAACAAGGAACACAAAACTATAAAAACAAATTTAGGTCCTAAATTGAATATTTATTCAGAATAAGAAAGGAAATGACATCAAATTACAAATTTTTAGAAGCTGCCAATCACATAAAAAAATACTAAATAAGAGTCTGGCCCCTCCGAGTTCTGGCACCAGGTAGGCTCACACCCACAGCCAGTGCAACAGCGTCTCCCTCATGCTGAGTGTTACTGCCAGCTCTCCAGGCACCACGATCCCCTCACGCTGGGCACTGCTCTCTGGGCACCACCATAGCCCTCATGCTGCACATGCTCTTGGTCCATGCACAGTAGCCACAGCCACCAGGGCTGGCCTTCACGGCCTCCTGTACTCCCCTTCCCATCCCTAGGCTGGAGTGTAGTGGCGCAATCATAGCTCATTGCAGCCACAAAGGCCTGGGCTCAAGGGATCCTCCTACCTCAGCCTCCCAAGTAGCTGGGACTACAGGAGTGCACCACCATGCCTAGCTATTTTTTATTATTATTTCTGTAGAGACACAGTCTCACGATATTGCCCAGGCTGGATTTGAACTCCCAGCTTAAGTGATCCTCCTGCTTCAGCCTCCCCCGTAGCTGGGATTGCAGATGCAAGCCACTCTCCAACTCAATTTTTTTTTTTTTTTTTTGAGATGGAGTGTTGCTCTGTCGCCCAGGCTGGAGTGCAGTGGTGTGATCTCGGCTCACTGCAAGCTCTGCCTCCTGGGTTCACACCATTCTCCTGCCTCAGCCTCAGGTGTGAGTAGCTGGGACTACAGGCGCCAGCCACCATGCCCAGCTAATTTTTTTTTTTTTTGTATTTTTAGTAGAGATGGGGTTTCACCGTGTTAGTCAGGATGGTCTCGATCTCCTGACCCTGTAATCCGCCCGCCTCAGCCTCCCAAAGTGTTGGGATTACAGGTGTGAGCCACTACACCCAGCCCCAACTCAATTTTATAATATAATTTTCTACAGAGAGAACACAGAAAATAGTTCAGTCTTTTGTTTACCATAGAGAATCAATGTTTATTTTTTACTATTTATAGTTTAGAAAAGTTTCAGCTTCACAACTATTGGTGATGCTATGTAAATGTCTCAAATTACTGAATTTGTGAAAACCTCTCATGTTTCTTTCACATATGAGTTATAAGAAATTTATTTTTAAAAACTTGCAAAAAGCCAATCTTGGTTTCTCGTCCATTACCCACAGTCTTCCAGTGTTGGCTATATGTGTCATAGGATGCATTCATATTGCTATGCAAACCTTCGGCCAAGCACCCTATAACCATGCCAGCTGCACTGGCAGAGTGCACAGCCATCAAATTCCTGGAAGGTATTCTTACATGGAGTCAGCTAGCGACAGCTAAACTTTAAAATGACTGCAGGTCACAGAAACATATCCCACTCATCTTCTCCTTAGGACTCCAGAACTGCTTTTGTCCATCCCAACACAGCCTGAAAGGATAGGGTGTGTGACAGGAAAGAAGACAAAGTGGAAAACTACAGTGGCCTTAACCAATTTAGTCCAGCTTCAGAAAGATACTCTGCAAGTGAGAAAGGCCTATGCTTTATGAGCTTCAAGGTAAATACCTCTGTCCAGATCATTCTGAGCCTTAAAGATCATCAAGAAGTTAGGATTTTTTCTTCTTCATGAGACAAGAAACCAGTGGAGGGTTTTTTTTTTCCAAGGGATCTGAACTATGTTTTAACAAAAACATACAGGGAAATGCACTGACCTAAGGTTATCCTCCAACTCTGATCAAAAAGAGGTATTCAAGCACAAAGTAGAACAAAGTTACGCTTCCATCTCCTGAAAATCTGGGTTTCCTCTTTTTCCTTACCTCTGGATTATAGATATACACAAATCCAGTCATCCCATAATTTTCCCAAAGACTTCTAATTGAAAATAGAAGTAATAATTTCTCAACCTACAAGTTTGTAAAAAAAAAAAAAAAAAAAGAATAGCAGTCTTTAAAAACAGGATAGTCAGTTATTAAGTGTTGTTCTACAGCTATTTTAGGAATGGTGGTATTGTTGTTCCTAGCTGTGCAGCCCCAATCTTAATAGCCTGGCCTTTCCATCAGCTCAAGAGACCACAAATACCTTCAATTAATTTTTTATACTTAAATTAGCAAAAGTTAACTAGTAAGTTCATTTTTACAAACAATTAAGAGCTCTGAATCCAACAAATAAGTATGTAATAAGCAAATAAAAGTAAACCAGTCCATCATGAACCCTGAAGTTATTAAAAGCACGGGGTGGGGGGGTGCGCGGTGGAGATGGTAAAAATGATTAGAAGCTGTTGAACCAGAAATGCTGGAGGGTGATGGCATTCCTGGGCCCTTCCTACTCACCCACAGGTCTCTTGTTCTGCCCTTCCATCCATGTTTGGGGAGAAGGGTCGAGAGAGAAGCACACAATAGCTTCTCACTACACAGTCAGCCCTGCTACTGACATGCTAAAAAAGCTGTGAAGAAAAGGAAATTAAACAAGGCAAAAAAAGAAGAGGCCCCATGTAAGAACTGACCTGAGAACACAGTGTGTAATGTAACATGCACAGAAGAGCATAATACAGATACAAAGTTTAAAATTTAGGAGTGGGAAACAGAGAATAAAAGGACTGTAGGATTAGGTTAATCTAGAAAACCTTGGTCCCAGAGTGGTTGGTGTGGAGTAACTCCCAGTCATCACCTCATCCATAAGTAAGATCTTTGTAGCTAAATCATAAAGGCAACGACAAAGTGAATTTACATTTTTCAAATCCAATTACACACTGTGAAACTTTAACCTAGTAAGACAACATTTCAATGAGAAGCTAAAACAATTGTAAAAATTTTGATCTAGAAAAATATCTGATAAAGGTAAAAATAAATGTTACCCATGCACATTTTTTTAAATTAACTAGATCTACAAGGCTCGTTATGAACAACTAGTCCCAGCTCCCGCCCCAATATTTCCTTTTCCCAAAAGCTTTCTTTAGTTTATTCAGTGACTGCCAGTTGAGGAACTTTGAGATATAGCTGTTTCCTGGTCCTGGCATCCTCCACACTTCCCACCTCCAACGTCTCAACACAATCCTAACTTTGGTTAGATCAATATTTGAGGCTTATATCATTATAACTACATAGGGTATTCAGAGCTGAACCAAGCAGTAAACAATAATTACTTTTCTTTTCCTGCATAACATTTTGTTTCCCTTGCAATTAATAATTGGTTTCTCATTTATTTAGTTTTCTACATACTTATCTACTATATATTTATCCCAATTCACCCCAGACTCTCCAGTCTGACAAAGCTCCTTTGAGTATACCAATTTGCCTCAGGTTTCTATCAATTTCATCTTCTGGAAGAAGTCTCTCCCTGCCTTTAGATTCGCTACCGTCTGGACTGAGGAACCTGAGCTAGGTACACAGCTACTGTCCTAGGTGTTCCTCCCATTCCTCTCCTACATTAATCTTCTTCCTAAAAACACCATTGCCACTCTCTCCCCTACCTCCATTCCCCTCAGATCCCACCACAGAAGTTTCATGAGAAAAAAAAAGTGTGTCAACAAAGCTTGGAAAACCTTGCAACATACAGTCGCTTTCTGGAATTCCCTAATGTATACATCTGAGAACGCTATTCTAAAAAAACTTTCAATTTTGATTAATCCAGGTATCTCTGAAACTTAATCAGAGACAATAATCTATTTTTGAGGAATACCTACCTGCTAATGATGTACACTTTGGGAAATGGTACATGGATGGTAAGCTACTTGAAAGCAGGGAATATAGCTTATTATCCTTTGCAAACTCATGACATCTAACATGGAACAAAACATAGGAAAAAAACATGCTGAAACAAACACAGGTTTATATAATAGTAGATGTCATATATCTTGGTCATATTCTACAAGCTATTCCAAAATACCAATGATCATCCTAGGTATAGTATAACAACTCTATATACATTTCATAGAATCTCCACTATAAATTCATTATGTGTGAGTGCAGCTATCCCTGGGTATTCGTGGGGGGACTGATTCCGGGACCCACTAAGGATACTAAAATCCACAGATATTCAAGTCTCTAATATCAAATGGTATAGTATTTGCATATAACCTACACACATTATCCTGTATACAGGCATACCTTGAGACATTGCAGGTTCTGTTCCAGACCACCACAATAAAGTGAGTAACACAAATTTTTTGGATTCCCAGTGCATATGACAGTTATGCTTACGCTATACTATAGTCTTCTGTGTAACAGCATTATGATTTTAAAATGCACACATCTTAATTAAGGATCATCTGAGCCTTCAGCAAGTCATAATCTTTTTGCTGGTAGGTCTTGCCTTGATAGCTGCTGACTGATTGGGGTGGCAGTTGCTGAAGGTTAGAGCGGCTGTGGCAACTTCTTAAAATGAGACAATAAAGTTTGCCACATTAACTGACTCTTCCTTATGAAATATATCTCTGTAACGTGTCATACTATTTATCCACAGTAAAACTTTCTTCAAAATTTGAGTTAATCCTCTCACACCATGCCATTGCTGTATCAGTTAAGTTTATGTAATATTCTAAATCCTTTTGTTGTCATTTCAACAATGTTCACAGCATCTTCTCAAGGCGTAGAATCCATCTCAAGAAAACACCTACTTTGCTCATCCATAAGAAGCAATGCCTGGCCAGGGGTGGTAGCTCAAACCTGTATTCCCAGCACTCTGGGAGGCCAAAGCAGGAGGATCGCTTGAAGCTAGGAGTTCGAGAAAAGCCTGGGCAAGAAAGCGAGACCCTGTCTGTACAAAAGATAATTTTTTAAAAAAATTAGCCAGGCACAGTGGTGTGTAACTGTAGTCCCAGCTACTTAGGAGGCTGAGAAGGGAGGATCGCTTTAGCCAGGGAATTCAAGGCTGCAGTGAGCTAGGATCGTGCCACTGTATTCTGCTCCAGCCTAATAGAATGAGACTTTGTCTCTAAAAAAATTTTTTTAATAAACAGATAAAAAACAGCAACTCCTCATCCATTAATGTTTTATCATAATACTGCAACAATTCAGTTCCATCTTCAGGCTCCACTGCTAATTCTAGTTCTCTTGCTATTTCCACCACATCTGCGGTTACTTCCTTCTTTGAAGTCCTGAATCCCTCAAAGTCATCCATGAGGGTTGAAATTCAACTTTTTCCAAACCCTTGTTAATGTTGATATTCTGACCTCCTCCCATGATTCATGAATGTTCTTAATTGCATCTAGAATAGCGAAACCTTTCCAGAACATTTTTCATTGACTTTGCTCAGGGCCATCAGAGGAATCGCTACCTATGGCAGCAGCTATACCCTTAGAAAATGTATTTCTTAAATAATAAGACTTGAAAGTTGAAATTAGTCCTTGATACCTGGGCTGCAGAATAAATGCTGTGTTAGCAGTCACGAAAACAACATTCATCTCCTTGCCCATCTCTATCAGAGCTCTTGGGTGACCAGGTCCATTGTCAATGAGCAGTAATATTTTGAAAGGAATCTTTCTGAGCAATAGGTCTCCACAGTAAGCTTAAAATAGTAAACCATGCTATGAACAGATGTGCTGGCTTCCAGGCTCTGTTTTTCCACCGATAGAGCACAGGCAGAATACAGATTTACCATAATTCTTAAGGGCCCTAGGATTTTTGGAATGGTAAAGGAGCACTGACTTCAACTTAAAGTCACCAGCTGCATTAGCTACGACCAAGAAAGTCACTGTCCTTTGAAGCTTTGAAGGCAGGCATTGACTTCTCTCTAGCTATGGAAGTCCTGGATAACATATTCTTCATCAAATAGAAGAGTGTTTTGTCTACACTGAAAATCTATTGTTTAGTGTAACCACCTTCATCAATGATCTTCGCTAGATCTTCTGGATAACTTGTTGCAGCTTCTCCATCAGCATTGATTGCTTCACCTTGCATTTTTATGTTACGGAGATGGCTTCTTTCCTTAAACCTCATGAATCAGCCTCTGTTAGCTTCCAACTTTTCTTCTGTAGCTTCCTCACCTCTCTTCATAGAATTAAAGAGAATTAGGGCCTGCCTCTGGATTAGGCTTTGGTTTAGGGAAATGTTGTGGCTGGTTTGATCTATCCACACCACTCAAACTTTCTCCTTATCAGCTATATGGCTGTTTCACCTTCTTATCATTCATGGGTTCACTGGAATAGCACTTTTCATTTCCTTCAGGAAATTTCCTTTTGCATTCACTTGGCTCAAGAGGACTAGCTTTTCGCCTGTCTTGGCTTTTATCATAGCTTCCTCACTATGCTTCATCATTTCTAGCTTTTCATTTCCAGAGAGATGTGTGACTCTTCCTTTCACTTGAACATGTAGAGGCCATTTTAGGGTTATTGACTGGACTAATTTCAATATTGTTGTGCCTCAGGAGTGAGAGAGACAGGGGTCTCTCCAGTTGCTGGAGCATTAAGAACATACACATTTATTAAGTTCATCACCTCACATGGGTAACGGTTCATGGTGCCCCAAAACAATTACAACAGTAACATCAAAGATCACTGATCATAGGTCACCATAACCGGTATAATAATAATGAAAAAGTTGAAATACTGCAAGAATTACCCCAAATGTGACACAGAGACACAACATAAGTACATGCTCTTGGAAAAATGGCACTGATAGACTGGCTCCACTCAAGGTTGCCACAAATCTTCAATTTGTAAGAAATGCAGTATTAGCAAAGTGCAATAAAACAAGGTAGGCCTGTACTTTAAATCATCTCTAGATTATTTAAAACACCTAATACAATGTAGATACTATATAAATAGTTGTCACACTGTATTGTTTAGGGGAAAATAGGGGAAAAAAGTCTATACATGTTCAGTATGAACATAACCATTCTTTTTTTTTTCTCAAGTATTTTTGACACAGTTGATAGAACCACAGATGCAGAACCCATGATGGGTATGAGAGGCGAACTGCATACCTATTATCTCAACTCCACTCCACTGGATAGAACATAATTCTCTTGGCTTCCAAAATTAAGTCCATCCTCAAAAACGCAATACGCCTCAAAACAACTCTGATTCATTATACCTTTAAAGAACAGATTACTCAAACCAGAGCATTAAGTAAAATAGTTTTGTAAAAACTGTAAATATATGACACTAAGTTAATAATTCAACATGTATATTACAGTATGAGTGCATATACTTTATGTTAATGACCAGAATTTAAATGAGACTAAGGATAAACGGTGAAGAAATCTTGACCCCTTCCCTCGTAAACAATTCGGGCAAACCTAAATAAGGGGAGTCACTTATTCCAGTCCCCTTCTCTCAATAAGGAGGAGAGGAAGAGAAACATTCTGCCCCTGGGCGGCATAAAGAACAAACTGTGCTCCTGCGAGTTTCATTCAGTAGCTCTGGACCAAATGAATCAACATGTTTATCTGCTAATACAGCTGAGCTCATTTTAAAGTGTCATGCACTTACAAGGAAACAAACTTTTTAAAAAACAAAACTAGTAAAAATTAGAAAGTTTTTGTTGCTTTAGCAAATTTAGTTAGGTTTATGAAGACTAAAAATTAACAGAATAAATCTTCTATTTTGTCAAAATGTTTATTCTCAACTGAAGAAGATTTAAGGAAACTCAGGCTCAAAAACATTTGATCTAGGGGTCAAGGACAGTCTGACTTCTTAGTTCTGCCAGCAGTTTTTTAAAGCTGCTTCCTGTACTAGGGAACGTTCACTGTTCTTGCACAAACAATAATAAAAGTCATTTATACAAACACCTTGGTTATTCTTTCCTTTTAAATTCACTGTTTGGTAATAACAAAGGCTACCATCATGATTCTAATAAACATTTTGAGCTTTTATTTACCATTAAATTTCTATTAATTTATTATCTGTGGGGAAACAATTTATTCACTTACTCAAAAATATGTCCCCAATGCTGCTAATCATGTGCCTGACATTATAGATAAAAGTCAGCAAAAGAGATACAGTCACTGCCCTCCCAGAGCTTCCAGTTTTGCTGACAAGATATTATGAAATTATACATGTATGTATATGACCCGGATTATGAAAAGGGAAAAATATACCAAGAAAGCAAACAACGTGATCTGGCCCTAGGGGTCAGAGGATTCCTTTGGCAGTGATAATTAAGCTGAGATTAGCCTTACAATCACTAAACATGATTTGAAACACACACATTCCAAATCATCCTAGGAGTAAGAATGCTTACAGCTACATGGGGGAGGGGAGACGAGTTTATAGGAGCTAAGGTAAAATCCATGACTTTAAAAATAAAGGTGAGAGCTTCATGTGTACAACACCGAGAGATCACTTATCTCTGTAGGAAGAAAAGCAATGGCCATTCCTAGCATACTTCCACTCAAAAACAGGTTTCGTAGCTAGAACGATCTTCCAATAATAAAGCCAAACAACAGCTATCAATCTAATAATCTCCAATCATCTCAAGTCCTCCAACACATTAAAATGAATTTATAACAGTAAATGTATCACAAGCCTCAACACCCCGTATAAACCCGGTAATGAAAAAAGATGTCTTAAGCTTCACATATTACAGGTCATCTAATGTTAGAACAGAAACAAACTTCTAGAAATCATCTTGCAATAAAACACTTTTCACTGTGCAAATCAGGAGTAACACCCAAAGTGAAGAAGCAGCACTTACAATGTCACACATCTAGTTCAGAGTAGAACAGGAGGCTAGAGCTTGGACTGCCTGAGTCCACTCTCTATGCTTTTTCTACCAGCATACAGCAGCAAATACATGACAAGAAACACACGTTACCAATAAATAAGGCAGAATTTTAAGACAAATTCCATTTCAAAATTTGTATTTTTAAATTTTTTAAAATATTTTTAGGGACAGGGTCTCACTATGTTGCCCAGGCTAGTCAAACTCCTGGCACAAGCAGTCCCTCCTCAGCCTCCTAAAGTATTGGGATTACAGGCACAAGCCACTGTGCGTAACTCAAAATTTGTATACATTTTCAACAGACCCACACATGCCGCAGGCTCTAGAAAACAAATGCTCCCTCTTACCACATACCACAGAAGAGTAAAATTGAAAACAACAGCTGGGCACAGTAGCTCACACCTATAATCCCACATGCTATGGGAGGCTGAAGTAAGAGGATCTCTTGAGGCCAGGGGTTCAAGACCAGCCTGGGCAACATAGTGAAACCCTGTATCTATAAAAAAATAAAATTAGCCAGACACAATGATGCACACCTGTAGCCCTAGCTCCTCAGGAGGCTTAGAAGGGAGGATCCCTTGAGCCCAGGAGATCAAGGCTACAGTGAGCTATGATCGCACCACTGCACTCCAGCCTGAACAACACAGCAAAACTGTCTCCAAAAAAAAAAGGTGAAGAAAACGACTATTTATTGACTCCCTAGGGTCTAGGAGCTCGACTGAGTGGCTTATCTACTTTAATATCCATTAATCATCACAACTACCTTCTGATTAGATATTATTCTCATTCTACTGAGACGCAGAAACATTAGAAATTTACCTATGGTTACACAGCAGAAAAAGGGCAGAAGTAGGATTTGAATCCAAGTCTAAATCTAAATCCATGTAGCAACTTTACCATTAAAAAGCATTTTTTCTTTTTTTGAGACAGGGTCTCATTCTGTCACTCAGTCTGCAGTGCAGTAGCACAATCATGGCTCAGCTCACTGCAGCCTCAACCTCCCAGGGGTGGGTGATCCTCTCGCTTCAGCCTCCCAAGTAGCTGGGACTACAGGCGCACGCCACCATGCCCACCTAATTTTTCTGTATTTTTTGTAGAGATGAGGTTTCACCATGTTGCCCAGGCTGGTCTCAAACTTCCGGACTCAAGCTATTCATCTACCTTGGCCTCCCGAAGTGCTGAGATTACAGGCGTAAGCCACTGTACCCAGCCAGTGTTTCTTCACTAAAAAAATAATATACAATGTGGTTAGGTTTCCCTGGTAACTTACAAATGCCCACTTAATTGCTAATGAAACATCTTTTAAAGTTTGGTCTAGGATAAATGCCATTTATAACATTATATCAAGAAGAACTACCAAGTTTTAAACAACTACTTTACAAACAAAATTTGGAACATATTCTTAAGTTAAATGTTATTCATATTTTCTTTTACAACATTCTTTTCAACCCCGCTGTCAGTGCCACCAGAAATGGCTGTTATCTACTCCTATGAAATGTTGGCTCAGACACAAGAAGAAGAGTATAATGCATGACTGCTTAAGAGAACCATAAAAATACAAGAACTACATTTTAATCATTCTGATTTCTCCATTGGTGGACAGACCATTAACAGCTTCAACTGGGAGAGAGCATACTGCTCCAAAATAAGAACCCAGCAGTCCAAATAGAGCAAAGCACATCATTAATTAAAAGAATACCAGTTTTTGCACAACTACCCACACCATAGGACTTTCTGCTTTCTCAGCTCTGCTAAATTCTGTTCCCACTCACGCACCAGGTTCTCAGCTTCCAATATTTAGTTGACGTTGTTTGCCTGCTGTCATCTCTCATCTCATTCTCTTTACCCTCATGGATTTCTGCTTTTATATGTGTTCACTATCATTTGAGTGGGGAGGGAAATACATGTCTTCTCTGACAATACTGGAGATTTTTAAAGTTTTCTTTTGATCCCTGATGGTATCTGTTTTCTCCCAGTGTTCCAAGTATCACTCCCTCTCCACCTCTCTATGTCTACTTTTTTTTTTTAAATGTTGGAGTCTTCCCCCAGATGACCAATGGTGTTAGATTATTCGTTCATATTTAAGAATAAGCCCCTGAAAAGAACTGACTGAAAGATCTGTGTGGGAGAACAGGGCTTAACGATGGGTAGAATTCACTTAAGGTACTCTCAGCAGAAAGCCTATCAGTATCTGAAGATGCTGTTATCTTCAGTCTTCCACAGGAGAAGGATAGGACAGGCTTGACTGTGTAGTTCTGGAAGGAGAGCAGAGGAAGAGAGCCAACAGTTCTACAGTTCAGGCGTAGGTTTCCCTTGATCTCCAGCAACAATCCACTGCCCCTGGTTTCAAAGTCCAGACAGCTCTTCGTTAATTTTGCAAAGAATAAACCTTGTTCTCCTAAGGCCAGGGAGTTGGTAGTGAAGGGACTCACACATCCACAAGGGCACATAGGGAGAAAATCGTAGGATTCCACCTGTCAGTGTACACTGATTTTCCGACCAGCTTCCCTGTTTTCAGCTCCATTTCTGACCCTTATCTTCCTTAGTATCTGCTGCCTCCAAATGCTGAGCCTCTTGGGAGCTTCGGACAAACACAGTATTGCATTTCTTAGAGGTATTTTTGTGCACTTACAGGTACTGTGTGATTCCTCTGCAAAGTCAGTCACTACCTGTCCATCTGCTTATTTGAAAGAGTATGTATAGCAGCTTCTGTCTCCTGTTGTAACCTCTCCCAGTCTCTGTTTTCTTTCTTCCATTTAGGCAGGGATTAGGAAATGAGAAGAGATACAGGTGTAGCCAATCTGTCATTTTTGGTCAGAAGCCCTGAGAGAGCTCTTTTGAAATCAGCTATCTCAGGATACTGACTTAAGGACTAAATTAGTATTTCTCAAAGTCCGATCACAGACTTGCATTAGAATCCACAAGGATGCTTGTCCACACAGCAGTCTGGGTGATTTTTGCTTTTGCTGTTACATGGAAATCAGATTAAGTCACTCCCCCACTTAAAACTTCCTAATAAGCAGCTTCTCACTCTGCTTAAAAGCCAAGGTCTTTCAAAGCCTAAAATGATATGGCCAATGTATGTCTATCTCTGATCCCATTTAATATCATTCTTTCCAGCCACTTTTCTCTACTATTAATATATCCTGACAACACTGGCCTTCTGCTTATTCCTAGACCACCAACCAGTTTATTGCTATCTCAGGGCCTTTGCACATGTTCTTTCCTCTGCTTGTAACATTCTTCTTCTAGTTCTTTACATGGCCCCTTCTCATTCTTCAGATCTCAGTTCAAAAGTGGACAGACAAAATGTGGTACATCCATATTATGGAGTGTTATTTAGCCTTAAGAAGGACGGAGATGTGGACATGTGCCACAGCATGGACGAACCTCGAAGACACTACGCTAAGTGAAATAAGCCAGTCACACAAATACTGTATGATCCACTTACATGAGGCACTAAAGCAGTCAAATTTATAGAAGCAGAAAGAATTGTTGTTGTTAGGGGCTGAGAGGAGAGAGAAAACAAAAAAATTACTGTTTAATGGCTGCAGAGTTTCAGTTTCACAGCATGAAAAAAGTTCTAGAGGTAGATGGTGGTGAATGGTTGCACAACAATGGGCATGTACTTGATGCCGCTGAAACACGCACTTACAAATGGTTAAAATGGTAAATTTTATGTTATATATATTTTACTACAACTTAAAAAAATGCTTTTTTAAAAAAAGCAAGATAAAAAATAAGAGTTATCTCTTCAAAAGACACCTCCCAAGATCACTCTATGCAAAGCTCTCTCTCTCCTTTCCCCTGCCAGGTAATTATCTGGCACATATCATGGTATACTTTCTTCATAGAACTTACCACTATATAAAATTATCCTGTTTATTCTCTGTCCACCAATTACAGAGTAGGCACCTGGGATGTCTTCTAATACTACCGACACAATATGGTAATAAATATATGATAGGAAGACACTCAATACACATTTGGTGGCTAAATGAATTAACTGTCTTCTAGGTCTCAACCCAGATCTACTAAATGAGAATCTTGGGATTCTCAGATATTGCTTTATTGGGAGAGAAAACTTGCTGTTTATGACCCAAATAGCACCTCCCAATCCCAACAGCTAGTTAGGACAATTTGACACAAATGACCTTTAAAATAGATATTCTCTGTTCTTACCACAGAATATGCGCTTTTGATTGGAGGGTTGAATAGTGGGGAAGGTACAGATGAAAGAGGAGTTTCTAACATTTTCATATAGGAATGCCTGATAACATGACAATATAGTTCCTTTAATTATTCTTCAATGATTAAGCATGTATAACTATTAGAAGAGCTTCCACATAATAAAATAGATCACTAAACATCTTTATGAAGTAATTCAAAAGTTAGGATAGAAAAAAAAAGTTTGTTTTTTTTTTTTTTTGACATGGAGCCTCACTCTGTCACCCAGGCTGGAGGGCAGTGGTGCAATCTCGGCTCACTGCAAGCTCTGCCTCCCAGGTTCACACCATTCTCCTGCCTCAGCCACCCGAGTAACTGGGACTACAGGCGCCCGCCACCACGCCCGGCTAATTTTTTGTATTTTTAGTAGAGACGGGGTTTCACTGTGTTAGCCAGGATGATCTCAATCTCCTGACCTCGTGATCCGCTCGCCTCGGCCTCCTAAAGTGCTGGAATTACAGGCGTAAGCCACCGTGCCCAGCCCTTTCTTTTTTTTTTTAAGACAGGGTCTCACTGTGTCACCCAGACTGGAGTGCTGCAGTGGCATGACCACTGCTCACTGCAGCCTGACCTCCTGGACTCAAGCGATCCTCCCACCTCAGCCTCCTGATCTCCCACGTAGCTGGGACTACAGACATGCACCACTACACCTGGCTAATTTTTAATTTTTTTTTTCTTTTTTTTGTAGAGATGTGGTCTCGCTATGTTACAGGCTGGTCTCAAACTCCTGGGCTCAAGCAATCTGCCTGCCTCAGCCTCCCAAAGTGCTGGGATCATAGGCATGAGACTTTGTGCCCAGCCTTCTACTTATGTTCTTGATATTATCTAATTTCCTACAGGATTTTGTTCTCATATCTTCTCTCTCTTATCTTTCCATCTCACCTGGACAGTTCTATAGCTCACTCCTAGACAGCAAACAAACACACTTATCTCCCCATTCTAAAAAATATTCACTCACTCTTACTGCATGTTCAACCTCTAATTTTCTCTATTCCTCTCCACAATATCCAGCTTTTTTGAAGTCTACTTTCTCATTTCCCATTCACTCCTTAACCTGCAACTCCACACTGGCGAACATGGTCATCAACCCCTCAACACAGCAGTTGCTCTCTCATTAGTCAACAGTGAGCTTTCTGTTACTCATCATACCTCCTTCACTGTTTTAATCTTGCTCCTCCTTTTAGATGACTTAAATTCTGTTCATCCTTAAAGTATGAGTGGAAAGTGGGGTAGTGAACCCGGACAAGACTGGGTGTGGCCCTGGCTTCAACAGTTATTGCACTTTTCTGAGCTGGCTGACATAGGACTGCTCTGTCTTCCTAAGGGATAACTGAACTAGGGCAGGCACTAGATCCTCATTTATCTTTACATCCTTGAGCTCTTTTTATCTTTATATACTGTGTGCTTGGCACATTAAGTAGACACTCAACAGGGCTGTGGAAGGTAGGAAAGAAAGAAAATGGGGAGGGAATGGGTGGGGAAAAATGCAGGAAACAATTTTACTCATCTTTTTATCCCTAAGTACAAAGTAGAAAAGTTAACCATAATAGAACCTCAATTAATGTTTGGTGACTCTTACTGAATACATATATACTACCTGTTGCATGAAGATTTGGGTTTTGTTTAATTTCATTGAACGTTTACATTTAAATTCTGAGAACTGCACATTTACCACAAAGCTATGGTTGTAAAAACTATACTGTTAATTATAGTTATAGTTGCTGACTCATTAAGCGAATTCATAGTTTTAGAAACATAGTTTTAGTCTATGAAGCAATAAAATATACTTTAGCATTCTTCAACATTCAGACTGAGGGTAGGGGATGATAAAGAGAGACAGCGAAGTTAGATTCAACATGAAATGAGGTAGAAATAAAAAGAACAACACCGAAGTCTGGCCATAGGGTGGTTAAAAGGCTCTATAATTTTCCTAAAATTAACTTTCAAATATATGACAAAATTGTCATAAACAAGTTAGTCTAGGTTTAAAAAGCTTTTTTGAAAGTCTGATTTCTGTTACTTAGGAAAAAATAAAATGTCTCTAATTTTTAAACAAAGCACACATAAACAAGCTGCTTTCAATAAGTGCTCTTTTACTCTATTTCAAAGGAAAACTATCTAGCACTTTGGGGCACTTATTAAATAGTGAAAAGAAAAATATTTCTTTCCAGTTAAAAAAGGATGAAGACAATTCTTGGGGAGTGGGGGGATCCAAGTAACTGAATTCTGTATATAACTTAAAGTTCATTTTTTCTAGCTCTTATTCTCTGCCTTATTTCCAAGTTTCTATTTCCTTTACTTGCTTTTAAATGTCAGTATTCTCTGGAGTGATATCCTCTCATCCTTCTCTTAAACATGTTCACTGAGCAATCTCATCTGTACCAGAAAAGCACAGTTCAAGAATATACCTTCTAGGACCAAATGTGCTTGTGTTTGAATCCTGACCCTACTACTTGCTAGGTGTACAACCTTAGACAAGTTACTTAACTTTTCTGTACCTCAGTCTACTGATCTGTAAATCAAGGATAAAGCAGTGAAAACCTTACAGAGCTGTTGTGAGGCCTGAGTTAATATATATCAAATGCTTACAATGCTGCCTGGCACATAATACGTTTTCTAACTAAGAGTGTTAGCTATAAGAGGGCCATATAATTTACCCAGGGCACTTCTAAGATTTAAAGAAGAGATTATGGGCCAGGTGCAGTGGCTCATGCCTGTAATGCCAGCACTTTGGGAGGCCAAGGTGGGTGGATCACGAGGTCAAGAGATCAAGACCATCCTGGCCAACATGGTGAAACTCCATCTCTACTAAAAATACAAACATTAGCTGGGTGTGGTGGCGCACGCCTGTAGTCCCAGCTACTCAGGAGGATGAGGGAGGAGAATTGCTTGAACCCACAAGGCAGAGGTTGCAGTGAGCCAAGATCACGCCATTGCACTCCAGCCTGGCAACAGAGTGAGACTCAGTCTCAAGAAAAAAAAAAAAAAAAAGAGAGATTATGCATTAATAATCACACTGGAGCAACAAGAGTAAACCAGAACTACCGCAGGCAAATTAAGACAGTATCACCCAACTAGTTAGGATAAGCCATAAAATACGATGATATGCACCATTTCTGCCCTATAAATACCATATAATTAACCTAATGATGTTCAGTTCCAGTTAATGAAAACCTAGCAAATAGTTAACAATTATTTCTGAAAGTGGGTTCAGTAGGGGTGATGGTTGTATAGGTCAACACACTTCAGAAACATCAAGTTAAATAAAGCTAAGTATGTTGGAAAGATGAAGTTTACCATCTAGCCTACCCAAAAGTCACTGGTGTGCTAACTGACTTTATAGCTTAAATTAGCCTTATTTTGCAACTACAAAGTTATTCTGAAATGAAATTAAAATGAGCTACTAGCTTTTTAAAATATAAGGTATGTTATCTATGTTATTCCTCAGGGCCTATCCCATAATGAGTATTAAATAAACATTTCTTGAATGAATGAATGAATGAATGAATACTAAAAACAATTTCTATTATCTCTGAACTATGAGAGATACGGAGATTGTAACAAAGAATGAAATCCTTAAAAGATAAAAAGGTAATTCAAATTTTCTTGTTCACTACTTAAAAATCATTAAAAGCCATTTTTGACCTAATAATTCCATCAACCCATGTATTTCATATGTAAGTGATGAAACAGGACTTGCCGTGCCATGGATAAAGTTTTAAAGACTGTAATAAAAATCTTTTCAGGGTTATTAAATATTTTATTTAAACACTACTGATGTTTATCCAGCCAACAAAAAAGTATAATAGCGCAAAGACTGCCTTCTGAATACTCCCTAGAGGCCAATCAGCCAGGTGTGACAATTCTGAGGTTAGGGAAACTCTTTGAAACAGAGTTCAAGAAGAGCTACTTAGAAATAAAGAAACAAATTCAGATCATGATAGCCATAAAGCAGAATTTGCAGAAGGGAGCATCAAAAAACCAAGTGCAGTTTTGCATATTTACCAATTTAATCAATTCTTTCAAAAAAGCTGAAGCACTAGTCTTATAGTAGTGACCTACAAACATTATCAAGCCACATTTAGTCAACAGCAAATATCCAATGGAAAATCTAATGCAATTTTTATATGGATGCTACTGGAATCTTATATCCAAAAACTGAAGGCCAACCAAAACCCCAAACTACAATTTTATTCTTTCTGATCTTACGTTAGTTCCTGAAATCTGTTATGAGGAAAAATATTCCTACACGATAAAAACAATAGTGGGGGCTAATATATATGGAAAATACTATGCTAAAAAGTTTGCATACATTATTTCCTTTGGTTTTCACAATCATCTTAAATAATACCCGGCTTGACTGTAGGAATCTTAACAGACCCCAAGGCCACAGCTCATTTCCAAATGCCTGGTCAGAATTTTCCTTTTTGTAAGCTTGTATACTTTTTTGCTGACATAATTTCTCTTTCCTCAGGTATACTCCAACACAATACACTATTAAGCCTAACTACTGGTAAGGTAGAGTCAAATTCTGTTACGAGAAGTTCCATATGACCCCTCTACGCTACATGACATGGCAGCAAATGAAACCATGACAGGCAGCTGTGACAAAAGTAGCTATACATTTATAATTAAAAGTAATATTCCTGGCTAGAATTTATTGGAAAGGAAATATCAAATATTGGAGCTAGAAGAGACTTTAGGGACACTAATCAAAACAAAATTTTACTGAACATAAATAAGATGCACTTTTACTGTAAACTTTCCAGTCATTATTGTTGTTCTTAAAGAGACAAAGTTTGGCAACTTTGGGAAGAGAAGCTGGAATTCTTGGTTTTACATCAAAACCAAGATCATTAATTTTCCTACAGTATACTAGGATTCCTTCTATTTTATATTTTTGTGTAACCCAAATTACTCTATTAAATAGTAGAAATTTAGAGCTAGACAAAATTTCTAATCCATCCATTTATTTTTACAGGCAAGAAAACAAAGGCCCAATGTATCAAGTAGTTTTATATTTTGGTTGCATACAGTTGGTTACCAAAAGAGTTAGGACTAAAACCCAGGACTTGATTCACATCCAGTGCTTTTCAGCAAAACAAAAAAGTCAATGCTTATCAGTAAGAATTTTAACAGGCCAGGCACGGTGGCTCACGCCCATAATCCCGGCACTTTCAGA
This sequence comes from Nomascus leucogenys, assembly GCF_006542625.1. NCBI lineage: Eukaryota > Metazoa > Chordata > Mammalia > Primates > Hylobatidae > Nomascus > Nomascus leucogenys. The sequence continues at coordinate 4,457,954 of NC_044385.1, read as the reverse complement.
GGCCAAGGTGGGAGGATCGCTTGAGGCCAGGGGTTTAAGACCAACCTGGGCAACAGAGCAAGACCCCATCTCTACAAAAAAATTTAAAATTAGCAGGCATGGTTGCATACACCTGTAGTCCCAGCTACTAGGGAGGCTGTGGCAGGAGGATGTCTTGAGCCCAGGAGTTCAAGGTCGCAGTGCGCTATGATCGCATTCCAACCTGGGTGACAGAGTGAGACCCTGTCTCAATAAATTTTTTTTAAAAATTATAATAACAGTTATCACTTATCAAGCACCTATTATGAGCCTAGCACTACTATATTAAGGATTCTATGTAATTATCTGAAATCCTCCCAACAACATTAAAAGTCCAGATCTATCTGCCTCCAAAGCCAGCTGTACCTTCCCTTCCATCATACTGCTTTCATAATCCCAAGGAGAAATCCAGGTTGGTGGGGCAAGTGGGGGACAGGATGGTTGTTTTGTTTCTTTTTGTTACTACTGAAGTTATCCACGTAGAGTTACTTCATTTTTGTGAAGGACTTAAAAATATTAGGTCATGTATATGAAAAACACTTTTACTTATAAAAAAGAAAAGGCTTCCACTGTATCTTTATGAAAACATAAACTAAAAAAGTTGTGAAGACTCACTTATATAAGCAATCAAAGACTAATTCCTTCCTAAGGAATGTGATTTCAACACAAGGCTTTCATTTGACCACTTGGTTTGTTACAGAACAAAGATGTACATGTACACACACACACACACACACACACACACACACACACACACAGACATACATAAGACTGAAATGTGCCAAAAATGTTAAAAGCCACTACTCCCTGACAACTCATAACCACAGTGACCTCCTTCAAGAAATGAGCACATAACCCAGGATCCAGACAATCAAGTTTGCCGTCCCCCTGACTCCTGGCTACCGTGATACACTAAGGGATGAAAAACTGACATAAGAAGGAACACAGAGTCACCTCTGAAATTTACCATGTAACTGGTGAGAAGGAGTCTATCTTCCTTTCAGACGGTGAGCCCGTGATGATGTTGCCCTGAGGCTATAACCACACAACAGAAGCCTGCTTGAGAATGAAGCCACGGCAGGTGGAAACAGAGCCAGTCCACACAGCAGAAGAGGACCCTCGACATCATCATCAGGGTTCTAGATCCACGCATGCCTGAGATCAGTCCATCTTGGACTCCCATTTACTTAATCTAATATATCCACTGTCTTTTAAATTTTTGCTTAACTGCTTGAGTTGGATTTGTGCTGCTTAAAATTTTAATAGTACTGACTAGTCTCAGAGAGAAGTCCTCAGTTAAAAAATAACACTACACTGCAAAATTTGAAACATTTTAAAATTAGGTCAATTAATCATTTTGTCTATCTAAAATGCACTTTTAAATTACTGTAACAAAACTTTCAAAATTAAACTAGTAATACATTTAGTGTTCCTAAGTAAGGTTATTCTAAATCTTTATGTATTAGCAATAATTGCACTTATTTACCACATACAACATGATGTTTTGAAGTATATACACATTGTAGAATAGTTAAATCTAGCTAACAAATGCATTACCTCACAGTTATCATTTTTGTGGTGAGAACACTTAATATCCACTGTATCTGCATTTTTCAAGAATACAATATACATGGCTGGGCGCGGTGGCTCACACCTGTAACCCCAGCACTTTGAGAGGCCGAGGCGGGTGGATCACGAGGTCAGGAGATCGAGACCATCCTGGCTAACACAGTGAAACCCCATCTCTACTAAAACTACAAAAAATTAGCCGGGCGTAGTGGCAGGTGCCTGTAGTCCCAGCCACTCGGGAGGCTGAGGCAGGAGAATGGCATGAACCTGGGAGGTGGAGCTTGCAGTGAGCTGAGATCGTGCCACTGCACTCCAGCCTGGGTGACAGAACGAGACTCCATCTCAAAAAACAAAACAAAACAAAACAAAGAATACAATATACATTATTAACTGTAGTCACCATGCTGTACAATAATTACATTTTTACATAGTATTAGAGTGCTACATTGCCTGATATTTTGTTTGTATTAACATTTTTCTAATGGTAGAACATACCACAACTTGATTCTCTTGGCTTTTCAAACTTCTGCCATACCACTCACCAACTATAGGTTATGTCAGGTGGGTAGAGATTTCTTCATTCTCACTCCCGGGATACATAAATAGAAGAGGAAGTCCTAAAACCATGATGATTCTGCCTTCTCCAAATTCACAGAGAACATCACAACCATCACAGAGAAGTTCCCTCTTTTTTCCTCTTCTGTTCCTCAGTAATTCCTCCTTCCCTCTGCTCATCCCTCACGCTCACCTTCCCTCTGGACCAACTGGGAGTTTGCCTCTCCTCCTTTCAAAGATTAATCCTGTCACCTATGTTCTCATCTCCTCCCAACCTTCACTCCATCTTATTCTTTCTCTGCCAGCTATAGTATTTCCTACCACACTAGCACATTCCCCTCTGCCATCACATATACCAAAATTTTCTCTAACTTAAAAAAAAATTTCACTTGACCAAGCTGCTCACTTTATTGCTCTCCTACTTTTCACTGACAGATTTTTCAAATGAATGGTTTAAATCTGGTATTTAAGCATCACTCTTTCCTTATTCCCCAAAAGTCTAGCTACCTCCCTCCCCTCAAATCCCTGAAACTGAATTCATGATATTTCTTTTATTGTCAAATCCAACGGCCCCTTTAGTTTCATTTCCTCATGCACGCTGCTGTATGTGGTGTTATTTCACTATCCTCTTGTAAAATCTTGCCCATTGGCTCAGTGACATTATAATCCATTTTAGCTCTCTTGCTTTTGGACTTCTCTAAAGAGGTCTCCTTTTCCTCTCATTCCCTGTTAGTAAAGTGTGTGTTTCTCATGTTCATTCTTCAGTACATTCTTCAATGTTCATTTTCCATATGCTTTCTCTGAAAAAATATATCTACCATTAAAACTGTGTTGTTCTCCAATATAAGGCAAAATTACAACACACACACAAAAGGCTGAATAACCATTTTCCCTCCCAGATTAGGACTACTCCCAAATTTTCTGAAAATGGCATCACTTGTCTCTCCTAAAACCATGGCATGCACACACACACTCCTCAGCATGCTTCCTATTTTCTATTGCCTAGAACACCCTTCTTCCTTTCTCACCCGAAAAAATTCCTATCAGTCTCAAATGCCCCTTCCTCTGTGAAGCCCTTCCTGCCAGACACCCGTCACCCAATGAACATGACTTCCTAGTTCTCCCTTCTATAGAACCACAGCACTAAGTAGATACCTTTACTATAGCACTTTTTAAATGATTTTAGGTTGCTCTGTTTTTCATCTCACTCAATAACTACATCCAGGTGCAAGGAGCACGTTTTATTCTTTTTGTTTCTTTAGTTGCTATAACGTGATAGGCATGTACTTGGTAAGTATTTATTAGGGAAAAAAAAAAAAAACGCTTGAAAGGTCCCAGTTCAGAATGTCAGAAACATAATCAAGACACTTCATATACCTGCAGTGCTTTGCATGCGTCAAAGTTGAAAGTGCTAGCTTTGTGAATACCAAAAGCATTAATTGACTACACCAGTCATTTAGCATTTTGGTTTCCTGCCACAAATATACTTCTATCTTTTACATGCATATGTGTCTTATCTTCTTAAATGGGTAAGTATTTGCAGGCTACAGCTTTTAATGTTAAGTACATTATATTATCTAGTGTGATTCCTTGTACCTTAGTAGGGTCTCAATAAATATCACATAGCTATTTGATGTTCTCATTGTTAGGAGTTCTAAAACCATCTGAGAGATCTGTCATTAACTTATTGTTTTAAATTAAATCAAAGTTTTTCAAAATTACTCATTAAGGAAAATATGCATACATGGAACTCAAATACCTTCAAATCCATGATCCAAATAATATATTAACTTTTAAAAAGAAAAGGCAAGAGTGGGTTCTTTCAGCGGTAGTAATGCATCTTTCCTTGCAAATATGGATCTCAAATATGGATCTATTACATATGGCCATTAAAAAGCAATTTCCCTATAATTCATAACATAAAAACTGATTCAGGCATTATCATCAATGGAGGTAAAAGGCTATTGGGAACTATCATCCCACAGATTTATAAATGAGAAAAATAGAGAGCGGTTCCAAGATGGCCGAATAGGAAAAGCTCCAGTCTACAGCTCCCAGTGTGAGTGACACAGAAGACGAGTGATTTCTGCATTTCCAACTGAGATACCAGGTTCATCTCAATGGGGATTGTCAGACAGTGGGTGCAGGACAGTGGGTGCAGTGCACCGAGCATGAGCCAAAGCAGGGCAAGGCATCGCCTCACCCAGGAAGCACAAGCGGTTGGGGAATTCCCTTTCCTAGCCAAGGGAAGGGGTGACAAACGGCACCTGGAAAATCGGGTCACTCCCACCCTAATACTGCGCTTTTCCTACAGACTTAGCAAATGGCACACCAGGAGATTATATCCCATGCCTGGCTCAGAGGGTCCTATGCCCACAGAGCCTCGCTCATTGCTAGCACAGCAGTCTGAGATCAAACCACAACATGGCAGCAAGGCTGGGGGAGGGGCGCCCGCCATTGCTGAGGCTTGAGTAGGTAAACAAAGCGGCCGGGAAGCTCGAACTGGGTGGAGCCCACCATGGCTCAAGGAGACCTGCCTGCCTCTGTAGACTCCACTTCTGGGGGCAGGGCATAGCCAAACAAAAGGCAGCAGAAACCTCTGCAGACTTAAATGTCCCTGTCTGATAGCTTGGAAGATAGTAGTGGTTCTCCCAGCACAGAGCTTGAGATCTGAGAACAGACAGACTCCCTCCTCAAGTGGGTCCCTGACCCGAGTAGCCTAACTGGGAGTCTGCCCCGGTAGGGGCAGACTGACACCTCACATGGCCGGGGACCCCTCTGAGATGAAACTTCCAGAGGAACAATCAGGCAGCAACATTTGCTGTTGACCAATATTCACTGTTCTGCAGCCTCTGCTGCTGATACCCAGGCAAACAGGGTCTGGACCTCCAGCAAGCTCCAACAGACCTGCAGCTGAGGGTCCTGACTGTTAGAAGGAAAACTAACAAACAGAAAGGACATCCACACCAAAACCCATCTGTACGTCACCATCATCAAAGACCAAAGGTAGATAAAACCACAAAGATGGGAAAAAAACAGAGCAGAAAAACTGGAAACTCTAAAAATCAGAGTGCCTCTCCTCCTCCAAAGGAATGCAGCTCCTCACCAGCAATGGAACAAAGCTGGACGGAGAATAACTTTGACGAGTTGAGAGAAGGCTTCAGACAATCAAACTTCTCAGAGCTAAAGGAGGAAGTTCAAACCCAACACAAAGAAGTTAAAACCTTGAAAAAAGATTAGTTGAATGGCCAACTAGAATAACCAATGCAGAGAAGTCCTTGAAGGACCTGATGGAGCTGAAAACCATCACGAGAACTACGTGACACATGCACAAGCTTCAGTAGCTGATTCGATCAACTGGAAGAAAGGATATCAGTGATGGAAGATCAAGTGAATGAAATGAAGCGAGAGGAGAAGTTTAGAGAAAAAAGAATAAAAAGAAACAAACGAAGCCTCCAAGAAATATGGGACTATGTGAAAAGACCAAATCTACGTCTGATTGGTGTACCTGAAAGTGACGGGGAGAATGGAACCAAGTTGGAAAACACTCTGCAGGATATTATCCAGGAGAACTTCTCCAATCTAGCAAAGGCAGGCCAACATTCAGATTCAGGAAATACAGAGAACGACACAAAGATACTCCTCGAGAAGAGCAACTCCAAGACACATAATTGTCAGACTCATCAAAGTTGAAATGAAGGAAAAAATGTTAAGGGCAGCCAGAGAGAAAGGTCGGGTTACCCACAAAAGGGAAGCCCCTCAGACTAACAGCTGATCTCTCGGCAGAAACTCTATAAGCCAGAAGAGTGTGGGGGCCAATATTCAACATTCTTAAAGAAAAGAATTTTCAACCCAGAATTTCATATCCAGCCAAACTAAGCCTCATAAGTGAAGGAGAAATAAAATACTTTATAGACAAGCAAATGCTGAGAGATTTTGTCACCACCAGGCCTGCCCTACAAGAGCTCCTGAAGGAAGCACTAAACATGGAAAGGAACAACTGGTACTAGCCACTGCAAAAACATGCCAAATTGTAAAGACCATTGATGCTAGGAAGAAACTGCATCAACTAACGAGCAAAATAAACAGCTAACATCATAATGACAGGATCAAATTTACACACAACAATATTAACCTTAAATGTAAATGGGCTAAATGCTCCAATTAAAAGACACAGACTGGCAAATTGGATAAAGAGTCAAGACCCATCACTGTGCTGCATTCAGGAAACCCATCTCATGTGCAGAGACACACATAGACTCAAAATAAAGGGATGGAGGAAGATCTACCAAGCAAATGGAAAACAAAAAAAGGCAGGGGTTGCAATCCTAGTCTCTGATAAAAGAGACTTTAAACCAACAAAGATCAAAAGAGACAAAGAAGGCCATTACATAATGGTAAAGCGATCAATTCAACAAGAAGAGCTAACTATCCTAAATATATATGCACCCAATACAGGAGCACCCAGATTCATAAAGCAAGGCCTTAGAGACCTACAAAGCGACTTAGACTTCTACACAATAATAATGGGAGACTTTAACACCCCACTGTCAAAATTAGACAGATCAACGAGACAGAAAGTTAACAAGGATATCCAGGAATTGAACTCAGCTCTGCACCAAGCGGACCTAATAGACATCTACAGAACTCTCCACCCCACATCAACAGATTATACGTTCTTCTCAGCACCACACCACACTTATTCCAAAACTGACCACATAGTTGGAAGTAAAGCACTCCTCAGCAAATGTAAAAGAACAGAAATTATAACAAACTTTCTCTCAGACCACAGTGCAACCAAACTAGAACTCACGATTAAGAAACTCACTCAAAACCACTCAACTACATGGAAACTGAACAACCTGCTCCTGAACGACTACTGGGTACATAACGAAATGAAGGCAGAAATAAAGATGTTCTTTGAAACCAACGAGAACAAAGACACAACATACCAGAATCTCTGGGACACATTTAAAGCAGTGTGTACAGGGAAATTTATAGCACTAAATGCCCACAAGAGAAAGCAGGAAAGATCTAAAATTGACACCCTAACAACACAATTAAAAGAACTAGAGAAGCAAGAGCAAACACATTCAAAAGCTAGCAGAAGGCAAGAAATAACTAAGATCAGAGCAGAACTGAAGGAGACAGAGACACAAAAACCCTTCAAAAAATAAATGAATCCAGGAGCTGGTTTTTTGAAAAGATCAACAAAATTGATAGACTGCTAGCAAGACTAATAAAGAAGAAAAGAGAGAAGAATCAAATAGATGCAATAAAACATGATAAAGGGGATATCACCACCAATCCCACAGAAATACAAACTACCATCAGAGAATACTATAAACACCTCTGCGCAAATAAACTAGAAAATCTAGAAGAAATGGATAAATTCCTCAACACATACACCCTCCCAAGACTAAACCAGGAAGAAGTTGAATCTCTGAATAGACCAATAACAGACTCTGAAATTGAGGCAATAATTAATAGCTTACCAACCAAAAAAAGTCCAGGACCAGACGGATTCATGGCCAAATTCTACCACAGGTACAAGGAGGAGCTGGTACCATTTCTTCTGAAACTATTCCAATCAATAGAAAAAGAGAGAATCCTCTCTAACTCATTTTATGAGGCCAGCATCATCCTCATACCAAAGCCTGGCAGAGACACAACAAAAAAAAAGAGCATTTTAGACCAATATCCCTGATGAACATCGATGCAAAAATCCTCAATAAAATACTGGCAAACTGAATCCAGCAGCACATCAAAAAGCTTATCCAACATGATCAAGTGGGCTTCATCCCTGGGATGCAAGGCTGGTTCAACATATGCAAATCAATAAAAGTAATCCAGCATATAAACAGAACCAAAGACAAAAACCACATGATTATCTCAATAGATGCAGAAAAGGCCTTTAACAAAATTCAACAACCCTTCATGCTAAAAACTCTCAATAAATTAGGTATTGATGGGACGTATCTCAAAATAATAAGAGCTATTTATGACAAACACACAGCCAATATCACACTGAATGGGCAAAAACTGGAAGCATTCCCTTTGAAAACTGGCACAAGACAGGAATGTCCTCTCTCACCACTCCTATTCAACATAGTGTTGGAAGTTCTAGCCAGGGCAATCAGGCAGGAGAAAGAAATAAAGGGTATTCAATTAGGAAAAGAGGAAGTCAAATTGTCCCTATTTGCAGATGACATGATTGTATATCTAGAAAACCCCATCGTCTCAGCCCAAAATCTCCTTAGGCTGATAAGCAACTTCAGCAAAGTCTCAGAATACAAAATCAATGTGCAAAAATCACAAGCATTCTTATACACCAATAACAGACAAACAGAGAGCCAAATCATGAGTGAACTCCCATTCACAATTGCTTCAAAGAGAATAAAATACCTAGGAATCCAACTTACAAGGGATGTGAAGGACCTCTTCAAGGAGAACTACAAACCACTGCTCAATGAAATAAAAGAGGATACAAACAAATGGAAGAGCATTCCATGCTCGTGGATAGGAAGAATCAATATCGTGAAAATGGCCATACTGCCCAAGGTGATTTATAGATTCAATGCCATCCCCATCAAGCTACCAATGATTTTCTTTACAGAATTGGAAAAAACTACTTTAAAGTTCATATGGAACCAAAAAAGAGTCCGCATTGCCATGTCAATCCTAAGCCAAAAGAACAAAGCTGGAGACATCATACTACCTGTCATCAAATTATACTACAAGGCTACAGTAACCAAAACAGCATGGTAGTGGTACCAAAACAGAGATATAGACCAATGGAACAGAACAGAGCCCTCAGAAATAATGGCACATATCTACAACTATCTGATCTTTGACAAACCTGACAAAAACAAGAAATGGGGAAAGGATTCCCTATTTAACAAATGGTGCTGGGAAAACTGGCTAGCCATATGTAGAAAGCTGAAACTGGATCCCTTCCTTACACCTTATACAAAAATTAATTCAAGATGGATTAAAGACTTAAATGTTAGACCTAAAACCATAAAAACCCTAGAAGAAAACCTAGGCAATACCATTCAGGACATAGGCATGGGCAAGGACTTCATGTCTAAAACACCAAAAGCAATGGCAGCAAAAGCCAAAATTGACAAATGGGATCTAATTAAACTAAAGAGCTTCTGCACAGCAAAAGAAACTACCATCAGAGTGAACAGGCAACCTACAGAATGGGAGAAAATTTTGCAATCTACTCATCTGACAAAGGGCTAACATCCATATCTACAATGAACTCAAACAAATTTACACGAAAAAAACAAACAACCCCATCAACACGTGGGCGAAGCAAATGAACAGACACTTCTCAAAAGAAGACATTTATGCAGCCAAAAGACACATGAAAAAATGCTCATCGTCACTGGCCATCAGAGAAATGCAAATCAAAACCACAATGTGATACCATCTCACACCAGTTAGAACGGCCATCATTAAAAAGTCAGGAAACAACAGGTGCTGGAGAGGATGTGGAGAAATAAGAACGCTTTTACACTGTTGGTGGCACTGTAAACTGGTTCAACCATTGTGGAAGACAGTGTGGGGATTCCTCAGGGATCTAGAACTAGAAATACCATTTGACCCAGCCATCCCATTACTGGGTACATACTCAAAGGATTATAAATCATGCTGCTATAAAGACACATGCACATGTATGTTTATTGTGGCACTATTCACAATAGCAAAGACCTGGAACCAACCCAAATGTCCAGCAATGATAGACTGGATTAAGAAAATGTGGCACATATACACCATGGAATACTATGCAGCCATAAAAAATGATGAGTTCATGTCCTTTGTAGGGACATGGATGAAGCTGGAAACCATCATTCTCAGCAAACTATCGCAAAGACAAAAAACCAAACATCGCATGTTCTCACTCATAGGTGGCATAGGTGGGAATTGAACAATGAGAACACTTGGACAGAGGAAGGGGGACATCACACACCGGGGCCTGTTGAGGGGTGGGGGGAGGGGTGAGGGATAGCATTAGGAGATATACCTAATATAAACGACGAGTTAATGGGTGCAGCACACCAACACAGCACATATATACATATGTAACAAACCTGCATGTTGTGCACATGTACCCAGAACTTAAAGTATAAAAAAAAAAAGAGAAAAATATATCTTTACAGTGAAGAGATCCAGCAGTCACCTTCTTAAGTATGTATCACGTATGCAGTATTCTCACCAAAAAAGGTTCAACCTGAATCTAACAAGGAGGAAAAACTGGACAAATTCAGAATGTGGGATATTCACAAAACAACTGATACAAAATCCTCAAAAAAATTACAATCAAAATCGGGTTCAGTGTATATTGCTTGGGTGATGGGTGCACCAAAATCTCACAAGTCACCACTAAAGAGCTTACTTGTGTAATCAAATACCACCTGTTCCCCAAACGCCTATGGAAATAAAAAAAAGAAAAAAGTACACAATAAAAAAAATTAGAATCAACGTCATAGAAAGCAATATAATGTTAGATTTTTATTTTCTAGAATAAAACAGTCTCAGGTGACATAACCAAATATATTGTAAGGACCCTGGATTTAAAAAAATTTATAAATTTTTATGGACTACCATATTAGGCATAATTATGAAATATGTTTTCTCTTAGTTGTGATAATGATACTGTGATTATGAATAGCCTACCCTTGGAAATTCGGGCTAGAAGAACTTAGAGATAAAGTGATATCTACAGCTTCCATTCAAATGATTCAATTAAAAATTTTAAAAAGCATATGGACTGGGCACAGTGGCTCACACCAGTATTCCTAGCATTTTCGGAGGCCAAGGCAGGAGGATCACTTGAGCCCAGGAGGTCAAGATTAGCCTGGACAATCTAGTGAGACCCCATCTCTTAAAAATTAGAATATTAGCCAGGTGGTGGTGCACACCTGTAGTCCCAGCAACTTGGGAGGCTCATACAGGAGGATCGCTTGAGCCCAAAAGTTAGAGGCTGCACCGAGCTTTGATCCACTCCAGCCTAAGCAACAGAGTGAGATGAGGTCACAAAATAAAATTTTTAAATATATGTAAAGCAAATGTGACAAAATGTTAAGGATGTTTTTGTGCTCATGAACACAATACATTCAGCTTTTCTATATATTTTTAAATCTTCAAAATAAAAAGTTAAAAGTGAAAGTAATTTTCTCTTCTTTCCAATCACTATAAATATTAGTAAACTGATAGTGGGGCTTATCTTGAAGAGATTTAGTTTAGATTAAGTATAGAACCCTATTATATCTAACATTTACTTTAAATACTTTTACAAAATAAATAAACTAACCTGAGAATATAAGCTATGTAAACATAACTTCACAATCTAAGTATAAAACAAATGGAAAAAATTCTTCCTCATTCTACACATAAAATTTTGTAGTTCTTAGAAATAATTATTGGTCAGAAAACTCTTCTTACCAATGTTTAATAGAACATATATTCATAAATATTCTTGAGCTTACATCTTCCAATGATACACAGTCATCCCACGATCCTAACAATTCATGACCTTTGGAATCAGAGATCTTATTTTTACTCTGCATCAAATGTTCTCCCCCAACCCCACTACCTGCCTCTGTTGCAAGGCTGCCATCTTATCAGTCTCCCAAATTCATCTTAACTGTCACTCCATTAGCTATCTATCACTGCATAAACAGATTACCACAAAACTTAGTGCTTTAAAATAACAATAAGCCTTTATGATCTCACAGTTTCTGTTGGGTCAGGAATTCAAGACCAGTGATGCAAAAGGCATAGCAAAACTACGATCAGCACTCCTGTTCAAACAAAGGACAATTAGGAGGTGTGTGGGAGTCACTGACCCATAGCAATTCTGAAATCCAGCAGGTGTTTTGAGGCAACACTTTGGATCTTTCTAAGATCTTAAAGGACTTTAAAGTCACAACTTCAAAACACCTGGGTATTTCTAAGGTCTTAAGGGACATTAAAGTCACATCTTCAGCTTGATCCGTAGATCATGTTTTCCCATGAGTGCCCTAGATTGGATCTTTTCTAGAATCCATTTCTTAATTTTAGTATCAATGATCATATGAAGAGGCTGGGAATTTTCAAGCCCTACAATTCCTTGCTGTTTTTTAACAGTATTTCATTTTGCTTATCTCTCTCCTTTTACATTTTATATATAAGTAGCAAGAAGAAACCAGGTAGCTTCTTCAACATTCTGATAAGAAATCTCCTTAGCTAGATCACTTCATTCGCAGGTTACATTTTTCTATTTTCCATCTTACTGCACATGACAGAGTTGCTAAACTTTCTGCCACCACAGAAAAAGGATCCCCTTTCCTGGTGTTTCCGTTAATATTTTTCTCACTTTCCTTTAAACCCTCAAGCAAAGCCTTCTCAAAGGCTTCTACTTCTACATCAAACTTCTACTAACAGTCAACTCAAGGCTCTACATGCTTTCACTAATGCTTCAAAATCCTTCAAGCTTGTAGCCACTTCCAAATTCAAAAGACAGTACTACATTTTTGTTACAACAAAACAAAACCACTCTGATACCAAAATCTATATTGCTTTTTTTTTTTTTTTTTTTGGCAGGATCTCACTCTGTCACTCAGGATGGGGGGCAGTAGCACAATCTTAGCTCACTGCAACCCCCACCTCCCAGGCTCAAAAACTTAGAGATAGCGATCCTCCCACCTCAGTCTTCCAAGTAGCTGGGACCACAGGTGTGCACCACCACACCCAGCTATTTTTTTTTTTTTTTTTTTTTTGTGTGTGTGTAGAGATGAGGTTTCACCATCTTGCCCAGGCTGATCTCAAACTCCTGAGCTCAAGTGATCCACTCACCTCAGCCTCCCAAAGTGCTGGGATTACAGCTGTGTGCCACCATGCCCTGCTCAAAATCTCTATTATCTATTGCTATAATTACCCCCAAAATTAGTATTTTCAATACAACAGGGTTTTATTATACAGTTTCTGTGGGAAAGGAGCAACTTAGCTAGATGGTTCTGCACCAGGGTCTGTCATGAAATTGCAGACAATATGTTAGCCAGGGATGTAGTCATCAGAAGACCCTATTTGGTTTCTACTATGGCTTGCTCACATGATGGAAAAGTTCATGATAGCTTTTGGCTTATAATTCCATTTCTGGTGGGAATAGGAGCTTAATGGCCATTCCACATTTACATGGGTCAAGATGGTGTTTTTCTAGGTCACACAGCAGTTTGAATTGCTTTTTGAACTAGCATATCAACAGCTTATCTTCCACATTTTAAATCACAACATTTGAGTAATTCGTAGTTTCACTAAAACATGTAAATACTCAGTAGTGATGATCAAAAGCTGAGGGTATCTCAGGCAAAAGGGGATAGCTGGTCATGTTCCACCAGATCCCTAAACCAAAGACACAGGGTCACTAACATAACATGGCAGGCACCACCCTACTCTTTCTGACACTACCTTTAATTCTACTACTGCACCTATTATTTATATTCTGAGAAAAATTTTTAAATAGATTACATAAAGTTAAAATTAAATGATATCAAGAAAAGGCATCTAAAATGTAGGATACATGACTAGTAAACTAGAAAAGATAAGAAAAGCATATAGGCAAAGTAAAACAACACAAAGGCAGTAACACTGTAGAAAGAAACAGTTTATATCAAGAGAACAGAAATCTGAACCAGTGAAACAGAAGACAAACTACAAATATTCATGGAAAATTAAGGAAAAAAAGATAAAAAATAAAACTTATAAGGGGAGAAAGGGCAGATAAGGAGGATAGGCTACAAATGTCTAACCAAAGATAATAAGGTGCTATGCTACCATGGTGGATTACAGGAGGCCACAAATTCCTTATCATTCTTCCTATGAGGAGATGGACTCCATTTCTCCTCCTCTTGAATCTGAGCTGGTGAATCTTGTGACTTGTTGCACGAATAAAATGTATTGGAACAATGATCTGCCACTTCTGTAACTAGTCTTTAGAAGAACTGGTGGCTTCCATTCTTAGAAGTTACTAACATGCTCTAAAGTAATCCAGGATGTCCTGCTAGAGAGAGGCAACATGGAGGAGAACTGAGGCACTCTGAGCCAACATTCAAGCACCAAGGACCCAAATATGGGAATAAACCATTCTACCATCTTTCAGTTCAGTCCAGCTACCCTTCTAAGTGCACCCATAGGAATACTCTAGGTGACATCTCCAAGAGAACCATGGACTCAAACCACAGAATCATGAAAAAAGATAAATAGTTGTTTTAAGGCAATAAACATTGAGGTAATCCATTACACAGCATTGGTAACTGATGTAGCTATAATGATCTACAACAACATGACACTGCCAAAATATATGAATAATACCTGTAGTCTGTAGTATAAGATACTTGTATTTCAAGACCCTGCTAGAAAATAATATTTTAAACTGTTTGAGGCCAGGCGTGGTGGCTCATGCCTGTAATCCCAGCACTTTGGGAAGCTGAGGCAGGTGAATCACTTGAGGTCAGGAGTTTGTGACCAGCCTGGCCAACATGGTGAAACCCCATCTCTACTTAAAATGCAAAAATTAGCCAGGCGTGGTGGCGCATGCCTGTAGTCCCAGCTACTGAGGAGGCTGAGGCAGGAGAATCACTTCAACCCAGAAGGCAGAGTTTGCAGTGAGCCGAGATCACACCACTGCACTCCAGAATGGGTGATAGAGCAAGACTCTGTCTCAAATAAATAAATAAGCAAACAAACAGTTTGAAAACCCAGCTTATTTAAAAAACCTGGCTGAAAGTAATAGCTTTTTCATTTCTTAAACTATCTTCCATTATTTATTTACTTGAAAAAATATTCTAAATTCTATCCATGAATTAACTCAGGCATGGAAGATAAATGCTAAATTGTAATACTGCATCTTCAAATTTTATTGACATCTATTTAAAGATGTTTAAAGAAGCCGTCTTAACAATCCCACTCAGGTAAGTATATTCTCATTCTTTGCTTCATTCATTCCACAGTTTTTGAGGACTTACTATGCACACGGAAACTATGAAGTAGGATTGAGAGCAGACTAACACTGGATCACTCCCCTAACTTTCTAGAAAGTCAACCCCTGCTTAGTCTGTACTTCCACAGCACTTTATACAAATCTCGATTTTGCAAAAATAAGAACAGCAGCCAACATTTATGGAACACTTACTATGTACCTGGCAAAATTCTAAGTCATTATTACATAATTTAACTCAGTTAATCCTCACAATAACCTTCATGAGGTAGATAGGTACTATTACCCCCATTTTATCAATGAGGAAACTGACTCATCTTGAAGTCTTCTTACCCCACTAGACTCTAGACTCCATGAGGGCAAGTGTTTCTTCATCTCAGTATCTCACACATCCCAGTTTCTGGCACATATTTCACTAGAAGTAAATAAAGAAATCAGTTTGTCCAAAAACTAGATACAAACATGCTCATTTACAAGAACAATTTTTTACTCCTCAAAAGTATAAGGCAATAACACTTTTTTGGACTAAGAAAAAATGGCTTGGTGTTGAATAAATATAGTATCTCTAACTGGTAAGAAAACTTAACATAAAGTTTACCCAACAATTGATGAAAAAAATTAAAACTTAAATTTTTTAAACAAGTCTCATTTGATAATTTTTTTCAGCAATATGTTATGCAGAAGTCCATAAAAATCACAGTGACAGGTGCCAAGATGGCCAACTAGAAACAGCTGCGGCCAGAGGCTCCCACCAAGAACAAAAATGACAAGTGAATCCCGCACCAGCAACTGAGGTATCTAGGTTCTCTCAATGGGACTGACTAGGCAGTTGGCGCGACCCATGGAGAGTGAGGGAAAGAAGGGTGATGCAATGGCCCACATGGGAGCCACAATGGAGCAAGGGGAGCTCCCACCCCCAGCCAAGGGAGGCAGTGAGTGACTGTGCTACCCTGCCTGGGAAACCATGTTTTTTCCACAGATCTGTGCAACCCATGGGTCAGGTCAGGATATCCCCCTCATGAGCCGATGCCACCAGGGCCTTGGGTCCCAAGCACAGAGCTGTGCAGATGCTTGGCAGCCACTCGACTGCAGAATGCCTAAGACTACCAAATTCCCAGGGAAAGGGGCCACCGTCATCACTGCAGCTGCCTGCTGTCCAAGACGACTAAGCTCTCCAGGGAAGGGAAAGCAGCCATCACTGCAGCTGCCTGCTGCCTAAGATGACTGAGCTCCAGAGGGGCAGCAGCCCACACTGTAGCTCCAGTTCACCGTTTTTTCTGTGCTGGTGCCAGGGAGACTGGACGGTTTGGACCCAGGAGAAATTCCCCACAGCAAAGAACAGCGGCTGTGGCAGACTGTGGCCAGACTGCCTCTTTAGGCCAGATCCTGACCCATCCCTCCTCACTGGGCAAGGCCTCCCTGCAGGAATTTTAGCAACTCCAGCAGGGGTTTAGGAATAGAACTCTGATCTCCCTGGGACTCAGCCCCTGCAGCGAGAGGCAGTCACTGTCTCTGTGGATGAGCAGACTTAGTCTTTCCCCCGATGGCACTGAGGAATCCAGGTAGTCCAGAGGAGTGCGACAATCCCCAGCACAGTGCATCCCCTCCGCCAAGGGGCAGCTGGACAATTTCATTAAGCAGGTCCTGGATCTTGTGCCTCCTGACTGAGAGAGACATCCCCAACAGGGGTCGCCAGACACCTTATATAGGAGCATTCCTGCTGGCATCAGGTCGGTGCCCCTCTGGGACAGAAATCTGAGAGGAAGGAGTAGGCAGCCATCTTTGCTGTTCTGCAGGTCCCACTGGTGACACCTCCAGGTGTGGGAGGGATCCAAGCACATAGGGTCTGGAATGGGCCCCCAGCAAACTGCAGCAGCCCTACAGGAGAGGGGCCTGTTTTTGTTTTGTTTTTGAGATGGGGTCTTGCTCTGTCACCCAGGCTGGAGTGCAGTGGCACAATCTTGGCTCACTGCAACCTCCGCCTCCCAAGTTCAAGCAATTCTCCTGCCTCAGCCTCCTGAGTAGCTGGGACTACAGGCGCATGCCACCACGCCCAGCTAATTTTTTGTATTTTTTAGTAGAGACAGGGTTTCACTGTGTTAGCCAGGATGGTCTCGATCTCCTGATCTCAAGATCCACCTGCCTCAGCCTCCCAAAGTGCTGGGATTACAGGTGTGAGCCACCACACCTAGCCCTAACTGTTAAAAAGAGAAACTAACAGAAAGCAACAACAGCAGCATCAACAAAAAAGTCCCCACAAAAACTCGATCTGAAGGTCAGCAGCCTCAAAGATCAAAGCTGGATAAACCCATGAAGATAAGAAAGAATCAACGAAAAAAACATCGAGAACCCAAAAAGCCAGACTGCCTCTTCTCCTCCAAATGATCACAACACCTCTCTAGCAAGGGCACACAACTAGATGAACGCTTAGATGAACTGACGGAAGTAGGCTTCAGAAGGTGGGTAATAACAAACTTCACTGTGCTAAAGGAGCATGTTCTAACCCAATGCAAAGAAGCTATGAACCATGATAAAACATTACAGGAGCTGTTAACCAGAATAACCAGTTTAGAGAGAAACATAATGACCCAATAGAACTGAAAAACACAACACTAGAACTGAAAAACACAACACGAGAACTTCACAATGCAACCACAAGTATAAATAGCCAAAGAGACCAAGTGGAGGAAAGAATTTCAGAGCTTGAAGACTATCTTCCCAAGATTAGAGAAAAAGGAATGATAAGGAACAAAGAAAACCTCTGAGAACTATGGGATTATGTAAGAAGACCAAACCTATGACTGATTAGGGTACCTGAAAAAGATGGGGAAAATGGAGCCAAGTTGGAATATATACTTCAGGATATCATCCAGGAGAACTTCCCCAACCTAATAAGACAGGCCAACATTCAAATTCAGGAAATCCAGAGAACCCCAGTAAGATACTCCATGAGAAGATCAACCCCAAGACACATAATCATCAGATTCTCCAAGGTCAAAATCAAAGAAAAAATGTTAAAAGCAGCCAGAGAGAAAGGCCAGGTCACCTACAAAGGGAAGCCCATCAGACAAACAGCAGACTTCTCAGCAGAAACCCTACAAGCTAAAAGAGATTGGGGACCAATATTCAACATTAAGAAAAAAATTTCCAACCCAGAATTTCAAGTCTAGCCAAACTAAGCTTCATAGGCTCAGTTTGGAAAAATAAAATCCTTTTCACACAAGAAAATGCTGAGAGAATTCACCACCACCAGGCCTGCTTTGCAAGAGCTCCTAAAGGAAGACTAAATATGAAAAGGAAAAACCATTACCAGCCACTGCAAAAATACACTGAAATACAAAGACCAATGACACTATGAAGCAGCTACATCAACACGTCTGCAAAACCACCAGCTAACATCATGATGACAGAATCAAATTCACAAATAACAATATTAACCTTAAATGTAAATGGGCCAAATGTCCCAATTAAAAGACACAGAATGGCTAGCTGCATAAACAGTCAAGAACCATCAGTGGGCTGTATTCAAGAGACCCATTTCATGGGCAAAGACATACATAAGCTCAAAACAAAGGAGTGGAGGAAAATTTACCAAGCAAATGGAAAGCAGTAAAAAGTAGAGGTTGCAATCCTAGTCTCTGACAAAACCGACTTTAAACCAACAAAGATCAAAAAAGACAAAGAAGGGCATTACATAATGGTAAAGGGATTAAATCAACAAGAAGAGCTAACCATCCTAAATATATATGCACCCAATATAGGAGCATCAAGATTCATAAAACAAGTTCTTAGAGACCTACAAAGAGACTAAGACTCCCATACAATAACAGTAGTAGACTTTAACACTCCACCATCAATATTAGATAGATCATCAAGACAGAAAATTAACAAGGATATTCAGGACCTGAACTCAGCTCTGGATCAACTGGACCTGATAGATATCTATAGAACTCTCCACCCAAAGACAACAGAATATACATTCTTCTTGGTGCCACATGGCACATACTCTAAAATCAATCACATAATTGCAAGTAAAACACTTCTAAGCAAATGCAGGAAAACTGAAATCCTAACAGTCTCTCAGACAACAGCACAATCAAATCAGAACTCAAGATTAAGAAACTCACTCAAAACCACACAACTACATGGAAATTGAATAACTTGCTCCTGAATGACTCCTGGGTAAATAATGAAATTAAGGCAGAAATCAAGAAGTTCCTTGAAATCAATGAGAACAAAGAGACAATGTACCAGAATCTCTGGGATGCAGCTAAAGCAGTGTTAAGAGGGAAATTTATAGCACTAAATGCCCACATCAAAATATTAGAAAGATCTCAAGCTGACAACCTAACATCACAACTAAAAGAACTAGAGAACCAAGAGCAAACAAACCACAAAGCTAGCAGAAGACAAGAAATAACCAAGATCAGAGCAGAGCTGAAGGAGACAGAGACACTAAAAGCCCTTAAAAAAAAAAAAAAAAAAAAAAAACGAATCCAGGAGCTTGTTTTTTGAAAAAAATTAATAAAATAGATAAAACGCCAGCTAGATTAATAAAGAAGAAAAGAGAGAAGAATCAAATAGATTCAATAAAAAATGATAAAGGGGATATCACCACATCACCACCAACCCCAGAGAAATACAAACTACCATCAGAGAATACTATAAACACCTCTATGCAAATAAACTAGAAAATCTAGAAGAAATGGATAAATTCCTGGACACATACACCCTCCCAAGACTGAACCAGGAAGAAGTTGAATCCAGGAATAGACCAATACAGGTTCTGAAACTGAGGCAGTAATAAATGGCATATTAACCAAAAAAAGCCCAGGACCAGATGGATTTACAGCTGAATTCTACCAGAGGTACAAAGAGGAGCTAGTACCACTTCTTCTGAAACTATTCCCAACAATTGAAAAGGAGGGACTTCTCCCCAACTTATTTTATGAGGCAGCAACAACCTGATACAAAAACCCAGGAGCGATGAAACAGAAAAAGAAAACTTCAGCCAATATCCCTGATGAACATTAATGCAAAAATCCTCACTAAAACGCTGGCAAAGTGAATCCAGCAGCACATCAAAAAGCTTATTCACCACGATCAAGTCAGCTTCATTCCCAGGATACAATGCAGGTTCAACATACGCAAATTAATAAACATAATTCATTACATCAACAGAACTAAAAACAAAACCACATGACTATCTCAAAAGACTCAGAAAAGGCCTTTAATAAAATTCAACATCCCTTAATGTTAAAAACTCTCAATAAATTAGGTATTTATGGAACATAGCTCAAAATAATACAAGCCATTTATGATAAAATCACAGCCAGTATCTTACTGAATGGGCAAAAGTTGGAAACATTCCCCTTGGAAACTGGCACAAGAGAAGGATGCCCTCTCCCACTATTCCTATTTAACACAGTATTGGAAGTTCTGGCCAAGGCAATCACGCAAGAGAGAGAAATTAAGTGTATTCAAACAGGAAGAGAGGAAGTCAAACTGTCTTGTTTGCAGATGACATGACCCTATATCCGGAAAATCCCATCATCTCAGCCCAAAAGCTTCTTAAGCTAATAAGCAACTTCAGCAAAGTCTCCGGATATAAAATCAATGTGTAAAAATCACAAGCATTCCTATACACCAACAACAGACAAGCAGAGAGCCAAATCGTGAATGAACTCCCATTCATAATTGCTACAAAGAGAATAAAATACATAGGAATAGAGCTAACAAGGGAAATGAAGGACCTTTTCAAGCAGAACTCAAGGAAATCAGAGAGGACAAAAACAAATGGAAAAACATCCCATGCTCATGGATAAGAAGAATCAATATCGTGAAAATGGTCATACTGCCCAAAATAATTTATAGATTCAATACTATTCCCATTGAACTACCATTGACTTTCTTCACAGAATAAGAAAAAACTACTTTAAAATTCATACGGAACCAAAAAAGAGCCTGAATAGCCAAGACAATCCTAAGCAAAAAGAACAAAGCTGGAGGCATCACACTACCTGACTTCAAACTATACTACAAGGCTACAGAAACCATAACAGCATGGTACTGGTACCAAAACAGACACATAGACCAATGGAACAAAACAGAAATCTCAGATATAAGACCACAGGTCTACAACCATCTGATCTTTGACAAACCTGACAAAAACAAGCAATGGGGAAAGGATTCCCTATTTAACAAATGGTGCTAGGAGAACTGGCTAGCCATATGTAGAAAACTGAAACTGGGCCCCTTCCTTACACCTTATACAAAAATTAACTCAATACGGATTAAAGACTTAAACATAAAACCCAAAACTATAAAAACTCTTGAAGAAAATCTAGGCAATTCCATTCAGGACATAGGCATGGGCAAAATTTTCATGATGAAAGTGTCAATACCAATTGCAACAAAAGCAAAAATTGATGAATGGGATCTAATTAAACTAAAGAGCTTCTGCACAGCAAAAGTAACTATCATCAGAGTGAACAGACAACGTATACGGAGAAAATTTTTGCAATCTATCCATCCGACAAAGGGCTAATATTCAGAATCTACAAAGACCTTAAACAAATTTACAAGACAAAAAAACCTCATTCAAAAGTGGGCAAAGAACATAAACAGACACTTTTCAAAAGAAGGCATACATGCAGCCAACAAACATGAAAAAAAAGCTCAACATCACTGATCGTTCGAGAAATTCAAATCAAAATCACAAGGAGATACCATCTCACACCAGTCAGAATGGCAATTATTAAAATGTCAAGAAACAGCAGATGTTAGTGAGGCTGTGGAGAAAGAGGAACACTTATACACCATTGGTGGGAAAGCAAATTAGTTCAACCATTGTGGAAGACAGGGTGGCTATTCCTCAAAGACCTAGAACCAGAAATACCATTTGACCCAGCAATCCCATTACTGGATATATATCCAAAGGAATATAAATCAATCTATGTTCAATGCAGCACTATTCCTGATAGCAAAGACGTGGAATCAACCCAAATGCCCATCAATGATAGACTGGATAAAGAAAATGTGGTACATATACACCATGGAATACTATATAGCCATAGAAAGGAACAAGATTGTGTCCTTTGCAGGGCCATGGATGAGCTGGAAGCCATTATCCTCAGCAAACTAACACAGGAACAGAAAACCAAATACCACATGTTCTCACTTCTAAGTGGGAGCTGAACAATGAGAACACATGGGCACAGGGAGGGGAACAACACACACTGTGGCCTGTCAGGGAGGAGGGGAGAAAGAGCATCAGGATAAATAGCTAATGCATGTTGGGCTTAATACCTAGATGATGGATTGATAGTTGCAGCAAACCACCATGGCACACGTTTACCTACGTAACAAACCTGCATGTCCTGCACATGCATCCCAGAACTTTAAAAAAAAAAATCACAATGACAACTATTCAAATCTGCATCATAAAGTATTTTAAAAGGAGTCAGTGACAGAGGAATAAGAAAATAAGGGATAATAACCATTAAAATATGTGGATTTAAGACAATCCAAGTAACTATAACACCTAATACTTCAAACTATGTAATTTGGATATTTTTGGCTGACCATTATTTGGGTTGGTAGAGGTGGAGTCATAAGCTATAAAACCTGTGACTATCCGTTTCATTGCATACTGTAACTTAAAAACAAAAATGAAAACCCTTACATAATTGATTTGTTACATTAAAAATTCATAATCCTCAGATTACCAGCTAGAAACAGGAATTTGGATTCCACAAGGGGAATAAAACTAATTGAAATAATTTACCAAACGTACCCCACAATTCATTATCACTTCAGGATACCAAAACTATCTTTTTAAGAAGGCAGCATAGCCAGGCACAGTGGCTCACACCTGTAATCCCAGCACTTTGGCAGGCCAAGGTGGGTGGATCACCTAAGGTCAGGAGTTCAAGGTCAGCCTAGCCAACATGGCGAAACCCCATCTCTACTAAAAATACAAAAATTAGCCAGGTGTTGTGGCACGTGCCTGTAATCCCAGCTACTTGGGAGGCTGAGGCAGGAGAATCACTTGAACCTGGGAGACAGAGGTTGTAGTGAGCCGAGATCGCCCCACTGCACTCCAGCCTGGGTGACAGAGCGAGACTTCATCTCAAAAAAAAAAAAAGAAAGGAGCATAAACCTAGTACTCCTAAGACCAGACAAAATGGCCACATTTCAGAATAACCCCCGACAAGAGTAAATTTTAGAGAATGTTTGTGTGTCAAATTTTTCAATCTGACCTCTAGAAAGGCTACTGTCTCTCCTGGGTATCTGATTGAGAACTGAAGTACAAACATTAGTTATATTTGCCAAAACTTTTTGTAGCAGACTGCTGGTTGTCTAACACAACATCAATTACCAAACCCCTTTACTCTTGCCATCTCCCGCTACAGAAATTGAAAGCCAAATATTCATTTTCTAACAGCTAGGAGTGGCACATAACCCAGTTTTGGAAAAGTAAGTCTGATAGCGAGCTTCGGAGAAAGCTTTTGCATTCCTAACATAAGGGACAGTGTGGCTGATGCCAGCCATCTCCCATTTGACTGCCTTGAACAGAGATGTAATGCCCATTACTACAGCCATCTTGAAACCTTGAAGTAACAAGTATATGAAAAGCAAACAAGCTAACGGTGACGAACCAGAGATAGCTTCAATCTTTGATGATTCTATCCTGATTTGCTAACTATAACTGCCCACCTATATCCTTAAGCGGAAAAAAAGAAAATGTCCTTTTCTGTTGTTACTGTTGGCTAGGTTTTCTGTTATTTTCAGCAGAATGCCAACCTTACTAAGCATGCAAAGACTATGATGTACAATTCCTTTAATTTAAAAAAGTTCTAGTAATTGTACAAATAAAAAGCAAACATTCTGATGCCAAATAAGTGTGACAAATTAAACCCGGGACAAATTAAATGTTAGGAAGTCCTAAATAACTTCTCTTAATAATTTTTTATATAAATTAATACAATACATGCATTTTAGAAATTTTACAAAATACAAAATAATATAAGGAAGGGAAAAACTCAATACCCAGAAATAACCACTTATAATATTTTGGTATATTTCCATCCAATTCATTTTTATACATATATCAACATATAAAAGTATGCTTTTATCTTTATAAACTGGAACCATGTAGTATGTTTTATTAACTAATACAGGTAGAAAGTGATAACTCAGTAGTACATAAAAGCATGTAAGACTCAAAAATAAAAGTATTTCTTCCACCATTCCCATACACACAGGACCACATATACATAAGCCCTCATTCTCCATTCCACTTCTCAAAAACAGCCACT
Source organism: Nomascus leucogenys (assembly GCF_006542625.1). Classification (NCBI taxonomy): domain Eukaryota; kingdom Metazoa; phylum Chordata; class Mammalia; order Primates; family Hylobatidae; genus Nomascus; species Nomascus leucogenys. The sequence continues at coordinate 4,433,507 of NC_044385.1, read as the reverse complement.
TTTAATACTTTTGGCATTATGGATGTTTCTTGATTTATCACCTATTAACCACATCAATAGACTTCTTACTATAAAGACTGAGAAATTAAGATACCCTCTGCCCTTTCTTCCCAATTTTTGTTACTTTCATTTTCATTTTTAGCTTTTCTACTGGTTTGTAGTCTACATTAAAAAAATACACTTAAGTCTCTATTTCTTGACCCCTTATCTAACTGTGTAAGATAAGGAAATTAGTGTTCTTATACAGCAAGCATTTTTAATCATAAAGTTTAACCAAAGAATTAAAATATGACTATTTGGCCTTACCCAATCCTGAGTGAGAGGAAAAAAATGTATGTATGTACTTGTTGCTTTAGTACTATTTCATTTAAGAAAAAGTGTTGAAAAATATAGGAGGAGTATCATAATGAAGACCAAATCTAGAAAACAACTATTAGAACTTGGAAATCCTATAATGAATTTTTGTAATTACTACAGACAAACATGAATTTTTAAATTATGAAAGATGAAGCCTGAGGAAGAGAGTACAACATGAAGGTCAGTTGACAGGAAAGGAACACTGATCAACTCCTCTTTTACACTGGTCTTCTCCAAAGAGAAATATCATAATGAAAACATTGATATTGATAGTTAGCAAGTAGCTTATCACTTTGATTTCTGGTCAGCATCAGTGATTTTTGATCAATGTGAAAGCATCTGGAGAATGTTTTTTTAAAAAAAACAAAAACAAAAACAAAAAAAACTTAAAAGGGCAAGTATCCTGACTGTCTATATAGAAGTAAATAATGGGTGAGTTAAATACTAAATATTAGTAAAGTTGATGTCAAACTAGTAATATTCTACAGATTATTAAATAGTTATTTACTATTTAATATGTCCCATGCAGTCTGATAAGAGCTAATCACACATTACGAGCTTGGATTCTTACACCTATATGAAGTAGGCACTTTTATCATCTCCAAATTACAGATGAGAAATTTAAGACAGATTAAGGATTTTGCCCACAGACACTAATAAATGGCAAAGCCAAGATTTGGAATTCAGTCCCATCCTCTTAACCATTACACTCAAATGACAATATATAGGTACAGCTGACCCTTAATAACATGGGTTTAACTGAATGACTCCACGTGTACCTGGATTTGCTTCTTCTGCCTCAGCCACTCCTGAGATAGCAATACCAACCCTTTCTCTTCCTCCTCAGCCTACTTGACTTGAAGACATCAAGGATGAAGACCTTTATGATCATCCATTTCCCCTTGATGAAAAACAAATACATTTTCTTAATAACATTTTTTCTCTTACTTCATTGTAAAAATACAGTACATTATATATAAAATGTGTGTTAATAGACTGTTTACGTTATCAGTGAGGCTTCCAGTCAACAGCAAGCTATTAGTAGTTAAGTTGTGAGGGAGTCAAAAGTGATATGCACATTTTTGACTGTGCAGGTGGTCTGTGCCCCTAACTCCCATGTTGTTTCAAGCATCAGATGTACTTTGAAATTGCAGATGGACAAGAAGTAAGAATAGATTCACTAAGAGCAGGTTAAGTCAAACTAGTCACTTTTTTCTTTTTTGAGTTCCAGGTTCCAATGGCATGGATAAATCTCCAAGACACAGTAAGTGATTACAGTATCATTTATGTAATGTGAGGCAAAACAGAAAGATGCAATGTTTACACAGAATAAAGTGTAAAAGTCTCATTTTCTTAATTATCCCCCTTCCTGTCCCTGCCTAATTTCTTCAATCCGAATCTCTTCACAAGGGGTAATACTACCTATAATTTGGCATTTTCTTCTAGTTCTTAAGTACTTCTTAAAAATTTTAGCTTTATATTGGCATGACATACTTGGCAGTGGTTATTTCTGAGAAAGACTATGGAAAAAAGGAATCACACCATGCCCTATATATTTACTGCTTGGCTCTTTTAAAGGAGAATATATTACTTAGATAATACAAAATGTTCTTCATCATAATGATGCTCAAAGGAAAAAGGTGAAGAGTTTATAAGTATGACCTCAATGGTCTCCTTGAATGGGAAAAGTCTGACATATTAAACTACTTAACAACTAAAAAATTTTACAAGGCAAAAATATACCATAACATTAAAAGGTATATTCAAACTAGAAAAATATTCACAACAAAAAAGATTAATCAAATAAAGGTATTCTCAATACACAAAAAGCTCTTACCAATAAATAAGAACATAAAATTTATACCTGTTTAAGGATAGGCCTCATATTTAAAACTTAACTAAGAACAAGAATAATAATTCATTTAAGCAACGTTAAACCTCAGTAACAAAGAAATGTAAAATAAAACAGCAATACAATGGCAAAAACTAGAAAGAATAACACCCAGCAATGGCTACGGTATAAGAAAGCAGAAAGCTTCACACATTAGTGCTAGGAATGTAAACTGGTAACATCTGGACAATAAACTGACTTTGTAAATGATTTATATAATCAAAACATAATAAAAGTTCCCTTAAAGAGTAAAACTGAGAAAAAGTGGCTGCAGCCTTTAATTGCACTGAAGGCCCCCACAGTGACAGACTATGAGAAGAGGCTAACAGTCTCACTGTGCTTTCTCCCGGCACCGATCACATCTGCAGTAACACATCCACTTCTGGGCACTACATTGTAAGAGAAACATTGACAAACTGAGCTATTTCCACAGTAAGACACCAATACAGTCAGCCCTCCATATCTGTGGGTTCCCCATCTGTGGATTCAACCAACCACAGATCAAAAATATTCAGGAAAAAGAAATCATCTGTACTGAACACTTACAGACTTTTTTTCTTGTCATTATTCCCTAAACAGGACAGTGTAACAACTACTTACATAGAATCTTTACATAGCATTTGCAGTGGATTAGGTATTGTAAGTAATTTAAAGATGATTTAAAGCACACAGGAGGGTGTGTGCAGGTTGTATGCAAATACTACACCATTTTATGTAAGGGATTTGAGCATCAGCAGATTTTGGTATCTCCAGGAAGTCCTTGAACCAACCCCCCATGGATACTGGGGGACAACTGTACCATGTATGAGAGGGTTGCAAACCCTGTCTTATAATAATAATAAACATAATAAAGAATTGAGAGCACTTTGCTTAGAAAGAGGGATTTTAGGGAAGACAGGATAGCAATCTCGAAAAATCCGAAGGCCTATAAACTGGAAAACAGAACTTGTTTTATATTGCTCAGGAGGGCAAACAAAGACCACCAGTGCTCAGAGCTGTTAAAGAATGAAACAGATACAGTGCAACTTTAGTTGCCCACAATATCTAAGGTAAGTGATCCATTAGAAACACAGTAGAAAAAATTCTTCTTATAGGCTTAGGAAGTTAGGTTTCATGAAATCAGAGGTACTTTACAGTTCTAAGAGTAAAGCAAAAATTACCCTTAAAATATGCATTAATCTTCCAAACCATAAACACTACAATATTCCCAATCTTTTATTCTACTTACCTAATTTAGATACCTTATTTACCAGTCCGTTCTGGGACAATCAGGGTACAACCCACCAACTTTGTCAGGAATAACCATTCAGTCAAATCTACCAATTCCTACCCTGTCAGTTCTGTTTTGCTACACAAAAACTTGACAGATACACAACATGGTTCTAGAATTCCAGTGCTGCCCTTACCGAAACCCTCTCCTGAACATTAGGCTGCTTTCATAACTGTGATCCAGTCTGTGTTTCCTACCTTGCCTCAGCTGTCCCAGTTCTAGTTCCTTGCCCTAATATCTGTGACACACTGGTATCTGAACTTCTAGAATCATTATTTTCTTCCCCATTTTTGTATCACATACTGATTAAGAGATTACCGTGCTCAAGATAATGGTGAACTGTATTTCAGAAGGAAAATTATAAACCGTACAAAATATACAGTTGTATTAGACACAGTGCTGTCGAGGAGGTTACAATGGAAAGGAGAAATAACAGATCTATGTAATTACAAGGCAATAGAAAGTCATAAGGAGGTCAAGACAGGAAATTGTTGCAATATTATACAGACAAAAGAAATCATTCTAATTTTGTAAGACCATGATCTGGGTAAATAATTTGGCTTTGAAGGACACAGGAGATTTTTCACTTAAAAAGACAGAGGGGAAAAAACATGCCAAGCAGAAAAACTAGCATAACCAAAAATACAGAAAATTGGTGGTAGGTGCAGGGCTATCACACATCAAAAGGTAATGTGATTGATTATAAAATGCGAACACAAACTAAAGAAAGTTTCTCTATGTCAAAGGATATAGAAACTGGAAACAGTTACTCAAAGAGAGAAAACACAAGTTCAAGAGGTACAGCTTCTCTGCATTCTCCACTGGGAAGTACAGCAGTGAATAATATTACTCAAACAGTGTGAGGATTCCACAAGGTGGAAGATACTCCCCCTTTTCCATACTCAGAGGATTTTAAATCTTTCCACCCAAAACTTCTGAGCCCCTCCCCAACAAGATACAAAATATTTTTTGAAGAAATCCAATCTATTCCCAAACGTCAAGAAAGAAACAAAATATGAAGTATCTAAGATCAGCAATAAAGAAATCACAGGTACTAGTCCTGGCTCTATATCTAACTTGAAATATGGCCTCAGTTTTGAAATCTGTCAAATGAATGGATATAAGAATAGAGAGGCCACCAACAGTGGCTCCTGCCTGTAATCCCAACATTTTTGGAGGCCGAGGCATGAGGACTCCTGAAGGCCAGGAGTTGGAGACCAGCCTGAGCAACATAAAAAGACTCATCTCTAAAATTAAAAAAAAAAAAAAAGACTAGATAACTTTTAAAGTCACTTCTAGCTTGAAATTCTACATATGAGCTTAAGAAAAAGCTATCTTTCTAGATAACTGATTTCAACTCAGTTGGTTTAAACTATTAGTTTCATATGCCTCATAACTTGTAGTACTCATAATTTCTGATAAATTTTTATAAACTGCACTCCTACTTCTCATAAACTTCTCCTCATAATTTAAGCATTAAATAAGAATACAGCAGTATGTGAATCATGAAGCTTAAATAAATTTGTGTATCTATACATTAAAACACATACCTAGCAAAATTTCATTTCCAGTAGTAGTATAGTAACTTGTATCAGACTAACCCTCCTACATATAAAATTACAAACTCTGGATAAAATACAAAGAACGACAATTTGAAGGCAGTAGAAAAGCTGCAAAAGCAGGCAGAAATTGAAGGAAACTATAAGGAAGGGAGCTACAAATGAGATTCGCACTGATGCGGCTTTTTACTCAAGGCGCTCTCCCATTCCTTGGAACTAGAGTGGAGTGGCTAGAACTCAGAAAGTCTTACTAGCTTGAAAAGACAGAGTTCAGAGCTGCCAAAATAGCTAGAAAGTGAGAGGGAGGTCTCAGTACAGCACGTTACTGTACTGAATACTGTAGGCAACTGAAACATAATGTTAAGTATTAGTGTATCTAAACATATCTAAACATAGAAAAGGAACAGTAAAAATATGGTATTATAATCTCATGGGACCACCATCATTAGCAATCTGTTATGGACCAAAACATCATTATATGGCTATATTAGTCCATTTTCATACTGCTATAAAGAACTGCCCGAGGTCAGGCACAGTGGCTCACACCTGTAAACCCGGCACTTTGGGAGGCTGAGATGGGTGGATCACCTGAGGTCAGGAGTTCAAGACCAGCCTGGCCAACATGGTGAAACCCCCGTCGCTAATGAAAATACAAAAATTAGGCCGGGCGCGGTGGCTCACGCTTGTAATCCCAGCACTTTGGGAGGCCGAGGCGGGCGGATCACGAGGTCAGGAAATCGAGACCACGGTGAAACCCCGTCTCTACTAAAAATACAAAAAATTAGCCGGGCGTGGTGGCAGGCACCTGTAGTCCCAGCTACTTGGAGAGGCTGAGGCAGGAGAATGGCGTGAACCCGGGAGGCGGAGCTTGCAGTGAGCCGAGATCGCGCCACTGCACTCCAGCCTGGGCGACAGACCAAGACTCTGTCTCAAAAAAAAAAAAAAGAAAATACAAAAATTAGCCAGGCACAGCAGCACACACCTGTAGTCCCAGCTACGGGAGGCTGAGGCAGGAGAATTGCTTGAACCTGAAAGGCGGAGGTTGCAGTGAGCCAAGATCACACCACTGCACTTCAGCCTAGGTGACAGAGCAAGACTCTGTATCAAAAAAAAAAAAAAAAAAAAAAAAAAAAACCTGCCAGAAACTGAGTAATTAACAAAGGAAAGAAGTTTAATTGACTCATAGTTCAGCATGGCTAGGGAGGCTTCAGGAAACTTACAATCATGGCATAAGGTGAGGGGGAAGAAGGCACCTTCTTCACAGGGCGGCAGGAAGGCCTAGTTAAAGGGGAAGAACCCCTTATAAAACCATCGGATCTCATGAGAACTCGGTAACACGAGAACAGCATGGGAGAAACTACCCCCATGATTCAATTACCTCTGCCTGGTCTCTCCCTTGACACGTAGGGATTACAATTTTTAAGATGAGATTTGGGTGGGGACACAAAGCCTAACCATATCAATGGCACATGACTATATAAGGAAACAGCAAGTCAAAATAACAACAGGTGACTTTTCATTAGAAACAATGGCAGCCAGAAGAAAATGAAGTGACATATTTAAAATGATGAAAAAAACACAATTATCAAATTAGAATCCTATATACAATCTAAAAAATCCTTCAAAAATGAAGATGAGCCCAGCCACAGTGGCTCACACCTGCAATCCTAGCACTTTGGGAGGAAAAGGTGGGAGGATCGCTTGAGGCCAGGAGTTTGAGATCAGCCTAGACAACATATTGAGACTCCATCTCTATAAAAAAATAATTTAAAAAATTAGCCGGGCATATATATGATTTTTAAAACTGTATATAGGATTCTAATTTGATAGTTTGGATTCTAATTTGAGCCACTGTGGCTGGGCTCATCTTCATTTTTGAAGGATTTTTTAAATTGCATAGGATTCTAATTTGATAGCTGGTGGGAATGTAAATTAGTTCAGCCGCTGTGGAAAGCAGTTCAGCAATTTCTCAAAGAACTTAAAACAGAACTACCATTCGACCCAGCAATTCCATTATTGAAAATATGACCAAAGGAATATAAATCATACAGGTATCATAAAGACACATGTACACATATGTTCATCACAGCACTAATGACAACAGAAAAGACACAGAATCAACCTAAATGCCTATCAACAGCAGATGAAAATGTGGTACATACACACCATGGAATATTATGCAGCCATAAAAAAGAACGAGATCACGTCCTTTGCAGCAACATGGATGGGGCTGGAGGGTATTACCTAAGTAAACTAATGAAGGAGTAGAAAACCAAATATTACATGTTCTCACTTGTAAATGGGAGGTAAACAGTGAGTACACATGGACAATGTATAGTCGATGTTTCAAGTACATGCTGAGGGTGTACTTTGTGTACACATTGAGTACACATTTGAGTACACACTGTACTTTAGAGAGTATACACTGAGAATGTATTTTGAGGGTGGATGGTGGGAGAAGGGTGAGGATCTTAAAGCTACCTATAGGGTACTATGCTTATTACCCAGATGACAAAATAATCTGTATACCAAACCCCCTCAACACACAATTTACCCATATAACATCTAACCAATAATGTATTCTGGAAACTAAAAGTTTTTTTAAAATGCTAAGGAAAAGTTCTTCAAGTGAAAAAAAGTATCAGACAGAAAATGAAATCTATAGGAAAAAAATTTTTTAACTGCAAATAGGTATATAAGTGTAAAAGACCATACTTTTCCTGCTCTTTTTCAAAAGACGTATGAATAAAGCAAAAAATATATAACATTATAACACAGTTTATAACATGGTGATATACTATACAGGAGAACAACAGCACAAGGCACTCTCAGAAGGGGGGGGCAAATATAAATATAGTATTGAGTCTTATATTTTATATGTAGTAGTAAAATACTAACCCTACACAGACTGTAATAAATTAAGAATGAATATTGTAATCTCAAGAATAGAGTTCCTCAACCTCAGCACTACTAACATTTTGAACTGGAAAATTTTTTGTCATGGGATACTGTTCCATCCATTATAGAACATTCAGCAGCATATCTGGCCTCTACCCACTAGATGCTAGTAGCAATCCCACCCCCACATCATTTCAAACATGTCTCCAGACATTGCCAAATGTCCTCTGGGGACCAAAATCACCCTGGTTGTACTTCAGAGAGTATACACTGAGGATGTATTTTGAGGGTGGAGGGTGGGAGAAAAGTGAGGATCTTAAAACTACCTATAGGGTACTATGCTTATTACCTGAATGACGAAATAATCTGTATACCAAACCCCTACAACATGTAATTTACCCATATAACAAACCTGCACATGTATTCTGTATTCCACTACCTTAGAACAATACCTAAAAAAGCAATGCAAGCTAAAATGATGACAAAACTGTTTATCAAAGGTTTTTCCTTGGCTCACCTAAGGAGCCTCTTTAGAAAACTCCCTCTAAATCACTTCGGTCCCCACCAAGAAATTTTAATACCACAAATATATCTGTTTATATAATGTGATTGGAGAGCCACAAACAATTGTAATATAAAAGGATATTCTGTACCCTCTTCCAAGAACCTATGATTGCCCTATAGGAGAATTACCACTCCCGTTGAGAATGCATACTGTTAGCGGAATATACTGAAAAAAATTCAATGAACTCAAAAGAAGACAAGAAAGTATGAAGAGAGGAATTTTTTTAAAAAAATAACAATATGCCTAAGTTCAACCACACCAACAATAACATTACCTATAAATTTTTAAATTGCTTTAAAATAAGACACATAAATAACAAGCCAATAGGAGAGATAAAATAGGATATTGAAAAGATACTAAATCCTAACAAAGGCAAAAAATAGGAAAAAGATACAAAGAACACATGACACAAACAGAAAACTCAATCATATCAATAATTACATTAAATATGACTGGCCTAAAAACTCACATTTAAAAGGTAAAGATTGTCAAATTAGATTTTTTAAAAAAGACAAGACCCAAACATATGCTGTCTACGAGAGAAACAGTTTAAATACAAAACAAAGACTAAATATAATAGGACATTTGAAAAGATACAAGATGCAAACACTAATCATAAAAAATCAGGAGTTACTACATTAATATCACACAAACTGAATTCCAAGATAAAGAGTATCACTTGAGAAACAGGTGAACATTTCATAAGGATAAAAGAAGCAATACATCAAGAAGATGTAACAACAAAAAAGGCTCTAATAATAGAGCTTCAAAATATATAAAATTAAAAAGGTAGGACTAAAGAGAGAAACAGATAAATTCACAATCATAGCTGGAGACTATAACACTAAGTCACAGAACTAGAGGAAAAAAAAAAACAGTCAGTAAAGACATAGAAGACTATGACCCATTACCAATCATCTTGACTAGATATTTATAACACTATACCCCCCAAAAATAAAATAAAGACAGACCAAATGATAGACCACATAATGGATCAGTTAAAAAATCATTAAAAAGTTGGCTGGGTGCAGTGGCTCACATCTGTAATCCCAGCACTTTGGAAGGCCAAGGCAGGTGGATCACCTGAGGTCAGGAGTTCAAGACCAGCCTGACCAAAATGGAGAAACCCTGTCTCTACTAAAAGTAGAAAATTAGCCGGGCATGGTGGCGCATGACTGTAAATCCCAGCTACTCAGGAGGCTGAGGCAGGAGTATCGGCTTGAATCCAGGAGGCAGAGGTTGCAGTGAGCTGAGATTGCGCCACTGCACTCTAGCTTGGTGACGGAGCGAGACTCCACCTCAAAAAAAAAAAAAAAAGGTTTCATAAAATGAATAAACTCCTAGCAAGATTATCAAAGGAAAAAAGAGAGCAAGTACATAATTTACCAATATCAGGATTTAATAATGAGATATCACTAAGATCTTATACACATTCAAAAGATAAGGGAGCCTGTAATCCCAGCACTCGGGGAGGCCAAGGTGGGAGGATCACTTGTGCCCAGGACATCAAGGTCAGCCTGGGCAATGGAGCAAATCTTGGCTCTACTAAAAAAATAAAAATAAGGATAAGGGAATATTAAAAACTTTACACGCAGTAACTTAGAGGAACATCTTGGATGAAAACGAAATCCTTAAAAAATACAATTTACCAAAAATGACACAAGAGGAAATAGAAAATATGGATAGCCTTGTATCTAAAGAAATCTCATTTATTATCAAAAATCTTCCCACAAAGAAAGCTCCAACCCACATGGCTTCACTGATACATTTTGTCAAACACTGAAGAAAAAATACAATCCACCTTAGGAGAAACAAGTGCTTCCCAACCTATTTTATGAATCCAGCATAACCATTGTATCAAAACTGAAAAGAAATTTACAGATCAATACTCTTGTAAATGCAAAAAACCCTTAGCAAAATATCAGTAAGTCCAAATTGGTAACATATTTTTTTAAATACATCATGACCAAATGGAATTTATTCCAGCAGTGAAAGTAATTCACCATATTAAGAGAATAAAAGGAAAAAATCAAAAGACCATTTCAACAGAAGCAGTAAAATCTTTAGAAAAAACTGACCACCCACTCATGATAAAAACTCTCCGAACTAGGAATAGTAGGGAATTTTTTCAACCTGATAAAGGGCAGCAATAGAAAAGGAACAGCTAATGTGATACTTAAGTGGTAAAATAAATGCTTTCCCAATAAGATGAGCAATAAAGCAAAATATCCACTCTTACCACTTTTATTCAACAATGTACTGGAGGTCCTATCCAGTGAAATATGATCAGAAAAAGAAATTAGAGGCATAAAGATTGGAAAAACTGTGGATGTTTGCAGATAACTTGACCATCTATGTAGAAAATCTTTAAACTAACATTAATAAGTGAATTTCATGAGACTTCAACTTACAAAATCAATACATAAAACTTGATTGTTGATTGAGAAGGAGTGTGTGTGTAACTGCAACTTTACAATTCTATAAATAACTCTAAAATGTATATGAAAGCTTATTTGATGGTTTGCTCCATGTGGTTCTATTGGTTGAAACTTTCAAAAATAATATATTGAAACTCTAAGAAAAGCTAATTTCACAGTCTTGTAAATACATTAGTTAAATCTCAGAGTTTCAATACCATTAGAAAATAAATTTAATTTTCTTATGTTTACTCTTCATGTATAACCTCAACAGTCAAAGTGAGCTTCTCTAATGTACCATGTGGTTTACACAGTCACTACCACAGCTCTTTATTCTCTATGGAAAAAGCTTGCTGCTGGGTAATAAACAGGAAATCATACTGTCATTTTCTTTCTCCTAATCATTTTATAATTTATTTCTAAAGTCATTTTGTGAACAAAAAATGAACAAAAAAAAAACACATGCATGTACAAAATAAAGGAGAAGAAAAGGCCCCTGGACTTTAACACTCAAAAATGTAAATTGTTTTCTGTAACAACTTGTTAAATTTGACTAGATAACAACAATCACATCTTACAGCATAACCAAGTTCACAATCTTTATGTTGCTAAAGTATATTTTGCTCAGCAGAATTAAGCTATCTTGCGAGACAACTCATAGACACAAAATCTTTACCCTGGAATTACCAAATACCGACACTGCAGTTCATCTAAATAAACCATTTCATGGAATATAAGAAAAATATTATTCAAAGGACAAAGTCAGTACAAGGAAAACTAAGGGAAAAAGTTATTTGAAAGCCAAAACTGGTTACACATAGAGAATACAACATGAAAGTTCAATTTGTTAGATACTAATACAAAAAGTAGAATAAAGTAACACGAGCATGCAGCATTTTCATCAAAATGCTTTTAATGATAAAAATCACCTCTTAGATTTACGACAATCTCAAAACAGTAACATTATGAATTGACTAGTTATGCATTATATTTTAACTTATTATCAAGGAACTAGCTTTCCACATTTATAAAAGACTACTTAGGTTTTTATGAAATTTTATTAAGCAAATGAAAGTTAATAAATTATAAGCCGTCAATACTATTGCAATTTATTTAATTCTATAATTTAGACCTTTTAAACTGGTTAAATTTCCTACTTTATTAATACACTAAGCACCTTCATAGCAAATATTACCACTAGCTATAAGGGAAAAAATTAAGAGAAGTGCTAAAATCGAATTTAGAGATTTAGAGTCACCTAGAACATACCTACAGGCTCGTCTTTGAGCAAGATAATTTAGTAAGTATTTAATATATACATAGACGCCTCCCATGCTGATGTGCAACCAAGTTGTAAGGAGCTGTCCTGGATCCATCAAGGAGGAAACGCAGACAATACTTTACTGGATGTTTGCTCCATGATGTTTCTTTTATTGCCATTTCTAACACCAACAATACTATGGTAACGTGTTGTCTCAATTAATACTTATCATTTTCAACTGTTCAGAAAAGTGTAAAAAATAGGATTTCACTATTAATATATCACTAATAACCAAGGTTAGGAAAGCATTTACCCTACATAATAATGAATATTTATCTTTCAGCCCTTTTATTTTCCAAGAAGATATTTACTGAAAAGCAACTTATTCACATTAAAAGTACAAATCAGATTATATCTGGAGATAATAAGAATTGACGCATAAATACAGTCTTAAGAAAAAAGACTAATATTCAAAGTAATAACTATATTATAACTTTATTATATCAATTTGTTGTTGTTGTTGTTGTTGTTGTTGTTGATGGGACGGAGTCTCGCTCTGTCGCCCAGGCTGGAGTGCAGTGGCGCAATTTCGGCTCACTGCAAGCTCCGCCTCACGGGTTCACGCCATTCTCCTGCCTCAGCCTCCCGAGTAGCGAGTAGCTGGGACTACAGGTGCCCGCCACCACGCCCGGCTAATTTTTCTGTATTTTTAGTAGAGACGGGGTTTCACCGTGTTAGCCAGGATGGTCTCAATCTCCTGACCAGGTGATCTGCCAGCCTCAGCCTCCCGAAGTGCAGGGATTACAGGCATGAGCCACCGTGCCTGGCCTATATCAGTATCTTTTATTGAGCACATAATTTTAAAACATTCCTCTATGCACATTATCTCATAATGCTTACAACCACACTGTGAGGTAAAGAAGGCAGATTTTATAACATTTATTTTCAAATGAGTACACCAAAGTTCAAGTGATAATATTCTGCCCAGGATAAATTGGCAGTAAATAATAATGCTATTCTGGGAGAAATTCTTTGAACCAAAATTCAGCCAAATTACAATGAACTATATAATCAAATTTCGTTGACTAAAATAAAAAATTATTGCTAAAATAATACTGAAAATCTCTAAAGGAATAAATTAAAAATAGTAGAAGAAAAAAATGTCAAATTTAGTTTCCCCTAGTATTTCAATGAATGCTTTCAAGAGTACAATTAATTACTACCATCACAAATCCTCATTCAGTGAATCTAACTTGTTATAAATACAGGGAAAAATAAAAAATAGAGGGTACTACCAGTAAATCCAGTACTTTTCATAAATGTACAGGCAAACAGAGATTACCAGACATCTGAAGAAAACACCACCCAAAAAAGAACTATAAGAAATTGAAAGAGTTATTCAAAGAGGAGAAAAAAATGTGAAATCTATGTAGTGTCCCAGTATTAAAGCGTGTATCTATAAGATAAAAGTAGATGACTATGAACTAGAAAAAGTTCCCAGAAATATAAAGTAACAGCTGAAATAAACAAATCAGTAAAGGGCTGGAAGAAAAAGTCAACGAAATCTCCCACTTAAAAGAGGGAGAGAGAGAGAGAGAAGGAAAAGACACGGAAAATGAAGGAAAAATTATACCGAAGCTCCAGAAAAATAAATAAATACAGAGAAGACACAAGGAAAGTAGTAATCAAAGAATTACAGAAGATTTCCCAGAATGGAAGAAAAACCTAAACTTTCATATTCAAAGGGTTCACCAACATTTACAGGATGAATATAAAAAGGACTACAGCCTGTAGTCCTACCTCGGAGAGGCTGAGGCAGGAGGATCTTGAGCACAGGGGTTCAAATCCAGTTTGGACAACATAGCAAGACTATCTTTAAAACAATAAATTTTTAATTTCAAAAAGAAATAACAATTTTAAAAAAGACTGTAACTCATCCTCCTTAAATTTTATAATTCCAAGGAGAAGGAGTCATCAACACAAAAAGCTTCTGGAGAACAAAAACAAGTTACCCACAAAGAAATGGTTCATATTAGCATCAAATCCCTTATCAGTAAAACTGATTACTAAAAGGCAGTGGAATGAATGCAACCTTCAAAATTCTGAAGGAGAATTATTTTAAACTTTAATTCTATACCCAGCCAATGTATGTATCAGGTGTGAAAGTGAAAAAGACGTTTCCAAACATTATATTGACAAGTACCCACACACATTCCTCCTGAAAAAGTTACTTCAGGAAGTACTCTAGAGAACGGTAAAACAAATCTAAAATGGAAAGATGTAAGATCTAAGAAAGTATAGAATTTGTCCAAGAATTAAATCAAATAACATGATGTCAGTTGAGCATCATATCCAAAAAGAAGTAACTTCATACTAGAATATCAACAAACAGTATGATTAAAAAGCTGGATAACCAGGTGACATAATGAAGGCATGAACTCTTCTACCAACAGGGGGTAAACGTGGCAATTAGAAAATACAGGATGTGAGCCAAGATTGCACCACTGCACTCCAGCCTGGGCAACAGAACAAGACTCCATTTCAAAAAAAAAGAAAACAGAAAATACAGGAAAAGGGCCGGGTGCGGTAGCTCACGCCTGTAATCCTAGCACTTTGGGAGGCCAAGGCAGGCAGATCACAAGGTCAGGAGATCGACACCATCCTGGCTAACACGGTGAAATCTCGTCTCTACTGAAAATACAAAAAATTAGCCTGGCATGGTGGCAGGCGCCTGTAATCCCAGCTACTCGGGAGGCTGAGGAAGGAGAATCACTTGAACCCGGGAGGCGGAGGTTGCAGTGAGCCGAGATCATGCCACTGCATTCCAGGAGCCTGGGTGACAGAACGAGACTCTGTCTCAAAAAATAAAATAAAATAAAATAAAAATAAAGAAAATCCAGGGAAAATAGCCACAGTCCAAACTAGAAACCAAATTAAAGTATGGCAGCTCTGGAGTACAAAGAGAGTGTAAGAAATCCATTTGTTCTCCAATGAGAACACATGGACACAAGGAGGGGAACATCACACACCGGGGCCTGTCAGGGGTTGGGGGCAAGGTAAGGGAGGGCATTAGGACAAATATCTAATGCATGGGGGGCTTAAAACCTAGGTGACAGGTTGACAGGCGCAGCAAACCACCATGGCACATGTATACCTATGTAACAAACCTGCACGTTCTGCACATGTATCCCAGAACTTAAAGTAAAATAAAATAAAATAAATCCATTTGCTCTCTAAGAATCTCATCATACCACTTTGTTTAGCCGTATTATTTATATAATGTAATATTTTAACTGCTTTTCAGAATCAGCAAGTATAACTATTATAAACCTTGACATATAAAATAAATGTTGTAGTTGAAAAACTGGAAAGGGAATGTGAGGAATTCAAGGGAAAGATGAGGAGGAAAGCTAATTTTTTTTACAACTTATAAAGTGGCAAGTTTAGAGACAAGTTTAGACTGAACACTCTAAAGTTAATTGTCAAACAGCTATAAGTTTAATCATAAAGGCAACCAAAAAATAAATAAATAAAAAATAAAATAAATAAAAGGAAGAAGGTAGAATCAGTATTAAAAGTTAAATCCTTCTATTTTTCACAATGGGGAGATATTAGGTTACTGAAGGTTAAAGTTTAGTATATTATATAAAAAATTGGCATAATGATGAGAAGATTAAAAATAGGAAAAAAAGTTCTAAAATGATTATCTCTGACAAAGGAGGTAGAAAAGATAGGGAGATTTTTATTTTTCATTTTATAACTTTGTGTGTTATTCAAATTCTTATGTTGATGCATGTTTATGCAACTACTCATCTCAAAATAAACACATACACATTATTAGAACCCCTTTCCCTGACTACTACAGGAAAAATGATGGGAAATTCTTATTCTTTTTTTTTCTATAGTCCATGGACTAAATACTTTCTATTATGGTATTTCAAAGATATAATTAATTAAACAGACTCAAGAATCATCCTAAACCTTTCATTAATATGTGGAGATAGCAACAGCTTACATTGTGTTAGAACTGTCAAATATATCCACAACCATCATCTCATTTAACCCTCAAAACCATCTTGTGAAAGCAGATTTTAGAGATTAGTAAAGTAAAACTCAAAAAGGTTCAAGTGATTTGCCATCCCCCTCCAAAAAAAGTAGAATAATATAAATACGTTTAAAAAGTAAACCAAAAAAGCCTTTATAAAAAGCACTGAAATCTGAAAATGCTTTCGTAATTTATAACAGGAGAATGACATTGAAAGAAATTACACTTGACAATACAAATGGTCAGGCACATCGGAAAACAGCTGGGCAGTTTGTCAAATATATACTTCTTATAAAGTTAAACATACACTTACCATATGACCGAGCAATATCATTCCTAAGTTATTACCCAAAACAAACGAAAACACATTACACAAAGACATGCACTCTAATGTCCAGACTCTATTCGTACTAACCAAAAGCTAGAAGCAGCCCAAATGTCCACAAGTGATTAACAGATAAACTGTGATATATCCCGACCATGAACTACTACTACTCAACCATAAAAAAAGCTAATGATATACAACACATGGATGAATATTAACAGTATTATGCTATGTAAATCAGCCATAAAAAAATTATGTATTGCATGATTCCATTTATATGAAATTCTAGAAAAGCAAAATTATACTAACAGCAGATAAAGTGGTTGCCAGGGTTAAGGGATGAGGACTGGGCTGCAAGGGAGAACAAAGGAACTTCTTGGGGTAATGAAAATAACCATTATATCGTGATCAGAGTGTTTGTTACACTACTGTATATATCTGGCAAAACTCACCAAATTATAACTTTACATTGCTTAATTTTATTATGTAAGTTACAACTCAATAAAGCTCATTTAAAAAATAATCCATAATCACATTTAACTATGACAACAGCTTTTCAGCATAGGTATTTACTACACACCTTCAAAACATATTAAAATCAATCTTTAGGAGGGAACTTGTAACCATAAAGTAGATACACAGGAACTAAAAAGTTCTGAGAATGGAACAGTCCTCATCCTACTCAACGTGGCCATGTGGGTAAACAGTAGTTGCCTAGCAACTAATCTAAACTCTAAATTTCTAATAAATAAATACATTGACCACATAAGCAGGTGATCTCACAGATGATAAACCAAGCTTTACATCGAAGGGTTCTTCCTTTAATAATAAAAAATAATAAAGTGCTTAAGTTATTTATCTAAAGTAGGAGTGAACAAGGTGCATTAAACCTAGATAATGAAAAATAAAAATATGAAATTAAACATAAACATACACACACAAAAAATCCTTGTCCTCATTTGGCCTTTTACGTCAGGACTTCACTTACCTAATTTATGGCATTAATCCATGAGTTTGTGGGTGAACCCTTTCCCCTTTTCTACTTTAAGCCATTCCCCTACAACCATTCAAACTGGCTTCTCTTATTTATATATTTACATGTGATTAAATGCATACAGGATAGTACTTTTACATATATTAAATGATTCTAAGGATATCTCTCCAGATTATAGAACCTGTAGACACCACAGAAAAATACAACACTTTCTGTAACATGCATACACACAACATACCAGAAAGTCAAACCTAACTTAGCTAGATTATAAATGCTCAAAATCAAGAATTACAAAGAAATCTCTTAATAACAAGCAAATTCCTAACACACATGTTAAATGTATCATATCTCTCTTACTAGACATAGCATGCCACAGTTTAACAGCATCAGAAAAAAAGATTAACTTCTAAGACACCACTCACTGCTAGCACTCTTACCAACCATATTATTTTTGGTTTGTGGAGCACTTACCCCTCTTCTGAACCCAACCTTCTTTCACAATGGTAACATCGCTCATGATGACTCCCCTCTGAGCCCCCAACTTGGAGAAATGGTACTTTGTGATATCAGCTTTAGGGTTTGGATTCTCTGCTGCTGCTGCCCTTCCCACTCTCTAGTGATGACTCAGCCTGGAAGGAAGTATTGAAGAAAGAATTTCTTTTTTTTCCATTCTTGCAACTCACAGAGCAATAACAAACAACTAATTCTTTGTAAATGTCTTCAACTGGCCTGACCTCACATAAAAGTCTGGCTCTTCAAACTGGGGAACTTATTTATTAAATAGTTCTATAATGAAAGCACTTCCCTAGTCCTGTGACCAATTTCAAATGATAGTGAAACTTTTAACCTAAGAGGTTGCAACAAAAAAGTCTTAAGAAAACCAGTCACACCCACCCAAATAATAGAGAAAAATTTGTTTGGTGATGTGTATTTGAGGTGAAGAGGGAAGAGAATGAAAGTTAATTGCCCTAAATCCCTGTAATTTCAGAAGCAATTGTGAATTTTTTTTTTTTTTGAAATGGAGTCTCACTCTGTCGCCAGACTGGAGTACAGTGGAGCGATCTCTGCTCACTGCAACCTCCACTTCGCAGGTTCAAGCAATTCTTCTGCCTCAGCCTCCCAAGCAGCTGGGACTACAGGTGTGCACCACCACACCCTGCTAATTTTTGTATTTTTAGTAGAAACGGGGTTTCACCATATTGGCCAGGCTAGTCTTGAACTCCTGACCTCGTGATCCACCCGCCTCAGCCTCCCAAAGTGCTGGGATTACAGAAGTGAGCCACCACAACCAGTCGTGAATACTTTAACTGATATAAAATACAATGTACCAAGAAATTATCATTTATGTATTCTTACTCTGCCTGTTCCAAGAAATATTTTAAGGAGATTAAAAAATAATTGATTTCATATTATGTACTTATTATAAAGTAAAGTGAAACAAAGGGAATATGAAAGTAGAAAAAAATATTGAGTATAGTATTCAAGATGTGCCAAGAACTGTTACAGGTGCTTACATCTATTATTCTTATGTGATCTTGATAACCTCATGAGGATACTATTAATTCCATTTCACAGATAAGGAAACTGAGGCTCACACAGATAAAGCAACTTGCTCGATTTCAACACACCTAGTAAATGTGGAGCCAAGATCTGAACCCAGGCTGTCTGACTCCAGAGCCTGCATTCCAAAACTACACTGCCTTAAGATAAAAATAAGTCAGAGTAAAGGCACACATATTTGGGAAAGATATGTCACAAATTCGGCATGGAGCTCTTGGGAAGACAATGCAAATAAGAAAACACAATAGGCTTTCCTATTTACAGTATCCAAAAAAAAATGTCTTTTGAGATGGGGTTTCCCCCCATCATCCAGGATAGAGTAGAGTGGCACAATCATAGCTCACTGCAGCCTCCAATGGGGCTCAAGCAATCCTCCCACCTCAGCCTCCTGAGTAGCTGGACTACAGGCAGGCATCACCATGCCTAGCTAATTTTAAAAAAAAATCTTTGTAGAGATGGGGTCCCGCTATATTGTCCATGCTGCACAAATTTTTTTAAAAAGGAGAAAAAGTTCCTCAGAAGAAATACAACTTTTCCTGGGACAAAAATCGAATTTATCTCATGGGTCTTCTTCATAAGATGTATGCGGGAAAGTCCTCAAAAACATCCTCCCATATACAGCAATGAGTTTTACAGGGTCATTGCTTATTGTCACTCTCAAACTAAAAAGGAAAATGCCAACATAAAATTAGTAAATCCATTTGCACAGAAGGGGACCAAAAAATGTGGTCCAGGTACACCAGTGTTACGTGGTCAAGAATCATATCATAAATTTTAGATAACTAGAAAAATGGATAGATGGACTACACAAACATACTCTCTCAACTTGGGTTGTGATAAATGATACAGAGCAGTTAAGTTCAGTGTTAGACTCCCAACCTAGCGCTAAATTAGACTACAGGTCTTTCTTCAACGCAAATTAAGTGTGGAGCCTAACCATTTAGCAGTCAGGAATCAAGACTAAACATTCTCTAGACAGCCTGACTAAACAGCCTGACAAAAGCTATGTAGCTGAATGCAAGACCAGCAGCCTCATGTATTATGAGGTCACAGGTAGAACCTACAGGTAAGGCTGAGACTCCTCAAAATCACCATGGTCTGTTGCTGTAGAGTGTCAAAAAGGGATATTAGCTTGTAATCCCAGCACTTTGTGAGGCCAGGGCAGGAGGATCACTTATGTCCAGGAGTTCAAGGCCAGCCTGGGCAACAAAGTGAGACTATGTCCATACAAAAAGAAAAAAAAAAGAAAAATTTAAAGTTAGCTGGGCATCATGGCATGCACCTGCAGTCCCAGCTGCTTTGGAGGCTGAGGTGGGAGAAATCACTTGAGCCCAGAAGTTTAAGGCTGCGGTGAGCTATGATTGCACCACCACACTCGAGCCTGGGCAACAGAGCAAGACCCTGTCTCTTTTTTTTAAAAAAAGGGGGGTATTAGAATCTGGATGTATTTTCCCAAAATACATTTGTTTGACAGAATACTAAATTAGAGAAATTCTAGAAAAATAATGAAAATAAAGAGAAATTCTGTGGGCTAGTAAGTGGGATATTCCACAAATCATATTCTCTTGAAACGTCACTATTGGCATATTAAAGGTTCTAAAATAAAGATATATGTATAACTTTATCTCAGCAAAGCCTAAATTTATTACTGTCATAGGAAATGGCCACATAAGACGACTCATTTCACCACACACGTTAAAAAAAAAAAAAAGCCAAAAAACCTTCAATAAAGAATCTAAACATAATTTTAATTTGATGTAACATCCTAAAGAATCCAACATGGCCAACTGCCTACATAATATAGGGCTAGATAACTGAAAGGGTTAACTACTTACACTGCATAAAGAATTATAAGTTAAATACCGGCAGACACTGGTGCATGATATCTCTAGAAGAGCTGCACTGTTGCCCTTCTCTTTGGTAATACTTTGTTGATGTTGAGCAACAGGCTCAACATCTATTAAGACCATTCTTGGTTTTGTACTATAAAACTATATAATATGAGTAAAAGACAATTCAGGTCTTACTATTCTTGGAGTGGAAATGGAAGAGAGATCAGGGTAATAATTAGTAATAAGAAAAAATAATATATATCCAATAAACATACATAAAATACATACTTTCCTATTAAAATGGCTTCTATTACAGTATCTTTTTAAAGAACACTAAAAAAAATTTTCAAAATTGATTCTGTATTTTGAAGTGAACATTTTATTATCAGAATATTAAAGCTGGAGTGACTCTCATTTTATAGCTGAAGAAACAGAGACCAAGACAGATGAAGTAACTTGCCCAAGATCAAACAGTCACCAAATGGCCAACCAGGACCAGACAACCAGGCATATGCTCTTTACGCTCACATTACTTCTTCAGTATAAAACAATACACTGAAATATCCAGACCAATCCAAAAATCAATGAATTTTGTTTTATAACAAAACTGTTTCTAAAAACTAGTGCTTTAGATAAATGTTTTTTATCAGTGCTCATATGTGTAAGATTAAACTGTTAAAATGTATTTTAATCAACAGGACAGAATTTACAATCTTCATCACAGGCAGTGAACCCAAGCATACATTATAGAGATGGCTTTACCCATTTTCACTTAAAACTATTATCAAATATTACCCATAATTTTCAGCTTTAAAAATTGCTCCTGGGTCTTTACCAGCTAAAATGATACATTCTTTGAAAATAACTTGAAAGATATCATAGGTACGCTACTCTGGAATTATGATCAATAAGTTAGAAATAAACAATTATACTGACTAGTAAGCAGCAAACCATGTTCTTTAATTTTCCTACAGCAGCAACACTCCTGCACCACAGCATATACACTGTCCCATTCAGTCTTCCATATTAACTAAAAACACTAATCCACAAGATGAGCTGGAACTTCATCTGTTTCCTAGAGTAGACAAAAGTTCACCTCCTTCTACAGTCCTAACTTTTCTACAAATGTGTTCCATCCAATGAACTATAACAAAATTTGGTTTCTCTTTTTAGCTTATTGCATTAAACATTTCATTGCTAATTTAATTATTCCCATTCTTATAAAGTTTCACACAAAATTCTTGACAGATTCCATTTAGATTTTACACAAAACAACTACACTAAAGGTATCTTCATTCAGAACTGACTGCTTGAGAATTTGATGATAATAGTAATGGCATTGAATGTCATTTTGTAATTTACAAAACATTTTGCATATTTTACTTCATTCAATCACATTATAATTTAGTAAAGCAATTTGACAGTGCCTAGCACTTACGCGATGCTGGCAAATATGGAACAAATGAATGAGTGGATGAATGATGAAGATGCAGCCTTAGATAACTAACAAAGAACAGGCTAAGCAAACAAATATAAATCAGCAGAGAGAATGGTCTTAAGCCATCTTAAAAATAAAACTGAATTTAAACATTAAAGAAGCACTTATATAGAAATTATAACTAAAATTATAATAAATACTCTGCCCTATTCCTTAAAGTATGTTTCCTACAGACCTCCATTAATTACAAGGACTGGAACACAATAAATGTATCTTTTTCACCATTTTTGTTGAGATCAAGTTTCAACTTCAAACAAAACCACCATCAGTACTATAAATATATATGTTATCAATATATTGTCAATATATCGATATATATTTATAGTACTGATGGTGGTTTTGTTTGAAGTTGAAACTTGATCTCAACAAAAATGGTGAAAAAGATATGTTTATAATATATCGATATATATTATAGCATTAATCTAACCAAAATTATCAATTATGGGAAGAAAAATGGGAAAGAATGGCATATTTTCTTAAAGATACTTCTAAGAATTTGTAAAAGATACATGTTTGCTTATAGTAACCAGCCATTCAATTTTAAGCAAAAAGTAAACTTCTTCAAACATCTTTTGAAAATATTAACTCAAAAAATATGTAACATACATATACTTATTCAGTCAATAAATATGTATTGATTGTCTACTCTGTGACAAGGATTATTACAGGGCGGTAAGTAAAACTAAGTTGTTTCTTTAAAAATCTTTTCCAAACTTGTAACTTATCAAAGAGCTTTCACATATATCAATTCATTTGACTCTAAAAAACAAATCTGTGCTGTAGTTATTACAGCCACAATTTTGAACCTGTGACCAACCAATAATATTACTTGCCCTAGTTACAATAAGTTAGCAACAGGTAAAAAAAAAAAAAAAAGTGACTACCTTCAAGTCTTCTATCAATTTGGTATGCTTTCTACCAAGTAACACAATATGAACTCTCAAAAACATGTAATTAACATTTGCAAATAGTTCTGAATATTTTTTCTGTATCAGATTTTTCAAAAGTCCAAAAAGTAAAATTTTTAAATAAATTAAAAATTAAATATAACTAAGGCATCACAAATGAAATAACAGAAGACTAAAAGTAGGTTAACATAAAGCTAAAAGGCTCCCAACAACTCTCTTTTTTATGAATAAGGACAAAATTCATAGGTTAATAGTTTCCTATAAGTTAATTTCTAAGTTAAAAGCCAGAATACAATTCAATAATACAACTTTCTCTAAATTCTTTGTAATTAATACTATGTAGAATGTATTTGCTCCCCACAATTTTTTAATATTCTTTATATATGATAGCCAAAGTGAATTAGTAAAAGACATCTGAAGTTCAAATACAACAGACTGTTGCAACTTTGAAAAACAAATGATGGTCAAGGGTAACCACAATACAATTCTGTGGCATTTTCTGATTTCAAGAAGTAAGTGAAACTAATATATACCATAATAAATACATAGAGCTATATCAAACTTTTAGAAGGATATGAGGGACAAGAAACATTCTGAAATGGAAAGGAAATTCAAGGCAATTTGCTCTGTACTTCAAATAATTCCAAGACAGTCTGTCCCTATTTTCAGAGTTGTTATCCTGTTAAAAAACACATCATATAGAGAAAGTGAGCCACATAAACTATATACTTTGGATATCTTTTCTCTCTTAAGAGCACTTTGTGGGATTTTCATAAAGCTCTTTCTATAGATAATTTCACTGAGGTTCAGAATATGGCAAAATATCTGAATAGGCAAAATTCCTAACTTTCAAACATATCAGTTCTTCCAAACTGCCAATTCTGAAAAATCAATTTTATTAACTTTAAAACATTTCTACAAAAACATGAAGCATTTTCCTGGCCATTTCCCTACTCCTGTTTAGCGCATCTGAGTGCCATTTCAATCAACACGTCCATTATTAAAAATAAAAAAGCAACTTGCACTGTGTGATATACTTAATATTTTAATTAGAAACTAATAGAAAAATGCTTATTAGATTCCTGTTTCACCTAAATCACTGAACAAGCTATTGATAAATTATTCCCTCCATTTCTCATGTAAAGCGTAGGCTGCCTCTATATGAAGGCATCTACAATACCATGGACAGGTTGGGGACTGCTACTAGAAGAATTTCAGGTGGCCAGGCACAGTGGCACACACCTGTAATCCTAGCAGTTTGGGAGGCTGAAGAGAGCAGATCACTTGAGACCAGGAGTTCACAACCAGCCTGGGCAACATGGCAAAACCCATCTCTACAAAAAAATGCAAAAATTAGCTGGGAGTGGTGGCAGGCATCTGTAGTCCCAGCTACTCAGGAGGCTGAGGTGGGAGGATCACCTGAGCCCAGGAAGTCTAGGCTATGCTGAGTGGTGACCATGCCTGGGTGACACAGTGAGAACCTGTCTCCAAAAAAAAAAAAGAATTTGGTTGCACAGTTGGCCATATTTTTCTAATATACATGTAAAATCATTTTAAAATCTGCCTTGGGAGCCTAATTACAAATTTTTAAAAATCCATCCATACATATAAAATGCAATTGATATACGGTCCATTAAATACCAAGAATCAGCATGACAGAATTTACCCCCAGATTAAACTGAGCTACCCAATAGGTACGGAATCCTGTAACAAGGTTCATCACAATGGTGTATTAGGAAGAGCACCAGAAAGACCAAGAAACTTGAGTCCCTGCCCCACCCAGAGTGATGCTGTATAAGGTCACTTTAATTATCTGTGCCTCAGTTTCCAGAGCCATAAAAATGAAAGTGTAGCATTAGATGAACTCTGAATAGTTTTATAGCTCTTCCAGAGCTAATATTTATGATTCTGCAAGTTAAAATCTACGGAGTATCTACTTCATATATAGATGGCATCATAAGTGAAAGACATGATTATACATACATAGTTCATGTCCTCAAAAGTTTGATAATTGAAAGATGAAACATTCAAACAGCATTTCAGCTAAGACAAAATTTGGGCTAAGCTCCGCTATTGGAAAAATACTGTCCTCCTTCCCCTCCCACCCCCTAGTCCCCCAAATATAGTCAGAGGCTTTCTAATATAGATTCCAATATACATGTAAAATCCTCCTAAAATCTGTCTTGGGACTCTCCCTAATTATAAATTTGTTTAAATCCATCCATATATATATAGGAATTATATAATACAGGGAAGAAAAATTATCATTTGAAATTCTAGTGTTTTCTTCTAGTAAATCTTTTTACTTTCCCCTCATAATATTTAGAAATGAGAAATATCTGTAGTTGGTGATAGAGTACTGAAAACAAACAGAACTAAAATACACATCAACAAGTCAAGAAGCATATATTAATTTTATCTACCCATTAGTATTCAAAGATTACTTGGCAGAGAAAATGAGTTTACATCTAATTTGATGAAAGACTATGATGCTATAATAAAACATGTAAACATTTCAGGTATTTAATTTGGCATTTTAAACAAATGAAAGAGGATGTTAATGGGCCAGTCAATACACTTTTATTAACTTGATGCTATGGAAATTATTGTACCAAATTATGCAAATTTAGAATTGTCACTGTTAACTCTAATAATAGGTACAAACAAGTTAAGAAAAACACTAGAAGTGACGCAGAATAAGGAAAGTTTAAATAAAAGGTACTTTTAGAATGCCACAATAAGTTTTTCTTATGTGAAAATCACTTTCACAAGTGTAGCAGGGGTTGTTTGAAAGATTAAATGAATACAGGTAAAGCACATAAAACAGTGCCTGGCACGTGGCAACTGCTTACCAGGCATTGGTTAGCATTAACTCTAAACTGAATCTAATCCTATCACATGTAAAAGATCAGGACAAAGTATTTGTTTTCGGAAGATTCAGGACTATCTTTCCAAAAGAAGGTATGCTGTGTGACCAGGAT
This sequence comes from Nomascus leucogenys, assembly GCF_006542625.1. Lineage (NCBI taxonomy): Eukaryota > Metazoa > Chordata > Mammalia > Primates > Hylobatidae > Nomascus > Nomascus leucogenys. The sequence continues at coordinate 4,407,146 of NC_044385.1, read as the reverse complement.
TTAAAATACTGATGCACATGCTGAAACCTGGAGTAACACAAATCTTCTAACAAAAATTAATTGTATTATTAATGCATATTAACTTAAAAATAAAAATGCCAGTCAGATCACAAGACTGATTTGCTCAAAACAAAATGAAAATGGTTTTTCAGTTCTTGCATTTTGTTGCTCAAATCTAAGATAGTTTTAAATTTTTAACACTTCAAAACTTCATCACACTATAAAGACAAGCTCCTATCAAATCATGCTAAACATCCAACTAACAAGTTGTTAACAGTGATTGCCTTATCTTCCCAAGGACAAATTCTTGAACTAAAAGATATAATAACAAAAGAAAGCATGGCTATCTTTTCACGAAAATACACAAAGTTTAAGTAAAGGCTAAACTTCCACAAAATCAATTTGTAAAACAGGTTCCTCATTTTAAAGAAACCCAGATAGCTGGAAATTTCCACTGAATTTTTATGAGAAAATTTCTCATATGTTTACATCAAAAGCTACAGTTTAAAAAATAAGTCCTTACTTTCCACAAGTCTCTATGCTAAGTTCATTTGTTCCCTAACAAGTTTAATCAACACGGTTATTTAGATTTGCAGTGATTCTGAAAACAAATTCCTTCTGACAGCGATTTTCTGAATGAAATGTAAATATTAAAAGTTTTTAATTAAACCAGCACACAGTTCACACTCCAGTATTTGTTAAATATAATCTTATTTAAAATATTTTACAGCTATAAAATTAATTTTTAAAAAGTCCAAAGCAAAACCTTAAAGTACTCTGACATATACAACTTAGAGTCGATGTCAAGATTATTAAGCCAAAAATTAATTTTAAATTGGAAAACAATTCACTCCAGTAATAATTATGGAAAGAAAATCAAATGAATACAAATAATAATTTCACAATTTTTGCAGGATTACTTTGGACTATTTTTTAAACGCTGTAAAAAAACATGCTGCAAATCCACAATGCAAACACACAACTGAAAACTAAAACCCTACATTCATCTAAACTTCAACATTGTCTCATTCATGTAATATTTGTCCTCCCTCACTTTAAAACTGGAACCTCAAGCCAATCAAAGATATTGGCGTCAACCCCAGTAAGGAAAACAAAAAGATCTTCAAGTACCATCTCCCTGTAAACTTTCAAGTACAATCTCCTTGGTAAACTTTCCAAGTCAAGATAATGTACTGGCAAAAGGAAAACAATTACAGTCCGGATATGTATCTTGCATATAATTGTGCATTAAGTCATAAACCTTGGTAAACTAGTAACTTAGTAGTAAGTTCCTATTTTAATTATGAAATATTTTCATGTTTTAGACAACCACCTCCTGGAATGTTTGTATTCGTTTATACATATTTTGCAAGTGATACTCAAGTTCTGAAGACTAATCTTCATTTCCTACACCATCTTTATTAGATGCTTCCACCTTCGGTTTCCTAAGTAAATACATAACCTAAACCAATGAGTTTCACTCATTTGTCAGTTTCAACCACTGACAAACCCCAGTGGTTGCCTAGTGATTTATAGGTCTACTAAAAAACATATATGACCATGCTTTACCAAATATGGAACACATGTCTAAACTGTTGACTTGAGACAGCTGCCAATGTATTAACTACAAAAAGCCATTATTTTATACTTTAGCCTCAACTACAATCAAAGTGTGAACACCTCATTAGAGCTAGAAATTACCCAATATAGATACATAGGTTTCACTGTTGACTTTCTATTTGGAAACTTCATCAATTGCAAACTACCAGGCTTTCAACCAAAATGCCACATTGGTGAAATGAGTTGGTTTTATTTTCATAACAACATTATTTTGATGGAAGAAATGTGAACATCCCAGCTTTGACGTGTAGGTAAGCATTTCCTCTGCTTTCAGAAGATAAACAGTAAATACCGGTATTGGAAAAACCTGGCCCCAACGAGATTCTTTATCTCTAGGCTAACTGTAGATTCCCGGGAAATCCCAAACAAGGGGTGACCCCGCCTCGGCGTCAGGGTCAACACAGCAACCAGCCAGGCTTCAACTTTGGGCTCTGAAGGGCCCCACCGGCATCATGGCTGATGCGGACCGTTGCGCCGGAGGAGGTGGACAAGGAAGAGGCTGGTTTGTTTACTTGCAGCCAGAGCTGCCGCCGCCGCCAGCAGCGACAGCATCACTGGATCAGCCAAACCCAGCATCTTCCGCACATTTCTATTCTTAGCACACAACTCCCAAGCGGATCAAAACCCCATTACTATTAAAAACACAGACAAGCACGTTACCCACCTCCCACACACACCCCCCCCCACCCCACCAGTGCCGTCTTTTCCTGCGCGCCAGTGGCGGGGAAGGGTGGGGGAAGGAAGGAGACCCCGGGGACGCCTGTGCATCCTCGCCTTCACCCCACCCCACGCGCAGACAGCCTCAGCGCCAGGGCGCGCGGCAGACGGCTCCCTCCCCCCAACCCAAACACACTGACACCGGCGCTCCACGCGTTATATAACCTCGCCGCCGCCCCCGGTCCAGGCGGGCGCCCCCTCCCCACGCCGCGCGGCCCGGGTGGGGAGGGGCGAGGGGAAGGAGCGAGAGTTGCGCAGAGACAGCAGGCGCCGGGCCGGGGCAGCCCAGACACAGACGGTACCGCTAGGCCGGGAACACCCCTCCCCCGGCCCGCTGCGCACCGCCGCCCCCCAGCTTCCCCCGGAAAGCGGGGAGTGTCGGTGTCAACCGCGCTGGGCATCCCCCGGCCTCCACACCCACACCCGAAGCCTCCGGTGACCCAGCCCCCGCCCACGCCCCCGGCGCGGTGACAACCCAGAAGCCCCCGTCTCACCCCACCCCGCCGCCATCCCCCGCCTGAGGGAGGCAGGGAGGGCGGACGGGGGCCCGGGGCCCGGAGGGAGTGGAGGCCAGGCGGGGAGGGGGCAAGAGTGGGGGGCGGTGGCTGTTACCTGCAAAGGCGGCGGCGGCGGCCCCGCAGCTGCTCGGGCGGCGGCGGAGGATGGAGCCGGGGGGGGGCGGGGGGCGGAGCGGGGGCGACTCGGGGGTCCCCCCTCCCTCCTCCTCCCCTCCTGTCCTCCCCCCACCCCACAGAGCCTCTGGCCTCCTGGAGCCCGGTGCGGCCGGCGGGAGGGCAAGCGAAGGGCTGCAGGGGAGGGAGGGAGCCGGCCGGGCCGGGCCGCGGAGCTGGAGCGGGAGGCGGCGGCGGCGGCGGCGGCGGCGGGAGGGGGAGGGAGGAGAGAGGGCGGCGGCGGGGAGAGGAGGAGGCGGAGACTCTACTTGGGAATCGGATATCGGCTACAAATTCATCACCAGAAAACACCGCTCGGGCGGGGGCCGGGTCACGCCGGCGGGGCGGCGGCTCTAGGCCCTGGGGCGCGCCCGGCGCGGGGAGGGGGTCTGCGGCCTCCTCCCGGGCTGCGCCTCGCTGAGGGGACCCCCCGCCGCCTCCCCGCCCCCTCCTTCCTCCCGCTCGGGGCCGCCGCCGATCGGTTCTCGCCGCCGCCGCGGGGCTTGTTGTTGACTTTGAGGAAAACTCCTGACGTCAGGGGCTGGCTCTCGGCGACTGGCGGGAGCGGCTTCCCCGCGTCCCCGGCCCTGCCCGTCGCCTCTGCTCCCCTCCCTGCCCGGCCCTCGTCCTCAGGCTTCCCAGCGCCCCCAAACCCGCGGCGCCCCGCGCCCCCTCTCCTCTCGCGAGAACATCCCCCTAGCCAGCCAGAGCCGGGAGCGGGGGCAGTCGCTCGCGGGCGGGAAGTTCTGGGTTTCCCCCTCGCCCGCGTGGCCCTTGGCGGGCACCCGAGGCCCGGGAGCGGAGGCTCCTCGCCCAGCCGCTTCCTCGGCGCATCCACCCACCCGCCCTGGCCGCGGACGCGTGCGCCACCAGGCCCAGGGCGTCTCCTCCAGCCCCGCCGCGGCCCCTCGGGGAGATGGGCCCGGCGCGAGGGCTCGCACCTGGAAGCCCACGAGGTGGGCGGTGCCCAATGAGGAAGGAACCGGAGAGCGCGGAGCCGTCCAGGAGCCGACCCCACCCCCTGCACCTCGGGGAAGAGGGACCGGGGTCAGTCCGTAGCACGAATCATTCCTGACTATCCCAGGAGACCACGGCAGACCAAGAACACCTCTCCGAACAGCCTTCCGCACCGCTTGCTGCAAGCATTCGTCCACACACGGTACACAGATTGCGGGCGGATCGTAATTCACTCTTAAAATCACACCCTTTTTAGGGATATTCGTTTTCAATGACTGGGAAAGCCACGAGGTACTACATTTACTATGAAGAGACCGTTTCTTTATTTTGAAGTTTGTGACTCCTGAGACTGCATTGGGGACACTTTTTTGCACAATGACCATATTTTACCATGCAGCTCACTTCAGAAAACTATAAAAGTTTACAAGTTTTGTCGCTTCGGGAAACACCTGGCCAGCATCCCTATTATCCCGCCACGTGGCTCTAGCCTTATTGGTGTACCTGTTATTTTCTCCCATTGCAACATTTTTGTTAATGTCTGTGGCTTCTTTCTGCAGAAGAGTTCCTCCTCCTGACAGGCACTTCATTCTCTGCTTTTCTGTGTCTTGACAACTCTCTGATGGTAGTCATTTTCTTATGCTATAGCCCCCTGCCTGGTATTTATGTACTGTGTGGTATTAATATTTATACTTCCAGGTTCACATCTTTTATGAACTGTGCATCTGTTGGGATTGTGGACAGGAGTAGGAAACCAAATAAAAGAGTTTAAAAAAAAAAAAATTTTTCTCCGTTTGTAAGGGAAACTTGTTTCCCTGACCACTCTGGAGCAAAATTTGCCATTTTAAGATAACACAGTCCGTCTGAGAGAAAGTCCACCACCATGCCTTTCCCCTTTTCCCATAATTCCTAGCATGCTATGAGCTGATTAATAAACAGACTTTGTCCTATTTTCGTTTTATCTATAAAATATACATAATGTATTCCCATAATTATCAGACCTCTCACAGTCACTATTGGTAAAATTATTGGGTTACAGGTTTCTTGCTGTAAAACACAAAAATAGGTCATATTTTTATTCCACAGTACCCCAACTTGCTTTTTATTTTTAAGAAAATAGTCCCTTATGACACCAGCACTAAAAAGAGTGTCTGAAACTTTAAATACTTAACTTTTGAGAGTCGGAGTATCTGGAATTACTGAATTACTAGGTATCTCTTATCAGGGAGATGTTCATTTGTTCCCAAATTTGACATCAATATATTTACAAGAACTGAATGTGTCTTATGAGCCATACTACCTCAAAATATTTCTCCCAGTCTGGTCAGATTGCATTAAATCTTAGGTGGATTAAACCCTAAAATTCAGTATGTGAGGATGGATTATATACTCTCGGCTTCATGTATTTGAAGAATTATAAGTTTTTATTTCTGTTCTATTTTTGCTTGTGGACTATAGTAGTTTCACAAGTTTCCATAATAAAAGCATGTTTGATTTTATTATTGAATTACTATTAATTAGGGATATTATTTATTTAAATAACATTGTTCTTTCTCTTAGACTATGCCAGTATGAATTTGGCAGAATCTGCCGATTGTGGTATGTTGGTACTCCATACAGAATGTGTGCTAGACTTCTTCTCTATTTTGTCATCACATCCAGTAATATGGAGTGCAGCCAGCATGTTCATCCCTGGGAATGTCCCTCCTAAATTTTGCAAAGAAAGCTTTCATTCTTTATTACACCAAATATTCTTAAGATTAACATTTCTCAGTATTAGTTATTTATGCATTTTAAGAAAAATGTTCATTCTTCTTTACTACCAATGACTAAGTCTGATACTGAGCTATGTCTTGGTACTTCCCCCATTTCTTGGGAGTAACTAAAACTGGAAGGATATTTAGAATTTCAGAGCATCTAATGTCTTAGTCCATTCAGGCTGCTATAACAAAATACTATCAACTAGGTAGCTTATAAAGAACAGAAATTTATTTCTCACAGTTCTGGAGGCTGGGAAGTCCAAGATCAAGGCACCGGCAGATTTGGCGTCTAAAAAGGGTTCCGTTTCCTGGTTTGTAGATGGTGACTTCTTGCTGTGTCTGCACATTTTAGAAAGAGTGAGGGAACTCTCTTGGACCTCTTTTTCTTTTTCTTTCTTTCTTTCTTTTTTTTTTTTAGAGACAGGGTCTCATTCTGTCACCCAGGCTGGAGTGCAGTGGCATGATCATAGCTCACTGTAGCCTGGAACTCCTAGGCTCAGGCAACCCTCCTGCCTCAGCCTCCTGAGTAGCTGAGACTACAAGCATGAGTTAATGTTCCCAGCCATCTTGAGCCTCTTTTATAAGGGCACTACACTAATCCCATTCTTGAGGGCTCAAACCCTCATGACTTAATCACCTCCCAAAGGCCCCATCTACTAACACACTTTGGAAGTTAGGATTTCAATCTATGAATTTGGGGAAACACAAAAATTCAGACCAGGGCATCACGTAACAAAAATTAAGTTACTGCTCTTCTGTCTTAATAGAAAGGATGTGTCATCCTAGGAGAGGGCATGGAACAAAGCAGACACAGAATATGTGTTTGTGGATGAAATACATGTTCTAATGTTCTAATGAAGGCTCTAATAAATCTGTGTACTATGTACAGTTTATATAGTATTGTCCTCTTGGGATTTAAAGTGATTTATTGGAAAGAACATAAAAGTGCTTTGGAGACTTGTAGACCAGAGTTCAAATCCTCTCTCTGCATAGTTTGTCTCATCTCAGGCAAGTTGCTTAATTTTTCTAAGCCTTAATTTCCTTATTTGTGAAATGGCAGTTACAACTACTTCAACAACTTATGTGAATTAAATTTTATGAAATATTAGTATCTAAAACACAGTGAGTAGTCAGCAAGCTAAGATTCCTTTACCATAAATGTGAATATATTTATGTTAAACTAACAATAGCTGCTACAAACAAATACAAAAATCTATATTGGCACTCTCTGCCACAGTTGTTTCTGAAATAACCACATTAAGTCTACAGCTGTAATTAGTGAATATATCCTAGATGATTAATAGAACAATTTCTACAAGAGTATAGCTTAAATTTCTGTTGGTTAAGCCTCCCAGTCTGTGATATTTTGCTTATAGCATCCCAAACTGGCTAAGGCATACCGTTCATTACAATAGTTATCAGTACTAATTGTCTTTTTCTTCCTTTCCCTGATGTCTGTCTGTCTTTTTTTTTTTTTTTTTTTTTTTTTTTAGACAGAGTCTTGCTCTGTCACCCAGGCTGTAGTGCAGTGGCATGATCTTGGCTCACTACAACCTTCACCTCCTGGGTTCAAGCGATTCTCCTGCCTCAGCCTCCCGAGTAGCTGGGATTACAGGCACCCACCACCACACCCAGCTAATTTTTGTATTTTTAGTAGAGATGAGGTTTCCCCACGTTGGCCAGGATGGTCTCGATCTCCTGACCTCGTGATCCGCCCACCTCAGCCTCCCAAAGTCCTGATGTCTTTCTTAAGGCACAGGCCAGGTGCCTGTACAAGAACATATGGGCATAGCCAAGGGCCAGATATATCACTAATCTGGGATACTTAAAGCCCTGTGGAAACCTCCTTCTTAATTTTGTTCTCAGGTTTTATTTTTTTGCTATGTTATTGGAGTATGAATGAATTTTTTTCATTCATATTCTCATTGTCAGACGGCTAAATCTGTTAGCAACTTAAGCAATCTCTGGACATTACATTTAATATTTCAGGACACTTGGGTCACAAAAAGTTACTGACCACGAATAAATAACTGCTTGTGGAGCATCGAGCTAGAATTCATGTTCGAATTCCCAAGCAACAAGCATACGCAATTATTATTCCTGGCTGTGCAGGAGAATCGTGGTATGCGATAAATTAATACATAGTATAATCCTACAGCCTCATTTCAGTGTGTAATTTTAGCTTCCTGAGGTGATGTGCATTTCTAGTCGTTTCTGAATCAGCTCTATGGGGATTGGACTTTCCCATGCAACAGCTAGCAGTGAAATAACAACAGTAAATTTCCAACCTTCACCTGGATAATTACCTCAACTTCTTCCTCAGTTATCTCATGTAAATACTGTCCTGTTCCAGAAAGTTTCCCCATCCATTTTAAAACACAGTTTCTTCTGCCAATCAAAACACTTTCACAATTAACTGAAAAGTTTCAAATCTGCATCTCACTATTTTAACCCTCTATGAAGTCCTTCAATTGTTGATTCTGTGCTATTTCGTTAAATAATACTGGCTTTTTATAGTAGGGGAAAATCAGTCTCAGAATTTTTCTGTTGACTAGACAGAACTATGACCATTTTAAATTGCAAACACTATCTCAATTCAGTAATTGGATTTGAATCAAAGCTCTGAATTTGATTTAGAATTCAAACTTTGTAGTGGGGAAAGCAGGCAGGCTCAGCTTCTCTATTTCTCTTATTTTCCTCTTCCACTCCACAAGTCAGTCTCTGGGTGAAGGACAAAACAGTTCTTACCCAGCTGGTACCGTTGTCAGCCAGCTTTGCACTCTCTCAGCCTAGCACACAGAACCAGCTACATGATTTGCAAGGCCCAGTGCATAATGAAAATGCTGGGCCCCTTGCTGGAGAAAAGAATTTAAAACTTTGAGAGCAGAGCGTTAAGCCAAGTACACAAGCCCGTATTCCGTACAGGTAGCACGCCCGTGAGGCTGCTGGTATGTGCTTCATGCTAGCTGTCCAGGGGTTTTTTGGAGAGTTGCTTCTGGGCTACCCTAACTGCAATCTCTGTGATGTGGGTAATGCACCCTTACCTTCAGCCGGCACTCCTGATGGCCCCTCAGCTTTAGTTTCTTCAGTCCTATTGGAGTCTTCTCACCCCTCCGGGAGAAAGTCTCGTAGGCACAACTCCAGATGGCTCCAGGCAAGTTCTCTCCCTCCCATAGGACTCTGTCTGGGCTACAGAAAACATTGAAACATCCTTTGCCTGTCAGGCCATTCTCTTCCAAGCAGTTGGGCAGCCTGTTGCCCAGTTTTCTGAATGGGAGTCAGATCCCAGTCCACAAAATGCCCCTGCCCTGCATCCAGCCCCCATTGCAGGAAACACATTCCAAGCTCTCCACACAATCCATGAAAACCCGTGGAAGCCCCCGGCATGAGCCGAAGAAACATCCTCCATTTTCTCTGCACAGGAGGTGATGAGCACAAATCTCCCCTCCACAAACCTCTTCTATCTCGAATTTTCTGCACTATTGTATATGTTTTAAGTAGATGAGAGTATTTGAGTCATAGATTCGGTTTTGAATTTTTTCCTTCATAACAGTGACCAAGCTTGAAATTTCATACTTCTGTATCTTGAGATCTCAGTTGAAACTTCAATTTAAAATTCCTATTAAAAAGCATATTCTCTTGCTTCATTCAAAGTGCAGTGGCTCATGCCTGTAATCCCAGCATTTTGGGAGGCCAAGGCAGGAGAATCACTTGAGCTCAGGAGTTCAAGACTAGCCTGGGCAACATAGCAAGACCTTGTCTCTACTAAAGCTATTTTTTTTTTAAATTATCCAGGCATGGTGGTTCACGCCTGTAGTCCCAGCTATTGGTGGTTGAAGGGGTTGAGGTGACAGGATAACTTGAGCCCGGGTGGTTGAGGCTGCAGTGAGCTATGATTGCACCACTGCACTGCAGCCTGGGTGACAGAGCACGTCTCTATCTCAAAAAAAAAAAAAAATTTCTCTGTGCTATAACTATTTTCTCTGTTGCTTATTTGGATGTGTGCTCACATGTATTAAAAAAATTATCAGCTATTACTGAATAAGATATTTAACAGGTGTTCAAGGCACAAAATTAATTAAAACAGTGTCTTCTCTACATGTTTGTATTTGTTTGATAAATATGTTCCAACAAATTGCCTTTTTCATACATTATTACCTACATTACTATTAAATATTTTTAGAGACTCTTGCCCTTAGCTAATTTCTCAAATTTTTTATTAAGCAATTTAAAGTTGAACACTTTGAAATTTTATCTCAGAAGATGCTGTGATATAGATGCCACAAAATCAAGTATAAAAAAGGATAAATGTGCAATTTGTATGAGAGTCAGTCACTTGCACAAAGGTCATGCTGGGCTATGAAAACCTCTAGATACAAGCATGAATCATAAATGATGGATTTTTACATACTTTTTTTTTTGAGATGGAGTCTTGCTCTGTTGCCCAGGCTGGAGTGGAGTAGCAGGTTCTTGGCTCACTGCACCCTCCGCCTCCCAGGTTCAAGTGATTCTCCTGCCTCAGCCTCCCAAGTAGCTGGGACTACAGGTGTGTGCCACCATGCCTGGCTAATTTTTTTTGTACTTTTAGTAGAGGGGGGTTTTGCCATGTTGGCCAGGCTGGTCTCGAACTCCTGACCTCAGGTGATCCGCCCACCTTGGCCTCCCAAAGTGCTGGGATTACAGGCATGAGCCATCACACCTGGCCAGATTTTTAAAAATAATGTAAGACTGCCTTGATTTCCCTTTAATGTCTATGATTACCAAAGAGAGGATTTGCCTTCCTTTATTCTTTATCAAGGTATTAAAAATTGAGAAAATATTGGACTTTGGGGCATAGTTTAAACTCCTTAACTTTTTCTTGCTTCATTCAACATGCTATTGGGATCCTTGAGTATACAATGTTCAGAGAATAACAATTTGCTAAATACGCATGTCATGTTTGCCTACCTTGTCTCTTTCCACCCCTCATCTTCTGAAAAGTTACTTCCTTACAGCTGTCTTCTTCTTCCAAATATCTGAGAAAGTCTTTTGAGTTACGTGACATCTAGAAATCGTATTTATGAGCAGAAGCTTCTTCAAATAATCCATAAGGGAAAACTTACGAAGAGTGAGGAAAAAGACAGCCTCCAACTTTCATCACTCTTTATGCACTCCCTCCTTAATGATGGTTATGATAACCCTCTTTTTCTTAAATCTCCACTCAGGGTATCATAAAACTTACTTGCATATTTACCTAGTCCCATTGTCTTCCCTGATAAAATGCTTTAAGCCTTAGATCATACAGTTCGTATTTTGGCATTCACTTCAACTTAATTCCATAAACGTTTCTTGACTCTCTCTATAGATAAAGGTCTAGAGATAGATTTAAGTTCAACACAGAGTCTCCTTCCAAGAAGCTGCAGCTATCAGGGAGACCAACATGAATAAGTGACTATAAAATAAGTGCTATGAGAGAAATATGTATAAAGGGATATGAGAACACACCATTGGGAGCAATTAATAGTGAAATGAGAGGGAGTAAGTCAGGTCAACCTAAAGACAGGTTATTGATATTTTAGCTGATCATTAAAATGAGGTCCAAAGTTGATCAGGCGGAGGGAGAAGGACATTCCTGCAGTGAAAAGAGCACCCCAAAAAACACAAGACAGTAACACTGGGGACTCCAAGAAAATAAAATAGGTGGGGGAAGGTCTCAGTGACATGAGTGATATGATAATTCAAGTGCAGTTTGAGCTGTCTATATGAATGCAGGAGCAGCGGAGAGGGAGAAGGAAGACTCTTAAATAACTTATGATATAGAATCAACAGGGATGAGTGATCAGTTGGTGGGCAGAGGGGTGGTAAATAGAAGAAGGAGTGAAGGATGATGCCCAGAATTCTCCCCTCCCTGGCACTGGGGGTAGGAGTGGACTGTGTGTGTATGGACAAACATGCACACACTGTGGTTACTGTTGCTTATTTTGGAGAATAAGGTTGGCAAGAGGCCGGGTTATGAAGAGAAAAGAAGATGAGTCATTTTGGACATGTTAAAATGCAAATGCACCTGTGAGACTTCCAGGTAGATAGAGCAATCCACACTATAGCTAACATGGTTGAGTTCTTACTTTGTGCCAAGTGCTGCACTGAGCACTGTACTGATTTAATATCAGAAGCATTTTTGAATATGGAAATGGAGGGATCTGACGAAAAGACTTGGTCTGGATGTAGGCTTGCATCAGAGCATGGGGTAAGTGGCTCCGAACAGCAATGTGATATAAGAACCAAACCTTAGGAAGCACTAACACTGGAGGGCAAAAGGAGGTGGAGGAAAAAAAGTCAAATAGGTGGGAAGAGAAACAAAACAAGTTATGAAAGCCAAGGTGGGACAGAATGTCAAGAAAGGGCAGCGTTTGGTAGTGGGAATGTTGCACAGAGGTGAAATAAAAGATCAACTCTGATAAGTGCCTACCATATTTTAAAATTGGGAAGTCATTGCTTACCTTGGTTGAAGTAATTTCATGGTGTAATGGGATTGAAAGCTTTGTTGAACTGCGTTTAAAAGAAAATGGCAAATTGAGGAAGAGGGAAACAAGGAGAGATGAGGGGAGAAACTGATATTTATTGAAACCTGCTGGGAGCCAAGTTCTCTGCTGGCACTTTGCTTACATGTAGCTGTATATTACAGTAGTCCGGGATATTAACTGTTGTTCCCTAGTTTCTGACTCCCCGTGGCCCTTACTGGCTGTCGAGTGAACTAGAAGATCCTTGCCTCAGGAAGCAGATGACAGAGCAGAGAAATGAGGAAAGGACCTTTTCTGGCTTTGTAGTTTCAGAAGCCTAGCCCTCAGTGGGAAATAGAAATGGCTCTGGGGCTTAAAACAGTGGATGAGGGAGAAGATGTGATGCTGTAAGAACAAGGTTTCATGCACATCACCACCACCACTGCCACTAGAAAGAATGTCAGTCTAGCAGGAAGAAGAGAGGACAGGAGTAGATGGGTGAGTCTCTGGGGAAGGGTTGGTTCTATTACCTGCCCCATGGGGACAGCACAAGAAAGAGGATGAGTCAACAACCTGACAGGCTTCAGGATTCCCAAAGAAGAGGGAAGTTGTGCTTCCTTTCCTTAAGGGAGCCTGGATGGAAGGAAGGACCAGACTTAGATATGTCCTGATGGTGAATGAAGGCAGTCAGTCCCCTCAGGGCATCCTGGAGCCCAGTGTAACCTGGGCAGCAACACGGTAATCCCTGTGCGATCAGGATTTCTGAGTTTGCACAGGCTTTAGGATGATTTCTGAGATTCCATGCCCTACAACGGTGCAGGATCAGCATCGTGGTTCCAGCACACCAGCAAATGGAAATGAGGGGACAGAGGAACAGATGAGAAGTAACTCTGAGGACCAACAATCAAGGGGCAATCAAGATGACCAATATCTCAGAGGACAACAGTATGAACAGACAACCAAGACAAGTAGCCCTTCTCTGTCCAGACGAATTACTCCCACGCAAGTCACTCTCCCCACTGCCTTCCCTCCAGAGCATCATCACAATCCCAGGCAGATAGGAACTTTCCAACCACGCAGCAAAATGGAGGCTCAAAATAGAAATGGAGTTGAGTTCTAGAAATAATGTTACATTTCCTACACACATGAATTTGGGAAATGAATGATAGCCAGAAAGGGATCCAAGGTGATGAAACTTCTTTTAAAAAAAAAAATAAGAACGAAGAGCCAGGAATGGTGTTGCAGCTACTCAGGAGGCTGAGGTGAGAGGATCCTTTGAGACCATAAGTTTGAGGCCAGCCTGGGCAACACAGTGAGACCCCATCTCTTTAAAAATTATTTAAACAATTTTTAAAAAAGAATGAGAGAAACTAGATAATATAAATGGAGGAAAGGAAAGAACTAGCTGAGAGGGAGAGCTTGAAAATGAAGGAAAAATAGATCACATACTAAGGAATGATTCTGAGGGATATGGGAGGAAAATCAACAGAAAGGGATACACCTTGAAGGGAAGGTGTACACCTCTGGAAGACGAGTGAATGTGAAAAGGATGTGCGTAGATAGAGTTCTGTAGAGGGCTGGGAGAAATGTGACAGGTTTCATGCTTCATGGCATGGAGGAGGAAGGGCCACGTGGTAATGCTTGTTGGATGCCTGTTGGAAATAACATAGGATGAAGACAGAACCATAACACAGTTTAGTTCCTTGAGCGTTAGGTCGTACGTGTCTTGCATTCGACTTCCTTCCATGAAGTAGTGGATGGAAGCAGCCACTTCACCAGCTGCTGGAACTGTTGGCCACTGACACCTAAGTCCCTTTTCTAGGAATTGCCATCTACTGAGAGAGCCACTCTGCCACAAATTACACCCCCTTCTCAGTGACCGTACTGTCTGAAGGTGGAAAGTCCAGCCCCCTTGCCTCAGTTCAGGAGGAGTCTGCTGGCCTATATAGATGGGTACACTGGGCGTGTCTCTCCCATCCCCACAGCCCCTACCAGGAGATCAGCTGGGGTCTTTTTTGTGACTGCACAGCACTTTCCCCCTGCCCAATCCTGCCTCCTTCACCCACGGCAGGCATTGATTGTGACAGCACACCCCACAAACTTCCTGCAGTGCTGTCTCCATCCCAGAGTCTGTCTCACTGGGAATCCAACTTGAGAAAGCACCGGTCCCTCAGAATCACAGTCAGTACTGTAGGAAGGAACTCCAGCATGCCTTGGGAAATCCAAGTTTAAAGAATGAATAGCTCTCTGGTGGGACAACCTCCTTTCTTTCTGCCCTCTTGTTTCCATGTGGATGAAAGTTACATTCTTGGCCTGTGTCACCCCTGACTCCCGCCTCACCAGAGACTTATCTGATGGAGGAGTCCGGGGGAAAGTACTGGGCACTCAGCCCATTCTGGGGTCCCCTGTTTGGAAGACAGGTTGGCCCAAATGCTCCCTCATACCAAAAGAGGCCTGTCCTGTGGGTGTGGCACGTACTGTTCTGGTTCTAGGGGAAAGTATTTGCAAGCCCATTTGTCTGTAGGCCTAATACACATCCTCCAATCCAGCTTTTACTAATGTCAAGCTGCTATTTTCTTTGCCAGTGTCCATTTTTTTGTATCGTATTTCTCAATTGGGATCCACATTTACAAGGGGAAGAAAGGGTTAGCTATTTAACTCTCTGAAACCTTTACTATAGTACTTTTGGAAGGGAGGGAAAACTGTTTAGTGTTTGGGTGTCTCTTTAGGATAAGAAGTAGCAAGTCAAGAGTGACAAGGAATGCAAAAAAGAAACATCACACAGACAGAAGATAAAGAAAAATACAGTCGTTTCAACATTTAGAAAATATCCATGAACTCTAGTCCTGTATGCAGGTAACTCCTGCCTGAGAAGGAGTGGATCACAAATCTACCCAGACCCCCAGCCATTGGATTTAAATCATTGTTCCTTTATTCTCCAAATGTTTGGCTTTGTTCAAAAGATTCATAAAAAAAACAAGCGTATTGGCTGTGTTACACAGAAAAACTGCATCAGCTTTTTGTTAAAATCAGTTTTATCATGAAGTTAATTACATTTTATTACCAAAAGATAAGTATGCTAAATGAATCCACATATCACAACATCTATTATAGGTTTGTAGAAGTGATGGTAGGGATGGCACTATTTTTATTAATGTCTATTTTTAAATTACCTTAATTTGACCTCATTTTACCCCAAATTACTCCTTGAGATGATTTTGCAGGCTGAGTCCCAAGTTAAGGATGGCTCTGAAATTTTTCTGTAGCAAGAAGTTAGGTATGATTTGGTTTGTTTTGAGAATAAACAAGATTAAGAAAAATTTACGTTTTAGACCAGTCGAGTACTTTAGGTGTCATCTTTTACAGATTTCACATTTAATATAATTCTACTCCTGACATTAAATTTTATTACTCTAAAAACTAGCCAGAAGTAATAAGGTTCTAAGAGCTATAAAACATGTATTTGGCTTTTCTCAGCTGTTTGAGGCAATGGTAGAATTTCTGAGGTACCCTTAAGTGTTAATGAAATGAATTTGTAAATCATTTGTTGCTTGTCAGTCATATTGCTTATCAATAATGCTATTATCAATTTTCTCTAAAGCATGTAGATTTCATACAAAAATGGAAGCTATGTAACTACAATTTTTCACCTTTTATAATAACATTGTGGGGTGCAGGCAGTGGAGGCACAGAGGGGCCTTCAACTTCTCCAACCTACTGTAACATTCTCTGGCGTGTCTGGAATGAGGGATGTATGAGATAACAGGAGGGCTCTGCTCTCAGAGGTGATGATGGGTTTGTGCTGAGCTATCGACACTCATACCTGGGCCTCTTGTGATCAATGACACTCAATTTGGAGACGGCTGACTGGGGTTAATGGTGCAATCTGTGGCTTTGGAACAGAGTTCTTCTCTATGTGAAACTAATTGGCCCATATGGGGATTAAACTGGTAACAGTGTCCTCATTTGTCAACCCATCTATTCAGCTTTTGAATCTAGTCGTGTTTGAGGACCGCCCCAAATTCAATCAATGTATTTTCAAATCGTAATATCATGACTTCAGAAAGAGGAAGAGGTAAATTTTTAAATATATCGACCCAAATCACTGTAAGAAAATCATTATAAATTAAATAACAATTATTCTATTGCCAATTCTTCTTAAATGATTATCCCTGTGCCATGGGAAACAACAGGAAGCAAGTCTGTTTCCCATTAAATACCTTATTCCAGAATTACTTTTACAATTTTCAAAACATGCCTTCAGACCCCCACCCCTGACTGCCCAATGACTGTTTCAAGGGTTGCCACCTGCAGCTGCCCCCAGCTGTTTTCCAAAACATCAGATTTTAAGATGGAACTCGGTTTTCCCTCACTTGATCTTCCTTTGTTTCTACATTCACCAGAAGCCTTTCTTAAATCCTGATGCCAGAGTGCTTTTTAAATCCATTTACCAATTACATGATTCATGTCCTGACTTTGAAATAAAAAAAAAACACCCCCATTTGCTGCATCCTTCAATTCAGACTTAAAGGACGTATCTCAACAATACAACATACTCAAATTCAAAAACTCTTTTTAGATTTACATTTTCTCTCCATTTATTTCGTAATTAACCTGACGCTTTTCTCCAATTCACCCAGTACTTAATATCTAACTAATGCATGTGAAAACAAGCCCCAAATTGTTAGTTAAGGGTGCTGTGGTAGAGACTACACATGGTGGAAATGAAAAGATTAAATAGGAACCCTGGAAAGGCTGGATAATGATGCACCAGGTGACAACATTTATATCCAATAGAAAAGCATTTTCATTACCTAACTCTCCAGTTAGAAGCTATTTTTTCCTTCCAAAAAGGTTCTCAAAGGAAGTAATCTTTGAGCAGTCACAGAAACACAGAGCATTTCTCACAAATAATAATAAAGAACCAAACATGAGGAAGTGGCAGAGAAGCATAGGCCAATAAAAAAGTGTGAGATACTAGAAGAGCATCAGCAGAACTTTGACAAAAAGAGAAGAGTTACACAGACTAGACTCCAAAACGAGACTGTATTTTAGCCCTATTCTATTGGCTAAGAGTTTTCTTTTTTTTTTAATTTTCAATTTATTTTAGAGACAGCATCTGGCTCTGTTGCCCAGGCTGGAGGGCCGTGGCATGATCATAGCTCACTGCAGCCTCAAACTCCTAAGCTCGGGTGATCCTCCCACCTCAGCCTCCTGAGTAGCTGGGACTACAGGTGTGCACCATCACCCTCAGCTAATGATGTGTAAGAGGACGCCCGGACATCTAGTGAGCATTGTTTCTGGGTGAGTCTGTAAAGGGGTTTCTGGAAGAGATGAGCGTGTCAATCAGTAGACTGGGTAAAGCACATGCCCTCCCCGGGTGCGGCTGATCACAGTCCCTCCCATAGAGGGCCTGAATAAAACAAGAAGTGGAGGAAGGGAGGAATCTCTCACTCTCTAGGCCTGATGAGCTGGGACTGCCCTTGGTGCTCCTGGTTCCCAGGCCTTCAGACTAGGACTAGAATCTACAGGGGTGTCCAATCTTCTGACTTCCCTGGGCCACACTGGAAGAAGAAGAATTGTCTTGAGCCACACACACATAAAACACGCTAACACTAATGATAGCTGATGAGCTAGAAAGAAAAAAAAGAAAAGATAAAAAAATCTCATAATGCTTTAAGAAAGTTTACGAATTTGTGTTCAGATGCCTTCAAAGCCATCCTGGGCCGCTTTCCACCCTCAGGCCGCAGGTTGGACAAGCTGGATCTGTACCATTGGTTCTCTGTTCTCAGGCCTTCAAACTGTACTGCTGGCATTCCTCCGTCTTCAGCTTGCAGAGGGCAAATCATGGGGTGTCTCAGCCTCAATAATCATGTGTTAATAACTTAGAAAAGAATGCTTTTGTTAGAATGTGCAACATACTGTATTTGAATGAGAGAGAACTAATGAGTGAAATAATGTACCCACATGACTTTCTTTTTAGTTCTGTATTTTATTTTTAAAAAATTATGGAATGTAATATTTATGTAGAAAGTATATAAAACATGTATGTAGATTGGCAATCATCTTTTTTTTTTTTTTTTGAGACGGAGTCTCGCTCTGTCGCCAGGCTGGAGTGCAGTGGCACGATCTTGGCTCATTGCAACCTCCGCCTCCCGGGTTCAAGGGATTCCCCTGGATTCCCCTGCCTCAGCCTCCCAAGTAACTGGGACTACAAGTGTGCACCAACAAACCTGGCTAGTTTTTTGTGTTTGTTTGTTTGTTTGTTTGTGTTTGTTTTGAGACAGAGTCTCGCTCTGTCACCGAGGCTGGAGTGCAGTGGCGTGATCTCGGCTCACTGCAAGCTCCGCCTCCCAGGTTCACGCCATTCTCCTGCCTCAGCCTCCCGAGTAGCTGGGACTACAGGTGCCCGCCACCACGCCCGGCTAAGTTTTTGTATTTTTAGTAGAGACAGGGTTTCACCGTGTTAGCCAGGATGGTCTCGATCTCCTGACCTCGTGATCCGCCCACCTCGGCCTCCCAAAGTGCTGGGATTACAGGCGTGAACCACCACACCCCGCCGGTTTTTTGTATTTTTTTTTTTTTTTTTCAGTAGAGATGAGGTTTCACCATGTTGGCCGGGATGGTCTCGATCTCCTGACCTCAGGATCCGCCCAATCCAATCATTTTAAAACAAATAACCTATGTGACTATTAATACCACCCAGGCCCAGAAAGCAGTGTAAGCAGAACTCCAGGATGCACTGTGCTCTTCTCTAATCATAGCCCCTCTCCCCTCAAGAGTAACCACTACCCAATCCCCCATCTTTGGGATAATCATTTCTTTAGTTTTCATCATAGTGTTTCCTCTGATGTATCAGTTCATACGTAAGTTTATTTTTGACTTTCTCCTTGTTCTCAATAATATGTATTTAAGTTTCATCTATATTGTGAGTGGCTGTATTTTTTCATTTTACTGCTGCATGGTATTTTATTGGATGAATATATCATGATTATTTTAGGAATTCTTTATTTCATTTAAACTCAAAATTATTGACAAAGATTTTATAATACTTCCTTATTTTCTTCTTAATGTCTAAGAATCTGTAATATCTTCTTTTTCATTCCTGGTATTGGTTATTAATGCACTCTCTCTCTTTCTCCTTCTCTTTCTCCTGGTTGATTCTCACCAGAGGATTGCCAATTTTACAAATGTTTTAAAAAATGCAAATGTGGGGTTAGTTGACTATATTTTATACTTGTTTTGTAATTCATTAATTGCTGCTGTCTTTATTATTGTCTTCTACTTTCTTTGTTTTATTTTGCTGTTCTTTTTCTAACTTCTTTAGATAGATTAATAGCTTATTCACTTTCAGCCTTTCTTCTCAAACAATCCTCCAGCCTTGGCCTCCCAAAGTGCTGGGATTACAAGTGTAAGCTACTGTGCCCGCCTTCTTTTTAAACATATGGATGTACATCTATACATTTTTCTCTAATGACTTATTTAGTAATGTCTTTTATGTTTCAGATGTCATATTTTAATTATCTTTTAGTTCAAAAAAATTTTTGTGTTATGACTTCTCCTTAGAATTTTATTCTCCAAAATATGAGAATATACTTTGCACAATTTCAATCCTAAAATTTATTGAGGCTTGCTTTGTGTCCCAGTCCTAGCTTTTTGTAAATTTTTGTAAATATTCTACATATATGCTTGAAAAGAATATGCATTCTGCAGCTGTTGGGTGTTGTGTTCTATATATGTTCATTATAACATTTTTTAAAAATTATAATCATATTAAAATTTTTTATATCTTTACTGATCTTTTTTGGTCTCCATAATCTATCAATTACTGAGAGAGGAATGTAAAAATCTCTCACTCTGATGTGAATTTGTCTATTTTTCTTGACATTTTGTCAATTTTTTATTTATGTATTTTAAGGCAATGTTATTAGAAACATACAAATTTAGAATTCTTATGGCTTCCTGATGAATTGAACCTTTTATTATTATGAAGAGACCCTCTTTAATAATGCTTTTGACTATAGTATCTATTTCGTCTCATGTTAAAAACTATACACACACATATACACACACGCACACACACACACACACAGTCACGTGCCACATAACATTTTGGTCAATAATGGACCACAGATATGACAGTCGTCCCATAAGATTATAATACTATATTTTTACTATACCTTTTCTGTGTTTAGATACACAAACACTTAACATTATGTTATACTTACCAGTAAGCCTATGGTATTCATCACAGTAACATGCTGTACAAGTTTGCAGCATAGGAGCAATGGCTGTGTAGTAGGTCTAGGTATGTAGTAGGCCATACCATCTAGGTTTGTGTAAGTACATTCTATGACGTTTGCACAATGACAAAATTGCCTAATGAAAGATTTCTCAAAATATATCCCTGTCATTAAACAATGCATGACTGCATGTGTTCCTGTGTGTTTGTGTGTGCACGCGTATGTGTGTGTGTGCGTAAAGAGAGAGAAGAGACAGAGCACAACAGAGCTATACACACATATATGGTTATAAGTATATATATATATATACACATATATACATATATGTATATACATGTAATATACATATAAATCTGAGTGTGTGTGTATGTATGTGTGACTATATCAGCTTTTATTTGGTTAGTATTTACATAGAGCACCCTGTTTTGTCCTTTTATTTTAAACCTTTTTATATACTTACGCTTTGTATGGATTTTTAAAGTGAAGTCTGAAATTTTTGTCTTTTAACCAGAGGATTTAGTTCATTTACATTTAATATAACAACTGACAAAACTATGTTTTTAAAAAATTGCTATCCTATTTGATAGTTTCTATTAGTTCTGCCTATTCTAGACTTCTTTTCCTCTCCTTTTAAAAGAGGTGGTCCTAATTTTCACCTTCACTTTCTGTAGCTTAACAAGCAGCTCATTTGGAAGAAACTAGCTCAATAAAAGCACATAAAGTTTCTGGAAAGTACTATTAGCTGAGTTCCACAACCCCCTAACCTAAGATCATTTTCTTGACCAGGAAATCTTGACTATTAGAGGGCCTCATTGGTGACCCCTGCCTCCTTCCATGTCCCTCATGAATACATAGCATCGCAGAGGACAGGATCCTTCCGCTGGAGCTCTGCTCCTCACGCATGCGTCTCTGTGTGATGCTGAGAAGTGAGAGCCTGGGTGGTATTTTCAGCTGCTCTCTGCCTTCAAGTTTCCCTAATACACCTGACTTTGCATTTGTGTCCTGGCCTGTTAGTGGTACATGTGTGTATGACCCTTAGCCTGACACTGTTCTTACTTTTCTTTTGACTGATTTCTTCTCGTCATTTTCTTTCCTCTATGAATTTGGCAACTGATCTCATTGTCTATTATTTTAGTAATGACTTTAGAAATCACAACATACACAATTATAGTTTTGAAGCCTAAAGGTAATCAGTACCTTTACCCTTTTCCTAGAGTGATGGAAGGGATAAAAACCAACAACAAAAAAAATTCTTTTTTGGTCTCCGTAATCGTAAGGCTTGAACCCTATTATCTCCACACCTACCAACTGAATGTATTTTTGCAATAGTGTATCTTTAAATATCATTTTTTAAAATCCCCACAAGATATTATTATTAATGTTGATACGGTCACTAATTGTTTTATTTATCCAAATAGTTACCATTTTCTTTCCTCTCCATTATTTCATGCATCTTGGATCATCCCTCTAGAAGTACCTCCTTTAATAGAGTGCTTCTTAAACTATCTGTGGTGGAAGACTTGTCTTTTTTTTTCTTTTAATCATCACGGCCTAGTATTTTTTAAAAGTACAATAACGTGAATTACTAGGGGAAAAAATTAAATAAAAAAACAAAGACATGCAAAATACAAACCCCACATATTTATTTTTGGATTCGGCAGACATAAAAGTACTCTGTCAAATTGTTGTAAAGTTTTCAGAATGCTTCCTTTCAGTTCCTGGACTTCTGTCTTCTGGACTGGAAGCAAACACTCACAGGCTGACATTAATCCATGGACCTGACTTTGAGGACCACGGCTTAATATTTTCCTTAGTGAAAAGTTTCCCTGAGTTCTGTGAACTGCTCCAGCAAATTAAGAATGCAAGGAGGGGGCTGTGAGAATCCCAATTTATAGCCAGTTAGAAGAGTAAGTGACAACCTACTACTTATGATTAGCATCTGAAGTTGGGGGAAGTCTTATAGGACTGAACCCTCAACCTATAGGATGTAATGCTATCTCCAGGTAGACAGTGTCAGAATTGAGTTGAATTAGAGGACACCCAGCTAGTATCCACAGGAGAAGCTATGAAGATTGCTTGGTAGGGAGAAATCTCCACAGATTTCGGTGACCGAGGTCACAGAAATATTCCCTGTTGATTGTTGAGTGAAAGACTAGGAAAAACTCTTTGTGTTCTTGTGTATCACAACAGCTGGAAACAGGAATTCCTGTTATTACTTTGTATTTTGTAGGAGGGTCTCTTGTTCCAGGTTGATTAAGAATTCCTACTTAGAAATAAATTCAGAATTTTAATATACATTTTATTGAGTTCCAAATTTGTTTTGAGTATAGGAACTCTGAGGCACATGTGTGTATACATATTTATAAGCTTAACAATTTATAGATACATTGTTATATTTGTCTTATTATTAAATATTATTTTGCCATTTGATAACCCCTTTTCCAGTAGCCCACCTTACATTGGTATAATGTGGAGGAACGGTGTTTTTTCCTAAAGATGTAAATTACATAATATTTTATGTTTCTCTATTCTTTAGTTAGATCATGGAGTTTAGGACTTGGGCTGCCATGTTACACTTGTTAACAGTATGCAATATAAAAGAGATCTAATCCTGTGAGTACAAAATGAGGGAAGTCATAAGAGATTCCTAAGAAGAGAAACTTGAACTGGGGAGAGACTTACTGCATTAAAAATGTATTAAATAAGTTAAGGACTCAAGGGATCTATGCTGATGCTAAGTACAAGACTATTCCTGTTGAACAATAGGAAAAAAGGAAATTAGATGTAGCTTGAGATCACTTGCTCATTAATTTCATCATTGTGTTAAGGAAGAAGGGACTTAGGATTATTAATTTTTTTTAGAAAAACCTGTTAATAACTATAAAATGGAATGGATCAGACAAAGGATTTGAAAAGTTGAGATTCTGGTTTGAGTCCCAGCTTTGCTATATAAGAGTTATATGAAATTGGGAAAAATATGTAATGAGACTTCATTGTAAAATTGAGATAATAATAGTATTTAAATCAACAGTTGTTGTAAAGTTAACATAAGAGACTTGTCAGAAAACTTGGTGTGATTGTTAATTTTCTGGGTCACAGCTGGGCTCAGGAAGGCCCAGAGAGCTGGTAACACATTGTTTCTGGGTGTGTCTGTGAGGATGTTTCTGGAAGACTGGGTAAAGAAAATTGCCCTCACCAATGTGGGAGAGCATCATTTAATCTGTTGAAAACCCGATAGAACAAAAAGGTGGAGGAAGGACAAATTCACTCTTCTTGAGCTGGGTCATCCATCATCTCTCGCCCTGGGACATCAGAGTGCTTGGTTCTCAGGCCTTCGGACTCCAGAACTTACACCAGTGCTCCTATCCCCCACACTCCGTTTCCCCAGCCCTGAAACCCCCTTCTCGTGCCTTCAGACTTGACTGGGAGGTACACCACCCACTCCCTTGGTTCTCAGGGTCATGGATTTGGACTAAATTACACGACTGGCTTCCCTGGGTCTCTAGCTTGCAGACAGCAGATTGTGGGACTTCTTGGCCTCCATAATCATGTGGACCAATTCCTCATAATAAATCCCTCTCTCTCTCTCTCTCTCTCTCTATATATATATATATATACACACACACACACACAAACACATACATTATACATCTTACATATATATGTATATATTATACATTTTATATATATATTTTTTATATCTCCTATTGGTTCTATTTCTCTGGAAAACCTTGGCTACTACACTTGGTAAACTGTAGAGCAGAATTCTGGGTCACAGATATATGACCTTAGTCTAAAAGGTTTTTTTAAAGTTTGAATTAGGTGTCTTTTTTTTAACTTTTAATTTTATTTTTAATTTTTTTTCTGTAGAGATGACATCTTGTTATGTTGCCCAAGCTGGTCTCAAACTCCTGGCCACAAGCAATCCTCTTGCCTCAGCCTCCCAAAGTGCTGGGATGACAGGTGTGAGCTACCATGCCCAGCAAATGTCATAGTTTAAAAATCTGAATTTCTAGCTTCTTTTTAAAAAATCAGCTTTATTCAAGGATTATTTACATAAGATACAACTTATTTATTTATTTATTTATTTATTTATTTATTTATTTATTTGATACAGGGTCTCACTCTGTCGCCCAGGCTGGAGTGCAGTGGCACAGTCATAGCTCCTGCAGCCTCGAACTCCTGGACTACAGTGATCCTCCCACCTCAGCCTCCCAAGTAGTCAGGACTACAGGTGAGCACCACCATGTCTGTCTATTTTAAATGTACAGTCCCAAGAGATTTGTACAAATGCATAGACCTGGGTAACAATGACCATAGTCAAAATAAAAAACATTTCCACCCACTGAACAAGACTCCCTTGTGCCTTTTTGCAGTCAACCTCTCACCAGGAAACTGGTCCCAGGGAACTATTTATCTGCTTTCAGTAACTATAGCTTTGTTTTGCCCCTTCTGGAATTTCATGTAAAGGGAATCATGCAATATGTACTCTTTTGTATCTGGCTTTCTTTGTGGAGCAGCCTGTTCTTGAGAGTCAACCATGTTGTGTGTGTCAGTTATTTATTCCATAATACTGCTGGGAGTCATGGTGTGGATATCCCAAAATTTGTTTATTCATCTATTGATGGACATTGTAGTTATTCCCAGATTTTGGTTATGATGAATAAAACTACTATGCATATTCCCATACAGGTCTTTGGGTAGAAGTATGTTTTCCTTTCCCTTTGGTAAATACCTAGGAGTGCAATAGCTAGACTATACGGGCCATTTGCTTAACTTCATTTTGTCGCCCAGGCTGCAGTGCAGTGGCACAATCACAGCTCACTGCAACCTTGACTTCCCAGGCTCAAGTGATTCTCTCACCTCAGCCTCTGGAGTAGCTGGGACTACAGGCTTGCTTTACCACACCCAGTTAATTTTTGTATTTTTTGTAGAGCCAGGGTTTCACCATGTTGCCCAGATTGGTCTCAACAAAGAAAAAAATTAACTGGGCATAGTGGTGCACACCTGTAGTCCTAGCTACTCAGGAAGCTGAGGTGGGAAGATCACTTGAGCTCAGGAGGTGGAGGTTGCAGCAAGACAAGATGGCGCTACTGCACTCTAGCCCAGGTGACAGAGTGAGCCCTGTCTCAAAAAACAAACAACAACAACAACAAAAAAGCAAAAAAGAAATCAAATTTCTGGAAAAAAAAGAAATTGAATTTCTAATTCATAATGATGGCATATCTCACTGATTTAGGTAGTTTAAATTTTTCCTTAACAATTTTTTTTTTAGTTTTTAATTTACAGGTCTTACATATACTTGTTAATTTTATTCTTAAGTATTCCATGATCTTTGAAGCTATTATAAATGGTACTTTTTTAACAAAGTAAAAAACTTCGGGTAATTTGTTGCCAGCATGTAGAAATAGAATTGATACTTGTATATTGATCTTATATCATAGGACTTTGCTAAATTGACTTATTAATTTCTAATAGCTTTTATGTAAGCTCCATATGTATATGATCTTGTCATCTGCAAATATAGGCAATTTGATTTTTTCTTTCAAGTATGTATGCTTTTTATGTCTTTACCTCATTATTCTGGTTAGAATCTCCGGTATAACACTGAATAGAAATGGTGAGGGGAGGTGGGGTATTTCACCATTAAGTAAAATGTTAGTTGTAGTTTTTTCATTAGGGCCTTTTATAAGGTTGAGAAAAATTCCTTCTATTCCTAGTTTGCTACAAATTTTTATTATAAATTTATGTTGAATTTTGTTCAAAGCTTTTTTTTGCATCTATTGGAATACTTATTTAGTTTTTACTTTTGTTCTGTTAAGATGGTAAATTACGTTAGTTGATTTTTGAGTGTTAAACCAACCTTGCATTCCCTGGATAAATCCCATTTGGTCACAATGTATTATCCTTTCTATATATTGCTGGTTTTGAGTTGCTATTCTTTAAAAGAATTTTGCATCTCTGTTCATAAAAGATATTTGTCTGTAGTATTCTTTTCTTGTAATGTCTTGTCTTGTTTTCAGGGTTATTTTGTCCTCGTAAAATGAATTGCAAAGTGTTCCTTTTATTCTACTTTCTGAAAGAGCTTGTGTATAAATGGTATTATTTCTACCTCAAATATTTAATGGAATTCACCAGTAAAGCTCTGTAGGCATGGAGTTCTTTTTCTGTGGGAAGGCTTTGAAAAATTCAGTTTATTGAATGGATATGGAGGTATTCAGATTTTCTGTTTCATCTTGTGTCAGTTTTGGCATTTCATGTCTTTTAGTAAATTTTTCTATTTCAGGTAAATTGTTGGATTTATTGGCATAAAGTTAATCATAACATTCTTTTACACTCCTCTTAAAATCAATATGTTTATAATGATAGCCCTTCTTTCATTCCTGATACTGGTAATTTGAAT
The DNA here is from genome assembly GCF_006542625.1 of Nomascus leucogenys. NCBI lineage: Eukaryota > Metazoa > Chordata > Mammalia > Primates > Hylobatidae > Nomascus > Nomascus leucogenys. The sequence continues at coordinate 4,380,299 of NC_044385.1, read as the reverse complement.
CTCATTTATTTTTTAATCAGTCAAGATAGAAGTTTATTAATTTTAATACAAATATTATGTTTTTTAAAAGACAAAAAGAAAAATATTTTAAATATTTTCATAGAACCATACAACCATCTTTTGACTTCAGTTTCTCTATTGCTTTTCTATTTTCTATTTTTATTGATTTCTAGTCTTGTCTTCGTTATTTTCTTCTTTCTAATTACTTTGAGTTTAATTTGTTTCAGTTTGTTGAGATGGAAGCTGATATGATTTGGCCCTGTGTCTTTACCCAAATCTCATCTTGAATTGTACTCCAATAATTCCCACGTGTTGTGGGAGAGACCCGGTGGGTCCTGACCTCAAGTGATCCACCTGCCTCAGCCTCCCAAAGTGCTGGGATTACAGGCATGAGCCACGGCTCCTGGCCAAAAGAAAGAATATTTTCTGTTGTGGGATATATTGTTTTGCAAATGTCAGCTAGATCAGATTTGTTGTTAATGTTATTTGAGGCTTCTATATCCTTACAAATTTTATATCTACCTCTTTTATCAATTGCTGAGAGAGGGCTGTTGAAATTTCCAAATATAATTGGGGATTTGACCATTTCTCCTTTTAGTTATGCTGTATTTTCTTCATGTCTTTAGTATCATTGTTACTGGGTGCATACACATTCAGGATTATAATGTCTTCTTAATAAATTGATCCTTTATCATTATGAAATGTCCCTTTTTACTAATGGGCATATACTTTTTCATGATGTCTACTTCATCTGATATTAGTATAGCCATTCCAGCTGCTTCAGGATCAGTGTTTGCATGGTATATTTTTATTATTCATCTACTTAACCAATTTGTGTTTTTATACTTAAAGTGTCTTTCTTGTAGACAGCATATAGTTTGGTCTTGCTTTTTTTTTTTTTAACCCTGTATGATAACCTCTGCCTTTTAATTGGAGAGTTTAGACCAATGCTCATTAATGTGTAGTCTATGGACCCCTGGAAGTATCCAAAGGCCTTTCAGGGGTGTTTGTGAGATGAAAACCATCTTCATAATAATACTAGAAGGTTATTTTCCTTGTCCATGTAGGGACATTTGCACCAATTGTGTAAAAGTGATGGTGGAGAAAACTGCCTTAGCATAAATCAAGGCATTCACAACAGACTGTAGTGTAGGCAGTGCCATTCAACACGTACTTGCAAAAAAAAAAAAATTCAAATTTCACTTAAAAATCTCTGGATCAAGGAGCAAAATATTAATTTTATTGAATACATGTAACTTAAATATTCGATTTATTGAGTTGGAAATACATATAAGGCACTTCTGCTGCATATTGAAGTATAATGTCCTGAGTAAAAGCATTTGTGGGATTATTTTAGTTGCAAGCTGAACTAGCCACTTTTTAAATGTTTAAATGGAACACCGCTTTTACTTGAAAGAACAACTAACAAAATACAGTAATTCAAACTTGGATATATGGCAGCAATTTTCTCAAAAATCAATGTAGTGATCCTGACACTTCAAGGAAAATTACTGCTGTATTTTTTGCCAATGGTAACATTTGAGCTTTCAAGTAAAAATTCAAAGTTTGGAAAAATTGTTCTTGTCACCATGAACTTGACAGCTTACAATAGATGAGATCAGTAGTGATATGAACAACTATATTTTTTTGATATTGTATACTGTAATATATCTACAAACCTCAGCGAGCCAGTACTTTCCAAATGATGAATGCATGATGCCATGTGGGTAAAAGAACCATTCAAATTGCTAGATAGACAAATGGATTTTATTGTACTTAACAGTGAGAAGTTCAATTGATCTGATTTCATTTCCCACATTTTAACTAACATTTAAGCAACTACCACTTGCCAAGTTTTAGTATAGTATCAAAGATGAATATCCACATGTATACAAAAAAGATATTAACATATTCCTCTTTTTTCCACCTACATAACTGTGTGAAGCCAGATTATCTTCACATACCTCAACCAAAACAACATATTGCAACAAATTGAATGCAGAAACAGACAGGAGTATCCAGTTGTCTTACATTAAGCTAGACATTAAAGAAATTTGCAAAAATGTGAAACGATGTTGTTATTCTCCATAAATATTTTCGTTTTGAAAAATATAGTTATTTGTCCAAAAAGTATGTTGTTTGTGTTGTGTTATTTTATTTTATTTTATTAATTTATTTATTTTTATCTTTTGAGATGGAGTCTCGCTCTGTCACCCAGGCTGGAGTGCAGTGGCATAATCTTGGCTCACTGCAACCTCTGCTTCCCAGGTTCAAGTGATTCTTGTGCCTCAGCCTCCCGAGTAGCTGGGATTATAGGCTCCTGCCACCATGCCCAGCTAATTTTTTCGTAGAGACAGGGTTTCACTATGTTGGCCAGGCTGGTCTCGAACTCCTGACCTCAAGTGCTCCATCTGCCTTATCCTCCCAAAGTGCTGGGATTACAGGCGTGAGCCACTGTGTCCAGCCTGTTTGTCTTCTTTGAATCAAATGTTGTTAACTGAATGTTTCTGGAGGAAAGAGATTTCTGGTTTTTCTAAATTTCATTATTTTTTAGTTGGATTGCATTATTGTCAGACAATTCTTTGGAATTTATTGAGGTTTTCTTTATGGCCTGATATGATCCTTTTTCATGAGCATTGATGTGAATTTAAGAAGTAGGTAGTTTCTACTACTGGGCTTGAGAGCTCAATATATACCTGTACATCTACCTCATTGATTTTTGTATTCAGGTTTTCTGTGGCTTCACTAAAATTGTTACCCCTGTGATCTGTCTTGGTTTGAGAACTATGTTAAAATTTTCTATTATGTGTGTGTTTCTCTTTTTTTATTATACTTTAAGTTTTAGGGTACATGTGCACAACATGCAGGTTAATTACATATGTATACATGTGCCATGTTGGTGTGCTGCACCCATTAACTCGTCATTTAACATTAGGCTATCCCTCCCCGCTCCTCCCACCCCACCACAGGCCCCAGTATGTGATGTTCCCCTTCCTGTGTCCATGTGTTCTCATTGTTCAATTCCCACCTATGAGTGAAAACATGCAGTGTTTGGTTTTTTGTCCTTGAGATAGTTTGCTGAGAATGATGGTTTCCAGCTTCATCCATGTCCCTACAAAGGACATGAACTCATCATTTTTTATGGCTGCATAGTATTCCATGGTGTATATGTGCCACATTTTCTTAATCCAGTTTATCATTGTTGGACATTTGGGTTGGTTCCAAGTCTTTGCTATTGTGAATAGTGCCACAATAAACATACGTGTGCATGTGTCTTTGTAGCAGCATGATTTATAATCCTTTGGGTATATACCCAGCAATGGGATGGCTGGGTCAAATGGTATTTCTAGTTCTAGATCCCTGAGGAATTGCCACACTGACTTCCACAATGGTTGAACTAGTTTACAGTCCCACCAACAGTGTAAAAGTGTTCCTATTTCTCCACATCCTCTCCAACACCTGTTGTTTCCTTACTTTTTTTTTTTTTTTTTTTTTGAGGCGGAGTCTCGCTCTGTCACCCAGGCTGGAGTGCAGTGGCGCAATCTTGGCTCACTGCGAGCTCCGCCTCCTGGGTTCACGCCGTTCTCCTGCCTCAGCCTCCGGAGTAGCTGGGACTACAGGCGCCCGCCACCACGCCCGGCTAATTTTTTGTATTTTTAGTAGAGACGGGGTTTCACCATGGTCTCGATCTCCTGACCTCGTGATCTGCCCACCTCGGCCTCCCAAAGTGCTGGGATTACAAGCGTGAGCCACCGCGCCCTTTTAATGATCGCCATTCTAACTGGTGTGAGATGGTATCTCATTGTGGTTTTAATTTGCATTTCTCTGATGGCCAGTGGCGATGAGCATTTTTTCATGTGTCTTTTGGCTGCATAAATGTCTTCTTTTGAGAAGTATCTGTTCATATCCTTCGTCCACTTTTTGATGGAGTTGTTTGTTTTTTTCTTGTAAATTTGTTTGAGTTCATTGTAGATTCTGGATATTAGCCCTTTGTCAGACGAGTAGATTGCAAAAATTTGTATGTTTCTTAATTCGCCTTTTCTGCTCTATTCTATTGCTTTGGTTTCCTCTTTTTGGTTCGTATTATATGTATATTGGCTTTTGTCTATCTTCTATATCTATCTCTTTCTTTTAAGAATCTGCTAAATTTTTCTATTATTTTCATGTTTGTTAATTTTCCTTTTCTTTTCTGTGTTCCTGCTCTGTGAAAATTCGTGCTATTTTATTAGGTATATAACTATCCATAACTATTATATCTTCATTGTGATTACAGCCTTTAACACTATAAAGTGCTTTTAACATCACTTTTTATGCTATTTTATTCTGGATTTAACCTTGTAAGATCATGATTGTAGACCCTGTCATTTGGTCTCAGTTCTTCATGTGACTATTTACTTATATAGGGCTCAACACTAGTTCTTGTTTTGATGTTTCTCTAGTCTTTTTCATTTTTTGAAGTCCTGGTAGATTTTTCTGGACGTCCCTGTGGGAATAGTATTACGTGAGTTCTTGCCCGTTTGTAGCAATTTACCTGTGACCTTCCTACTTGAAATTATTTTTGCCTGGATATTAAATCCATGATTTACATTTTCTGCTGTAGAAAATTCTGATGACAATCTGCCTTTTATCCTTCCTTACAAGAGTCTTAGTTTTTTGTTTGATGTCTGAAACATTGTTTTTACAAAAAAAATCCAACATTTTTACTAGTTGTATACCCTTTCAATATATAGTTTCAATTCATTTTTTATTTCAAAAAGTTTTTTTGAATTAAGGAAAACTTTTTTTTTGTTTTGTTTTGTTTTTGAGACAGAGTCTCACTCTTGTTGCCCAGGCTAGAGTGCAGTGGTGCAATCTCAGCTCACTGCAACCTCTGCCTCCTGGGTTCAAGCCATTCTCCTGCCTCAGCCTCCTGAGTAGGTGGGATTACAGGCACCCACCACCATGCCTAGCTAATTTTTGTGTTTTTAGTAGAGATGGGGCTTCACCGTGTTGGCCAGGCTGGTCTCGAACTCCTGACCTCAAGTGATCCTCCTGCCTCGGCCTCCCAAAGTGCTGGGATTACAGACAAGAGCCACCGTGCTGGGCCTTGAATTATAATTTTTAATATTTATTCTGTTCTATTGTTTTGATCTTCTCTTTCAGGTTCCTGTTACATGAATGTTAGCCTTTTGTTTATCTTCTATATTTGTCTTTCTTTCAAATTCTTATCTTTTCCTTAATGTGTTTTTCTATTATTATTTTTTTAAACTTCCACATTTCCATTTTCTATTTCTCTTAAAGCATATGTGTGTTCCTTCTGGTTTTGTTTTTATTTCTAAAATTATTTTTATTTTTTCTAGTTCTTTCTTGAGTTCTCTCACCTGTTTTCTTAAATATTTGTTTTCAATAATTATCTGATTTTTTCAATTTTGCTAATTTTGATATGTGTTGTCATCTAATAATTTTTACCATGCTTTTATTTCTTTAGTTTTTAAAAATATTAAATTATAATTTTCGTGGGTTTTTTTATGGGCTCGTTTTTCTGGCATGATGTTATTATCTACAGGCATGTTATTCTACTCTTACTTTCTTTTTTTCTTATAATAACTTTGTATGAAATTTCACTGTAATCTTTTTTCCTATACTTTTAGGAGAAGCGCAGAAGAGATTTTCTTGCTCTATAGATCTAAAAAATCTGTGTGGGGTTTTTTTCCTCCCAAGTGACCAAAAGTAATTTCTAAGATTTGTTTCCTTTTTCTCCTTACTTTGCTTTCCAACTTTTAACTAGATCTTCTCTTTATTGCTCTTGTAGTTCAAATCCTGCCTAATCTGGATTCTCTTTTCAGTAGTTTGCCCTCAGTGCAGAATTTTGTCTTGTAGAGGAGATTTACTTTGTTAATGTTGAGAGTTTATGAGACCCAGACTGCTCCATTTGATCTTTTCTATCATTAGGCCTGACTACAACATGGTCCCTGTGAATTCACCCGTAAGTTTTATCCTGCAGACCCCCCTGTCAGTTTCAGCCATTGTTCTCAGATGAACTTGCACGTTGTAGTGAGTACCACATGGTGATTTTTGTTGCTGTCATGATCTCAAGGCCATTAGAAGCTCATTGGTCATTACTTTTTTCCTCCAATGCAAATATTGATATTGCTCACATCCTGTAGCTGAGGGTGTTGTGCACTTGGGGGACCACAAAAATACTTGTCACCTAGAGTTATTGTTAGAGATCACTCATGAGTCTTCTGTTTCGCTATCTTAGTTGCTGTTTATGTTTTTCGGGGAATTTAAGGAGATTATACTGTCTTGGATGCCTCCTTCTTACTAATTCTTTTTGATGCCCAATTTGTGCCATTTTTAACCTGTGGAAGTACAGTTGATTAGGCTTCTGTTTCCTTTAGACATGATCCCATTAGTTCTGGATAATTTTCTTACTTTATGGCACAAAAAGGCACTCAAGGCTTATCTTAGTCATCGCCTGCTCCAGTCTTTGAATGAACATTTCTACAAAGAGCTTCCATTCCTTTTATCTATCAGACTTTTAGTTTATCTATCTAGGCTGTGAATCATTATCTTTATTTTTTATTTTTTTTGGGGGATTGGGGGTGGACAGGGTCTGGCTCTGTCACCCAGGCCTGAGTGCAATAGTGCAATCGTAGCTCACCATAGCCTCAAGTTCCTGGGCACGCACCATCATACTTGGCTTTTTTTTTTTTTTTTTTTTACTTTTTGTACAGATGGAGTCTCACTGTGCTACCCAGGCTGGTCTTGAACTCATGGCCATAAGCAATCCTCCTGCCTCAGTCCCCCAGAGTATTGGGATTACAGGAGCATGAGCCACTGCACCCAGCTAAATCATTTCCTCTAAAAACCTAAGCAAAGCATTGGAAAAGGGCCATCTGAAATGTTCAAAAAAGGGGAAAAAAAAAGGAATTTTACAAAACCCCCAAAACCTAAGCAAGTCCTCTTCAAGAAGGTTCATAATTGTAGAAACTCTCTCAGTTAAAGCCACTGTACCTTGACCAAAGAAAAGTGTTATATCAAAGAGAAAGGGGAAAACCATGATATAATGGAGCCAGAATTGTGCTTGAAACCCAGGCGAAAATAAGGATTCATCAAGTAATGCAATACGAAGTGAAAGAAAAACAAGAAGGAAGGAAAGAAATTAATTTTCACTCAGTGTCTGTCATTTATCAGGTAGAAGGTTGGGGTTTTCACATTACCTTGTTTGACCCTTAGAAAAACTCAGTGGGCATCTAAAGTATAACTATCCCAATTTTACAACTACAGAAACAGAAGTTCAGGGAGTTTATTCAAGGTCATCCCACCAATACACAGACTGGGTAATACAGTACAGGTACAGAAATATTCTTGTCCTAAATTAGTGGCTTCAAAAATCATTAAAACAAAACACCTAAAGGTTGTAGTAATTTTACCAGTAAATAGATACATACATACATACATAAACACACATGTATTTTCAAATTTTGAAACTTTTTATTTTTGGAATAATTGTAGAGTAACAGCAAATTGCAATGATGGTTCAGAGGTGTCTTCTGTATTCATCACCCAGTTTTCCCCATTGGTTACATCTTATGTAACAATAGCACCATAGCAAAACCAGGAAATTGACACTGTCATAACATGCTTGTATAGTTCTATGTCATTTTATTACATATGTAGATTCATATAACCACCATCACAATCAAGATACAGATCTGTTTCATCACCATAAAGATCTCCTTTATTTTACTGGTTTATAGTCACACACACACCCTGCCTCCCCACTATCCATAACCCCTGTCAACCATTAATTTGTTCTTCATTGCTATATTTTTCATTTTGAGAATATTTCCTGAACAGAATCATGAAGTATTCCATTTGAGATTATTTTTTTCCCACTCAGCATAATGCTTTTGAGATTTATCCAAGTTGTTGCATGTGCTAATAGTTTGTTCCTTTTTATTGTGGACTCGTATGCCATGGTATGGATGTATCACAATTTTTTTAACTCTTTACCTGTTGTAGAACATTTGGGTTGTTTCCAATTTGGGGCTATTAAAAAATCCAGTTGCTATGAATAATCGTGTATAGGTCTTTGTGTGGATATAAGTTTTCATTTCTCTGAGATAAATGCTCAGGAGTGCAATTGCTGAGTCACAGAATAAATGTGTGTTTAGATTTTAAAGAAACTGCTAAAGTATTGTCTAGAGTGGTTGTCCTATTTTACATTCCCATCAGTAATGTAAATGTATGAAAGATCCATCTTCCCTGTGTCCTTGTCAGCATTTGATGTTGTCACTATTTTTCATTTTAGCTGGTCTAATAGATATGTGTGATAGCACATTGTGGTCTTAATTTTCATTTCCCTAACAGCTAGTGATGTTGACCATCTTTTTATTTACATATTGCCATTCACATATCCTCTTGAGTGAAATGTATTGTCCTTTGTCTACTTTCTAATTGGATTTTTTACTGTTGTTTGGTTTTGAACTGTTGAGTTTTTAAAGAACTGATAGTCCTTTATATACTCTAGGTACTAGTCCTTTGTCAGATACATGAGTAAAGGAGATACAGAGAGAGAGAGAGAGAGAGAGAGAATGCTCTAAGGAAAATAGATGTGCTTTAGTCAAGAATAGGTCAAGGCAGACATCTGGGCCAGTGTGACTCAGCAAGTTTGGAGCACAGGCGCCCAACTCCACTCATTATATAACCTATTTGTGTAAGCTCATACTTACTCTGGGCCACTGTTGTCTGTAAAAGGTATAACTGCCCTGCTGACACTGTACATATGGCTCACACCCAGAGAGAGAGAGTGAAGCTGCTAACCCTGTAAGGAAAAGCCATAGGGGTGGCAGGAGCCGCAGAGCCAGCTGCTGAGAAGGGCTGCAGCTGGATCGGGCAGCTGAGACAAAGGCTGGCAGAGAGAGAACATAATAAAAGCCGCATTTCACCTGCCTATGGCCCCCTTGAGTGTTCTTTCAGCTATCCACTACCCATCCACCCACTCCCCTCGGACCTCAGCATGGGCTGGAACCTGACACTTGGCAGGACACATGCACATGTGCTAGTTCTCTGATGTCCCTTCTTTTTTTCTTGAGACAGGGTCTTGATCTGTTGCCCAGGCTGCAGCCTCTACCTCCTGGGCTTAAAGTGATCCTCCAACCTCAGTCTCCCAAGTAGCTGGTACCACCAGTTTGGTGTGTCACCAAACCTACCTAATTAAAAAAAATGATTCTTTTTGTAGAGACAGTATCTCCCTAGGTTTCCCAGGCTGGTCTCAAACTCCTGGGCTCCAGCGATTCTCTGCTTCAGCCTTCCCAACTGCTGAGATTACAGGTGTGAACCACCGCACCTGGCTTGGTGTCCCTTTTTATAAGGACACTAATCCTATCATATCAGAGGCCCACCATTATGACCTCATTTGACCCTAATTACCTTTTTATGGGTCTCATCTGCAAATACAGTCACTTTGGGTGTTAGGGCTTCAACATGGGAATTTTGTGGGGACACAGTTTAGTCCATAGCATGATGGATTATCATGGAAGCCCTGAATCTCCTCTACTGGCCTCTAGGCCTCCCTGACATAACTCCAGAGGAGAAAGGGAGGAGCATCTCATTCCACCGAGTCAGGGTGATCTTTGTCGACTCCTAGTGTCACAAAGATGATGGGGACAGTTACTCTTGTGAGTATACATTAGGTTTTATGGGACTCTACCTTATCAGAATGGATGAGGTGTCCTGCTTCCCTTGAGAGGCAAGGTATCATGTTGTGAAAAGGCCAGTGAGGGGGACACATGGCAAGGAACTGTATATGGTCTCTAGGAGTCATGAGTGGCTTTGCTGAAAGCCAGCCCCAGTCCTACAGCTTCAAGGAATGAGAGTGTGCCAACAACCACATGAGCTTGGAAGAAGGTCCTGAGTTTTGGAAAGGAATGCACCCCACCCGATGCCTTGATGGCAGCCTAGACCCTGAAGAGATGACTCAACTAAGCTATGCCAGACTCCTGACCTACAGAAACTGTGAGATAATACATGTATGTTGTTTTAAGCCATTGTTGTGGTAATTTGTTATAGTGTGATAGAGAACTAATACAGCACTCCAATTTCCATGACTTTCCTTTGTATCTGTGATCTACTTATCCCCCACTCTACACACTGCACCCATGACATAAAAAGTGGTAAATATAAACATTTTTTGGACATGCTTAATAATTTGTCTATAGCAAATGCTGACAAACACTTGATACATATCTTGCCATATGAAGTAAGTGAGCCTATTGGAGAATAGTCTCTTCTGCCAAAAGTTGCAGGAAACAACAAAGGGTAATAAAATTTAATATCTGAGGAGATGGTAACAGATGGACTGTAGGCTTTTTAAAAAAATGAATATTGGAATCTCTAAGGTGAATGAATCTTTTATGACTAAATGTGGAAGACAGGTTTTATAAGTATACAGCAAAAAAATAGAATAACCAAGCAAAGTTGAACTATCATGAAAAAGATGGAAAATAAAAAGTTAAAAAGGCACAAATCTATGATTAGCATAAAAACTACATCTGTGCCAAGAAGTTAATCAAATAAAAAAACAATTTTAATAAGAAAGATTGTAATAATGAAATGTCTCATGTTAAGAAACATGAAAATCAGGATACAATAAGTATGGAGCAAATAACGACAATGCTGGCATGGGTGCTAAAATATCACCAAAGAAACAAGTTTTCAGTCCAGAAGCACAAACATGTCAGTCACTTCTTGCCCATTTCAAAATTCCAAAAGAAGTTGGGTCCAAGATACAGCATGAGTTTCATGCTAGCCAAACATCATATTATTTTCTCCTCAATTAAATCTTCTCGGTGAGCTACAAATGTTTCTTTTGTCACTAACCACTCCAGGTGGGCCTTGTTAGCTCCCAGTTTATTGCCAGATTGCTAAGCCCACTGCTCAACTGAGTGCTGTCATTCCCTCGTCTTCCCACATTTGCTACCTCCACGCTCTTAAATCACAACTGCTTAACACTCCCACTCTTGCCTTATACTTCCACCTCCTCGTGTGCTTCCACATGGCCCTAGATGGTGGAAACAAAATTCTCTTATCCATCTGACATCACCTTTTTCCTACGTATTCCTTCAAAAAAGCTCACCTCTTCTGAAGAGGTGATTCTGAAATGATTTTAATGACAAATTTAAGTAGCACAGAAGCTACTAACAAAAATAGTCTCTCTTTGATCTCAACGAGATCCATACTTCCCTCTTTAGGTGCAACCTCCTCCTTTCCATATGCCCTGGGTCTTGACTGCTATGCAAATATGAATTACAAGCCCAAGAGGCAGAGATGAAAGCCATGAGAATAAGTGCTAGGTAGTGTCTCCTGTTGTTCGAGAAGAACAAACATAAATTATAGTTGACTGGCAAAGACATTATTGGGAACAGAGCCTCTAGTTTTGAAAATTACATTAGTCGATTGATTCAATCACTGATTCAATAAGTGCATCTTGTGTGCTGATTATGTGCGAGGTATAGCTTTATGCTATATGTACACTGAGGGGAAACAGAACTACCAGTGTGGGAAGTGATCAAGATTAAAAAGAAGCAAAAATACAAGCTGCGATAGGTATCTCAAATAAAGAGAGTTCAACGATGTGGAACAAGACAGGAAGGGAGCCAGGTAGTCATGGAATGTAACAATTAATTTTATGTGTCAACTTGACTGGGCGAAAGGATGCCCTGGTAGCTGGTCAAACATGATTTCTGGGTGTGTCTATGAGGATGCTTCTGGAGGAGATCAGCATTTGAGTTGGCAGACTGAGTAAAGAAGATTTGACCTCACCAGTGCAGGTGGGCATTATCCCATTCACTGAGGACCCAACAGAGTAAAAAGGTGGAGAAAGAGTGAATTTGCTCTGTCTTCTTGACCTGGGACATTCATGTTTCCTAACCATGGACATTGGTGCTCCTGGTTCTCTAGCATTGGACTTGGACTGGGACAAACATTGGCTGCCCTGGTTCTTGGGGCTTTGGGTTTGGATTCAAACTATACCACCGACATTCCTGGGCTTCCAGCTTGCAGATGGCAAATTGTGGAACTTATCAGCTTCCATAATCACCTGAGCCAATCCCTCATAATAAATTTCTATCTATCTATCTAATCTCTCTCTGTTATCTATCTCATCTATCATCTATCTTATCTATCTATCATGTGTCTATCTATCTCCTATTGGTCCTACTTTTCTAGAGAACCCTGGCTAACCTTGCTAAAATTATTTTTAGTGACATTCTTGTTATGTGCCTTTAAAAATTTTCTTTCTTTCTTTTCTTTTTTTTTTTTTTTTTTTAAGAAACGAGGGTCTCACTATGTTGCCCAGGCTGGTCTTCACCTCCTGGCCTCAAGCAGCCCTCCAGCCCCAGTCTCCCAGTGTGCTGGGATTATAGACATGAGCTACCATGCCCCGCCTCTATGTGTCTTGTTTGAGCTCTGCTCTTTGTCTCTCTTTTCTTCACAACTTTCATTCATTTTCCACTTCCACATTTCTAACCCATGTTAGTTTCCTTTCCTTTTTGCTCCTCAGAAGACAGTACCTACCTGCTGCTTATATTTCAAAAAAGGAGGCAAATTTGTACCGTGTGATCCTGGACAGAGTGGGCTCTGTGGTCAGATCTCCTGTGGCCTGGAATTCTGGCTCTTGCTACTTGCCAACTGTGCAAACTCGTGCAAATTTCCTTTCAGTTTCCTGAGATATAAAATGATGATAATTATGGTTCCTAGATTCTGAGGTAGTTGAGAGAATTAATTAAAATACAACATGCAAAATAATTAATACAGTGTCTGCCATATAGCAAAAATCAACGGATGTTAGCTGTTCCTGTTATTTCATCTTGCCTGCATTTAAGATAAGCTGCCTTTACAGGTATGAGTGTGTGTGGAGGGGGTGCAGATTTATGGTACTTCGGCCCCCAAAGAGCCAAGAATCCCATAAGCATAATTAACTGAGTTAAAAACATTATTAATTTTAATCATATATATTTTTATACAAATATATTTCTTAATTGCAAGGGCTTTGCACATGTGTTAAAGAATAGTATAGTCAGTTGGACTACACCAGAGTAAAATAGAAAGAAATATAAATACCTAGGCAAATATAGCACCTTTACAATTAATCTATTTGTAATCACAATTTCCTCCAGCCCCAATTTTCCTGTAGAATTTGCAACAAGCAATAGAAGGAAGGAAATCGAACTCAAGGATCCTTAACTCTTTTGGAGTCAGACCACTTCTAGGAGAGTTCTGAGACTTTAAGCCAGGTTGGCATTAAAAGGTTTCTGGGTTACAAGACTCAGCTACTCTAATTAAGAGGGGACTTTATTATTCTCTTTGATTCCACCGCACTCATCTGCTTAGGCTTGTGTGAAATATACTTGGGCTTCTACGCAGCTCCTGAACTTCGGTGTTTAAGTCCCCCTAGACTCTTTCATAGCACGTGTTATGTGCTCTCAATCTCCACATTGCTTTGCTACTTGGTGCTTTTTTTTTTTTTTTTTTTTTTTTTGAGACGGAGTCTCGCTCTGTCGCCCAGGCTGGAGTGCAGTGGTGCGATCTCGGCTCACTGCAAGCTCCGCCTGCCAGGTTCACGTAGCTGGGACCACAGGCGCCCGCCACCACGCCCGGCTAATTTTTTGTATTTTTAGTAGAGACGGGGTTTCACCGTGTTAGCCAGGATGGTCTCGATCTCCTGACCTCGTGATCCGCCCGCCTCGGCCTCCCAAAGTGCTGGGATTAAAAGGCGTGAGCCACTGCGCCTCGCTTTTTTTTTTGTTTGTTTGTTTTTTACCTAAAAGTTTATTTATCATTAGCCCAGCTGCCTCTCTTGTTCTTAACTCTTCGCTGCTTAAAACTAGAGGCGGCCGGGCGCGGTGGTCACGCCTGTAATCCCAGCACTTTGGGAGGCTGAGGCGGGTGGATCACAAGGTTAGGAGTTTGAGACCAGCCTGGCCAATATGGTGCAAACCCCGTCTCTACTAAAAATACAAAAATTAGCAGGGCGTGGTGGTGGGCACCTGTAGTCCCAGCTACTCGGGAGGCTGAGGCAGGAGAATGGCGTGAACCCACGAGGTGGAGCTTGCAGTGAGCTGAGATCGCACCACTGCACTCCAGCCTGGGCAACAGAGTGAGACTCCATCTCAAAAAAACAAACAAACAAACTGGAGGCTTATAATTTCTAGTTTGTGCACAAGTCACTCCACAGCCATTCCCTCATGCTTTTAGAAAGCCTTTACCGTGATGCTGTTTACACAGCCACCTATATACTGATGCATCTCTCTGAAGGCAGAGGCCATGTCTTCTTCAGTCACCACAGCACTTACAACAGTGCTGGACACGTAGCAGGTGCTCAAGAAGCTTTGCTGAATAAAGACAGAAACAATGCTTAAGTGTGTTCATATACTTGCTGCCGTCTATAATAAGGGCATTTCCTTAACATAGAGTCAGACCTGCTATGCCAATCTAATTATGTGTAAAATTTGACAAGGTCTAAAAAACAGACATATAAATGGTTTCACTGTATTTATAGTTTAGTAGGTGGTATTTAGATAAGCAGCACAGACTTTCTTTCTTAAAGGTTGTGTTACATATTGAAACGGTTCTCAAGTGTGGCAAGAGAAGGTGCTAGCCTGTTTGTAGTCCTGAGTAAATCAAAATATACTTCACTATTTGTATGTCTGGATTATCTATCAAGGTCCATTCCATGTCTATGACTTAATATTGGATTGTGCATGTATAAATATTATAGCATACTGAAGAGTTGAATCACATATGGAGAAAAACTATTAACAAGATCTAGGCAGAAAATTAATAAACCTTAATAAATATTTTAAAAATACAGTCCATCTGGGAAAAACATAAATTTTATTTTTATTCATTAGGGTGATCCACTCACTGACTCATTGTTCTAACTTCCTTTACTAATTTGGAAAAATTAGTCACTCTAGGTGGTGAGGTGAATGTTGCAACTAAAGGTTTCTTACATTTTCAATTCGCATTATTTGTGAATTCTACCTATAAATACTAGTGGTTTCCTCAAAGTTGGAAATTACATAATAACAAAAGAAAACTCAAACCAACTATTAGGGTAAAGTGTAGAAATTTCTTTTAAAGCCTGGCCGTGGTGGCTCACACCTGTAATCCCAGCATTTTGAGAGGCTGAGGCAGGAGGATTGCTTGAGGCCTGGAGTTTGAGACCATCCTGTGCAACATAGCAAGACCCCATCTCTACAAAACATTTAAAAATTAGCTGGATGTGGGCCAGGCGTTGTGGCTCACACCTGTAATCCCAGCACTTTGGGAAGCCAAGGCGGGTGAATCATGAGGTCAGGAGTTCGAGACCACTCTGGCTAACATGGTGAAACCCTGTCTGTACTAAAAATACAAAAATTAGCCAGGCGTGGTGGCACACACCTGTAATCCCAGCTACTCAGGAGGCTGAGGCAGGATAATTGCTTGAACCTGGGAGGTGGAGGTTGCAGTGAGCCGAGATCATGCCACTGCATTCCAGCCTGGGCGACAGAGCAAGACGATCTCAAAAAAAAAAAAAAAAATCAGCTGGCTGTGGAGGTGCACAACCGTAGTCCCAGCTACTTGGGAGGCTGTCGCAGGAGGCTGGTTTGAGCCCAGAAGCCTGAGTTTTCAGTGAGCCAGGGCAACAGAGTGAAACCCTGTCTCAAAATAAATAAATAAATGAATAAATAAATAAATAAAATTCTTTCAAATATCTTAAACAGAAAGTTTTATTTGAAATGAATCCAAGAGTAAGAGGCAACTTTTGGACTAAGTAGTGTTTTCCTTAACAACATTTTATATCAACATCCACACTTTTAGTAAAACGTTTACCTCTTCGTCTTACTTGCCCTCCCCAAAATAGACTTCATAGGAAAAAGAGTATTCTAGAAACACCCTGGCCTTTTCATACTTCCTAGGGGTTACTTTCTTCCTCTTCCTGCTATAATTTTATGCAAACAGATAGTACTTATTCCAAGACAGAGGCGATAGCTTCCCATATACTTGTTTTTCCTTTGAACAGGTATTCCCCTTAACGTAGCCTTACTTGGGAGTGAGATGGGGTAGGGTAGGGTAGGTTCTAGTTAAAGCTCTTCATATAAGTTTTGATGGTTGAAATATTTTTTCCTAAACTTTCTATCACAAAGATTCCAGAATATTCTTCTTGAAAACTGTACTAAAGCTATCCAATACTATTTTTGCCTCTCAGATGCACTTCCTATCCAGAATATCACTGTGCAAAGGAACAGAGAGAGAAAGGACAGAGAGGCAAGTTTCACAGAGCAAGTGAGGTACTCAAGAGATTGGGTTTCTGGTAGAAAAAGGAACAGATAGAAATTTTAGACACATCATTGTATTGTGTCTGAGCATTCGGTTCAATGTATAAGGCTGCTTGGTGCATGCTTATTTATCTCCACTGAACCTAACAGAGGAAAGCTTTTTGGACTCTTTGCCTGTGGAGTGGTAGTATTATGGAGTCTGCAGCAAAGGACTTGTTTACAAATCTTTTGAAGATGCTGTGGGTTTGCAGTGAGCCGCATTGCATTTTTTCTCTGAGGGACTTTAAAGATGTGCCACTGAACTCCTGAGTGAATTTTTCAGTGGTAACTGCCTTTCTCTGTGAGGAGAGATCGTATATTGCAGAGCCACAGTGTGAGTTACAGTCTCTGAAAAGTCCGTTGCCAAGAGGCAACTTGCTCCAAATTCCCTGGATTCAGATTTTAGTGCAGAGAGGAATGCTTGAGAACGCATGAGTCATGATGTACTCTTAGTAATTTTGCTAGAACATCAGGAAAGAGGTGCTTGGTGTTGCACACTGCTTGCATCTGGATGGAATTAGAGCTTTTAGCTTTTCCTCAAGAAGGGCTTATTAATAGCAGAGGACTAAAGTAATAAGTGTGTTCCATGTATAGCACTTGAGGAAATGAGCAATGCCAGAGAAGGTTTATCAGGACTCACTGTTAGTTCTTTCTCTACCCCTGGGGAAACAGATCTATTGATCAGATTCTTGCAGAAAAACAGCCTGTAATGGGTTTACTGTGCTCAGATATCATAGACCAGGAGTGTCTTTTATGATAGCCCAGAAACTATCTTGCCAGAAAGACTTGAAGGGCTGCTGACCTGCGTGGCAAAAGGAAGGCTGTAACACACAGGGAAAGTAAAAGATGTCAGGGTTGATGTCTGCTTTAAATTCTCTTAGCCTGGTAAGTTAAAATTGCTGACTTTGGATACATCTTACTCAAAATCATTTTATTTCAAACATAAGGGGTCATTGATGAAAATCACCTTAAAGATTAACCACCTTTTCTTCCCCATCCCCACCAGTAAATCTACAGCACTGTAAAATAGATCGGAAATTAAAAACACTGCGTGCAGCTATGAAATTGGAAAATGAACTATGCAAGTGCTTAAAGATAGCAGTAACTCAATAACAAGCTAAGTGGGCACAACATAAGCGACATTATGTTTGTATATGTGCGTAGAAACTGTAACATTTTGGTTTTTCCTTGACTGAACCCATACATATGGAAACACAATAAATGTGTTGGCTCATATAATTGAAAAGCTCGGGGAGCTAGCTTCAGGCTGAGGTGGATCTAGCAACTTGATGTTATCAGGATTCTCTTTCTCCATCTTTCAGCTCTGCCTTACTCTGTACTGGCTACATTGTCAGGAAAGTCTCCCATAATGGTTTCTAGCAGTTACAGGTTTACATTCTTAACTTGGTAAGAATGTTAAAGAAAGCAAGTTTATCTCTTTCAATAATTTCAGCCAAAGTCCTGGAACTAAATTTCATTAGCCTAGCTTGGGGTTAGGGCCCATCCCTGAACCAATTATTGCAGCCATGGGTGATGGAATGTGCCTGGTAGATCTGGTCTGAGTTGTGCACTTCCCTTGCCCCCGCCCCAGCCCTCCCCAGGCTAAATGGACTGAGAGTGGGTGAGACGGGCTTTTTTCAAAGGAAATCAGTGTACTGTTATCAGAAGAGGGAAGCAACAGGTTTACACTTCAATTGGTCAATATTTGGGGTATATTTAGGAACATGAAACTCTTTTTTTTTTTTTTGAGATAGTACTTTACACCCAAATATGAGCAGCCCCCAGAAGAAGCTATATGTTTATTCAAATCATGTTGTCTTTGGCTCAACATATTTTTGGAACTCCTTTTTTGAATTGCCTCCTGAGTCAGTTTAAAAACAATAAAATAAAATTTTGTCTTGTTGGTGCGTACAATTACATAACATTTTACCATGAAATACCCAACCATATTAAATAGATTAGGATTCTTTCCCACTGTTTGAGAATAAATATGCAAAATAATGTGAAAGAAAATTCCAAGAATGGAATTTTTAAAATGACACGAATAGAAGAATTGTTGGATTAAAATAGAGCCTACTTTGAGAGAGACAATACTCATTTGCATAGATAAGCTATCTTAACATGTGGTCCCTGCCCTTAAAGAAAGCTTAGCTTTACTGTGGTTCTAACTGTGAGTGCCAAGGGAGCCAGAACTTTGATGAACTTCTTTCTGAGATTGAATTTCTTCCTGTGTATTTGGAAGACGGAATGGTTAAATATCAAGGAGCAACTTGTCTACCAGCAGCAGCATCGAAAGCAGTGTGCTCCCCCATCCTCAATAATGCCGAGATTTGGAGAAGGGTGCTTCTGAGCAGATGGTTTGACAGACTAAAGCATTAGTTTGCTGAGCCTCCGTGCTTGCTAATTAATTCTTCAGTTTACTAGGATTTAAAATGATTGTTCAAAACAAGACATCCCTTAAAATAAATGCTAGGTGAAAGTCTCAACACGGTATTGATTATTAAGGTGGTTATTTCAAACAGATGAGGGTTGTCATTAAATAACAGAATTGCCTTACCTGCTCTGTTGGTTTAATTAAGCTGTTTTCAATTTGTAAAAAAAGATTATCTACAGTTTTAATATTCGTATTCATCCGGATTGTATTTTTTCAATTTTCTAGTTAAAACAATAAACGGAATTCTATGGTAGATTTCGTTTTACAATTCAGATAAATAATGTAGTTGACATTTATTATCGGGAAAGCAGACTTTGCAGGACTGTGGTTTGAATAGCCTGAGTATTAAGAATTAACAGTTGTAAATTCTAGTTTTGACACAGCTGCTTTCTACGTTACCACATATCACCTGATTTCTGTGTATTCCTTCATCACTGGAAAGAATGAGAACTGAATACTGACCTGTCTCACCCAGTGCAATGAAACTTAACGATCTATTATGGAGGATATTGAGATCATGTGATATTTTTACTCTATAAAAGCCTTAGGCTTCAGATTTATTTATTTGAGACAGAATCTCACTCTGTCACCCAGGCTGGAGTGCAGCGGTGCGATCTTGACTCACTGTAACCTCTGCCTCCCGGGTTCAAGCAGTTCTCCTGCTTCAGCCTCCCGAGTAGCTGGGATTACAGGCACCTACCAGCACGTCCGGCTAATTTTTGTATTTTTAGTAGAGACGGGGTTTCACCATGTTGGCCAGGCTGGCTTTGAACTCCTGACCTCAGGTGATCCGCCCACCTCAGCCTCCCAAAGTGTTGGGATCACAGACGTGAGCCACCATGCCCGGCCTTCAGATTTTTATTATATAAAATTCTTAAAATTTATTAAAGGCATTTTTGGGTGGGTTATTTTTATAGTGGCATCCTGATACTGAAACTGAGTGTGTGCAAATATGAGCCATGCAACTATTTATTTAGAGCAGTTGAAGGAATCTCAAGAGCATTTTTGTAATAAGACAGGCTATCCACGCATATATTATTCCCGTAGAAAAACGAGCGCATTTTGAAAGATTTAATAATTTGCATAGGTTGCTAGGTCACTGTTGTCATTTGAAAAAGAAGCACCATAATCTAAAGGCCTGAGAGCTGAAAGAATTCAGGACACAATCAATTTTTAAAAAATAGCATCAGACACACATCATAAAAATAGGTTAGTGTGCCTGGGGAATGGGGAGATGTTGGTCAAAGAGTAGGAAGTTTCAGTTAGAAGAGTAAGTTCCAGAGATCTATTGTACAGTATGGTGACTCTAGCTAATAATGATGTATTGTATCCTTGAACATTGCTGAGAGGAGATTTTAAGTGCTCTCATCACACACATAAAAATAATAAGTATGTGAGGTGATGGATATGTTAATTATCTTGACTTAGTCATTCCACAATGTGTAAGTATATCAGAATATCAGGGTATACACCATAAATATATACAGTTTTTTTTTGAGACGGAGTCTTGCTCTGTCACCCAGGCTGGAGTGCAGTGGTGCAATCTTGGCTCACTGCAAGCTCCACCTCCTGAGTTCAAGCGATTCTCCTGCCTCAGCCTCCCGAGTAGCTGGGACTACAGGCATGTGCCACCATGCCCAGCTAATTTTTTGTATTTTAGTAGAGACAGGGTTTCACCATGTTGGCCACGATGGTCTCAATTTCTTGACCTTGTGATCTGCCCACTTTGGCTTCCCAAAGTGCTGGGATTACAGGCGTGAGCCACTGCCCCTGGCCACAATTTTTATCTGTCAATTTAAAAAAACAGATTATCATAGGGAGAAAATAGGTTAGCAGGTATAAATGAAGTTGAGATACATCATCTCCTTCTCTTCCTACTTCATTTTTCATTGTCATGAGCATTTCACTTTGGGAGGGATTTTTAGAGGACATTGTAAAAGCAGTTGCTTGTGCTCTCTTAATCTGGGAAAGTGGTAGTGGGAATCTCATGAGACTATCAAAGTCCTAACTGGAGCTAGGGAGGAGAATCTGTATTACTCTTTATTAAAGAAAATGGATATAATTTTTATGATTTTAATAAAGCTTGTGTTCTAGTAACTTATGAAAACTATTAGAAAGTTGGGTTATCCATGAGCAACTAGCAAACCACATGCTATTATCATGTTCTAAAACACTAAATTTGCCTCTCAACTATTCAACACTTTTTTTAATGTTCACTGTATACTGAATAAGAAGGAACTCTGATGCTTTAGAGTTTTATTGTGCAGAAGTATTAAAATTTGTTAAAGAGGCTTTTCATTGGGTTCTTTTTATTCTGAAATTTTGTTACTGCAACTGGGCATGTTTGATGCTGTTCGCTTAAGTTTCAGACTCAGACCTGCCTTGTTTGATCGCCTGCTGAATTGAATGTCTTGTATGTACCTCATACTTCACCTGGCCAAAAGAGAATTCTTCACCTTCTTCTCAACATGTTCTTTACCCAGGGTTTCTCTTTCTCAAAATAATATCACCATCCACCCTGCTGCCCAAATCTGAAACCTAGAAATTATTCTTGATACCAATATCTCTCAACCCTTGTACATCAGCCAGAGTTCTATCAGAGAACAGAACCGCCAAAAGATTTCTGTGTGTGTATTTTACATATATATTAATTTACTGATAGATTTAAGTAGAAAGCACACACATACATACACACATTTTAAAGGACTTGTTACAGGGACTTGATCTTACATAGTGTTATGTTTATGCATCTCTGAAAGTCTGTTCTCTTTGCATTTGATGTTGGAGCTTAAAGTCCTCTAAATGGGCAGTCAAAAGGGAAAGGTAGATGTAAAGAGGACAACAAAAATAGCCTGGAACCCATAAACGTGAGCTGGAGCCCCCTCGGACAGAGTGAGACCCGGGTCAGGTCTTGTTGCCTCTGACCGTGGTAGTGTGAGCTGAAGTGTGGACACCCACAGCTGGATCAGCAGTGGGAGAAGCCACAGGAGGGTCCAGGAGAGGGTGGAGCAGTAGCAGGCCTGGCCACTACCTCCACCAATGAAGTGTGTGTGAGTTACAAGACCGCTGTCTCTTCATTTCCATCCTCCAAGTCTCCCACCAGAATCTCTCTCATGGGCCACCTTCACGGAAAATATACACAGAAGGGAATTCCAGGACAGGTAGTTCAGCTCAGCCAAGATGACACATTACAAGGCCACCACACCTAAATTGAACCAGTCACCAAGTCCTGATCATTCAGCACCTTCATCTCCCAATTTCATTGACTTCCCTTACCTCCACTGCCACCATAGATTACCTAAGTTATTCCAATGGCCCTCTAACTCACCTCCCTGCCTCACCTCTAACTGATACAAAAGCTAGTTGATCATTAAAAGTAAAATCAGATTCCCCGATTAAAAGCCTTCACTGGCCTTAGAATAAAATGCCAAGTCAACAGCATGACCCAAACGCCCCCAGTGTGTTGACTACTGCCCTCTCTCCCACCTCGTCACCTGCCACTCACCTTTGGACACTCTAAGCTCCAGAGAGTTTATTTTTTTATATGAACTTACCAAGCTTTCTCTTACCTTAATGATTTGACATGTGCTGCCTCCTTTTCTGCTGACATCTTTCATTTTCTTTTCCCCTTTTCTTCTTTTGTCGAAACTTTCCTGTGGAGCCCTGCTCCTCACTTAGGTCTCATGTGAATATCTGTAGGTTACAACAGCCTTCTCCAATTGTGCTGTTGTCTCCCACATCCCCTCTTTTGCTCTTGACATAACACCCACCACATTGTGTTATTGAATGCCGAATGTCCCTGCCATGCCATAGCTCTGGGAAAGCAAGGACTGTGCCTGTCTTGTTCATAGTTGCATCCTCAAAGCCTCGTGCATGTAAGTGTCCAGTAAGTATTTGCTCAATAAGGGAAGGAATTAAGGCCGCTAGGAATTACTAAACAAAGCCCTGCCTTCTCATTCCAGCTGGAGGCATATCAGAGGCTGGAGCTGGAGGCAATATCAGACTACAAGCTTTCGAAGGTTTATGATGTACATGATGATCGCTTTCATGGGAGTTTGTAGAAGGCACTGCCTGGGAAACTGTGTTACCGGGGGAAAGGTGCTACCGAGGGAAGAGTGTGTGAGCTGAAACTTTAAAAATGAATTTATCAGGGGAACAAGAGGGTGGATTGAGGCCGAAGGAAGGGTACGTAGATTCAGGCATGTGAGACAGCACAGCATAGGCTAGGGTTCCCCTGGGCTGGAGTGTGGGCAGAAGCCTTGGGCCAGGGAGAAAAGCCAGGGCCAGATGGTGTGACATGCTCAGGACTTGAGCTATTTGTTCTGTAAGGGAGAAGTTTTAAGGAATTGTAAGGCAGGAATGAACCCCATGTTTGTATTTTGGAGACTCATTTACAACCATGTAGGAGATGGATTGGAAGAGGTGAGCAGTGTTGGGCTCCTTCGAGGTTTAAGCAATAGAACCTTGCTTAATTCATGGGGGATGATTGAAAGGATTCATGAGGAGAGTAGGGAAGACATCTAACCATGTCTATCACTGCACAGCTAGACCTCATAAAAACAGGAATGACGTTCCCGTTTTTCTTGTTTAGACAGCTCTGGCCCCTGTGCTGTCCTATCGCCCATTCAGCTTTGGGCAGTCCCTGGTGCCTCCTCATGCAGAGATGCAACTGCTTTTTGCAGCTTCTTTGTGTGTCTTAGCTCTCCAAGAGGGAGGATTTGGTTGGCAGCCACTTTTAATCCAGTGCAGAGCACCCCCACTGTATTAGTCTATTCTCATGTTGCTAATAAAGACATACCCAAGACTGGGTGAATTTATAAAGAAAAGAGGTTTAATTTACTCACAGTTCCACATGGCTTGGAGGCCTCACAATCATGGCTGAAGGAGAATGAGGCGCAAGGTCACGTCTTACACGGCAGCAGGCAAGAGAGCTTGTGCAGGGGAACTCCCCTTTATAAAACCATCAGATCTCATGAGACATATTCACTATCATGAGAACAGCGCAGGAAAGACCCACCCCCATGATTCAATTACCTCCCACTAGGTCCCTCCCATGACACATAGGAATTATGGGAGCTACAATTCAAGATGAGATTTGGGTGGGGACACAGCCAAATCACATCACCCCCCGCCACCCACTTTTGGGCAGGTCTCTGATGCTGGATCTCCTCCTAGGTCTCTGATCCATCAGCTACCACTGGGGCAGATTCTCTCATCAGCTGTGGCCAGGTGTGGGGCTTGTGGTAACATACAAGCAATTTGGCTTAAGAATGCCCTAGGAGGAGAGTAGTGGGTACGGCAGGCACTTTGAAGCTTCCCAAAGACAATGGAGCTGAAAGACCCTCCACCTGGCCTATGTAGCTCAGGGGCTTAGGCCAGGGGCAGAAGACTAGTTGGAAGACTTTTGCACCAGTGAGAGGTGGCAAGGGCCAGAACTGACAGCAGCAATGTGTGTGAAGAAGAAGGGGTGAATTAAAGCATATATTGAGAAGGTAGAATTGGCAGAACTGAGGGACTTGATTGATTGGCTTTGGGACCTGAGAAAGGATGACTCCTAGGTAGGAACAGGCTGATTTGGTCTAGTAATATTTAGTGAGTTAGGAAGCATTGGGAAAGAAGCAATAATTTATCATGGGAGAAGAGGGCAGTTTGGCTTCAGATATGTTTGTTTTCTGGTATCTATAGAACCCCCAGGTTGATCAGCCTAATAGGCTAATAGGGTCTGGAAGAGATCTGAGGACTGGCTGTGCAGTCCTCAGCATTTAGGAGAAAGTTCAAAACAAGAGAATGGATGGATCCCGTAAAGAGAATATGCAGAAAAAAAAAAAAAGGCAATCCAGGGAGCAAGCCACAGTGGGCAATCCAATGGAGACTGAGATGAAGTAACCAGGCAGTTATATCTGAGAAAAATATGAAACAGTTATAACACTAATATTTTAGACATTGATGAGGCAATTTATCAATTATTCTCTGAATGTATTTAAAAATTAGCACATCTATGTCTTGGATTTTCCTCTGCTGCTTCATGCAATGTTTGGACATATGTCTGAAAACTTCTAACTATGTCAGATATTTGCATCACCTTGATCTTCCCTTTAGACTGTAAAAGATGTAGTGTGCAAGTGTGGCAAATGGAAACAGAACAAAAGATTAAATTTAAGGCATTTTTATCTGTTCATTTTTCCCCACATATACCATCATTTGCTATATAATCAAGGCCTTAAATTTACTACCCTTTATAAAGTGGTACCTAATTAGATCTACGCTTACCACTTCCATGTCAAAGAATGCCCCATATTTTCAGATGAGCAATATCTTTCTCAAGGTAAATCAGGTGAAGTACTCTAACATAATTCAGTAATGTCTTTTGTTTTTATGTCCAATATACTTCTTGATATTTTTAGCGGCTTATGGAGCTACAGCAAAAGACTCCCAGACTGCTGTTTTTCAAATTGCAAATTGTGACTAATTAATGGGCTGTAAAATCAACTTAGTTCGCCCTATCAGTCTTTAAAACAAATTAAATGAAATAGAAGAGAAAATATTGCAGTGTATCACATATAGAAAGAGGAAGTTTGCTTTGTAAAAATTTTGTTTCAGTTGAGTATGGTGTGCCTGTGTTTGTACAAGTACCTGTGCATGAAGGTGTGTATATGTGTGTATGCCAGTACAGGGTTGAGATAGTAAATTTATTTCTTACAGTAGATTGTGGTTAAAAAAAAGTTTCGACTCTGAGAAACACTGGCCTGACCACTTTTGTATTGATACATGCCAACCTAGATCCCATCACACTGTGAAATCTTTTTTTTCACCTTGGTAACCTCAGAATTTAGCACAGTGCCTTGCATGGGGTAGACATGCAGCAAATGATGGTCAAGTAAATGATTGAATGAATGTATGAGCCTTAGTGTAGTATGGGTTAATTTTCCCTGAACTCATTATCCTGGATTTGCTGATGTTCAGGATAGGCTGTAATACGGGGAGAAAATAAGGACAAGAAATCAACTCAGTCCCTCCAGGAGCTTTAAAAAAGGAAACCTGATTTAGACAGAAACAATTATTATGCATTTCAGCCACTCTACTGGGCAGAGAATGCCTAAAACACAAAATGAAGAGGCTATGTATAGCACATTTATAAAGTTCTGAATATTATCACACAGCCACGATCTTGTTCATTCCACTTAGGAAACACATCAGTTGTTTTAAAAAATTCTTTGTTCTGTTGAGAAACAATTTATCATGATTCTTATGCTTCTGTATAAAATGGCCCAGCCTAGTAAATATCTGATGATGGCTAGGAAAAACAAAGATGATATTTTCATATATTTTTGTCTCTTTCCTAAGGAACAAAACTGCAGAGCTTGTATTTCTCAGACACCTAGGTCATGAGACTTTATACAGTGACACCTTCCCAGTGGGAGCTGTTCTCTCTAAAATGAGTTAAGTTTAGTCAGGTTCTCAGATGGAACTTGAATGCAGAGAAACTCACAGCTAATAGAAATAGAAAACAGCAGATGAATTCCACACCGCTGGCAAAGAGCAACTGAAATCACCGGTGCAACATCCTGAGAAATTGAACCTGCCACCTCCTTACACCTGGGGGAAAATGTCAAATGTCCTCTGTTACAATATCTGAACAGCTTGTGCAATTTTATCAATAGAGAACAATCTGCAATTGATTTTTTTCTAGTTTCCTTTCTGTTAGCTATTTAAGTGAATTCATTGTATGATGGTGAGTAACCAGAATTAAGTGATGAAAGTATCAAACCGTTTTTCATCAAAACTCTCACTGATGGCAGAGACTCTCAAAATTTGAAGTCATCCATAGCTTTACAAATAGCTGCTCACATACTCTAATTGAAAAGTGTTCTTTTGTGCTAGAAAAATAGTAAATAATTTTGTTTAAATATGTTTATGTGATCATAGTATCTCCAGGTTGAAAGGACTTCCCAACTACTACCAAATATTAGCCCAGCAACAGGTGCTGGCCTCAGAGGAAATTTTTCAGGTTCACAATAAATCAAGAACTCTAAGAACAATGTAGTCAGTTCTTCAATAAAAGCTAAATGATTATACAGATGCTCCTTGATGTATGATGGCGTACACCCTGATAAACCCATCATAAGTTGAAAATATTGTAAGTTGGAAATGCATTTAATACACCGAGCCTACCAAAGATCATAGCTTAGCTTAGCCTACTTTAAACATGCTCAGAAGACTTACATTAGCATATGGTTGGGCAAAATCATCTAACACAAAGCCTACTTAATGACAAAGTGTTGAGTAACTCATGCGATTTATTGACTACTGTACTGACTATGAAAAAAAGAATGGTTGTATGGGTACTTGAAGTATGGTTTCTACCAAACGGCGTATCACTGTCACACCATTGTGAAGTGGAACCATTGTTAAATCAGGGACTGTCTGTATTTGGAGGATTGTTGTTTATCCTGTGATTATACCTATTCCACTTTTTCAGTGTTAAGATACCCTCTGCATTTTTTTAAATGAAACGATGGTGATAGCTGATGATTTTTTTTAAGCTGGAAAAGGTTGACAAGCCTAAAATGGTAACTACTGATCTAGCCCAAACCTTGATCTAGTATTTGAACCCCCTCCTCCATTCTTCTGTGGTGAGTTTAATTAATCTTTGCCAGAAATAAGGAAGGGCCATCTCCCGAAGAGCATGCCTCTGAAGAGAATGCTCTCAGAATGCTCTTTAAGGTCTCTTAGAACATTCAAGTACTCAAATACTCTTCACTGAGGATGTATCTCTCTAGAAATCTCCCTAATGGTCCTATTATAAATTTGGTACCTGAGAGGAGGTAATTAACCAGAAAATATGCAGAACTGTTTCATTTTTTGGTAAGCCTTTTTCAGATATATTCTAGATTATTTTAATGATCCTCTTTACCCTATATGCATTAGAAAGAATATTGTTAAAATGAAAAGATCTTTGTAGAATCAAATTACTTCCTTCCCCTTCTAATGATTTTTCAGTTTTGAACAATTCATCCAATGGAATGAAATCCCAGCAGGAGAAAATTGAAGTGTATTTTGAATTTATTATAATAGTATTAACTGGTGCTTGGGAAAATAGGTTGACAATAATTTAAAGTGGCCATCCTCTGAACTGTGATCCTTAATCCTGACAGCTTGTACCATTTCATAGCCACTGTGTTAAATTATTATCATAGTTACTAATCCCTTGCTCTGTAGAGTATTTTAGTTTACAAAGCTGGTTCATATTATGGTCTCACTTAATCCTGACGATAATCCTGTGATACAGTCAGGAGAGGGATTTTACCTTTATTTTATAGGTGGTAAACTAGAGCTCAAAAATAGTCAGTCACTTGCCTACGCTCCAGCAACGTAGCAGGGCCAGGGTTCAATCCCAGGTCCCCTGATTCCAAATTCCTAGCTTTCCCACCAAACCAGAAAAACCGCTCTCCAGGTACAAGGATAAATATTTTTCCTCTTATCTTCAGGTTTGCTAACATCTGATGTTAAATCCACGAAAGAGAAGGTACATCAAAGAATACATCATCAATGATAAATCTCTGGTAAACAGACTTTCAGGTCAATTTGTTCTATCTAAATAGAGCCAAGCAAACAATAAGATCAGCCCTCTACTGTTCTGTGTACACATGAGCCCACGGTAAATATTGTTGACAGGCTGCTGTGACAAAGTTAGCACACAAAACTTGTGACTATAAAGACATGATACTTCTGACTTGGTAGAAACCCACAAAAGAATCTCAGTAAAAATTCTGGAGATAGATATATATATGTTTATACATTTATATTTGCATCTGTGTGTAATATCCATCTATCTATCTATCTATCTATCTATCTATCTATCTATCTATCTATCTATCTACCTACCTACCTATGTGAATACATGTATATAGGTGGCACATAGAATTTCTCCCAACTTAGCTTAGGATTTCGAGTGACCAACCCAGAATCAGCTTTCTTTCATATTTTTTTCTTTCACAAGAGAGATCAGTTCAGAATAGTAATAGCAATTAGTATTCTGTAAGCAGCAACCCATCTTCAGCTGCAGTGGCAGGATCCAAACAGCCTAAGCCAGAATCCATATGACAGGAGCTCAGTTCTTTTTATTTATTTATTCTAAACACATGTGGTCTCTGCAACTCAGTGGCTTGGGATTGTTATTATAAGGGCAGGATGACAATTTCTGCAAAGGAAAATGGTTATTTGCTTAGCTAAAGTTTAAGGCTGCTAAACAGACTACTATGAAATATAGAATTAGCTTACCCTTTTACCTGCTGGTTATAACAAGTCAGCTATGTTCAACAGTTTCTCAAGGACAAGAGAGAATTCGTGCTGGCTTTCTATCAAGAAGCTAACTCCAAATAGACAAGAGAAACAAAAGCAAGAGCAGGACCAATAGATAAAAGAGCCCTTGTTAGTGGACTAAAGCGGTTGCTACAAATAGGACAGCGGAAGGAGAGTTGGGAGGGGGAAGAGTGAAGCAAGGTCAAAGAAGGATGATATCAATAGAATATCTCCAAATAGCACAGAATGCAGCAAGAAGTAGCAGCAGATGTCAGTCCAGCCCAATGTCAACCCCCGTGGAGCTATGTAGAAAGACTTGGAAAGAAACAGCATCGCTGCAGTTGGTATTAGGAGTAAAGAGACAGCAGATGATACCTTTCTCCCCATGAATTGAAAGCCATGACTTGCCACTGGCCACAGCCTCATCTCCTTTCTGCCTGGCCCCTTTCAAGCTTTTAGGGTATTTTTTTCTTTATTTCAGATCTTTACTCCCCTCCTTTCCTTTTGATTTCTTTTCTTATTCCAGACTCTCTGGCTGCCAATTCTGATTCCGATCCTCACCCCTCTGGCTGTTTCTTGCCTATGCCACCAGGTACCCTGGTTCCAGATGCTTACTCTGGCCTCAGCAACATTCCAGGACTGATGATACATATCCAGGAGAATATATTTACTGCGGCACTCAAAAAATTCCCATCGTGATTTTAGACATTACTGGCATGGATTGACTTTCATAACTGTGGAGAAAAGCCAAAAATGTATAAAGGAAGTCTGTTTTCAGAGTTCATATCCCTTAATTTTAGTGAATGGATGTGGGTGTGTTGAAAACTTAGTTTCTTAAGAACTGCCTAAATTTCATAATTATTTCATTTTCATCCGCTCACAGATGGCTTTGCCCTGGGTGTAAAAATTGAAGAGCCAATATAAAATGATGCTACCTTTACTCTGGCAGTTAAATTTTGAATTTCAAACATTGGTTTTCAGAACCTTGGAGAGCATCAAGCGCAGCCCTCCATTTCCCTCACTGGAGCCAGCTCAAGTGTAGGCTGATTTCTCCTGTAAAAATGTGAAATAAGAAATAATGAGATAAGTTGACAGTGAAGCTAGTAAATTCTGTAACAGAAATGTCTTCCGCAATGACCTATTTTTATAGTTTAAGTTTCCGTTGTATAGTGTTGTGTAGCGCTTAAGAGGATGGATGTGGAGCCAATGAGATATGACTCAAAGCCAGATTCTGCCAGTTCCTAGTTATATAACGTTGGGCAAGCTGATCTCCCTGAGCCTTAGCTCTTCTAGTCTGTAAAATGGAGCTGCAAAAAGTAGCTACTTCAGCTGGGCGTGGTGGCTCATGTCTATAATCCCAGCACTTTGGGAGGCCGAGGCAGGCGGATCACGAGGTCAGGAGATTGAGACCATCCTGGCTAACATGGTGAAACCCCATCTCTACTAAAAATACAAAAAATTAGCCGGGCGTGGTGACAGGCGCCTGTAGTCCCAGGAGGCTGAGGCAGGAGAATGGCGTGAACCCAGGAGGCACAGCTTGCAGTGAGCAGAGATAGCCCCACTGCACTCCAGCCTGGGCAACTGAGCGAGACTCTGTCTCAAGAAAAAAAAAAAAAAGAAGAAGAGTAGCTACTTCACAGTGTTGAAGTTCTGATTACATGAGATAATGCCTGGAAAACCTTTTGTACCTAGGTGGCACTCACTGCTTTCTCCATGCTTTCAAATGAGTTGTTTCTGGTCTGCTTGGCAACAGCTGTAGTCACCAGTACTGAGGGTTTGGGGCTCTTCGGATTTGCCTTCTTGCTATGGGTGGGGATCTGGACTGCCGGTAGAGATGACATACCCAGGATGTAAGGAAGCAGACCAGTGCTAGCCTTGGCAGTTTCCACGTGTGCTGGAGGAGGGGCTCATGCTAACTCGTCCACTACCTGTGACGTAACTCTCACTTGCATGCACTTTCTGGTCTGCCCATGTCAATCGTGTTATTAGCTATTGATAGTGTTTTCCTGCTTTTCCCTGTGTCCCTCCCAGAGACAGCTGGATCATACATTCATTTTTTCATTTCACATATATTAATTAAACATCTACTTAGCGGTAGGTATTATGCTAAATGCTTAAAACCCACTTATGCCGGAGGTTGCAAAATATTTTTTGTGAAAAATCAAACCTTGGCGATGACCTTGAGCAGTAGGATATAAATAACTCCCACAAGCTTAAAGTTCCAATAATGGAATACTAGGCATAAATGGGTTAAGATACGTTGATGAACAAAAAAACCTGGCCTTTTTCTTCTTAGGAGGAGATTTCTCACCATGGGAATCTTGGTGCAGGTTAGATCCCACCCTCACTATTGAGAAGCTAAAAGGGTAAGGCTACTCATTTCTCAGTCTTCCTTGCAGCTGGCGTCTGGCCCATGACCTAGACTCAGCCAATTGGACTCACCTGCTCCAGATTTCAGATTAGGATCTGGTGATACAAAAATGCAGGTAGAGTGAAAGATTCTTTCTGGTGGCGGCAGTGGTAGCTGTAAAACCTGATTTCCAAGGTATCAAAGAGCAGTGGTGCTGGCATCAGTGTCCAGTGCCCAGTGCTAGCATTGTTGGGGCTGCAGGTCACTGCCACTCGTGTCTAATGTGACTGCACAGTGGAATCAGCCAGGCTGGTTTAGTAGTATGATTGAGCCTCTGGCTCTTCCCGCATAGCCTCCCTTTGTCCCTGTCCACTTTTTTTTTTTTTTTTTTTTTTTTGACGGAGTCTCTCTCTGTTGCCCAGGCTGGAGTGCAGTGGCACGATCTTGGCTCACTGCAACTCCACCTCCGGCGTTCAAGCAATTCTCCTGCCTTAGCCTCCCAAGTAGCTGGGACTACAGGTGCCCACCACCACGCCCGGCTAATTTTTGTATTTTTAGTAGAGATGGGGTTTCACCATATTGGCCAGGCTGGTCTCGAACTCCTGAGCTTGTGATCCACCCGCCTCAGCCTCCCCAAGTGTTGGGATGACAGGTGAGAGCCACCTTGCTCAGTCGTTCCTGTCCATTTTCTCATGGCTGTTTTTGTAGCCCTCCTGGAAATTCCATATCATCTTTTAAATAATTTTTTCTGTTTGCTGAAACCAGCTAGTCAGTTTCTATTTTTGCTGCTAAGAATCTTGACTGCTTCACCAGACACCCAAATCCCAGATCCATCCTTGAAAAACCTTGGGCAAGTGACTTATTCTTTACATGCCTCAGGCTTCTTGTCTGTCAAATGGACACTATGGCAGGGGAAAGAGTGTACACGAAGTGTTTTCATATCATATCTAGGACATAGTAAGTGCACAATCTATGTTTGCTCTTATTGACGTGTTTAAAAAATAATGAGGACAAGAAAATTCAGAAAGATGGCAAAACTTGTGAGCAAATCTCTTGACTAACATATGATACTCAAACAGGGAAGAAAATGACCAACTTTATTTTAAATTATTTCAGTAATTGAGAATATGAGTGCTCTCTAAGGTGGCAGGCTTATAGTGCTTTAGGCTAGTATAATTTCTTTCTCTCTTCATGGCATTAAATGAGATTTCCAGACACCTGGTTTTTTTTAATCTCAAATACAGACTAGATAATAATGACTGATTGAATTTTTAAATTACAACTTGATATTTAAGAATACATATATACAGATGTAGAAGGCTGAGGTATGAGAACCCTCAAAAATTCACCTAGTACAAGCTCCTGTGACTAGCTAGTATGGTCCTGAACATTCAGAATTTAAATTTGCCTCCCCTGTTTGCAAATGTCTCCATTTATGATTTTCACTTTTCCTGAAAAGAATTGAGTGCTCACCATTGTTCCAGGGGTGGCTGTGGTAGCCTCTCATTATTCTTGTGCCTTTCTGTTCAGGAACTTGTGTCTTATATGCAAGCTCAATCTTTTTGTAGCTAACAAAACCGAATGTGCTTTGTACTGTTTATTGTCAAAATCAACTTAAACCAATAGATGTTAGTCTTTTGGGATATTTTGTTATGGAGAACCATGACAGACATAGAGATAGAATTAATATAATAATCTTTCACGTGAAGCTAACATCATTTTCTGTTTTCTTTTCTTTTCTTTCTTTCTTTCTCTTTCTTTCTTTCTTTTTCTTCGTTTCTTTCCTTCTTTTCTTTTCTTTCTTTCTTGGCAGGGTCTCACTCTGTCACCCAGACTGGAGTACAGTGGTGTGAGGTGTGAACACAGCTCACTGCAGCCTCAACCTCCTGGGCTCAAGTGATTCTTCTACTTCAGCCTCCTGAGTGGTTGGCACTACAGGCACATACCACCACACATGGCAAATGTTTGTATTTTTTGTAGAGACAGGCTTTCACCATGTTGCCCAGGCTGGTCTCAAACTCCTGGGCTCAAGCAATGTGCCCACCTCAGCCTCCCAAAGTGCTGGGATTATAGGTGTAAGCCACCGAACCTGGCCAGCATCTTTTAATACTTAAAAAAAAAAAATCCAAACTTTAGTCCAAATTATTGCTTTATGGTTTGATATGGCTGTTATTTTTTTCTATATTACTTAATTCTACAATCTGTATACCAGTAGTAAGTTGTGCAAACCTTTTGGAAGTTGTATAAGTACCTTGACTTAAGGGAAAATAACTAGAGTTAGCCTAGAAGCATCTAAAGGGGTATCAGTTTTATTGGGTACCCAATAGTCTTCCCTCAGATTAACCTCTTTCTATAACTAGCCACCAAAACAAAAGAGCTTGATGGGCCAAAGCCCTAATATGGGCAAACAAAACTAGAGCATGAAAATTTAAACAGCTGCAGGAACAGGTTGATTGGAATGAAAGTCCTAGCTTATTGCCCATGTGAAGGTCCTTCCTTCCCTCCTTCTTTTCTTTTCTGTCTTTTCTGAATCATGCTCTGTTGCCCTGTTGCCCTGTTGCCCAGGCTGGAGTGTAGTCACGATCTTGGCTCAGTGCAACCTCCACCTCCCAGGTGCAAGCAATTCTCATGCCTCAGCCTCCCAAGTAGCTGCAATTACAGGCATGCACTACCACACTCTGCTAGTTTATTAAAATATATTTTTAGGCCGGGCGCGGTGGCTCACGCTTGTAATCCCAGCACTTTGGGAGGCCGAGGCGGGCGGATCACGAGGTCAGGAGATCGAGACCACGGTGAAACCCCGTCTCTACTAAAAATACAAAAAATTAGCCGGGCGTGGTGGCGGGCGCCTGTAGTCCCAGCTACTCGGAGAGGCTGAGGCAGGAGAATGGCGTGAACCCGGGAGGCGGAGCTTGCAGTGAGCCGAGATTGCGCCACTGCACTCCAGCCTGGGCGACAGAGCCAGACTCCGTCTCAAAAAAAAAAAAAAAAAAAAATATATATATATATATATATATATATATATTTTTTTTTTTAGTACAGATGGGGTTTCGCCATGTTGGCCAGGCTGGTCTCGAACTCCTGGACTCAAGTGATCCGCCTGCCTCTGCCTCTCAAAGTGCTGGGATTACAGGTGTGAGCCACCATACCTGTCCCCATTTGAAGGTGCTTCTAATCAGAAAAAGAATGTATTTTTTAGGGCAGGGAGATGGCATATGGAACAGTATTTGCAACAGAACCAAACATTGAGGAATAGAATGGCAAATGATTTTTTCTTTTTAATTAAAATGAGAGACTTCAGGATAGATTCACATAAACAATGAAGGGTTGCTAAGTAATAAGTTCTTGGGGAAAAAGGTTTCCCTTTAAGAAACTGGTTTCAAGGGCTTTGATCAATAAGAGATTCTCTTCTAACATCAGCAGCTGTTTGGGGTTCTTTAACAAAATCCTATTATCCAGGAAAAAAAGGCAACTATGGGTCAAAATTGTGTAGGAATAACTGTGGTGGCGCTTACAATTTTTATCTATGAGCACCCTCAAATTATTAGGTTCTTCACTCAATAGAATGCCTTAGTGATTCACATTTTGTAGTTAGGGTTAGACTGTAACTTGACTTCTTATCTGTATTTATTTGAAGTTGTAATAACTTTTATTAAAGTTACTAATGGAAATCACCTATAATGAAGGACTTGTATCTGCATATTAACTCCAGCAATCTGTTCTCATAATCCTGAAATTCTAAAAAAAAAAAAAAAAAAAAAAAAAAAAAAAAAAAAGTCTTTCAAAGGATAAAGCCACCGGTTTGAAATCATCGCTTTTCCTGTTTCATGAACATTTTCATGTCACTTGACCAACTGG
Source organism: Nomascus leucogenys (assembly GCF_006542625.1). NCBI lineage: Eukaryota > Metazoa > Chordata > Mammalia > Primates > Hylobatidae > Nomascus > Nomascus leucogenys. The sequence continues at coordinate 4,345,009 of NC_044385.1, read as the reverse complement.
AGAAGGATGCAGCTACACTTTCATTTTCCACTTCTAATAAATGTTTAGATCCTAATTTTCCTTTTTATGTTGTCTCTTGATCTTTGTATTCTTTTTGAGATTTATTTTATTCAGGTGCTTTCTTTTACTCGAAAGCTCATTTCTTCTTTTATTCCTGTTATTTGACATTTTTTAGAAGTATGGTTTGAAAATACCCTCTTCCTTTCGACAAATTACTTTTTTTTTTTTTTTTTTTTTTGAACGAGTCTCGCTCTTCACCAGTATATCAATCTCCTACTCAATCCTCTCTTCACCTTCTCCTGCCTCTCCAGTACTACACCCCCCACCCCCCTAATTTTTTTTTTTTAGACGGGTTCATCGTGTCTCATCCCTCCTCGCCCCCCCCCCCATGCTACAGCGTGACCCCCCCCGACAATTACTTTTTTAAAACATAAATCTTCTTCAGGGTGGTGATGTGTCAAAATAGTGTGCAGGAGGTAAAAGCTCTGAGGCTGTTATTTATCAATGGGAACTGCGTGTCGATTTGTGTAGAAAGATTTGAAAATTACCCGTAAAGAACAGTGGGAGTCTAAGCTGAATACAGATATGAATCCAAGTCAGCATGATTGCTGGGGAAAGGATTCGTTCAAATGCAATGCTAGCAAGAAAGAAATAAATTTGTCACGGCATTAAAAAAATTCTTGGTAAATTCTCCTTGTTTGCAACTGCCTATTCTGTAAAGCGTGTGGATTTTTTTTTTTTTTTTTTTTTTTTTTTTTTTTTTTTTTTTTTTGAGAGGGAGTCTCGCTCTGTCGCCCAGGCTGGAGTGCAGTGGCCCGATCTCGGCTCACTGCAAGCTCCACCTCCCAGGTTCATGCCATTCTCCTGCCTCAGCCTCCCGAGTAGCTGGGACTAGAGGACCCACCACCATGCCTGGCTAATTTTTGTATTTTTAGTAGAGACGGGGTTTCACTGTGTTAACCAGGGTGGTCTCGATCTCCTGACTTCTTGATTGGCCCGCCTCAGCCTCCCAAAGTGCTGGGATTACAGGCGTGAGCCACTGTGCCTGGCCGTGTATGGATTTTTTTTTTTAGAAATCTTCATTATTTCTGACATTAAATACCATAAAATAAGACAAAATAGGAGCTCTGTAAGGTTCCTTGCAACTGTAAGTGCTTGCTTCTTTTTAGGGGATTCGCTATAGTGGTAAATGAAAATGATACTATAGAGAGAGTTTGCTATGTGTACTCTAAGTCTGTTATCTCACCCAGCATTCACAACCTGTAAGGTACATATTGTTACCCTTGTGTACAGCTTAGGACATTGAGGCTCACAGGCATTGAATAAATTGCTAACATACTATGGTGGGAAGGAAAGGAACAGGGACTTGAACCCAGGCAGGATCTCCTCCCTCCAAAATTCTTTCTGATCTGCATTTATTTTAGCAAATTGACCCTGCATTCCCCAAAGGCATTTCTATTTGTGCATGCCGTATTCTCTTTTGTGACTTCAACTGATTTCCAGTTTTGTGTTTGTGTCACTAGGAGGATGCATTTGTCAGACCAAGCATGGATCATCTCCATGGTGGTGGTGGTATCATGAGAAAGTGAGGACTCTGTCGGGGGAGAACTGACTGAGCACTCCCCATGAGGTGGGACAGTTTGAGGGATTAACTTGCATTGTTTTGATTAATCTTCAAAAGAACTGCATATTAAGTGGCTGGTTAAGCATTTATTCATTTAACACATTGTTAAGGGTCTCTCGTGTGATCAACGAATGAGACAGACAAGATTCTTGCCTTCATGGAGCTCACATTCTAGCAGGGAGAAACAGACAAGAAACAAGCAAGCAACTTGTGTGGAAATACAGTGACAGGTTGGAAAATATGCTGTCGATGACGTTTGAGCTGAGGCCCGGAGGATAAGGAAGTGAAAGACACATGAGAATCTGGAGAGGCAAAAGGCAGCAACAGTGAGTGCAATGACCCCAAGGGGACAGCAGGCCTGGAGGGTTCGGGGACAGAAAGGAGTTCTGCGAGGCTGAGTGGAGTGATCAGGGCCGCAGGAGGTTCCAAGGGGGTGGACTAAGAAGTTGGCAGCTGTAACTTACAGAACTTGCTAATGGGGGATGAGAGAAAGGGAGGAAGGAATGAAGAATGACTCCTAGGTTTGGGTGTAAGCCACTGAATGGATGATGGAACCTGTATACTGAGATATGGGCAGCAGGTTTGGGGAGGAGAATCAAGAGCTCTGTTTTGGATGGATTAACTTTGAGGTATTTATTAGACAGTCAACTAGAGATGATAGGAGAGAGTTGGCTTTATGAATCTAGAGATTGGGGAGGGGGTTAATAGTAAAAATACCCCCCCAAAAGACAACCATATATAGTAATATGTATGGGTCTAATAACTACTATAATTTTGAAATTGCGATGAGCATTGTGATGTACTTGCTCTTTGGAGATATCCGCAAAACTATAGTGCAATATCAAAACATCTGTGATTTCTATTGCTCAGAGGTAAAAGTCTTGCTAATATGACTGTGGTTTGTTGGATTAGTGGAAATAGAGATGTAATATTTTTCCCACCAAAATTTACAAAACATTTGAATTCTCCCTGTGAGCCTCTTGTGGGTCTCTGGACCCCAGGTTAAGAATCTGGCTTTTATCATTGTTTTCAGTAAACTAACACAGGAACAGAAAACCAAACACCGCGTGTCCTCACTCATAAGTGGGAGTTGAACAATGAGAACACATGGACACACGGAGGGGAACATCACACACTGGGGCCTGTAGGGAGGTGGGGGGTAAGGGGAGGGAGAGCATTAGGAGAAATACCTAATACATGTGGGGCTTAAAACCTAGATGAAGCATTGATGGGTGAAGCAAACCACCATGGCACATGTTACCTATGTAACAAATCTGCATGTTCTGCACATGTATCCCAGAACTTAGAGTAAAATTTAAAAAAAAAACAAAACTTTAATTAACAATGTTATACTGGTAATAAAAGGATTAGCCATGGCAAAAAAAAAAAAAAAAAAAAAAACAAAAAAAAAACAAAGAAAGAAAGGTAGTCTTCAATGTGTGACAGTTCCAACCTCATCACAAATAAATAAATAAATACATCAAAATCTGGGTTTTGTAAGAGCAAGGAAAGATACTTCTTCCATTATAACTGGGGTGATAGAAAAGATGGGAACTGGCTGGGTGCAGTGGCTCAGGCCTATAATCCTAGCACTTTAGGAGGCCAAAGTGGGAGGATCGCTTGAGCCCAGAAGTTCAAGACCAGCCTGTGCAACATAGTGAGACCCCCATCTCTATCCCCCCAGAAAATAACCCCAAACAAAAGTTAGCCAGGTGTGGTGGCACACGCCTGTAATCCTAGCTACTCAGGAGGCTGAAGTGGGAAGGATCACTAGAGGCCAGGAGTTAGACGCTACAGTGAGCCAAATTTGTGTCACTGTACTCCAGCCTAAGGGACAGAGCCAGACCCTGTCTCTATGCAGGAAAGAAGGAAGGAAGGAAGGAAGGAAGGAAGGAAGGAAGGAAGGAAGGAAGGAAGGAAGGAAGGAAGGAAGGAGAAAAAGAAAGGAAAAGAGAAGAGAAAAGAAAGAAAAAAAGAAAGAAGAAAGAAAGAAAGAAGAAGAAAGAAAAGAAAAAAAGGAAAGGAAAAGAAAAGCTGGGAACTGATGAATGCCAGTTTATAGATTTGGTGGCTTCTGGTTTCTCTAGGAAGGCAAGGTCATCAGCTGAGCGTAGGGAGGGAGGAAAAGGGTAATGGGAGGTATAAAACGCTCAGCTCTGACGGGGAATATCAACTTTTAGGGAAGAGTAATAGGCTTTCTGGGCTGTACATGACTGTCATTAAGAACAGGATGGGTTCACAAGGCAGTCATCTGTAGTTTGAATCCAGGCTCTGTCTTTTTTTACTGTATGACCTTGAGAATGTTATATAATATTACCTTATGTGCCTCCATGTCCTCATCTTTAGAATCAACATAGTCTTTGTACCTACTACACAGAGTTGTACTCAGAATTAAAACAGTTAATACAAATCAAGCACTCGAATTGTGCCTGAGATGAGCTAAGTGTGTACTAAATGCAATCTTTATTTTTAATAGCACATCAATTCAAAAGATACTCATGAGGGAGAACTGGCAAGTCTTGGAGATTAATTTGGTAGAAGAGATGGATAGGAAGGAGTCAAGACGGTTTGTCTGAATAACCTAGTAGATGGTGGTGCCATTTTCAGTCAAGGAGAAGAGTGGAAGAGCAGGCTTATGGTAGTGGGTGATATGCTCACAGTGGATGATGTGCCCAGTGAGCCACTGCACAGACAGACGATGCACTCCAGGACCCCAAATACTGAGGCCCGCAGTCCCACAGTGGCTCCCCTCTGTTCATAGTCATGGCTTTGGAGTTTGTTTTAAAGGCTTCATTGGAAGCACACTCTGTTTTTTTTTTTTTTTTTTTTTTCTATTCTAGTCCATCCCTGTTCAGGTTAGATATGAAGAAACTAAACATTGATTTTTTTTTTTTTTTTTTTTTTGAGACGGAGCTTTGCTCTTGTTGCCCAGGCTGGAGTGCAGTGGTGCAATCTCGGCTCACCACAACCTCTGCCTCCCAGGTTCAAGCAGTTCTCCTGCCTCAGCCTCCGGAGTAGCTGGGATTACAGGCATAAGCCACCACGCCCAGCTAATTTTGTATTTTTAGTAGAGATGGGGTTTCTCCATGTTGGTCAGGCTGGCCTCCAGCTCCTGACCTCAGGTGATCCGCCTGCCTCGGCCTCCCAAAGTGCTGGGATTACAGGTGTGAGCCACTGCGCCCGGCCGTTGGGATATAGCTTTTTAATCTATGTATGATGTAGTCATTGGAATTTTATTTCAAGATACAAATATCATTTACACAAGACCAGACAGTTGGTTTTAAAAAAGTTAGCTCTGTAGGAAAATGTTATGGGTTGAATTGTGTCCCCTTAAAAGATATGTGGCAGTCTTAATCCCTAGCCTATCAAAATGTGACCTTCCTTGGAATAGGGTTGTTGTAGTTGTAATTATTTAAGGTGAGGTCATACTGCAATAGGATGGACCCTTAATCCAATATGGCTGGTGTCCTTACAAGAAAAGCAGAGAAACACATGAGGAAAAGATAGGCATGTGGTGATGAAGCTGGAGACTGAAATGATGTATCGACCAACCAAGGAATGCCAAGGACTGCCAACCAACACCAGAAGTTAAAAGATGCAAGGAAGGATTCTCCCCTATTTGTGTCGGGGAGCATGGCACTGTGAACACCTTCATCAGATTTCTAGCCTCCAGAATCTTGAGGCAATATATTTCTGTTGTTTTAACCCACCTAGTTTGTGGTACTTTGCTACTATAGTCCTGGGAGACAAATATAGTATATATTTGTGATTTTCACAATATCATTTGTTTTATTCCTTTTTATTTTTTAAAGAGACTAAGGTCTCACTGTGTTGCCTGGGCTGGTCTCAAACTCCTGGGCTCAAGTAATCCACCAGCATTGGCCACCCAAAGTGCTGGGATTACAGGTGTGCACCACCATGCCTAGCTTATTTTATTGTTTCTTTTGTTTGTTTGTTTGTTTTTGTTTTTTTGAGATGGAGTCTGGCTCTGTCGCCCAGGCTGTAGTGCAGTGGCACGATCTCAGCTCACTGCAAGCTCGGCCTCCTGGGTTCACACCATTCTCCTGCCTCAGCCTCCCGAGTAGCTGGGACTACAGGTGCCTGCCACCACACCCAGCTAATTTTTTGTGTTTTTTTGTGGAGACGGGGTTTCACCGTGTTAGCCAGGATGGTCTCGATCTTCTGACCTCGTGATCCGCCTGCCTCGGCCTCCCAAAGTGCTGGGATTAAAAGGTGTGAGCCACCACACCCAGCCATTTTATTGTTTCTTTAAAAAAAAAAATCTTTGGTTTGTTTCAGTGACATTTAGAATCTTCCAATTGTGAGGTCATACCTCCAGAAGCAGTGACTGAAATCTGTGTTGAATTTCTTTTCCTTCTTTTAAAGCATCTCAAACTAGCTCTGAACAAGGTGGTATCAGATTGTGTCTTTCCTAAGCAGCTCTGTGGTTACCATGTATTTGGCATCTGTGATAGAGCAAGTAAAGGTAGAGTCCTCTGGTGGAAAAGGAGCTTGGTCCCTCAGCCCCCACAGCAGCTTCTGGGAGCTCGGTTTAAACATCACTGCTCTGGGGGTATTTCATCAGGAGGGTCAATACACAGAGACAGTGTACAACATTCAAAACCTCTGCAGCAAGGGATTTATAGAAAAGGTATTTTTCTTTTTCTTTTTTTTTTTTTTGAAGTTCTTTATTTTTATTATACTTTAAGTTTTAGGGTACATGTGCACAACATGCAGGTTAGTTACATATGTATACATGTGCCATGTTGGTGTGCTGCACCCATTAGAAAAGGTCTCTTCATTTCAAACCCAGAAGGAAGTCAAAGGTAAAACATGAAAGCATAACCCAGGAAAGGCATTTCTGTGGAGTGCTGGTTGAATGACGTTTGTGCGGAGCTAATGATCTTACCGCTGTGCAGTAAAGGCATGCTAAGCACACCTGCAGGAGCAAGTGGTCAGCAAACCGCCTAGACTGTCTTCTGTGAATATCACTTCTCTTGGATAGGCATTTGCCAAGCATGGGATAACAACACTTTTCAGTTAAATTCCCCGGTGCGAACCTAAGACCCGTGGACTCTCTGCTGTTGACTGAAGGACATGCTTATGCATGGGTACCTGACACCCATGTGGCAAGGTTCTCATTCCATGATGAAAGTCACATAGCAGGATGAGTATTCTCGCCTCCTTGGAGGACTGTCCTGCCTTTGAGTCAGAGGCTGCGCTCATCAGTTATTAAGGAGAAAGAGAAATTTGTTTTTTCCTCAAAAATCAATATTTCAATTTTCTTTATTACTCATATAATAGGTATTCATTGATGATACATTGGAAAATATGGAAACACAGGACAACATAAAACTCATTCACAGCCTTTAAGCACAGTTAACATTTTACATGCTCTTCCAGACATGTTTCCTTATACTTTTTTTTTCAAAAAATGTACTGTGATATGCAAATTGACTTTCTTTCTGTTACCAATATATCGCCAACAGTTTTCGTTTGTGTGGATTACTGCAACATTTCTAAACAGTTCCTTGTTGATGGGCATGTGGATCTGTTTCCATTCTTTTGGTATTAAGAACAGCACATCGACTCTTCTTCTATCCAAGTTATCTGGCATATTGTAAATTATGATCTTAGGATAAAACTCCATAAATAGAACTATTGGGTCCAAAATACACATATTTTGAGGCATTTGATAAGTATTTCCAAATCGTCTCTTAAGTGCACTCCCACCAGCAATATATGAGATGGCATATTCTACATCATTAGATCTTACTTCCACTCCCTGTTTCATAGGTGAAATCTGATATCTCTGTGCAGTTTCATTTCTTTAATCTGTAATGAAATTGAAACGTCCCCCCCTCCCTGCTCCAACATATTCAACAGTTTTCTGACTCATGCTCCAAAATCTTTACAAATCTCCCTGAACTTTCCGGATTTTGTTTCCTGCCTTGTTGTTTTCAGAATTATTACATTATTCCCAAGTATGTAGCATTTTATTTCCGGTATTTTCCAGAATACCAAGGAGATCATTTGTCATCTATTAATAACCCCCTCTTTCATCCATGTTTTTCACAGCTTGGCTTTTAAACCCCCTTCTCAGAGGTAGAGATTCTTCCTCAGTTCCTTGAGGGGAAAGTGGAGCTGGTGGAGGTGGGAGCGCTCATGGAACCTGCATCCTTACTGAAGCAAGAGAACTTCCACCCGGGCCAGGTTTTGCTGGTGGAAAATGCTTTGATAAACTAAACCGTCTCTTCCACGTCTTCTCCATTTGACTGGCGTATGAACTCATTGCTCTCTCTGAATGAGGCCGTTGAGATGGAAAAGTAGATGTGTTTATGACAGGGTGACAGTGCAGGTAACAGGGAAGTCCTTGCTAGTGACATCAGCAACTTGTAGCTTAGTGGTGGAGAAAGCGCGCTCTGGAGGCCTGGTTCCACATCCAGTGCCCCCTGGGCTCGTGTGTGCCTCAGTTTCCTCATCTGCAAAATGTACCTACTTCACAGAGTCTTTACAATTCAGCCACTCCCTGCAAGGCTGTTACAGGCTGGTGCATTGAAAAGTGCGAAGAGAATGGAAAAGGAGAGAAGGGCGGGAAGGGAGGGCTTAAAAAGTGGGGGAGAGCTTGGGTAGAACAGAGAAGCGAGCAAGAACAGGTTGGAAGAAAAACACCAACCTGATCAGTCTTGCTTTTCCCTTTTCTCCATGCAGCCAGCACTTTTCTTTCTCACTCTCCCCGCACGCCCACACCCACTCGCTTCTGCACAGAGAACCTCGAGGCGCGCACGCACGTGGAGGTGACGCCAAGCCCAGCGGCGAGGTCGGGGCCGGGGGTGGGGGGAGCCGGCGTCCCGCGGGCCCTTGAGGCCGGGGAGCTCCGCCAGCGCATTGTGCGAGCGAGCTGAATGCAGCCGAGATGTGTGCGCGCGGGCTCGCACGGATTAGCCGTGCTTTCCCATGAACCACAAAAGAATGCCCGAATCTGGGACATTTGTCATCAAGGGGCAGGCTGCTCAGGATGCAAGGTAACCAGAGCTTTCCCCGGACTGCTTCAGTCTTTGGGGACGTGGGGTCACCCTAATCCTTCCTGTTTATATTGTGAACGCGTAGGCAGCGAGACTTAAGCTCTGCGATGGTCACTAAGCATCACGACGCAGGCATTCCTGAGCAGCTACGTCCTCCGGTTGCTTTCTCGGTTTTTTGGAAGAGGCAGCGTTGCCTCCCATTTATTCAGTCCCCTCACAGCAGCGCGGCTGTAGCGCTGCCGCAGAAGCGCACCCCAACGCTGCCGGCCCCTGTTTTGTTTCTTCTTTCTGCATTCATCCACTTTGCCCTCCTATTATGGCGACGAGTTCAGAAGATTGTTAATATGCAATTGTCCAGACACGTCTAATCGAAGAGTTAATTCTCAGGAAATGACAAGTTTATTATGGTGTTTGTGGAAGCCAGGAGATAAATTAATTGGTAGAATCCTATTAAAATGTACTCAGAATTCTCCCCCAAATCACACATGTTTCTCTTTCATTCAAATTTGATGCCTTTCAGAACCTGGACTCTCAAGGCTGCAATTTGTGCAATTAAACGTCTGTTGTTAAAGTTTAATACTGTTTTAATTCCACTCCTAGTCAAAGGAAAGCGAACGCATCCTGGAGTTAAGCTCACAGAAGAAGGGCTATCCCCGTGGGGCCGCAGGGAGGTGATCTGCTCCTGGAGACAGAGCCCACCCGAAAGGAGCAACATTAGAGGGTTCCAGCAGACACACCTGAGTACCAAAGGACCAGCCCCCAACTAAACCTGTTTATCTTCAAGAAATAGTGAACGTGTTTTTCCTAAGTTGTTTATTTACTGATTCATTCCACAACCATGTATGAAGGGTTCAAAGATTCTGAGCCTTGTGCTAGGTATTGGAAGAGGAATCGGATGGATCTGCTTTTGAGGGGTTCATGGGGGAGAGGATGAGGAGAGGCAGGGAAGCACATGGCTGGGTGTGCTGAGTGCCAAAGTCAGGTTACAAGTATATGATGTTTAGGAGAACAGAGGGGAAGCTGAGAGGATTGGGTGATTTTTCCAGAGAAAGTGGTATTTGGAGAGGGTGTTAGCATTGGTTCTCAATTTGCTTGTGCTTTGGAAGGAACTTAGGGAGGGGACAAAAATTCATATTCTCTGCACCCCCCCACCAAGTTATAATAGAATCTCCGAAGGTAGGGCAGGGAACTTGTATTTAACAAGCGACTTCGCTGACTCTATGGTGGTCAGCTGAGCCTTTGGTCCCGTTGAAAGCATGAGTAACAGTGGCGTGAGAGGAATGGTTTAGGGCTAATCGAGCAGCGTGTGCAAATACAGCAGGGGTGAGAGAGACCTTATTTGGCCAGTGGTGAGTTGTTAAACCATTCGTCTCCAGAGCCTATGGTTGGTATTCCTGCAACAACTGTGTAGGAAGCCTTTACTTCTAGAATTTATTTGTTCCCTTAGGTTGACAATTTTATTACCCTAGTAGGAATCAATGGAGAAAAAACACACATTATAGTACAGTTAAATCTTAACGTGGTCGATAGCTCTTGGAAACTGCAACTTTAAGCGAAACGAAGTATAAGAAAAATATTTACCATAGGCTAAATGATATAAACAAGCAAGTTCTTACAGCATATTTCTGGTCACAAAAACATTACCAAAATTCTAAATAAAGACTCAATGCCCTTCTACTATTAAATATTGAAATAAATGTGAGCTAAAGACACACTTAAGAAAGATTAATAAAAACAAGTAAGAATTATTTACCTGATTATTCCAGTTCAGGACTGAGGGTGGCCAGAGCCCCTCTTGGTTGTTCAGGGCAGCAGTTGGGAACCCTCCCTGGACCCTGGATGGGATGCCATCCCATCGCAGAGTGCACTCACACACACAGCCACACTCACACTGGGATATTGTAGACACACCATTTATCCAACATGCACATCTTTGGGATGTGGGAGGAGACCGAGTACCTGGAGAAGACTCCTACAGACATAGGAAGAATGTGCAAACTCACACAGACGGTGGCCCTCGTGGGGAAGTGATTCTTTTTTCTCATCAGTGTTTTTTTTGAGGCAGAGTCTTACTCTGTCGGCCAGGCTAGAGTGCAGTGGTGCGATCTCGGCTCACTGCAACCTCCACCTCAGGGGCTCGAGTGATTCTCATGCCTTGGCCTCTCCAGTAGCTGGATTACAGGTGCGTGTCACCACACCTAGCTAATTTTTGTATTTTTAGTAGAGACGGGGTTTTGCCATGTTGCCCAGGCTGGTCTCAAACTCCCAGCCTCAAGCAATCCCCCCCACCTCGGCCTCCCAAAGTGCTGGGATTACAGGCATGAGCCACCACACCCGGCCTTTCTCATCAATGTTATTTTGAAAAGATGTTGAATAAAATGACGGTATTTGAGGAACTGCCAGCTTGATTTAGGGCCCCTCTCCAGCAAGACAAGCACACACAAACACAGTGCTGAAATGTATCCAGTTACTATAATGAGAGAGACCTGTTTTTCTGAGAGTTGCCAGATATCTCATACAAAGTCTTACATAAAAGGTAAATTCTTATTTTTAAAAACTAGATTAATGGCTGAATATTTATTTTATAAGTAAATATTTTGCAACTGCATCATAAAATATGTAGTCATAAAGGCTTTCCATGTAATCAGCTGTGACAGAAAAAAAAAGCCTTTGAGATGCTTGTGGGGGAAAAGTTATTGTACAGAACTGAATTGTAAAGCAACTGACCCTTTCTATTTTAAGCCTTGTAACCAGCCAGTGATATGAAGTGTTGAAGTATGAGAATGGAGAGATTTATTAAATTTTCTCAACTAAGGAGGTATTCAAACTTGATTTTCTGTTTCATAATTAAAGCTTCAAGTCTTGTGACAAACACTACGGCAATACATGTCACCTCTGGTTATTTTTTCTTCCTTATTCTTGATTCATTGCTGAATGTTTTAAATAAATCATTCCTTCTGTCTGCATTAACATTTAACTCCACACCTGTATGCAAAGATTTCCTTAAATCTAACCTTCCAGTGGAACTTTTTCTAATTGAATGAAGGGAACTTCCTCTTCAGCTGTTACATTAAATAGCCCCTCCTCAGTAAAACCTTTTCTGATTCCTAGACCTTTCTTGGATCCTGGCCCTCATTAGCACTGATAAGTCTTCTGAATTGCCCATAAATATAGTGTTTGTTGTTTAATGTCTCTTTTTCACCCCCTTAAGCTCCTGAGGATGGAGACCATATGTATCAAGTTCAGCAATGTGTCCCTAAATCTAGCACAGATAATTGTTTAATAATATTTGCCAAATTAGTGAATAACTACAGATTTTCATAAATTGGAAATACCATCCTTCCTTAGACCAGTAACTCCTTCTGAGAGTCCAGGAGACATGCTTCTCTACCAAGGGATGTAGGGGGGACTTACCAGACATTTGCTGTCTGTGATTAGTAATCAGGGATATACCTATGCTTTGAAAGTCTTTTATTATACCAGTCTGTTGCTTTTGTAAGGCTCTGAATGGCTATGTCAATTATCGTCTATTGAGCCTCTATTAAACAGCCCTCTGTGAAGCAAAAATGCAACATTAGATTTGGTCCCTGCCATCAAAGATGTTATTTTTGGTAATTGTTTTTCTACTCTTTCTCCCATGTACTCAGGGAAGAAGCCCCACCTCACTCCTGGGGTGAATTTTGATTGGTCCAAGCCATTCCAGCTGGTCTCATTCCCCTTGCTAATAATTGGTTAAGCAGGGGCATGTGATACATTTCCCAATTCTGGTCGACTAGATATAAAAGGAAAATTGCTGAGTGGTGGTCTTCTGTGAAAGGATTTTTTTTTTGTTTTTCAAAAGAACACATTAGAGAAACTTCTCCTTTTCCTCCCACTGTGTGTTATTGTATAAGGATAAAGTTCTTGGACCTATTGCAGACATCCTGGGACCATGCAGCAATCACCCTGAAGACACTGAGAAAGAAGGAAAGATTCCAGGTCCTTAATTGCATAGATATGGGTCCAGTCACTGATTAACCCTAAAACTGTTCCACCTATAGTCTTGTTGTGTGACATAGTACCTGCTCTATGGTTTCGGGTACATTTAGCTGTGTTTTCTGTTCTTGTAACTGAAAGCACCCTAACAGATACATGTAATCCAGGGAAGCACTGTGACATGTACACTAGTCTTGTGATGGGAGCAGAAAGAGTCTCTTAAATTTTTTCTATAAGACCCCGAGTAAAAGTAGAGAGAAGTTTTATTTGTTGCAATTCCACGGTTCCATTTTAGGTCACACCTACATGCACAGAAGGCTGTTATTTATTGAATACCTATTCTGTGTGAAGTGCTTTAACTTATTAATCCCCATAACAACTGTAGACCTACTTTACAGATGAAAACTGTGAAGCACCAAGATTTCAAGGACAAAGCCCCACTAGGAAGTGGTAGAGTTAGGATGTGAAACCAGATCGAAGTTCTCTTTAATAGCTGGCATTGCTTCTCAGTCATCAGGTTGCTGATATCTGTTGCGTAGCGTATCCATTAAAGAATTTATGACAAATAACAAAGCACCAACTTTGAAATGTGTGAGGACAGATTCAAGGATATGCCTACATAAAGTCGCTCTCATGAACTTGCATTCCAGTGTGTTTGCCTTCTGTTGTGGGAGGGGAGAGGGTGGAGCTCTCTCCAGCCCTCAGAAAATTGTGCCCACCCTACAACCCACCTGATCTGTGCTGCAGCCCTGCATGTGGGAATGAGTAGAAGAAGAGGCAAGGCAGGTGAAGGTTTTGTGCCTGAATGTCCTGGGAGAAAGTATTAGGAACTTCAGCCACAGGACTGGGATACAGGGCTCTTCTTTGTCACTGTGAGGTAATCTTGATTCCTCACTCCATAACTACAAGGGGTTCTGGTATAATTGTGATTTTAAAAGCAAAGCTGTTACATGTGTTAAAAGTCATAGAACTATGTACCAAAAAAAAAAAAAAAAAGAGTCAATTTTACTTAACGTAAAGAGAAAGCCCAGCTGGGTCATTGCAAAGGTGTGCCCCTCTGGAAATGTGGTTTCCTTTCCTTGACACCACCAATGATAAGTATCCAAGGACATGGAGGTCCTGGTCACAAATTAGCACTCAGAAGACAGGTTGAGGGGCTGGCAGCAAAAAGATGCTTGGAGTCTGGGGCGTTGTCAAATGGCAGAGAATTAAAGAGGAGTAACTAGTTTATTAAACAGGTCAGAACTTCTCAAGAGGCAGGTAGAAACAGACTTCATTTTCACCCCAGCGACCCCATCGAACTTACTCTATGACCTCACTCTAACATGCTCTTTGGAAGAAGTCTTGGTCACATCACATAACCTTGGTGGTTATTATCTGTTTCTTTGTTTCCAATGTTTAAAAAAATTGTGGTAAAATATGTATAACATAAAGTTTACCATTTTAACCATTTTTAAGTAGATTCACCTCATTGTACAGCCATCCCCACCACCTGTCTTCAGAACTCTTTCCATCTTCCCAAACTTAAACTCTGCACCCACGACCCATTAGCTGTCCATTCTCCCCTCCCCCAACCCTCGGCAACCACCGTTCTACTTTGTTTCTATGAATTTGACCATGTACTTCATATAAATGGAACCATACAATGTTTGTCCTTTTGTCACTGGCTTATACTACTTAGCATAACGTCCTCAAGACTCATCCATGTTGTAGTGTGTGTCGGAATTGCCTTCCTTTTTAAGGCCAAATCATATTTCACTGTACGTATGTACCACATTTTGTGTGTCCTTTGATCTGTCGTTGGATACATGGGTTGCTTCCACCTTTCGGCTATTGTGAACCCTGCTGATGTGAACATGGGTGTGCAAATGTCTTCAAGTTCCCTGCTTTCCATTCTTTTGGGTGTATACCCAGAAGTGGAATTGCTGAATCATATAGTAATGCTATTTTTAACTTTTTGAGAAACCGCTATGCTGTTTTCCACTGAAGCTGTGCCATTTTGCATTCCCGGATCGTTATTCTCAGAGAACCAAAATCCCAGTCCAGTCTGACAATCATATGTCTCTGGTTCAGCCTGGTGCAGTTTCAAAATGTGATATTTTTATCATACAACAGCTTCTCTCCTCCGCAGCTTGGGCCTTCTTTCTACTTAGAAACCTGCCAGGGAGGGACACGGCCGGCTCATTTTCCCTCCTTGCTTTCCCTCATCTCACGCTCACGGGCTGGCTGCTTTGGCTCCCCAGGGTTGGGCACTGGGTGGGGTGTAGGGAGTTAGGGACACCATTGATGTCTGGCAGTGGTCCCTTCTGGGTGGGACTGATGTCCAAAATGACTTTCTCTCCTTGAGTCCCTTTGCGAGTTTCTCAGAAATCCTTTCTCCAGCTGTTGGGGAGACTGAGGCAGGACTGCTTGAGCCTGGGAGGTCAAAGCTGCAGTGTGCTGTGATTGCACCACTGCACTCCAGACTGGGCAACAGAGCAAGACCCCATGTCTTTAAAAAATTCCTTCTCGGAATGTGTTTCTGGCAGTGGTTTTCCTCTGGTTATATGTTTGTGGGTCATGCTCAGCCCCTAGGATCCTAGCAATCTGTCCCTGTGCGGGGGGATGTCTGTTCCTCCAGAGGGCCTCGTAGGTAGAGTCTTTTTTTTTTTAATGGCACCCCTGGGCCAGCCCTTTTGTGCTGTGGGTAGAAGTGTAGCTTCCTCCCTATGAAGCCTTTCCTCTGGTTGCTCTGCCAACGCTAGTCAGACTCCTGTGTTTAGATGTGTACCCTGGAAGAGCCGGTTACCAGCTCCTCTTTCTCCTGAATTCCAGAGGACCCGTGTCAAGCTGCTGGTATGGATTTCTTGAAGTCTGCTCTTACTCAGGCTTAATGCGGGGCAACCACACCCTCCCTCTCCTGTGAGCTGCAGTGATTCCTGGTGACTTTCTAACACACGGTCCTTCTTGCCCTTCTTCTTGTCCCCTAGAAGCCTCCAGGCTGGTGACGGTGATGGGCTCATGCTAGCGGAATCAGATCCACAGTCCCCTGTTTTTCTTACAAAGGTGAACTAGTGTCTTCCTGCAGGGCAGCGTTTCTCAACCACAGCCCTACTGACATTTGGGGCCAGAAAATTCCATGCCGTGAGGCCTGCCCTGTGCATTTCAGG
The DNA here is from genome assembly GCF_006542625.1 of Nomascus leucogenys. NCBI lineage: Eukaryota > Metazoa > Chordata > Mammalia > Primates > Hylobatidae > Nomascus > Nomascus leucogenys. The sequence goes on along the minus strand of NC_044385.1, from coordinate 4,329,236 downwards.
ATGTTTAGCAACATGCCTGGCCTCTGCTCACTAATTTCCAGTAGTATCACCTCCGGTTGTGACAACCAAGAATGTCTCCAGACATTGTGAAATACCTCTTGGAGGGCAAAATTGCTCCTGGTTGAGGAGCACTGCTGTGGTGTCTTGAGCTGCTTTTGGCCTTCGGCATTCCACAGAGCCCCCTTTTGTTATTCTGTGGTAGATGTCTTCTGATAGACGGGAGCTAGAGCCAGGCTGCAGGCAGACCCTGAGGAGACTTGCAGGAAGCTAAATTAAAGTCGTTTCTGTTTACTGCCGTCTTCTTGTCTCTTTAGAAAATTCTTGTTTATGTGTTGCAACCTCGCCTCAGCTGTAACCCAGGAGGTCAAAAAACAGGTGACATGCGCACACGGGGAGGGAATGCAGCCCCTCTGCCGACCTGCCCCAGCAAGGCCAGCCTTGGCTGTGGGGCGGTTGATAACTAGTGAGCCTTCGCAGAGAACAATAATCTGGGCTTCACAATCCTGCTGCCTCTTCCTACAGGCAGAACCTCCCTTCTTCGTTAACCCAGGCAGATTTGGATTTCTTTCCTTTTCTTTTTTTTTTTCTTTTTTAAGGAAATCATCAGTTTCCTTATTATGTTCTATTGGGATTGGACAAACCCTAAGAGCCAGGGTGTGGGAGCTGAGCTGTTTGAGCCTGTCCTGCTTCAAGTCAGGTTTGTTCTTTGGACCAGGTGCAGAGCTGGGCCCTGCACAGGGGAAGGGGAGGAAAGTAGCTGTTATTGACTGGACAGTCTGATAGGAACTCTTCTTTCAAAGAAGATTGTGTGTGTGTGTGTGTGTGTGTGTGTGTGTGTGTGTGTGTGTGTTTCCCAACTAAGTGTATCGGTTGCTCATGGGCGATAAATGAGTAAGGGACCCTCTTGGGCCTCCCAGCGCGGTCGCAAGCCCCCATAGTGAGTGCTGAGCTCTGGCCTCTGGCCCCACTCTCTGTTGCCCTAGAGAGCCCTTGGCCAAGGAACTTGTCTTGCTCTTGGCAGCTCTGAAGCCAGAGACCGAAGTCACAGCTTTAACAATGTAATCCTGAATATAGGAGCCATAAGCAGACTTACCTGCATTTCTGTACTTTTAGTGAAATGGAAGTATAGGGTGAGTAGATGTACAAGTAAAAGATTATTAAACATGAGAGGTGATAGGAGAGAAGGCTCAGAGACAAACAAAAGAGGAAGAGACAAACGCTGCCAGAAGCAAAATTACATACATACATAGACCAACAGAAGAATGAAAAATAATAGGAAAATGTATGGAAACACATAAAGGAAACAGATTTGAAATATGATATCCCGCCTGGTGTGCAGATACTTTACATGAGCCATTCTTGAGAAGGTTCAAGGACGTGCCATGGGATGGAAGGCTTTTGGAGAATGAGGAGGAGACGACCTGGGCTATTGAGATAGACGTCGGGATAGGGTTCCCTGTCTACGCAATAGCCATTGGCCCATAATATGCCCCGCCACCCCCCACCTCCAGCAGGTATTGGGCAAAGATTTTATTCCAGGAGTGAATCATGATGGGCCTGAACTTATTTTCATTGTGTTAAGTGATTGATCTAGGTATGGCCATGAGACCCAGTGCAGCCAATAAGATGCAAAGAGAAGTCTACAGAGGGCTGCCCTTCCTGCATCCAAAGGGAGCCCAGCAAGGGCCAAATGTTTTTGCCTCTTCCCAGTTCTCACTTGCTGGGGATGCCCGTGAGAGAATACGATAGCGGAAGCTTTGTTAGCTAACTTTGGACTCTGAGCTGACAAATATTAGAATGAAAAACAATCCACAGAGCATGGTGGAACAGAGGAACAGGAACAGTCTGGCCCGTGAGGGGACCCTTGAACTGCTGAACTACCCTGCACCCACCCACCCCTCCAGACTCTCATGAGGGCAACAGTGAATAATCCTTACCGTTAAGCCATGGCTGTTTTTTTGTCCTGATCTAACACATGCTAAGGGAATGCACCAAGCAAGTCCTATATTATATGTTTCCTATTTCTTTAAATGATCTATTAAACCAAGTTCTTAGGAAACGACTTACATTTTTCTTTAAAAAAAAAAAAAACTTAAAAAAATCCTGAGAGCTGAGTAAAAGGTTATGGAAAAATAGAATTCTTTACAAAAATAACACACTGCATACATATTTGCTTGATATTGTGAGAACCGCTCAGGCTTAGAGAAACATTTTTTAATGTCTGGTGTTGTTGATCTTGGACATGGTTATCTTGCTCTCTGTCAAATGCTGGATTCCCACCGAGAAGCAGCCACTTACTTTTCCCTCACTTTTTGTTCTGATGATGCTAACGATCCCTTGTATGACAGACACAGAAAAGAATGCAGGACACAAATGGGGGAATGCATTCAATTCGCATAAGAATTTAATGAGTCAATCCAGATTACAAACCCCTCACTGGCAAGGTTATATCTTTGTAGTGATTCGTTCTCACCTCCTTCTATTATTGTTTACTTTCTCTATGCCAACAACAGTAGTCAGAGATGAGAGTGACTCGCGCCATTCGTCAATAGAGGTTCAGTGGCCTGAGGTTTCGAGCTGTGGCTTTTGTTCCAGCTAGATATTTTCATGTAGTTTAAATTAATAAAACATGAAGGAATTTCCGGTATAATGCATGTGCGCAGCTTTGCTCTTTGATTGCATATTAAGTGTATGCATATGTCTTCCTTCTAAGGAAATAGAATCACACAGCTCTAAGCTTTAACTTGCTGTCCAGGTTCCCATTTGATTCTCCCTCTATTTCTTTTTTTAGGAGAAAATATGCAATAAAAACAGGGACAAGAACTTTGGTTTTTCTTGTTGCTAATAACAGAGAATTACCAGAGCAGCTCTTTCTCTCGTCCTTCATCATGGGAAAGAATAATGCTAGCAACGCCTGGGACTGAAGGTCACGCTGCCTGGCTTTGTGGGGACAGATGGCCATTGCTCATCATGTTAGCAAGGAGCTTGATGCTCACTTCTGGACATCAGCTGCTCACTATGTATATTAAGTGATAATTTAGCTTCAGGGGACACTGACCCTGGTGCTGTCTCATCTCCTGCCACCTTAATGGGAAATATTCAGACAGCAGTACCTTACTTGCCAGTCTTCCATTATGAAACACAAGCAGACTCTTTCATATACCAAATAATGATAATAATACATACTATTGCATCTTATCATTTGGATTTTGCTTTGCCACCTAGACATTCTCAATTCAGAAGCCCAAGGGACAATTTTGTAAGTTATATGAAAAACAAACCACCTTGTGAAAACAAAGCAACAGGAGCCACAGGGCTGAGGTGGGTGGGAAGGAACAGAGCACAGCCGGGGTTGAGGCAAGGCCGCATTCATCAAGACCTGGACCATTACTAGGATTCAGAAGAATATGAACTTCTTTGGTTTCGGGGCTTTACTGGGAAGTTCTCTGCTTCTAAAGTAGCTTACAGTTCTCTGAAGCAGCTGCATCATTAATTCTCATTGAATTCCTATAAAGTCAATGTCTTCATGGGTAAGTGAAGAGCCAGGCTCACAGCGCCAGCCAGCTCTTCTTAGATGTTTGTTAACCCCAGGGTCCCAGTTAGATGGTCCTAGAAACATTTACTTTATTTTATTTGTGTATATATATATATATATATATATATATATATATTTACCACATTCCGTGATGGACTGGGTACAGTATCTACAATATATATTATATAGTACTGGACAAAATATTGAATCGGGGCTATGGAAAATATGGATAGGATTGGAAGACCACAATCCAAAAATCATAAAATCTTACACTTCTGCTAAAATGGACTGACAAATTTGGATCTCAGTTTCTTGGTTACCAGAGGAAAATGGGAAATATGGTAAATTGTAAAATTAAGGAACATATTCTCAACTTCAGAATTCTAATTTTCATACAGAAAAAAAGCCTGCCACTTTTTAAAAAGGTGCAAATTTTTCCTGACTCTCAGGTCTTCATAAGAGTTCTGGCTTGTGACCAGGTGCGGTGGCTCACGCCTGTAATCCCAGCACTTTGGGAGGCCGAGGCGGGCGGATCACCTGAGGTCAGGAGTTTGAGACCAGCCTGGCCAACATGGAGAAACTCCGTCTCTACTAAAAATACAAAATTAGCCAGGCATGGTGGCACATGCCTGTAATCCCAGCTACTCGGGAGGCTGAGGTAGGAGAATCACTTGAACCTGGAAGGCGGAGGTTGCAGAGAGCCGAGATCATGCCACTGCACTCCAGCCTGGGCAACAAGAGCGAAACTCCATCTCAAAAAAAAAAAAAAAAAAAGAGTTCTGGCTTGCATCTTTTTTTTTTTTTTTTTTTTTTTTTTTGAGGTGGATTCTTGCTCTGTCACCCAGGTTGGAGTGCAGTGGCATGATCTTGGCTCACTTCAACCTCCATCTCCTGAGTTCCAGTGATTCTCCTGCCTCAGCCTCCTGAATAGCTGGGATTACAGGGGTACACCACCATGCCTGGCTAAGTTTTGTACTTTTAGTAGAGACGAGGTTTCTCCATGTTGGCCAGGCTGGTCTCAAACTCCTGACCTCAGGTGATCTGCCCGCCTTGGCCTCCCAAAGTGCTGGGATTACAGGCATGAGCCACCGCACCCAGCCTGGCTTGCCCTTCATAGGCCACAGATACTCATGTAATAGCAACAGGCAATAACTTTACCAATAAATCCATTAAAAGCCTTCCTGCTGTGTGCATACAGCAATATCCACAAGTCTGAAGTACTCTTGAGCCCATGCCATGGCGTACTTTGTGGAAACCATTTCTTCCACTCTGTTGTATGGGCTTAGATCTTTGTATGCCAGTTCTAGAGTTCTAGGGAAGCATTTGCCTTCAACTGTGTTACAGAAGACACACTCCCTTTCCAGGCCAGATATGTACAGAATCTTGCATGCTCCCTTTTTCTTTCCAGAAGCATCTCTACCAAGCTTTCCTGACTGATTTTCTCAGACATGCCCTCATACAGGATTTAAAAGGCAGGGGTGAGCCTGAGAAAACCTCACCCCAATCACTGTAGAGCTGTGACCAGAACAGCAAATAAAGACATAGTCAGTGACTTCCCTAGCTCAGCCCCCAGGCTTAAAAAGGCCAGGCTTGTTTTTTGTTTTTTGTTTTCCCTTAGACCATGTTATTAACCACAGAATCATCATGATGCCTGCTAATTTGCTTCTAAGTTATAAGGAAATACCTGTGGGAGGCAACTGAAATTCAGTAGTATATTCAACATCCTGAAGAAGGAATTCTGTTAAAGAAGGAGGCCCCCTTGGAAAAGGGGCTTTTCCAATGTCTATATAACAAATGGTGGAGGTAGATATTTCTCTGATGGATGATGAGTACACATGGGTGCCCTTCTCAGCAGATACGGTTAAGGCCTTCCCTCCAGAGATGGACTAGGATAATGGGAAAGTATTTTATATTTACTAAATGCTTTCTATTTTGCAAAGTTCATGCAAACACATGATCTCATTTGATTTTCACAACATACCTGAAAAGTCAACAATTATCACCCTCATTCCTGATGAAGAAACTGGGGCTCAAAGAGATTGTGTGGTCTGTGTAAGTTTTGGAGCTAGAATTTTCCTCAAACCGTTAAATTCCCGAGGGCCTGCCAACTAGCCAGGTTTTGCAAAACAGACAAGGAGTGGTACTAAGCAGAGTTCCTCCGTTCAATCCCAAATTCGTTTAACACATACCTCTGTGCTTTGGTGTCCTCATCTGCAAAATGGGAATAACATGATCTATCTCACACTCAGAGAATGTGGTGCAGTTCGAACCCTACCTGTATCTGGCATCTAGATCTAGATAGTCTTCAAGGAAGGTTTGCTATCATTTTGTCTTTGTTTCTTTCCTTACTGGTTGCCAACCTCCACCTTTGAATCTTGCTTGCTTGCTTACAGAGTCTTGCTCTGTTGTCCAGGCTGAAGTGCAGTGGTGGGATCTCAGCTCACTGCAACCTCCGCCTCCCAGGTTCCAGCCATTCCCCTGCCTCGGCCTCCAGAGTAGCTGGGATTACAGGGCACCTGCCACTATGCCTGGCTAATTTTTGTACTTTTACTAGAGACTGGGTTTTGCCGTGTTGGCCAGGCTGGTCTCGAACTCCTGATCTCAAGTGATCCACCCACCTAGGCCTCCCAACGTGTTGGGATTACAGGCGTGAGCCACTACGCACCCTGCTGGAATCTTTCTCTCTGCTTCTCTCTTGAAGGCCTTTCTTATTCTAAGTTTTACCTGGTGGCATCCTGTGGAACATTAGAGACAGTAGTCATCCCAGGAGTAGAAAATTCCGTCCCAGCTGCCCTGTTTTCCTCCTAACCCTGCAATTTTGGACCGGATCCTGCCATCCTGAGCAGTGAGTGAGTCTGAAAGAGAGGGCTAATTCTAATCCTTTCCCCTGGGACCTCTTAGTGTGGATTCCGTTTTTGTTGTTGTTGTTGTTGGTTTGTTTGAGCAGAGCCACTTTAACTTTTAAGGGGCCCCCAAAGTGTTTTTTTGAAAGGGCTGGGTTGGGAGGCCCCCTCTCAGGCCCCAGGCTGTGGCCGGGCCACTTCCTCCCCTCATCAGAATGCACCACCACCCCCAGACTGGAGAGTGTGGGAAGAGCTGCCTGGGACGCTGTGGGTCGAGGAACTCGCTGGAATCTCTGCCACGGGGCCCAGAGCTACCCCGTGCATGACAGGCAGGGACTTAACGAATGAAGGAGGCTGGTCTCCTGCGAGTCTTTGGACCTGGAAAGGGAGAGGAATTATAAATGACTCAGGGAGCACAAAGAGGGGATTATGGCCCTGACTGTGAAAGGGGGCGAGCCGGCTGATAATGCACTGCTGCAGCCTTGGCTCATTCCGCTCATGCCTTTGAAGATTTCCCTGCAGCCAGTGGCGCAGGAACACAACCCCGTGGACGGAAGGGCACCACCGCGGCCCCTGGCAGGCCCCACCTGCGGCCGCTGGGCCCTCCCCGCGGGCACCGGGCTCTGCATCCAGGAGGCTCCAGGAGGCTCAGGGGCCTGTAATTCCCCGCAGCTCGGTCCATGTTAGCCGCCCCAGGCCCTCCTCGTGATTCCAAATAGAGGGGAGCGCAGTGCCCATTCCTTGTTTCTTTCTGATTGCTTACCGCCGGGCCAGCTGCACAGCATGTGGCCGAACTGTGGGATGGTTAAGGAGGGACAGCTTATGAAAAAGATAGGTGATGTGCAAAAGAGACAACTCCAAGCATACGCTGGAGTTTTCTTAAAATGCAGATTCAGATCTGATGGGACAGGGATTTCCCTCTGCTGCAGACCTTTCCGCGACTTATCTTAGAACAGAACAAACATTTGATGCTTGGCCTTTTATGTGCATAATCTGTCCGTTTACAGGTAAGAGGACTGAGGTGGAGAAAGTAACTACATGACTAGGATTAGAACCCGGGTCTCTGGCTTACTATTATGCCTTTTAAAGTAGGTTACCCAGCACTTTGGCAGACCAAGGCAGGAGGATCGCTTGAGCCAGGAATTTGAGACCAACCTGGGCAACACAGCAGGACCCCCCTCTCTACAAAAAATTTAAAAAGTAGCCGGGCATGGTGATGCACCTGTAGTCCCAGCTACTCCAGAGGCTGAGGCAGGAGGATCACTTGAGCCCAGGAGTTCAAGGCTGCAGTGAGCTAAGATTTCGCCACAGCACTCCAGCCTGTCTCTTAAAGCAACAACAGGCCGGGCACCATGGCTCACGCCTGTAATCTCAGCACTTTGGGAGGCCGAGGCAGGTGGATCACCTGAGATCAGGAGTTAGAGACAAGCCTGGCCAACATGGTAAAACCCCGTCTCTACCAAAAGTACAAAAAAAGTTAGCTGAATGTGGTGATGGGCAACTGTAATCCCAGCTGCTCGGGAGGCTGAAGCAGGAGAATCACTTGAACCCGGGAGGCGGAGGTTGTGGTGAGCTGAGATTGTGCCGCTGTACTCCAGCCTGGGCAACAAGAGCAAAACTCCGTCTCAAAAACAAAAACAAAAACAAAACAAAACAAAACAACAACCAACAACAGAAGTAGGTGAGTTGAAGCCTGGTCACTCTGAGCCACATGACCTCAGGTCCTTTTGTGCCTCTGTCCATGTAGCCTTTGGAAAATTCAGAATGTTGGAGTGAGTACTGAACCCGGATGGGAATGGGTAGGTGAGAGAGAAGGTATGTGTGTGTCTGAATGAGGTTCTTAGTTTAACATTTTGCATGTCTGTGAGTGGTATGAAGTTGGTAACCTCTCACTGCTGCTGCATTCTAGTGGGTCCTCTGAATTTCAAATTCCCTTTGGCTAGAGAGAAGGTAGGGCAGGAGATTGTGAGCTATGGGCAGTAGGGGATAGCTGGGACTGAACTGTCTCTGTCTGCGCATGTAACTCCTCCCCCACGCTATCGACTATGAACAATCCCTTCCCACCTGGCCCTCTGCCCTCAAACATCTGTGCTCCAAGCTCATAGATAGGCAGAAGCGCACTCCCACTAAAAACCAGGGTTCTAACTGGGCACGATGGCATTATTTCCCACGATAAAACCAGCCGACCAAACAAATGTCAGAAAGACATCCTTTAGGTCTTGCAGACATTGAAATCTATTCTTTTTATTATAGCGAAGAATACAATGTGATTTTGTGGAAGCTTTTTTTAAATAATTAACTTACTGTTTTTGATGATTAGTCCAGAAGAGTATGCAGGAGACTGAGTTTCAAACCTTGGTCCTACCTTTTCCTCTCACTATGAGCTTGGGACAAGGCACTAACCCCCCTAGTGTTGGCATGTTTATATGGAAAATGAGAAAAATGCATTGATCAACCAAAAATAATTAAAAATCTACAACATGGCAATTACTAAGCCTGGAGATATAGTTCTCCCATGGAACTTATACTCAAATGGGGAAAAAGATATTAGGTAAGAGACACAATGAGAATTACGTATTATAGTGAGTACGATGACAAAAGTGACCATGATGAGCCGCAATCACAGGTGACCCTTTCAGAAAGAGCAGCACTTTCCAAAATGTGGTCTGCAGACTCTTGGCAGGGAGTGGTGGTAGAGGTTGAAACCCTTTCAGGGAGCCCACGAAGTCAAGATAATTTTTATAATAATGCTAAGATGTTTTCCTCCCCTTCCCCTTCCCCTTCCCCTACCCTCCCCTGCCGTTCCCTTCCCCTCCCTCCCCCTCCCTCCCTTCCTTTCCCTCTCCCTCCCTCCCTTCCTCTCCCTTCCCCTCCCTCACCTCCTCTCCTTCCCTTTCCTTCCCTCCCTTCCCCTCCCATCCCTTCCCCTCCCATCCCTTCCCCTCCCCCTTTCCTCTCCCTTCCCTCCCCTCCCCTTCCCTTCTCCTCTCATCGCCTTCCTTCGTCTCCCCTCCCCTCCCCTTCCTCTCTCATCTACTTCCTTCATCTCCCCTCCCCTCCCCTCCTCTCCCCTTCCCTTCCCCTCTCATCCCCTTCCTTCATCTCCTCTCCCCTCCCCTCCTCTCTCCTTCCCTTCCCTCCCATCCCCTACCTTTATCTCCCCTCCCCTCCTCTTCCCTCCCTTTCCCTTCCTCTCCCTACCCCTCCCTTCCCTTCCCTTCCTCTCCCCTCCTCTTCCCTCCCCTTCCCTTCCTCTCCCTACCCCTCCCTTCCCTCTCTTCCCCTCTCGTTCCCTTCCCCTTCCTTCCCCTCACATCCCCTCCCCTCCCTTTCCTTTCCTTTTTTTTGAGACAAAGTTTTGCTCTGTTGCCCAGGCTGGAGTGCAGTGGCACGATCATGGCTCACTGCAGCCTCGACCTCCTAAGCTCAAGCAATTCTCTCATCTCAGCCTCCTGAGTAGTTGGGACTACAGGTGCATGCCACCATGCCCAGCTAATTTATTTATTTATTAATTTTTTGTAGAGACAGGGTCTTACTATGTTGCTAGGGCTGGTCCCAAATTCCTGGACTCAAGTGATCCTCCTGCCTCAGCCTCCCAAAATGCTGGGATTACAGGCATGAGCCACCATGCCTGGCCTCCTTTTTTCATTGTGTTTACATTTGCACTGATGAAATAAAAGTCATAATGGGTAAAACTGCTTGCACTTCAGCAAGAGTCAAGCAATACCACCAAACTGTACTAGCAGTGATTGTACCTCTTACCACCATACGTTCTTAAAAACAAACAAATAGTATGCCACTTTCATTTATGAGTTTTCTTGATGAAATACTGAAGTGTTTAAATTTTATTAAATTTCAACCCTTGAATACACATTTAAAAAATATTCTGGAGGAAAATGGGAAGTATGCATATAGTATTTCTGCTACATACCAAAATACTATAGTTATCTTGAGGAAAATCATTTGTGCAATTGTTTGTGTTGCTAGCTAAACTAGCTGCTTATATCATGGAATACCACTTTTACTTAAAAGATGATTGACAGAAAAATTATTGTTATTCTGATTTGGATACCTGGTAGACATTTTCTCAAAAAAAAAAAATCTGAAAGTATTTGTTGCCAGTAATAAAGTTTGAATTTACAAGTGAAAATTGGAATTTTAGAAATCTTATATCTTCCACCTTGAACTTGACAGAATCTCAGTGCTTAAATACTTTTCTGATGAGATTAATGTTGATATTAATGAACATGATTTTTTAAACTTTGTGTAATACAATGTGTCAACATTTGAGAGATCTCCATAGCTCGGTCAACTACTATTTTTCAAATGATCAGTGCAAAATGTTACAAAATCATAAATGGGAAAAAGATCCATTCTAAGTGCATGTGTGCCAATGGATTTTAGTGTAATAGAGTAGAAACATTCATTGATACAATTTCAGATTCCACATTGCCACTAAGCTTTTAGAAACTCCCACATATCAAATGTTGGTATAATACCGAAGAAAAATATACACAACTATCTGAAAAAGCTATTAACATACTCCTCCTTTTTCCAATTATATAACTGTGCAAGATCAAGTTTTCTTCATATTACTTCAACCAAAAGAATACGTCCCAGCAGACTGAATGATGAGAGAGATACTGATGAGAATTGAGTTGTTTTCTCTTAGGCTAGACATTAAAGAAAGTTGCAAAACTGTAAACCAATGCTACTCTTCTCACTAACTGCTCTGGACAAATCTACTCATTTCTCATAAAAATATGTGATTTATGGTGTCATGTAATGAAGTTGTTATTTTAAGTGGATTAACAAAATTTTAAAAATTTCTCAGTTTTAATTCTTATTAAGGAAATATTGATGGGATATAACTCATATAAACAAAACCCCTCTGTCTTTTTGATAGGAAAAGAGTCCCGAGAAATAGTCAAAACATTTGAGAACTTTGAAATGAGGTATTCAAGGGAGGCCTTTCTGGGGAGGGTTGAGACCCAGAGGAAGAGCATTCCACAAAAGGAAACCTGAGAACAAACGTCTAAAGATGGGAAAAAGCTTGAGACATTCAAGGGAGAGAAAGGATAGCCGTGCAGGTTCACAGAGATTATTAGTTTAAATGAAAAAGTGTGCATGAAACTCCTTGGCATTGTACCTCACACGTAGTGTATGTGAACTAAGTGGAATCAGATGCTGGGAGGGCTGCATGGTGTGTGGCTGGGGCTCTGCAGTGGGTCCACATGCCTCATGTGTTCATGGACATCTCTTCTAGGTCGTCGGGTGGCTGCATCTTGCATTCTTTGTTTTTTCCTTCTAGTCCTTGGACTATATGTCAAAAGATCCACCTTTCAATCCTGGTGCTACAAAGTTTAACTCTGGACCAGAGAGTTGACCCTGCAGGATCTCAGTTCTCTCTTTTGTAAAATGGTGATAATAATCCATGCTTCCTTCCCAGGATTTTATGATGGTCAGATGAGAAGGCATAAAAATAATTCAGAAAATGTACAGACCAAGTTCTCAACACTATGCTTGCGCTGCCTAAAGGCTCAATAAGTGTTTAAGTAAACTGTGTTTGAACAACACACACTACAGTCATCCCTCTGTATCTGTGGGGGATTGGTTCCAGGACTTCCTGCAAATACCAAAATTTATGCATGCTCAATTCCTTTATGTAAAATAGAGTGGTATTTGCATATAACCTATTCACATCCTCCTGTATACTTTAAATCATCTCTAGTTACTTATAACATCTAATATAATGTAAATGCTATATAAATACGTGTTATACTGTGTTGTTTTAGAGAGTAATGGCATGACAGAAACGTCTGTACCTGTTCAGTACGCATTTTTTCCCGAATATTTTTGATCTGTAATTGGTTGAATTCATGGATGTGCAACCCACAGATACAAGGGGCTACCTGTACTTTGTTCCACTGAATGAATGTATTTGAAAATACAATCTCATGAATCAAACACCACTCCTGACCCTCCACAGCACAATATCTGGGGAAGCGTTCTTCCTTTGCCTCATTGAGTATCTGCAGGCTTCATGACAGCTTTCTGGAGCCCACAAACATGTAGACAGGTAGTCAGGAATAAAGTTATTGCCTTCAAATCTTATGATTTGACTTCTAAGAAATTACATAACAAGATAGCGTTACAATTACTTACTGTGGTTGTATGCTACTTACCAATATATTCTTTTACATCACTGCAGTGGAAAGGTAAGTCAGCCAGGTACACTCTATTGATTCCTTTCAAAAAAGCATGTGTGGATTGCCTACTATGCACTAGGAAATTGCTTTTCTGGCCTCTTTGTAGAAGCTATTTTGAAGGAGTTGAAAATTGCTCTCTGCGTTGAGATTAGGAGAGCATTTTTGTATTTATACCCTTACTATAATCTCTGGCTTTATTCATAGTCTTTTCAGGGTTATTCCTAAGGACCGCCATGCTTAGGAGTGAGCTGAGAACATTTCAACCTTTGGTGCTGCTTGAGGGAAGAGGCATTTTGCTAAAAGCCAAGATCAGTCAGTGAAAAAGAATTCAGTCTACCCCAGGCAGGAGACTCATGGGCCTCTCAAGTATATACTCTCTCATGCCACATGACAGGGAACGGATGTCACAGAAGAGACTGGAGGTGATGGTGCTGTTTTTTACTGTTGTTTGCTTACAACAGTTTCTATTTTAAGGAGTCGTATTTTATATTTTACAAAAACATTCCATCACCTATTTAACTCTAAATTTACTAAATTATTCATTGTAATTATTTTACAGGTTGCTTCCCTCTTTCTAGAAATTTTGTTTCAATTTAATTTTTGTTTTGTTAGAGTACTTCCTTGAGTGAGTTTTACAGAAAGAGAATAAAGTGGAATACATTTAGAATCCCTGCAGAACAAAAATATTTTTAGTTTGCCCTCACATATGAAAAATTTGTTGTCAGGTATAGAAATCTTGGATCAGACAACTTTTTTTCCTACAAAGTCTGAAAACATGGCTCATGGGTGTTAGGGTTGAGTAGGGGATAGTGACAAATGATTTCCTTTGCTTTAAAAGGGGAATGGCCTCTTGTCTGAGAGTTGCAAGATATTTACTCTAGAGGAAAAATTGTCCCAGACCTGGTCTGGGGAAAACTTTTCCCATGATGTATATCTCCATTTCCTTCTGGGAAGAAAATAAAATTTCTGATAAAATGCTTAGGCAATTTTACAATAGACTTCAATGAGCTTAGAGAGCCTACCTTTGATAAATTAGCATTCTACCTGCTCAATTGACCGTCAGCCAAGAATTTAATGATCTTGAACCAGGTCTTCTTTTCCAAAAACCTCTCTTTGCCCCTACAAATGTGTCTACCAAGAGAGAAATCCTTTCAACTGGTCTGTTTCTGGACTCTTCTTTTGAATCAAATTTGAAAGGAGACTTTGGCAAGTGCTCATGACTCAATTTCCTGAAAAGTTTTGTTTTTTCTTTTTAATCATCATTTTTGGAGTGCAGAAATTTCCCTGGGACATGTCAAAGTGTGAAGGATGACATTGCTGTTGATAAGTCACAAATAAGGAAGGCATAAGAAAGCCATTGATTTGTTCCAGAATTATTATTATTATTATTTTAGACAGGCTTTCTGTACGGCAGGTGCTGGAGTGCAGTGGTGCAATCACGACTCAATGTAACTTCAAACTCCTGGGCTTAAGTGATGCTCCTATCTCAGCCTCCTGAGTAGCTGGGACTATACATGCCCACCACCATACCCAGCTAATTAAATTTTTTTTTTTTTTTTTTTTGTAGAGACAGAGTCTCACTATGTTGCCAAGGCTGGTTTTAAACTCCTGGGCTCAAGCGATCCTCCCACCTCAGCCTCCCAAAGTGCTGGGATTACAGGGTGAGCCACCACTTCCACCCTGTTCCACGATGTTTAACCTGTAAGTAAAGACAATGCCATGAGGTTGTGGAGGAGAGGTCTTCGGTGGTGGGCAGAGACAAAAGCAGAAACATGCTCATATCACACTGAACACCTCAGTAGCTGCTTGTAAAAACTCTGTGCTTGAAAAGTCAATTGTAGGAGCTGATTCAAACCATGTTTTTACCTCCTCCAGAGGTCCTGAACTTGAGCCCCACAGCAGACCAGCTGAATAAAAATGTCTGGGGCTGGGGTTCAAGTACCATGGCTATTATTTTTCAATCTCCTCAGGTGATTCTAAGGCCAACCAGGGTTGAGAAACACTAGTATAACTATTTTGCTGCTGCACCGGACCCCCTCCATTATTATTTTCAGACACAATCCCCAACCGCTCCTGCCTTTGTTCAATTTCCCCTCTACCTGGTTGCTATAAAGTATCTCCACTCACTTGGATGTATTTTTACCCAATTTAGTCATCAATGCAACAACTATTTGTAGAACTTCTTTTTATGCCAGAATCATGCTGCATGATGGAGGGCCTCTTTAGAGGATCCCAGATAGCATGACTAAGCATTCTCTTTCCTTCCTGCATGACTAAGCATTCTCTTTCCTTCCTGCATGACTAAGCATTCTCTTTCCTTCCTTATTTGGATCCCAAAGGTGCTGTTCCCAGACTCTCACTGCCATTGCTACCTGGGACATAGAATGCCTTGCTTGTCCCTGGGTTCTTAAGGATAATGTTTCCCTGTTCTTATCCCCCAATTACTTGTACTCATGATTTATTGACTGTGTCCCTACTACTGAAAGCAGTAGATAGGTAGGGGCAGCAGCCTCCCCAAACAGTTATTTATTGGGGCAAACCTCTTCTGAGCTGAAACAGTCTTTCATCATTGCGGCATGCAATATCAGAGACTCAGGATGAGCAGACCATCCATGTGAATGCAGAAGGGAAAAAAAATGGCTCGGAGATGGACTCTCAGAGGCTCTTGACCCATATAACACTCCTTTCTCCAATCATTCCAGTGTTTTCTGCTGTCCTTTTCTCATGAATAAGGCTTCAGGGCCCTTTCTCCTTATCTTCTTTGGGTAGACAGAGCCAGGAGGCACAACAGAGTGACTGTATTCGGCTGAGTATAAAAGGGAATACACGATTTTGTGGTCAATTTATTTTCACCTCATTCATTCTCAGGGGTACATGGTTTTCACCTCATTGATTTTCTGTGCTCATTGACTTGAAGCCTGCTGTTTATGGGAGGTTACTTCACATCTTCTCAAGCCATCTTTTTTTTTTTTTTTTTCTGCCTTGGCAACTCTCTGCTTTCAGCTTGAACTAGTTCAAACTAATCTCAGTGGTTTACCTACTTAATAATGATACTTGTCTTTTTCATAGAAGTATTATATGATATAATCTTTTTATTATAAATGTTAGAGTTTGAAGGGATCTTACGGGTTATTCTAGTCCAGCTCCTTCATTCAATATGAGGACACTGAAAACCAGGAGGTTAAAGGATTTGCCCAAGGTCACACAGCTGGAAAAGCAGAAGAGCTAGACTGGGAAGGGAGGGAGGGAGGGAGCGAGATAGAAGAAAGGAATGAAGAGAGGGAGGGACAGAGAGAGGGATGGAGGGAGAATGATTTTATTCCAGATACAACAGTTGGATGCTTTTGGCTGCAAGTAACATTTGACTCAAACTGGCTTAAATAATCCGGGTATTTATCATCTCACATATCAAGAAGTTCTGAGGCTGGGCAGGCTCCAGGTGTAGCTGATTAGGGCTCTGGCTCTGCTGCTCAATGATTCCTTATCTAACCTGTCTCCATGTGTCAGCTGTGTTCTCAGAATGGCTTCCCCCATGGTACCCAGATGACTACCAACAGCAACAGGGGGAATGCGCTCCTCTGTTTACATCCAGATGGAGAGAGTGAGAGAAAGCATGGATCAGGGGTCCTGTCCTTCAGGCCGATTGGTCAACTTGGTTCATACTCGTGTGCCTGTCCCTAGGCTAGCACAGTTGGTAAGGAAGGCCATAAGCTTGTGTCTGCATTCCCCAGCTCATCTCTGGCAGGGAGAATGTGCTCACTATGATTCATTTAGAGCCATCAGCACCTCGCTCTGGAGATGGGTCGGAGTCCATTTCCCATGTGTCACTTGAGTTTCATGGGGGAGAGGTTGGTCAGGATTCCCTTAGGAGAAAAGAAGAGAGGAGTGGATGGGTTGGGTGGGCAGACAAATGTATCCCCCACACAAGAAACCAGTAGGCAGTATCTCCTAGGTGAAGCACATGGCACAGAGCCTGTATGCAGCAGATGGTAAATGACCAGCCCTTGGGGCCATTCTTATTATTTGTTAAGGCCTGCTGACATGTGGGACTAACTATACCTTTTAAAATTTACCTGTGTTGGGGAGGGAGGGGACGAAGTGGGAAGGGGACCAGCCATGCCTCCTCTTGCCTATAGAAACTTTATCCTATAATGAGAGTGGCCAACAGGAAAGAAAATAAGGAGGGCACCCCATCGGATTTGTAGAAGAGGTACCTGTGCCAGGGTCAGGGTGGAAGCAGGTGTGTATCTTAGGGCATGAGCTGAGTGGGAACTCTAGCCTGAGTAGGAATCCTTACTGCCTCAATGGGATTTTTGAGCTAGCATGAAAGAGAAGGAAGGTTATGAGCTTCACCTGAAAATCCTTTCTCTGTTTTGTTTTGTTTTGTTTTGTTTTGTTTTGTTTTGTTTTGTTAGAGACAGGGTCTCGCTCTGTCACCCAGGCTGGAGTGCAGTGGTGCAATCCTAGCTCACCGCAGCCTTGAACTCCTGGGCTCAAGCGATCTTCCTGCCTCAGCCTCTGGAGTAGCTGGAACTACAGGTGCATGCCACCATGGCTGGCTAAGAAAATTCCCTCTTGAATTAATTATAATCCTCTCTTGCCAAAAAGTCACCCTTTTCAGATGGGACTGGCAGTGTGTGCCACCTATCAGAGCAACCATGAGACTCCCGACCAGCTATGTGCTTGCCTTTCTCCTGGGCTGTGCTTTTTCCTTCTTATTAAAGTTTTTATTTATGACATCCATGAATGCCAGTCTCAGGGCAGAATTCCCTCCCCACCACGGTGCATTGTCTTGACTTCAGGTCATCCCTAGAACTTTTTACTATTCTGAACACTACTCATCTCAATGTATTTTCCTGGCCTTCTATGGCTGCTCCATTGGGTATGTTTGATGCGGGGAGTGCTTTGAGGTTTGTGAAAAGCGTTTTTGAGAAACTTGCTGTTAGATAACATCCCCGGGTCTCAGTGATCCTTTTTTAAGCACCACCATCATCTACATTAATCATCCTGTTTTTGATGCATAGACAAAGGATGTGGAACTGTTTCTATAGGGCTTGGGGAGAGGGCTGTTTCTAGGAGCTGTTTCTTCCAGTCTGGAGAGGCAGCTTCAGTCTGAGTTGTGGGGGCGGCGTGGCAAAGCTTCTGGCTCCTGAATTACAATAAGGATTTGAATCAAGAGAGCCCACAAAGATTCTGCCCATAAAGCTGTTTCACTCTCATTTTCTTTTTTTGGAAGTGAGGCCCCAAGTATTAATGTTTTCCCCCACGGAATGCAATGATGTATGTAGAGTGCAAAAAGAGGGGAAACTCAGAAATTATTCCATAGCTCTAATTTTTTTCCCCTGAATAACTTACTTGAGTTCTCAGAAGCGTTGGGAGCATGTGCTGATACGTTCTGAGTCTGAGTGATCCTGTCTTATGAGGCTGAGGTGTTCTGCCATTTTCTCAGCCTTGCCAGCAGTGCCTGATGGCCTCCAACGCCGCGGTCTTCAGTCCCCTTGCTGACTGTTCTGACACCCTCGCTGGCTGGCTCCGTCTGGCCCCAGGTCCTAGAATCAATCCTGATGATGGAAAGATGTCTGCAATCTCAGCCCGATTCCCCATCCAGTAGCTCTGAGAATTCAATCAAATGCCCCTGCAGATTCAGAATGCCACGCTGTGCCACGTCTGCTAACTTTCTATGCCTGCCAATGTCCTTTGCTGCCAACCAGCTCCAAGGGTAAGCCCTGATCTCCTGTATGCCCCTTGAATTTCTGCATCCCACTGTGCCGTGTGATGCTGCATCCGTCGATGGCTGCCTGCCTTGTTCTAGCACCCCTACCTCTAATAGCCCCTATTAAGCAGAGTCCTGACCTGAGCCCCAGCCTCCCGGGTGGATTTCTTGCATGGTACATGGCTCTCACTAGCCTTCCTCCCTGGAGCTGATCCGTGGCCTGTGCCCCCCGCCCCAACACTGGGTCAGCAGTCTCAGCCTCTGCCTGGCCTCTGGTTCCTGAGGGGATGGCTACTGCCTGGGTTTGTCACCACATTGAATAAAGCATATTGATTGCTGGCTGCATCATACCTGAAGGGCTAGGCCCTTTGACATAGTATGTTGGACCAATGGTTAGAATATGAGGGCTGTAGATGCCTGGACAGTGCAGGGGCATTGCAAAGAATTTAGGCATCTACATATCCACCAAGATTTATATGTGGAATGTCTTATAGAAATATCTTCATTATGTTTTGAAAATGTGTACAGATGCTTCTGTATCTAATGAGATAGACATCCATTTAAAAGCATTACTGAATTCATAGCATCTTTTTGTCACTGTATATCTTCCCAATCAATCAATGGATGCCAAAAGTCCAAGTACAACACAGCACAGTGTTGACATCTGAGCAAGGCCTCTTTTGCAGTCGTTGTCTGCACTGCCCAGCACTCACGGATCTGCCGGCTCCCTTGGGTTGCAGCACTCTGTCTGCAGTGGCAAAACTCCTAAGAAACAGTTCATTCTGCCCAATGTGACCCTTTGCTGGAAGTTTTTCCTGCCAGCTACAATAGGCAGGGGTGTGAGAGTTCACCCCCTCTGAACTGTCTCTATTGCTCTCTCAAGGCAAATGGACTGCAGAGTTACACTGGCCTCAGAGCCACTAACCATGTCATGACTGCCTCATGGGGACAGTTCCAAGAGGAACAGTCTCTGGTTCCAAGCCATGTTTTGATTCAAGTCTCTGAGGATGTCCATACCCTTAATGGCTAATAGAGGAGTGGGGTCCTCCAGCTTCCCAAGACATATGAGGACCCTACTTTTTTCCCATTAATCTTAGATGCAAGCTCTACCTTCTGAGATATCTGAGCCAGCATTCACATAAACACCCCATTCTGTAGGAATGAACAGAAGGAAAAGGCAGCCGGAACAAATAACTTCCAAGTTAATATTTTGCCAAGACTAACCCAGACTGGACCAGACTGTAAATTCCTGATGGAAGAAGCTGGGATTCCCCTCCTCCACCCCATCCCCCTAGGCCCCACCTATACTCCATTCTCCCTGTACTCAGGTATAAGTCTGAGATACAGCATTCCAAGGGAGAGTCCCTGAGCTCAGGGCTGAGTGAAACCTGGCCTTGAACCCACTATAACCTTCTAGTGGCCTCTGAACCTCTGAGGCTGTGACAGAGGAAGAGGGGCCCAGAACCCTAACAGAGAAGGGAGTGGGGCACAGGGGTGAGTCCGGGGAAGCTTGTTCAGCACCAGGGTGGAAGGTTTCCCTGCCCCCGTTTCAGAAGAGCTGTCCTTGGTGTTGAAGCAAACCTCGGCTGCTTGTCTCCTCTGCAGGGGAGAGTTATGTAAATAACGCCTGCGTCTCTGGGAACTCCACTGTCTCAGGTAGTGGAGGGAGCCCTTGGTGGAACTTGGTGAGACCATTCAGTCGGAACGCTGTGCATCTCCCTTGGCCTGCCCTTGCTGAGTCAGTACGCAGGCCAGCTTGTTGGAAAAGGTATGTGTAGGAGAGAAAATAGAGGCCTTGGAGATGCCACACTAACACCAGGAACCTCGCAAAGGAAAACTCCTGAACTCGGAAAGAGATGCTGGTAATAACTAAGTTCCCTTGTTTCTGACTATTTAGGGAGAGCTCTGCTACGAGCCTGGGACAAATGTGCTACGCCTCTGTTGTCTGGATTATGAAAAAAGCCAGGACAAGTGAAATGATCTGGCCTGTTGTCATGGCAATAGCAGCCCTTCCGCAGACATCGACGGAGAGCCCGTATGCTGTGCTAGAGACTGTGGTGTGTGCTGCGGACACAATGCAGGAAAAGATGGCCTCAATTCTTGCCTTCATGGAGCTTATGGTATAAAGGAAGACTCAGAAAAACAGAGAAGTAAACAAACAAATACCTATATAATTATGTAGTCTGGGAAGGAAACAAATGTGCCTGAGAGAATGACAGCAAGTTTACTGTAGACAGGGAAGACCACTCGAAAGAGTGACGTTTATTTATTTATTTATTTTGAGACAGAGTTTCACTCTGTCGCCCAGGCTGGAGTGCAGCAGCGCGATCTCGGCTCACTGCAACCTCCGCCTCCGGGGTTCAAGCGATTCTCCTGCCTCAGCCTCCAGAGTAACTGGGATTACAGGTGTGCACCACCACGCCCTGCTAATTTTTGTATTTTTAGTAGAGATGGGGTTTCACCATGTTGGCCAGGCTGGTCTCGAACTCGTGACCTCGTAATCTGCCTGCCTTGGCCTCCCAAAGTGCTGACATGCAAGCCACCATGCCCAGCCAGAGTGATGTTTAACAGTGTGTTGTGATGGATGAGAAGGAGCCAGCCCACTCATGAGTGTGGAATAAGAGTACTTTGGGATGAGGGAAAAGTGAGTTCAAATGCCCTGGGGTAGGAAAGAGCTTGCTCCTTTGATGAACTTAGAGAAGGCTTCTCTGAGATGACGTCATAAGAGCTGCTTCCCTGATACCACCCAGTGGAAGGAGAGATGCCCAGATGAAGATGGACTCATCGAGTAACTGACGGTAACTAGTAATCTGAAGTTTAATCCAAATTATCATTTCAAAGGGAGGCACAAATGCTCAGGAATCTGTCTTAACCAGGCTGACCTTGAATCCTGCTGCCTAGTTTTACATTAAGACTTTCAGGCCTGACACCCTGGCTCATGCCTGTAATCCCAGCATTTTGGGAGGCCAAGGTGGGAGGATTGCTTGAGGCTAGGAGCTCGAGACCAGCCTGGGCAACTTAGTGAGATCCTACCTCTACAAAAAAATACACACACACACAAATCTAGCCAGGCATGGTGGGGCACATCTGTAGTCCTAGCTACTCAGGAGACTGAGGCAGGAGGATTGCTTGAGTCCAAAAGATCAAGGCTGCAGTGAGCTAGGATTGCACCACTGCACTCCAGCCTGGGTGACAGAATGAGACCTTGCTTCAAAAAAACAAAACAAAACAAAACAAACCTTTCAGTAGTTCTGTGATTTTTACTACCAAATGGAATTGTATTTTGTATCATGACATGTGCCTTTAAAAGCAGGAGAGAACTGCGGATCCTCCATTGCAAAAAAACAAAAAACTAGAAAAAGGGAGTCTCAGAAAAAATGAAGTAGCAAGCCAAGGCAGACACAAGGCTCTTATCGGCACAACCCCAGATTCTGGTCAAGAAAAGCTCAGCGAGATCAGAGAGGAGTTGTAATCTCTGATAAACAGATGGGGAGACATGGAGAGCTGTTGATGGTGGGGCCTGGGAAGAGCCTAAGGGATTGGATTTGGGGAATGGAATTTTCTAGGCCAGGTCAGGCTGCCTCACAGTGTGTTAGTCCAAGAAGAGCTTTTACGCGAGACCAGGGATGGATCCTGGCATGAGGGCCAAAGTTTATAGAACGTGTGTCTATGTATGTATGTCTGTGTCTACACACGTATGAAGAACTTCACACGATGAGAAATGCAACATTGCTGGGCACCCTCCCGGGCCCTCAGAAGAATCCTCAAGTGAGGGTCCCTGAATCTTAAACCTCATTTGCTCCATGCCACCTCTGCCTGTGTACCAGACACCTCATCCAAGGCCAAATGACTTCACTTTGCTTGGCATGGAAAAAAGGCACTAAACTTGGATCACACGTTGGGTCTCTGCTGTGATGGTGGAGAGAGAGTGTGGGGAGAAAAAAGAACCAGAGAGATTGGAGTTAAGTGTCTCAGAGGCCATGAGGGCAAAACTGGAACACAGCGGCTGCCTGCTGCAGGGACAGGATGACGAGAGGAAAGCAAGCCAGACAGGTGACGAGTCTTCTGCTGCCTCCACTGCATGGTAGCAGGAATGCTTTCTCCACTTAGGAACTTCTACTAGCTTCACCTCTAAAAAGAGATTGCCGTTGTTGTTGGTAATTAGCACATGAGAGGTATACCTTAGGCTACCCTTAAACGGGCCTGACCTGCTGAGAAGAGCAACAGTAGAAACAGCCTAAGTCATTTATGAAAGTGGAGAAATGCTTGTTTCCAGGGCCCCAGTGCCCCCTAGCGCTCACCCACCCCCACTCCAACCCCTCGTCCTACTCTGCTGGCAATTAGTTTGTCGTCAAACCTATAATTTTCCAAAATAGATCCCTAAACTTTAACTCCACCCCTCCTGCTGTCCCTATGAAAACATAAGCACACAAATCACATCTTATTGTCTCAGTAATCTGTGAACTAACTACTTTGATTAAACTCTAATACAATGAATTTATACTCAAATTGGAAAGGCAGGCCTCATATACTGTCTTTTCTAGAAATAGTATTTTTTTCTTCATTGAGCAAAAACTTACTGAGCATTTAGTATGCATCAGATACTGAATTAAGGGGTGACTATGAGAAGGTCCCTGCCTGGAGGAATCTGTCACCCAGAGGAAAAAGCAGACTCAGTGATCTGTGCAGAGCACAGTCAGGGCATTTGGAAAGAGCATCCTGGAAAGAAAGCAAGGGTGACTGTTAATTGTCGAGAAACTTAAATGCTAGTTCCAGCTGGCAGGGGTCTACTCTAGGATAGAGAACCTTAGCATGTGCTCTACATGCTCTCCTATGGAGAGTCTCCTAGTGCAGCTTGGCCAATCAACGTGATGGGCACTGACTTGGGAGGCTTAGTTCACAAATCTTAAGTATTTTCTGCCCCTGTCCAGACAATGTCTTTCTGGTTTTTTTTTTCTTTTTTTTTCTTTTTGAGACGGAGTCTTGCTCTGTCACCCAGGCTGGAGTGCAACTGGGCACTGACTTGGGAGGCTTAGTTCACAAGTCTTAAGTATTTTCTGCCCTGTCCAGATAATGTCTTTTCTGTTTTTTGTTTTGTCTTGTTTTGTTTTGTTTTTGTTCTTGTTTTTTTTTTTGAGACAGAGTCTCGCTCTGTCGCCCAGGCTGGAGTGTAATGGCTGGATCTCAGCTCACTGCAAGCTCCACCTCCCGGGTTCAAACAATTCTCCCACCTCAGCCTCCCCAGGAGCTGGGATTGCAGGCACCTGCCATCATGCCCAGCTAATTTTTATATTTTTGTAGAGACGGGGTTTCACTATGTTGGCCAGGCTGGTCTCGAACTCCTGTCCTCAGGTGATCCTCCCACCTCGGCCTTCCAAAGTGCTGGGATTACAGGTGTCAACCACCGCGCCTGAACTGTCCAAACAACTTCTGAGGTCTCTTCCTCCTCTTACCTGGGCAGAATCTTGCTTGGAACTATTTCATAGGAGCTCAGATGAATGGCAGAAAAAAACGGTTGGTCACTTACTCTTTTTAAATTGTTAATTCATTAATTTATTTTTAAAAACTCATTCACTAAAATCATTTATTCTTGAGTCTTACTCTGGTAGAGAGCAGTGCACAGTGAGATTGACTTTAGAAAGCCAAAGATAGATTTGGCCAGTCCCTCTGTCCTTTCTATTTGCAATGACTTGTAGATATTAGTGGGAGTGACAGAGCCTACCTGCAATTTTAGAGTGGCTATAAATCCATTTGTTCCAGATTCTAGTATCCTGGGGCTGATCCTCACCTGTTTAGCTCCATGAGAAAGTCATGATTATAAAAGTGACTGTCCAGGCAGGGTGTGGCCCACAGAAAGTGAAATGCTGCAAATTGCTTTAAAAACATGTTACTGTGGAGATCTGAATTGAAGGGTGATAGAGCAATTTGGTGTTGCTGAAAGAGATGATCATGTAAAAGCATAACATCTATGGTGATTCTTTTCAAAGCAGCATGGAGTGTGTCTTTGCTAATTTAGATCAATATCTGGGCTTAGTATCAATGATCGGTGCTGAGTTGTGTGAGGCACCTACTGAATTTCTTGTGATTGACACTAGGACAGTTACAGGTTGCAAATATCTATATAACCTTAGTTTCCTGAATCTATGTGCCATGTTTCTGCAATGGGAGTCTTAGATGTTTAAAATGACTGATAGGATATGGAGGTGCTAAAAGCATTACTGCCAATTCTTCATCTTTGGGAGCTCGAAGAATTGTTTTTACTTCCGCTTGCATGTCTGCACAGTGATCCCCACAACTGCCATCCTGCGGGGGTTCTGTCTCTGTACGTCTTCATCAGTCCTATTAGCATGTTTGACTCACAAGTTAAAAGTTCAAAATAAAATTAAATAATGCTAATAACATTTTCCAATTTGTGGATTTTTAAAATTATTTTGAATACATTTTAAAATTATGGTAAAAGACCTCTCTGCTTCACATAACTTTGAAACTTTTTTTTCTTAAAATTTGCAGCCTCCAGGATTTGTAAAAAATAAATTTTTTTATGTCTTTTGTGACAAAGAACAAAGGACAAAAACCTGCAGTTCCCTTCTATTGTGGGTTGAAATGTGTCCCCCCAAAAAGACTTAAGTCCTAACCCCTGATACCTGTGAATGTGACCTTATTTTAAAACAGGATCTTTGAAAGTTAAATAAAGTTAAAATGAGGTTGTCTTGGATTCAGGTGGGCACTAATCCAATGACTAGTGTTCTTATAAGAAGAAGGTAATTTGGACATAGGGACACAGACACACAAGGCCGCAAACCAAGGAATGCCAAAGATTGCAGGCAATCACCAGAAGCTAGGATGGCGAGGAAGTCTCCTCCCCTGGAGCCTTTGGAATAAGCATGGCCCTGCAGACACCCGCAGGTTATGAATTAGGACTTCAATCTTCCAGAATTGTTAAGAGGTTAAATATCTGGTGTGTATGTGTGTGTGTGTTTTTCTTTTGTTTTGAGATGGAGTCTCTGTTACCCAGGCTGGAGTGCAGTGGTGCAGTCTCAGCTCACTGCAACCTCCACCTCCCGGGTTCAAGCGATTCTCCTGCCTCAGCCTCCCGAGTAGCTGGGATTACAGGCACATGCAACCATGCACAGCTAATTTTTGTATTTTTAGTAGAGACGGGGTTTCACTATGTTGGCCAGGCTGGTCTTGAACTCCTGACCTCATGATCCACCTGCCTTGGCCTCCCAAAGTGCTGGGATTACAGGTGTGAGCCATGGCGCCCAGCCAAATATCTGTTGTTTTAAACCACTCAGTTAGTGGCACATTTATTGTGGCAGACCTAGGAAACAAACACACTTTCCTTCCCCTAAATTCCCCTATTAGATATTGGGTCCCTAATACAGTGTTTACCTTTTGAAGGGTTTGTGAACACCTGTGCTTATTTCTGAGCCAGGCATGTTGGATCTTACAAATGACTTCTTGTCTTATGGGACACACAGAATCCCAGAGGAATGTTAGCGGCCAAGAGCCAAAGTCTCAGTTTACTGGGCCCTAGTGAAACAGCCCGAGGGATGAGTCAGGGAGGATTGCAATGTTGTTTGTTACCCAAGTTGAGAACTTAGGCTCACAATAGTGCTGCTGTGCTGTTAATAACTGGGGAATTTCCATTACAAGGTATCTGATCATCTTGGGATACCAACGAAGGATTTGAGTTCAATTAAGTGATGACAACACAGGCTGCCTGGTTTATCTTCAAGAAATGTAGCTCCTTGTTTTGACCATGGTTTAATGGGTTCCATAAAGGAGGTGGTGGCATTTGATATGATTTTATTGTTTTATAATTTGTGGTTTGCAAGTTTCAGTAGTCAGGAGATTTCTTTTGCCTCCCCTTCTCCCTGCAAGCGCCTCCTCCACAATCCAGACAGGCTGTCTCATGATGCCTGGTGGTATCTTGTCTCATCATTGAAATAATTCATATGTTTTGCCTAAGATCTAGAAGACAACCACATTTTATTTATTTTATTTTATTTTGCCAAAATAGCCATTATCAAACCAGATAAACATGCTGGCCATAAAACAGCAATGAATAATCTTATAGCAGGTGATAAGAAAATAAACTCCTCTGTACAGTTTGATCTTTTTATATAGGAGATTCCTAAGCATTATATAGTTATTTAGGTCTCAGTCTTGTACTCAGATGCTTCTTAAAAAAAAAAATTCCAGAATGAATTTGGAGAGTATAGGCTGGGGAAGGGATACCTCCCAAACTCAGAACATCAAGTTAAATCATAAGAATATGCAGGCTTTCTCCCAGAACAGGGGTCACTCTGTGACTAACTATGCTAAATAAATATTCAGTAGCCCAGCTAGAGAGACCATGTGTCCACAAAAAGGATACGGTCAAAACAGAAAATAGGGCTCGAGGAAGCAGAATTTGTTCCTGGGAAAAACACTGATGACTTTTTTTGTTTTGTTTTGTTTTCCCGCCCAGGCTGGAGTGCAGTGGCAGAATCTTAGCTTACTTCAGTCTTGACCTCCCGGGCTCAAGCAATCCTCCCGCCTCAGCCACCTGAGTAGCTGGGAGCACAGGCGTGCACTACCACGCCCGGCTAATTTTTGTATTTTTAGCAGAGATGGAGTTTCACCATGTTGCCCAGGCTGGTCTCTAACTCCTGAGCTCAAGTGACCCGCCCTCCTCCACCTCCCAAAGTGCCGGGATTCCATACGTGAGCCACCGTGTCTGGCCTTGATGACTTCTTAATGGATATCTCCATCTCTATTGCCCTTTTGAGCTTGATTCATGTTTAAGATGAGTTAAACTAACATTTCACCTCGGTATTCTGATGGTACTCAAAACCAATATGTCCCAAACTAGCACAGTTCAGCAGGTGCTAAAGAAATATTTTTGGTACAAAAAATTAGCTGGGCGTGGTGGCGGGCCCCTGTAATCCCAGCTACTCTGGAGGTTGAGGCAGGAGAATCACTTGAACCTGGGAGGTGGAGGTTGCGTTGAGCTGAGATGGTGCCACTGCACTCCAGCCTGGGCAACAAGAGTGAAACTCT
This sequence comes from Nomascus leucogenys, assembly GCF_006542625.1. Lineage (NCBI taxonomy): Eukaryota > Metazoa > Chordata > Mammalia > Primates > Hylobatidae > Nomascus > Nomascus leucogenys. The sequence goes on along the minus strand of NC_044385.1, from coordinate 4,301,891 downwards.
GTCTCAAACAGACAAACAAAAAAAGAAATATTTTTGAAAGATAAATGAATAAGTGGCTCATCTGTCCTGCCCCAAACCCAATTGCTCAGAATTTCCTTTATTAGTGAAGCACTAATGTTTGCAAGCTAGAAACCTCTAAGTTGATGATTCTTCCCTCTGATACTCTGCACATCTCATCAATCACCATATCAAGCTCATCAAGCTTACAATTCCGTGAAATAAAAAGCACACACTGTCTAGTTTGCCTGAAATGGGAAGGCCTGGTGCTTCCCCACCACATGGCTTGAGCAGAAGTCTTCCCCACCTCCCCCAGGCAGCTTGAATTCCTCCCTCTATTAAACTTCTCATGAGCTTCTGTGGTCGTTATTATATGTCTCCCCAGCCTGATTAAAACCCCTCATCCAGAAGCCCTGTCTTATTCACCTGTAAATACCCAGTGCCTGGTCTCCAGCCTGTTGAGATACGGTGGATGACAAGGACACGCTGATGAAAGCAATGAAAGGACACTGTGCCGGCCGAGGGGAGGGCGATGGGGCCACCAAGCGCAGTCTCTGCCGTGTCTGGCTGAACCTAGCCTGAGACGCAGCCACCAAGGCCTCGGAGAAGCACTGAGTTCAGGGATGGCACAAAGCAGACGCAGGAGCAGCTGGCTGGAAGTGGAGGGCCTGAGGTGGGCAATGTCTGTTGTAATCCACGGCAAGTCTGTTTTAGAAGCAGATGAGTGCCCATTTGAAAGGAATTGGCACCTGAATTATGATACTTAGGTGAGCTCTGTCCTTGACGTATTCATCGTATTCCCTACTCATCAGCAAGGTGGAGGTGCAGCTTCAGGAATGGAGTGACCAGCTATTGAAACAGAAGCAGCTGTAAGTCTTCTCTCTTCCCTGGCCATGGAATGCACCTTACAGGATGCAGGAAAAGCTCCAGATGGTGTGGAGAACAGCACCGGGGTGGGGGCCACAGTCTTGCCCCTGAGAGGAAGACAACTGGCACTCCACAAACACTGGTGGATGGGTCCCAGGAGGAATCAATGGCCCTGCCTGGAGTCGTTCTCTGTCCTGAATTCTGTGTGCATACGCTGTCCTCCTCATCAGCATCACTAAAGAAGTCCCTTGATGAAAGTCAGGGTGCCATGATAGAGCTTCACTCATGCTTGAATGTTTCTGTTTTATCGTCCAGGACTGGAGAGGTCTGCAATAAATGGGGCATATGATAATTCGGACATTCCTGGCACCGAGCAAGTTCAGGAAGCAGGCGAGGGGGCGATAGGGCACCGTGAGCCTCTCCACCCTGTGGCATCTGCAAGCCTTGCTCCAGTCCTCAGCAGTACCCTGGGTGCCTTGCACCTCTTTAAAGCATGGCGCTCGTGGGCAAGTCAGCAGATGCAGAATTCTAGTCTCTTTAGTTAACTGTTCAGTAGACCCTGAGCCCCGGAACATTTTCTTTTGCGCACAGACAACATCCAGGGTAAGATAAAATCATCTTAGCCTACTAGATTGATTGGAAGGAGCAACTGCCCTAGCACCTGTCTAAGTGAACCTTGGCAGAACTCAGCCAGTCCTCTGAAGACCTGGGGGCCTATTCTAGGGATATCACTGACCGGTAGATGGACTGTGGTGGAATCATTTTTATTCTGTGGGATGAAGGTTGCCTAATGCTGGCCTGTGGAAAGTGCCATTCTGTGACTAAGTTATTGGCGCTTCACGGGGAGTAGAAGAGAGACTATGGAGAGAATGTCTCCATTGAAGTGGACGGATTCATTTAGTCTGAGATTATATCTTTCCTCTTTATTGTAGAGTTTTAAAAAATGCTCTTTCTACCTGAATGAGTAAATGGGCAAATTTAGGATGTGGAACATTCTACAAGACAACTTCTCTTTCTTCAAAAAGTCAAGGTCATGAAAAACCTTTTTTTTTTTCTTTGAAAATGTGCAGGGAGGATTCTAGATTAAAGGCCTTATGGAGACATAACAACCAAGTGTAATAAATGGAACTGGATTAAATCTTGGAAGGAAAAAGATCTATAAAGGACACTTCTAAACAACTGGGGAAATTCAAATATGAACTTCCTATTAGATTATTAGAATTTATGCTAATTGTCTTAGGTGAGACAACAGTATTGTGATTGTTTTGGAGAATATTTTTTTCTTTAGAGATGCATGAGAAAATATTTAGGGGTGAAGTGACATGACTTCTGTAACTTTCAAATGGTTCTTTAGGAAGAAAAGTTAGATGGAGATAAAGCAAAAATGTAAACGATGTGTGAATATAGCTAAGGGGGCTATTGATATTCATCATGATTATTTTAGCTTTTCAATAGAATTAAAAGTTTTTCAAAATAAAATTCAGGGGGAAAAGATTCAATTCCTCTTGGTGAAACATTTTGTTGGTACCGTGTCTGTGGGTTGCAGTCTCTTGCATGATGTAAAGTACTTTAAAATGAAAGCATTTTTGAAATAGCACAACAATCCTCTTTCCTTTATGGAATTGTAGTCATAGGTGATAGTTTCTTTGTATTAATATCCAAAATAAAAACGTGTGAACCCCACATTGTTACTGCTGCTACCTCCTCCTCCTCTTCCTCTTTCTCCTCCTCCTTCTTCTAGACATGTTACTGGTCTAGGAATCTGGATGTCTAGAGGGTGCTGCTCCAGTGGTTGGCTTGTGCTATTCAGGGGTCCAACATTCTTCACATCGTGGCACATACAGAAGACGGTAATACTTGGCCGATGGAGTGAGACTGCTAACGTCTGAAGGCAAGTAGCCCAGAAGCTCCGGCTGTCCCCAGGATGAAGGGGTCACTATCTTGGCACCCCCATGAGCCATCTGGGCCACATAAGTATTCCACAGTCCACAGGTTAGGAAACTCTGCTTACATGCACAAAAGTGCTATGAGCTGCTTTAATTATGATTTGAAACATTTGCTTGGAAAAATTATCTAGTATGTGTCCAACACACTATGGATTCCTACTTTGATGCTATGAATGAGGTTTAGGTATCACTGTGTATTTGTGATAGCGCTGAATACCAGTGCAGTGGCCCGCCTCTCTAACACGTTTCCGTCTGTATCATCACTCATCACAAGACTTGTAATGGATCTTGAGTTGTAACAAGGTTAACAGAGATGCAAACTCTTACAGGAGCATATGGAGCTAACTCAGGAGCTAATGTTCTATCTCTAGCTTTTGAGATTCAGTCCAACTTGAATGGATTCAGATGAAGCAAGAAAAATCTGAGAACAGGAGCCTAGAAAGGAAAAGTAAACCCAATTTAATCCAACCTTTTCAATGAAGTAATGTTTCATGCTTGGAGTTCAAACTTCTGAAGTTCTAAATAATTAATTTAAATGCATTGAAATTTCTCTGTTTGGAGGCTGCTCTCGTGAACAGACTGAGCTTAGAAACGTGGTTTCTCAACCCTCTGGGTGCATCAGAATAGCCTGGCGAGCTTCTGACAAACACAGATACGTGGTCTTCATCCCTAAGAGATTGTGAGTCAATTGGGTCTGGCATTCTACTTTTCAGAGGCTGCCCACCCAGGGGATTCTAGTGTGCTAGCAAATTCTGAAGCCTAGAATCAGAAGATCATAGGAAACAACTGGGAAGTATAAAGTGCTTTGCAATTATGAGACATAATTTTTATGATATGCTACTGTAATTTCTTTTCTGTCTTCTCCTCCTAATTTCTCAACATAGTTAACTCATCCCATTTTGAGTGGATTTTTTTTGTTTTTTGTTTTATTTTTCCTGGAATCCCTGTGGCCTCGTTCTTTCTATTGCTCAGCAAGAACCCACATACCTCTGACCGGCACAGAAGAAGTAACTGAGAAGTATCTTCCTGGGCACGTGCGAGGGTGCTACTGATGGAGAGTGTGCTTTCTTTCTAAAGCCAAATAATACTGTTGTTGTGTCGTTTCTCAGTCTAGATTCATTGTGACTTTGCTTCCTTCCATTAACTTGGACAGTTCTGAGTCCCCTCCGTCAACTGGATGTCTGCGTCCTGTGCCAGAGAGTACACAAGAAATCAAGTGGTGGGGCCATTGCTTACTTCCAGACTCAGATTCCAGCTTCTTTGTTCATAACGCAAAATTTGATGGTCAGAATAAAACTATGCAAATAAGATGATCCTATAGCCCAAGATAAAAGCAGGACTTTATTTAATTTTAATATTTTTTAGAAACAAGGTCTCACTCTGTCGCTCAAGCTGGAGTGCAGTGGTGCCATCATAGCTCACTGCAGCCTGGAACTCCTGGGCTCAAGCCATCCTCCTGCCTCAGCCTTCTGAGTAGCTAGGACAAAAGTAGGACTTTAAATTGATGCTGAGCTTTGCAAGATTCAGTTAGTAGGATCCTAGAGAAGTTAAATCACACAGGTTGAAATATCCTAATGATGATGATGATGACAGCTAACACACAGTGTTTACAATCTGTCAGACCCTATTCTAAGTGCTTTACTCCCATTAACTCATTTAATCTTCACAACAACTCTATGGGTTAGGTACTATTATTATCATCCCTGCATTACAGATCAAGAAACTAAGGCACAAAGAGATTCTTTCGAGGCTTGATTTGCCATTAATGAGCTATGTGAGCTTGGATACACCACTTAACCTTTCAGGATCTCAGTCTTCTGGTTGGATTAGTGCATTTCTACAACTCCTTTCTACTCAATGGTTCAGTAACTTTGTGAGTCATTCATTCCTAATGATCTCTGATCTCTTTGTTTCATTTAACCAGGACATTCCACTTCTGCCCATATATCTTATTGATTTGGTGCAGTGATTTATTCTTTTTCTGTCCTTACCCTACTTTGTTTTCTATTAACCTCTGTTTCTGTTCCTTCAAACTCTTCTACATTGATTTCCTTATTGAAAAAATATGGAGAATCTTCTACATTTTGATAGATTTCATTGCTAGAGGTAGAGAGTTTATCTATGTACATCAACATTGGAGTTTGAGGACTTCCATTTAGAAGCCAAATGCAAATCTTAGAACTTTAGTGAGTCAAATAGTGTCATTTTCCTTAAAAAATACCAGTATAGAAATGAGTGACAAAATGATGAAAATGAGCTGAAGTACTGAACTGAAGCACATAGTAACTGAAGTAGCAGCTGGATCATGGTACCCAGTGTAAGTTGTGCTCACACTATTTTACTGAATACATTTTACATTATTTTCATGAATGTTAATATAGAGCTGCTACTATACTTGTGATTCAAAGAATGATATTTATAGTATACTAATACACCCAATAATGATGCAATGAAGAAGCCAAGATTTTCCATTCTCTTCCAGATTTGAAAGTGTGGACAGCGAGATTGGGGAAGCAGGTAGAACAGTACTTGAGAAATTTAAGAGGACTAAGTTTCTCTGTTTACTCCAGATGTCCAGAGGATCAATAGACAGTCTTTTTCTCCATGGTGACTTACTCATTCCAGAAAAACAACTATCTAAAAGGGGAAGCTAAACATAATGATCTCACATTTCTATAAACATTCAGGGCCTTTTTCTGCTTTGCCCTGGAACCTGAAAATGTGTGATTTTCTATTTTATCTGCAAATCGGAAGGTTCTCATGTCACCATATTAAGAGCTTATATAAAAGGGGCCAGATAGATGAAGAACATTCTCAGCTCTGTATGCCTACCTGGCACTTCTAACACTCAATTCTCTATTTTCCATGAAACCAGGAAGTTTGTGGATTCCTGCAAGGATTCAGGTGACTCACATCAATGAAGGCGGTGAATATGTTGGGGCCAAACACCATCGGAAACATCTTTGTCAGCAGGGAGCAGAAGTTATATTAATTAAAATGTACTGAGAAGGCACAGGGTACACTCCCAATGAGTTACAAATTATTTTAAACCTGAATAAGGATGTTGCCTCCTGGCATCTTGTACTACAGGGAATTAGATTAGAAACGTCTGTGGCATTTATAGAAGTAGGGTCAGCAGGCTCAGATGGGATCCCTCAAGTTAGGAGCTGGGCACATTTTGATAGAGAGCCACCATTTCAATTAAGTGATATTTCATCAATCTCCTCTACATATTCAGAGAAGATTAGGAAAAGATTCAAAGTGAAGGGATCAGAAATAGATAAAACTTGGAGAGAAGAGTGAAGGACTTGGTATATTAAGAAATAATCGGAGACTGGGCACGGTGGCTCATACCTATAATCCTAGCACTTTGGGAGGCCGAGGCGGGCAGATCACCTGAGGTCGGGAGTTCGAGACCAGTCTGACCAACATGGAGAAACCCTGTCTCTACTAAAAATACAAAATTAGCCAGGCATGGTGGCAGGCACCTGTAATCCCTGCTGCTCCAGAGGCTGAGGCAGGAGAATCACTTGAACCCGGGAGGTGGAGGTTGCAGTGAGACGAGATCTCACCATTGCATTCCAGCGTGGGCAACAAGAATGAAACTCCATCTCAAAAAAAATAAAAATAAAAAAAAAGAAAAAGAAAAAGAAAGAGAAAGAAATAATCAGTGACCCTATAAAGGAAGAGTATGATTGAATGGAAGGTGCCGGACTCATACAGGAATACTGGCTGAGACAGTTTCCATGTGGGGCTGGCACCTCAGCATACAGACCTTTGTGTGGGAAGGTAAGGTATCACCAGGATTTTTTAGCCAAAGACTTTGATAAATTCATTCGTTTTAGAGGAACTTGGGGATTCACTGTGGAAACTTAGTGTTTTTTTTTTCTTTTTCTTTTCTTTTTTTTTGTTTTTTTTTTTTTTTTTTTTTTTTTTTAGGCAGAGTTTTACTCTGTCACCCCGGCTGGAGTGCAATGGCCCAATCTCAGCTCACTGCAACCTCTGCCTCCTGGGTTCAAGCTATTCTCCTGCCTCAGCTTCCCCAGTAGCTGGGATTGCAGGCGGTGCCACCACGCCTGGCTAATTTTTGTATTTTTAGTAGAGACAGGGTTTCTCCATTTTGGTCAGGCTGGTCTCAAACTCCTGGCATCAGGTGATCCACCTGCCTCGGTCTCCCAAAGTGTTGGGATTACAGGCATGAGCCAGCGCCCATCTGAACAACTTAGTGTTTTCTGTGTGGATTTTGAAAACCTAATGAAGTTGTTGAGATATTTCCTCACTGCGCGTCATCACATATATAGACCCCGTGCAAATCTTTGGACATGATTGTAAGCTGACTTATTCCATTGTCAAGAATGTTATCATTAACACTTTCAAGCATTAGTGTATGGATGCAACTTTCATTATTGGAAAGAGCAAGTTAAATGATCCAGGGTGGGCAAATAGGAGGTAGCCTCGTGTCCTCTGGACCCCCCATTCCTGGTAAGCCATCGCTTTTCAAATGGCAAACACTGGGCTCAGCCTCCACATCTGCAAATGATTTGAGAAGAAAGAATTTGGGTTAAAATTCAGAGATGAATGTTAGGATACCTTAAAAAGACTTCCCTGAATGAGAAAGGAAAAGAAAAAAAACGCTATTTTTTGGTGTGTGGTGATGGAGAATATTAGGGTTGTGAGTATGAAAGTACTTTTTTTCTTCAACTGTAAAGCTGGAAGAGCATATGAATAAGAATGGTTTGTGCTGGCAGCAGCAGAGTTGACATTTGGGAGAGGAGAGAGAAGCTAGCTTCAAGCCGGAGGACCAGATTTTGAGCTTGCTTAGTTCTACCAGGAAACAGCAAGGGCAGGAGGTCTGGCCCTACCACCCGTGTGCACCCTTGGTTAATACTCTCTAGAGCAGAACCCAGAAAATGGGAGCCTATAACATACATTAATCCGCATGTATAACTCCGTCAATTAAAAGATCAATAAACAGGCAGCTTAATAGGACATTATGCCATAGATGACTCTAATCGGCTCAACATACTGATTTCTGAGCATTCTCAATTTGTCTATCAGAACCAAGTGCATTCACTTTTAATTACTTTGCCAACTTATCCCTATGTTGCATGGCTTTTGCAATATATAGTCTTACACGGTAGGAAATGCTCTACCACACTTAATATTGGGCTGGTTTAATAAGATCAGAATAACATTGACCGACTTCATGTTGTCAGTTATAAAGTTGGGGTTGCAAAAATGTGGATAGATAGACGCAAAATCGTTGAAAGGGGGATTTTGCCTGGATTCAATCAAAATACAAATCAAAAAATTGTAAAATAGAATCTACCAGCTAAAACTAATGAGCACAAAACTGCATTGATTTGGCCCAGGGTGGACAAATAGAACATCTGGCGTATTTGGCACCAATGACACAGCTGGCATTGTTGGAAACGTTTCTGCAGAAGGTGCAGATGCAGAAATGGGAGAATTGGTACAAACAGTGCAGATGGAACAGTTGGAACAGATGACAGTGGGCAGAGCTGGCGATGCTGGCACAGGTGTCACAACCTCAACAGCTGGCACAAGTTGTGACAATCCTGGGATTTCTTAGTACAAGGCACATGTTCATTTTGGCTTTGGCTGCAGAGAGATAAGAGCATTTTATAATTAGTAAATGTGCCATTTAAAAAAGAACTTTTTTCCCCTCCATCCTTAAGGACATCCACCTCCAACTGTTAAAGCTTGGAATATGGAGCATTTTTGCAAATTAGAATTTCCCCAAGAAAGCCATAATTGATAAATACAGATTTCATAGAAGAGGCAATTAGATATTTTTGTTCTGATATAGATAAAATTCATGAATGGGATTTCTTCACAGGAGTTTTGTGAAAAATAAAGGTCAGATTTTTGGAAATGAAAGTACACTTTGCATTTAAACCAAAATTTATTTGTTATCAACTTAGAGGGTTATTTGTTTCTGAAATATCATGAGTATTCCCCAATTATATAAAATTTTCTGTAGAATCACACTTGAAGATGTGGTACAAAATTGGAAACCTGTCTACAGAACAGGTTGGGAAAAGAGAAAAAATGCTGGAATACAAAATACGGAGAAATCATGATATTGCCACTTTCAAATACCAATGGGACTTGGCTCTAATTTCCTCTAAAATGCTGCAAGTTGGGCTTGAATAAAAATACAATATAGTATAATCTTTTGGGCAATGACATTTAATATCAGATGTAAAGTTGAAAGAACAAAGCAACTTTTTTGTTAGTGGCTAGAAATTATTATTCTAATATTTTTATTGTCACTAAAGTCTAGTCATGTCACAGGAAGGTTAAAAGTGATTACCTTGTTAAAAATAATAAAAGCAAAACAAGGGATTAAATAATGGGTTCTTAAATCTAGAAGCACATGCTCTTGAACACAGTAGGTACTCCACAAATTCTTGTTGAAAAAATGAACCTATGGTCTAAGAAATATCAATATTCAGAATTTAAAAAAATCACCCTCATTAATAATAACTAAACTTCTATTAGGAAGAAACAAAACAAATCAGGCCTCAGTCTTCCTTAAAGTCTTAAATTTTATACTTATATTTTAGCTAGCTTCTTTCCCCAAAGGAAATTATAAATGAGAAAAACTGGTTGGATGTCACCTACTCAATGTCCCCAAGGAAATTCATAATTATTTAGATTTTCCAGTTAATATTGAACTAAATCAGCACCATGAATCAGCTTCTATTCATGATCATTGCAGCGCAGTGAATGTTTGAGATGTATGTGGAGACTTTTGGGGAACCACTACATTAAGGGTTAATTAATTCTCCCTTGTGTCAAGTTCTTGACCATTAACAGCATGCAGTCTTTATTTCCATTTGGCCCTGCATAGACTACCTTATTTAATAAAAAAACCCAATAAGTTAAAGGCATTTAAACATATCTGATTGTAATTTCTCCATTACTTCTACTTTGTTATAACCTCATGTTGAACCCAAAAAAACTATTCTTATTATTCAGAACTTCAGTTCTATCACCTAACTTTACTTCATTTCTTGACTGAGCTGACAAAAATGTTTCTGCTTAAAACAGATACATTAATTTGTTAATTGTACTTTTGTGACATAGATCAACTAGGAGGTGGAGGAGGTGGTGAGAGGGCTTCCTGTTCCCTCAGGGCACAAAGATGATGAGAGAGAAATCAGTTCAGAGGAAGAGGCTGGACATGTCCACCCTGTACATCTTGCCTTGGTCTGAAACACTACTCTGTGGCTGAATCTCAAATGAACATTTCTCCTCGTCAATAAGTACTTTATGGAAAATGATCAATCCAGGGGAGCAAACAATGGTATTTCTAGGCCTTGATGTTTGAGGGGTCAGCAAAAGTTTTTCTGAAGAATGAGGATGAGGGTGAGTCATTCCCTTGAGCACCTGCCATCCTCAGGAATTAAATGAAAATTAAACATGAAACATGCTCTGTTGGAGCAATTTGATTCCCCCGTATTTGTCCCAGCCACTGTCTATTTCTAAGCACACTGAACTTCCCAATGTATTGGTGTCTCATCTTGTGTAAATATCCTTTTCCTTCTCTTAGCTCCAAGACATCAGGATGTGCTTTTCTTCCACCCTTCAAATGGTTGCTCTGCATTATACCTCTCTGCTATCCCTGGAGGGCTTTTGAGTACTATGTGAGCTGGGATTTATGGGAACGGGATGTGAATGGGGACACCTTCATATGGGGCAGCTTGTCTTTTCTGCCCATGGTAAACTGGAATACATTTCTTTTTCCTAGGCTTAAAAAATAACTATGTTGGAGAGGTGGTGAACAAAGTAAAGCCTATTTACCTAAAATAAAACCATCTACAAAAGCAAAACAAAATTAAAGGGAAATTTATATATTAATTTTAAGACCTCATCTTCTTCCGCTTTCTCTGCATTCTCCTGATGCACCAGCTACAGACCCCTAACAAGACCCCAGCCCCAGCTCTTTTTTGAATAAAAAGCATCAATTCATGGATCAGGCATAGCCCCTAGGCGTGTTAGCAATGAGCTTGTTTGTGCTAAGGCACTGTTTTCCCTCCCTTGCCCCACCAGGAGGGCTGTGGGATGGTTATGAAGATGCAATGATGTAGCTGTAAAGCAACTCATTCTTGTGAGTCTACTGGAAGTGGGAAAAGAGGGAAAGAGAGATAGGTAAGAATTCAGTGTTTTTTGTTTTGTTTTTAATGAAAACCAGAGTAGTCCTGTATGGAGATTATTGGGCTATTGTTTCACTACAGTTTAAAATTGAACTTACTGAAGATTCATGATTTAGAACTTGCAAGCAAATCAAGATTTAAGCTGCCATCTATTCCCCTAAACTACTGTGCTGATATCTATCACCGTGTTATGTAAATAAACAATAAAATGGAGTGTAGATTCATTTACTCGTTTAAAAATGTTTCAGTGTGAAAAAAATGTAAAACATACTAAAGAAGTAGATGGTAGACAGACTCAGGTACCCATCACGTAGGTTTAACCATTACTAACATTTTGCTAACTTTGTCTCATCTTTCTCCCTGCCATCCACACACATATTTTCTCCCCACTTTCCTGGAGTGTTTTAAAGTAAATTTTAAATGTCATTTTACCCTGAAATACTTCAATGTTCATTTTTAATGGGCAAGGGCAATTAAAAACACACAACGACCCAGAATAATATTTCTTCAACATCATCTAATTCCTAGTCTAGCCTCAGAGTCCTCTGTTTGTCTCAGTGGTACATTTGTACAGTTAGTTTGTTCAAATCAGGACCCAAACGAGGTTCTGATTATGGCTCTATGGTTTATTTTCTCTCTTTTTTTCATTTTTACTGATTAGTTAGATGAACCAGGTCATTTGTCTGTAGAATGCCTTGCATTCTGAGTTTGGCCCATTGTTGGCTTGTAAAGACATTTAACCTGGTCTTTTATCTCCTGTATTTCCTGTAAATTGGTATTTAGATCTCTAGGCTTGTTGGGATCCAAGTTCAATTTTTTAGGCAAGAATACTTCATAGCTGGTGCTGTGTATTTCCTATTGCAACACATTATGGGGCAAATAATATCTAGTCATCCCATGTTTAGTGGTGCTAAGATTGCTCAATGCGTTCAGCTGGTATATATTTTTGATGCTTAAGACTGTATTCATCTGTTTTCAAGCTTCTTTTCACATATGGATATTGCTAATTTTATCTCAATCTCTTTGTATAATCACCAGGGAGTCCTTCAATTGTTAGCAAATATTCTTTGATATTCATTTTGTTAGCAAACTTCCAATGGCCAATACCAATTTTCCATACACACACACATATATCTGGAATTTTTTCATAGCACACTTTACATGTATTTTTCTTGCCTATATATCATTGGAGGTTAAAACTAAATTATAACACACTTTGTACATCTACATGCATGGCCATTTGCAGGTTAACCAATGAATACTAGGTTAGATCAATACATGATCAGTTAACAATTGCAGTAATCAGAGTAAATATTTGTAATCTGGGTAATTTAAGTCATATTTGCAACCAAAGGTCATCAACTGTTCATTGATATGTAACCAGTCTAAAAATGGTCGATCCAGTTGTTGCAGGAATCCTAGTGGCTACATGAACTTAACTATACTGCTATATCATTCATTGCTTCGCAATTCAACTATGACTATCAAATGTTTGGTAATTTCAATATAGTCAGTATTGCATGACTTGCTTTTTACTTCACATCATTGGTAATAAGTATGTGGTCATAAATAGAATACATGGGCCAGGCACGGTGGCTCACGCCTGTAATCCCAGTGCTTTGGGAGGCCAAGGTGGGTGAATTACCTGAGGTCAGGAGTTCAAGACCAGCCTGGACAACATGGTGAAACCTCATCTCTACTAGAAATACAAAAATTAATGAGTCGTGGTGGTGGGCACCTGTAATCCCAGCTACTCAGGAGGCTGAGGCACAAGAATCACTTGAACTTGGGAGGTGGAGGTTGCAGTGAGCCAAGATTGTGCCACTGCACTCCAGCCTGGGCGACAGAGGGAGACTCCATCTCAAAAAAAAAGAAAGAAAAAAAAGAAAAAAGAAAAGAAAAGAAGTAGAATACATGGGAATATAGCAAACTACTTAGAAGCAGTTAAATGATAGGATAATTCCAAAATATAAACATTCATAATTGAAATCCTATGAAAAATGCATACTAAGTTTGATTGTTCCAAATAGATTGTTACTGAATAAATAGAATCAGAATTATATGCAATGAAATATTAAATGGACATTTTGAATATTTTAAATATTTTTAATCCTTATTTGTTCCCTTGTCTGAAAATGGAAGTGTTAATATCATTGGTTTAGGATTAATAAATACAGAATTGAATGTTTTTCCAGTGGTGATTAATAGTAACCATAAACACTCTCACTAACAATAAAACATTTCAAGTTGTTGTGAAATCTTTTTTTTTTAAAGAGGCAGGTTCTCACTCTGTCACCCACGCTGAAGTGCGGTGGCACGACCATAGCTCACTGCAACCTCAAACTCCTGGGCTCACGTTATGTTCCTACCTCAGCCTCCCAAGTAGCTGGGATTATGGGCCACCATACCTAATTTTTTTTTTTAATTTATTTTCTGGAGAGACAGGATCTCACTATGTTGCCCAGGCTGGTCTTGAACTCCTGGGCTCAAGTCATCCTCCTGCCTTGGCCTCCTAAATTGCTGGCATTATAGGCATGAACCGTCAAGCCTGGCCATTTTTTGAAAAAAAATTTTTTTTTTTTTTGAGACAAAGTCTTGCTCTGTTGCCCAGGCTGGAGTGCAATGGCATCATCTCAGCTCAGCGCAACCTCTGCCTCCTAGGCTCAAGCAATTCTTCTGCCTCAGCCTCCCGAGTAGCTGGTATTACAGGCACACACCACCACATCCAGCTAACTTCTGTATTTTTTGTAGAGACAGGGTTTCACCATGTTGGCCAGGCTTGTCTCGAATTCCTGAGCTCAGGAGATCAGCCCTCCTCAACCTCCTAAAGTGCTGGGATTACAGGCTTGAGCCGCTGTGCTTGGCCTTTTTGTGAAATCTTGATTAGGAAAAATGTCTTATTTCTGTATGAAGTTTGAGGTTTCACTTCCATCAATCCAATTGATCATTACTATAATCCAGTGGGGAGGATATTTGAGTAGATTTAACAGATGAGAAAGCTGAGATAGAAAGAGAGCAGATATCTTATGTCCAGGAAAGGACAAAGCCAGTAAGCACAGTCAATGCTCAATCTGATTTGGACTTACCTCATTTTGTTCTTGAGAAAATGTCTAGTCTCCTTTCACCTACAGATGTTCTGAAGCCTGGGTCTGTCCAAGGCGTTGTGGAAGCTTCCAGTTTGAGCACACTCACTTGCTTCAGGGTTCCAGGAAAGTTTGGTGTCAAAAGTTTTCTACAATCTGTTTTCAGCTTACCTGATAGAGAACATTTGGTTGTCTTCATAATTCCTTGTCTCTCTTGGGCATCTCTTGTCTATAACCCTTTTCTTCCTTTTGTATACTCACAGAAAAGCTGGATTTTTATGTAGTTTCCTACTTCATTTTCCTTATTTTATAGGAAGGGAAGAAAGTTGGAGAAAGGTAAGGTACAATTTTGTAAAATATTCATTAGTTACTGTAATGTGATTTTCTCCCCCAAAAATATGAAAAAGTTTTCCCTGGCAACCAATGCTTTTAGCTCATTTCTCTTTCCTTCCTGATGTTTGTACAATCTATGTGGGGAAGGATTTCTTTATTAAGCTCCATAAGTTTCCAACATGACTTCTGCCAGAGACCTGATTTTAAAAAACATATTGCTTTTTTGTTCTTCTGCTTCCATATTAAAAATACATTTAATTAGAAAGCATTCTAATTAAATACATATTTAAATGGAGATACATATTATGTTTCTTATGATGTTTTTCTAGTCTTTTGATAAGACTATAACCATTAAAATTGGGAAATAATCTTTTCTCATTGGTTAGTATCCCACTTTTAGATCTTTTCACTGGATATGGAGAAGGTATGTGTTGCTTTTGAGACAATTGCTAAAGTGAATAGCAAAAGATCAAGAACTTGAAAGTACTGAGCCCAAAGAAGAGACAGTAAAAGGCCATCTCTTCAAAGCGCTATGATTTGTAATCATTCTGAAGCAGATCTTGCCAGTCATCTTATTTACTTTAAAAAACAAAGTGGATTATACTTAAATTATAACAAAAAATTGGAGAGATATAACACAACAACTTAAGAATAATTGTTTATTGTTTTGTTGTTGTTGTTCTTGTTTTGAGACAGAGTTTCACTCTTGTCACCCAGGCTGGAGTGCAATGGCATGATCTTGGCTCATTGCAACCTCTGCCTCCCAGGTTCAAGTGATTCTCCTGCCTCAGACTCCTGAGTAGCTGGGATTACAGGCGTGCACCACCACGCCTGGCTAATTTTTGTATTTCTAGTAGAGACCGGGTTTCACCATGTTGGCCAGGCTGGTCTCAAACTCCTGACTTCAGGTGATCCACCCGCCTTGGCCTCCCAAAGCACTGGGATTACGAGGTGTGAGCCACTGTCCCTGGCCTAAGAGTAACTGTTTAAATAGCAGAGCATGATTTTAAGAAACTCCTGGAATCTTTAAGAACAACAAAAAACAATCATTGGTCTTTGATTACTGGAAATCTGGGAGACGGGCTGGAGGTTTACTAGAAAAGCAGGTCTGCATTTTCCCCTCCCTGAATCTAGGAGTTTCATTACTTCTCAGAGTCCCCTGTTTGGGTCCACTCCCTCAGTAGGGTTGAAATCTTTTTAGCATCTGACTCTGAATTTGGGTCATTTCTTCTTTCCTCTTCCTTCTCTCAACCTCCATCTTCACAATGACAGACTGCCTTCTGTAATTGCTGTCTTTTGTAATTGTTCTATCTCCAAATTGGCTGATTAGGGTAGAGACACAGCTGTCCATCAAAATGGTGTAAAGTGGCTGAAACAGCCATCCTCTGGGCCAGAGAAAGTTAATTGCACTTTCTGAGGCTATCCCAGTAGGAGAGGAGCTGAGAAGGGCCCCGGGAATCCCTGTTAGTGCTATTTTTTTTCTGAGCATGTCCATTTCTAACGTGAAAAAAAAAAATGTAGTAAACAGCATGTTAATTAGATTTGCAGATGAAATTAAATCAGGAAGTATTGGAAACACACCAGTGAATAAAGAGAAATGCTACACAGGGTTTCTGAGGTTAAAAATATAGAAAGGATCAAACGAAATGAGAATTAAGTCAGACAGGTGTAACCTCAATGATTTAGGAAAAGCTATAAAGGTAACCAGCGAGAGGGAAAAATCCAGAACACAGTAATGCCAGAGGGACCGGGGGAGACTGGACAACAAATGAGACGAGTTTGCAATATGCCACAGAAGCTAATGTGATTTGGGGCTGTATGTGTAGAGACATCACGTCATGAGGGAAAGGTGGAGTAATTTAGTGCATTTGGCAAAGACACACCTGGAATATTGTGTTCAGATCTGTGTATCCTGGGAGCAGACAGATACAGAAGAACTAGAGGGAAATCAGCATAAAGCAACAAAAGTGATTAACACGATGGGCTGATTTATGAGAAAAATGGACTGTGTGATTGGGCCTAAAAGTAACATGAATGGAGCATTGAAATGGAAGAGTGTTTTCCTGATCTTTTTTCTAGAAGACTCAAGAATTATTGAAGTGTAATTAGCATGGAGGTATATATTGTAGTTTACAAGAGAGAACTAAAATTTGCAAGGAGGGAAACTAGCTATGAGATTATTAAAGTGTCTTTTTAGGGGAGTGAAAGAAGGGCCATGGCTGAAAAAAAATGAGTTTACATTGTCATCATACTTTTCATTCCAAAGCCGTTAGATTTACCCTGACCACGACCCTTCAACACTGAAGAATTAAGTGGAACTGCTCATCTATCAGGACCCCAGAAAGCTTCCTGGATGCTTGTTCCTCTACAAAGTTCCTCTCAGAAGGAGCCATTTTAAAATTTGGTTTTAGTAACGCTCCCCACACAAATGCTGGTGTCAGATGGCTTCGCTTTTCCTCCTTTTTAGTACTTGGATGTCTGCAAAGGCAGTGACCAAAAGCAACAACTGATCTGCCAATATTATCTCGATGTGTGGCTGAAGGCTGTCATTTAATCTGAGGATTGACTTCTGATGGCAAAGGGAAGACAAATCTAATTTTTAAGGATCTCAAAATGATAGCTGGAGGAGCAGCATTTTGCACTAGCTAATGAGGCTAATTTGTTCTTAAAATACAAGTTGCTGTGCCTCTTAAATTAAAATTCACTTCTGATGTAAATACAGAAGATATAAATACAGAGAAGAGATATATGCTGTAATTTTTATTTTGCAATTTGGAGCCTGTTCTAAGAGGAGCTGTTAGGAAAGTGATTTTTTTTTCTCTAAATTTGAGGAGATCTTTACTTCCAGGCTTCAAATACGTGGAAGGACAATGATTAGCATTAATTTTATAAGAAAGAAAACAAAGTAAGATGTTTTCTTCCTGGCTAGAGATTACAAAATGCATTGTGCTAGAGATTATTTCCTAAATCATTGTGATTCTCCACTTTCTCATCTGGAAAATGAATTGTGGGGGAGTGAATTGCTTTCAAAGTAATTAAGTAGTCCACTGACAAATGCTTTATTAACATTTAGATATTTCATTAAATCTGCCAGGGAGAAAGTTCGTATTCCTAAGTCAAGGGGTTTCTCTTTTTCCTCTCTTCACTGTGGTGGGGACAGTGAACGTTCTTGTTGGTCTTCCTTGTCATTTTGAATGTTACACAGAGCGGAGCAGGATCTTCAGATAAAGCAAATAATGAAAAACCTTGAAAACTAAATGGCATTCATCTTCTAAGTATTATTTGATCAGCTATTTAAAATAACAGTTTGCACCACAATCTAGAAGAAATAGATACTCTCTTAATGGGGCAATGACATTTAATGCCTACATTAACAAATTATACAGAGTGAAGCATTTAATATCTAGTTTATCTAAGGGATTTATGCCACCCTTTTACTCTAGGTTTTGCTTCTTAACACTGGACTCTGATTTTTTAGCACGTAACAGAGAAATTAGCTAACCCAGTCTTACCTCAATTTAAGTTCAGGTCATGGAACAAGGAACAAACTACGTTATTTATCTAAAAGAATTAATGAATTGTGTCTGGAATTTTGAATGGGTCTGTAACAGATAAACTTTTCTCTTTCCGATACCCAGAATTCACATTAAAGCAATTAAAACTGTTACTCAAAGGAACTGAATTTGCTGTTCACTGACCAATCTTTGTCATCTTTAACACACCAGATGAGAGCCACCACAGCTTTAAAAATAGGAGCACAGGGACTAAAGATGTATTTTTTCCCCTTTCCATCTAGATTGGCAAAGTTTCTTTAAAACTTGCTTCCTTCCTCTGCTTTTTCTTCTTTAATTTAGCATTGTTGAAAAATTCTGGTGTAGGCAATTATTGTTAAAGTTGGAGGAAGTGTCTGCCATATGAAAGGAAGGAAGGATCTTCGTGGGAGCCCAGCCTGCGGTGTGAGTTGCTAATATGTTAGACATATTTTCATCATCAAATGCAACCCCCTTACCATGGTCCGCGAGGCCCTGTGTGATGTGATAGCTGTCCACATCTCCAATCCTGTGCTGTACCCCTGCCCTCCTTCTCTGGCTTGAATATTATAGTCTTCTCTGCCTTAGGAACTTTGTATTTGCTGTTGCTTCTACCTGGAATGTGCCCCCCCAATTTTTTTTTTTTTTTTTTTGAGACAGAGTCTCACTCTGTTGCCCAGGCTGGAGTGCAGTGGTGCGATTTCGGCTCACTGCAGCCTCCGCCTCCTGGGTTCAAATGATTCTCCTGCCTCAGCCTCCCGAGTAGCTGGGATTACAGGCAGGCACCACGACATCTGGCTCATTTTTGTATTTTTAGTAGAGATCAAGTTTCACCATGTTAGTCAGGCTGGTCTCGAACTCCTCACCTCAGGTGATCCACCCACCTTGGCCTCCCAAAGTGCTGGGATTGCAGGCATGAGGCACCGTGCCCAGCCTTCCCCTGATTTTTAAGTGCTGGCTCTCTCCTCCCTTTAGGCCTCAACTTAAATGTCACTGCTTCAAAAAGGACTTTCCCACATGCTTAATCTCAGCCCTGGTGCTGCCACCTTTTTCTCTGTTGTATCCCCCTGTTCAGCCTCCCCCAGCTTTCTGCTCTGCCTCCTCCTCATCCTTTGTTCCCCCATAGCACTCAACACAAATGATCCTGCTTGTTTGGTCCTCATCTGTATATTGGCCATTTCTTCCCTTAGAATGCATGTTCCACCAGAGCAGAGGACTTGTCTGCTTTGTTCTTTGCATTTTTTCCTGTGCTGAAAACAACGCGTGGCCCCCCAAATGTGGGCCAGTCATCCTTAAATGTTGAACATGATTTTAAGAAAACATCTCATTGCACATTTCCAAACATGTCAACTTGTAAAAATGGAGGAGAAAAGAGACATGACAAATCATTGTCTTGGAATACATTCAGGCATGTTTCTTAACTACAGCCACATTAAGCTACAAGGATAGAATAAACATTGCCCACTTCAGCAAACTTGTCTGAATATATACATGGCTGCCAGACTATTACTAGCAGAAAGACAGCCAGTCAATAGGTAGGGTTCTTGTCAATGCAAAGGAAATTGAAAGACTAACAAAAGGATACAGTCTGGAAGGTCCTTGAGACCAAGAGCTTTCAGTGATTCTTTTGGAGGCTCTAAGACAATCGTAGGACACAGAACACATCCACGGCCTAGGATATGGGGGTAAGATGGAATGGAGCATTGTCAAGAGAGGTGCCAGGGAAAGGCCAATGGGAAGGATGTGACGTAGGTTCTATTCTCAGTCAGAGGCATTATCAGCACGAGGCCTTGAAAACTGCCTTCTTGCCTTTCCCACGTAACAGAAGCCTGAAAGGAGGGATAAATCCATGGTTACAAAGGAGAGAACCTCGGCCTGTTTTTTTTTTTTTTTTTTCTTTTTTTCTTTGTTTCTTCCTTTTTTTTTTTTTTTTTTTTAGACGGAGTCTCTCTCTGTCGCCCAGGCTGAAGTGCAGTGGAGCGATCTCGGCTCACTGTAAGCTCCGCCTCCCAGGTTCATGCCATTCCCCTGCCTCAGCCTCCCGAGTAGCTGGGACTACAGGCACCTGCCACCATGCTCGGCTAATTTTTTGTATTTTTAGTAGAGACAGGGTTTCACCATGTTAGCCAGGATGGTCTCGATCTCCTGACCTCGTGATCTGCCTGCCTCGGCCTCCCAAAGTGCTGGGATTACAGGCTCTTCTTTCTTTCTTTCTTTCTCTTTCTTTCTTTCGTTCTTTCGTTTGTTCGTTCTTTCTTGTTCTTTCTTTCTCTTCTTTCTTTCTTTCTCTTCTTTCTTTCTTTCTCTTCTTTCTTTCTTTCCCTTCTTTCTTTCTTTTCTTTCTTTCCTTTGTTCGTTTTTCCTGTTCTTTCTTTTCCTTCCTTCCTTCCTTCCTCTCTTTCTTTCTTTCTTTCTTTCTTTCTTTCTTTCTTTCTTTCTTTCTTTCTTTCTTTCTTTTAGACAGAGTCTCACTCTTACTGCCCAGGCTGGAGTGCAGTGGCACAATCTCGGCTCACTGCAACCTCCGCCTCCCGAGTTCAAGCAATTCTCCTGCCTCAGCCTCCGGAGTAGCTGGGATTACAGGCACCTGCCACCACACCTGGTTAATTTTTTGTATTTTTAGTACAGATGGGGTTTCACCATGTTGGTCAGGTTGGTCTTGGACTCCTGACCTCAGGTGATTCACCCGCCTTGGTCTCCCAAAGTGCTGGGATTACAGGTGTGAGCCATGGCGCCTGGCCCCTAGGCCTGTATCAATGGCGTATTGAACAGAAAACAAAAACTGAATCTCCCAAGCCCAGTAAGTCTAAGTGCTGGTAAGGACTCCTGTCAACCGTGTCATGGATCTAGAAGAAGCGGAGAAATCTCTCAAGGGCCACTGGCTCAAGGGCAAGGGGAAAATGTGCCTATGGGGCAGCAATGGCTAACAGGCCCTTTCCAAGGGTCAGCTGGCATCTTAGCGCTGTGCGTACATTAACTCGAGCAATCCCACCACGACCTTGTGGAATATGTACTGTTATGATTCCCACCCTCACAGATGAGGAAACTGAGACACAGAAAGGGGGAGCAACTGGGCCAAGGTCCATCAGGTAGTAAGTGGCAGAGCCCACATTTGGACCTGGACAGGCTGCTTCTAGGGCCTGTCGAGACAGAACTTTCATGTTCTTGACTCTGAAAGCTTAATTTTAAAAGGAATGCTGTTTTAATTTTTTTTGTAGCCCTCATGGGTATATCCTGTTATCTCTGGAAGCAGGAAAACCAGAGTCTAATATTAGGGAATAATTTAAGGCTAATCATGCCTTAAAATGCCTAAGAACATGATAGAAAGAGTATTTAGGGACCCAGCTATACCTCAGCTGCCTCCCTGGGGGTTTGGTGGAAAGGAGGCTTGCTTCTTTCTGTGAACACTGCAGCATTATGTGTAGGGCAGCGTGGAATGCATTTGTGACATCCCAAACAGGTCCACTGGGCTTTTTCTTTTGCTGTACTGCAAGCGATGCTTCATCTCAGCCCCTGTCTCACAGGTCCTGCACTCACCAGGAGAGGCAGCAGAGCAGGGAAGAAAGGGTGGAGATGTGGAAGGAGGCAGTCCTGGGTTGAAATCCTGGCTCGCCACTGATTAGCTTCATGAACATTGGCAAATGGTTTCACCTCTCCATACCTCCATTTTCTCATCCACCAGATAATGTTAGCAAGATTCACCTTCTAGAGCTAGCGTGGGAATGATGAATGAAAGAAGACCAGTGCAAATGTGTAGCCCATGGAAGGCATTCAACAAATGCCAGCTCTCTCTCCCCGCTACCAGGCCAAATCCTCACTTGTGTTTGCGATTATGTTCGAGATCATGTTTAGGATCTTGCATGGTGTCTGACTGTTTTTCAGCAGAGGCTAAGGAACATGCCAAATTAGTTTACTAATTTGCAATTGCGTGATAGAAATGGAGGGCATGGAGCACAATTTGAATTCTAAGTCCCTGCCATGCACACCAGTTTCATTACTGAAGGTACAGACCCAGGTTTAGTGATATAGACATGCGATGAGGGGTGATGGGGAACAATGCTTACCCTGATGGCAACCAGAGAGTTAAGGCAATTAAACTAGATTTTACCCCTCCAGAGTCCAACACTTGTTTCTCCAAGTACAGTGAGTTTCAGAGATAGCACATAATGTACCAATAATGAAAATAACTCTGTGAACAGCACGGAAGTAAGTTGGGGCTACTTCCACCCACACAGAGATGAATTTTGTGTGCAGAAGCCCAGTGGAATATAAATGAACTGCTGTATATGAGAAATAAGGAACAAAAAGCTGAGACTCTGGGATATACCTCAAGAAGAAACCTGCAGACTTTTTCTTACCATTCTCTCCACAGAGTAAAAGCATGGAAATAAGGATTTCCTCCTTGCAGGGGTATGGCTGGTTGTCATAAATGCCATGCACTGCAAGTGAAAGCTTGTGTATGGAGATTCCTAATATCAAGAGCCTCTGATTCTCATCACAAACTCTCTAGGTGCTCTTCTGAGTGTCCTTATTCAGGGCACGAGTCACTGGCAGCAGGTGTTTGTTCATTCTGATAAATGTCAGCTTCTTAACACTCACTTTGGAGAGGGAAGGAGGACAGACACTGACCCTGCCCTGGCGGAACTGAGGGCATGCTGGAAGGCAAGCAGCTTCTACGCATCAGAGCCACGTGGGCTAGAGTTGGCCCCAGCCTCCCCTCCCCTTGTCAGTGTAGGGACAACTCAGCACTGGCAGACATGCTCCAGATGTCCTGCCATCATCTGGCTGATGTAGACTCTGGGGAGCCCCCAGTCTCCTGTGATATACAGAGACAGGAAGCCTCAGGCTTCCAAGTGGTACCCTAGGGGTTTCTGAAGTGCACTAATGCACTAATTGAGTATCACTGTTTTGCCGTCTTTCCTGCGGCTCCTATCCCTGCCCACTCCTCTTCTCCTAGTTGTTTGCTGTCTGAAGGCTCACTTAATCAAATATCCCACTCAGTCAATTGAATGAATGTTGAACCACACAACGTGCCAAGGCGCTGTCCAAGGTATCAGAGTTCATTACTGCAAATTGCTGTTTACTACCAGAGGGTGTGCTCTGTTTTTGCTTCTGTGAAATCTCCTCCTTACAAATGTGAAGCATAATGAAGAATAAAGAATAAAGTGGGGCCAGGTGCAGTGGCTCATGCTTGTAGTTCCAGCATTTTTGGAAGCCGAGGCTGGTGAATCACTTGAGCCCAGGAGTTCCAGAACAGCCTGGGCAATATAGCAAGACCCCATCGCTACAAAAGAAAAAAACACTAAAAAATTAGCTGGGTGTGGTAGGATGTGCCTGTAGTCTCAGCTACAGAGGAGGCTGAAGCAGGAGGATCGCTTGAACCCAGGAACTTTAGGCTGCAGTGAGCCACGATCATGCCACTGTACTCTGGCCTGGGTGACAGGGCAAAACTCTACCTCAAAAAAGAAAAAAAAAAAAAGTGGTTAATTGGTATTAATTGAGAATTTTGAGATAAAATACAGTAAGATGAGATTTTATGATTTTTCCATGAAGCTGCCTTCCCCCTATTTATTGAAACCTTTAAGAGAAGCATCAAATTGAGGTGTGTTTTATGAAAATTCTCTTTAATCAATAATTATTGATGTATGATCTGCTGTGCTACAGTATTGTTAGAAGTCTTGAGAGAGACTTAGAAAAGGTTGAGACATGGTTTAAGCTTTCAGGAAGTTTCTCTCAAGAGTTAGAAAGATTTAATGTATACATGTGAAACAATCCAGGCAATATACAGTTAAGTGGTGCATTTTTTAAGGGAAAAAATTATATAAGTGCTTTATTTTTAAACTCTTTAGACTTAAACATGGCCTTGGTTAAAATAAACCCATACTTTTTTTTCTAATTTTTTTTGGTTGGAGTAAATATGCATATAAAATTTACCATAAACTTTACCATTTTTAAGAGTACATTTCTGTGATGTAAGTGGTAAATTTTGTTGTGCAGATTAGCACGGATGGAGAAACTGGGAAAGGTGGAAGATCAGAGAAGTCTAATGCCCTCCTAGGAGTTGTGACTTGAGCTTTTATTCAAAGAGGGTGGTTAGGACAGAGATAGATAGAGGGGCAAATGGAGGTATGTTTGTGGCACACCAAGATTTACCTGAATGTCCACATCTAGGATTGAAATATATAAATATATTGCTTTTATCTTTTGTGGCTGCTTGAATGGGAAATAATAAGCTATGAAACAAGAATTCTGATAAATGTGGAAATTTAGAATAAAATGTCTTATTTTAAACAAATTAAGAACTTGAGGGTCATTTTGCAATCTGGTTACAGCTTTTGTTTTAATACATGGAATTTAAAAAAATCCCCAGTGGCTGTCTCAAGGAATAGCTCATTAAATATTGCTGTTCAACAAAACTGGTTTCAATCTTTTTATTTTTCTATATAATAAATGATCCACTTCTATAAAGGTGACAGTTGTTGTATCATCTATTTGCAATGGGAATGGCTACTGGAAACTTCAGATTTTTTTCACAATGAAGTTATCTTTCTAGCAGCAATGATGGCCTGCTGAAGACTATGCTATGATACATCAAAAGGTTTACAGATATCATCCTCAGGGAAATGCAAAGCAAAACAAAACAGAACAAAAATAAGAATGAATTCCATGGCCACATAGGGAAATTCTGATCAGAGTTTATTATGAAGAGCACTAGGGTGAAGCACAAAGAACAGGGAATCGGAAGACCCGGACTCTGGTCCAGATTCTGGCGCTAAATCACCTTGGCAAAGTAATTCAAGTGGGCCTCAGTCTTCTTGTCTAAACCAGCCACGTGGGCAACACACCTTCCTCGCCACTACGTGTCGGGTGAACTTACATAAAATGGAGATAATGCCTGACTTTCCTAATTTGGAGGATTCTGGGGGTGTCAAAATGGATCACGGTATAATAACAGGGCGGAAAATGTCATTATTAATACAGAAACCATCCCAGAATAAATGACATAGAGAAACCAACAAACAGCATGTTAGGAGTTTTCTTGAGGCACATTTGGACCACAGAGGTAAAGACTGGGCTCCTACTAATTCTGGGCATAATTTAAAAACTGCCACCCATGTGACTTTGGGCTTTTGTTTTTTATTTTCTAGATAAGCTTGTTTATATATATATGTTCAACCTTGACTCCCTCATTATCTTTCTCCATGCAAGGGCCGTCAGGTGGCATTTGCATTGAGTGGAGTGATTTTTGTTTTCTAAGAGGGAAATTTTACAAACTGTGCTTCACTTTTCTTTCAGCTTGAGCTGTTTTCTCCTGGGAAAACAGCTTTTTGCTTGGCAAAAATGGATGTGAGGCATTGGCGAAAACGAAAGGCCGTTTTCATTGCAAAGAAAACTGCCTTTTGCTTTTGCCAAAAAAAGCAAAACATATGAGACAAAACCACAAATATTTCCCTGTTTGCAAACCCTGTGAAAACGTGATTTTTCACCAGTGGTGAGAATATTTTCTCACATTACTCTTTCCATTTCTAGAAATTATGGTTTCAATGGTGAAAGTCGTAAGTTGTACCTGCAACACCTCATGACTAGAATCAAATATCATGAATATTGTTGTTAAACATGTTGAACTTATTTTCCATCAAAGGTAACATTGAAGGAGATGGAGCCTTTGCTTTAAGATTAGGGTCTCAACAAAGTAGAATGAGAAAAGTGTTGAACCACCGGGGACCACTGACACTGAGCAACGAGGCTCAAAAAGGTGTTTGGGGTTCAGCTGGGATTTAGTATAGAGAGTGTAGCTGAAGGAATAGACTAAGTCCAGCAGTGAAAGAGCATAAAAGGGTGGTCATAACATAGTACAGTAGAGAGAACGTTGAAATAGTACCGGGAGATGTGGTCTCCCGCCCCAAGTGCATAGTCAACTGGCTGTGCAACCTTTGCCAAATCAGCTCCACCCCCTGGGGTCTCAGGTGCCACCTGTGAAAGTGCTAGGATTCAATGAAATGACCATTCAGATTCCTTTCCAATCTAAAGATGTCCAATAACGAGATTGGAAGTGCATTTGCAAAATGTAGAAATTGTGAATATCAAGGGATCTCCACTAATTGACTCCCTCGATTCTGAAATAGCCCGTTAAAGTCAGAAGCTACTTTGGTGTCTAATGATTTATATGAAGGTATTCACATAACAAATTTAATTTCTTTGTGTTTGTGACTGCTCTTAATACCAATATGCTCTTCCTCATGCCTATGCTAAGCCCTTTTTACTAGAATTAAGCTAATTTCTTCTAATCTTCCCCAGGGAAGTAGTGAGCGTCCATTCACCATTTTTATATTATTAAGATATTTAAAATCTTAATATAGATGTGAGTCACTCCAAGAAATAAATTTGCTCAGGGAAGTGGCGTGTAAGTAAAATTGTGATATGTGGAATGATATCTTGAAAAATATTTACTTTTTGAAGCAATTCTATAGTGACTTTTTTTGTCAAGTAAGAAATCACTTTATCAAAATAGATTCCCCAGATGAATTTATTTTATAAAAATTTATTTTTACAGATATTGTCAAGAACCCTCTGCTCTGCAGTTATTTGCCGTTCTTGACCCACCTCCTTCAAACTTGGATTTTCTGTTTCTTCTTCTAAGAGCTGCCTGCTGCCTTCTGGTAAGTGAGAACGATGAGGCAGACACTGGACTAGGCACATTCATTCTTACTCCATTTATCAGTTGTTCATTGACGGCTGACAACATGCTAGACACAGTCGGGCACTTGAAATATGTTTTCTCATTTATCCCTACAGCCAGCCCTAAGAAGGAATCATTATTTTCCTTGTGTAATCAACACTGTTTTTTTTGAGACAGGGTCTTGTTCAGTTGCCCAGGCAATGCTGCCATCATGGCTCACTGCAGCCTCCACCTACTGGGCTCAAGCAATCCTTCTGCCTTAGCCTCCCCAGTAACTAGGACTGTAAGCATAAACTACCACGCCTGGCTAATTTTTAAATTTTTTTGGAGAGATGGGGTCTCACTATGTTGCCCAAGCTGATCTCAAACCCCCGGCCTCAAGTGATGCTCCCGCTTTGGCCTCCCAAAGTGCTGGCATTACAGGCCACCGCGCCCAGCTTCCAAGGCGGTCTTCTCCGCGACTTGAGCTGCTGATACAGTCTGCTACTTATTGGGAACTATGCTCACTACCTGAAAAAAAGGAAAAAAAAATCTGCTACTCTGTCCCCAGGGGCTGTGCTTGATCTGAGTCCCCTCCCCACATCAAGCCGACCTGTTGGTCTGCAAGGCTCTAACCCGCTTGGTAGGATGTTGACAGGAATGTCTGGGATGGGATGGTGCTTGGGGGAATCTGGACGTACTTTCTGCTGCAAAGGGACAATGCATGGAGTGAAGAGGCTGTGCTGGGAATCATTTAAAGTGCAAAGCTGGTGAAGCCTGTACCTCCTGTAGCAGTCGCTCATCCCAAGCAGCTTCTGCTGTACAGTGCTGGTAAGTGTTCAGGAGTGGACTGCCCCGCTTTGTTCCATTTCATGGAAGGACTGTGGCCTCCATGCCAGAGCTCTTCGAACAAAAACACTTTCAATCCCCTCATTCTCATTTTATGGGGGTTCCTAGCTGAACGGGCCTGGCTTTTTTGGAGAAGTTTCAAGCCCCGTAGCTGCATCGGCCAGGAGTGTGGCATGTGGCAGGGGCAGGACGGAAGGTACCCACGAGGGTGGCGGGTGGGGCCATCGGCCAGGAGTGTCGGGGGTGAGAGGGAAGGTACCCACGAGGGTGGCGGATGGGGCCATCGGCCAGGAGTATGGGGGGTGGGAGGGAAGGTACCCACGAGGGTGGCGGGTGGGGCCATCGGCCAGGAGTGTGGGGGGTGGGAGGAAGGTACCCACGAGTGTGGGGGGTGGGACGGAAGGTACCACGAGGGGGGGGGGGGGGGGGGGGGTGGGAGGGAAGGTACCCACGAGAGTAGCGGGTGGGGCAGATGCTAGGCACTCCGGATAAGGCAGATCACAGGCAGGCAATGAGCATGCTGTCCACGGAGCTTGCTTTCTAGTAGTGAGAATCAAACAAACAAAAAACAGAGAAACAAGCGAGAAAGATATCAGTTAGCAAGAAGAAATCCAAGGACGGCTTAGTTGCTTATGAGCTCCATTAAACACAGAGATAATAGTTTGAGCCAGGCGTGGTAGTGCGCTCCTGTAATCCCAGCTACTCATGAGGCTGAGACAGGAGGATTGCTTGAACCCAAGGGTTCGAGGCCAGCCTGGGCAACATAGACCTCGTCTCTAAAACAAACCCCAAAAAGTTTGCAATGCTCTGTTTACTACCTTGATATAAAATTTATAGAAAATGTATCTCCAAATATAGTGCACTTTAAATATGAAGTATTCTTATAAATATAATATTATGTGTAAATATATAGCAAATAAAATAAAATATTTTATATTTATGTATTGATATAAAATGTATTTTATTTATATACTATATATTTCATTTATATGTAGTATATGAATTTATTAAGACTATAAAGGGCATAAATAAAAGGAAAATAATTATCAAAAAACAAATATGTATTATAATATGTGAAAAATGCTTGAGCACACCTACCAGATGTTGCTATTTCTCTGGTGGTTATCCCCAGCTTTATTTAGATTTATTTCCACTTACATTTCTTTTTCCCTATCAATGCTTAAAGCATATAAAAATTTATATCTTTCCCCGGAATAAGAAGAAACTCTTAATATGTACCATTGTTAGCCTATCTCCTCCAAAACTCATGTTGAAACTTAGTCCTTAATGTGGCAGTATTGAGAGGTGGGGCTGTTAAGAGGTGATCAGATCATGAGGTCTCTGGCTCCATGAACGGATTAATGGGTTAATGGATTAATGGGCCCTCACTGGCTTGGAATTGGTGGCTTTTTAAGAGGAAGAGAGACCTGAGCTAACATGGTAGCTCACTCAGCCCCCCTGCCATGTAACGCTCTGCACTGCCTCAAGACTCTATAAAGAGTTCCCACTAGCAAGAAGGGTCTCGCCAGATGCACTCCCTCTAACCTTGGACTTCTCAGCCTCCAGAACAGTAGGAAATAAACTCCTTTTCTTTATAAATTACCCAGTTTCAGGTATTCTGTTAAAAACAACAGAAAACAGACTAAGACGGTATGACTTTTGGTCTTGTCTTCCTTCACCCTCCTTCCTGGCACATTACTATTCTCTGGAGCTCTAAGACTGGTCTGCTATAGATATTTTTGGTGGGTGGGGAGGTAGAAGGGAGAATCATTCCTCAAGCTTTTTTTGTTTTTTGGTACTGTGGCAAAATCAAATTTGCAGTAATTTCATCTTTTTTTTGTTTTTGTTTTTGTTTTTGTTTTAAGAGACAGGATCTTGCTCTGTCGACCAGACTGGAGTGCAGTGGCGTGATCATAGCTCACTGCAGCCGTGAACTCCTGGGCTCAAATGATCCTCCCGCCTCAGCCTCCCAAGTTGCTGGGATTATAGGCGTGAATCACCGCACCCAGCTTATTTCTGTTTTTAAATTGACTTTCCTAATATTTATTTTATCTGTTTATTTAAAAACTATTTTCAAAGTATACAGCTCAGTGGTTTTTAATATATTCACAAAGTTGTTAAACCATCACCGCTATCTAATTCCAGAACATTTTCACTACCCACAAAAGAAACCCCATACCTATTAGTAGTTACTACCCACCTACTCCCCTTGGTCCCTGACAATCACTAATCTACTGTTTGTCTCTAAGGATTTGCCTGTTCTGGACATTTCATATAAATGGAGTCATATACTATGTGGCCTTTTTTTTCTTTTATTTTTTGAGACGGAGTCTCGCTCTGTCGCCCAGGCTGGATCTCGGCTCACTGCAAGCTCCGCCTCCCGGGTTCACGCCATTCTCCTGCCTCAGCCTCTCCGAGTAGCTGGGACTACAGGCGCCCGCCACCACGCCCGGCTAATTTTTTGTATTTTTAGTAGAGACGGGGTTTCACCGTGGTCTCGATCTCCTGACCTCGTGATCCACCCGCCTCGGCCTCCCAAAGTGCTGGGATTACAAGCGTGAGCCACTGCGCCCGGCCTTATGTGGCCTTTTGTGACTAGTTCCTTACACTTAGCATAGTATTTTCAAGATCGCCTCATGTTGTATCATGTAATGGTACTTCACTTCTTTTTATTTCCTGATATCTTGTTGCTTCTTTCTGGATTAATTTCCCCTCTTGAAGTGTATCCCCCAAGAATTCTTTGAAAGGGGCATAAAACTGTGGCATAAATTTCTCTTAGACTCAGTATGATGAAAAACATCTTCATTTTGTACTCACATTTAAGGAAAAGATTGGCTGAATATAAATGTTTAGGTTCAAAGTTCCTTATCTTCACTATTTTGAAGATGTTCCTCCACTGCTATCAAGAATTCTCATAGCAATCTGATTCTTGCTCCTTTTAAGGTGACCTGTTTCTTCCCTCTGTCAGCCTTTACAATTTTCTCTTTAGTGTTGGCATTCTTACATTTCACTGTGTGGTATCTAATTTTGTTCTTCCCCACCCTTTTTGATCTTGTTTAACACTGGATGAGACCTTTTCATCTGAAGCATTCAACCTTTCTCTAATTCTGAAAATTATTTCTTCAAGTATTTGTCTCCCTGTTTACTCTTTTTCTTTCCTTTGAGGACTCCTATTGTGCAGAGAGTGACAGCTTTACTTCTGTTTTCCATACTGCTTAGCTTTTCTCACATTCTTTCCTTTCCCGATGCTTTCTTTGGGAGTTCTCTGACTTGATATTCCAGCTCACTACATCTTTCTGCATCTGTATCCATTCTGATATTTAATCTACCAGCGAATCTTTTACTTGGAAAATTATACATTTCTGTGTACAATATTTCTAATAGTTTTATCTTCATAGTCACTTGTGCCTCTTGCAGGTATCCAATGTCCTCCCATTTATGTTGGAGGCTATTAATCGTGCTCGTTTAAAATTCTTATTCTGTCTTTCCCGTTACTTTTGCTTCCTCTGGAGCAGGGTTTGTTGTTTTTCTCGGTGAACTCATCTTTTATTGTGTTGGGACTCTCAACGGCATTGCCTCCAGTGTTTGCCTTTAGCGGGAGATGGGAGAAAGCCTTGCTGTGCTTTTCAGGCTCCTTTCGGTTTGGGGAGTGGGGCTGCCTCTACAGTTGAACAGACCCTCATTGCATACTTGTTCCACTACTTTCTATTTTCCTACTTTCTGCACCATCCAGGGAACTACCCAGGACTTCTGTCTCAGGAAAGGTGGTTGTAGGCGGGGGCAGGGAGAAGATGCTCAGACTCCTGCCAGCCTGCCTGTCTCTGCCATGTTTCCTATTCCAGCAGGTGCTGATGTTGCCCTCATGTTAGCTCTCCAGCCCCACTTGCCCTAGGCTCTGGGCTAGTGTTCTTGTACAAGGGGATCTCCCCAGGCAGATACAATGGAGGGAAAGGGGAACAATAGGAGAGAAGGAATCCAGTGGCTCTAGCTGCCTTCCATTCTAGACCACACTGTACAATGTTAGCTGCTGAGCTTGGCTCTGCGGCCCTCCAGACTCAGCCTCCCACCTCTTCTGGAGTGTCTCCAGGTTAGGGTCACTGGAGGGAGTCAGCACCCCATGCTACCTCGCTATATTCCAGTCCTAATAGATTATCATTTATCTTTCCAAATATGAAAGAAATAGTCATCTGACTTAAGCCAAAGCTATTCCAACATTTGATTGGTGGGGCCTTCAGAGTAAACTGTGAAAGCCATGGTATCTTAAGTGTACTTGAATAGCTTTTAGATATAAAAAGAGACAGTTTCAAAACACGATCAATAGTCTGATTAATATTTCATCTTATCAGAAGCCAAGACACTGAGCCCAACTAGTAAGTCTGCTTTCAGTCAGATAGGATTCAGTTGCTTGGTGTTTGACCTTCAACTTCCAAATATAGAAAATGGAAAAGTGCTTATGAGGACATCCATACGATCGTCAGCCCTGATTTCAAAGGCAACCCATTAATATAACTATTGGAGACGGTGTTTTTTGGTGGAGGAGAAAAAATTTAAATGATTTCTTCATTCAAATAATATTTATTGAGCATCTCTACTGTGCCAGAACCTATGCTAATATCTTCATAAGATGTTCTTTTATGTGAGGGATACTCAGAATTGTAAAGTATAAACTGACCACATTTCATGATAATGACCATACAGTCTGAAGAAAGAGTCTCGTTGTTTCTTGTTCTATTAAAACTCTAGTCCCAAATAGAATTTAGACTATGTTTTCCATGAAACTGTAGTTCGGTAGTACTTCATGGTTCTAGAAACACTGTATTGGAGGGAGAGCTATTTCTTTTTATTTTGAGACAGAGTCTCCCTCTGTCGCCCAGGCTGGAGTGCAGTGGTGCCATCTCAGCTCACTGCAACCTCCGCCTCCCGGTTTCAAGCGATTCTCTTGCCTCAGCCTCCCGAGTAGCTGGGATTACAGGCGTGCGCCACCACAGCCAGCTAATTTTTGTATTTTTAGTGGAGACGGGGTTTCACTATGTTGGTCAGGCTGGTCTCAAACTCCTGACCTCATGATCCGCCTGCCTTGGCCTCCCAAAGTGCTGAGATTACAGACATGAACCACTGTGCCAATACAGGGATAGCTATTTTTTTAGGCTATCCCCTTCAGACTTTGGTATAGAAGAAGGTACCATCCGGCCTGCAGGTACAGGGAGCTGAGAGAAGAAAATTAGCAGAAGGCACTCCTAGGCAAATACCTGGGGTAGGTGCTATGGCCTAGATGCAGCACAATACATTCTCTGGAGTGCTAGTTAAAATGCAGATTCTGGAACCCTTCCAAGAGACACTGAACTAATATCTCTGGGGTTAGGGACCCAGACATCTGAAAAGTTCAGGGCCTTGGCTCTGTGTGGGTCTTTCCCGTGCACCTAGGTTGAGCTAGGTAGGGGCTTCCCATGTGAGGAGAAAAAGAAAGGAGGGGGCCCAAGGGATGGGTAACCTTGGAGGCGCACAGGAGCCATGATGGATCATGAAAGCATATTGAGAAGACAGCCTGAATCCTAAGTCCTGAGAAATAAGATTATGCATCAAGAGAAATGCATGAGGTGATCCAATCATTGCCAGGGTGGGTTATAGAAAAAGGAATCCAAGGATCAGGTGTGGGATGTGTGAGGAGAGTGATTTGGGAACTGAGATCCACAACACTGGGCCACAGTAGGCCTTAGCTTTTAATTAGAGCCTTGTGTCTGTTGTCAGGGCATGAAGACTCCTTCAAGATTCAGCTGGCGGCTAGAGAGATTTTGCACAGTCCTAAGGGGAAGTCCTAAGGCATACTCATCCATCTACCCACTCATTAATTTATTCAGTTCAACA
Organism: Nomascus leucogenys; assembly: GCF_006542625.1. Lineage (NCBI taxonomy): Eukaryota > Metazoa > Chordata > Mammalia > Primates > Hylobatidae > Nomascus > Nomascus leucogenys. Next base: position 4,268,579 of record NC_044385.1, on the reverse strand, counting down.
GCTAGATGTGGCATATTCATTGCTCAACACCTATTAAGGGGTCCCCTACGCACCAGGCACTGTGTCAATGTCGAGACTGTGCAAGGTCACGTGAAGTTTCATCTTTATCCTAAAAGCAAATGGAAGTCACTGAATGCTTTTACGAAGAGATGTAACACAATCAGATGGCATGTGGAAAGGCCACTCTGCCACAGTGGAGGGGACAGGCGTGGTCACAGGCAGGCCAGCTGGGAGGCTGTCACAGTTTCGGCATGAAAGGTGATGGCTTGGACGGGGTGGTGCAGAAGGTACGGAAAACAGACCGATGTGAGAGATACTGATGTGCTAAACTTGAATGGGTAGGACACAATGCTGGATTGAATATGGGAGAAGGGAGGGTTTCAGAGAGAGGGAGATGCCAGAAATTATTCCTGGATTACTGGTTTGAACCACTAGATGGATGATGCTGCTATTCATTGCAAGAGGAAACCCTGAAGGGAGACATGTTACGAATTGGGATGCTCATAGTCAAGCCATTTCCTCTCGTTAGTCCTGCTCTCCTATTGCAATCATAGACCACTTTGACTACCTCCGTGGGCTCCTAACGGGCCACTTTGGTTACCTCCACAGAGCATCGACTCGTTGCTCAGAATCCTGCTCTAGGAAAGTTTGCTTTTTAAAAAAATTTTTTTTTATATATTTAGGAAGTACAAGTGCAGGTTTCTTACCTGCTCATATAGTGTCATAGTGAAGTCTTGGCTCCTAGTGCACCCATCACCCGAATAGTGGGCATTGTACCCAATGGTAGTTTTTCAGCTCTCAGCCCTTTCCACCCTCCTGCTCTGCTGCCTTTTGTAGGAGAAGAATGTTTTCTAAACAAGTTGGTGAACACAATGGGAAAGCCATTAGGTGAAATAACTGGAAGGGGATCTGAAAGTCCTACGGCAGCAACAGTGGGTAGGGAAGAACCTGGATGGGTTAGTCTTGGCAATTCTTCAATATGGCTACTGAGCCACTAGCATCAATCTTTCTGGCTTTCATAAGCTCTTCCCACCACCCAGCCCCACAGAGTCTGTTCCGCACATCTATGAGTGCCACCTGTTTTGATGGTCCTTTCTTTTAGTTTTTTTCTGACTCTTTTGGAGCTTATGAACAGAAAAATGTCGAAAAGGCAGGCCGAAGACATTGCTCAGCCAGACAGTGTTATTTATTGAGCCAACTGTGTAAAAAACACTCTACTAGTATTTTATTTGTTATTTGTTATTTGTCTGTCTGTTTGTTTGTTTTTAGGCAGGGTCTCACCCTATTGCTCAGACTGCAGTGCAGTAGTACAACGGCTCAACTTCCCTGGCTCAGGTGATCCTCCCATCTCAGTCTCCTGAGTGACTGGGACTATAGGTGTGCACCACCACGCCAGGCTGATTTTTGTATTTTTTGTAGAGACGGGGTTTTACCGTGTTGCCCAGGCTGGTGTCGAACTCCTGGGCTCAAGCATCCATCTGCCTCAGCCTCCCAAAGTGCTGGGACTACAGGCATGAACCACTGTGCCCAACCTCTACCAGGGACTTGAAGAGGTAAAAAAAAAAAAATGGCTCCCAAGAAAAAAGAAGGCAGAAGCAAAACATCTTGGTAGTTCACAAATTGTACAACCAACTCCTGAAAAACAGAAAAAGGCATGGTTGATTTTTCAGGAGGTTCCATGTACAGAAGCTGGGATCTCAGCACAGGGAGGAGACTGAGCTCCTGACTTTGCCGTTTCAGAAGGGAGGGCTGGCAGACACTTGAAGCTCTTGGGGGTGCTGATACTAGCATTTTACAGACTTTGACCATGTCGCTTCCTCTCACATTTTCACTGGAAAGGACAATGAAAGCTCCCTACAGGGCAAGTGAGCTGCTGATGTAAGTTACCAAAGTTGTAACGACATCTTCCTGGAAAACATCCCTCTTTTATGTGTAATTTCAAAGAAAATGAAATTTATTCCCTCTGTCTAGTGGGTGAGTTGATCACAGAGAACTATTTAGGTAAAGCAGAAAATGTTCACAGAATGTTGCAGTGTCAATTATGAGGATAAGGGCTTTCCCCTCACTCTAGGACTCATAATAAAAGAGTCAATCCACATTTGGGGTCTAATGACCCCTGAGATTTTTTTTTAAACAATGTCATCAAACTTACTAGGGCGCAATTGTGGGAAACTGAGGTAGGGGCTTGAAATACCATTTCCTGGCCACGTACTGCATACCTGAGTCAGGCTCTGCAGGAGCTTCACAGACACTATTCACTTAATTGTCACAACAACCCTATTAACTAAGTACTGTATCCCCAGTTTTACGGAAAAAAATAAATTTCAAAGAGTCAAAGGCATTGGCCACACAGCCGGTGCAGGACAGAACCAGACCCAAGAGTTCTGCCAGATTCCATTGTCCGTGATATTGTGTTGTCTCCTCTTCCCAGTTCCCTTTCCACCCTTTTGATCGTTTTTCCACCTGGAGAGAATTAATCTTCCTGAACCCCATGAGCCACATCAAGAAGTTCCTGCTGAAGCCTCAGCATCACCTGAAACTTGTTAGCCATCTAAATTCTCAGGTCCTCCCCCAGAACTTCTGTTTTAGTCTGTTTGGGCTGCCATAATACAGTACAGTAGACTGGGTGGCTTATAAACAACAGACATTTATTTCTGTCAGTTCTGGAGCCTGGAAAGTCCCAGAGCAGGCACTGTGTCTGGTGAGGGCCCACTTCCTGGTTCATACATGGCACCTTCTTGCTGTGTCCTCACATGGTGGGATGGGCAAGGGAGCTCTCCAGAATGTCTTTTATAAGGGCACTGATCCCATTCATGAAGATAGAGTTTGGTAGTCACCAAAGTCTCCACTTCCTAATAGCATCACACTGAGGGTCAGGAATTCAACAAGCATTTGGTCTGCAGCAACCACTGAAGATGAAACTCTGGGGTGGGGTTCAGCAACCTGTGCTGTAACAAGCCCTCCAGGTGATTCGCAGGAAATGGGAGACTTAGAGGGATTCCTTGGGGATCTTTACTAGGACATGTCCAAGAAATACTCTGGAGTAATTCAAGGAAGTAACCAAGAACTCTTCAGGGCTTAACTGTCCATGAGTGGCAGATCACTTCCTGGGGGACTGCAAGGAGTTCTCTGTGTTTACATGAGTTGAGGAGCTGGGCTGGAGGGAGTGACCACCTGGGACCGGCTGTGCCTGCAATCTTTGCCTGCAACATAGGAAAACCTCCTGCGGTTTTCATTTCACAGGGACTCTAGCAGCCCTGGTTCTCTCCGGGTATTACAAAATAGGCCAACATAGTTTACCCTCACCATTGCAGAGTAGTCCAAGCTGAGCTTTTCTTGTCACATTTCCCACCTTGTCTGAGTCCTCCTCTTCCTGGCAGGGAGGCTGGCACTGTGGAGGACAGCGAGCTGCTCTGGCGGAAGCTCCTCCAGGCATTGGCTGCTGGTGGGAGGTCTCCTATTTGAAGCTGTTGGATATGCCATACCTGGGGAAGATGTACACTTGGTGAGAAGCGGGTAGGGAGCCAAAGATGGCAAGCTGGAGAGAAGACTCTGAATGGACCCCCTTACAGGAGAAGATGCAGCTGTCCAAGGGTGACCTGAACACCAGAGAGCTGAGAGCAGGGAAGTAGCAAATGCTTGGGGTGAGTGTTATGGTCCAGGAGCTGCACGTCAGAATTATCTGGATAAAATGATAGGTGTTAGAGCCTTCTACAGGTTACTGCATAGGAAACTCTGGAGTTGGGGGCCAAAGAATTCATTACAAACATTTTTTTAGAGACAGGGTATATCTCGGTCACCCAGAGTGGAGTGCAGTGGTGTGATCATAGCTCACTGCAGCCTTGACCTTCTGGGCTCAAGTGACCCTCCTGCCTCAGGCCTCCCTGTAGCTAGGACTCCAGGAGCATACAAGCATGCCTGGCTAATTTTAAAAAAAAATTTTTTTCTAGAGAAAGGGTTGTGCTGGAACTCCAGGCCCACTGCATCCAGCCAGAATCCATTTTCTTTTTCTTTTTTCTTTTTTTGGATGGAGTTTTCTCTTGTTGCCCAGGCTGGAGTGCAGTGGCATGATCTCAGCTCACTGCAACCTCTGCCTCCTGGGTTTAAGTGATTGTCCTGCCTCAGCCTCCTGAGTAGCTGGGATTACAGGTACGCACCACCATGCCTGTCTAATTTTTGTTTTTTTTAGTAGAGACGGGGTTTCACCATGTTGGTCAGGCTGATCTCGAACTCCTGACCTCGTGATCCGCCTGCCTCAGCCTCCCAAAGTGCTGGAATGACAGGCGTGAGCCACCATGCCTGGCCCAGAATCCATTTTCTAAGAAGCTCCTCGGCCTGCTGATTCTGATGTGGCTGGCCAAGCCATGATCCTGGGATTTAGAAACCATTGCTGCCTTCTATAATACTACGTGAGTCCACTTGGTATACAGGCCAGAAATAGGGTGGGTCACCTGGGCTTTGTGTGCACTTTCGGTTTCAGATTCAACTTTTCAATTAGTTAGTATATTTGGTGTGGCTGTTTTAACAGAGATGGAAAGCAGAGGGTTAGACCAGATAGTAGTTTTATTTCTCTTTTATATGAATGTCTGAGGTGGTAGGGCATCCAGGGTGGCACACTGGCTCTGCTCTACAGGGTTATCCTGAAGGCCCAGGCTCCTTCTCTGTTGTCACCTGCCATCCCTTGAGATGCTGTCCCCATCCAATAAAACTGGCTCACAAGCACCACATCAGGGTTCCAGCCCAGATGACGGGAGAAGAAAGCCCAGGGAGCAGCTTTCTTGGACCGAAATAATCCAGAAGTGGCAGGTGTCTCTTTCACTCACATCTCATTGGCTGCAATCTGCTCATATGGCACATCTGTTGCTGGGAAGATTGGGGAAATAAAACCCTTAGCTTGGTCACCATTACCCCTCTAAATTTGGGGAGTTTGGTTATTAAAGGGAAAATAGATATTGAGGGTTAATCAGATGTCTTTCCAAGTGGCTGGGAGTCACTATACCCCACTATACCAAGCTAACATTTTCTGTCATTATGGTCCATTCTTATCCGTTCTTGAATGCCACTCTCCTCTGTTTACATGTTATGGCTCTAGACATCATGGAGGTTATGACAGGGTCTGTAGCTGCCACACAGGAGGTCATATTTTAAGCTGCCCAGGGCTATGCTTCCTGGGGTGGAGTGGAAGGGTGAGGGTGGGTGCATTAGTGTGTTTTCATCCTGCTGATAAAGACATACCTGAGACTGGGCAATTTACAAAGAAAAGAGGTTTAATGGAGAACTCAGAGTTCCATGTGGCTGGGGAAGCCTCACAATCATGGCAGAAAGCAAGGAGGAGCAAGTCACATCTTACATGGATGGAAGCAGGAAAAGAGAGCTTGTGCAGGGGAACTCCTCTTTCTTTTTATTTTTTTATTTTTATTTTTAGACAGAGTCTTGCTCTGTCACCAGGCTGGAGTGCAGTGATGATATCTCAGCTCACTGCAACCTCCGCCTCCCAGGTTCAAGCAATTCTCCTGCCTCAGCCTCCCAAGTAACTGGGACTACAGACGTGCGCCACCACCCTCAGCTAATTTTTGTATTTTTAGTAGAGACGGGGTTTCACCATGTTGGCCAGGATGGTTTCGATCTCCTGACATTGTGATCTGCCCGCCTTGGCCTCCCAAAGTTTTGGGATTACAGGTGTAAGCCACCACACCAGCCAGAACTCCTCTTTTTAAAATCATCAGGTCTCATGAGACTTATTCACTACCACAACACCACAGGAAAGACTTGCCTCCATGATTCAATTACCTCCCATTGTGTTCCTCCCACTGTGTCCCTCCCACGACGTGTGGGAATTCAAGATGAGATTTGGGTGGGAACACAGCCAAACCATATCTGTCAGGTTAAGGGGTCAATAAATGGCAGTGGGTTCAGTGGTCCTGGCCTCATTCCTAGCACCTGCTCACACTTCAATTTAAGGTACTTCTCTGGATTCTTAAACTAGGGATTCCCAGTTCTATTTGTTCGTTAGCTCTCATTGAATCAGTACACATTCACCTACAGCTCTCACATCATAAACATCTGTGTTGCCACAGAATAAAATGCAATATTTAGCCTATGGCATCTTACCCATCATATATTCGTACCCAACAAAAATTCTTAAATGTAATGGGAAAATCACCCAACAAAATGTTATAGATTGTGGGCTATGAGCCAAGAAGTGTTTATGGTTGGATTTCTAGCATCTGACACAACACAGGCATACAACAAATATTCTTTGAATGAGTAAACGATTGACTGTGAGGATGTGGAGATGAAGCAAACTGAATGAGAATTCGTCATTCGGTGGGAAAAATGCACGTGCAGGCAAGACCTCATAATACCACTCAGGGACTTTGAGTGGTATTCCCTGTTCATCTTTCATGTCTCAGTGTTGGAGCATCGCCCCATCACTGGGTCAGTCCGCTCACCTCCCTGCAGGTGTGTTTTTGAATTAGCACATTCAACAGCAACACTGTTGACATTTTGGATCTGTCAATTCTTTCCTGGGGTTGAGGGGAGGAGGCCTGTCTCGTGCATTGTAGGATGTGTAGCAGCAGCCCTGGCTTCGACCCACCAGATGTCAGTAGCACCCCTCTTCCAGTTGTGACAACCATACATGTCTGCAGACATTACCAGATGTTCCCTGGGGGCCAAAATTGTCTTCTTTTGAGAACCACTGGGGTAGACCCATTACACATCTCTTTGACAAGGTGTGCCATAGATGCCGACCAAGAACTTGTGCAAGTACTTAAGGATGAGTCAAAGCTTTTCTCTCAGGGATACTGGCTCTTCCCACAAGCCCCCAGCTCATGCAGGGGAGTGGATTTCTGTCTTGGTGAAAATATACATCTTGTTCTTAAAGTTTACAACAGAATGACACCTTTGCCTCCCTCACATCTGGTTTTAGGGCATGTGGTTCTCATTCTAACCAATAACACCAAATCTTTGCATCAAGTCAATGGTTAAAAATTTATTCAAGAATTAATGAAATCCAGAAACTGGCCGGGCACGGTGGCTCATGACTGTAATCCCAGCACTTTGGGAGGCTGAGGTGGGCAGATCACGAGGTCAGGAGATCGAGACCATCCTGGCTAACACAGTGAAACCCCGTCTACTAAAAATACAAAAAATTAGCCAGGCGTGGTGGCAGGTGCCTGTAGTCCCAGCTACTTGGGAGGCTGAGGCAGGAGAATGGCGTGAACCTGGGAGGCAGAGCTTGCAGTGAGCCGAGATCACGCCACTGCACTCCAGCCTGGGTGACAGAGCGAGACTCTGTCTCAAAAAAAAAAAAAAAAAAAAAAAGAAATCCAGAAACTGTCAGGGTTCACTATGAACATCTGAGATTTGAGAGGCAGGTTAATCATTCTTGTTTATATCCTTGTGCACATCGTTATGTACAAACTTTAGTGTGCAACAGAAACATCTGGGGAGTTTGTATAAATGCATGTTTTGACCCCCTTTCTAGAGATTCTGATTCAGTTGATTTAGGCTGGTGCTCAGGAAGTTACACTGTCTGAAAAGCTCTTTGAAGTAATCCATAGGCTGCACTTTGAAAAGTGATGTTTATTTCTCCAAGTATTATTTCTGGATGAAATTAGACAATCAGAAAGGAAAACTCTCTTGAAATCTAGTAACGTTAAGTCCTTACATTTTATTCCTTTTCAAAATGTTTCTGATGATTATAGAAACTTTGTATTTCCATTCAAATCACCTTGTCAATTCCTACAAAAATATCTTACTATTGTCTAGTAACTGTCTATTTCATTGATTGATTTTAATTCTCTGCATAGCACTTAAGTACTTTTAAATTATCATTGATCTCCTCCCACTAGAAGATAAGCTTGATGAGGGCAGAGGAATTATCATGTCTTTTTTTTCTTCACTATATCTCCAGTTCCCTGAGTAATGCCTTTCACATATTAGGTTCTTTATACATATTTATTTTATTATATTTTTATTTATTCATTTATTTTTTTATTTTTTTTTGAGGCAGTGTCTCACTCTGTCGCCCAGGCTGGAGTGCAGTGGCGCGATCTCGGCTCACTGCAACCTCCACCTCCCGGGTTCAAGTGATTCTCCAGCCTCAGCCTCTCGAGTAGCTGGGACTATAGGCACCCGCCACCACGCCTGGCTAATTTTTTATATTTTTAGTAGATACAGGGTTTCACCATGTTAGCCAGGATGGTCTAGATCTCCTGACCTTGTGATCCGCCCACCTCGGCTTCCCAAAGTGCTGGGATTACAGGCGTGAGCCACCGCGACATATTTATTGAATAAATGAAAAAATAAAAATAAATAAGAGAGACCAAATTGTGTACTCGAGTCCAGTTTAAGGGTATTTTACTGGACAGTAACATCTAACTTTCTATTAATCACTGTATTTTATTAGCCAGAACACCTATCTGGTTAAACAGTGACTTTGTTTCTGACAAATAGGAAAATAATTCATGGCTAAATGATGGTCGTGTCTTGTTCCACGGTGGCTGCTTCTCATTAACCTTCATAATATGCAGATCTGCTGTTAGAACGGACGGGTTTCAAGTGATTTAATCAGCCTAATGAAGTGTAGAGCAAGCGTTTTGTAAAGGGACGCAACTGTCAAGACTCCCTGTGGCAGGAAGGCAGACTTGCTGGAGATGGCAGTGCGGCACCCAAGACCTGTGCTTTCATCTATCTCTCAAACTCACTATTCCTTTCCCTCTTTTTCTCTAGCACTGTTTCTTGACTCATGCCTAGAACTCCACAGCTTTAAGATAAGTATCAGGACTCTTAGTTGCAGGTGAATGAAATCCCAACTCAAATGACTGGAGAAAGATGGGAATGCGGAGTTGAGAGAGGGGAAGGTTGATACCTGGTCTGGTGGGGTGTGGCGCTCAAGTGGTCTCCTAAGAATCCTGCTCACATTTCCCCTGGGTCAGCTTGGTTCTGGGGAAGCACTCTTTTCACGGTGGCAAGTGGCTGTTGGTATCTATGGCCTTACAAACTCTCACCTTCTCAGGATGCCCACAGAAAGAATTTCCCTTCCCCAATAGTTCCAATAAAAGCCTTGGAATTGGGCCAGGCATGGTGGCTCACACCTATAATCCCACTGCTTTGGGAGGCCAAGGCAGGAGGATCTCTTGAGGCCAGGAGTTGGAGACCAGCCTGGGCAACATACTGTGGCCCCATCACTACAAAATAAAAAAGAAATTAGCCACGTGTGGTGGTGCACGCTTGTAGTCTCAGCTACTTGGGAGGCCAAGACAGGAGGATTGCTTAACCCAGGAGCCTGATGCTGCAGTGAGTTATGATTGCACCACTGCACTCCAGCCTAGGCAATGGAGCAAGACTCCGTCTCAAAAAAACAAAAAAGGCTTTGAATCGAGTCTCATTTGTTCTAACTGTCCTGGCTCGGATAGCTTGACCACCCAGATGTCACTGTGGCCACTGCACCTGGTGCTCTGCAGGAACAGCCTACATCTCACATCCACTTCTTGGGCCAGGAATGAGGCTAGCCCCACAAAACCCTGGTGGATCGAGGGTGAGAAGACGGGTAGATATGGGGCAGGAAAAACTGCAAATGTCCACTTGAGCACTAAAAGGGGGCCACGGTTGATGCCTTTCAAAGGTGAGGCCTGAGAGGGGTGCTCCTTGCAAATCTGCCAGTGCTGTGTCTTTCCACATGCTGAGTCCTGGCTCACTGGAGCCCTTGGGAAGCTCCTGGTTGGGCATCTCAGGTGCATGTTGCCCTCTTAGCTCCAGACCTTCGGTTTTGATGGTGCTCTTCCATTTGTACCCTTGCCGTGCATAATACTGTGATATAATGAAAAATATATATTTGGTTTTTGTCCCCAGTTCCTGGCACAGAGTTCCTAAAACGCTTGGAATTTCCATTGTGTTAGGGGTAAGAGGAGCATCTTTTGTTATTCATAACAAGTCCCTTTCAACCACACCTTAGTTTATGTTAATGAGGTGACCTCTACAAAACACCTAAGGATGAGGGCTGGTTTCCAGGGGAACCGTGTAATTAGAGGTTGAAGCTTTTAGCCCCACCACCCAGGAAAAGGAAAAGAGCTAGAGATTGACTTAATCAACAATGGCCAAAGATTTTATCAATCAATCATGCTTACATAATGAAGGTAATGGAAGTAATGGAACCTCTATAAAAACCCTAAACAATGGGGTTTGGAGAGCTTCTGGGTTGGTGAACCCATGGAAGTGCTGAGAGGAAAGTGTGCCCAGAGAGGGCATGAAAGTTTTGTGCCCCTTTTCCTATCCCTTGCCCAGTGCATCTCCCCCATTTGGCTGTTCTTGAGTTGTATCCTTTAAAATAAACTAGTAAACATAAGTAAATATTTCCCTGAGTTTTGTCAACCATTCTAGCAAATTATCAAACCCAAGGAGGGGGAATCAGGGCAACAGCTGATTTATAGTTGGTCAGTCAGAAGTTTGGGAGGCCAAGACCAGATGGGGTTAGTGACTGGCATCTGCAGTGGGGATATATATTTGTGGCGTACATATATTTTTAAATGTATGATGAAGTTATCGACTATAATCACCCTGTTGTGCAGTCAAATAGTTTGCCTTATTGTGGGACTGAGTCCTTAACCTGAGGGGTCTATGCTAACTCCAGGAAGTTAGCGTCAGAATTGAGTTAAACTGTAACACACGCAGTGTTCACCAAGAATTGAAGAATTGGCGGGTGTGGGATAACCCTTCTCCCTTTGGTGTCAGAAGTGTGAGTATAGCGATAACAGAGTGGCCCTCAGGTGACACTTCACTGTGACCCTCGGGTACCCTCCTGTTCTCATTTCCAGCTGTGACTTTAATAGCCAACCCCACTCAGGCAACATCCCACAAGTTGTCCACACGCTATCCCTGACCATATGCCTAAAGTTTCAAATGTGATAACCCAGCACTTCTGCTGACAAAGTAGAATGTATGAAATCTTGATATGGATGGCTAATGGGTACATTAAAAAATAGAATGAATAAGACATGCTCTTTGATTCTACAATGGGGTTACTATAGTCCATAATAATTGTACGTTTAAAAATAACTAAGAGTATAATTATATTGTTTGTGACACAAAGGATGAGTATGTGAGGAGATGATGTGATTCCTACTATATAACCACAAAATTTTTAAAAAACTAAAAAGAAAGAAATCTGAACACGATTCTGCTGGAATCCAAATGTCATCCACTGGATTCATAAAACACCACCACACATCTCTACATAGAAAAACAAGGACAAGGCCAAGAGTTGGAGATTCAGGAACTCTACCCACCCCATCCCCTTCCTTTGGGTTCAGTGTAGGCACATCCTGTCTCTCAAGGGCCATAATGAAAGTGTTGTCTCTGGCCATGACCTTCTATTATTTTTAAGTAGCTGTGGCTGAACAAAAGACAAATAAAAACTTTCTCTGCTTGACATTAAAAAAATTACTGGCATGTCATATGGTAATTCATTAAAGAATTCTCATTCATCAAAACAATTCATTTTTGTTTGAAGAGGCTGAATAAGCAGTTTCTTGCTGATTTCACTGTGAGCATCTCTGGCCACATGTGGCTCTGGTTCATATGCAGTAATTTTATTCTCAAATATTAAGAGCTTGAGGGGGGCATATGTGGAATATTTTCAATCAAATTGTGCTATTTTACTTAGACACCTCCATATAAGCTCATTTCCCTCTTTATATGTTTTTCTTTTACAATTCTAACACCTAGAACTTGCATCCAGTCACTTTTTTAAAGATGGGAAAATACACACCAAATGGATTGATTTGAATCTGCTATTGAACTGCATATAGGAAAATGGTCTCAGGGTAATTTTTAAAGTTTTTTTTAATAATATCCTAACGTAGGGGGAATTATTGCAGAGTTTCCTGGAATTCTGAGCGTAATTAACCATTGTAAATGTGTGCTTTTCAAAGTCATTCATGATAAAGAACACCCAGTTCATTTTTTATGGTAGTTTTCTTTCAACACCACAGAAAGATAGCTTTTGGGTTTCCCCCAAATTTTTTTCTCAGAAATCTTTTTTTTTTTTTTTTGAGATGGAGTTTCGCTCTTGTTGCCCAGGCTGGAGTGCAATGGCATGATCTCAGCTCGCCGCAACCTCCGCCTCCTGGGTTCAAGTGATTCTTCTGCCTCAGCCTCCCGAGTAGCTGGGATTATAGGCATCTGCCACCACGCCCAGCTAATTTTTTGTATTTTTAGTAGAGACGGGGTTTCACCATGTTGGCGAGGCTGGTCTCGAACTCCAGACCTCAGGTGATCCACCAGCCTCGGCCTTCCAAAGTGCTGGGATTACAGGCATGAGCCACCGCGCCCAGACTAGGCCATACTAATTCTTACTCTTCCCCTCACCTCCTTAGTAGTTGGGCCAGAGTTTTGCAAGTTGCAGTAGTAACCTGGTGAGTATCTAATGACGAGAGTCCTGCTCCTCCCCCGCTGGTTATTTCAGGCACTGGGACCAGAGCTCTTCCTGGGAAAGAGTGAACTGGGACCAATTTCCCTTGGTGGAGCTTTGCCACTTGCCTGTGGACAGAGACTGAGGAGATAGTTGGTGGTCAGGAAAGAGGTGGTTCTGCCCTTAATGCTGGAAAAGAAAGACCTGCTGGATTCCACCCTCCATCTGTCCACTTCCCCCTCTAATCACTTGGTACTTTTCCCTCTGCCCTTGTTAATCCAGCACTTCTGCCACCATTGTCAACACTGGGAGAGGCTAGATACAGGCTCATCCCATGTACCCCATGTTACCCCCACACACTGCACACACATAGACACACACAGACATATACACATCCACACAAAGACTCACATACACACATAGACACACATATCCAGACATAGAGACACATACATTCACATACACACAGAGACACATTCACACATATGGTGACACACACATCCACACACAGAAACATACATTCACTTACACACATATACACACAGACACACATAGACACACACAGACACATACACATCTGCATACATTCACACACACAGACACATAGATACAGGTATCCACACACAGACACACAGGGAGACACGCACACATCTGCATGCAAAAATATACACATACACATCCAGACACACACACAAAGACACACACACACACACATACACACAGAACTGTCATGCCCTGATTTGTTTTCTTTTCAGCTGCTCTTGATGTTCATTTTTATTTGATTTAACCACAAAAAAATGTGGTGTGTCTGGGATTTCCAATGCTGTGAACAGGACTGAAGAAGTGGCATGTGCTCGGTTATATCATCCCCCAGTTGGTCCACAAGTGTGTGTAATCGGGAGTTAATGGTATTGAATTACACCTTGCTTTTTGAAAGTACTTAAGTTTTTTTAAACATTTTTGCAGTTATCATTTTATTTTAAATTTTACAAATAAACCCTGTGGCTCCGGTAGTGAAATATTGTCCCTTTTTTAACAGATTTGAAGACTTGTCAGTAAGGCTCAGAGGTTTGCTTGATGGTCCTAGGTGATCAGACATATGAGGGTCTCCGAAGACATCTGGGCTTCAATTTTTTTTTTTTCAGACGGAGTCTTGCTCTGTCACCCAGGCTGGAGTGCAGTGGTGCGATCTTGGCTCACTGCAACCTCCACCTCCCAGGTTCAAGTAATTCTCTGCCTCAGGCTCCCAAGTAGCTGGGACTAAAGGTGCATGCCACCATGCCCAGCTAATTTTTGTATTTTTAGTAGAGTTGGGGTTTCACCATCTTGGCCAGGCTAGTCTTGAACTCCTGACTTCGTGATCCACCTGCCTCGGCCTCCCAAAGTGCTGGGATTACAGGCGTGAGCCACTGCACCCGGCCACATCAAATATTAAAGTATGATAAGGGCTGACATGGATTTTCACTGAATTGTGTGTGGTTTTACTTTTCCTATGATTTTATTTTATTTTTTAACAAAAGTGATTTGTTACCAATGGTAACTACACAGGTGATTAATATTTATAGTGTAGTTGACTATGGTGTCCCAGTTTTTGGTTTTGTTAATTTGATCACTGTATTTCTGATGCCACTCAGCCAATTAGTAGGAGATCAAAGACCAGTATTCATTTTCTAACTATGATGATCTGTTTGTTTTTTTCTAATTAGATTGGGTCAAGCAGTACAGAAAGAAGGGTGAATGTAGGATTTTCATGCAATGTTCTTGTTTGTGTATACCTTGCTAAAAATTTTTAAAGCATTACCCTACTAACTTATTGCAAACTTATGATCTAGCAAACTCTTCTTTGGGGGAAGCTATATCAATTGGGAATTTTTTGTCTACAAAAAACAGAAAACCCAGCTGAATATAACCATAAAAAAAATAGTATCTCTCCCAACAGCCAAACTTGGAACAATTTTAACAACAAAATAAGTAGTACTGGATTGCAACGTAAAGTATACAATAAATATCCACAAATCCATACTGATATAAATAAGCGATTGCATAAATAAGTCAATAAATGGGGGAGAAAAGACAAATCCTTGCAGAAGAATTCCAAATAATTTATGTAAATACCCTGCCCTCAAGGAGGTGGACCATGCTTCCCGCTCCTTCAGGGTGGGCTGCTCATAGTGACTTCTATCTCAAGAGTACAGTATAGAAAGGGGTGGGAGGAAGAGTAAATTGACAGTGGAGAAACCTCACAAACACTACCCCAGGCAGGAGGTCAAGGTCAGTATCAGCAGTGATAAATCATGTTGAAAGCGTGTACCCTTGATATGTGATGAAAATGGCACTTTACCTCGGGGGTCTTCCTCCTCCAAACCCCATAACCCCGGTATGATCGTGAGAGAAACATCAGACAAATCCCAATAGAGAGGTATCCTACAAAAGACGTCACCGTTACTCCTCAAACTGTCAAGGTAAGTCTGAGAAGCTATCGCAACCCAGAGTATCCTAAGGTATCATGACAACTAAATGTAATGTGGAGTTCTGGGTGGGATCCTGGAATGGAAAGTTAGGCAAAGCTAAGGATATCTGAATACACTCTGGGCTTTAGTTTGTAATAATATATCCAGTATATTGGTTCATTAATTGTAACAACTGTACCATACTAATGCAAGATGTTAACAATAGGGAATCTGGGTGAGGGATACATGGGAACTCGCTGTACATCTTCTCGATTTTTCTGTATATCTAAAACCGTTCTAAAAAAAAAAAGTGATTTTTTTTTTTTTTTTTTTGAGACAAGATCCCACTCTGTCACCCAGGCTGGAGTGCAGTGGCAGGATCATGGCTCACTGTAGCCTTGGACTCCTGGGCTCAAGTGATCCTCCCACCTCAGCCTCTTGAGAAGTTGGGACTACAGGTGTGCATCACCACGTGTGGCTAATTTTTTAATTTTTAAAATGTTTTGTAGAGGTGAGGTCTTGCTATGTTGCCCAGGCTGGTCTCGAACTCCTGGCTCAAGCAATCCTTCTACCTCAGCCTCCCAAAGTGCTGGGGTTACAGGTGTGAGCCACCATGCCCAGACAAATGTAGTTTTAAAAAAGTCTTACCTTACCTAAAAGAGAGGACTCATAGGACATGGCCAGAGTTGGTTGATTAAGCAGAGAAGCAATCCTGGAAGCTCTGGTTCTTTCTGCCTGCCTGCTCTGCTCACCTGACGTGGGCTGATCTCAGTTAGTGGGTCTCATGGTTGTAACAGAACCACTGCACTTACCAGGACACAGGCAGACACAACAACATCCAACAGGAGGCAGAAACCATTTTTCATTATGTTTCTTTGTAAGTGTGAAGGTCCTTTCCCTAGAAGGCCCCAGGAGGTCTCCCCTCGAGATCACTGGATAGAACTGGTACCATATCTGCTCCTCAACCATCACTGACAAGGGAATAAGATGACCCCAGCGTCTGACAGGAACAGGACTTCCCTTGAGTCTCATAGTGGGGACATCTGAACCAACGGGGCTCTTCCAGCCCCTAAGAAGAGGCTGACGAACTGGCCATGCTGCTGAGCAAGCTGAAACAAAGCAAATGACCTTCCTACTGGTAAGGGTTGTGGTTGTATCTGCTTCCCCAGGTTGAACACACCACTCCAGTCCCTGTTAAACCCCATCCTCTTTGTCTGTCCATTTCTCCAACTTGTGTGAGCCTTTTTGAAGGTTAATGCTTAGATATTCTATATTAAGCTGCGGGCATATTCTTTTTCTCTTTTCTTTCCAGTGGTTGCCTAATGGCTTTGCTACTCACTGTAACTCTTCCCATCTCTCAACATGAATAGGGAAAGCTGCTTGGCTCAGTTCCCTGCTTTGGGTTAGTTTGGAGGCACTTATTTGCAGTGCTCTCATATCTGTGCTCTATTTTCAGGGCTCATGTGGAGCTCTGCTAAGGAAAGCCATTTTCCCCCTGCTTTTCATCAGAAAAATGCAGATGACAAGTGCCTATATAACAGACCCTTCATCAGAGTCCTAAACATCTTTGCAATGCCCCGGCCCTATTATGCTACTGCATCTTGTCACGCTCAGTCTCTCTAAATGGTAGTATATGTTATTAAGATGCTAGATTTTCTACTTGCAGTAATGTGGTTTCTAATAGGTTATGGAATAATTTTTGTAAATAATTATGATCAGTAATCTGGGTCCCACAGTCTTGTTTTCAGAGGCAAGAGAGGAGAAAATCCTTCAAAATAAAATAGGTAAACCTTTTATATCTTCAAGTGAGAATAAACATTGACAGTAACCACAGTTGCTTTCTTTCCTAAAACCAAGAAAAGGAAAAAGAAAGAAAGAAAGAAAGAAAGAAAGAAAGAAAGAAAGAAAGAAAGAAAGAAAGAAAGAAAGAAGGAAAGAAACAAGTGAGAATAAGAGTGAACTAAAGATCTAGATTCTACAAATGTACTTGTCAGAGAGTGGTGAGTCCTATGGTAAAATAAATCCAACAGGTTTGGAAGCCTGACTACACTCCTGAGAAGGGGTATATCAAGGAGACTTTGTTCAAGAAGCAAAACCAAACAAAAACAGAGGAAGAGACTGAAAACCACATTATTTCCTGGCGAAGAGTGTAAGCTGAATTGGGGGAAGGAATATGGACTCAAGACAACCCCTGGGGAAAAACTGGCGCTTCCTCCCAGCCCCCACACCACTTCTTCCCTTTATCTGCCAATGTAGATAATAAGCCAACAATAAAATAAGCAAAGAAACCACTATCTAATGATCATTTCTCAGCCTTCTATGCCTCTTTTTCTCACTCGAATCTCTAGAGAGGCGATGGTGTGGACATGAGTTTTATAATAGCTGATGAACTTGTTCTGGGAAGAGTGTATGTGTGCACGCATGTGTGTGCGGGTGTTGTGCTTGTGCACACGTTCATGCATGCATATGTGTGTGTGCCTGAGTGCATGTGTGCATGTGTGTCCGTGTGTGTGGCTGAAGAGAGGAGAGAGAGACACAGAGAGAGAAACTATGGGGGCACCTGTACTTGTCTGATTTGAAAGGATAATGTTTTGAGCCAAAATGATTTCATCTCTACCTCATCTAGAAGCTACTTTGGAACCACAGAAGCCTGGATCATCTCTACAAAGGGTGCAAGATGGAGGTGTTAGGACGACTTAAAGAGACGGGAGGTGCTAGGAATCGGCAGGTGCCTGATTGCCAAGGTGAGGCTTGAGCATCCTGCTCTCCCCTCAGTCTCTCCCAGGTATTGTTCTTCCATTGCTCCCTAAGGCCCTTCTTGTATGGAAATGTGTCTCAGATCTATCACCTGGTGTAAGACAGTTAGTGCCAGGAGGCAGGTCTAAGTGTGTCTACTCTGAAATGGGCTTTGGGAGTTAGATCATCCACAATCCCCTGGCATAGTTAGTGGGCAGTTATTAACATTTTCACCAGTGATGAACTGAGGTGTCCTCAGGTGCTTGAGGAGTTTAGGATATGGAGGAGAATAGTAATGGAAAGTACAGTGACATCAGATAGCTCTTTCTGAGCGACACCAATACACTGGAGAAAGAAAATGAAAGGCTGCGAGTGAATAATCACTAATTTAAGGTGAAGTGTGGGAGTTGGAGGACCTCCTTGGCAGCACACAAAGAGTTCCCCATCTCCTGAAGTCAGAGGCAAATAATAAGAATAAATGAATTGAGGATCATGCCTAGGATTTAATGATAAGGTTAGTGGAGCTCCAGAGAAGATGGGATCCTCAATCCCAGCAACTTCTCCGCCCAAATCATGGCCCTGGTTGGGAAGAAGTGGGAATCTGATACTTGGGATGGGGATATCTGGGTTGATCACTCTTGAGTGAGCCCTGAAAAACTGGGTTCCCCACAGTCCTCGGGCCTGCAGAAGTGGCCCACTCCTCCCTGTTAGAGGCTAGCACCCTCACCCCCACTTCCATGAGAATGATGCGGAGGTCTTCACCTTGCAAGGCAACACGTGCCCCTCTCCACCTCAGGATCCACCCCCACATCCACTCCCTGTCAGATCAACCACTAGGACCAAGTCAGAGCATAACCTGGTTGGGGAAATGTTGGGCCTGGTGAGGGAAGAAGGGAACTATATGTGGAAGAATCTGTAGGAACAAACATACAACAGCAAAAGTTGGGAACGTATATATGGGGCTGGGTCCTGAAAGTGCTAGTTCAAGAGGGAAAGGATTATAAAGTTGGACAAGGGAGTTTGTTGATATGGGAAGTCTCTCCTGTGCTATGGAATTACACATCCTGGTAAGGACCTGGGAGATTATACTCTGGGAATGCACTGTTAGGTTGGCACTCAGAAGTATAGCAAGAGTGATGGGCTACCAGGACTACTAGGACTTCTGTGGAAAATGATGAAGGAAGGGATCGAAAGGCTCAGATAAGTGGGCGTGCTAGACTGGGAATACTATTCAATCCAGAAAATCTACCAGCTGACTATGTTACATGGGAGGCCTCCGATGATGCTACAGAAAGTGAGAGAGAAATCCCATGAGGATCCTGATCCACATGTGTGTGTGCCTGAGTGCATGTGTGCATGTGTGTCTGTGTGTGTGGCTGAAGAGAGGAGAGAGAGACACAGAGAAAGAAACTATGGGGGCACCTGTACTTGTCTGACTTGTCGATGAATATATAGGGATCCAGTACTCTAAGGGTCCCAAAACATCCCCTCCAAAGCAACATGGAATCTATTGACAAAAGGGGCTTCTGATATGGTGGAGAAGCTCACTATTGGTTGTCCTTTGCAGGCAGGGACTGATGGTGGGAGATGTTGTCACAGAACTGGGCTTCCTGATAGCATTGAGGATGAAAAGATTCCAAAAAAATAGATTTAACCGGCAGAATCAAGGTGGGTACAATTATTATAATGGGCATCTAGGATAGAGTTGGGAAGGGGGTGCTCTGCAGAGAGCTATGGTAATTGTTAATAGAGCTTGGTATTTCTAGGAGCAAGATAGATTGCAGCTGACAAGGGTATTGCTCAATCTATACCTCAAAAGAAATTAAGAATGAGTGATCAAGAGGCCAAGGGCAGCCATCGCATCAAAACATCATGATCCCTTATTAGTTTCTACATGTGGGCCAGTTTTCAGACTTGGAATCCATTAACTGAAGGGTAACCTGGGTCCTTAGGAGGAAGAATCCTGTATCACCATAGCAACTGTATATGATGATGATTTGCCCAATATTTCTCCAAAGGAACCTATAGCCTTTTACTGAGGTAATCATCTGGTTGGGGAAGAGGGATACCCGGACATGTCCAGGATTGTTGGATGCAAGGTCTGTGTTCACATTACTACCTGAGGATCTGGAGCATCATCATGCTCCTCCTGTTAGAACAGGGTACATGAGCATCACGTGATTAATAAAGACCTGGACCTGGACTGATTCACAGTGGGTCCCCGGGTCTTCAAACCTACCAAATGGTCATTTTCTTATTCTCAGTGAATCATCGGAATGGACATACTTGGTCTTTGGCAGAACCCCACATTGATTTCTTGGTTTGGGAGTTTGTGGAGTAGTAACTATTGTAGTAGTGAAGGTTAAGTAGGAAAACTCTGGCCGGGCACAGTGGCCCACGCCTGCTGTCCCAGCACTTTGGGAGACCAAGGTGGGTGGATCACTTGAGTTCAGGAGTTAGAGACCAGCCTGGGCAATGTGGTGAAGCCCCATCTTTACAAAAAAAAAGCCCTCCCAAAATTAGCTGGGCATGGTGGCACGCATCCATAGTCTCAGCTACTCAGGATGCTGAGGTGGGAGGATCACTTGAGCCCAGGAGGTCAAGGCTGCAGTGAGCCATGCTCACGCCACTGCACTCCAGTCTGGGTGACAGAGTGAGACCTTGTCTCAAAAAACAAACAAACAAACAAAACTCTGAAACTGCCCCTCTACCCTGGCCAAAAGAGTAAATGAAAATAAAACCAATATTGCATCCTAGGGAGAATGGTAGAGATTAGTGCCACCCACAAACATTTAAAGTGCTTAGGAGTAGTGCTTCTAATCATAGTCCCCATTTAATTCACCAGTCTGGGCCCCACAAAGACCAGAAAGATTCTGGAGGATGTGAACTATGCAGACTCAAACTCAACCAAGTAATAGTTCCAATTTCTGATGTTATTACAGGCACAGTTTTGTTGTTGTAGTTGTTTTTGCTAGAACGTAGTAACACATCCTCAGGTAGGTGGTGTGTGGCCTTGGTTTGGCAAATGTGTTCTTTGCTATTCCTGTCAGAACAGAGTGCCAGAAGCAGGTTACATTCTCATGGAGTGGATGACAGTATACATTTACCATCTCTCCCCAAACATACATTAACTCTTCTCCCTTCAATAATTTAGTCCATAGGGAACTTGGACTGTCTGGACACTTGAAGAACATTACATTGGTCCACCAATTTGATGACGTCAAGTTAATAGGTTCACATTAACAAAATGTGGCAAGTAATTAGAGACCTGCTAACATATGTGCTTCAGAGGGTGTGAGAAAACCCCACAAACACTGAGGTGTCTATCATATCTATGAACATTTAGTAAAGAACAGTTGACTGCATTTCATATTTCCCCTCACTAAGAAGACAGCATATCACCTGGTAAGCCTCTTTGGGTTCTGAAGACAGCATTTTCCTCCTTGGAAATACGACTTTGATACATTTTCCAAGTGACATAGAAGGCTGTCAGCTTTGAGTGGGGCCCAGAGCAGGAAACGGCTCTGCGTCAGGTCTAGGTTGTGATGCAGGCAGCCCTGCTGCTTGAACCGTATGATACGCAGACCTTCTGTTATTAGAGGTATCTGGGTGGGAAAATATGCCATGTGGAGTTTATGGCAAGCCCAATAGGAGATTCACAACGTAGACCCCTAGGGTTCTGGAGCAAGGCCATGCCATCTGCAGCAGAGAATTATATACCATTTGAAAGAATAGCTCCTGGCGTGCTAATGGGCCTTGGTTGAAATGAACGTGGGACATCAGGTGACCATGTGGCCAGACTGCCCGTGATGATCTGGGTTCTATTCAACCCATCAAGTCATAAGTTCAGGTGGGCCTAGGAGCAATCCGTCGTAAGATAGAAGTAGCACATCCAGAAACGAGCACCAGCAAGGCAGGTGGACACAGGGGAGCTGGATAAGCAGGTGGCCCAGACCCTCCTGTCACCCACCCCTGCCACATAGCCCCTCTCATGCCATTCATATTTATGATGACCACCTGCATGACCGTGAGGGCTGCAGGGCCTCTTATTGATCAACTGATGGAGGAAGAAAAAGGCCAAGCTTAGTGTATGGAAGAGTCAGATTTACTTGTGAGTGCAAGCCAAAGGTGAACAGTGACTGCATGCCGTCCCTCCTAGGAGCGTCCTTGAAAGACAGGGGGAGGGGAAAATCCTCTTCCCACTAGAAGGAGCTTTGGACTGTGGTATCATTCATTTTTGAGGAAAAAAAAGTGACCTATAGAGAAATTCATGGGTGATGGCAAAAGGCTAGGCCAGGGGCCTGGGAGAAGCAAGAATGGGAATATCAGGGACAAGGACTCTGGGGGAGAGACATGTGGATAGAACACTGGGAGGAGGCTTTGTATCACCTTTTAATGCCTACCAGAGAGCATCTACTACAGGAGAAGCACTGAACAACCAAATAGAACACAAAACTAATGTCCCATGTATTGTACCTATGGGGACACAGTACCATATAATGGTCACTGACTTAGGGTCCTAGAGGATGGTGTCCCAAGAATGCAGGGTTTCATCTTCAAGCCGGTAGCTAATCTGCTCCTTTAAAAGCCTGTCTCATCTCTCCATCAGGCTGGCAGCTTCTAGGAGATATAATAAGTGACAGGATGAGCAGAGCTCACGGTCAAATGCTCCCTGCTGCAACTTCTTTGCTGTAAAGCGATTCACCCGCCCATGTCAGCTAGCCTCTCTCATGGCCGCCTAAGTGCTGGTACGGCTGGTGCATAAACATGGTGGCTGCTACCTCAGGGATGGAGGGTCCGTGTGGGCTCAGCAGCATGGGCTGTCACTCATTAAGGCTGACTTAGTCATTACTACTTCTGAATGTCCAACCTGCAAGTCACAGAAACAAATGCAGAGCCCCAGATGGAGCACCATCCCACAAAGGGACCAAACAGCCACTTAGCAGGGAGTTGATTCCTTGCATCCTTCCACTCCAGAAAAGGAAATGATTTATCTTGATGAGAATTGATACATATTCCAGGTATGAGTTTAGTTTTCCTGCCTGCAGGGCCTAAGCTACTACCTGAAGGCCCACAGAGTGTTTGCTCCACTGACATGGGAGCCCGCATCACATTGCATGGGACCAAGCAATCAACTTTACAGCAAAGGAGGTGCAGCAGGAGCATTGGACCATGGGCTCTGCTCGTACTATCCCATATTCTATCTCCCAGAAGCTGCTGGCCTGGTGGAGAGATGAAACAGGCTTGTAAAGGATTAGTTCAGGCACTGGCTTGAAGATGATACTCTGCAAATCCTCCAGGACCATAAGTCAGTGACCATTATATGGTACTGTGTCCCCGGTAGGTAGAATACACACATCTGGGAACCAAAACACAAAGAGAGGCGTAGTCCTGCTCACCATCCCTCCCAGCGACCTGCTTAGGGAATCTGTGCCTCCCATCTCTTCTACTCTGGGTTCTGTGGGGTCAGAGGGTTTGCTCTGAGAAGGGAATGCTTCAACCAGGGGTCCGGGCAAGAGTCCCATTACACTTTAAGCTGCCAGGGCCCAGGCACGGTGGCTCATGCCTGTAATCCCAGCACTTTGGGAGGCCGAGGCAGGTGGATCACTTGACTTCAGGAGTTTGAGAACAGTTTGGCCAACATGATGAAACCCCGTCTCTACAAAAAATACAAAAATTAGCCGGGTGTGGTGGTGCATGCCTGTAATCCCAGCTACTCGGGAGACTGAGGATTGCTTGAACCTGGGAGGTGGAGATTCCAACGAGTTGTGATCATGCCACTGCACTCCAACCTGCGGGCAGCAGAGTGAGACTCCACCTCAAAACACACACACACACACACACACACACACACACACACACAAATTTAAGCTGCCAGGAATGGTGGCGCGTACCTGTAGTCCCAGCTACTCTGGAGGCTGAGGCGGGAGGATCCCTTGAACCCAGGAGTTTGAGGCTGCAGTGAACCATGATTGCACTGCTGCACTCCAGCCTGGGAGACAGAGCAAGACCCCCAATCTCTAAAAAAAAAAAAAAAAAACTTTAAGCTATAGCTGCCACCAGGTCTTCCAGGACCCTTGTGCCTGGAAACTGTCAGGCAAGGAAAAGAGTTTCCCTCCTGGCGGGAATAATTTGACTCTGATCATCAGGAGGAGGTAGGGCTGCTATTTATACAATGGGGTAGGAAACGATATGCCTGCTATGCATATTGTTTTGGTGTCTATTGGGGTCCCTTGGCAAATTGTGATGATAAACAGACAAGTGCAGTATGCACAGCCTGAAAGCACAGGTGACCAGGGTCCTAGGGATGAGGCTCAGCTCCACCCCACTCTGTAAGCCACCTGCATCAGCAGAGGTGCTAGCTGGAGATGAGGGAATGTGGAATGGGTAGAGGTGGAGTAAGGGGATAGGTAGCAGTTATAGAGTCAAGACCAGCTATAGCTACAGGGACTGTAGTTACCCCCACTAACCTTCCTTTTGAAGTTTCTCCAGGACAAGAGAAAAAGAGAATCCTGAAGGCATGGTTCCCAGACAGGGTGAAATAGATAATACAGAGTAAGTAGATTCAAGCATATGAGAGTGGATGTGGTAACTTACAGTCCAGATCCCTGCTCAGGACCCAGGCACCATTTCCCCAGCCTTTGGGAGGGTTTGCAGTCAGCTCATAGATGTCCCCCAGCCAAAGGGAACTCCCCCCAAAGCCTGCACCCCTCCCCAGTGGCATGTCCAATGCTTGATGGATACAGGGGTGAAAAGACTCAATTCCATCCAACACTGAAGGGACATCCCAGCTCCGGAGCACCCCGTATGGTTGGCTGAGGCCCCTGCTGCAGGTGCACCAGAAGTCAACGTCTCTTTCCACCCACTCTTGTGCCCTAACTCCGTCACAGGTGTGACTCACCAACACGCCTCACTTAAGTGTGCTGCGGGCTTATCTCTGAATCCACAGAGTCCGGTTCCAGGGAACTTTAACCTAAGACAGCCTGAGACTAGATGGATCTACAGTGGATAACCAACAGAAACAGAACAACAATTTTTGGTTCCATCAGAACATCGACGGCATACTTTTCAGGGTTGTTTCAGCCTAAATTGGAACATTGGTCTCAATGCTGAAGAATGATATTTGTTGTTTATCATTTTACAGAATTCTCCTAACTCAGGCCCAAACATCTCCACACTGCCCCCATCCTCAAGCCCTGCCGTCCACCCCACCCCTATTCGTACAGGAGCCATTTAATAGAGCAAACAGTATTCGCTTGGCAGTTTATTTGTGCTGCACCAAAAAACCAGAGAAGCCAAAACAGAAAGAAAAAGGAAAAACAAAAAACCAGAAATGGAGAAGTGTTCCCTTTCCAGACAATCATGTAAGTATCCATAATTAACTTATCTCTTTTTATAGAAGTTATGGATTTTGGTGTTTAGACACTGACCACAAAAAGTGACTAGTAAAATCTCTGAAAATTAAAGGAAGTGCTTAAATTCCAATTTTAGTAAACTTGTGTCCAATTCAATTTTCTGTGATTTTTAACAGAAATGGAATGTTGGGGAGAACTGGGAAAAAGGGTAGTATTCTGGTTTGCATGATAGACGCCATGTGAACAGGTGTTTAAAATTCACTGCTAGGTAAACTAGATTCAGATTCAAAACTTTTGTTGAGCAATGAATATTTCAGACTTTTACTTTTTTTTTTTTTTTTTTTGCTGACAAAACCTTGTTTTTTTCCCCTTCTTTTTTTTTTTTTCCAGCAGGAAGGCACAATCATTCTACAATACTGCCAAATATAACAAACATCTACAGATGGGTTGGTCTGCAGCTGGAGGCTTTAACTTTGTAGTATTTATTTGAAATATCCAAGCCAGCAGAGCAGGGCTAAAGCACAGTGGGCACAATTCACAATGTTTTGGCTCTGGAGCAAATAGCAGTTGAACTTAGTTTTTTCAGCTAAAATGGAATTTATGCAGATGTGCTTTGCACTAAATTCATTAAACAATTACATCCTGGTGCAGTTTTCACATTTTTGTAAAGGATCTGCATAAGCACTAATTAGATCTAAAACAATGTTACTGGGCAAATTACAGTGCCGATTGTTCGCCTCGGCTTGCATTCCACATCTGCTTTGCAATGATGATGATAATTTAGGTGCAAGCAATACAAATGCCGGTTTTTGTTACATTTAATAGAAATATTTATTTAAAACATACTATAGATTAATTGATAATGTAAGCATTTTTAAAGAGCCTCCAAAAGTTTTCTCACGGACGCTGAGTGGAAAAATGCAATCTGTGAAAATACAGTAGCTGAAACTTCTCACAATTGCTAACTGGCATTTCCTCAGTGAGGTTTGCTATTGAAAGGCAACTTTGCATTTCATTTGGCTTCAACTACAAGCTGGGTTCGCTGAATTACAGCAGTGCCTTTGAGAGTGCAGCGGCATTTGACATAAAGGCATAAAGACTTTCCTAAACAGCTCCCAGTCGTGGCAACCCACGCTACCTCTTCTTTGGTCAATCAGTTTCAAATGCTGACTTGGTATTGGAAAATTAGTTAATGGCTTCAGTATTTCAGATGTTAGAGTATGTTTTCTTTCTTCCATATTCATCTTCTGTCTACTTTGTGTATCATTAAGTATAAGAAGGGATATTAACGTTTAAACATAAAATCAATTCTGCTGAAGCGAGGACATTCAGATAGGGTTTCTATGGCAACTTTGAATGTACCAATTTAATTCAGGATTTGCTCCAAACCAGAGTCACCTCCATCATTGCTCTCACCCTAGACATTCTTTAACTCGCCTGGCCAGCCATGTAGTCGGGAATCCTGAGGTGCGATCACTCTGCTCCTGCCCAGGCTAACGGCTACGACGACTAGCTAGCATTATCTCTCTCCCCGGGAAGGAGGCCAACCTGGTGAATCAGTTTGGCTTCTGGTTTCATAAAAACCACTCCTGTTGTTTGACTTTTTGAATGGGTTACTTTTATTGTTTGATAGAGCCAGACATACAACAGCAAGCTTGGTGCCAGCACTGACAACGATGAAAAGGCAAAATGAAACTCCAAGGGTAATTGTCACGAAAGTCCAAGTTTGGACATATCTCCTCTCTATGAGGGAACACTGTGCTAATTATTAATGCAAAGCACAGCCAGCATTCATGGTGCTCTCAAAATTTAGCATCCATGTTCATTCACTCAGTTTACTGGAGTGCTTCCCTAACCTTTATGCGGGACTTTCCCTTTCATTCTGCGGGTTTTGCTAGGTAAGAGGGATTGGAACTAGAAGAGTGATAATTTCTTCTACAGACTTAATTGGTAAGCCTGAAAATGCTGTGCTGGTGGAATGTGAAATTATATCCTCTTTGAAGGAAAACATAATTTAGCACTGGGACTTTGGGTTGTTTGAAGGTAAAATGTATTATGCCTGTGGAAAAGACAAAGCAATATTTGTAATAAAAAATGTCATTTTTTAAAGACTCAGAAAAAAGAGAATAATTAGTATTTCCTAACTTGAACCCATAATTCTTCTTGATTCACCCTGGGAAGATGTTTGCTTCTATATTTTATTTCTATTTTGTGTTTTATTGCAAGGGGGAAAGAATGAGGATTTAATTTTTACCAAATTAAAAGTAATGTGAGAGTTATTTCCCAAACTCCCAAAAGCTGCCTTTGGACTGATGAAAAATGGAGAAAACTCTAACCAAAACACTGAAATTTATTTATTTATTAATTTATTACTTATTTGTTTACTGATGTATTCATTTTTTTGAGACAAGGTCTCACTCTGTCGCCCAGGCTGGAGTACAGTGGTGCAATCATTATTCACTGCAGCCTCAAACTCCTGGGCTCAAGCAATCCTCCCTCTTCAGCCTTCCGAGTAGCCAACACTACAGATGCATGCCACCACACCTGGCTAATTTGTAACAGTTTTTGTAGAGACAGGGTCTTGCTATGTTGCCAAGGCTGGTCTCGAACTCCTGGGTTCAAGCAGTCCTCCTACCTTGACCTCCCACAGTGTTACTGGTGTGAGCCATTGGCCAAAGACACTGAAATTTTAGAAAGTTATGAGCAATGAAGAAGTTATTATGGTAACTTCTTCAGTCATAACAGCGTTAATCACTCCTGTAGCTGATAAAAAGTTTAGGTAACTTCTGAAGTGGTAACTCAATGAAAGAACAGAGCTCTTGGTAAAACTGACTTAATGCAACTGTTGTACCTTTTGGCTAAAGGGAATCTCATTTGTGGTTTGATGGCACAGACAATACCATTTGTTGCTCCTAACTTTCTAAGTTGCTGGATAGTGACCATCTATGGCCCTATGGGGCCAGAGGCAACTCTGGGTTCTATTTTATCCCTCTCCTTCTTTCTTGGCCTTCTTCTTTCTCCCATTCAACAGGAGTTTCTGGTTCTTTCTCTGGACCGAGGAATCTATTAGGCACTGTAGAACCAGAGATGAGTGTGCCAGAGGACCTGCCTTTATGGACTCACACTCTGGTAGGGAAGAGTCACGCATCCTTATCCAACAGGGCACACACTTGTCATCCCTGATAGAGATCCTAGGCCATGTACTGGGAAAAACCCAGAGGTTGGGTGGCTATAGTCATTAGGAAATAACCTTACTTCCTGGACTACTTTGTTTTTGCTGGATTGAACTCCTGAATTTTATTAGTCAGAACATATTATCCAATATGATGTTACATATTATTGCATATCTGATATAATATTACATGTATAAACTGATCCACTAATGTCCATTAGGAAAAATACAAATTAGTTGCAATTGAGGATGCTGATAATGGAGGATGCCGTTCCTCAGCCCTTCAGTGTCTCTTCATACAGCCTTGTAGAAATTGCCAGCATTAAAATTCCCTCTTAAATGAATCTTCTTTAAGGAGCTTACCCTTTTAACCAGTTTAACTTTATATTAACTGGATTAACTTTAAATCATCAGCACTTTCAGGCACTTCAGGTAGAAATTTGCCAGTCTAGATGTTGCTTCTGCGCTGGTCAAGTGGCTACGTCTCTCCTTGTAGTGGTGTCATCTGTGTGTCCCAGACAGCAAGAGCTCCTTGCTGTATATGAGAGGAGAATCTCACATTTAGGCTTCTGTGTCAGAAAGGCTAACATTATAGAGAAAGGACCATAAGAGAGATTTCAGTTTATGTATTTATTTATTTATGTTTGAGATGGAGTTTGCTCTGTTGCCCAGGCTAGAATGCAGTGGTACCATCTCAGCTCACCGCAACCTCCTCCTGCTGGTTTTAAGCAATTCTCCTGCCTCACCTCCAGAGTAGCTGGGACTACAGGCATGCACCACCACGCCCTGCTAATTTTGGTATTTTTAGTAGATACGGGGTTTCACCAGCTTGGCCAGGCTGGTCTCGAACTCCTGACCTCAAGTGATCCACCTGCCTTGGCCTCCCAAAGTGCCAAAAGAAAGGAGGAAATAACAGTGATGGCAGAGGGAGCCAGGAGCCCAAGCATAGCTAAGACAACGCTGGGTATCTGATGCCTGGTGGCCCTACAAGAGAAAGCTTAAAGGGTGGACATGGGCCTAAGAGACACTTACACTTAATTTTACCTGGAATTTGCCCTGCCCGTTAGCTTCTTTAAAACAGTCAACAAAACACACATATTAGGAGGAAGTTCAGAACTGGGCTGGGCTGTCCTTTCTGTACACGTCCAATTCTGGTTGGTTTGACAACATTTTAAAGCACCTACTATGCGGCAAGCTAGTATTACGCTTTGAGGATATCACAAGGCTCAAAAAGGTTGATCCCTTCTTGCCTTCAAACTCTGCTTAGTGGGAGCAGGAATCATATATGCCATTCTGCACAGCACAAAGCATAGCACATTATCTGGTACATGGTAGGTGTTTTCTGCATATTGGAGATAGACACTTAGCAGATCCTTTCAATATAAAACAGTAGGTAAGGGAAGCAATGAACGTCCGTAGAAGAGGCCCCAACCCAATCTCTTTGAGTCCTAAAGGATTTGTATATGTTAACTGCGCCAAGAAAACTGGAGAGGGCTTTCAGACAGAGGGAATGGCGTAAACAGAGTCATGGAGATATGAAAAGACATGGTGTTTGGAAAAACTACAAGTAGTGTGGTGTTATTAAAACCTAGAGGTTGACGTGGATCACTGGGAGATAAAACTTGAGAAGCAGATACAAATCAGACTTGTGCCGTGTGGGCCGTACCGAGGACCTTGGGTTTTACTCTGTAGGCAATGAGAAAGCCTGTGAAGTGTTTTAAGCACCAATCACTCTCATGTATGATATTATCTCACTGCCTTGTAATAATAATAGCTCGTAAGGATGGTATGTTGTTTGCTAGGCGCACATCTCAGTGCTTTACAGGCCTTTTCTCATTTTACAGATGAGAACCTTGACACCGAGAGATTAAGTAATTTGCCCAAGGTCACAGTTTTCAGTGCAGAGCTTCGACTTGAACCCAGGTCTGTCACTGCAGCAAGAGGCAAGGAGAGTGTGCAGGATTTCACAGAGAAGTATAGTAATACCATGGTTTTTGACATTGTTAGTCATCACAGGGGATGTAAACCAAAACCACAAGGTACCTCTTTATACCCACCAGGATGGCTAGAATAAAAAAGTCAGATAACAAGTTTTGGAAGAATATGGGAAAGTCAGAACCCTCATATATTTCTGGTGCAAATGTGCAATGTTTCAGTTGCTCTGGAAAACAGTCCGGCAGTTCCTCAATGGATTAAACATGGAGTTACCATAGAATTCAGTAATTCCGCTCCTAGGTATATGCTATAGACTGAGTGTTTATATGTTAAAACTCGTATGTTAAATCCTAATACCCAATATTTGAAGGTGAGCCTTTGGGAGGTGCCTAGGTCATGGGGGCAGATCCCTCATGAAGGGAATTAGTGTCTTTATAAAAGACGCCCCAGGGAACTCCCTTTTCTTTCTGCCATGTGAGTTTATATCAAGAATATGGCCGTCTATGAACCAGAAAGTTGGTCCTTACCACACTTGGAATCTGCCTGCTATGCTTTGGTTCTGTGTCCCCAACCACATCTCATCTCAACTTGTAACCCCCACGTGTGGAGGGAGGGACCTGGTGGGAGGCGACTGGATCATGGGGATGGGCTCCCCATGCCGTGCTCATGACACTCATGATAGTGGGTGAGTTCTCACGAGGTCTGATGCTTTGAAAGTGCAGCACTTGCTCTTTGTGCTGTGAGTCAACTAAACCTCTTTTGTTTATAAATTACCCAGTCTCAGGTAGTATCTTTATAGCAGTATGAAGATGGACTAATACTTTGCCAGTACCTTGATCTTGGACTTCCCAGCCCCTAGCACTGTGAGAAATAAATTTCTGTTGTTTATATGCCGTCCAGTTGATGGTATTTTGTTACAGAAGCCCAAAGAAACTAAGACAGTGTATAGCCAAGAGAAATAAAAACCCACGTCCACACGAACATTTGAACATGAGTGTTCAGAGCAGCATTGTTCATATAGCCAAATGGTGGAAACAACCCAAATATCCATTAATGGGTGAACAGATAAACAAAATGTGCTGTATCCATACAGTGGAATTTCATTTGGCCATAAAAGAGCATAAAGTATTGATATATGCTACAACATGGATGACCCTTAAAAACATTATGCCAAGTGCAAGAAGTCAGTCACAAGAAAACTGTATACTATGTGATCCAGTTCATATGCAAGTCCAGAACAGGAAAATCAACAGAGGCGGAGAGTATGTTAGTAGTTGCTTAGGGGCAGGGGGAATCAGGCGAATAAGAGGCAATGGCCAAAGGGTACAAAGTTTCTTTTTGAGGTGATGAAAATGCTCTAAAATTGACTATAATGGCGTTTGCACGTATCTGTGAACATACTAAAAACCACTGAATTGTACACTTTAAATGGGTGAATTTTATGATAGGTGAATTATAGCTTAATAAAGCAGGTTTTAAAAAGAAGCTTTCAAGTTCTCTGAAAGGAGTCGTATTCAAAAGGTCCCATGGTACAACACATTTTTAATTACCCTCAAATTGATTAACTTGAGTGGGAGGGTGGTGTTTTCTTATGAAGCTGCACCGAAAGGGTCATGTGTAGGAATCAGAATATTTGGGTTTTTAAATAGTGAGTTTACAATAATTCGTTATTTTTTAAATTTTTATTTTTTTAGAGACAGGGTCTCACTCTGTCTCCCAGACTGGAGTGCAATAGTGTGATCATAGCTCACTGCCAGCTTGAACTCTCAGGCTCAAACGATCCTCCTTCCTCAGCCTCCTGAATAGCTAAAACTATAGGTGTGCACCACCATGCCTGTGTCATTTTTTTCACTTTTTTTGTAGTGACATTGCCCCATCTCACTACATAGGCTGGTCTTGAACTGGCCTCAAGTGATCCCCCCACCTTGGCCTCCCAAGTGCTGGGATTACCTGTGTGAGCCTCCATTCCCTGCTGGAATCAGAATATTTGGATTCAAATCCCAGCTTTACAAGTTTCATAACATTGGACAAGTTACTTCTCTTTAAGCAGCCTTTTCCTCATCTGTCACATGAAAACAACGCTGGTGAGCATGTACTTTGTAGGGCTGTTGCAAGGACTGAATGAGAATGGTTGCGTAGCACCCAGTTAATGCCTGGTTCCAGTAGGTGCTCAGTGTACACTGCTCATTACTATTAGTAATAACCAGGTTAGTGTTCATTATAATAGTAATAGAATAAATAACTCTGTAAAATAATCTCTTCAGATTCCAACGAAACAAATAATTAGATTAGTAAAAACAAAATCAACTCTAATGGTTTATTTGATTTTGTCATGGAGACATGGATGTTGTCATGGAGCCCTCCTCACATCCATTAGGAGGACTACTATTTTTAAAACAACAGAAAATAAAAGTGTTGGTGAGGATGTGGGGTATTGAAACTCTAGTGCACCATTGGTGGGAATGTAAAGTGGTGTACCCACTGTAGAAAACAGTATGGTGGTGTCTCAAAAAATTAAAAACAGAATTATCATATGATTCAGCAATTCTACTTCTGCATATATACCTAAGAGAACTGAAAGCAGAGTCTTGAACAGATATTTGTACACCCATGTTTATAGCAATACTCTTCACAATAGTCAAGAGTTGGAAGCAGCCCAAGTGTTCATCCGTGGATCTTTGGGTCAACTAAAATGTGCTGTATCCATACAATGGAATACTATTTTGCCTTCGAAAGGAAGGGAGTTCTGACACATGCTGCAAC
Organism: Nomascus leucogenys; assembly: GCF_006542625.1. NCBI lineage: Eukaryota > Metazoa > Chordata > Mammalia > Primates > Hylobatidae > Nomascus > Nomascus leucogenys. Next base: position 4,235,753 of record NC_044385.1, on the reverse strand, counting down.
ATGGATAAACCTTGGGGACATTATGCCAAGTGAAAAACAAGCAGATCACAAGAGGACAAATGCTGCATGACTTCATTTCTATGAGGTGTCTACAGCAGTCAAATTTATAGAGATAGAAAAGAGAACGGTGCTTGCCAGAGGCTGGCCAGAGGCTGACCAGAGGACGAATGAGGAGTCGTTGTTTTGTAGAACAGAGTTTCAGTTTTGCAAGAGTTCTAGAGATTGTTTGCACAGTAATGTGAATCTACTTAACACTTAATGAACTGTACACTTAAAAATCGTTAAGATTTTGGCCAGGCGCGGTGGCTCACACCTGTAATCCCGGCACTTTGGGAGGCTGAGGCGGGCAGATCACGAGGTCAGGAGATCGAGACCATCCTGGCTAACATGGTGAAACTCTGTCTCTACTAAAAATACAAAAAAATTTAGCCAGGCGTGGTGGCAGTGCCTGTAGTCTCAGCTACTCGGGAGGCTGAGGCAGGAGAATGGCGTGAACCCTGGAGGTGGAGCTTGCAGTGAGCTGAGATCGCGCCACTGCACTCTGGCCTGGGTGACAGAGTGAGACTCCGTCTCAAAAAAGAAAATCATTAAGATTTTGTTATGTGTATTTTACCACATTTTTTTTTTAAAGGCATGGTTGCCTGCATTATTAGCTCTGTGTCTGAGAGGTGATACAGGGTCATGAGGAAGAGCTGCTTTGGACTTCCACAGACCTGGATCTGAACTCTGTTCCACTACAGTCTAGCTAAGTAACCCTGGTCAACTTCCTCCAGACTCCACTTTTCTAAGATGGAAACTCTATCAGGTTAGGAAAGACTGCTTTATCCAACAGCGAAATGATAACTAAAGAAGACTATGCCTGTGCTACCTGTATAATTTTTTTTCTAAAGTTTATTAAATGGCTGTCTTAACTGTTACTAATTTTTATCAAACAGGGCTTCCTTCTAGTGTTTCAGGGGCACTCTCTTTACAATTAAAAATCTGCTTTTGAGCCAGGCACAGTGGCTCACGCCTGTAATCCCAGCACTTTGGGAGGCCAAGGTGGGCAGATCACCTGAGGTCGGGAGTTCAAGACCAGCCTGACCAACATGGAGAAACCCCGTCTCTACTAAAAATACAAAATTAGCCAGGCGTGGTGGCACAGGCCTGTAATCCCAGCTAGTTGGGTGGCTGAGGCAGGAGAATCACTTGAACCCGGGAGGCAGAGGTTGCCGCCAGCCGAGATCACGCCATTGCACTTCAGCCTGGGCAACAAGAGTGAAACTCCATTTCAAAACAAAACAAAAAAACAAACAAACAAAAAAATCTGCTTTTGAGGAAAATGAAGGGAGGGGGACATTTCACGGATGCTACTGCAAAAAATACATGTTAGGCATGCATAACCACAATGACCATACATCTAGGGTTGCCAAGTAAAACAGAAGGCACCTAATTAAATTTGAATTTAACATAAACAATGAACATTTTTATAACAATTTTTCAGTTTAAGTCATGTCCTAAATATTGTATCATGTCCCATGCAATATGTGGAATATACTTATATGAAAATTTTAACTGGGTGTTATGGTTTGGATATTTGTCTCTGCCAAACCTCATGTTGAAATTTGATCTCCAATGTTGGGGGTGGGGCTAATGGGAGGGGTTTGGGTCATGGGGTGATCCCTCATGAATAGATGAATGCCCTGGGAGGTGGGGAGTGGTGAGTGAGTGAGTTCTCACTCTTAGTTCCCATGAGAGCAGGTTGTTAAAGAGCCTAGCACTGGCTGGGTGTGGTGGCTTATGCCTGTAATCCCAGCATTTTGGGAGGCCAAGGCAGGCAGATCACCTGAGGTCAAGAGTTTGAGACAAAATTAGCGGGGCGTGGTGGTGCATGCCTGTAATCCAGTTACTTCGGAGGCTGAGGCAGGAGAATCGTTTGAACCCAGGAGGCAGAGGTTGCAGAGAGCCGAGATCATGCCACTTCACTCCAGCCTGAGTGATGGAGGTCTCAAAAAAAAAGAGACCTCCCATTCTCACTTGCCTCCTCTCTCGCCATACAATCCCTGCACCCACTGGCTCCTCTTCACCTTCCATCATGAAGCAGCCTAATGCCCTCACCAGATGCAGATGCCCAGTCTTGAACTTTGCAGCCATCGGAATCATGAGTCAAATCTACCTTTTTTTCTGTGTAACGTGTTCAGTCTCAGGTATGTCTTTATAGCAACACAAAAGAGACTAAGACACTGAGTGTCCTGTATTTTGTTTGCTAAATCTAACAACCCTAAATATAACATTATTGTTTTTATAGCTCAAATAAGTGGCAAAAGTTAGCTCTAAGGAAGAAGAATAACTAGGTTTTTTGTTGTTGTTTTTTTCTAGTACTACAGCAATTCTTCATTCTTGTCCCAATGTTTGTGTTTGGCTATTATCAAAGAGACATGATAGGCATGTGGCTTGATGACTAAAATGGCAACTGATAATGGGCCTGATATATTGATTTTTTATTTTGTCTCCTAATTATAATGGGTTTGAAACAAACAAAAATATACATGGGCTAACTGCCTTATTTTCTTTTCTGCCTCTTATTTTATTAAAGCATCTGTGAAATATCCTTTACTTTGTGCTGGGTCCCCCTCCCCCCATTTTCCTCAAAAGCAGATTTTTAACTATGAAGATGGTGCCCCTGACACACTATAAGGAAGCCCTGTTTTGATAAAATTAATAACAGTGATGACAGCCATCGAACAAAACTTTAATTAGGGAATTCTCCTTCCATCTTGGAGTGCCTGCAGTGTTGAATGTGATTTAAAGACTGTGGGCCCCACTTGCATTCACCAGACAGGCTCCTGCTGGGGACAGGGCTGTGTCATTAAAATGGAGTCCACTGAGAGAGACAGTAGTCACACTGTACAGAAGCATGAAAGCCATGGCAAGTATTTTTCAGCCTTATCTCAAGACAGTCATGTAATACGTGCTTACAGATTTGATTGATCTGCTCCATGGGACCTCTCTGCTTCTCCATGAGAGTTTGTGTTTGATTTCTCGGGACAGTGGAGTGTGGTGGTGACAACCTGAGAACCAGGACCCAGGAGGCACAGGGGCCACCTCAGGTTCTGCTGCCTGTAGGCCTGGGACTTGAACGTGTCACCAACCCTCATGGAGTGTCAGCTGCCATGGCTGAACAACTGGGGATGATGAATGCACTTGAGGGCAGATGAGCAGGTGCCCTCAAAAGAGCTCTGAGAATAGCACCAAGCTGAAGCATGTGTGCAAAGGGATCTTCCGTTTTCTGGGGCTCCAGCCTCCCTCAAGGTTGATGGGTGGCTGGCCTTCTCCACTCCGCCCTATCCTCCCTGCCCTGTCAGCCCCTCTCCTTGCCTGCTATGGCACCACTGAGCCACCACTGGAAAATGACCTGACTGTGGTCTTCTTTGACAAACTCAGTAACAAAGACGCCCGCCCAACAGTGGACCTCATGGTTGCTTAAAGAGTTGAGAAGCCACCTCCCCACATCTTCAAGGGTCGCAATAGACCTGGGCGTTTTAGTGTAATATTTAATTTATTAGAACGACAAATGTAAAAGCCCCGTTTCCTAGAGCCTTTTTTTTTTTTTTTTTTTTTTTTGTAGAGACAGAGTTTCACTACGCTAGCCAGGCTGGTCTCCAACTCCCGGCCTCAGGCAAATTCTCTGTTACCCAAGCTGGAGTGCAGTGGTGCAATCATAGCTTACTGTAACTTCAAACTCCTGGCCTCAAGGGATCCTCCCCCATCAGCCTCTTCCAAAGCACTGGGATTGCAGGCATGAGCCACCTCGCCCAGCCCTTTGAGTAGTTTTTGACTGGCTTGAGTTGAAAGGACTAAATTCCCCTTAAACTATTAGTGCCATTTATGTTAATTATTGTTTCCTTTAAGCATTTTAAACTGCAGTGATAAACTTAATACGCTTCATTAGTTTTCTAAGCAACTCAAATATCTGATCTGGCTTAAGTTAATAACCCTAACAAACAAAACCTTCCAACGATTTTAAAGTTTTATAAATCTGGTTAAATTAGAAGTTATGAATATTGTGACTCTCAGGTTCTATCAAGTATTCTAATAGTGTTTAAAAGTTAGTAAACTTATCTCATAACATTCAATTTGCCACTTAAAAGTCTCAAAATCACACTTATAAAATTGTGGTCGGCAGGTTGCAGAGCACGAAAGAGGTGCGGGGCCAAGGTGACTTGGGTTCTGGGTTGACAGAGACTGTGTCTTACAAAGAGCTGGAGTGTGTACATAGGACAGCGGGAGGGTGGTGGGGGCGGAGAGAGAGGCTGGGGGAGTTCTGTTTTACAGGCAAATATCGAGAAGTGTCTAGTAGGCAGCTGGAGATATGGGACTGAAGGTTGAGGTAAAGATTTCATTGTCAGAGAGAGTATAGGGAGAGGAAAGAGCAAAGGTCCAACTGAGCCCAGGACATTGGGAGCCCCACACAGGCTCATGATGGACCCGGAGAGGAAATCGGGGGAACAACTCAGCCAGTCCACAGCTCTGGGCCCTGTGCTTTCACCCTTTTGGAGCGGAAAGGCAACCCCGGAGGAGCTGTGGCTGACCTTGCACTTGCCATGGTCTTACCGTGTTATCTGTGATGTCTTTAACTTTGGGGCTGAAGTTTCCCTCTCTGTGGGATTGAGATGGTAATAATGGTTTCTACTGTAAGAGAAGAAACGAAATTGCTATTCAAAGTCCAACTTACTTCTAAGGAAAATGGCTCTGTAAAAACAGAAATTGACTAAGCAGAAACAGGCCCGGGATATAGGTGCGGATACTGGGGAGGGGCTTGTAAAATCAAGAGGAATTTGGACTTTCCTGGGACTATTTGTGAGCATGGTGAGGAAGGGCTCAGGAAGGGAGGCTGCGGTGGAGAGAAGACCAGGCTGGCCACTGAGGCAGCCATGAGCCACATTTGGCTACTGAGCTCTTGAAATGAGCTCAGTAAGTGCAAAATATACACTGTGTTGAAAGACATTATGAAAAAAAGAATGTTTAAAAAAACATTAATACTTTTAAATATTGATTACATGTTGAAATTCAAATTCCTAATATTGGATAAAATAAGATAGGTTAAAATCAATAAATTAATTTTTAATACCACTACCAGGAAATATTAAATTGCATACGTAGATTGTTTTTCTGTTGTATGGTGCTGGGTTACAGTTATTAATAAAAGGAAGAGTCAAATATGTCCTATAACAGAGTGGGTGATTTTATTTTTAAAGCACCATGATGTCTAATATTCAATTTGAACTTGTTTTGAGTCATAGCCATGTAAACATCCTCTTTGCCTCCCTCCAGATCTTTACATAAGTCTATTCCATACTTAATTTGCTCTTTGTGAGTGCATTTTCTGGGAGCAGAAATGAAGTTTCACCTCTGGGTCTCTGGTATAGCCCAGTGACAACACTTGTAGGAAGAGGTGATCATGAGAAAGACAGATTTTCTATACCAGGAATTCATAGGTTCCTTGGGGAGGGGTTTTCACTTCTGCAGGATGAGGATTTGGAGCTCTGAGCCAAAATCATCTAAGTGTCAAGAGGCAGCAGTGCTCCTGCAGGCATCTGGGTGGCATCATTTTGTAGGAGTTGTTAAGTTTATAGGTGAGAAGTTTAGAAGGCACCTGGTCTAATCCATAAGAAAGATCAGCGACGACAGGATCCAAGCCCCCATGATGAGTGGGAGGAATTGCCTGCCCGTCACTTTAACTATTATTGGCTGCCTTCTGGGATGCTCTGAGTAAGCAAGGTGGATGAGATTGGGGAAGGACTTAGTGACCAAACGCAAACGTAAATGTGGTGTGGGAGGCAGCAGAGCCTTTCTGTTAGAGCAGTTTGTGGTCTGTACACCTCCTATGTAGAGCTGGTGTTTTCACACTCATCCCCGGACACCCTCCTGCCCTTTAGGGCTAACTCTCGACCCATGGATTATTGAGGGAGGGAAAATATTGCTGTTGCTAAGACCCTAGGGTTTGATCACCCATGCTTTCTGTATCTCAGTTCCCATCCAGACACCTGTTACACATTTTTACAGCAAGCCTCACACTCACACAGCAGTAGTTTCAGGAGAAAAGACTTCCTGGAACTATTAAAATATTTTGTCAAAGTCTCTCTCTCTCTCTCTCTCTCTCTCTCATTGGAGGCTCCATTCTTTTTTCCACCTTCTGGCTTTGAGGCAAGAGAAGAAGATTCCATGAAGCTCACATTCCAACACTGGAGACAGCATGGAGCTGTCAATGACCTCCCCATTTCCAAGCAGAAATCATCACATGTAAGAAGGTACAGGTCCATAATCCCTCATCTGAAATGCTTGGGGCCAGATGGGATTGGGAATTTAGGACTTTGCAGATTTTAGAAAGGTAACATGGTGCATAAATCATATAACATGACATCCTAGGAAGGCTTGGGGCAACACTCATAAGAAAACTCATCAATGTTCCTGCAGTGAAACATACGAAGATTCACTCAGTGAAATAAATAAAGACTCCAAATAGCCTCATCTCACTTCAGGACAAGCTTTGATGCCAAATGAGTTTGTTCTTCACTTACGAAAACAAACAAACAAACAAATCTCTTTGATTGTCAGAGCTCTTGGATTCCCTAATACAGAGGTGCAAATGTGGATGTGCTACCAGTGCCACAGCTCAGTTGGTGCTCAGCTGAGCTGGGCGTGCCAATGTGAGCTTTACTCCCACTAGCAGTGCTCCAGTGGATCCTGCTGGCCCTAGAAATTCTTCAGTCTAACTTTGGCATATCTGAGAGAGTCATTTGCTGTCATGTAGTTAGCCAAAGGCTCTGAGAGTCTTCTGAATTTGAGTTCCCTAAACAGCCTGTACCCATCGCTCTTATGGAGGTCGGCCTAGGAATGTTTTTTCTGCCTTCTACCTTGGAGTATTGTGGAGAATAAAGAATTTGTATTCTTGGTGTTTGACTTCCCAGGTAGTTCATGAATTTTTTTACTTTTTTTAAGAGTAAAATGTTGCACAGGCTGGAGAGCAGTGGTTTCTGATAGGCACAATTATAGCACACTGCAGGCTTGAACTCCTGGGTTCAAGAGATTCAGAGGAGCAGGGACTACAGGCGTGCATCACTGCATCTGGCAATTCATTTCTATTTAACAAACACTTTAACTGCGTGCAGTATGTCAGGTACTTCTTTAAGACAGGGACCGTTATAATCTTTCATTTTACAGGTTAGATGATGCCCAGGAGGGTTGAGGAACTTACTCAAGGTCACATAGGTATTTAAGTGGTGGAGGAGGAATTAAAATCCACGAATCTACCTCTAGAGTCTGTGCTCTTAATCATTATATCATACTCCCCTATGAAACATTGGGTTTACAGAAGGTTAAAAAAGTGGTACACATGGCCGGGTACGGTTGCTCACACCTGTAATCCTAGCACTTTGGGAGGCTAAGGCAGGCAAACCACTTGAACCCAGGAGTTCGAGACCAGCCTGGCCAACATGGTGAAACCCCACCTCTACTAAAAATACAAAAATTAGCCAGGCATGGTGGTGCACTCCTGTAATCCAGCTACTCAGGAGGCTGAGGCACAAGAATCACTTGAACCCGGGAGGTGGAGGTTGCAGTGAGCCCAGATCGTGCCACTGCACTCCAGCCTGGGCAACAGAGTGAGACTCTCTCTCAAAGAAAAAAAAAAAGGAAAAAAAAGGTACACATAAGAAGAAAGTTTCTTTAATTTTTTTTGAACCAGAAATAAATAGGATTTACTCCTTCCAGAGAGTTAAACTGTACCTTGAAAGCATTAACTTTCCATCTGTGGTCACTTCTACCTCAAAATAAGATTCAATATAGATTCTTTATTTTTAAAGAATTGAAAACTAAATAAAACTTGTTGCCCCAACAATTCTATATTGTAATGGAATAATTTGAACTTGAGTCATATTTATAAGGATAAACTGAATTTCTAGAACTCGGGAATCATTTACATTATAAAGAACTTCCTTACTCTCTTCTGTGCATGAATAGGCTTAAAATACGGCAATGACTATTATTGTTCACAATGCTATAGCTGTTACTTGGGACATACAAAGTGCTCTAACATCACAAATTAATTGTTAATGAGAATATTGCTATTGAAGAGTTGTATTGTTCAGAGGGAATATGATTGTTCCATAGAAAAGACGGTGTCTCCTGTGTGGTTGTAATCTTAGGTAGATAAGCAAAGCCAGTATCTGGCCAAGTCATCAGGTACCTCAGACTCCCCTTTCTGTTTTAGGTATGTTTGAACTGAACGTGTTCAGGATGCAATGATCAAAACCTATCTTCCCGATGTTATGGAGAAGGAGGATCAAATCCTTTTGATTAGAAATCTATACTCAGCAAATCCATCCATTTCTATACATTTGTACTGATTTTATCTTCATTTCTTGCTAATGAAGTTTCACTTGGAAAATCCCAATCTTGCCTCCACTAAATTGGGAAGAAAAGAGATAGGGATGCGCTGAGGCTGGACTACCCGAAGGCATCGGGGTGTCCAGAGAAGCTGGGCTTGAGGGAGGCAGCAGCTTTAACACCTTAGAGCCTTGGGAACAGTCCCTGTGACAGCCACACTGATTGAGAGGAAAAAGCACAGCAGGAGAAGTTGATCTCTTTCCACTGGGAGATTGATCTGCACTAGGTAAGTCTATTAATCCATAAAGCCCCTTCATCTCTACAGAGTCTGTGATTTCTTGTCTTCTCTAAAAGTCCTAGGCAAAACAGACATTTATTAATGGTATTAAACAGGTACTATACTGCAGTACAAAACAAAAGCAAAAACGAAAAACAACCTCCACGTCTCAGTGCCTTTTCTCACTCCTGAGGTCCGCCGCAGGCTGGGTGACCCTCCCCGGCATCCGCCCTTCATGCTGTAACCCGTGCAGCTCTGCTGTCTCGGCAGGAGGTTTCCGTGACTGCCTGGGCAAGGGATGAGACAGCTGGAGCGTTGGGCGCTGCCTCTTTGATTCTGACCTGTAGGATTCACAGGTCCACAGTCCATCAGACAGAATTAGTCACAAGGCTCCACCTAAGGGAAAGTGGGTGGGCAACACTGTCACACTCATCAGAAAGAGAATCATTTATGCAAAAATGAATAGGTTCCAACCCCTTTCTCTTAGTGTAAACTCAAAGAACTGTAGTGAGAGTGGCATATTTGTTTGTAATATTATTATTCATAGATGCCAGGATGCATGGAAGTGCTAGAAGGCAGGGCGGTGTTCTGTGTGTCTTGATACCCCTCATGCCTGCCACAGTACATGGCATGTGAAAAAAAGCTCAACAAAGCCTTAACAACTAAACTAACGAATAAGGTATTCTATATCCTTCACTTGCCAAGGCATTTCTTTTTTTCTTTTTTTTCTGAGACGGAGTCTCGCTCCATCCCCCAGGCTGGTGTGCAGTGGCGCGATCTCGGCTCACTGCAACCTCCACCTCCCTAGTTCAAGTGATTCTCCTGCCTCAGCCTCCTGAGTAGCTGGGATTACAGGTGCATGCCACCACACCTGGTAATTTTTTTTTGTATTTTTAGTAAAGACGGGGTTTCACCATGTTGGCCAGACTGAGGTCAAACTCCTGACCTCAGGCAATCCGCCCGCCTCGGCCTCCCAAAGTGCTGGGATGACAGGCGTGAGCCACCACGCCTGGCCCCAAGGTATTTCTTATTGCTCTTCCTTCCCAGCCCATGCTAGGTATATCACATCGGCAAGGCATTCTGTGTGTCCAAATCACTTCTGATTTGCTGCAATTCATCCTGATGAAATGGGAAGCTGTGATTCTGCAGCTCTGGTAGCAGTTAGGAAACTGCCAGCAAAGCAGTAGGAATGAAGCAAGGTGCATTTCAGTGTTAGCTGAAATTGTTGCTATAGTTGGTCCCTTACCTGACTCTCTTTCCTAAGAAGCAAATTGGTCTTCAGATAAATTTTGCCTGTTAGCTTCCTTGGCCAAGTCTTTAGCCAAACCAACCAATAAGCCATCCTTTGAATATCAAATGCCCTGATCACCATCAGCGGTTATGCTCCTGGCTATTTTTCTCATAATAGCAATGGGCCTGTGTTAACCACACATTGTCTCTCCTTTGGTTCCCTGGGTGGCGGATGGCACTCCCCTTGTGAGGCGGTTTGGCCCTGCGGTCATTGCCTGGATAATGGCCTATCTTGATATCCTGGCTTTGGACTTCTTAAAGCACACTCTCATGAATGAGCAAATGGCCCTTGGCCAGACTCCTAAAAATAACTTGTTTTGCCTGCTGCCTCCACATCTGACTGCAAAGTTGGTGATACGTATTATTAAGTAAATGTGAATTTAACAAAAGTGTGCTGTGGTTTATGCACTGTTAATCTTACGCTGTGCTTTGAAACAATGCAGGGTTTCTATGGACGTTTTTGAGTTGACATCTGAATTTGGGTATACGAGAGCCCTGGGTTCTTTCACTTACCCCTGTGAAATCTCTTATGTAGGGGTTGGTTTTCTCCTCCAGGCCTGGTGTCATGCAACAAAAACTGTATGTGCATGGTCATATTTTCATCTGTGTGCAGGCTGCCCCCTTGGGGTTTCAACATTAGTATTTGCTGATTTTTCCTGCCATATACATTCAAGTGCAAAGAGTTTCATTTAGACGTAGAAAGGCCTGGAGGTGTGAGGAGGTGTAATTTTTCAATAATGAGCTTAGCATATATAAAAAGGTAATGGGCAGTTTTATAAGGACTATTTATAAACTACTGAAGGGGACAAAAGCACACTCCGTTCTTGTCATTAGGATGAGGCAAGCTAGACAAAAAGACTTCATTCAAGTTTAACTGATCTATATCAAAAGCCTCAGAATAGATGAAAATCGGTATTTCAAAGAGACAGCAGGCTAAATAAAAAATTCCATACAATGTTCATCCCAAGTAGTCTTTTTTTTTTCCTTTCTGTCTGTAGCTTCAGCACTGGTGATAATAAAGGAATCTGAAAAATGATAATCTCATTTTTTTGTTATTTGATAGTCCCACAACTGTAATCCCAATATTTTGACATTGACTGGCCTCTTGTTTGAAAGTATCTTTGGTTATAGACCAGGCTGTTCTGAACTGGAAATGATCTACTTTCTGGGTTTTCTAAAGAAAAAAAAATATTAGGCATATTTAATCATACTCTAACCACTTATTTACCAAGAAATGCATTAATTCTTTTAATGGTGTTAAATGAGTATCCAGACCGTTACGGTTTCTGTAGTTGTTAATAGTCCACCTGCACTTATTCAGTCTTTCTTTTTTTGAGTGTTCATATGTTCACAGAAACTCAGTCCAGATGGTTAGGAATTGGATAAGTTGTTTAAGACGGTGGCATGTTGTAAAGATACCCAGACTAGTCCCTGCATCTTAGGAGTGGGGACAGAGACTGCAGTGAGGTTAAGCATTTCACTCACGATCACACAGTCACTGGTGACTGAGGACATGAATTTAGTCTTTTCAGATTAATCTGGTGACCAAAGGCTGTGATAACTGCATTCGAAGCCCCAAGTAACAATATGCTTCGTTCAACTGCAGAGGTAAGCCAGGCCAGGGTTTCTTGATCTTTGACGAGCAACGGCTTCAATAGGGAGGCTTTAAAAGGCACATATCCTCAGATCCCATGCCAAGACCCTACCCTTGGAGATTTGGGTTCAGTAAGTCTGAGGTGGGACCCTGGTACCAGTATTGTGGGAAAAGCCCCCAGGCGATTCTGATGAGCATTAAAGGTTGTGAATTAGTGACCGAGGCCCATGGTCAGATCTACAAGCCTGGATACATGGAGAAAGATTTGGGGGAAAGAAGGGATTAGTCGAGTTCCGGCTCCATACCAGAAGGCACAAGAGGGCTGAAGAATTCCTGATGGTTTTCCTACAGCTCAGAGCCACGGTCAGGCAGCTGAGCAATCCCTCCTCCTTCCCTAAGCCACAAACCTGTGGCAGATACTTGGTGATTTCCTTATGGTAGATGAGAGCGGAATAATTACATATTAGGAACTTCATCCTCTACATCTCTTTAGAGATGCTAGGGTTCCCTGTGGGCTGCAGGGCTAGGCATTCTCAGGCAACCTCTCATTCTTTACCCCTGCCCCTCAAGTCTCCCTCTTCGTGATCTTCTTCCCCCAGTCCTGTGGGGTCCTGGTCATTCACATTCGTGGTTCAAAAACTATTTCAGTGCCTGCTACGTGCCAGGACTGTTAGACATGTGACCCCAGGAATTCTAAACCCAAATAACCCCCAAATGGGGCTTCCTTGAACCATACAGAAAACAAATCAAAAGTCTTTTTATTTTTAACTTCAAATTGTGTCCTGGTTTTAGAAAAGTATTTTTTACAATTTCCTCTTGTACCCTAAACAAACATCAATACTTCAGATTTTAGTTAATACAAAAATTTTAAATTCATTTTTATATTTCCAGTGAACAAGCCAAAGTGTTAAATCTTGCTTCATTTTCCCCCTAGGAAATAGACAAATCCCCTAAAATTTACCTTCTGCTTATCATATGCCTCAAAACTCTGAAAAACAGCTGAACGCCAAAAATCAAACCATCAAAGGAAATAACAGTGAACAGTAACAACATCTTCTGGACACTTCTGAAAATAGAGGCTGTAAAATTTTTATAAAAATGCAAGAAAGAGTCTCATGATAAAATGTGATGGATAATAACTTGCCTTATGATGCAGGCCACAAACTCATTATTAAGCCGAAATGGAATTTTAAACATTATTCCTTTTGCATCTATTATTTTTATCTCAATCATGTTTCCTGAAATGGATTGTCTTTGGTAATTGTCCAGAATTTGTGGGAAACATTGGTTCAATAAAACCATCGTGATTGATTTTTTGGAGGAAAATAGAATTCTATCTATATATCTGTCTGTCTGACTGTCTGTTTTTGAAGTGTCTAACCCTGTTAAAAAAATACCCTAAATGATCTTATTTTGGACAAGTATCAGGTAGCTTATAATAACAATAGCCTATAAAATACACAACAGTAGTATAAAAGGAAATGAAAAAGCTCTATCTGCCTCAATGATCCATTGTTGTCTCTAGCAATATGCTCCCAGACTACCAGTTAAGTGAATTTTTTTTTTTTTTTGAGACGGGGTCTTGCTCTGTCTCCCAGGCTGGAGTGCAGTGGTACAATCAGCCCTCACTGAAGCCTCTATCTCCCAGGCTCAAGTGATCCTCCTGTATCAGCCTCTCAAGTAGCTGGGACCTCAAGTGTGCACCACCATGCCCAGCTAATTAATTTTTTTAAAAAAATTTTTGTAGAGATGGGGTCTTGCTATGTTGCCTGGGCCCAGGCTGGTCTCAAACTCTTAGCCTCAAGTGATCCTCCTGCCTCAGTCTCCCCAATAATACTTGACACTGATGCTAAACTCTGAATAGAGAAATTATAAGTATGAGCCACCATGCCCTGCCTCTTTTTTTTTTTTTTTTTTTTTTCTGAGACAGAGCCTCACTCTGTCACCCAGGCTGGAGTGCAGTGGTGCGATCTCAGCTCACTGCAAGCTCTGCCTCCCGGATTCACGCCGTTCTCCTGCCTCAGCCTCCCAAGTAGCTGGGACTACAGGCGCCCACCACCACGCCCAGCTAATTTTTTGTATTTTTAGCAGAGACAGGGTTTCACCTTAGCTAGGACAGTCTCGATCTCCTGACCTCATGATCCACCCGCCTTGGCCTCCCAAAAGTGCTGGGATATATAGCCCTATGGAAGCTTTTCTTAATGTCCTCTACAGATGTTCAAAAATTATGCCTCATCATGAGAAAGCACACAAACAAGGAAGAAGGGCAACAGTGGGAATAAGAAGAACAGTAACTGGCCAGGGCTTGAGATTAAAGCCACACCATTTTGGAGAGCTCATCTTCCATTATTAGAAATGTTTGAGTCTTAGATGCTTCAATATTAAGATGACGTAAGAAGACGATTTTGTGACATAGTGAGTTGTATCCTTGAGCACGTGGCCCTTGTTAAGTGGGCCTTTAGAAAATAAATTTAAAACGGAGATACTGGAAACTATATTTTCTATTTATTTACTAGGTAAGAGAAGGCTATGCTCTTGTTTCTTCTTTCTAGGAATACAGCTGGACTAAATTTCTCAGACTCTCTTGCAGTTAATTGTGGGCCATACAACAGAGTTCTGGCCAATAGCTTGTTGGTAGAAGTGTCAAATGCCACCCTAGGCATGGACCATGTTAAATCTCCTTCTATAATCCTATGTGATATCTATTTTTATTCTGTGGGGACTTGGGAGGCCATATATGGAAGACGATTGGGGTCTCCGATGGCCGAGATGGAAAAAGATTGGTCTCTGAATAATTGCATGGAACAGAGGGTCCCACATTCTTCTCCCACCCAACCAGAACACATTGGGCTAGTCTATCCTCAGAAATAAACCTTTCTGCCCTTCGATCAGCATCTCCTCATTCTCCTCACCCCTGGTAACTGCCGTTCCATTCTCTGCTTCTATCAGTTCAACTTTTTAGATTCCACATATAAGTGAGATCATGCAGTATCTGTCTTTCTGTGTCTGTCTGATTTCACTTAGCATGACAGCCTTTCGGGTCATCCATGTCACAAATGACAGGATCTCCTTTTTAAACGCTGACTAGTATTCCATTGTACATATACCATGTTTTCTTTATCTATTCATCTGTCGATGGACACTTAGATTGATTCCGTACCCGGACTATTGTGAATAGTGCTGCAATGAATATGAGAGTGCAGATATCTCTTCAACATACTGACTTCATTTCCTTTAGATGTAACCCAGGAATAGGAGTGCTGGATCATATATTAGTGTTATTTTAATTTTTTTAGGAACTCCCCCACCCTGCCATACAGTTTTCCATAATGGCTGCACCAATTCATATCTCCACCAACGTTGATTTATTTATTATAGAAACAAAGTTGGGAAGGATGCAGTCCCGGGCTGGTATGGTAACTTTAGGAAGTCGTTAAATTAAGAAGCTTCCTCCAGTTCTCCTCTCCAGCCTCCTTATAATGTGGCTCTCATCCTTGTGGTCCATCATGTCAGCCCAAGCTCCAGCCATCACATCCATGTTCCAGACATTGGAAAGCAACCAAGAAGAAAGGGTCAAAAGGCATATCCATGGTCTTTTAAGGAGGCTTCCTGTAAACTGCACAAAACACTTCCACGTGCATTTCATTGTCCAGAATTTGTCATAGGGAGATATCTAGCTGCAAAGAAAGCTGGGAAAGCTTTACTTGGGGGCAGTCATGTACTTGAGAGTTTTGTCACTAAAGAAGAAGGGGAGAACAGCTATTAGGGTAGGGGACCAGAAGACTTTGCTACAGTTAATAACTGCAAGCTTCTTACTGGGAGGGAAAAATTAGCTTATACGAAATGCAATTTTAGACACACACGTGTTCATGTATACACTTCTTTGTTTATACTTAAACAGATGTAACATATAGAGCTTGCCATTTTCACCCTAGTCTTAGCCCATCAGAATTCCTCTGTAGTCAGTGAATTAACTATTCTCCAGTGTTTTGGGCATAAATGTAACTTTACCTGATGGCAAAAGAAAAATAAGGATACTTTACATTTTGTGTATCAGCATGCGTAGAAATACAGTCATGTGCCACGTAATGACGTTTTGGTCACCAATGAACTGCAAATATGATGGTCCCACAGGATTATGAGCTAAAAACTTCCTATCACTTAATGACACAGCCATTGTACTATCATAGCACAATGCATTACACATTTTTCCAGTGATGTCGATATGAACAAACCTACCTGTGCCATCAGTTGTATAAAAGTACAGCACACGCATTTATGTACAATAAATAATACTTGATAATGATACTAAACAACGATGTCATTGATTTATGTTTTTACTACACTATACTTTTTATTATTATATTTTAGAGTGTACTCCTTCTACTTATTAAATTAAAAAAAAAAGTTAACTGCAAAACAGCCTCAGGCCAGTCCTTCAGGAGGTGTTCCAGAAGAAGGCACCGTCATCACAGGAGATGACAGCTCCACGTGTGTTACTGCCTCTGAAGACCTTCCAGTGAAAGATGGTGTGACATGGATGATCCTGACCCTGTGTAGACCTCGGTTAATGTGTGTCTTTGCATCTCAGCGTTTCAGAAAAAAGTTTAAAAAGTAAAAAATAAATTTTAAAAATAGAAAAAAGCTCATACAATATGGATAGAAAGAAATCTTTTTGCACAGCTGAACAATAAATATGTTTATGTTTTAAGCTAAGTGTTATCCCAAAAGAGACAAAAAGTTTTTTAAAAAATTGAAAAGTTTACAAAGTAAAAAAGTGACCGTAAGCGAAGGTTAATTTACTAGTGAAAAAAATTTTTTAAAATAAATTGAGTGTAGCCTAAGTGTACCGTGTTCACAGAAAGTCTACAGTAGCGGACAGTAACGTTCTAGGCCTCCACATTGACCTGCCCTCACCCACCGACTCACCCAGAGCGACCTCCAGTCCTGCGAGCTCCATTCATGGTACGTCTCCTCTAGTGGTGCACCATGTTATATCTTTTATACCTTATTTTTACTGTACTTTATTATGTTTAGAAACACAGATACTTACCATTGTGTTACAATTGCTTATGCTATTCAGCATAGTAACACGCTGCACAGATTTGTAGTCTAGGAGCAACAGGCGACACCTTATAGCCTAGGTGTGTAGTAGGCTGTTGCATCTAGGTTTGTGTGACTACGATGTTTACACGACGACAAAATTGCCTAACGATGCATTTCTCAGCACGTATACCTGTCATGAAGTGATTCATGGCTGTAAGTAATTACATGCATGTGTCAGTATAACACGCTCTGCTACTGTTTCAAGGTAAGCATGGCAAGTATCGTGCTCATCGCATTGGATTTAGGGACGGATATTCCTTATTCTGAGTCTGTTTATGTCAGTGCGTGTGTTTGAGTGAATGGCAAGAACTTGCTAATACCTTCCATTTCTATAGTGCCTACTACTTGATAGAATTGTGGAGACATTGTGTTAGAATAAATATAAAACAGATAACTCTCTTTACATTGGATGTGTGGTAGATACCTTTCTTTATCATGTTTCCTGTGTGCTCTACTTCATAGGCACATAATATACACACCAAATTTCCTCCCTATTTTCTATGACATCAAGGACCATGCCCCACCTCCACGTAATATTATATTATTTTGTTTTAAAATTGTATCTATCCTTCTCCCTCATTCCCCACCCACCTATCCGGGTACACTCCAACATCGTATTGTGTCCATGCTACTACCCTCCTAATATAACAGAATAAGGAATGTTTCATACCAAAGATTTAGGATTTTCAGTACCCTCAGCAATCAGGTGTTGGAAGGTCCAAAAAGTGACCTCTAGAAAACTAGGGCTAAATGGTTTACATTTTACACTGTCTAAATGCTTCACAAAGGACTATCTCTTAATTTCCCACTAACCCTATAATTAAAGTGCACGCTGTCATCGTCATCCTGTTTTTACAGCAGTGGAAGCTAAGGCTTGCCTAAGTTGACGTGCAGTTACACAGCGAGGGGCAGCCTGACGCCAGCTGCAGGTGGTCTGCCCCCAAAGCCCACGATTCGAATCATCAGCATGGCCCCTGATGATCGGTATCCAGGGTCCCCATAGAGCCGCTTTGCCAACCACGCACATTTGGGGAGCACCGCTTTATACAGCGTGCTCTGTTCGGAGACACAATCCCTCCCTGGGAAGGCCTACAGTCTAATCAGGAAAATAACATTATCATATAAAATGACTGGAATACCGAATATCCTATCCACAAGAACCCACGGATGTCCAGGCTGAGGCGGCCTCCTGACTGCAGAAGAATTAAGAATCGTGGGGGGTTCGTGGCTGCTGACATATTGTTGCAGACCACCTTGCCTCACTATAAAAGATGCACTAGTTTGAGGCAAAGGTTTTTTGAGTTTTTTTTTTTTTCAGGCAAATCGTGTCTTGCCATGAATTAACCACCAACCCTTTTCATGTGCACTCACTCATCCCCCTGCCACCCCAGTCATTTATTTGCAATCACGTTCGCATATTCTGGGCACTGGAAGTTGGTTCAGTTAACAAGGAAGAAGGAAACTGATAAAGATATTGTTAATGGATCTCTTTGTGCATAAAAAGAACTCCCATCTTCCCTCCCACATGCTGTCCTGAATTCCCCTTTTCCTTCTTCTCAAAGTTTTACTTTTTCTCGGAATGTCTGTGTGTGCCATATGACAGTGATTTTCTGTGGTAATTGCTTTATTCTTCAATAAGAACCTTTACAATAGCAAACTCCTACAATACTTATGTGTAAATTAGGGCTGTTCCAAGGCAAAAAATTGAAACTTGCACATCGTCATTTTTGATAAATTAAAAAAAAATCCCCTTGAATGTGAGAATGTTTGTCTTGTGCCAAAAAAAAAAAATTAATTCTTTTCTGCATCTAGAGTTTCATGCGTTTGGGTTTACATTACAGGATCTCAGAGAGAATAGATCATTAATTCATTTCAACACAGTCAGCTTACCAAGAAAAAGTGTGTTTCATTTTGCTTTATACAAAAGTCGGGTGCAATTCTATAGAAATGCAATTTTACAATTAAAGTGCTCTCGGGCTTATGAACACTGTTCATAAGTCAGCTGGCCGTGGAGGGTAGAGGGTGGCTGCGTCCCCCAACAGCAGGGCCCAGCACGAGGGAAAAGCCACACACCTTCTCTGAGGGGCCCCAAAAGAAATGATCGCGGTAGCAGTAGCTTTATTTTGCTCACTTGCAATAGCAACAACAAAATGATGCCACAGACGAAAACTGTCATGTCCCACCCGCTCCATCTGTCCTGTGCTGTGCACCCTCATTCTACAAATTAATCTTTCACACATTTTTTAACAAAAAAAGTGTTCATGTTATAAAAGAAAAAAAAAACAAGGAAAACAGAAAGGGCTGTGTAGAAAATAAATTAAATTTAAATTTGATGGCAGTTATGACTTTTTTTATTGACTATAAGAGCAAACAGTCACATCAAATTGGTGCCACTGGCATATAATTAAAACTACAGGGCACCCTTAATGATCTCTGACAATGATCGCGTGTGTTTTTTTTTAAATATAGCACGCACATTTTGTCCAATTTGGGCTCTTTTTTCCTGTTGCTTTTGTCCTCTTTCTGAGTGGATATTATTCATGAACTGAGTCTTTATTATCTATTTGGCCATCTGCATAGCATTGGCCATAGTCCCCTGTATTGTAATTTTGAGTGAAAATAAGGACTGCTGGAGATTGCAACACTAAAAATAAATAATAGTAATAACACGCTTTAAGAACTCAAAAGTAAAAAGCATAAAGAAAAACATTTGGGCTGGAGGTGAGCTTTGGAGGTACGTGGCTTGAAGGTGGGGGTGAAACAGAAATTATTCCATTCTCTCATTCAGCATAATAGAAGCTGGATATTCACTCTGACCAAACTAACATCTAGTTGCCTTGATAGTATAATAGGCAATTCTGAAAGTGATGCTTCCTCATGCTGGATTGTCTTTGAAAGAAAACAAATATTTGTTCTCTTGGTACTCTCTTGCTTCAGAAGTCCACAGACTTCTTCGTGGAGGGACAGCCAGTAGCACAGCCTCCTTTGGCTATCAAGATTTTAGCTACTGAATATTCATCTTTACCACGTATTAGATCCCTTGCTTTTAGTTTAGAGAAGGCAGATTTTTTAAAAAGTTAAAATAATAGAACATATTTCCAATGAAAAAAATATGCATGGGGGAAAATGAACGAACTGAAAACTAGTATGATTGTTTTATTTCTAAAACGTTGTCTAATTTTATTTGGTTTCCTCCATTCTTCCCCCCAACCCTTTGGATCTTTTCTTTTCTTTCTTTCTGAAATTCTCTTCATCAGGGTTTAGTTGCCTTTTTTTCTTTCCACTTGTCAGATCTTCCCTGCAGCCTCTGGAAGGCCATCAAACCAGCTGATTGAAAGAGGAATATGAGTTAGCAAAGAAACATCTTCCTGAACAGAGTAAATATGCAAGACTATCATATATGAAAAGAACATTTTTGTTTCAAGTGAAAACGTATAGTATTTGATTTTTGATGTTCCTCGATTTTTTTTTGCTTGTAGTTTATTCCTATTAAACTTGAGGAATATACAATTAAAGCTTTACTTCCTCTCTCTCTCTTTCTCATGCTTTCTCTCTCTCTTTTTCATACACACAAACTGCTTGGGCTTACTACCAAAGCAGAATGAATTCTGTCAATTATCTCATTATTTAGAAAATGAGTTATTTACTTGCATTGAATTATGGTTTAAAATAACTTTCTTGTTGTATTTCTCTTTCCTTCCAAAATTGGTTCATGTATGTATACAGTAATAGCCTGAATGGCACAAAATTTTCAAATTTGGAAAGTTTGAGCTAATCACTTTAATATCCATATTGACTTACCTAAAAATAATGAAGACGTTCTAAAATCAAAAGAGATAACCCAGTTTCCAAAATAACCACATGTGTATTTGCTCATGGTGGATAAAATTTAGGGCATATGTATTTATTTATTTTCATACCTATTTAACTTGTATAGAGAGGGTATGTTGGTCATTTAAAAAAATGATTAAGAGTCAATTTATCGCTTTTAAGACTAATTTAATTCCAAATATTCCAATAGCCCCATAATACTAAACTTTTGTATCTAGCATTAATATTAACTTTAACATTATATGTTTATATATTAATATTATATCTGTTAGTTACCTCCGTGAGATCTGCAGAAAATAAAAATGTAATGATATTTTACACACCTGTTTTAAGCCACATCGTTCCACTTTCTCTAAATTGGTGTGATAATCATTGATATTTTAAAACCTTATCCAGATGTGCATTTAATAATATAGTACAGATTTCTCTTTAACAAACTATATTTCAAGTCTGATTCTCTAAAAAAAAAAATTCCTCCCCCCAAATAGCAAAATCCATAGAGTATGCACAATTGATAGTCAACATTTCCACTCTTCTAATATAAGAATAAAGTGATAAAAAAACATGACCTTAAAAATATTCTTTTAACAATATGATGTAATACGAATACTTTAAATAATACTAAAAGACATTACACTTGCGTGAAATGGTCTGGGCCAATATCACATGCCTCAGTCCTTCCTTTGTGTTATTCCTCTAGTATTATACCAAATATTATCTGATACTAAACATTAACTCTTAACCATAGCTTACAACTGCCCTGAGTTGAACTAGAAATTCCAAGGCAGAATAACAAACAGGGCCTCTCTCTCCACTCACTCTCATTCTGTGGGAGTTTTAGAGTTGTTTAGGAAAGCAGGATTTGAAGAATGACATCCTAGCATGCTTAGGTAAAGTATGTTCATTCTAGAATATTTCTGTAGCTGTCTGTAAATGTCACAGACTGATCATCTCAGAAGCTATGTAAGAAGAAGGGATCTCAATCAAATGTCTGACCAGATCCCTCCTTATGGCCGTTTAAGAGTTTAATTTTCATTTAAACAACAATAAATATAGGCATAAGGGTGTGAGATGAATTATGTAAGCCCTTTAGCTACAACCATTACATTCTGCCACCAAATGAGCTGCTGTTCTCACTTTGTTTTATGGGTTCCGCATAGCCTGTGTTATTATATCTGCCAAATAAAACCCAGCAAACCATGCAAATGAAAATATAATCTTTTATCTCTCATAGTCACCGGATGCACCCAAATATATAATTTTATCGATTCCTCTGCACCAAATTTACTGCTATTAGGACCCTACTGTCTTAATAGGACCTACAGAAAGGGAAAACATTTCTTGCTTGGAGGTATCTTCATTTGTATCCACCAATAGCATACGTCTGTAGTTGAAGCTACACTTGAAAAGTCAAGAATAATTCCTTTCATTATGTTTTTAGCTCGTTCATGTGGTTCCACTGAGATCATGGATGTATCCTCAAGGATAAACACCCAAATGACTGTGCGTTTTCAAAGCATGGCAGATTCTAATTTGTCTAAAAACAATGGAGTCTTTTCTTTTGATTTCAGAGTGGCCTAAATATCTGAAGAAAAATGACTTAGTGAATTGTTGATGAACTAGCTCTGCAACTCACCAATCTTAATTTGGGGCCTTGGACAAGTCACTTAGCCATTCCATTTCAACATTCTCCTCCAAGTAATGAAAATAACAACACATCTTATGCCTATAAGCGATGTTTGAGGAATAACTCACCTCTAAAATGCCTCGAGGATGAAACATCTCTTCTATATCCTAAAGAATTGCTATGCTTCTCCCAGGAGTAAAGTCTCTACCACATCCATCTGGGATATTTCTAGGTTGGGTCAGAGTGCACCCCAAAAAAGTAAATAGATGCTTTTCTGGTAGTCTACATAATAAGCTGTCCTTCATCCCAAGTTTAAAGGGAGCAGTTGAACATGTAAAGCATTGCTATTTCCGCTAGCCTTGGAAAAATGCAAAGGTCTAAGTTATTTCTTTTCATTATCTCCCTTCCCTTTTCCCCTCCTTCCCTTCTCTTTTCCTTCTCTTCTGCCCTCTCCCTTCTTTCCTTCTGTTCTCTCCCTCCCTCCCTTTCTAGACTATTTCTTGAATGCGTATTATGTGCCAAGCACCATTCTAGGTGCTAAGGATACAGCTGTTATCATAGAAAGTGTCCCCACCCTGAGGAAGCTTACATCCCACCAAGGAAGACAGGAAACAAAAAATAGGGTGGGTATCTTTGATAATGGGAATTTTCCTGGTTCACTTTATCAAAGTAGTTCAAGAGTGTTTCCTTCCAATGCTAGTTCGTGCATCTGGTTATGAGCCCGGCCAGATGTTTTGTACAGAGGCTGATGTAATTCCAACCAGGCCTGATGCATGATAGGGATTCAGTGGCTGTTGAAGGAATGAATTTACTTCTGAAATGTGATTAGTTAGGTTAACAAATAGTTCAAATTACTCAATGAAATGTCAATACATGCCTACAATTTCCCTATAAGGTCAACCTAAAACTACGCAATGAATGTGCTATGAAATTCTTATCTCTATTAAGAAAAATCTAGTTCATATTAAGCCAATCTTACCAGAAAAACCAGCCAAACTAGTGACTTAGGTATATGAGTGTGCATGTGAGTACACACACACACACACACACACATACACACACGCCTTGCCCTGATCATAGCAACCTCATGTCTGGAAAGAGTTAAATACTGAGTATAGTCTACATTATTTTTTAAAAATTCTTTATTCTTTTATCAAGTGCTCTCTTGGCAAAGTCAACTGAGTGTATTCTAGTCTTCTTTACTTTGGGGCCAGCTATTTCATAAAGTATTATTTAAGAATAATTTGCAAGACAAAAAATAGTGGCATACATCAGCAGAGCCCAGGAAGAAGTATTCACATCTCTGCTTTATTTACCTTGCTGCTGCCAGCACCAACTCTGCCAGCACCATCGCCACCACCATGGCCTCTACCATAGACCACTTCCCAGTGGGATCTTTCCTTCTCTTTACCTCTCTTCCATTATCCTTCTTCTATACGGTCACCATCTTCTCACCATTCTTTATAGCCCTCCCGTCCCTGTAAAGCTATTGTCCCATATATTGCTCTACTCTGTCTGTCATTTGTCTCTGTCTAAAATGCCCTATTATGCATGTGTCTTTGTTACACAGTCTCTTGTCACTGTCTGTTTTAGTGAGCCTGTGTTCCTGCATCTGTCCCATATCCCAAGTGCTAAGGTACAGTGTGGCATTGTACACCAGTTGTGAGTCCAGTTTCTTTTTTTGGACCCAAACTTTTTTTTTTTTTGCCATGACCTTGCTGAACAGCCTCAGTTGTGTAAAGTTACTTCAGAGCAATGGGTTTTCAGGTAAAACATGTGACATTTATGTACAGAAACAGAGAACAAAGAAAGCTTCGAGGCCCCTAGAAGGAATGTGAAATGTGTGTTCTCTGAGTTCATATTCAAGAACCACTTTCCCTATTGTCTCCCATAAAGCTATTACTGCAGCTTCAATTTAAAATGCTTATTTTTACTGAGTTTAATTTAGATACACATTTGCATTGTAAAATGGGTACTTTAAAAATAATCATTTTAGTCTTAGGCATAAATGCTACTTCTTTGTAAGAGAAGTAACTTCCTGAGTTGCATGTTATTGCTAAGGGCGAAGTAAATTTCTGGAGTGAGATTTAACCTTCTGTCTGCTCTTATTACCGGGAATAGTTTGAATTTGGTATGTATCAAGACTTTTGTGTTAAATTTATAGAATTTCTTTATAACCAGAGAGTTGTATTAAGACAATTTTACCTTATTACAGTAGTTAAGATTGGTAAACACTTATTAGGCATCAGCAACATATTAGTCACTGAAAGAAAAATGAAATCTCATCTTTGTCCAGTGGATTCACAATGATATTTATATATACATAATGAAGATGTAAGAGGGAATGATATTATTTCATGTATTGTTGGCACCTAGCACATGGTGGAAACTTAACAAGAACCATGATAATGCAGTTTCCTGTTTCTCTAACACATACTAAGTTCTTAGTAAATAATTTCTAGATGTATCATTTTCCTTTCTGCTTGTTTAAATCCAGGAAGGTGCTGCATTCAAGAGTGAAGCAAGCGCAAAAGGAAAGGAAAAATCTCTCCCTGGAGGAGAATGCAGACAGACAGACAGACGCTATTTGTATCTTTGGGTCTGAAGCACAGCAGCTAACACACAGTAGGTGTGAGGCATCAATATTACCTGGTAACCTCTCTTGTTCTGTTCATTTCACCTTTTCTAAGTTCATTTGCAACCCAAATTTCTACAAACTCCAATTGAAGCAACGTAATACAAGTAAGAATATTAGCATTCAAATATTTAGAAGTTTTATCCTCTCAACTTGAAAAAAACAACTTCTATTTACTAATATTGTACAACATTTTAGCACAATTGATACCCCTGAAGACTTCCATCCCTGAAGAAGGGGTTCTGAATATCATAGGTTCATATTAAATCTTTCTTTAGTAGAATTTACTCATCTGGAAGTCACATGTTTAGTTGGGTTATTTTAAACGGTAAATCTTAAAAAGCCCACAGATGAAATGAGTGCATCTTTTAATTATCCAAAGTAATGCAGCCTTCAACACCACAGATTAACTCCAACATCTGGTATTTGAAAGCATGTGATTTTTAAGGATGGTAGACTTGCCTTTAGAAATTTGTTTTGTTTAGGATAGCCTTTAAATAATTTTTAACTGATTAAACTCCCACCAGTGAATGATACAAAGGCATCCTGTGTAGCAAGGAAGCCAGCCAGCCTGGGGTTCAAAAGTGGCCTGAGATTATATACAAAGTGAATGATGACTATATTTATAGCACGAAGTTAACAAGAAAAGCCATCATTGTGTGCATTTTTTTCTTCCATATGCTGTAACGTATAATGTATTTTATGGGGAGACTGGAGGAGATAGAGGGGACAGAGAGAGAGAATGAGATGAGGGTTGTGAGTTGGGTGGCTACTGAAATACCTCTTTGCTTTTTTCCTAAATTCTCTGAAGTGGCCTTAGTTTCAACCAAGCCTGAACCATTGGCCTCCTTCAGCCATTATGCTGTCTGTAAAAGCACTGATTTACAGTAAGCAACAAAAAACTGGCTACACAGGAGAAAGAGTTTTAGGGAGACTATCCATTGCTCCTCTCTGCCCTTAAGCCTCAGCAGGTTTGAATCACTGGTGTAGGTTCATTCTGCTTTCATTGGCATACCACCAATGCCTGCTGCAAATCTGCTAAGGACTTCACCTCAAGAGTTTATGACATTATTTCTACCTTCAGGGCTGAGAATCAGGCTGAATTATCTCCAATTTAGGGCTTACCATAGTTTAGGAATTTAATAAATAGATTCGAGTATCACAGAATTTATAACCCAGGAATGATTTGACATGGAATGTGCTTTGCAGAATTATAAATATATTTCATAGATAAGATTAGAATATATTATAGAGAATTATAAATACATAAAATATGTATGTTAAGAATGATGCTGTATAAAATATGCTCCCTGTTCAGTTCATTGTTGTGATGTGTGTTCTGGTTTGTTCATTGTTGTGATGTGTGTTCCGGTTTGTTCATTGTTGTGATGTGTGTTCTGGTTTGTTCATTTACTTTTTTGTAAATCACTGTCTCGACTGTGTTTCGGTGTTTCCTTTTCCCTTTAGACCATATCAGCCTGTTCATTTCTAAACGCCAGAAGAGAGACGAGACACAGAGAGAAAAAAAACTAAGCAAGTTCAGAGAGTTTCATGTATGCTCTGATATTGAAAGTGAGTGGGCTTAATAGAATCTTGAACAAACTTTCTAGTTTAGTGTATTTTTTCTCTCCGGGTTAAAAATCAGGTTGACCTCTACTTACATTTTGTTAGATTTTATACTTATTATATTATCAATATATTACCTTCAAATACCTGGTATTTTACTATTGTTTGCCTCCCTATTTTTAAAGAAAAATTCCATTCCTATAGGAAATTAATACATTTATAAAATATCAATATCCAAAATATAGTTTCCAAGATAACTTTTTCAATGTGACCTATTGCATAAAGTGTAATAAAAACACTGAGGTTTTTCAGAGATTTGAGCTGTGGTTCACACTTAAAAGTCAGACATTCATTTTATGGAGTTGCTCATCAAATTAAACTTTATTTGATCCATCAACATTTTATACTATTAAATTGTTATTAGTTGAAATGAATATGTTATTAGCACATAAAACTTGTTCCCTGGCAAGAAAGATTCATTTGTATCACTTTTAATTTCACGACACCTAGAAAAGTATGGATTAACTGGAACTGTACAGGACTGGATTCCTCCAGAAAGAAAGTATGGTATCTTTTCCCAAGAGCTTAGAATGTATACTTTTTGCCCTTTTTTTCCCCCCACTGTGGGGGGTGGGGGAGAAGTATAGATTATTAGCTAAAAAACAAACAAACAAAAAAATGACAAACTCTGTCAAGTAGCTGTGTGTCATGGTAATTTGCTCAGCCTGTTATATAGCAGTAAACACCCTACTTTGAGGTGCTTACTTGAGGGGGATATTTAGACTTTGACTTATTACCTTCCAGGGTTCCAATGGGTATTAAATAAAAATAGTACTCATTCTGTATTATGACTCCTCCGATATCAGCCTACTTTTACTCACAATTTTCATGGTGATAACTTTCCAAAGGATTAAAAGTATCATCTGTACGATAAGTTTATGAGACAGTTTAAAACAGAGTAAAAACAATTTATTTAAATGTGAAAAAAAGGGCATAAAAGACAGTCACACTAGGGGACTCTGGATAAAATGGTTGTAGCAATTGAGGGGCAACAGATTTGCTTCCTTAAATATCCATTTAATCTATATTTCCTGGCCACACTGCTCAGTTCCCAAAATGGATTCTAGTAACGACTGTTAGGGAAACACAATACATACACACACACACACACACACACACAGGTTACAATTTTTGATGTATCAATGTCTCCTCCTGCACATCTTTGGGGCTGTTACTCTACTTGTAGGTACATTCTATAAAACATTTTGTTAGAGCTATACCTTGGCTTTAGATGCAGTAGAGCTGAGTTTCTAACCTTTTTGTAGATAATCTGAGTGTCCTAATATTTCCATGAATTGTTTAATATCCTGACACTATCAATTACTTTATGTCTACTCATGTAGAGATCTGTCACTCTCCTTAATTTTAACTTTTAGTAGATGAGAAACAGCTTGGATAACGCAAACATTTCTTTTTCCCTGAATTAGTTGGTGAAACATACACTTTTCACAAATCATTTTGTGTGCCTGTATATTTCATCAGTGAATAACATTTATTCCTTACCTTGAAACAGGTCAGACTGAAATTGGGCCTTCTACCACTAGACTGAAAAGACCTAGAATTCATCGACAGCCCAGATACAACAATAGCCTTCATGGAATACAAAAACTCCAGTTTTCATAGGATATCCTTGACCTCAGTGATGAATCATGAGGGCGTAGAGGGTTGAGAAAAAAGCAGGCACATCACTACTGTTTCTAACCAGATATCTCAAAGCTATTTCAGCTCCAGGAATTCTGTCTGCTCCTGTTTTTACTTCATTAGCAATTCAACATGTCTGATTTGCCCACACAATACTTTCCAGCTACTTTACCCATTTGACCTGGAACAAAGTGAAAGCACATTTTGCCCAGTTGAAAGGTCTCCTGGCAAGTTGGTTAGCAACAGGCTTGCCAGTCTGGGTTCTGTTAGCAAAGAATAAACACATTTCATTAGACAATGACTAGTGGACCGACTTCCTCACTATGAAGTTGTCGTTGTTTTTCTATTTTATTTTCTTCAGCCATTCCCCCTCCCCCACCACTTGTTATTCAACTTTTTACTTGTAATTCTTGCCGCAACACGATTTCCAGTTCCTGACGGCAGACATTTCCACGTCTTTGTGGCTGTGATTAACGCAGTTTAATTGCCAAGAACAGGTACCGAGTAAAAGTTTATTTGAAGGAAAGAAAAGCGACACAGCAGTCTTACATCGTCCCTCGGTAGTTTAAAGTTGTGGCTAGATACGTATCAATTAAGGAATCAAGCTGAGGCATCTGCAAGTACCAATTTTGCTGTAATGCTCTAAAATTTGGTCACTTGGGGGAAGTCTTTACTTGTAACAGTGTAAGTACACAAGGGACAGGAGGGTTTTGCGAGAAAGGCAGGCGCTCTGCCCTGTTCTGCCCGTGACATGATGACGTAAGAACGACTCCCAGAAACTGCCTGAGTTGCTCGCGTCCCCAGCTCCCCGATGTGCACCTGGACGGGGACGCTGCAGGACGGAGCGAGAACGCTCCTCGGTCCCGCTCCCCTGCGCACGGGCCGGCGAGGACCCGGGCGTCTTCACCCCAACAGGAACGAGCAGAGAGAGACACCCGAAGTCGGCCTCAAGTCATCCGTGTCCCCGGGTGCCCTGCCTCTCCAGGATACCTGCGTAACTCGCAGCAGCCAAGCCCCACTACGTTCAAAAGTGTGTTTGTGGTTGTCACGGTGCACACCGAAAAGCTCGCTCCGCACCCGCAGAGTGCGCGGGGCCTCTGAGCCTGGAAACAAGCCCCTCCCAGCGCAGCTGTCGCCGCCGCCTGCGGGCTCCTTTCACTTTCTCACGGCCAAGTCACCCAGAGGGGCGCCGCTGCTGCCACCGCCGCTGCGCCCGAGGACTCCGCCCCGCGCCGCTTCGCTCCGGGCCCCCGCCCGCCCGAGCCCCGCCCACCCCAACAGTTGCTGCCTGCGATTGGAACGCGCGGGAGGGCAGCTACGGCTCGCCACCCCCATTGGCTGGGCTCCCTTGTCAGTCCGACGACTGCCCGCCACCCCCTCCGCCTTCCCGAAGAGCCGCCTTCCCATTGGAGGAGTCTGAGGGCTGGGGGCGGGCGGGGAGCGCCGGTCCAGCCGCTTTCGGTCAATCGCAGAAGCCCAACGCCCGGAGGGAGGGAGGCAGGGGAAGGAGAGGGGCGGACTGAGGGTGGGGGGAACATCTGGCCGGCGCCGCCGCGTGCGTGCGTGGTGCGTCCTCCCGCCCCCTCCCCTCCCCCTCCCCCGCGCCCGCCCCCCCCCGCCCCCGCCCCCCCACCCGGCCCGGCGGCTCCGCGCTCGCTCCCTCGCTCGCTCCCTCGCTGTGTCTGGCAGGCTGCGGCCGCCGCTGGGCTGCTGCCATGGGGAGCCGTTGAGAGTGGGGCCCTCTTCGCTCCGCCGCGCTCCTCCGGCTGCCAGCGGGGGTGGGCGGGAGGGAGGGGCGGGGGGGGAGCGGGCGACGGAGCCGGGATTGGGGGGTGGGGGGGCCGGGAGGGAGGGGGGCAAGAGCCGGAGGAAGCCCACCAAGTCCGGCGGCGGCGGCGGCGGCCGGGAGGAGGAGGAGGAGGAGGCGGAGGACGCGGCGGCGGCGGGGACGCGGTGACTTAGGGCCGCTCCGTGTGAGTCCCGGCGCCGGCCCCTGGCCCCTGACCCGGCGCCCCCTCCGCGCCCCGGCGCCCCGGCACCCGGGCGGGCGGGGGGCGCCAGCTGTGCGGCCCCGGCCGGCTGGCCGGCGCGGGCGGAGGGCGGGCCGGGCCGGGGGCGCCCCCGCGAGTGGAGTTAGTTTGTGTGGTTAGAGCTGTTGGGGCGGCGGGGGGCGGCGCAGCTGCGGGAGGCCCGGGCGCGGGGACGGGGCCGCTGCAGCTGCGGGGTCGGGCGGGGTGCGGGTTCCCGGCTCCGCGCCGCGCCCCCGCGGGCCGGTGCAGCTGCGGCGCGGGGCGGGCTCCCGGCCGGTGCAGCTGCGGTGGCGCCTCTCGGGTGCGGAGGGCGGCGGGCTGGGGGAGGGGGCTTGGGAGCCGCCGCAGCTGCAGTGGCGCCCGGGACGGCCGCGGCTCCGGGGACCGGTGCAGCTGCAGTGCGCCCGGGGGAGGCGGCCGGCGGGGGAGGGGGCCCTCCCGGGCTGGTGCAGTTGCCCGGAGGCCCCGGGGGCTCGTGCGTCGCGGCGTCGGGGAAGCGGTAGCAACCACCCTCCTCCCGCTGGCTGCTTCTTACGACTTTTCTTTTGTTGTTGCCGTGACCCGGGTCTGTTTTCTCCTCTGTTGTTTAAGGTGTTTTCCTGCTGCACCGGCTCTACGCCCTCCACCTCCTTCCCTGTGGTTTTAACCTTCCTCTTTCCCCGTGTGTTTTATGCACGGCGAACTACGTAAAGATTTGCATTGCTTCCCCACTCGGCACCCCCGCCCCCACCTCTCTGAAAAACAAAACCCCAACCTCACAAAACCCCTATGGATCCGCGGTAGCGAGACGTGAAGGGGTTGATTTGTGGAGTGGGAGTCGCTGGCCCATTGCGGTGCTTGGGACTCATTAAACTGTCACTCACCCCCCACCCCACTGGGTAAATGGGGTGATTAATGTCTGATATATTGGAATGGGTCGAGGGCATTTGTGGAGAATAGGTGGTGTGGCTGGGAAGAAATTGATCTCCCAAGGATGTCTCCTGGACTAAGCGTTCATAATTATGTCACTCACCGCGAAGTTGGAGAAAGTTAGGTTTGTGACTTTGGGAAAGCGAGAAGGACAGGACGGAGTCGTCGGGTTTTGTTACTCTTTAACTCTCCGCCACGGCTTTCTAATGGGAACGAAGTGGTTATCACCAGGGCTGGGACGCTGGCGCCTCAGGCCCCAGTTCCTTTTCTACCCCTCGCCCTCCCAGGAGTCTGAGGAGATGTATTTGACATTCAGAGATGTCGCAGCACCCTGCCCGGCACCGGTCAGCCCAGCCCGGGTCGCGTTACAGTTTCATCAGCTATTAGAAAAGACCCACAAACTGGCTGAAAAGTTCTCAAACTTACTAGACCTGGCTTCCCCCCACACAAAGATTTTCTTGTGATCATAAACATTACAGAGTGACCCCCCCCAAAAAAAAAAGATTGTTAAGGGACACAGATCAAGGGGAAGGCAAGGTGCTTTTTCTGAGCAGAAAGATCAGATATGCAGGTGCAGCATTCATTTTAAGTGACTGTAGCAGGTTGTATCAGTTTATTAATTGGTCTCGTTGAACTGAAGTACTTTCCAGGATTTCAGAAAGTGCAGTTTCAGCTTGTTGGTACTGAGAATTGAAATTTGCATTGACTGTGGCAGTGTAAGACATTTTTCTGAGAAGGTAGTTGTAGATAAGTAATTAAATAAGAGTGAAATAATAAGGTGAACCAGTCTGAAGTAATAGTTCTGAACAAGTCTGCCAACATTTGAGACATATACCATTATCTCAGCAGAAAAAAAAAAGTGCGGTAATAATGTTGAAATGGGACTGGAGATGTCAAATGGGTTGGTTTAAAAATATCCCTAAACTGCCTTAGAAACTAAACGCTGGAGTTGAATAAAAGTGAATCTGGATTTCCTGAATAGCACCGTGGCTTGAGTGTGCTGTCAGTATGTAAGCCAGTCCACCAACTTAAGACAGAAGTGTTGCTATTCCATAAATACAGTAGAACTCCATATGCTGAGTTTTTCAATTTCTTCTGTTAGAAAGTTTGGAAAAAAAGGAAGACTTTGAAGTATTTTGTTTATACTAACAGAAGAGAAAAGTTCTCCTAAGAAAAAGCTGGTGGCAGGAGTGTAGAGGAGTAGCATATGGCATTAAAAGGAGCACAGCTGGAGGTAGCATTTCCATCTGAACATGATGTCAGAGCAGCTGACAGCCTGCCATCCCTCAGCCTTTTATTCTAACACACAGACAGGGAGTTAGTGTGTGCGGATCTGTGGTGGAGAAGGTATCTCATTCCTCTCTAACATCATCTCCACTTTGCATCTGTCTCTCTTAGTCTGCTTTTTTTCCACCGATGTAACAGACCTGGAGCCAGCAGGACTCAGAGGAAAGGACTTAATCAGGTTTATGTGTCCTAAAGGTAGGAGTAGCAAGAGATTAGATGGAGCATATTTCTGTTTTGGTGTTTTGTTTATTTAATTTTAAAAATCACATTACTTTTCTAACCCAGTTTAGGAATAATATATGAAATTGAGTATTAAATGAACATCTTACTGGAGTTGAAAGTCTTGAGCTTGTTTAGTTTTAATTTTTTATCCCTTTTACTTGAGCGAGTAAATAACTTTAATACACAGAAATATTTCAAGTTTTGAAATGTTAAGAAAGGCTTTTGGAAATCACGTTGGATTAAAATGCTTTTTTGTTGTTCACTGCTATTTAGATTTGATTGGGGTGGTGGTGGTGGGGAAATAGTAAACTGGAATCCAGCATTCAAACTTACATGAGAAGATTATTCTAGTTAAGAAGCTAGATTGTTGTGTAATTAATTCCACTGTGAAACTTTATTCTTCAAAACGTTGAGCAGCACTACTGAAACATACAGCTGTAGTGCTTTTGAAACTGCAGGTTTTTAAGAAGAAGAAGAAAAAACCAAACTTTTGTCCCCAGGAGAATAGTTTGACTGGTTTCCTCATTTCTCTTTCAAATATATATTTAAGAGATCTTTTATTTCAGCATAACAATAATTATTTGCAGGAGTTTTTGTGTTAGCGACTAATTTAGAACTTGTAGATTTGAGCTGCCTGAATTGGCCAGACAGCTGTAATCGCACTCCCCTATTCTTAATCTCTTTATCTGGGCAGCAGCTGCCATATGGCCACAGTCAGCTGGATCAGATGTTTATAAGCTTCCTTCTTCGTCCCTCTCTGTCCTCTCAGCCTCCTAATTTGATCACGGCTACCTTGTGAGCTGCCCTCCAATCTTTATTTTTAGCCTTCTCAAGGATTAGGATTGATGTTAGCTGTGGGGCACTTAAAGTGATTGTATTGTAAATCTTAGTTTATTCTAGCAGTGGCATCTTGCAGAATGTGTTTGGGGTTAGGATGAAGTTTTAGTCTGTCTTGGGCAAAGTGTAGAAGAACAAGAAGAAGGGAAGTAATTTCCGAATATTAAATTAAGTGTATCCCCAAAATGCACTTGCTGAAGATGGGTAGTGTGGAGCCTCGCTTCTGGTCACAGGAAAGGGAAGTCGGGTCTTGATTTTTCAGGAGTTTACCCACTGCAGTTGAATTCTGACCCTTTGTACCTCTTTGCCTTTCCCCTCCCTCCATTTCACTTTCCCTCATCAGAAAACAAGGGCAATGATGAATATTTGCAAGAATAGAAGCTAGTGGGAAAACAAAAATATATCAAATTATATTGAAACAAAGTATTTTCTGTTGGCTGAGGTAAGGCAGAACCAGGAAAAAAAAAGTTTCTCTTTTTCTAAAAAGGCTTAAAAAAAAATGTTGAACCTGGAAAGCTTTTGAGTTTTATTTAAGCATTGTATGCCTTTATTTTTAAAAGTTTCAATTAATTTTAATATGAAACTCATTTTGCCTTGCAACAGATCAAAGTTTAGATGAGGATTTTCAGAGTTAAATAAAGCCCCTCTGGTTCCTAATATTCTAAAAGTACAGTTTCTACAAAGAAATATAACTATTTTTTTCTCAGTTCGTTTTGAAAAATCTTTGGATTTGTTCATAGTAAAGATGATCTTTTCCATCTGTTGGTGCAGCGCCTTCTGATCTCATACATGTGTGCTATACCTGCAAATCTGAAGGCATTAACATCTGTTTTTATACACAGGGCTTTTGTTGTAACACCCTGACTTTAAAAGTAAGTTGTTTGCTAATTTCTGGACTAATTATGCAATTTCATTTTTTTTTTCTTGATTCAGCCAAATGTGTGTGTGTGTTTAAACTGTGCTAAGTACAGTCAAGTAGCAAAAGTAATAAAAAGGATGGTCGAACAAGTTTTCTTGTATGTTCCAGGATATGTTTGGGACTTTTCTTTGTTTATTATATGAGTTGTTCCCTTTGAAATCAAAGCTATTTTGTAGGTTTTGTGGGACATAATTTGATAAGTAGAGTTAATTCAATTTCTTCTGAAAGAGATCTAAATTCTTATTCTTAGTGACAGACTGTAGTTAAAGGAAGGCTTTTAAAACTTGGGTTCAAGGAAGATGGAGATGCGTCGGAAACTGTTTGGCGGGGGTAAGGAAGTTCAGAAAGTGTACATTTTCCTTCTCGCATTTAGGTCTTGTCCGTGTGATTTGGTAGTGCTTGGGTCATAAGCCTGATTAAAATTCAGGGACATGTACCACGGCGGCCAAAGCGGAATTAATTTTTTTATATGGGGACTAGAGCGCTGAAAAGTTGTTCCTGACCAGGCTCTAATGAGAAATTCCTCTCTCCCCAGGTTATGAAGACAGTATGGAGTTTCCAGACCATAGTAGACATTTGCTGCAGTGTCTGAGCGAGCAGAGACACCAGGGTTTTCTTTGTGACTGCACTGTTCTGGTGGGAGATGCCCAGTTCCGAGCGCACCGAGCTGTACTGGCTTCATGCAGCATGTATTTCCACCTCTTTTACAAGGACCAGCTGGACAAAAGAGACATTGTTCATCTGAACAGCGACATTGTTACAGCCCCCGCTTTCGCTCTCCTGCTTGAATTCATGTATGAAGGGAAACTCCAGTTCAAAGACTTGCCCATTGAAGACGTGCTAGCAGCTGCCAGTTATCTCCACATGTATGACATCGTCAAAGTCTGCAAAAAGAAGCTGAAAGAGAAAGCCACCACGGAGGCAGACAGCACCAAAAAGGAAGAAGATGCTTCAAGTTGTTCGGACAAAGTCGAGAGTCTCTCCGATGGCAGCAGCCACATGGCAGGCGATTTGCCCAGTGATGAAGATGAAGGAGAAGATGAAAAATTGAACATCCTGCCCAGCAAAAGGGACTTGGCGGCTGAGCCTGGGAACATGTGGATGCGATTGCCCTCAGACTCAGCAGGCATCCCCCAGGCTGGCGGAGAGGCAGAGCCACACGCCACAGCAGCTGGAAAAACAGTAGCCAGCCCCTGCAGCTCAACAGAGTCTTTGTCCCAGAGGTCTGTCACCTCCGTGAGGGATTCGGCAGATGTTGACTGTGTGCTGGACCTGTCTGTCAAGTCCAGCCTTTCAGGAGTTGAAAATCTGAACAGCTCTTATTTCTCTTCACAGGACGTGCTGAGAAGCAACCTGGTGCAGGTGAAGGTGGAGAAAGAGGCTTCCTGTGATGAGAGTGATGTTGGCACTAATGACTATGACATGGAACATAGCACTGTGAAAGAAAGTGTGAGCACTAATAACAGGGTACAGTATGAGCCAGCCCATCTGGCTCCTCTGAGGGAGGACTCGGTCTTGAGGGAGCTGGACCGGGAGGACAAAGCCAGCGATGATGAGATGATGACCCCAGAGAGCGAGCGTGTCCAGGTGGAGGGAGGCATGGAGAGCAGTCTGCTCCCCTACGTCTCCAATATCCTGAGCCCCGCGGGCCAGATCTTCATGTGCCCCCTGTGCAACAAGGTCTTCCCCAGCCCCCACATCCTGCAGATCCACCTGAGCACGCACTTCCGCGAGCAGGACGGCATCCGCAGCAAGCCCGCCGCCGATGTCAACGTGCCCACGTGCTCGCTGTGTGGGAAGACTTTCTCTTGCATGTACACCCTCAAGCGCCACGAGAGGACTCACTCGGGGGAGAAGCCCTACACATGCACCCAGTGCGGCAAGAGCTTCCAGTACTCGCACAACCTGAGCCGCCACGCCGTGGTGCACACCCGCGAGAAGCCGCACGCCTGCAAGTGGTGCGAGCGCAGGTTCACGCAGTCCGGGGACCTGTACAGACACATTCGCAAGTTCCACTGTGAGTTGGTGAACTCCTTGTCGGTCAAAAGCGAAGCACTGAGCTTGCCTACTGTCAGAGACTGGACCTTAGAAGATAGCTCTCAAGAACTTTGGAAATAATTTTATATATATATAAATAATATATATATATATACATATATATAAATAGATCTCTATATAGTTGTGGTACGGTCTAAAAGCAGTCTTGTTTCCTGGAAATAAAAAGTTGGGATATTAACTTGTTTTGCACTTTAGAATAGCATGAGAATATCACTAATTTAGCATTCTGATAAAAGAAACTTTAGAGCAAGTCAGAATAGAGAGGTGTTTTTCCTTTGAGGGGTAGGGGAAGTAAGCCAATAAGAACCTTTTAAACGAATCGTCCTATCACAAATGCTTTCATATGGCTTAATTTTGTCAACACTGCATTGTCTTTTGAGCTCTTTTTTTCCCCCCTAACAAAGTTTTTTTTTTTTTTTTTTTTTAAGTAGAAATTCCCTCCAGTTTTATTAGCCTCTTTATATGTCTCAAATTGCATGAATTTTTTCTGGCTGTTGGAAACCTGAATGCTTTTAGACCCAAATGGAAAATTTCTGAAATGCTGGATTATCTATTTTTAAACAAGCAGTTGACTTAAAACTTTCTGTGGCAACTTCTGGTTTTCTGACGGTTCCCAGTTAGAGAAATGCTGAAAGTACACTGGGATCACTGGGACACTGTCTTATGAAGGTTTGCTTGGGATGAAAAAGGATATTGCAGCTTCAGCAGTGTTGAACTGTGTGTTTAAAAATGTGAATTACTGTTATTGTATACTGTAATTGATTACAGGGGCTGGGGGGGTGTCAAAGAACTTGACAGGTTGTATTGATGCTCTTAGTTGAGTCTTGAAAAGTAAATATTAACGCTACAGAAATGCATGAGTTTCAGTATATTTTTTGTCTTTGTTTGCATTGTATAACTTTAACGAGTGAGTTTAAAATTATTTAATTTCCTTAGAAAAATAGCACCATTTGGAAAAAAAAACTGGTGTTATGAAGAACGTAAATGCACTGTTTTTATTTTTATTTTATATAATTTAAATTGACTTTCCCACTGTCTTTAAGTTGAAACTGTTAAGCTGAATAAAAACTTAAGCTGCAAATTGATAACTTCGCTACATAACAAGGAAAATATAAATGTTTACAAACAGCTTAAAGATTTGCATGTGCAGTGTGCATTTATAACAAACTTCTAATTGCACAAAACCCATGCCAGCTCAGAGTTTAGGTGTACACATTTACCCAGTTGAGCATTTTTAGAATAACTACTGCACAACTTGACAATAGGTCATTCTCTTTTTTTTTTTTTGTTTGCTCCCTTTTTCTTTTTCTGCCCTTCTTCCTTACCCTCCCTCCCTCCCTTACTCTCCCCCCTCCCACCACCACCCTCCACCCCCAACTCATGAAAAGATTCTATGGACTGAAAAAGCCCCAGGCTGAAAGGACTGGACTGCCTTGATTGACGTGGGGAAGGGGGTTAGTAGACTATGTGGATTGCGGCAGCAGAGGCTGCAGCCTAACGTGTGGTTTTAATGACCGGCACGCAAGGCAAAAGCATTTTGCACAGTGTTTGTTTTCCTGTCTTGCACTTACAAATAAGGTCTATGAGAGTAGCATGGAAAACGTTTGCTGTTTTTCCCTTTTTTTTTTAATTGCTTTTGTTTAAAATTTGATCGCCTTAACTACTGTAAACATAGCCTATTTTTGTGCTTAAGATACTGAATGGAAAACTCCATTGTGTGTTGCTGGACTGTTTTGGAAATATTTGGTTAAATGTGTGTTAATTTGGCTGTAATGGCATTTAAAGCAAACAAACAAACAAAAAAAAGCTGTGAAAATGGCCTTGGAGCATTATCTTTAGTTACTTGAAGAGTTTCTAGTTTTTTTTAAACACAGTTTATGTTAAAATAATTTTTATTAATTTAGAGAAGACAATCAATGTCTGTGAGAAAACGGACTTTCTTTTGGATTTTCTTTTTGTGGTCATTGTGAGTGATTGCTTTTTCCTTTTCTTAGTTTCACATTCTTCCTTTGTTCTAAAACTTAGACTGACATCTAGCTTTGACAATCATAGTATGTTTTATTTTCCTGA
Organism: Nomascus leucogenys; assembly: GCF_006542625.1. Lineage (NCBI taxonomy): Eukaryota > Metazoa > Chordata > Mammalia > Primates > Hylobatidae > Nomascus > Nomascus leucogenys. Next base: position 4,197,427 of record NC_044385.1, on the reverse strand, counting down.
GGGGGGAATAACTTATAATGCTGTTTAGTTTTGTACTATTGGTGTGTTGGTGAATTTTTAAACTGTGTGCTAACTGCAATAAATTATATGAACTGAGAATTTCTTGTGTGTATTTTTTGTTGTGATTATGTAGTGTATAGATTCTAAATATGTATCGTACCTGGCATCTTTAATATCAATTCTATTCGGAGTTTATGAAATTATGAGAATGCCTTAAATCACTCGAATGGAAAATGTGTAAACATTCTAGTCACTTAAGAAGATACTAAATGCACATTTAAAAAATGTGACCCATTTTCACAATCTACATCAAGAATGTTGAGGTAATTCCCTAGAAACTCATGAATCATGAAACTACGTGGCAGCATAGGTTTTTAAAAATACACTGTACAACTACTAATCCATATACCGTAAGTCACTTTTCATGTGTAATTTTATCCTAAGTTGATTGGTCAAATCTATTCTCCTGTGTTCTGGTTTAAGTGGAAAATTGAAGGAGACCGGATGTTTTAATTTGGAAGACTGCTTGGCTAATGACTGGAATTCTAGGCAATTGAATTAGCAGGCATGCAATTGTTCACGATTAGCTGTATACATCCTTTTTGTTGCTGGGAGAACTTGAAAGTTTCCAGGTTTTAATTCTCAAGTTTTAATTTAAACATGTAATTAAATACATAGACCACTGAAAGAACTCTGTTCCCTGCTTTTTGTGATTGTCCCAAGTTTATGCTTATCTAGTTGGGTACAAGTCAGGGTGAGAAACATTGCTGGTTGACCTGGGTAGGGAATTGACAGAACGTTCACACACACGGATGATACTGTAGAGGAATTGTCACGAACAACCCGAAGCTCAAGCAGTCAGGTGCAGGCACGGAGAGGTTTTGTAAATCCGTGCTTGTCTCTAACTTCCAACCTTAAATAGAAATATGACTATGAAATTTTACATTATTACTGTCAAAAGTAAACTATGTTTATATTCAATGGCCTATAGTAAGGTCAATATTTTTAACCTACAGAAGTGGGATATAAGGTCTGAAGTTTGAAAATGGACCATTTACCAACTACCCGGTGGATTTGGATAGGAAGCCACAGGGATTTTGTCATGAAGTATAATAACATAATTTGGAATCCTAATTTCCATCCCCCCCCGCGTTTTTTTTTTCTAAAACAGAATTTTTAAAGTATGTAACTCATCCTTGGTTTTAACCAGCCAAATACTGTTTCACATGAAAGGGGAATGTACATTTGACCCCCATAGGATAATTTCTTGAGCAGTTACAAGCTTATAAAAAAGGGAGGGAGGGGGACTTTTTATTTTCAGTTCCTATAGTAACTGGTCAAAGTATCTCAAAGCTTCCTGAAGATGTTGAGCGTTTACTTGACAATTTAGTTCTGTGGACTAACATCTAATTTTAAGTGAGGATCATCATCTTAACAATCTTAACTGGATGTGCTTATAAAAATCATATTTTGACATGATTTGGAAGAAATAACTTCTTAAAACATTCTTTGCAAACTAGAACAGAATATTAATTACACAAACTGCCACATTTGGTAAGTGAAATGAAGGAATCATTTATTTGCCACATTTAAAAAAGGAAATTAATTTGTCATGTGATCATGTTGGAAACCATTAAAACTGATCCCTCCTTTGACATCTGGCTGATACATAAGTATATTTTAAATATGTAGTTTTATTTACTTTTGAAAACTTTTTCTTTTAGATAATCAATTATGCACTGGATTGATGTGGGTTCAGCATTGTGTGCTAGGGGTACCCTAGGGAAGATCCAAGAAGTACAAAGTGTTAAGGATACTAGTTTTGGATTTCCTTTCTGGATAATTATGCTATGAGATTGATAGGTGAATCAAATAGAGTTTTTCTTTAACATTTGTTATGAATATCTACAAATAGGTTATTGAAAGGTTGGAAAAAGGGGAATACTATATTGACATTTTAGAACAGTTAAATATGGCCAACATAATCATTTTCCAAGTAAATCTTTTAAACTACCGTCAAAAAATCTTTTTTTTTTTTTTTTTTTTTTTTTTTTTTTTTTTTTTACCAAGAAGTGGCACTACTTAAAAAATCTCGAACTTCCAAGTGTTACGTATAAAACACACACCGACTCACCGACTCGATGAAGCCTTGACTCGAGAAATCCCATTGTACAGATAAGATTTTTTTTTTTTAATGGTCTTGAGACCTCAAAATTTCCTGCATGGCGTGACTATTTTATTCCTATAAAGCTTAAAACATTCTTTGATTTACACTATAACGAGGGAAAGTTTCACATGCTCTGACTAGGAACCTGAGATAATTTTATATTTTAATTTGTAGATACTGACCTAAATTTTTGTTATAATTGTTGCAATGCTTGAATTTGCTGCTAAGGTACAGTGAATTGAGTGTGAATTTGAAATGCAGCAAAGAAAAGCTTCCTTTTCACTGAAATAACTTGACATTAAAATGCTAAAGATACCATCTTTAAAAATAAAGAAATAGTTTTATTTTTCAAAAGCAAATAGCTTTTAGGAGTTTCATTTTGGCTGTAGTCCAAATTTATTATACTGACAGGATTTTGTCCCTTATGTTAAAATTTTTGTACCTTTGCCTACAAAAACACGGCAAAATATCTTTGTATATAATCCCTTGGTTTAAAATGTAGAACCACTTATCTTTTGACTCCGAGTAGGTTTACTTCCATAAAAAAGAAACATTTTATGTTTCTAGGACCTCCATCCTTGCTTACATTTCCTTAATATTATAAAAGGATAGCTAAAGTAATCAGATCTTATTGATGACACAGGAGGTTTTTTAGAAATACTCATTTTCAGAGGCACTTTAGAAATTAGACTTTCAGTATTTTTGCGAACCAACCCCTTAAAAAAATCTTTACTAATTAACTTTTGTAATTTCTTGTGAAAGAAGCTAAACTCCAAATTTAAAACACTGTAATCAGAAAGGATGAGGTCATAGAAATGAAACAATGGCATGAAAAGTTTTTTTTTAAGTCTAAATACTTTATAATGTATCTGCTTACACTAAATACATTGTTGAATTAATCATCCTGGTAATTCAGGCTTATAGGATAGTATTTGTCTAAAAATATTCAAGTACTTGAAATAAATCAGCATTTTTTTTGAGAGGGATGAATTATCCAGGTAACTTTCCTGATTCGAGTCTAACATTTACTAATTTACTGTGCATCATAATTCCTAGGTTTTTGTGATCACGGTACTTTTCTTTAGCTGTAGGTACTTTACAAAAAAAAAAAGATTCTTTGAAAACCAAAATTTTTCTTGACTTTTGGGGCACATATGGCCAAATAAGGTATCTCCCTTTTCTAATCTTTGGAAATGGGTTTGCAGTTAAGCTTGCAATTTGCTATAGGAGGCATTCTCTAGTTAGTTTGGCAGGAAAGGAGTGAAAACCCAATTTGGCTTTAAAATGTAGCACATTAGTCAGTAACAGTTTCAGTGAGGATATTTAGAGTGGCTTTGAGAGGCCGTGTGACACCCAGAGAGAGTCCATTCACGGAAATGACTTATTTACACTTTGTTATAATCTCTTTAGTTAATCATTAAATCAAGTAGCTTTTATTAAATGTCAATATGTATGGTTAATATGACTACATAGGAATTTTAAAAAGTCATATTGCCCCAAATATTCATGTTTGTAAAGGGTATATTTGTAGTTAATATGAAGTGGAGCTTGGAAAATGTATTTGAATATTGGTAAACATTTATAGGACAGATTAAATTTGCTGTTTCAATACACAATGCGTATACAGTGGTATGAACTTGAAAGAATAGCATAGCCTTATTTATGGATGCTATATGCCAAACCAGAGCTAACTTTTGATATGTGGCAGCTTAAAAGGATGTATCTTTATCATGTATGATTTATAAATATATATGACTTAAAACTGTAAAACAGGACACATTCATTTTATTTTAAAAATCATATTTAATGCAGTTTACCTTTGAGAGGATTTTAAAGACCCAAACATTTTTGTATGTCTGATGCTCTGAAATGATCTTTGATCAGAGTAAGAGCATTTAGATTTTTCATCTGACTCTCTTAAAATTTGTTTTTGAAAACAGCCTCGACATATACACATACCTTTTCTGTCGACCATGTCTTTGGAACTGTATCATGTAAAGTAGCTGTTTGGTAATATTGAAATGCCAATTGCATATTTACTAGGCAGCAATGCTTCCTAAGGATGTCTATTTGGATAATTTTTGGAAAAGCACAATAGTACAATAATAGACAATTAAAACATTTAAGAAAAGTAGTCATTGTTTGTGAACCATAGTTACCATAGACGCTGGTGCCAACGATTTGTATTTAGTGTAAAAAAAATCAATTTTTTTTCTAATTATAATGGTTTCTGAGTGTCACTTAAAAGCTTTATGAAGTAGAAGAAATTTGGGCCCAGAACCATAGCTCACGAAAATCTAATTTATAAAAGTTATTTTTATAACTACCTGTTTTTGAGAAAGAAGGTCTCATGCTTGTGCACGTGATGAGGGAGAATGGGACAGGTTTATACTCGAAGCATAGTCATTATCCACGAACCCTTAGCACAACATTTAAGAGCTCTTCAAAATCTCCGAGATTTTGCAACTGAATAAACCGAAAGAAACTGAAGTCTGGCAGATGGAATATTCCTTTAGGTTCTGATTTTTGTTGAGATGCAAACTAAAATTCATACTTTATAGTCGGTTCTCTCTGTTTCTCAATGTCCTTTTATTTACTATAGATGGGTAAATTTTATGCATCAAGTGATTTTGACACCATTGCACAACTGAATTTTCAAGCCAAGTTTGTTTTTGTGTCTGACTTTCTACCATTCTGAAAAAATCGAAACAAATTTAAAATGAACACTGTCTTTGAAATGGGCCCTATTTCCCGCTGGGTACCAGCAAACTGCATATTCCCCCTGAGGGAGGGCTGAGCATGCAGATGAAAGAGCTGAGGCATTTTCCAGGGGCTTATGACAATAAACGACATCGAATTGGATGAAATCCTTAGGTTAAAGGAAAAAAATAAATTAGGGAATATGTTGGGTCACAATGAAGTTTTGCTTTTCATAGTAAGTGTGAAGTCTAGAAAATGTGGTGATTTCTCACATTCTATTTATATGTTATTTTACTTGAGGGATGCCTCAGAGCAGTACTAGAATCACTTCAGTGCAAAAGGAGGAGGAAAGGAGGGTTTGTCATCATGTATTCAGTTCGCTATGTAAAGGTGCTTATCTTGCAGTAAAAATAATATTTTAGTCAAAGTATGACAGGCGGTTTGTAGGCTTGACCAGTATGGAAGGATTTTAAATGACTGGAGTGTTTCTGTTTAAAAGTCAGTCAAGTAACACCCTCAAAGACTAAGGCGATCAATCCTTCTATCGTTATTCTTATTTAGTAGTACATATATGCTTTTTGTCTCTCTCCTAACAGAACGTTTAAGCCTTCTAACCAAAAACAATTCCAAGCTTACATCTGTATCCTGAATTTTAAAATTTGCATTCTGGCCTGGTCGCTTTTGAAATAATGAACTAATTCTGTTATTCAAATTATAAAAATCCAGTGGCCAGAATGGCCCAGTTGTTTTCCATTATTTGTAGACCTACAGTGTATGTCCGATCATCCCCCCTTACAGACTGCTGCATCACATGCTTTTCCACAGTGACTGAAAATCACAAAAACTTACAGCTGGAAGGGGCAACAGTGACTTCCGGTTCATTCATCCTGAAAGTGGAGGAGCAGGCATGGGGAGGTGAAGCGGCTCAAAGCTCTTCACAAACATTTCATACCTTCCCCAAGCCTTTGGTATCTATCATTTTATAGATGAATTTTTCTGTTTAGAGGCACACAAAGGCTGAATTCCTTGCTCTGGGCACATCTTTGATCAAGTCTGAATCTGAAATCAACATTCTGGTTATGCCTAAGTGATAAAATTTGCATTATGCAAATATCTATTTACCATGATTACATGTACCATTGTCTGCGATCTATGTTTACCAATGGAATCTAAGATTGGAATGATACTATTTCTTTTCCTGACTTTGACCCTATCAACTATTTAAAAAATACATACAGCGGAACGTTCTCTGATGGTGTCAAAGAGGACACGTTTTGGCCCATCTCCTTCTGGCTCACCAAGAGCTAAAGCCCTGTCAGGATCCTCCTGACCGACACGCTCTCCCTCTCTGCTTCCAGCTACGAAAGGGTTGCTTGGGTTTCCAAAACATGTTATTTGTTCAACCACAACGAGGCACTGCTCCTTGCAGCTAGTCACTGCAGGGTTGTCAGAGCTGTTGCTGGACGTGCAGAAGGGAGAGATGAAACATGGACCGAGGGCTTCAGCCAAACGGGATCCTCAAAACTTGTTTGCTGCTGAAATGGGAGAACTGAATATTTTTCCACTTAATCTGAAAATTGGCCTTGGTTTCTTGGAATGTTTCTCACCTCCTCTCAGCATCATCTACTGGAAAGAAGGCTCAAGAGAAAGTTGGGGAAGATCTATCAGTGCAACACCCGAGGAAACCCACCCTGATACCTTCATTTCTCCATTTGTAAGACCAGCATAATCATACCTGTGTCACCTTTTTCTTTAGAATAACATGCAAATGAATATGCAAAAGCATTAAGCTTTCAGAGGAAAGATGCTATGCAAATTTGAGGTGACCTCACTATTACAATAATAATTTTTTTTGCACGAAGAGGAAATTTTTCCTTATCCTAAAGCCTTCCTACCAAGGTGGACTTTTTTCAGTGTGGGTTTTTGTGATTTAAATTCACCAAGCACTAATAGTTTCAAGTTTATTTCAGTATTAAGCAGGAAAGCAGTTTCTGCATGAAATGTGAAAATTAAAACACCATAGTAATGAAAAAGATCCCGCATCCTCAGGTGGGTTTTGTAGGTGTGTACATGTTTAGCTATGCACATCTCATATCACTTACATTGTACTTGTGATTCTTTTCTCAAATCCCAACTCTCAAAGCCCTTTCAAATCTCTATGTGATTAACTAGTCCAAAGGCTAAGTTGGATACAGATATTTTTTCTCTTCAGGCTGAAGAAATCAAGACTGAAAGCTTTGGTTCATGTTTACTCTTGTATCATAAGTATTTTTAAAAGTATGATTAATATGTATAGTAACAAACAGGCACAGCTCCCCGGGGAGGCACACATATTAAAAGGATTTACCCAGAGATTTAAATGATTTACTCCACTCTCAACAGGAGAAGGTGGCCCATGCCAGAGCAGATCTCAGAGCCTCTCAATCTCAGGCCTCGCCTCATCTACGTGCTCTTTTATGTGCAGGTGCAGCCCACGTTGTGGTGTAATGCAAATCTATGGCTAGACTGTATCACAGCGAATAAATCCATTTGGAGGAAAAGGCACCTGGTGAAAGGCCACAATGCGATGGAATGCAATGCTGCTATGTGCGATGCTGCTTACAAGAAAACTTTGAGTAAATATTGCATGGGTCAAACTTACGCTCCAACTTTTTCACGTAACAGGGCCACGTATTGGATAGCTTCAGAATACCCATTCAGCGTGTCCACTTTGCTCTTTGATGCAATGCCACCTCACAAAAGCATTTGAGCCACAGTCATCTTTTTTTCCTTCTTTCTCCCCTTGCTGTAATGACCCAAATCTCCATTTTTATTTTGTAATTTTCATAAGCTTTTTAAGGCAATGACTATAATAATTCATGTTTGGTGAAATAATTCTTTTGGTTGATATATTTCATAGTTTGGTCTCTAAAAAAAGTTAAAAAACAACAACAAGAACCAAAAACAAACAACCCCCCGCCCCAAGCTTCCCTCTGCTTGATGCTATAGACAAGAGTCCAAAGGACATTAGCTGCTCCATTGCACACATTGGAAGGGAGAGTTTGCTGTGAGCTCAGTCCTTCTAATAGACTGGCAATTTTGTAAAAGGTTTAGAGAATTTTGTTTAACCATTTCTGCATGTGTTTTTAATGAGCTCATGACGGTTTCTAACAAAGGCCAGGTTGTGTGTTTTCCAGCACTTTCTGACCTGATTCCTCCCTGCTGACTTGGGGAGTGGGCACCTGTGCTTCTCTCCTGGCTCACCTATGGGAGTCGGGGTGGTGGGGCCATCTCCGGGCCTGTCTTCACGCCAGGGATGAATCATGTAGTAGGCAGAGTGGAAGGAGCCTCTTTGTTGACAGCTTTCCATCTGGACTTTGGATATGGCTGATCGTTCATGTAGAGCCGTGGTTAGCTGGAAGGGGCTACGCGAGTCAGCTCCTCCTTAAGGGATCAAGGGTGTGTAAAACATCAGGAAAGAACTGCCCGGGATTTCATTTGCAAAGCTTAGAGAAGCATTTTATCCTCTGAGTTTCAGGTAGCCAGGGTTGTGAATGTGTATGACTGCAGCTTTGACAGGTCGGTCTTTAATACTCAATAGGATCATTTATAGCCTCATTCAGATAATCCAACTGGAGTACACCTGAATAAATACATCAAGCTCAGGTGGCTAAAAGCTAACCCCTTTCGAGTTTAATAATTAAAATAAACAGAGCTATGAAGATGAATTTCAGTTTGTCATGCATAAATGTAAGAAGCTCCATAAAGGATGGTGTTCTGTGATTCATATAGGAGTATGATGGATGGATGATACGTTTTCCACAGCTATTTAAGAAAACATGATTATCTTAGTCATGGGGTAAAGTTATGTGAAGCATTGCACCATCCAGGCTGTGTCTGGGCCAGTACAGATTTTTTTTTCTTTTTCTTTTTCTTTCTTTTTTTTTTTGTGAAAGATTACTTCTTGGCAAACTAGATATGCAAACGCCAGAATACAGTAAAACCACATTTAATTGGACCTACTTGCCAACTTCTTGAACACAGCTTGGATTATTCCACTGGAGGCTGCTTCTGTTAAAAGCTGGGGGAGGAGGAAGTGGCATATTGACAAGACTTCAGATAATTTTTTTTCACTCGAAGTACAATTATGCAATGAGCCAAGTTTGGAAGTATTTTACTATGTTTAATAATTATTATTAAAGATATTGTAAAACATATGCATTTGTTAAGTGGAATGTAATGGGAGTAAAATCATGTCATCAATTTTCCTTTGGATTTATTTTCCCATTTTGTGTTTTATTTGACAGCCTTCCAAATTGATTCTAGCCAAAACCATGCACTCTAATATATATCATACTTGATATTAAAGTGAGAATGCGAGTAATTTATAGAATCTGAGTGAGAACAGTTTTCTTCTCTTAGCCAGCCTATACGGAGCTGCCACCTCTGCTCAGGTAGCAACTGACACATGCCTTGTACACAGAAAGGAAAATAATAGGGGTCGAGAGTTCCTCCACACATCCTCCCTGATAGACCCTCCAAAACCCACATATCCCAGGCATTGTTCAGTGGGAGATCGGGGGCAAGGAGAAGCATAACTACTTCTTCATGTGTGTGTGAATCTAGAGGAACCAGACTCGTCTCTGGAAATGCAGGTGGGAAGTAGGATTCACTGAGAAGCCATCATTCTGCTCAAGTGAGTCCTGACTTCAGGCGAGGGATCCTAAAGGTGACACCGCGATCCTTCACCTGGAAAGCCAAGGAGGCATGACATCGGTGTGTTTCACATCCTAAGCTTCAACAAATGTATATTGTTTTTACTGCCTCTTTCTCAAGGGGGAACACAGCCCCTGAAACTGCACTCCTTGAAACCGAACAAAGGTGCCATCGCTAATGATTAGCAAGATGCTCCGGATGGTTTGCATCGAACTCCACCTGCTATGTGAAAACCCCGTGCCTTTCTCACTTTCCCACTCAAGCTGCTTAGCAGTTGGGTCCTCCTCTCCTCCGAGTGTGGTTATGTGTCGGTTTGACTTCTGTGTGCCCTGTGATTTCATTGTTTTCTTCTGCCCTGCCACAGCAGATGACCAGTGGAGGCAACCCGCTGACAGAGGAAAAGGGCAGGTCCCTGCATCCATCTCAGCGCCCTGCAGCAGGCGGCCTGTCCTTTCAGGCAGGAGTTCCCAGCGGCGTTCCTAGGTGTTTTGAATGTGTGCCCCGGGCTGGGGGAAGCCTCGTGCAGTTCTGCTGCTGTGGGAGGCAGGGGGGACTGGAGGGGACGGGAGCAGTGTGAGGCTTTCATGTGCAGAGGGGACATGAGGACATCTGGACGGCATCCCTGTAAGCAGGGCTCCTGCTGCAGGCCTTTGAAAACCCTGCTGCCCCGGCTCCCCAGCGCCTTGGAACTTTCTCCCCGGAGAATGCAGAAAAGCCAGTGCCCTTGATTTCTTAGACATCTACAGCTTCGACACGTGCAGGGTTGTCCAGGAGCAGTGAGGTTTGGGGTGAGGGCCTGAGCACTTTCTGAAAAGTGCTTGGTTCTAAGAACCTGGAACTAGGAGTGAGGAGTGACATGAGTTCTGCCCTCAAGTCCTCTGATAACCAGCTGTGCAGTCTTGAACAAGTGACTTCATCTCTTCATCTTTAAAATAAACCTTTTGGGCCAAATGACTCGAATGTTTTTCCAACTCTATTTTTTTTTTTTTTTACCTGTTTAACAGAAATGCTGATTGAACTTGGGCTGGGAACAAAGAAATCTTTTCTAATTAGAGTAGAACTGATGACTAATATACTGCTCAGGCTTCTGAGGCTCGTTGGGATCAAAGGCACACTCACTCTGATAAGGGAGGGCACAGACCGGGCTGCTGACTCTTTCCACCAGCCTTTGGGTTTTAATATCTAACTCCAGTTATGCCCACGCATGCTGGCCATGTGCTAGACACACGCTTCCTTGTCTTTGCTCAAGTCTAGTGGCTTTTGGGTTATTTGTATTTTTTAATAGGAGAAACCTGAGAGATCCTAAGTAGATATTAGGCAAGAGCTTGTCTAGTTCCATGTTTTGTTTTGTTTTGTTTTGTTTTGTGTGTTTTGTTTTGAGATAAGGTCTTGCTCTGTCACCTAGGTTGGAGCTCAGTGGTGCAATTGTGGCCCACTGCAGCCTCGAACTCCTGGCTCAAGCCATCCTCCCATCTCAGCCTCCTGAGTAGCTGGGACAACAGGCGTGCCCTTCCTGGCTAATTTTTTTTTTTTTTTTTTTTTTTTTTTTTTTGTAGAAACAGAGTTTTGCTGTGTTTCCCAGGCTGGTCTCAAACTCCTGGGCTCAAGCGATTGGCCCTCCTCGTTCTCCAAATGTGCTAGGATTACAGGCATGAGCCACTGAACCTAGCCCAGTTCCATGGATTTTAAAAATGTTAAACACCTACCTTTAAGAAAGATGATGAGGCAATATCATCTTTGTTTTTGTTGCTGTCGATTAAAGAGAATGACTCCTAAGGAGTCATTCCTATGAGTCTTGCAGAGTGGTTTTCTGTCTGTTCAGCTCCTTCACAGAGTCTTGGTTGGACAGTTCCCCGTCACCTTCCCCGACAGGGCCTTGCCTTTGAAAAGGCTAATTCTGGTAGACAGGCAGCTTCAACAGGAAGTGGCACACCAAGGACCATCGCTTGCGGATGTGGTTCCTGGGATGTGGAGTGTCCAAGGGGATACTGATAGGCCTAAAGATCAGAGATCATTTGACTTTGGTAGATTGTCAAAAGAGAACAGACCACAATTGCAAATGGACTTTAAAATGAGAGAAAATCAAATTTCTAGTGACAATCATAAAAACGCCACAATCCACCATGGACAGCCACACCACCAACCGAGTCATTTTTTATATTTCTGGCTTGTACTTAATCCATTCCAGCATAGAGCAAAATGCTACCAGTGTTCTGTGAAGAAACAGTCCAAGAGAATGATTGCAGTCTAATTTGCATAAGAGTCTAACTCAAATATTTTCACTTTTTTTTTTTCATTTTGAAGTCACAAAGTAAAATGGTTGAGGAATTTAAGATTAGCATGTAAGCGAGACTGAAATAGGACTATGTTCTCATATTAGTTAAAACTCTTTGGTTGCAGGGAAGAGAAATCCAACTTAAGTGAGTTTAAGCCAAAAAAGAATTTTATTATAAGGCTACTTGGATTCAATGGAATCCAAAAGAGGAATATGGCTAGGCCTTGCGAGCAGCTAGAACTAGAAGCTCAAATGCCGTCTGGATTTGCTCTCCTCTCCTTGCCTCTGATTCTCTTTCTGCTGATTGGCATTTTCTATTCCTCAGTCCACATGGTGGAACAGGGCTGCCAACTGCTTCTGCATTTACATGCCTTCATTTTCAGACACCCAGAGAGAGACTGACTTCTTTTGTCAGTTGCAGTTCCCAAATCCTGGGGGAGGGCTCTGATTGGCCCGTTTGGATCAGGTGCCCACCTCTTGACCAATGGTCGGTGCCAAGGGCGAGGCCCGTTGTAGCAAAAGTTAGTCTCCCATGGTGCCATACTGAAGGCACCGCATATGCACAGGGGGCACGGGAGCAGGGGAGACAGTTCCCCAGAATGCGCCTGGTGCTGAGCTGACGAAGCAATGGGGGCTCCTTACATTTCTCAACGAAAATTAAAGGGAAATGAGGAGAAAATATTATTTCTTTGGAAGTGAGAATAGTATATTCTCCCTTTTGGTGTTTCCAGAGTTCATTTCTAACCCATGGCCAAATGGTTAAGTGAAATAATGTTGTTTTTTTTTAAAGTACAGTAAAATATTAATTACTGTTCACTTAACTTGGCTTATCTAATCTTCTTCCCTTACGACCTTACAGTCTTGGAGCATGTTCACATACATTTTTCTGAAACCCTTACTTGATCCATGCTGCAGAGGCCATGCGACTCAATTGCTGAGCCAACCCTTCAGCTATTTAATATCGATCCAGGTGCCCTGTGGGTGGAACAGAGGGTGATCAGACAACAGCACCCGTGAACAAAGAAGATGCCTCCCCTTTCTCCGTGTTCGGGACGGAGGAAGGAGACTCGCGTCACTGGAGAGCTCTGTATTCACAGCAGGTGTGGAATGTGTGTTCTCCACCTGGAAATACCGGAATCTAGGAGGCGAGGGCATGGAGGAGTCGAGAGCATCAGTGCAGGTTAATGGGAACCAGGCCCTCTGAGCCTGAGCACCCGGGAGCATCAGCCAGGGTACTGGCTAGTGACAAAGTCACACTCCCCTTCTCCTGTGCTTTCAGTGCCACTGTCGGAAAATGAAGCTGTCCCTTAGAAGATCCCTCCTTCCAGCCCCTGGGACACCTGGCTTTCCTGAGCCAAGAGCAGAGAACCACTGTTTCATTTTTTATTTATTTAAATTTTTTTTAACTTTTGTTTTGTATTTTTAGAGATGGACTCTTGTTCTGTCACCCAGGCTGGAGTGCAGTGGTGTGATCACAGCTCACTGTAACCTTGAACTCCTGGGCTCAAGTGATCCTCCTGCCTCAGCCTCCTGAGTAGATGGGATTACAAGTGCATGCCACCATGCCCCGCCCCACACAGTTTTTTGTTTTTGTTTTTGTTTTTCTTGAGACGGAGTTTTTGCTCTTGTTACCCAGACTGGAGTGCAATGGCACAATCTTGGCTCACCGCAACCTCCGCCTCCCGGGTTCAAGTGATTCTCCTGCCTCAGCCTTCCGAGTAGCTGGGATTACAGGCATGCACCTCCATGCCTGGCTAATTTTGTATTTTTAATAGAGACAGGGTTTCTACACGGAGTTTCTCCATGTTAGTCAGGCTGGTCTCGAACTCCCAACCTCAGGTGATCTGACCGCCTTGGCCTCCCAAAGTGCTAGGATTACAGGCGTGAGCCACGGCGCCCGGCCCACAGTTTGTTTTAAATGGCAGACACAGGCTGGACTCTGTGGCTCATGCCTGTAATCTCAGCACTTTGGGAGGCTGAGGCAGGAGGATCACTTGAGCCCAGGAGCTCAAGACCAACCTGGGTGACATAGCGAAACCTCGTTTTTACAAAAAAAGCCAAAAAACAAAAAACAAAAATTAGACAGGTACGGTGGTGTGCATCTGTGGTCCCAGCTACTCAGCAGGCTGAGGTGGGAGGATCGCTTGAGCCTGGGATGTTGAGGCTGCAGTGAGCTGAGATGGAGCCACTGCACTCCAGCCTGGGCAATAGAGCAAGACACTGTCTCCAAAAATAAAATAAATACATAAATAAATGCTAAACACAGATTGTCTGGATGTGTGGCTCATCACTCTTTAAGTACTCATGGTCCCATCACTAGAGATGCAAAATAATCAGAATCCAGACTTGTAAGAGACTGAAGGAAGGTCCTGATTAGAATTAAGTCCTCAAGGTCAATGTGGAGACACATTGATTCAGTGTATCACAGACTCTGGAGGAAACAAAGGGGGACATTTCAGGCACTGTGGGTTCTGTTGTTGCTGTTTGTACTCCAATTCCTTTTTTTTTTTTATGGAGTCTTGCACTGTCACCCAGGCTGGAGTGCCGTGGTGCGATCTTGGCTCACTGCAACCTCCACCTCCCGGGTTCAAGAGCTTCTCCTATCTCAGCCTCCTGAGTGGCTGGGATTACAGGTGTGTGCCACCACGCCCGGCTAATTTTTGTATTTTTAGTAGAGACGGGGTTTCACCACGTTGTTCAGGCTGGTCTTGAACTCCTGACCTCATGATCTACCCGCCTCGGCCTCCCAAAGTGCTGGGATTACAGATGTGAGTCACTGCGCCCGGCCTGCACTCCAATTCTTGTGATTTGTATTTGGAGGGCTTTCGGGCCTAACATTGGGCAGCTGCCTCTCTTCAGGCCTTTGTTGATCTTCCTGCCTGCCTGCTGCATGGATGGGGTGCAGATCCCGGCTTGCCCACTTCATGATGGTGAGAGCTTGGGCACATGACAGGGTACCTTGAACCCCAGTTCCTCACTAACATAGAGATTTCAGCAACTCTCTCTTAGAAAGGCCATGGGGACGTGTGAGTTGGTACCTTTCAAGCAGTGGAAGCGTCGTCTCTACTAGGATCCTTTCAGTCTCTGTTTTCAGTGACCGAGAACAGACGCAGACTAGTGTGAAGAAAGAAGAGACTTCATTAACTCACACGGCTACGAAGCCCAGGAGCAGCGCTGGCCTCGGGGGTGACTGGACACGGGGGCTGAAGATGACACTAAGTTCTTTCATCTCTGTTTGCCCTCCTCACCCCATTTTCATGGGTTCGCTCCTGTATTTCTGGCTGAAAATGGGCTTTCCTCGCATAATGGGGGAAGCTTGCCAGAGGTGGAAATGGAATTAAGGTAGAGGGAAAATGTTGACGAAGTAGCTACTGCACACTTGGGCCTGGGGATACAGCAGTTCCTGCCGTCATGGAACTTACTTACCAGCCAATGAAACAATGAAACCAAAAATGACGGTGAAGTATCATGAGTGTTATAAAAGTGAAGTGCACCGCAAGTGGGACCACGACGTAAGTGGAGTCCAACCTGGCTGCTGTGCCAGAGAAGATTCTTCAGAAAGTGGCAGGCGAAGACGAGTCAGCCTGTAAATAAGGGGATGGAACAGTGTTTTGGGCAGAGAGATTAGCACGTGCGAAGGACGAGACAGAGAACTGGTCAAATCTGAGGAAACTGTCAGATCTTTCTCAGTCCAGTGGGTCTGGCTAGAGCACTATGGGAAAGGTATGTCAGTTTCCCGGGGCTGCCAAACAAATCACCAGCAACTGGGTGGCTTCTAACAAGAGTCCTTTATTCTCTCACTGTTCTGGAAGCAAGTAGCCCCAAATCAAGGAGTTGGCAGGGCCATGCTCCCGCCGGAGGCTCCATGCGGGAATCCTCCCTTGCCCCTGAAGTCCCAGTGTCCGGTGGCTCCAGGCGTTCCTGGTGGCTGCACCACTCCAGTCTCTGCTTCTGTCTTCACATGGTCTCCTACTCTCTGTGTCTTCTCTTCTGCCTCTTTTTTTTTTTCTTTTTTTGCTACGGAGTCTCACTCTATCACCCAGGCTGGAGTGCAGTGACACGATCTCGGCTCACTGCAGCCTCTAACTCCTGGGTTCAAGCAATTCTCCTGCCTCAGCCTCCCGAGTAGCTGGGATTACAGGCACCCACCATCATACCCGGCTAATTTTTGTATTTTTAGTAGAGACAGGGTTTCACCATGTTGGCCAGTCTGGTTTCGAACTCCTGACCTCAAGTGATCCTCCCATCTTGGCCTCCCAAAGTGCTAGGATTTCAGGTGAGAGCCACTGCGCCAGGTCTCTCTCTGCCTCTTAAAGGACACTTGTCATTGGATTTAGGGCTCACCTGGGTAATGCAGGATGGTCTCCTCGTCACAAGATCTTTAACTTAATGGCACCTGCAAAGACCCTTTTTCCAAATGAGGACACATTCAGAGGGTCCGGTTGTTAGGTGTAGACATGTCTTTGGGGGATCACCATCCAATTGAGAGAGATGCTACTGGGCTGGTCAGACAGGCCGGGTCCTAGGGGATCTGGGCCTCATCCTAGAGCAGGAGAAAAACATTTCATTTTGCACTCCAGAAAGAACACTATGGCTGTGGAAGTGCCATGTGAGATGCAAGCAAGGTGGCTGGCCTGTCAGAAGAGGACCACTGTGGTCCCGGTGAGAGGTGATGGAGGAATGGGCTGAGGCAGCAGCCGAGCCAGGGATGGAAAGAAGGGTTTGGGTCCCAGGCAAACTTAGAAAAACAAGTCAACGGGACTTGGGGACTGATGGGGCTGGGTGGCTGGCAGCAGGGTGGAGGCAGGGTATCATTGGATGATGTGTATCATTGGGATACGTATCCCTCATATTAATTTTCCCCAGGAGACAGTGCTAGGAGGATGGAAAGAATACCGGCTTTGAAATTGGCGAAACCTTGGTTGAATTCCCAACACTCCTTCACTTTCCAGCTTCTTGACCTTGGTTGTGTTTCTTGTTTTTTCTGAGCCCCAGTTTTCTCCTCCATAAAATGGAGATAATAATACTGACTTCATAGGGCTCTTGAAAGAACTAATTGACAGCCTGTTTGGTGTAGTGGGCTCTGGGTGGCCACGTGGGCACCACAGATGTGCTCTTTCCTCCTCCTTCCTCCTGCCTGACCAACGTCCCTTCCTGCAGGGGCTTCCCCGGCCCTCAGCTGCACCCACCTCCTACTTCTCTCCCACTTGCTTCCTGCATGGCTGGCTCCACCCCACCTGCAGCCTTTTTTTTCTCCTGGGACCTGCCCACAAATTGCCCTCTCCACTGTCCTGGAACCTTCAGCAAATATTTTCTCACCTGTTACCCCTAAGTAGCCCAGGCTGTGAAAGCAACAAGCTGCAAAATGGGTAGTCTTAATGCCTTGAAAGGGAACCTGAAGGGCTTGCTGAGTTTACTGCCGGCTGCGATGTGTTCATTCACTGGTTTATTCCTGCATCTATGCATCCACTCCCTCAACAAACACTTAGAGTGGGTGAGGCATTGTCTCACACTGCGAACACAGAGCTGAACGGAAATGTGGTTCTCACCTCTTGAAGTTTACTAATTCTACCAGGCAACCAGCCCTCTCTGAGCTCATGAATTTTCTGGTTGCACTGATTTAATGGCTTCACTCTCTGGCTTTGACACCCCCACAGGTAAAGCGACAGAGAGCGGAAGGAGCATGAATTTGAGTCTCCAGTCTCATCCGGGCTAGGTGGACATTAGGACACACAGGCAGGTTCCCAGGAGGTGGAACAGAAGCTGGAGCTTCCCTGAGAAAGCAGATACCCCCGTCCTACCTCTCAGACACATTTCCGTCTTCACTGGTGACGTTTTTCTCCACCCCGTTTCTTGCCACTTGCCATTCATAATCGTTGCTCTTGGTCTGGTAAGCAGAGAGGGCAGGACAAAAATTCGATTTACTTATGACAATGTTTTAAGAGCTTGAGCATAAAAACGTGTGGCTTCCTGGGACTGGCCATCCCAGGAAGTTGGCTGGGACGTTAAGGAGTTGGCTGGCACTAAGTGTAAGTGCCTACCACCTCCTACCCTCCTGGGGGAGGCTTGCCTTGCTCTTCTGAGCACTTTCTACCTTCAGGCTGCCTGGAGCCTCAAGGTTCTCCAAGGAGACACGTATGCAAATGCATGTGTTCTGACACAAGATGCAAATGTCAGGAATCCTCTTTTGAAAGGGCCAGTCTCTAAAACTTGCAAAAAAGGCGACCAGAGACTGACTTAAACCTACCACCCGGAAGAGATGTTGGCTGTGAGGAAGGGAGCAACAATGAAGTGTGAGATGGTGTGAACTCTGGAAGGCAGAACCCTAGGGAAAAACGAAAGAGTAATTTTGTTCATTGATAAATTCATTTATTCTACTAAGTATTGTGCAGAGCACTATAGGGTTTACCAAGAATAAAAATTGTCCCTGTCCTGGAGGACCTAAAAGAGACCAGAGAGAAAAAGGCAAGTACACATGAACATGTGTTTTGCTTTGAGGATCGTGCAAGAAAGCTGATATGAGGCGAGCACCTCATGTTTAACGTACTCTGCTTCACTTGACATAAATTCCTGGTAGCTTCCCTAACAAAGTTTCAAGGTAGGCACTAACACCGTTTTACAGATGAGGAAACTGAAGTTCAGAGAGTAATTTTTCCAGGATCCAGGGTTCCAGCCTAGATCAGCTGACTCTGAAGCTTATTAAATCCACCTGTGGAAAATCAAGTTAAGAAACAGATGAAAGGGGCCAGGTGCAGCACTTTGAGGGGCTGAGGTGGGTGGATCACCTGAGGTCAGGAGTTCGAGACCAGCTTGGCTAACATGGGGAAACCCTGTCTCTACTGAAAATAAAAAATTAGCTGGGCATGGTGGCGTGCGCCTGGAATGCCAGCTACTCGGGAGGCTGAGGCAGGAGAATAGCTGGAACCCGGGAGGTGGAGGTTGCAGTGAGCTGAGATCGGGCCCCTGCACTCCAGCCTGGGCGACAGAGTGAGACTTCTATAATTTTATGATATAGTTTTCAATCAGCTGATTTACCTCTACGATTTCAGGAACACCCTGGCATGTTGCACGAGGCTTTGCCTGCTGGGGTGTCTGTTGTTCAGTCTGGACCAGCATGCAGCCACGGCTTCTTTTGGCCTCTGTGGCCGATTCCAAAAGTTCATGTGAGAAGGGATGAAGAGGGATTTTAGAGCCAGAAGGGAATTGAGCTTCCCTCAGCCTTATAAAAGCATGGAAATTGAGACCCAGAGAGGTTAAGTACCTGGCCTAAGGTCACACGGCTAGTTAGTGGTGGGGAGACGAGACTTGGTTTTGCCCAGCTCTCCTTCTGCCATCTGTTGCTACTCAGCACAGCAAAGGAGATGGCGCAAGTCATTTGTGGCTCACAGAGGTGCTAGGAACAATCCCATTCACGTATTTGATGGTACCTACTGGAGCCCCATTATTTCCAATTATTTACATGCTCCAGGCACCCGCAGCCAATCTGTATGTGCCCTTTCCTAGGGGTCAGACTTCCCTGGTGTCGTGTGGACTCAATGCAGCATGCAGCCTCAGCCCTATTTCATCTCTTCTGTGCATTAAGGGATCCGTTTACATTTAATTGAAGCTTGGCATACTGTGAGCTGAGGTGGCCTTGCTTTGGCCTTCTGAAAAAAGCACGCAGTTTTGGCCTATGAGTTTGAGTTTCATAGAGTAGCTTCCAATACTGGAGGGAAGCTGGCCTATTACTCTCTGGAGTCTTTCTGAATCGCACAAAAACTCTGTGTCTGCCTTCCTTGTTGTTCCTTTCCCAGAAGCGTGAAGTCCCTCAGATTCCAAGGCCGTGTGGCTGGGAGAGCCCAGGTCCGGTGGGGGCCAGGGATCCCTCCACGTCAGCACGTGAGCAGCCCCTCTGCGGTCTCCCGTCCTCATGGAGAGGCTATTACAGCAGAAGCTCCCTCGGCCCCCTCCCCACCCCCTTGGAGTTGAGGAGGAAGTGAGAAAGGGGTTGGCTTGGTGCCTGGCACACAGCAACCCTCCATAAAAATGCCAGCTATTACTATTGCTATTGTTGCTATTATTCTCACGACTTCTCCATCTTCTGCACCGCCCACAGGCTGCTTTGCTGTGAACACGGGGACGTGGAGAAGAGTGAATGAGCTAGTGGGATGGGAGCGACTGAGTGTGAAGGTTAGGGAGGGAAATAAAACAGCCCACAGCCCTGCTGCACTCAGCACCTTCCCCCTGCCTGCAAAGTCCTTCCTGCCATCTCTGGAAATCCTCAGTGCCCCACAAGGCTCCCACCTTCTCCCTCGTTTCTGCACAGCCACTTGGATTAGTACTTGCAACTTGAACGGCTCTTCTCGTGTGCTGCCTTCTCCAGGGCCCACTCATGCCTGTGGCTGTTATGACCCTACTATCTGTCATGCATTTGACATTGAACATCTTATTTATTCATTTATTTATTTATGGCAGGGTCTCACCTTGTCTCCCAGGCTGGAGTACAGTGGCATGAACACAACTCACTGCAGCCTTGACCTCCTGGCCTCAAGCAATCCTCCCACCTTAGCCTCCCAACTAGCTGGGACTATAGGCACACACCACCAGGGTCAGCTAATTAGAAAAATGTTTTCTGTGGATATGGGGACTCTTGCTGTGTTGCCCTGGCTGGCCTCGAGCTCCTGGGCTCGAGCAACTCTCCTGCCTCGGCCTCCCAAATTGCTGGGATTCATCTCTTTTAAATTCTCACACCAACCTTAGGAAGGAGATGTTTCCCATTAACCATGACAGATAAAAGACACAGGGCTCAGGGCAGTTAAATGACTTGTCCGAGGTCACCATAGAGTGACAGGGCAGAGAGGCAGGCTTGGGTCTGTCCAGCTCCGAAGCCCATGCTCTGTCCATGCATCTCAACGCTCGCTATTGCTGCAGCTGTTGTTGGCCCTAAGGTGAGCCACCGTCACACATCTTCCACCCGCAGCACAGTCGGGGGATAAGGGCGATTTTCTTTTCTTTTCTTTCTTTTTTTTTTTTTTTTTTTTGAGA
This sequence comes from Nomascus leucogenys, assembly GCF_006542625.1. Classification (NCBI taxonomy): domain Eukaryota; kingdom Metazoa; phylum Chordata; class Mammalia; order Primates; family Hylobatidae; genus Nomascus; species Nomascus leucogenys. The sequence continues at coordinate 4,176,566 of NC_044385.1, read as the reverse complement.
CAGAGTCTCACTCCATCACCCAGGCTGGAGTGCGGTGGCGAGATCTCAGCTCACGGCAAACTCCGCCTCCCGGGTTCAGGAGATTCTTGTGCCTCAGCTCCCTCCAGTAGCTGGGATTACAGGTGCGCGACACACATCTGGCTAACTGTTGTATTTTGTAGAGACAGGGTTTCACCGTGTTGGCCAGGCTGGTCTCGGACTCCTGGCCTCAAGCGATCCACCTGCCTCAGCCTCCCAAAGTGCTGGGATTACAGGTGTGAGCCACCACGCCCAGCCTCAACTTTCTTATTGCATTTCTTATGCATTTCTGTGTTGACCATATCTTTTTCAATGATATTAATAATCACTGACAGCACCCTGACATGTGTCAGCTCATTGATCCCTCACATAACCCTGGGTGACGATCTTGTGATTATCATCCTTGTTTTCTGGAGGAGAAAAGCAAGTTGTAGAAATGTTAGATAATTCACCTGCTGTCATCCAGTCCACAGTGGCAGAGCTGGGGCTTAGACCTTGTTGGGCCTGATTCCCAAGATCTACTGTTGACTATGGAGCTTACTGCTTCCACGTGGAAGAGAAGGGTTTTGTCTTAAGAATACAGGAAGCATTTTGTTTATATGAAATATCCATAATCAGCAAATCCACAGATATAGAAAGCAGATTTGCAGTTGCCAGGGTGTGGGGTGGACGGTGGGAGATGCAGAGTGACTGTTAATGGGTACAGCGTTTCCTTTTTTCTTTCATGTTTTTGAGACAGAGTCTCGCACTGTCACCCAGGCTGGAGTGCAGTGGCATGATCTCGGCTCACTGCAATCTCTGCCTCCCGGGTTCAAGCGATTCTCCTGCCTCAGCCTCCTGAGTAGCTGGGACTACAGGCGCCCGCCACCACACCCGGCTAATATGTGTATCTTTAGTAGAGACGGGGTTTCACCATGTTGGCTAGGCTGGTCTCCATCTCTTGACCTCGTGATCTGCCCACCTGTTACTAAGCTGTTACTGAGTATTTCTGGAGGCAGGTATATTTTGAAAGCTCTTTTCTTTTCTTTTCTTTTTGAGATGGGATCTCGCTACGTAGACAGGCTGGAGTGCAGTGGTGTGATCTTGGCTCACCTCAACCTCCACCCCCGAGGTTCAAGTGATTCTTCTGCCTCAGCCTCCTGAGTAGCTGGGATTACAGGCATGTGCAACTACGCCTGGCTAATTTTTGTATTTTTAGTAGGATGGGGTTTCACCATGTTGGCCAGGCTGGTCTCGAACTCCTGACCTCAAGTGATCCGCCTGCCTTGGCCTCCCAAAGTGCTGGGATTACAGGTATGAGCCACCTTGCCTGGCAGGGAGCTCTTTTCAAGAGAGAAAAAAAATCTCATGAATGCAGAAAAAGCAGCAGCAGCAGCCCATGGGGATGGGAAACTCTAAAAGCAGCGTAGGAACAGATGACCATTGGAATTATTTACTCTACCAAAGGGGTCTGGAGGTCAAAAAATCACACTAGCTAAGGGTTACAGTCTGCTAAACGCTAAGTTCTTTATGTTGATCATTTCAATGAATGTTCATCAGAACCCTGGGAATAGTTATTTTTATCATCTCCATTTCACAGATGAGGAAACTGAGCTGGAGAGGGGTTAAGCAGTCATCACGACATTAGTAAGTGGCCAAGCCGGGCTTTGATTCCAGGTGGTCTGACCTCCAGGTCCACACTGTCACTTGTGTGTCCTGATCCATTACCTGTGAGTGCAGCACCCACAGGCAAGTCCCACTTCACTTCGACAAAACATTCCCATTTTTATTCTTCCGCTTTCTTCAGTAACTGCTTGTCCAGCAGGGGTAAGTGCTTCAGAAATACTGAGCTTGGTGAAACTGCTGAACACAGGAACCCCGGTGACACTCTGCCGGATGATGACAAATCATGTTCACATTAACCTTGTGCCCCGAAGGTTGCCTTTGGTGAGAAGCGGCACAGAAGACGTGAGTTTCTTGCCAATTCCACCTGGTGGAGAGCCTGCCAGGCCTCCTGACTTGTGGTCCTGTCTCTGGCCGGCACGGTGGCTGCTTTTCCTAGGCAAGTGTGGCATAATGTCCACTGTGATGGCCGGTGCCTCTGCCCAGGACAGGTGTGCAAAGACACAGCTCCACCGAGGCAGGGTGAGAAGAGAGTTTTGAAGATTGAAAAACAAAATAAAAAGCCAAACCCATACCCTTCTGCCGTAGATATTCTTGAAAGTCCTGGGGGAGGGGGCAGGGTTGGAGTTATTATGCTCTGTGTGTATGATGAGATACCAGGGCGAGCCACTGTTAATTTTATAATTCAAGTTCTGTTTGAATAAATAACCATAAAAACAACAATAATTACTCCATGCTCTGCAAATATTTGCTCTCCAAGTAAGGGTTTACAGCAGAAACATGAAGTCTTGGGTCCTCAAACTTCAGAAAACAAAGAGTACAGATCTCAGGGAAGCTACAGGCAGAAACTGAGGGGGCTCCTGGAAAGTCTCTGAGTGTAAATGATACAAGGGCCATCCCTCTGTTGGTTGGCAGTAGGGGAATAATCGTATCCTGGCCATTCTAGATTTATTTATTTTACCTTTTATTTTATTTATTTATTTTGAGACAGAGTCTCCCTCTGTCGCCCAGGCTGAAGTGCAGTGGTGTGATCCTGGCTCCCTGCAACCTCCATCTCCTGGGTTCCAGTGATTCTCCTGCCTCAGCCTCCCGAGTAGCTGGGATTACAGGCGTGTGCCACCACACCGGGGTAATTTTTGTATTTTTAGTAGAGACGGAGTTTCACCATGTTGGCCAGGCTGGTCTTGAACTCCTGACCTCAGGTGATCCTCCCGCCTCAGCCTCCCAAAGTGCTGGGATTACGGGCATGAACCACCGCATCTGGCCCCGTTTTAGATTTAAATTCCAGAGCTATCCACAACCATTTCCCCTGCTCTCCTCATGCCCGCTTTTCCCCCGACCCCAAATCTAATCAGTTGATGGGATCCATCAATGTGATTTCTGCATTGCTTCTCCTGTCTGTCTGCCTTCTCCCTGCCTGTGTCTAGTGCAGTGCCTCATTACCTCCTGCGTGGACCATTGCAACAGTCTCCTACCTCGTTCTTCTAGAAACCAGAGCAAACTTTCAAAACCATGGGTGAGGTTAACTCACTCCCTCGTTCCAAATTCTGCAGTAGCTCCATTTTACTTACAGAGTAAAACACGAACTCCCCAGCCTGGCATGCAATGCACACGGTGATCTAGCTCCATCCAATCTTTCACTCACTACTTATTCAACACGTATTCACCGAATTCCTCCATGCACCAGGCATTGGCATCCCCTCTGCGCACGCAGTGCTGCCAACAATGTCCTCGTGCCTTCTCTCAAGGACCCCAGAGGGTGGTGGGGGTCACACCAAGGTGCTAAGGACTTGCCCAGCTGGAGCCCCTGTGAGGTCAGGGAAGGCTTCCTGGGAAAGGTGACTTATCTAAAGTAGCTTGAAGTCACCCAAAGAAGGCATAGGAGGGAGCCAAGAAAAGATGGAGTGGGTGTGGGATGGGAAGGCAAATGGAGCAGGTGCAAGGCCCAGGGGTAAGGGGCTGTGGGCAGCTCAATATAGCCATCGCCTGTGAGAGGGAAAGTGAGGACAGGAGGAAGTGGGTCTCTATTACAACAGACTGGAAGCAACTGTCTGGGAGTTCAGGCTTAACCTTGAGCAGTGGGAGGCCATGGAAGGGTTTAAGCAGGAGAGCACTATGAATAGATTTGCATTTTAGAAAGCTCATTCTGTCCGGAGTTTGGAGAAAAGATTGGAGAGAGGGAGAAGAGAAGCAGGGAGGTGGTTATGAAGCCCCTTCAGGAGTTGAGGCAGAGGGTGATTGTGGCATTGGGGATGGTGATGTAAAGAGTTGACAGAGGTAAGAGGCATTGAGGTGCTGAGGGAGGAGGTCTTGGCAATTATTTGATGTGAAGGGCGAGGGAGAAGGAGGTGACGAGCCCACATCACAGGTCTCTAGCTTGGGTACGCGTGCAGGTGGTGGTACCGTTTTCTGGGATGGTAGCATAGGACAAGCAGGTCTCAGGTCTGGGTGAGGGTGAGGAAGCATGAGAGAGTGAGTTCAGGTTTGGACATATTAAGAGTTAGTGCCTGTGAGACACATGAAGAGAAATACTGGTTGAGATTGACAGAAACAGAAAGGTTGAGACAAAAGCCAAAGGACACCAGCATCGAAGGAAAGTCTTCAACAGAGACGGAGAAGGAAGACACGCAGAGGCAGGAGGAAAACCCAGGGAAGTGGGTAATCCAAGGCAGGACACCAAGTAAAGTCAGGACAGTAAAGCACTTCTTGGTTGTCCTGAGTCAGAAGGTTGTTAACAACCTTGACAAGGAGTTGGTGCTGGTATGGGGAGGATCCAGGGACCTTGACAAGAGCAGTGTCCCCGGAGTTGGTGCTGGTATCAGGAGGATCCAGGTTGGGTTGACAAGTTGTTCAAGGTGAGAATGTGGAAGCAGGAAGTGAAGACCAGGTCAGTCAAGAACTTCAGCCATGAATAGTGGAGGAAAAGAAGAGGATTGAGTCTGGGGAGGGACAATCTTCAAAAGAGGTTCCCGCTCCCATTCCACCCCCTCCCTCTCTCTTTCCCTTCCTCCCTCCCCACTTCTTTCTCTTTCAACAGTGGGATCAAGGAAGGGGCCAGAGGAGCTGGAGCAGGTGGAGCTCCAGATTCAGGAAGGAGAGGGAATGATCTATAGGGAAAGTTGTAGGGGAGGGGCTCCCAGCATGGGTGGAGAGGTTGGCTGTGCAGGAGGAGTGATCCCTCTTTTACTGTTGCCAAGAGGAGGAGAGGAGAGGGAAGATGCAGATGAGCCTGGTGGTTGGGGCCAGGAGTTGGGAAAGTCATCTCCTCATTCTTTCTAGCCTTGAATTGCTCCTGTGCATCGGGGCCACACGCACTCCTCCCAACGTGTGCTGACCTTGATCCATGTCACCCTCTACATCTGCTCAATGAGTTCCCCTTTTTCTGCACGTGCTTCATTCCATCTTTAAATGCAAAGGCATATCCAGATTTTGTGGGACCTGAAGTGTACACAATTTGGGACAGTCTCTTTAAGAAAAAGAATGCTAAAATAGATCACTTTGGCAAATATTACAAAAATCTACAGAGATGTGAACGCAGCTCGGGACCATTTTTGTAAGCTAGGATGCCTGAAGGTTAAGCTTCGTTGGCTTTATGTTAAGTCTTCCTCCATTTAAATGTGAAAATCCTACCCAAACCTCAAACTTGAACAACAACAAACAAAATAAAATAAAGAAAGAAACTCCAACCCAAACAAAAAACTTCCTCCTTGAAGTTCCTCCCATTGGAAGGAAATAAGGAGAGCCTTAGCTTCCCCATCTGGAGAATGGAGCTAAGAGCCTCTATCTCCAAGTCTTGAGGATTCAATGAGGCAGCATATGGAGAGAACCTGGCATAGTTCCCTTCCCATGATTGGTGCATACAAAATGATTGCTGAAGAAATAAAGGGATGTATGAACCTAACTCTCTTTTCTCATTTATCACTTTTTTTTTTTTCAGACAGGGTCTCATTGTGTCACCCAGCTGCAGTGCAGTGGTGCAATCATAGCTCACTGCAGCCTCAAACTCCTGGGCTGAAATGATCCACGCTCATTGGACTCTCGAGTAGCTGGGACTACAGGTGCACATCACCACATCTGGCTAGCTTTTGTATTTTTTTTGTAGTAACGGAGTTTCACCATGTTGCCCAGGCTGGTCTCAAACTCCTAGCTCAAGTGATCCTCCTGCCTCAGCCTCCCAAAGTGCTGAAACTACAGGAGTGAACCACTGCACCTGGCCTCACTTACCACTTTGACCTACATGTTAGTTATCTGCATGCTCATCTTATCTTTCCCATTAGACTCCAAATACCTTGAGCATGTCTTGTTATTTCTGAGTCCTTCACAAGGCCTATCAGTGTGTCTTGCATACAGTGGGTATTCAATCAATTTATTGAATGAATAGATGGATGAATGAACGGAGAGTATGAATCACTTCATTAAGAAGGAAGTTCATTGTTAGAGAGTTGGTTAGAAATTCGCCTAAATGAGTTTTCCAGTTGAGGCTATCAATTCTTGGTGTCCACATTGGCGGGGATCGGTTAACAAAAGAACAGGAAGGACTGGAGCTGTGTCTTAACAGATAACACACATTTGGTTGAGGAGGCAGAATGTGGAGAAGTCACGGCTGGAGACTTCAACAGCATTCAGAGTTTAGTTCGTGATATTAGGAACCTTCAGCACAAGACAGTCCGTGGAGTGCTGCTTGGGTTAAACATGATAAATTGGAGTACCCCTAAACTAGGCAAAAGCTGTCAAATGCAATTCAGGAAGACAAGTGTAATGAATATGTAGTATAATATGGGTAGATTTCTTACTGGATGCATTTTGAATATATTGCCGCTTAGGGAGAGCTCGTTTCCCAGAGGTACACACATGGGGGAAGCTGCTTCTGTTTACTTCTCAAAGGGCTGTTGCGAAGATTAGATGAAAAAAAAATGTAAAAGTGCTTTGTAGACTGTAAATGCCAGATAAATATTCTTTATTATCACTGTTATTATTGCGTTCCTGGCCTTATCTCTCTCCTTCCCCTCTCTTCTCAGACTCTATATCCCACCAATTTCCTTGAAGTGTCATCATTCCCCAAACACATGAGTGTGTTCCTAGACCCCAGGGTAGCCTGTATTGAGTGGTATGAGACATGTATGTGTGTCTGCCTATTCCTCAGATTCATTTTTACCCCTCAGTCCTGAACACGATTCCTGGCACAAAATAGGAGCTTGGTAAATGTTTGCTGGATAGAAAATGCTCTCAGGTGATGGGAAAATAGTTCTTGGATCATTTCATCTGGCCCTTTGGTTTCATCTGACTTTGGTTGTGTGGTCTTCCTAAGAAAGGCGAGTCTAGTTTCCAAGACACTAGACCTCTTTATTATTTCTAGGACATCAAGGCCGTACAAATTCCTTGTTACTCTATGAGTCTTGAAAAAAATGACTCTCTTGGAAATTCCAGAAAGCCAAGAAACCAGAATATTCCTGTTCTGATGTAACTTCTAAACAATTCATAATATCACATTAAGAAAGACAGCTTTTTTTTGTTCCTTTCTTCCTTTCTTTTTTTAGTGGAAAAAAGCCCCAATAAAATATCCAAGAATGTGGGTTTAGAGCTACATGATCTTATCCAGAGCACTTGACTACTTGGAGTCTCCATTTCCTCTTGTGTAAAGTGAAGATAATAATTCTGTCTTGGCTTCCTTATGGGGACACTTTCAAGATGAATAGGATAATGCATGTATCTCCCGAAGTCCTGCAGCCTTATGCTTCATCCTGTCAGTACAATCTTTTTAGGCAGGGCCCTTGGTAGACACAAAAGATGTGTATTGATAAACATTGGCAAAGGGTCACAAAAGGGAAATACTAGGAAATATGGAATAACAGCTCTCCCTGGGGGCAGATCAGTTGGTAGCTGTTACGAGGTGGATTTCATTCTAAGACTGGCAATGGGGACCATTTGGCAGGAAGAATGGGGATGTAAAGCACAGAGGGCAGAATTCCAGGGCCTACACCCATCCACTCCTCCTTCCTCCTCTTACAGAGATGCCTGGTCCCAGGAACCCACCCTCTCCTGTCTGTTGTGTCACAGGACCCTGCACTATGCTTGCTGCCTCTGTATTCAACATCCCCCTCAAAACTGGCTCCTTTCCAGTGATATACTCAATCTCCACCATCTTAAAAAAATATCCTCCCTCAACCCTGTAAACCTTTGCCTCGATTTCTCCCTTTCACTGCCCAGCAACTTAATGGAGTTGAATATTCACTGTTTCTAAATCCAGTGAACACTTTCCTTTCTTCATCTTATTTATTTATTTGTTGTTTTTTTTTTTTGAGACAGGGTCTTACTCTGTTACATAGGCTAGAGTGTAGTGGTGTGATTCTGGCTCACTGCAGCCTTGAGTTCCTGGGCTCAAGCAATCCTCCCAGCTCAGCCTCCTGAGTAGCGGGGACTACAGGTGTGTGTGGCCATGCTTCGCTAATTTTGTAAAATTTTTTGTAGAGATAGAGTCTCACTATGTTGCCCAGGCTGGTCTCGAACTCCTGGACTCAAGCGATTTTCCCACCTCGACCCTCCCAAAGTGCTGAGAGTCACTGCGCCTGGCCTCTTTATCTTACTTATGATGCTCGCTCCTTCCTTGAAGTGCTGCTTTCCTGGGGACATCCAGTATATCACACTCTCCTGACTTTCCTCTCATCTGTGGCTGCTCCTTCTCCATCTCTGTTACTGGTTGAATTAGATTCCCTCCAAAAGATAAGTTCATGTCCTAACTCCTGGCACCTGTGAATGTGATCTTCTTTGGAAACAGGATCTTTGCAGATGTAATCAAGTTAAATGGAGGTCCTGTTGGATGAGGGTGGGCCCTCATCTGATGACTGGTATCTTTATAAGCAGAGGAAAATTTAGACACAGACACACACAGAGGGCAGACGGCCATGTGGTGAAGAGGCCGAGACTGGAGTGATGTGTCCACAAAGCAAGGAATACCAACGATTGTGGGGAACCACCAGAAGCTAGAGTGAGGCCAGGAAGGATCTTCCCCTAGAGCCACTGGAGAAAGCACGTCCCTGCCAACACCTTGATTTCTGACTTCTGGCCTCCAGAAACGTGAGAGAATAAATTTCGGTTGTTTTCTGCCATGGAGTTTGTAGTACTTTGTTACTGCAGCCCTAGCCTCCTTTCAGGCTCAACCTACGTTACATGTGGATTTTCCTAAATGCTTAGTTCCAGACTTCTATTCATTTCTCTATGCATCTTCCCTCCTAGGCGACCTCCTCCACATCTACCCTTCAGCCGGGGCTTCTCTCACCTGTACATCCTACCCATCTTTTAGAGCACAACTCAGACCTTCCTCCCACAGGGAAGCCTTCTGTGGCAGATGCTGCTGGTGCCCACCCACATCTCCTTGGCACGCCTCACTCCCAGTTCAGCTTCTTACTGCAAGCTGCTCCTCTCTGCCCGAGTGCTTTCTCTGGCTGCAGGAGTGCGTGGGGGCAGAACAGAACGGCAGAGAACTGACACCTCCAGGATCAGCCTCCAACAACAATGGTTGGGAGTTGGAGAATATATAACCCAGCTTCCTCGCCCCCCACCGGGGTCCTCGCCCCCCACCGGGGACCTAGCCTGTCTCCTGGAGGCCCCAGGGGACTAAGCCTCCCTTGTCCATGGGTAACCTGCTGATTAACTGCCCCCATATTGGTTTTCTTCTTTGTCTCACTTCTCTACCCTCCTAACTTGCTCCTGAGATTAGCCTGCTCATCCTCAAATCCTTATCTCAGGGTCTGCTTCTGGGGAAATCTAACCAAGGCGCCTTCACTGAATTACCAGCCTGGGGCAGATTCTCTGATCATTCTTTCTAACAGCACGAGGAGCCTTGGCTGCTCAGATGCCATTGCAGTTTACATGCACACATTTCTTTCTGTGATTATTTGAGTAATGTCTGTTTTTTGTGCTAGAGCAGGGGTCGGCAAAACAACAGCCATCAGGCCAAATCCAGCTGCAATGGCTCATTTCTGTATTGGCTATGGCTCCTTTTGAGCTGCAACAGCAGAGCTGAGTAGTTTCAACAAAGATCTTACGGCTTGCAAAGCAGAAATATTTACTACCTGGTCCCTTACAGAAAACGTTTATTGGCCCTCGTGGTAGGCTATACATTTGTATCAGTTAGCTTGGCTGCGTAAGAAACTACCCAAAACTAAATTTTTTGAAGCAACCACCATTTATGTAGCTCACAATTCTATGAGCCGACTGGGTAGCTTTTCTGGTCTAAGCCCAGTCAGCCGATTTCTGCTGAGTTCTCTAAAGTGTCTATGGTCAGCTGGTGGGTCAAGTGGCAGCAATGGTCCTAGGATGGCCTCACCCACATTTTAGAAGGTGGTAGCTGTTGGCCAGTGAGACACTGGCAATTAGGCCATGTGTCTCTCACCATCCATCAGGCTGCCTTGGGCTTCTTCATGCAGTGGTGGCGACAGGGGTTCTATGAGTGGCCAGACAGGACAGAGCACAAACATTATTCAAGCCTCTGCTTGCATATGTTGTCTAACATCCCATTGCTCGAAGCTAGTCACGTGGCTGAGTTCAGCATCAAGGTGGGGTGGCACTGAAAGGGAACCCACTAAACCTATGGCTATTTTTACAATTCACCATGGAGCTCTACGAGGGCACGGACCCTGCAAGTACTTGCTCACCATTCAATGTCAGTGAGTAAAGCACAGTGTCTGGCATACAGTGGGTGCTGAATAAATGTTCTTTAAGTAAATGAATACAATTTAACTGTTTGAATAACAATGACCTTTTATTGAGCCTTTGCTATAAACTGGAGTGGTTTTAGATATTTCACATGCATTAGCTAATGCTTACCTAAGAGGCAGACACCAGTACCACTTTACAGACAAGACAGCTGAGGCCCACGGTCAGGAACTTGCCCTGTGTAGCAAAGGCAATCTGAGGAATCAGAATTTTAAACTAGTTTGTTTAATTCCAAAGCCTGCTCTGTTAACCATTACCCCCTCCTTTTTTTTTTTTTCCACTAAAAGCTTTAAATTTTTTATAGTTTCAAATTTCTGCCTTTATTTTACTATTTTATTTTATTTCTTTATTTTACTAATTTCATTTTAAAATTGGGAGCAGGATGTTTCTCTTGGCTTCCCCAGGCCTTTTTCCTTGGTGGCCCAGAGGTCCTGTTAACACCTCATAACCAACCTCCATTTCAGTGCCGGGTGGTATTTTTGACTTAAAAAGTTAGCTTGTGGGACAATCAACAGCCACACACCTAAAATCACTGCTCTTGACAGCTCAGCAAAATTGAAGGCCAACATTTCACTCAAGAAGGCAATAAATCCAGCCCCCAAGGCAGCTGCTGAGAGGCGCTGAAACAGCGCTGTTATCTTATCTCTCAGACCATTCAGGCCGTCCATAAGGGAATCCATGGATCAAAATCAAAAAAGTCTCCAGAGAACATAGTCCTCAAAATGACCATTGTTTATTCAGAGTTCAATAATTAATCAACCCACAAACCTTTCTTCAGCACTTATGGTATTCCAGGCATTATGCAACTCACAATGGGAGAACATAAGTGAACAAGAGCCCCTGCCGTCAAGATGCTCGTCTAAACAGACAATGATTTGGCAATGTGTTGAGTGTTCTGGTGGAGATGTGCCCAAAGAGTACACAAGGGGGGCGGTGAGCCCAGTTTGGGTGAGCTCGGTTTGGGTGGGAAGCTGAAGAGGAGAATAGGAAAGTCTCTTATACAACCTTGGGAATCTAATTCAGGTTCAAACAAGGTTGAGCTTCCAAAATGGTACAACGGAGTAGTCAAGTTCATGGGCTGAGATGTCTATTTGCAGATCTGTTATTTCTTGTTATTTGTGCAATTTTGGAAGAGATGACTTCTCTAAGCCTTAGTTTACTCATTCATGAAATGGGTGAGAATATTATCCACCTTAGAAGGTTTTCGAGGATTAAATTAAAAATATATATATATAAATATGTCTTGTGCTTAGCATTATTTTGGGCACGTAGTCAATGTTCAATAAGTGACAGGTGTTATTAGTGGTTGTTAGTAATAGTATTGCTGGTAGTAGCATTCTCACCTACATTGACCATTCCTTCATTCATTTAACAAATATTTGTTAAGTGTCTGCCGTATCTCAGACTCTATGGGGGACACAAAAATGACAAGATGCACATGAAGCCTTTCAAAAGGCTTACAACTTAGTGTAGAGAAGACACATACATAAGTAGCTACCCTCCTGTCCAGAGCTAGGCTTGTATCCAGTAAGATTGGGCCTGGAAGCCTCCTGCACGTCAGGACTGTTTTCCCTGGGATACACACATTTGCTATCTTGGACCACTTCAAATCTTTTTGATTTCAGATTTATCTCTGGTTTTTCATTTGTAGTTTCACTTTTGTCTCTTTGTCTTGGTGCTTGATACAACTCTATTGGTACTGACCTCTGGCTTTCATTTTTGGCTAGGGCTGATATTTTCCCTTTGGATTATGTGATCTAGGGCCACTCTAGGCAAACATCTTACCTGACCTAGCCTGAGCAGGAGCCTGATCCAAGCTTAGTCCTTAGGGGTTCACCAGATGGCAAATTGAAGGTAGCAATTGAAAAGCATCTTCAAGAAGAAAATGGAAAAGTGCTATGCAGAGCCCAAGGGAGAGCCAGCCTGGCCTAGACTCTACCACAGTGGCTCGGTGGACAGAAAGCAGCCAGCTCCTGTGTTGTCATTCATTTCTGTGCAACACAGAGCTCATCCTTGCAGCCTCATAGCTGACTTCATGTGACTCTCCGTATATACACCTCTTGTTAATTCATCCAGTGCTGTGAGTTGCTCGACTGTAACTTGACATTTGTAATAATCCATCAGTTTACTTATTAATTATAGCAAACTGGTTTCAGCCACAGAAAATTAGAAATGAATTTTTCAATAAGCCACGTCTCCAGGGATAGTTCACAAAATCAAAAGGAAGAATACCTGGCCAATCTAATTCATTATCACAATCAAATAGTGCTAAATGGTTCTTTGTGGGATAAGCTTAAATTAAGAAGTTGTATTAGCAGCTCTAATCATTATTGATTATTTAATTATCGGCCATTTAAAAATCGTCTCCAGTTTTGAGATTACGGATCAGACTGAGATTTATAACATCCTTCTTTAGTTCACTCTACCCTCTAACAAGATGTATTGCAAAGTTGTTGAGTTAGCACTGATTTTACCTCGATCTCCGCCATAGTTCCTTCATTCCATGGCAACCTGGAGCAAAGATAATAATAGCAAACATTTATGGAGTGCTTATTAGGTACTAGGAACGTGTTTGAGTTCATAAATAACTCATCAATGAGAACTCATACATGCTCCTAGCACACATTGTGATTGATTATATTTATTAACTTATTTAATCTTCTTAAGACCCTACAAAGTAATTATTATTACTCCCATTTTATAAATAAGAAAACTGAGGCACCAGGACATTTGATTGAAGTGTTCACAATGAATAAGCAGGAAAGCGAAACTTTGAGCCCAGCTAATCTGGCTCCAGGGCACTAGAATCCATGCCTAATCACTAGGTCACTTCACCTCTAATGCCTCCTAGCTTAGTGTTCATTGCATGGCAGGTGCTCAATCCAGCCAACCATTGGAGTCCCCACCAGATTGTAGGCTCTTCTGAAGACAGCATGGTGTCTTATTTACCTCTGTATCTATCCTTTACCAGTTCTAGCACTGAGCTTTGAATAATAGAAACTCAACTCTCTCTCTCTCTCTCTCTCTCTCTGTGTGTGTGTGTGTGTGTGTGTGTGTGTGTGTGTAATTGGAAGGGTAAGATTGAGGGAGGGAGGTAGCAAAAAGAGTAAGATAAAGATTTTACTAATTCCAAAAGTAGCCTGAAGTCTAAACATGTTACAATCTCTACTCAGAATCTTTGGGGGTAAACATCTTTAACACATACGAGTATATCAGAGCCAGTCTAAACCCTGACTAGATGACCCCGGCTCTGAGAAATAATCAGGGCCTGGACATACTCTCTTTGAGAAATGTTAATAGGTAACAAAGAAAGTCGGAACGGTTGGTGAGTTAATATCTGAAATGCAATTCAGATGAAGTCATATCCAGACTCTGCCAACTTTCAATTGCTTCCAGCATCTTCAAACACCACATGCCAAAATCTTCCCTCTACCTCACTCACCAACATCTCTTCTTCCCAGTCACTGCGGCGCAAAATCCCGCCTTTGAATCCTCCTTCTCCCTGTGCCTCTCTCCCCTACCTCCATCTACCCTGTCTCCAAGGACCACAGACTCAACTTTCTCCTTATCATGACCACAGGTCCCCAACTCCTCCTTCCCTGCCAAGTCTCCTGACCGGCCTCTCTGCCTGTTCTCATCTTTCCTCTATCATCTGTGCACCACTGTTGCTGTTATCTTTTTCTAATTGCAGTTTTAGTATATGTGGTAAGATATGTGGTAAATCCCCACTCCTGCTGGAGCACATAGTCCTTTACCTTGAATTCATGGGGCTTTTATCATATCACTCAATTGAGTAATGTAGGTTTTATTCCCGCCTCCCATCCCACATTCAAGTTCACACTCTCCACTCTAACCCAAGTGTACTATTTCTAGACCCGCACATGTTACCTGCTCTTCCCTCCTGCCAGGTCTTTATGGACTGCCGCTCCTTCAGCCGAAACCTCCTCTTTCCTGCCTGCCTTTCAATTCACATAAGCTTATTGCTTTTTACCAGCCAAACCCAAAGAGACACGTCATTGAGGGTGGTGAGGCTCTTTTAATTTCTCTTCTCAAAAGACACATTGTCTAGCAGATTATATTCATCAGCCGTCAGGACACATGCCTAGCTTCTTTATTACCTGCTGTGCTTTTATGTCGGCCTCATCAATGGGTTGTCTGTCAAATCTGAACTTTGTCTTTCTCAGGGGCAGGTCTCTCTCAGCCTTACTTGTTTACCTCATAGTCTGTGCCGATGATTTTTGAAGACGGCCACTTTGGAAGCAGCCTACCTAGCTATGGGAGATACCTCCATGGAGGGAAGGCAGAGCCAGCAGCCAGGACCATGAACCTGGAGGTGGATGGCCAGAGATGGGATGGGAGGAGCAATTGTGTCCAGGTGCCAGGTGCTCATTCCTTTTGATTCCTTTTGACACACCTGTTATTCCTCAAATACCTTGAATAAAACAACCAAGTCAAATTCTCTTCTTCCTAAAGGGGATCATGATAGACCTCAGCAGGTTTTGGGCTCAGCCAATAGAGAATAGACATTTTTCATATTTAGAAAATAGGCTCGCCAGCCGGGTGTGGTGGCTCACGCTTGTAATTCCAGCACTTTGGAAGGCTGAGGCAGGTGGATTGCTTTAGCACAGAAGTTCAAGACCAGCCTGGGCAACATGGTAAAACCTCATCTCTAAAAAAAAAAAAAAAAAAAAAAAAGAAAATATGCTCACCTATGGCTCACCTATGACAGAATGGACATGAGCATCATCCTAGTGACAATTGAGAAAACTCAATTCATCCATTTCTGCATTTTGCAGATGCTGGGTCACTCCTGGCTTGGGATCCCATAATCCCATCTGCTTTAGATAGGTGCTAAGTAGGTTATTTATTCTAGAAGTCTTTAACTCCTAGGTAGTGGATGCCATTTCTCGCCAGGCTATTTATTCCAGGTGACCCTTATAAATGGTTCATTCAAGAGGAACTCAGAGTAGGCGCCCTCCCCTATCCAGAATTTTCCTCAAGATACAGACCCCTTAGTTTGCTATGGATCCTGTTAGAACTCTATGACAACTCTCTCCTTAACATGTTTCAAATCTGGGTCTTCAATATTTTGTCTTAGGACTATAAAGAATCTAGGTGCATTAG
The DNA here is from genome assembly GCF_006542625.1 of Nomascus leucogenys. NCBI lineage: Eukaryota > Metazoa > Chordata > Mammalia > Primates > Hylobatidae > Nomascus > Nomascus leucogenys. The sequence continues at coordinate 4,161,107 of NC_044385.1, read as the reverse complement.
TCCATGACCATTTCCTGTTCTACTTTTTCATTTCAACAAGGAAAAAACTGAGAGTACCCTATAAGTTTTGCAGAATAGCCTTTCAAACATCCACAGTCTCACAAAGGGAGCGTGATGTAGTGTGAAACAAGCCATACAATCTCGGAATCAACAAGCAACTGTTAATATTTCTTCAAAGACAGAATCGTCACTTACTGCAGTTAACTGTTCTGAATATCAGTATATTCATAGCACTCTCCTAGGCACCGATAAGAGGGCCAAGGTGACGATGGGAAGGTGAGAAAATAAATAAAATGGGTCATCAACCTTAAAGGAGTTACAGGCAATTCCTGTTATAAGTGGTAGTAATGTTCTATAAAGTCTCTGTGAACACTGAATCAAGTGAATACTGAACTATTCTTCCTAGGGGAAACACAGGGTTATGTTCCTGTGAGCCTCTGCTCACAACATTTTTGTCCATTGATCAATACATACCTTGTCTTCGTGTGTGTGTCTGTTTACAGACATGATATTTAACACATATTGTTAACTCATTAACATTGAGCTCATGGCCAACAGCATCAGAACTCATGGGTGAACAAAGCATATCTACAGATGTATTTTCTCCTTAAGGCACATCACAGCCTCTGTGCACCTAGGAATGCTAGACGCACTGCAGCACTACCCTTGGGGGCCGTTTTAAACAGCAATAGCATCAACAAAAAGCACAAAGGTACAAAAAATGTGTCATTAAATGTACCACAAAAAGGACACTTGTTTACAGGTTGAAAATTAAAATAAGCAGGCAGAGCATCCCCTTGTTTGACCTCACGTGGGAACGTGTGTGGGGGGTGATTCAAGTTTTTCTCCACTCTGCACACATCTGCGCTTGTTCGTGAAAGTGCCACGGTATTGATTTGGGGGTTACATAAATTCAGCAAGTGGGCAAAGTCACAGTTCTGGAATTCATGAATAATGAGGACAAATTGTGTATTCTAAAAGGCATGTCAACAACAAATTACCCAATTTCTAAGACAGAATTGGGGCAAAAATGAAATATCGTAACCTGAACTAGCTACATAATTCGCAGGACCTGGTGCCAAGTGAAAATACAAGGTCCCTTGATCCAAAAGATGGCAGAGCACGAAGCCGAATGTGGGCCTTTGTGAGTGAGGGCTCTTCACCACTGCACACTTCCTGTGCCCATGAAGCTGGTCCCAACCTAACAGTTAAAGGAGTACCTCATGGGGAGCAGGCTTGGGGACTGGATCAAGACAGGTTTCTGGAGGTGGTAGCATTTGAACAAAGCCTTGGATGGCTTGAGAATGTAGCTGAAATGAATGGCTGAACACCACCAATTCACGTAATGCCCACCATATTTACAAACAACAGTCTGGAGGCCTGCTCTGAACTCCATGGTACACGGGTTGGGTAGCACTTCCTGACTTGAACACGTGCCAGGTCCTGGGACAAATGGTTAACATGCGTTCTCTCATTTAATCCATTTAATTATTGCAATAACCCTAAGAAGGCCAATGTCATGGCCACCTCCATTTTACAGTTGAGGAAATGGAGGCTTATTGAGATTAAGTAACTTGCCCAATGTCACATAGCCAGGGGCAGAGGAATGGTTTAAACCCTGACCCTCTGGCCCCCAAACTCTTACTCAGAACTTTCACCAGACCAATATTTCCCTTTTTAATAGGCAATACATATTGCCCTATTTTTTAATGGCGCCATCCTCGGTAGTCTCACTATCAGTGGGGCCAGGTAAGCACACTTGTATCTCAGAGGGGATAGGTGAGGCTGAGAGGGTACCTCCATCCCTACCTACTTCCCAATCCTATTGGTTCATGAGGAAGGGAACGGTCATGCCATTGAGACATGGCCAGGGTCCTTAGACTTGTGTAGTTCCTTAGAGTTTACAAAGTGCTTCCACCTTCATTATCTCACAGGTTCTTGCAACAGTGCCGTGAATTCCTGACACGTTTTACAGATGGGAAGCTGATTGTGAGGGAGGACAAGTGACTAGGCCAAGGGGCAGGCAGGCAGGCAGGCAGGCAGGCGAGGAGTGAAGGCGGGAACCGGAGCCCAGACTTGCAAGCTCCTGGCCAATATTCTTCTGGCTCGGCCCTTCGGCCTTCACCAGGACCATTTGGTGGCAAGTGGTTTAAAACCACGGTACAGAAATGCCTCAGCTCCACATCTTCCCCTGATGAACGCCTCTCACCGATACAGTGCAGGTGCGTGTGTCTGGGTTTGCTTAGCAAATTCATTCTCCTTCGGATTTTGGTTCTTTAAGAGTGGGGCAGGAACACAGAGTATTTGATAGGATAATTAATACTCTGAATAGTACACATGACAGGAATCTGCTGGCAGTTGAGGCTCAATTTGTGGACTATTCAGCTGAAGGGGTTTTCTAGCTTCTCTGAACAGGTTAATTAAGCAAAGTTGCTGGAGGGGGCTCCCCTTGGTGTGGGGCAGGAGGAGCAGAGCAGCATTTGAAGACTCGCGCACCGACTGGCATCTTTACCCAGCACCGGGAGGCTCTTTGGATCCAAGAGAGGAGCCTTTCCTTGCTTTCTGCTTGCCTTGGCTCTGGTCACTGGTCTCTGTCTTGAAGCCAGTGTGCTGAGGCCCTCTTGGGCCCCTGTCCTGCAGCAGACGTGAAGGGACGGAGGGCTCTTTCTCCTTCCAGCAGTGGCACAAGAAGGAGGGCAAGGTCCTTTCTCTTCCATGTTGAGATGGGCTGTGGCGGGAGGGAGGGAATAAAAAGAGACGCTGGCTCTGTGTTCCAGAATTAATGGTTAGCGTCTGCTGAGGCTATTTGCACTGTAATCGAAATTAAACAACAAAAAGCAGGGATGAAGCAAAACAACCCAAATGATCAAAAACCGTTCTGGTGGGTGTAAAACTCGCTTTCTCCCAGCAGCAGAGGTCCAAGTATACATACCCACTGCAAAGCTGAAGTGCTGAACAGAATACCTTTGTAGTCACTTTTGCTCAGAGACACATGCACACGCATACATTTAAGGAGGAACGCGCCATTCGTTGCCCTACGAAGTATCACACGTCCGCATAGTAAGCAGTACATTTCACACATGAATGAGGGGTCTGAATCTCAAATGTAAGCCACTGGAGATCTGTGAAAATTATCAAAAGGGGTGAGTAGAAATTCAGCAATTTTATTCCGTTCAGTAAGGAATAAGTCTGTGGTCGCTAACCATCCTTCTGTCTCATCAAGAAATTTTGTGGTAGACTCATTCTATGGAAAGTTTGTCTACAGTTTTCCATCTGCTGTGATAATCGTTATTAATCAAGCTGCTGTCATACCATCTTGGGCTGTGATTTTGTTAACTCCTCCATGCTAAGTAGGGTTTGTCCTGGGGAAGGAAGATGTACCTGAGGGGCCGGATGGTGCATGCTCCCTGCATCACGTGACAAGTCTCTGGGCTGTTAAATGTCATTTTCTAAAAGAAGCATAAAATGGGGCCTGTGAGCATCTATCTGTTCTAAGACTCACCCATCAGATTGCCCTGAGATCCTGTTTGAGGTGCGGAGTCAGTTTCCTCGCCCACAGTTTTTCCATGCAGTTCATGTAAGTCTCTGATTTCATCAGAAAACTTCTTATTCGCTGTCTGCCCCACAGCTTCCCGTTTCTTGGCCCCTGTTGACTATGCACATGCCGAACTCCATTCCCAGGCAGTAGGGAGAGGGGACTCCTGGGTCCCTAGGAAGCTAACCCTGAGTTAGTGTCTGGAGCCCCTGAGTTGGTGGTCCATGAAAATCAGTGCTTTCGAGTTTTTTTGGTTTGTTTACTTTGCTTTTGTATTATTTTTAGAAAGTAATTTAAGGCTCAACAATGTTTTAAAAATAATCTAAAAATCTCATCCACTGCCACAGATAATTAGTTGCATGTGGAGTTAATTTAGGAACTAGAACCCCAGCGTTGGGAGACAGCAAACAGAAGGTAGTGGTGGATTTCCATTTTATGATTAGTGCAATGGCAGAAAATTCACAAATATGACTTTGTACCTAAATACATAATAATTCATCAGACTGGTGATATCAACAAAAATGAACCATGGCTTACCTTTCTGGAATCTTCAATTGGTAAAATTGCCCCTCCTCTCCTGGCCTGCCTAATCCATCTCCCAATATATCTTATTTTAAAGGCAGAGAGAATGGAGCCTGAGAAAACAAAGGTATGATTGCGTGAGAGGTGATATGATAAACATATTCAGGCTAATGAACAGATCTTTTCTAGCTCCTAATATAGAAGAGGAGATTGTGATAATAATAAAACAATGAAGATTTATTGAGTGCTAATGTGTGCCAGACCCTGTGCTAATTGATTTATATCCATTATCTCAGTCCATCCTCACAAGATCCTATGACTAAGTTGCTATTACTGTCCTGCAACTGGTAAAGAGCAGAGCTAGCATTTGCATTCAGGTTCACTCCAGAGCCCGCGCTCTTCAACACTGCGCTCAGTTGAGAAAACAGGCATCCAGCAAAACTAAGAATTGAAGTTCACGATGACTTGACATCAAGGAGACTTCCTCAGCCTTTAAGGAAAGAGTTAACTATATTCAGTCCTCTGTACTTACCAGGAGAGTCAGGAGTTTCCAGGTACACCTGGAATTATCCAGAAGTTCAGGTAGCCTGGAGATAATATTGCGAACAATTTAGATTAATTAAGATTTAAATGTCTTTTGATGGCTTTTCTTATTGTCCCTGGACTTTCAGGTCTGTAACATGTAGATATCTAGGTTCCCCTTCCTGTTATGGTGTTTCCCTGCTGCACTGCAAACGTTCTGACTTTTGTGCACCTCAGATTTTTGTCTCACTGCCATAGTGCCTCTTTTCTCTGCTTGGATGATTTTTTTTTCTTCATACTTCTGGGTTTCCATTTTTAAAATGTTTTCGGAATAAACCCCGGATCTCTACTGGAGAAGGCAGGTACTATTCTCATTGCCTGTTGACCACCCTCTTGCTCTGCACTAGCCCAACTCCAATGTTTTAAACTTTCCTTCCTTTGCATCCTTGCTGCCTTCGTTTACATTACTCCTTTCCCAGTTTTCTCTCCTCTTCTATCCTAAATGTTTAATGCCGTTCTTCCCACTGAGGAAAGTAGCCCCTCCAGGAAAGAGGAGGTTTGGCTTTCCAAGCTGCCAATTCAGCATGGCAGTCGGGAAGGCAACAGAGAAGCATACATTTAAACTTGCCGATAGGCATAGAAAACCCTGTAGGGCAGTGGAAAACGGTGGAATCCAGGATTTTTCCGGGGCCGTTCATTACTCATGGAACTTTGGCAGGTTGAAGCCTGCTCACCTCTCCCCGAGGATGAATGCTCCTGCTAATGGAATTCTTCTGTTTTCCTATGGCTCTAGTTTTGTTATCTTTAGGCACCGAGTCAAGTGGCATGTGCCAGTGGGGGTGGCAGCTGCCCCTGCTGTCACTGTCCTGGCATGGCGATGACCCTTCTCTCTGTATCAGCGTCAAGAGGATGCTGTCATCCCATGGCGCCCAGCAAAGCCTCCCCCCACCTAGCAGGGCACCAGGTTGTCTCCAAATCCCTTCCTTTCACCATTAACCATGAAATACCCAGCACAGGAAATGAAGGTGAAAAGACCAGTACGTGCATGGGTTTCTGCATCCTGATCATACAATTTCTTCTATGTGGGGTTCTTCTTTTGCTGACTATAGTTTCAAATTCTAACGATACTGTAACTAATTCCTGGAAGATGATGGGATTTTTTAAAGCACAATTAAATTAAAGCAGGCTTTTCTTTTGGTAAACTATTTTTAGTAAAATGTATAGGATTTAAAAAAAAAAAAAACCCAACCCAACACTAGCATCATGCTCAATCTGGATTTGAAAGCACACTTTTAAGCTAAAACTCCTTACACGTATTTTATTAATATCATTTAAGAAATGCACTGCCCTATTAGTCTAATAGAAATTTAACCTTGTATGAGTAAGTAGGAATACACAGCAAAACATCTGAAAAATCTAATTTGTAGATACTCAAGTGAAATAATTTAAACTATTAAAAATGCTAATATGCCTGTCAACCTACTATTTAATTTGTATAAAATACCATACAGGGAGTCACTGCATAAGAGGACAGAAATGCCAGGATGGAAAATCTGAAACATTCAGGCTCAGAAAACGTCTAAGGACTCACAGAGCAGGCATCTCCGATTTTAAAGTCAACCTTAAATCCTATAAGCAACTGTACACCCATTATCTAACCTCTGTATTGTGGTTAGGAATTCAAGTGCCTAATTACATGCTTAGCAAAGAGGAAAAGACACAAGGTCCTTCATGACAGGTCAGCTTTAAAATGGGAAGCGTTTTTATTCAATCTGATCCCCTCATAATACAAATGATCCTAAAGTTTCCCCCTTTCCTTTCTCTTTTCCACTGAAGAGAATTATGAGTGAGAAAATGCAACCCACTGGGAAGCAAATCCTCACTGCAGACCCGATGGTTGAAATTCCTGACTTGATTGATTGCCCTGACGCACTCCCTTCCCTGGCAGGAGCATCCTCACCCCTGCCCAGGACCACAGAGCCATCTCCTCCGCGCTGCTCACCAGACCCGCCATCCATTACCCCCTCCACTCAACAGCTGTTTCCTGCTTGCTCCATGCAACGTGAGGCTTTTTTAAGCCTTAAAAAAAAAGATGTTTATATAGTTTTCATGATTTCCTTTTGGGCTCTAACTAAATGACTGCTCTTCTTCTCTCCTCCCCCATGTCTATATTTGACACCACCGAACCAAGAGGCTGGCTGTCCCAGGGTTAACATCTCAGTGAATTGGACAGGTAGACCGGAGTCACAGGAGGTCACAGCCCTGGCGGCCTTCACTGAGGTGCCAGTGCCTCTGCAGCCTCGCTGGAGGGTGAGAGTCACAAAGCCTGCATCTTCCCTGAGCTCTCTCTCAGTACCCAGGAACCACACAGATCGCACCAGGCTCCAACTGGAAAACAGGCTGCTGCCTCCCTTTCCTTCCAGGCAATAACGTAATGGGAACTGGAGGATTCTTAAAAGGAAAATGAACAGCAGAAAGATTGGTGCCTCTGCTATTTCCAGCAGACTGGACAGCCTACACAGAGAATCGTCAGAATGGGCAAACGTACATAGCCCAAATGTAACGTTCACATCCGCAGTACATTTTCCCTTATGCAGAAAAGCAATTCTCAGTATCCTGTAGCTAGACCTTCCTATTGCATAAACAGTCCTTTCCATTTAAAAAAAAATCTTCTTTCCACAGTTTACCCAAAGGGCAAATAACGGACTCTTGCAATTGCCATTTTGTGCCCAGCAAATTTAGGAGACAGAGGAGGAGAATAACTTGCCATTAGTCAGGAGTCGCTCAGTGGTAGAATCTAAATTAAAATGAAATGTCTTTTGAGTCCTCAACTTTCATTTCATCCATTGAGTCGCATAAACAATAATATTCAACAGACTAGAAAACACGCACCGCCACAGTGTAAATGCTACAATCTTGTAAATCTTTCAGGAAATTCTGGAGACATCATAAGCCATTCAGAAACATTTTGAGTGGTTTGCCACCAGATCTTCCAGATGAGATATTTTCTTCGTTTTCTTGTGGCCTATTTGTCCTATTTTAGTAGTTTGAGAAATAATTTTTAATTTGTGTTTGCCAAAAAAAACCCACCCTACAGTGAAAGCATATGCAATAGGTGCAGCTTTGGGGATGTGTACTTTTTTTGTCTTCGGATGGGAACTGTCAAAAACCAAATCCTAACCCTGCTTAGTTGACAAATACATTTCATAGCTGTCTGAAGATTTAAAGCAATACAGATTGCCTGAGCCAATAAGTTGATTTGGTGAGAGCGGGATGCTAACGAGTCTTTGATCCGTGCAGAGGCCAGTGAGCCCGTAGCACAGCCTCCGCCTGCACCCCTCACCCCGCCAGCTGTCTCGCAAATGCCTGCCATTGGTCACAGGGGGGACCAGGCAAGCTGGGAGTGCGGATGGATCAGCGCAAATCCATCATCTCTCCAAACGCATCACTCAAGAGCTGGTCCTCCACATGACAAACCAGCAGCATTCTCCTTCTGCACAGGGATGGCACGTTGCAATAAAGAAAGGTTCTTTAAAAATATTGGTGTTGGTTTTTAAAGGAGCGCTTTTTTTTTTTTTTTTTTTTTTTTGCCTTGTGCTGAAAATAAATGTCGACTGGTATCTATTTTATGACTTGAGCCTTTTTAAGGTAGTGTGTGTGGTGAGGTCGGGGTTGGGGAGGAGGAAGCTTCAAGTCCTCAGAAAAGCCGGCTGGGTCCTGGGGACTGACCATGAGGGTGAGTGATGGCAGGCACGCGATGGCAGCGTGAGGCAGCTGGCCTGCAGCGGGGAGGCCGAAACAACCTGCAGCAGCTGCACAAACGCAAGAGGTCAGGCCGTGTTTGTGGACGCTGACTTCTCCCTAGGCACCCCTGGATGGTGGGATACATCAAAGCCCCACACCCAGGAATAACACCCAGGGGATGGTCTGTGTATAAACCCCATCCCAAGATGCTGACCCAGGAGTTAGCTGCAAGCCCTCTGAGGGTGGAGTCACCTTCCTCTTGCACATGCTATTTCTGGAAGTAGGTTGTGTGATGGAGGAGGAAATAACCCACATTCCGATAGTATTGAGAAGGCAAAATTCAAATTAGTTTTCTTATGCTATGTGGCCACTTTCTTTTTCTGATGGAAGTGCCTTTTAACAGTCAACAGATTTTGATGAAGCCCCTGCAATACACCAGCCTGCAATACTCCCAGGCTAAGGGGAGATGACACAGATCCTCAGGTTGAGGTGAGTCAGGAAGGGTTTCCCTGTGGGTTCCATATTATACCTCTTTTCTTATAACTATCATACTTGAGGTTGTGGAATATCTTTTTAGCCAAAGGCCTATTATGAGAAAAACTAATTTTTTTCAAAAAGACAGGAAAAATACTCTCTAAGATCTAGGAGCTAAGATGATGATTATTTTTAATTGTTGCTTGTTGAAATGGTTGGAGATGTCTGAGAAAGACAATTTTATATGGCAAGAGGAGGAGGCCATGATACACTGAGGAAAACCGTGACGGAAGTTATAAGGGCCATTTCGAACAAGAGAATGTTCCAATTGTGTGTGTAAAGTGCTTGACAGTGCTTGACCCCCAAGACGGGACAGTGAGATTTCTGAACTATTTTATATTGAAAGGAAGGCTCCCATTTTTAAATGAGTTGGGCTCCAAAAGCTGACCCGGAAGTCTGTCTCGTGGCATGTAGACTGCCGTGCTGCAAAAGAACATAAGGCATTTAGGACAGGGCACGGTGGCTCATGCCTGTCATCCCAGCACTTTGGGAGGCTGAGGTGGGCAGATCATTTGAAGTCAGGAGTTCGAGACCAGCCTGGCCAACATAGCGAAACCCTGTCTCTACTAAAAATACAAAAATTAGCTGGGTGTGGTGGTGCACCCCTGTAATTCCAGCTACGTGGGAGACTGAGGGAGGAGAATCGCTTGAACCAGGCAGGCGGAGGTTGCAGTGAGCCGAGATCGTACCACTGAGCTCCAGCCTGAGCAACAGAGTGAGACTCCATCTCAAAAAAAAGGATAAAGAATATAAGACACTTAGGGACCCCCACCTGTAGTCCCAGCTACTCAGAAAGGCTGAAGCAGAAGCATCACCTGAGGCCAGGAGCTCTGGGCTGTAAGTGCGGTTGGCCCATGGGGAGTCTGCGCTAAGTTCAGCATCATTATGGTGACCTCCCTGGAGCAGGGACCACAGGCTGCCTAAGGAGGGTGAACCAGCCCAGATGGGAAATGCAGCTAGTCAAAACTCTTGTGCTGATCTCCAGTGGGGCTGTGACTGTGAATAGGCACTGTGCTCCAGCCTGGGCAACATAGTGAGACCCTGTCTCTTAAAAACCAAATATATATATATAGTATTTTTACACTAATGAGAGTCCCTTGATGACCTTTGGAAGTGCTTTTTGTCTCTACAATGGCCTCAAGGCCCCACACCCCGCTTGTCACCTTGCGCAGGCTGCCTTGTGACTGCTGCCCGGTGACTGTCCCCCAGCTTCGGCTGTCCCAGCCACGCTGACTCACTGTGCCTTGATCTTGCAAAGCTGCTCCTGCCTCAGGACTTTGCACTGGTTCCCTCTGGCTGGAATGCCAGTCCCTGATCAATCTCCAAGTGGCTCACTGCTTCTCTCCCTCCAGGGAGGTCTTCTCTGACCACAGTCATCCCAACCCTCCACGCTCTGACTCACCCCCGGCTGCTTCATTTTTCTCCCTAACCCTTTCACCTTCTTAACTATTATGCAAAAGACACTCATTTTATTTATTGTTGATCTCTCCCACCAGCAGGCAGAAGCCCCATGGGCAGGAATTTTGTCTAGGTTATTCCCTGCTCATTCTTGGTACCTAGAACAGTGCCCGACACGAAGTCAATGCCCAGGACATATTTGTCAGATGAATGTGATTATTAAGAAGATAATTTAGTGACCATTTTGCAGCAGTGGACTCAGACTTTAGAAGCCCAGCTGTGTGACCGTGAGCCAACGGCTCACCCCAAGTCTATTTACTCACCTGGGAAGCATGCTTTCTCCGTTCACCTCACAGCACTGCTGCGATGAACAAATGCAGCCCTGCTTGTAAAGTGATTTGACACGTTCCCTCTCTAAGCCGTGGTTTTCATCTGTAAATTCAGAGTGCTGTATTAGCTATACTTTAGGATCATTTCACCCTCTTACAGTCCACAGTAATGATGGAGACAAAAATCTGAGCCTCTTTCATGTTGCCTGGTACTGGCTGTGATGGCTCCTTACACCTGACGACAGATGCACTGCCTGGCACTTCCAACCTGAAGCCCCCAGCTCTTGTGCCTGATGGCAACATAATTCTGACCCATGTTGCCTATGTTCCTTTGGGGGATCCCTGCTGCCCATCCAGAGCCTCCTGGGTATGCGGTGGGGTTAACTTTGGTGTCTGCTGTGCTCACGTCTTCCTTCTGACCCGTTACAATGTGATTGAGGGATTTCTCAGATCCTCCCAAAGAAGGACCGAGGCATCCTCCCATCTACAGCTACTGGGAGGCTCTGCCATAGGTAGAGGCGGGGATGGATTTTGTGATGATGGATTGCCCAAGGGCTGGGGAACAGAATGCATTGGAATACCACGGAGCCATCCAAATCTTCTGCCATAGCCTCAAAGCAGAATTGTCCCTGTAAGCCTGAGCACGAATATTCCCCTTTGAATCCCTCCTGCTTCATGGCTGAGCCATCCTCAGAAAGAAAGAAAGGCCTTCTTCCCCTGAGTTACCTGGAATGACCTTTAGATGCCAGCCAGTTCGCTCTCTAACTTCTGGGTGTCTCTCAGTTTTCACGTCTGCAGTGTAGCTTTGGCATATACCGAAATTTAAATTTCTAAGATCTATTTTAAATTTCCTTTTTGTATGTCAGGCAGACTTTCCTTTATCCATCCTGAAATCACCTTTGAAATTTTAGACAAGGGCAGATGTCACTTAATGTGACTGGCAAATATTCCACTTGCCATTTGTTGTGTGTAGTGGTTGATTTTCCCTTTTGCTTCTTTTCTCTTTCTGTCTTTTTTTTTTTTAATCACCATCATACTATAAAACCAATTAAAACAAACTTTCCAAAGACTCTTATTTTCTGGCTGAGCTATTCCAACCTCTGACTTTTTTCTGAAGCACAAGATAAGACTTTCTGATTAACTGGGAGTGGGATGTTTATTCAATCTGTTCATTTTATACATTACGGAGACTGCTTTTTAACTTTTATGCCATGTCAGTGGCATATACTTTCTGAAATTAATAAATACAATACATACCATAAATGTGTGAAATTTTTAAAACCCTGCATTTCCATAGTTTGACATACAAAAATGTACTCACACACTTCTGAAATCTACTGTCAAATCATTTCACATCTGTACCTAAAGCAAACAGACATAATGCTAACAGCTTGTTAGAATTCAGAAATGCCACCCGCTAATCAGCCCACCTGTGGCATTCTCAGTCCATCTTGCAAGCCGCATAGCCTGCTGCCAAGAAGCTTGACAAGAAAATGTATATTAAATTATTGAATAAGATGGGAAATATTGTACAATGTGGGATAAAGAGAATGCGCAACGTGTGGCCAATGAACATACTGTACCTTTTCATTATAATGCCTGCCTGGAGGTGACCTAGCTTCATCCCCATGTGACGTAAATGATGAAGCTACTGCTAAGACTCTGGATGCAGAGTCGGCAGCGAGGTTTTCATTGTTTCCATCAGCTTTTTGTTATATGTAGTTGGCGTTGGCTAAAACAAAAACCAAGACAAAAAAAGCAGAAAGCAAATTTTGAACTGAATCAGACAGGAACAACCCCATTTTTCTACAATTCTGTCCTGCGGTTCAGAGCAAAACAAAGAAGATCTCCTGACACTCCTGACATTCTCTAGAAATCATAGTAGCGATCATGCCAATCAACTCCAATTATTAGGTATGATTTAACATCCTAGAAACATGATCTTTTGATCTTGCAAGGGCAAAAAAGCCAAATAAAATGCAAAGGTGAAATAAAGTGATTAGGATCCTGGAGCAGAATGGGGCAGCGGATCGTGGAACAAACCATGAGTACCCTCTGCCCACGCCAGGAAGCTTGTGAAGTCGGCCTAAGCGTGACATTGCACAATCCGATTACATTTCTACAATTATTAGTTTCTATAGAATATAAACTAACGTGCTTACAGAAGTATCTTCTCTGGGGGTCTGTGGGTAAGAAATGTTATTTTAGCATCTGTTCTTTTAAGGCTATTTGCTCTGGGAAGGCAGTGTGTTTTGCCATAAATTTAGGTCATTAATTTGTATCTGTTCTTTGTTTATTTAAGAAACAGGACAAAAGGGCAGCTGCTGAAACATTTGGCTGTGCCGAGGGGTAGTGGGCTCCACATGCTGGAGTCTGCACGTGACCAGCTTGAGTTTGTATCCACAGCTACAGGACAGAACTTTATGGAAACACTTTGCCAAGCCATGTGGTGCTCGGCTTCCCTTTGCATCAATGCCCTTTTAATTACCTGATCCTGAGGGGGAAAAAGTTAGGGAAAAGTGTCAGTGCAGAAGCCTAGGAACCTGCCGTGAATCAGACTTTTTCAAAAAAACAGCATGATAAAATGTCTGGCAATTATTCTACAGGACATCGATATAAATGTGCAACTGGCCTGCAAAGGTAACACTACGACCTATAATTTGATATTTATAAACTGAAGCACAATAATACCCACTAAATTGATTGTTAACAACATTTAATGCTCTGAAATTGGCCATTAAGTGCAGAATCATTTGAAAGGCATTATTGTTATTATGAAGCATTGCAGAGGTTTTATTTATTATCATAAACCTAATGGACTCAGTAAATTAGGTGTATTTAAAAAGGTCATTTGCTGCTGTTGATACTGAATTCTAAGCACTTTAATTCAAATGGATAACAAAACATAGCAGTCTTTTCAAGGATGGTACACATTTAAGCTACTCCAAATAAACAATACAGAAGTACAGTTCCTGAAATTTGAATAATAATCACAATAATAATCATAATAATCATAATGTGACAGTACCTGTTACGATTGTTTTAAAAGCCATATTTGAAAATGATAAATTTTCTATTCAAAACTACATACTAGAAATAAAAGAAACAAAGTAAAATTTATCATAGGTGAATTTTAAACCAAAAAACGTTTGCCTAGAATCGTATTTCTTCTGGATGAAATACGATGCCCCCTTCGCATTTTTTTTTTTCCTAGAAAAGTCCTCAGTGTGAGAAGATGTGGTAACTTTTTTTTTTTTTTTGAGACGGAGTATCGCTCTGTCGCCCAGACTGGAGTGCAGTGGCGCAATCTCGGCTCACTGCAAGCTCTGCCTCCCAGGTTCATGTCATTCTCCTGCCTCAGCCTCCCGAGTAGCTGGGACCACAGGCACCTGCCACCACGCCCGGCTAATTTTTTGTGTTTTTAGTAGAGACGGGGTTTCACCGTGTTAGCCAGGATGGTCTTGATCTGACCTCATGATCCGCCCGCCTCGGCCTCCCAAAGTGCTGGGATTACAGGCGTGAGCCACCGCACCCGGCTGCGATGTGGTAACTTTTAAAATCTCAGTGGTACGCCTGTCTCAGCCTGGGGGTTTATCCTCGCAAGCCACCTGCAGTGTTAATGGGTTTGTCCAAATGTAGGATGGAAATTCAGCACTTCTCTGGACAGAGATTTTCTTTTTTCTCTGTTGAATGTGTTTTCATGTGAGCAGAAATGATCTTGTGTTTTTCAGATGCTCTCTTTTGAAGAAGTCATAACTGAAAATGTAGTTGAAACTCAGGACTGCTCTTGCAGCACAACGTCAGCAGCAAGCCCTTCCCTGGAACACTCTGGAAGTCTGAGGAACCTGCAGGCACCTGTGGTTGCTGGAGCTCTCTTCTCGGCGAGAGGCAGCAGGCAGCTCTCTGTGGAGGGACCCAGATGGTCTGCATTCAAGAATGTAAGAAAGGCCCTGAAGCAAGACCTGTCTTTTATTTTCTCTTGCACAGTCTTTCGATTCATCGTTAGGGTCACAGACAAACCCCTGAAGCCTTGCTCTCAGAATAAATGTGAATTTCATTCAAAGAAAGAACGTGTTCTTGCCCATCATTGCGTTGTTTTGTGCTCAGGTAGTGCAGAGGAAAATTTAAGAAGTATCAAGCCACATGACTCCTGGGAATAGCTGAAAAGATCCTTTTCAACATTGGTGGGAAAAGAAAGAAAAACAAATCAGAGACTGTGTTCAGAGAAGAAAACACAGGAAAAAGTGCTTCTTGAATATGCGCATAGCAGTAACTTGGTATTACACGTGTACTATCTTAAGTTCATTAACAAACATTTGGGTGGCTCCTAAAGCAGTTTTTCTATACAGCACCTACTGCAGGTATAGAAATATGCTAGATATTGTAATAATTAATACTATCTGGAAAATACAATGATTTCTAAAAGTCTTATGGGGGAACTTTGATATACCAAGTTTAGCATACCTAGACTCATTCTGTAGGCTTAGATTAATTTAAAACTACCTTTTTTTTTTGTAAACCAAAGGAAACCTAATTGAAATTATTCTAAAACAAAGGGAGAAATCCTCAGAATTTATCAGTCTTAGGGAAACTGATCAACATTTCACCACTGAGCTGGGCACAAAGCACTTTGCCCTGGTCCCACCCCATCATTATGTTTCAATTCTGTTCATTTCTTGATGCTTTTCTGTTCATCTGACCCTTATCCTGACTCCTGTATTCTCTCAGACTGTCTCCTACTCCCCAAGGGTTTAGTGAATTTAAAAAGCACACACACATAAAAAGATACTGGATTCCCAATACCCTAGCATAGCCAAAAGGCATCTATCTAGTTCTTTATTGGGCTCTCATTGGCTGTGACAAAATGTTTCATATGTATAAAGAAAATGTTATATTTCTAATAGAGAAGATCTGAGCCTCTCTTCTACCTATACCTCTTCCATTCTCTAGTCTTGCTCACTTTTCAATTCTACCCCAATATCCCTTGACTGCTAAGTTCCTCCACTTTTCTCTGTCTTTTCCTCCCTCACCCAGTTCAGATGCTCTACATCTGATCATCTTCCCCAGGGTGGTTGTGGCCTTTGGGATGCAGTCTAGGTGTTAAAGGAATGATTATTCATTGTGATCTCCTCCTCCCCTTATAGAGGCTCTACTCCCTAGAGAAGAGTTTGGCAGCATTTTTCTCAAAGTGGCTTAAAAAATGCATCACACTTTAAAAAAAACCCACATGGCATCTCTCAGGAGACTTCTTCTGATGCAGGTTCCATTTCTGTCCAGAGAAGATGCAATGTTGTAGCGGAAAAAGCATTCAACTTGGACTCAGGAGAGCATCCTTCCAATCCTGGCTCTGCTAATTATAATACTAACTGGGGACCTTGTACAAGTCACTTATCTCTCTTGGGGGTCCTAGGTCCCCAGTGTAAAACTAGAGGTTGAGACTAGTGACCATCCAAGGTCCCTCCAGCTCTGACACTCTCTGAGTCTAGGAAATGAGACCCTGAGACTGAAAGGAGCCTTTCATCAAAATGAGGATTTGATGCCGGTGAGTAGGCAATTCAGGCTTCTACCCTCTTGGTATTTTACCTGCAAATCACAAATTTTATCCCGTTTGCCAAGGTTTTGCTAGAAAGAACATCTAATAATCATTTAAAGTACAACTTCCCTTCAGAAATAGGTTTTTTTTTTCTTGAAAGTTTGAACCAACATTCTTCCTTTTTTGGCAATGCCTATATAGTGAGAGGCAATAGATTGAAAAAAATGGTCAACCTCGTAATTTTGTCTGCGTTATTGATGAATACTGCAAAGTATAAGGCTTATTCTGAGAAATCACTCTAGAAAAGAAATATTTTCTTTCTGATTCTATAGCTACAGTTAGATCAACCCATCATTCTTTCTACTTATCTATTATAGCCTTGTGTACATACATCTTATACTATTTTAAAAATAAAATTTAAAAACATCCTTTTCATCTTATCTCAATAAATATCCCATGTTAAGTATTTTGTGCTGTTAAGATTTTCATCACTGGGATGCATTTCAGATATACTTGAAAGTCTGTAGAGGATCCAGAACTAAAGAATGAGCAAAACTGCTTGATATTTGCATGAGGAAAGGAGAGAAAAGAGGAGGGAGGGAGGTGGGGAAGTAAGGAAACGCAATTGGGCATGGTTGATTGCTCTTAGCCACATTTGTGCACATATGAACAAGATTCATGGTCCCTGTGTCGGGACAGGCTTCTTTAGTACCACTGAACTTAGAGGGTGCAGAAACTTCAACAGTATGGGGAACTCAGGTGCTTTCCTAGCACACTCAATGTACTGTGTTTCAACTATGTGAAGTACCCTAGAGAGTCTTATAAAAATATCACTTGATGGCTAACGCTTTGGAAAGTACAAGTGTAATTTAGGCCAATGTTTTCCCCATTCCCAGTTCAGCACACAATAGCACACCTTCTTTGAGCAAAGCCCTCTCTGAGATGTGGGTGTAAGCCAAGCTGTCCCCAACACATAGGATGCCTGTGATTGTGTTCCTGAAACTCTCCCTTCTTGCATCTCTTAATCAGCTCATTTTTCTGAGCTCCCTGCCCAAATTAGGACCCAGTTCAAAGTGAGGCTGCTCACAGCAATGAATCTCACCTGCTTCCTGAACACCGTCTCACCGTAACCACACTCCTGCCCTATCAACTCTTCCTTTGAATCTTGTGTTTTGGGCTACATCCTAATAGTCTCTTCTGGATTCGGTCAGGGATGCTGTTAACTCTTGCCCTCCTCCAGATGGGTTAAAGAAAATGTTAATATTTAGCAATAAACGAGACAAACATTTGCAAAGACTTACCCTAGAAAGCCCAAATCTGTAAGTAAAATTAATCACGAATGAGACATTTCTTGGATCTTTTTAACCTCTGTCCACTTAAACCTTTCCAAGGTACTAGGGTTCTGTTGGTGCTCATCATGTTATTAGGAAGTGATTCAGGTACCAAAAAGAGTCAAGCTTGGTGTCAACCAATGTTAAATCTTAACTTAGATATCACAAGAGTTTTAAAGATACATACAACTTTCCAGCCCATGATAATTCCCCAAGTTTATAACAGCCCAACATCTAAGTCTGTGGATTTGATAACCAACCAGATAAGTTACTGATGTAAAATTAAACTAACATTTATTAAAGACTTACTGTGTACCAGCCAATGAACTAAGCATTTTCTGTGCATTATCTCCCTGAGTTTTCACAACTAACTTCTGTGGAATGCGTTATTATTTTGACTTTAGTAAGCAACTTGCTCATGATGGTACAGCTACTGAAGCCACAGTGAGAAAACAGGCCCAGGCCCAATACCTAAAAGAGGATTGCTGTGCTAAACATTAAGATACTTAGTTCAGATTTCTTAAAGTAGGCAATCATGGAATACAGATTTTGAAGCAAATCGTCTGTAATGGGAGTATTTGCTCAGGACAGCGGGGGAAGATTAAACGACATGAAGGAGAGAGGCAGGGCAAGGTGATTCCCACTTTCCAAGGCCCAGGACTGTTAGGCAAAAGACAGTAACAGACTATTCTTCAACATTCCCACGGAGGGAAATAAATGGATGTCTTCTGGAATATGAAGGATTTAGTTTAAATACATAAAATATTTTCCCATATAGGTAGTTGTGAGACACAGGAATGTGTCTTCAAGGAAAATGACAGAATCTGTTTCGCTGGAGCCCTTTAAAACATAGGATAGATTTTCCTTTGAACAGAAGTGAAGACCCACAGGGAGGATGCAGAATTCCTTCCCTCTAGGATTCTGTAACCATTACAATTCTAAATAGTCTTCTGGCATTACATTCTTCTAGCAATAAGTCATTTGAGACCATGATAGCCAAATATTTGCAGACTCAGAAAGAAGACTGGGACTCAAAACTGGGTGAGATTCCATTATTTTTAACCTCAAGATTACAGTTTAGATGAGAAATGAGTGCTGGAAGGAAGGGCATGAATCAAGTAAGAGGATTGTATCTTAATTTCGTATTTGTTAATTAAATACAATTAGAACAGTTTTTTTCCTATTCCGGAGGTGCAAGACTCTGTCCTGTAAAGCCATTGAAAAGAGAAAAAAAAAATCACCCTTTTTTTTTTGTAGCTCCTATAGATAATGCAATTTTTTTTGTTTTTTTTTTTTATTTTTTCTATTTTTTAGATGAAGTCTAGCTTTGTCGCCCAGGCTGGAGTGCAGTGGCACAATCTCGCTTCACTGCAACCTCTGCCTCCCAGGTTCAAGAGAGTCTCCTGCCTCAGTCTCCTGAGCAGCTGGGATTACAGGTTCATGCCACCACACCCAGCTAATTTTTGTATTTTTAGTAGAGGCAGGGTTTCACCTTATTGGCCAGGCTGGTCTCGAACTCCTGCCCTCAGTTGATCTGCCCGCCTTGGCCTCCCAAAGTGCTGGGGTTACAGGCGTGAGCCACTGCGCCCAGCCGGAAGCAAATTTTTTAATCATTCACAAGCCCTTAAAGTTGTAGTTCACTTCTATTTTAAGCGGTAAAGAAATGAAATAATAATTTTTGGAAACAATTAAGGTTTTAAATCTTTACTTCTTAAAGTAATCATTAATCAAAGAAGAAATCTCTATGTATGCAGCAGTTGAATGAGGAATTTGAGGTCTATTTTAATTAGTGATTCATCATAGGTCTGCATTCTTTGGGAGAGACAGGGGCTTGGGGAGATCATATTAGTGATAAATCAGTCTGTGGGAAGTAAGATTTTTGATAAAATTTGGAACTCTGATCCAGGGAGCTGTTTTTGGTGATTTCTTCAGGCTCTGATGGCATGCTGTCACCAGATGCATCATTATTTTGAAACTAAAAAAAAATGTGAGAAGGCCTGGGAAAATCTTGTGGGCTGGAAATTGCTTGTGGACGAGTAGGGCTAGCTTGTAAAACTCATTTGATGGAAAAGATTATTATTGTCTTCCTTCTTTAGTTTCAATCATTGAAAATATTATTCTCTATGTGCCATTAAGTGCTAGTCTGTTTTTTTTAAAGAAACAATAGCAATAATTTCCAAACACTCAAAACATACTTCCACATGCTGTTTTAAGAGAAATATACATGAGCAATGGTTTTGAGCAAATCCATTTTTAATCCAGATTATACATTCGGCAGCAATTTAAGAATGTTTGCTTTGATTGCCTTACTCAACTCTTCATCACGCCCCTTAGACTCTCTTCAGCAGTTCTGATGTGAGTGTATGCTTTCTGTTGTTTTCTTTATTGATTTAATCTTATAATTTGAGGTTTGAGACTGATTATCCAGCTTTTTATACAGCAGTACTATTTTTCTTTCTCTGTTTAACACATCGCAGAGAACTGAGTGTCAGGTTTCTATCTCATATGTTCTACAATTCTGTGTTCTGGTGTGATGCCGGCAAAACTGGTATAATTCGAGACAAATAGTGATCTTTCCAAGTTTCATAAAATAAATGCTTATAATTTATAGGAATTAGAAATGCAAATATTGAAACGCTTTAGAATAGCACATGGTTACATTTTAACAATTTCAAAGACAGGCAGAATTAGAGATACTGACCTGACCTCCTTCCAAATTACAGCTACCATTCTAGACTGAACAAGAATAAGCAGAATGACTTCTCTCAGAAGGAGAACAGAGAGAGAGAAAACACTCGTCACCCTGTCACGGTGTCGGTTTCTAGCTTAGAAAGGTGAACACAGTGCTCCCAGGGCCATGCACACTTGTCCACGTGTCCTTTCGGTATTGGAAAATAAAGCAGCATTTAGGTGGGTATGAGCATCATTCTGTCAGTTGTTGAAGTCTCCACTGTTGATGCCAATTGTGTTTTCCCAAATGTCTTCAAAATCTGTTTGAATAAAAATGTCAAACCCTCATATGATTTCTAAAGTTGTAGGGGGCATCTGAGGTGAGCTGCATAGTTGGAAACAACATCTTAATGATCTCTCCATTTCCTACAATGCCCAGCATAGTGTTTTGCTCAATAATTCTGTGTTTAACATTGGAATAAATGAATGAGTCTAGTGTAACTGATACCCTGATGCAGGCAGCCCTTCTCTGCATTCCTGAGTATCTCACTAGTCAACCTGAGTCTATTACCGCTTACCACGAGTGATGTTGAGCCAAAGTTGGTCTGGCTGTAATTTCCAAAGATGAATCCCGGTCTGTACGTTGGAGGGAGTAGTCTATTCCCTTTACTACAGGATAATCCTGCTAATATATTAAGACAGTTATCACATCTTCCCTTAGGCATCCCCAGAATCATATTTCCCAATCCCTCCAGCACTGCTTGTAAGAAAGAGGAAACGGCTAGGCGAGGGCTCAGTAAACTTGCGTTTGGGTCCTATTGCTGCGAATGATCGATGTGACCTTTGGTAGGCCACTTAATTGCTCTGGTCATTTATAGATTCATGCATAAGATGGCATTTTTACACTTGTCTGTTTACCTGGTAGTATTGTTTTGGGGAATCAAACCCTCTGAAAATTGTCA
This sequence comes from Nomascus leucogenys, assembly GCF_006542625.1. Taxonomy (NCBI): domain Eukaryota; kingdom Metazoa; phylum Chordata; class Mammalia; order Primates; family Hylobatidae; genus Nomascus; species Nomascus leucogenys. The sequence goes on along the minus strand of NC_044385.1, from coordinate 4,140,027 downwards.
GATGTTATGAAAACATAAGATATTATTATCACAATGAGACGTAGTTTCTAGCCACTTCACCAATCTAGCACCCTTCCCATGGCTGTGCCCATAGTTTGCCATTGTATTCCTTAAAATGTGGGGACCAGAATTAAATTAACTCACTGTTCATCCATTATTGGCCTTTTACAGTAGAAACGAAAGGAGGAGAAAGGAAGAAGTGAACTCACATTATTTAAAACTCACCCTGTGCCAGACCCTTAATTCTTTATTTATTTTACTCCTCATACTAACCCTTGAAGGCATGTGTAGTATAGGTAAGTAAAGAAGACCTTAGAAATTGTAAGTAATTTGCTCATGTCACGAAGGTCAACTTGACTCATGTTCTCTCCACTCTAACATGTTTGCCACAATTTTAATTATTCCCATAATTAGGACACTCTACTTCTATGACTGGAACAGTCAGCAATGACAACATTTTCCTTTGGCTACATCATAATGCTGACTTGTATTAATCTTGAAGTAGGCTCAAAGCTTTATGTTTTCATTTTTATTTTGTTTCACATATATTTCTATTAATATTTACCCTGTACTTGTACAACAGGTTTGGGGGCCTAAATTCCAGCCTTTTTAGAGATCCTTTCTAAACTTGATGTGATCTCACATTATTCACAATCTCTGTTTAATAATTCTCTCTTTTTTTTTGAGACAGAGTCTTGCTCTGTCACCCAGGTTGGAGTGCAGTGGCACGAACTTGGCTCACTGCAACCTCTGCCTCCTGGGTTCAACCAATCCTCCCACCTCAGCCTCCTTTGTAGCTGGGATTACAGGCACCTGCCACCACGTCTAGGCTAATTTTTGTATTTTCATTAGAAACAGGGTCTCACTGTGTTGGCCAGGCTGGTCCGGAACTCCTGGTGCCAGGTGATCCACCAGCCTCAGCCTCCCAAAGTGCTGGGATTACAGGCGTGAGCCACAGTGCCCAACCTCAACTTGATCTTTAACTGTCTGTCAAGGGTATGAGTTCAACCATTTCAAATGTGAAGACCGTTCTCCCTCTAGGAAAGACTAGAAGCAAAGTGGAAGTTAAGTACCTCCATTTGTTTCATCCCTAAGAAAGAAGACTATCCTTTGTTCCTCACCTCCCTCTGTGAACGTGGCCCAGTAAGTCATCCCGTGTCTGAGCCTCCTATAGTTAGTAGGCAGAATAGTTGCCCACACAATTCTCAGGTCCTAATCCCTGGGACCTGTAAATGTTGCTTCACATGGAAAAAGGGACTCTGCACATGTGATTAAGTTAAGAATCTTGAGCTGGGGAGATTGTCCTGGTGGGGCCTAAATGTAATCACAAGTGTTCTTCTAAGAGGGAGGTAGAGGGAGATTTGATACAGATGGAAGAGGAGGAGGCGAGGTGACCACAGAGGCAGATTGGGACCATGCAGCCATAAGACAATGGATGGTGGTAGCCACTCAAAATCAGAAGAGGCAAAGGACAGGTCCACCCCTACAGCCTGTGGAGGGAGTGCGGCAGCTGTCGACACCTTGATTTCAACCCACTCATACTTATTTTTGGACGTCTGGCCTCCAGAACTCTGAGCAAATAAGTTTCAGTTGTTTTAAGCCACCAGCTGGTAGGGGGGTAGTTTGTTACAGCAGCCACAGGAAACTAATACACTCCCTTGTATTATTCTTTGATGTTCCTAAAACTCTTATAATCTCCTTGGGTTGTATGCTCCTCCTTCCTTTTAATCTATATACATATTATTTATGTTTCCATAAAACACATTCCACATGTTTTCTTATAATATCTGAGCTTGCCAGACTGACATCCGTACTTCACACTGGTCTTTTGAAATGTTGTCACTTAGAGGTCAGAAAACATAAAATATTGTTTGGACAGATATGTAACGATTTTCAAATGTCTTCCTTTTTGGATTTTCAAATATTGATGATACAAGAATGCTTACCAGCTACTGGTTATTATTTGTCCGGTAAATTAAAATTTTTTGTGCTAGAAGTTCTGCAGATGCCAGTAGACCCAGTGAGCTAATAGCTCAGGGGAGATGCCTTTCTGGGAGGGGAGAGACCCAGGGAGAGCCTCCCCTCCCCCCAACATCCTGCGTAGCTCTGAGGAATCTCACCTAAATCTGCTGTCTTTTACAAAAACTGGACAATCTAATGCTTCTTTTGAATAACCCAAGTGGAACTGGGTAGTTACCCTGAGTGTGTCCCAGAGTAATAGCACGGAATTCATGTTTACCAATCTGTCTTTTCCTGTTCCTGTGTTTCTTTTGCCACCTGTCTAATGTTCAAAATAATCAAATCTTAAGAAAAGTTACTGCATTTTAGAAGAGTCTGAAACAGGTCCTGTGTAATTTCTGTGTCTGCTCTGCATAAAAAGTATCCCACATTGAAACTATTGAGAAAGGCAGCCATACCAAAGAGTCATTTATTGCTCTCAAGCTTACTGAACTTTTGCTCTGGTACCATTAGGGCTGTCATCCGTTATCTAGGTGTGAGGAAGGGGATTTGGGTGGGAAAGGAGAGGGGAGTCGCTGAAGGGAAAGTGAGTGAGGAGGAAAGAGATAAAGGATGCCGAGGAGAAAGGCAGCAGGTTTGACCGAGATTCCCAGCTGCCCAGTCTCTGAATGTCAGAACTTATTTACATGCCGTCGGGGGAGGGGCAGAGAACAGAAGTTTCCAAAGCATGAAGTTCAAGAGTCCGAATATCTGATTCTACTCATTTTCAAAACTGTGTCACCAAATCCTGTTCAGTTCCTAAAGCCCAACCCTCAGATTCCCATGTGCCTGTCTTCAAACATGGTACATCTTCTTTCTCCAGTGAGATGAAACTAATGTATTCTGCCACATGCTTCAGAAATACTTAACCTTGTTATTTGATAGCCATGTGTTTTCGTGCGGAGGTAGGAGGAGCTGTTTAGACTCTTTTTCACTGTGAAAGAGATGGACTGTTTGAACCGAGAGGGTCCCCCCGGCAGTTGGGAATGGCAGTTGTAAAGTAACAAATGCGCTGTGGCCCAGCAGGACCCAGGGGGTGCTTAGACACCTCCCAGAGACCGTAACCCACTAACAGTGCCAATGCCCATTTCACTTTTCTATTTCTGTCCTTCCAGGATTCTTGACAAGTGACATCTAACCTATTCACAGACCATTTTTAAAGCAAAATAATAGTGAAATCAATGAGTCGTTTTTTTTTTTAAATTTTTTTTGGCTCTTCTGTTTCTCTTGTGTTCTTTAAGGTCAACATTCTCATTATTGCATCTTGATATCTTATCTGAGGTTTCAATCACTGTCCAGCTCTTGTATTCTGTGATGCACGTGGATTTCTTTATTAAGCACCCACTGATTGGAGGGTGAGATACTTAGCCCTGTGGCAAGCACAGCATGGGAACCTTGATCGTACAGACAGGGACAAAATGCCCTACCCCTGTGGATGACAAGAACTCTCCCATGGCAACGTATACCCCCAGGATACTTGACAGCAGACAAGGATTAGATCAGTGCTGAAACTGCAGATCAAGGGGGCTGTCAACACTGAAGGTCTTCATCAGAGACGCCGTCTAGGAGCAGAATGGGAGGCGAGGGAGCTGCACTTCTGTGCAGGACTAGGAAGAGGGAGAGGCAAAGGAGGCATTTGCATCTGGTGCCGAATTTAAAACGGTGCCAAAAACTCAGAAGTCAAATTAGGCATATTTGAACGCAAGGGTTTTGAAAATCACAACTAATACAAAAAATCAATAATGAACAACATGTCAAAATGTTGAAGAAAGACAGGGTTGATATTACCGCTTTTTCCCTTTTTTTCTCAGGCTCTGTCATGGCTCCACATGGCGCCTGTAAGTGAGGAGGGAGAGGAGATGGAGGAGGGGAGGCTAGTGCGTTAGAGAGAGTTACCAAGGTACTGATAGAAGAATGAAAAACTCACATAATTCTGTTAGGCAGAGAAGCTTGGCTAGGACAGAGATCTAGGTAAGGGGATGTTAAAAGATAAAAGGTGAGCCGAGTGCAGTGGCTCACGCCTGTAATCCCAGCACTTTTGGAGGCTGAGGCTGGCGGATCTTGAGGTCAGGAGTTTGAGACCATCCTGGGCAACATGGTGAAACCCTGTCTCTACTAGAAATACAAAAATTAGCTTGGCATGTTGGCGGGCACCTGTAATCCCAGCTACTCGGGTGGCTGAGGCAGGAGAATCGCTTGAACCCAGGAGGCGGAGCTTGCATCGCACCACTGCACTCCACCCTGGGAGACAGGGCAAGACTCCATCTCAAAAAAAATAAAATAAAATAAAATAAAATAAAAGATAAAAGGAGAAACGGAGAAAGAGACGTGGAAGTCATTAAGAGTGGGATGAGCAGTCATAACCTGAGTCTCAACCTACGAGAACTGATGGGCAAGATTTGTCATAGTGAATTACCAAAAAAAGTGGGGAGTATCCCATAAGGACAACTATAGCAACAGCGTGTAGGAAGGGTTGAAGGGTAGGGAATGGAAAATAAACATTTCCAAAAGCAGTTATAGACAAAAAGAATGTGCAGAACCCAATCATTTCGATATGGTGATGAAGGAGAAAGAAGGAAGCAAAGAATATTAGACATCTGCCCACCTTCTGGGTGGAGATGAGTCTCCACTACCCACGAGATCTTGGCAGTAACTGAAATGAGTGAAGGGCGTGGAATAGCACTGAAGGAAGAGGTGGGAGAGCCACATTTGGGGGTCTTGTGTGTACATGGGAGATTTGACCCCAGTTGAGGCAAAGAGCTCAAGAGTAGGGGCTCAGAAATAACGGACGAGAGGTCAAGAATTGGTTTGCGTACTCAGTGTTTCTTAAGAGGGCAGCGCTGTTTATGTTTTGGCAAAACACGTGTTTGTCATATGGAACTGTTCCATATATCCCACAGGACAATTTAAGTTCTTGCTCCTATCCCCTTTCCCCACCTCCTCCACCCATTAAATGTCAGCAGCACCCTCCAATCACTGGGACAACTGGAAAAGGCCCCACACATACCTAAACAGGATAGGTTTTCTGACCCTCCAACCCCGGCCCTTTGAGAACTCCTCTGGGGAGGAAAAGAATCTGCATTCAGGGAAGAATTGTCCAAGAGATACCAAGATATAATAGTGTCACAGAAAGTCCAAAGGCAAAAAGGTTCCCAAAGGGAGGGTAGTCAGTGGTGTCAAATGGAACAGAAAGATCAGTAAGGACACCCTGAGAAAACAGAAGACAATTGGGGAGGTGTTTCTCATAACACCTTTGGTTATTCCAAAATGCCTATGTGTTGTCCTATGTGGTCAGTGATACGACAGCTGTATTTTTTCAGGGAAGGCTCAATTTTTATGTTTTTTGATTGTACTCGTGTTCACACAGTTATACAATCTGAGGATCTACTGTAGTAAAAATGCCATTATATTTAATCTATGTATTATTTGTGTATATGTTTGTATTTGTGCATGTAATATGGGCTAATTCATGGAAGAGTGCGGCTTGATAAGCAAAAATGTTATCTCGTTGTTATGGATCCATTAATGCCATCTGTGAAGCTGTCTGTAGGATGATAACATGCAAATTTTCCTTTTACTTTTTCCTAAATGTAAAGAATATTTTTGTGGGTGTGTGGAAATAAAAGGGGAACACGATCATGTAGAAATGAATCTGCCCAAATATAAATGGTAAGTTTGTAATTAAAATTACAAAATTAAAAAAGCCTGATCCTGGCTTCTTCCTTATCAGTCAAGCTCCTTCAAAGATGTTTGAGTGCTTGACCTGCATTTCTTTGTATCTGTAGTTAATCCTTGAACTTGCAGAAAGGTTTTGTTACGGTTTCCTCCTTTGGAGTATTTTCTCTTGCAAGTGAAATGGAGAAGGTAATTTTTATGTATTATTTTTCATTCTGCTTAGTCTAGTCTTGAAGTTGGACACTTAATTTGGCATATGGTCTTTGGAATGATCACGGTTGTCCATTTCCACTGAGTTCTGTTGGTTGTACTGAATCAAATTAGATAAAAATTTTGTGAGTTTCTACTCAGCGTTCTATGAAAGTTTTTTCTAAATTGTTGGTTTTGGAGGATTGCATTACTCTAGTTCTAGCTACCATGTTGTCTCCAGATTGCAAAACAGACTATGGAATAACATTTTTAAACATAAAATACAACCCTTAAAGTTTCTTAATTCCTCTTTCTGAATCTCGTATTGTCAACAGAGGTCTTTTTTCCCTCTTATAATGTTCAAAATGATCTGCCCTTTTATGAATGCCTTGAGACTATCACACAAAGCTAACGGTGAGGGAGCAGATGCCTCATTCAATTCCAAATAGAAGGAAATCTGTTGTCTCAAATAATCCCTAAATTCAGACACTTTCAGACAGCTATTATCAAGAGACCACATTCTAAGAGCAGATGTGTTATTAAGGCTGAGAAATGTTATGAGGACTTCGTGATCTGACAAATGATTTCAATCTATCCAACATTCCAACATTTCATCTTTTAATAAATTAGAGATTAAAATATCCATTTTGGGAGGCAATTTGTATAAGGTAGTTGGAAACTGGAGTTGTAACTGATACTTCATTTCCATGCAAAACTGCCTAAATTATACTTACAGGTCCTTTTTAGATATAAAGTCTGCTCATTTGACTGAAGCAATTATGATGTATTTTAATCTCTGTATTGAGTCTTATATCTCCTTCTCACAGATATGAAACACAACTCCTGTTTTTCAGTGAGGAATAAGAAACAAACACAGCCAGGCATTAGTTGTCCCACCTAAATATACTCAATCATTCCTTTATATCCTTCAGTTTACCTTTACGTGATTATTTAGACCTTTTCAGTGAAGCAAGTACTGAAAAATTCTGCTGAGGGCTTACACTGTCCTTTTCTTGTTGGAGTGTGGTTATCTGCTACTAAACCTCTTTTTTTGTTGTTAAAGGTGCAATAGAGCTCTTACATTCTTTGGATAATAGAATCTTCTTCTGGGTTGAAGTGAATGTTTTCACCGGCCCTATTCAGAATCACAAATTGTCCCATCCATTAACAAAGTGTACATTCCTCAGCACTTGCAAACTGCTTATTACCCACGGGTTGTACTTTGATCTCCCAAGAATACCTGTGGTGCTATAGGATTTTTACATAATCCTATCATTGCCAAAGAGAATAAAACTTAGATCCAGGTGAACATCAATTACTATAAATAACACAAAAAGCAACAAAGGCACCCAAATTCTCTTTGGCAAGGTTGTCCCCAGCTGTGCGTATGTTGGAATTTATATTCTACCTGACCTTGTGAAAAGTAGCTCATAAAATGTCCTTGAGCAGTTTTCTTTAATCATCTGGAGTTGATCTCCTGGCTCAACATCGGTAGATGCTTCCTCAGTGTGAAATTTGGGGGCAGAAATAAATCATCTAATAATTTTCCTTGTGACTGATAATTTTTTTTATCTTTGACCTTAAGAATCAGAATTTGACAGCTAGATTTCAGGGGAAATGGCATTTATGTTATAATTTAAAAAAATATGTTAAATAGTCAAAATCCTAAATATGGAAATGTAGCAAAACAAAAGAGAATGGAACCTTGCGGTTGGGCTGAGGGACAACTGTTTATCAGCAGTCCCAGGGTCCATAGCAAACAGCACACTTGGCTCCCATGAGTGTGCTGCTGGCAGGGAGCGATGTTCCCCTCCCCGATGTTCCCACTCTCCAAACACTTCTGATTGTTTTTTTTGGTTTTTTTTTTTTTGCCAATAACAAATTTAAGCTTTATGAATATCACCATCCCAAACTTGTTCACTTACTGATTTCATTCAACAATGATTTAGCTCCTATTGGGTGCAACATGAAATCAACTGAAAAGTCTTCAGAAGGTAGATATTCAAAGAAACTTGCTACAGAGCACAAAAATTGTATAATTGTGATCCGATTGAAGCAACATTTTGTGTATAAGGAGTTGAAAGAACACTAAAATTGGTGGCAACCTTGCCACTTGCAAGCTTCGTGATTTAAGGCATGCTGCTAAGGCTTTTATGCATCAGATTTCTCGCCTCTCTAAAGTGGCCATTGCTAAGTAAGTACCTACTATCTATAATCAATATTTTGGGCATTCTGAGGAACTTATTTTAACTTCCAGTAGTTATGAGATCAGATGTACAGGTAATTACGATACAAAGAAGAAAAAAGAGATGAGTTCAGTAAGAGAGGCATAGGTTGCTACTGAAGTCTAGGGAAGCAGGTAGCTATTTGCATTTGGGGATGGATGTTGGGAAGGAAAATAAATTTGATTTGGGTCTCAAAGAGTGGGCAGACACTAGGTGTGGTGGCTCATGCCTGTAATCCCAGCACTTTGGGAGGCTGAAGTGGGAGGATCGCTTGAGCACAGGAGGTCAAGGCTGCAGTGAGCTGTGATTGCACCACTGCACTGCAGCCAGGGCAACAGAGCAAGACCCTGTCAAAAAAAAAAAAAAAAAAAAGAGTGGGCAGCATTTGGATGTAGAGAAATAGGTAAAATTTTACCCCAGGGAGAGCAAGCAAGATGGAAAGCACATAGAGGTGAGATGAAGCCCACATTTTTATGTGAAACTCCAAGCATTTTGGCAGCGTTAAGTTCTATTTTTTTTTTCTGTTTTGTTATTGCTTGCTTGCTAGCTTATTTTTGTGAGGAATTCTCTTGGTCTCATTTCTAGGCTCAAGGGAATTCATGCAAGAAAAGATTTCAAAGGCGTGTTAGGCGAGAGGTAGGAAAATAATGGCATAGTGTTCGGGATAAGATGAGGGACACAGGGGCCAAGGGGAGGCAGAGACCTCATTAAGGAAGAAGTCGATGCCAAGCCAAGACGAGTAGATGCAGAGGAAAAGGCAGAGCTCAGGGCAGCGGAGATAGTCCATACCTAATGCACCCATGGTTCTCTATGACAGGTTGGCATCTGTTGAGTCAAAGGAGCCAGGAGGTGGAGGCTGAGAAGATTTAGAAGCTCTGATGAAGTCGATGGAGAACAGAACCAACTGTGGTTATGTAGAAGAATTACGGAGCAGCCCTGAGGGTCAGCTAACATCAGGAATCATGTGCTGGCGAGGGAGGAGCCAGACAGGATGGTAATTTCCTATGAAATCTGAGTGGAAGAAGATCAGGAGAAGGGAACACTAAAGATAGAGACAGAAGGCAGAAACTTGATGGAGCCAGGTCATGGAGCAAGCAGAAGGAGATGGCAGCAAAGGTAAAACACGGTAAGTAGAAAGACGGGGCCCAGTGTTGGAGTGGAGAGAGTTCTTGAAGAACTGGGTGAATATTATTTTCTCCAAATAGGAGGGAGGAAGAATTTTCAGGAAATCATTTCTCTCTGGGGGTTAATGTATTGGGAATTTAATTGTGCTTGGCCCAATTTAAAATGCTGAATAAGCAAATTGTCAAGGATATCCTAAAACTCAATAGAAAAGAGGTATGCAAATAAACCTTTGGGTTCTATTATGTAAATACATTAAAACTCAATAGAAAAGAGGTATGCAAATAAATCTTTGGGTTCTATTATGTAAATACATCTTTAATGTAGCCAGCACTTGGAAAATAGTCTAACTCAAGGAAGATAGATAGAATTAAACTAATAAACCAACTCCTGCTTGGTGGTGGCTGCTTGGAATACTGTACTGAAAATTTGGGGGATCAACAGGAAACGGTGTTGTGGTCAACTTGTGACAGCTGGTAAGGTTGCAGAAGAGGAGAGTGGGGTATGTTTACCACATATTCACCATTCATGAAAGTGGACAGAATATGCAAGGTAGTTTACCTATCAATTAAATACAATAGTTAACGATATCCTTACAGATTGCAAGTATTTTTTACTTGTAAAGTCCTTTGATCTCTTGCTTAGAAGATGACACATCATTACAAATTATAAAAATGTGAGCAATATAGTTTGTCAAATGAGTATTTATCTCTTATCTGAGCTAAATTACTATCAGGAGAAATGTTTGCTTAAAGTGAACTATGTCCATGGAAACATGATTCTAAAATCTTTCAACTGCTAAAAGTTTCAAAGACCCTTGCACTTTACAGGCTGACAAAAATAAAAATATATGCAATGATTATTTTATAATTTCAGGGAAAAGAAGAGAATTCATGTTTACGGAGACCTGTTTTAGGTCCTTCATATGTGTTCTCATTTAGTCCTCGGGGCAACTCTGTGAGATGGAAACTGAGTGAAGCTGAAGGAGGTGGAAATTTGCTCCAGGGAAACAGCTCTCACGCGACAAAGGCAGAAGGCAAACCTAGGTCTCGCTGACTTCAAGTCTGTGTTCTTTCCATCACTAGGGAAGAAGAGGCACATGAATGACTGAAACTAAAAACAAACATTAAAACGCTATCAATTTTGCACATAATAGAGGGGAGAAATTATGATCACTACGATGCTGGGAATGTACATCTTAAAAAATTGCTCCTAATTTCTTATCAGCAGATTTAAAAAATACATCTATCTAGGTTTGCTTTAAAAATAGATCCGTTAGAAGGCAAAATTGTACGAGTGGATATTATTAATGATACTGAACTTCCATGTATGTGAACTAGCATTCAGTGGCACTTTGATAACACTCATCTAATCCTATTTAGCGCCCCTTCTCTCTTTTGCTGTCAAAGCCTAGGTATGGGTTCATGCTTTGTCTCATAACCTCTTGGTTAAAATGTAACATCTGGGCCGGGTGTGGTGGCTCACGCCTGTAATCCCAAAACTTTGGGAGGCTGAGGCAGGCAGATCACGAGGTCAAGAGATGGAGACCATCTGGGCCAACATGGTAAAACCCCGTCTCTACTAAAAATACAAAAATTAGCCAGGTGTGGTGGCATGTGCCTGTAGTCCCAGCTACTCAGGAGGCTGAGGCAGGAGAATCCCTTGAACCCGGGAGGTGGAGGTTGCAGTGAGCCGAGATCACGCCACTGCACTGCAGCCTGGCAACAGTGCGAGACTCCGTCAAAAAAAAAAAAAAAAGTGACATCTGTACAGGAAAGGTAGGACCACATAGCCAGCTGAACACTGATGCAGGTATGGATGAAGTAAGGAAAAAGAAAGAAGTAAAGTTGGTCTTCTGGAAGTCCAAAGGCAATGCCAGCTTGTAACTCTGCAGAGGGTGTTTCTGGGGTTCAAATATAAATAGTTTTTCTAACTCAAAAACAAATCTAACATATTAAGTGTTTCATTGAAGGCCCCAATTATGTCTAGAGTTTTGCAGAGTTTATTTTAAAATGTATCTCGAAAAGCTGGTGGTCCAAATTTTTCCCTAGACTTACACATGATGAGAATCTGTCTCTTTATATTTAGCTGCAGGGCACCTAACAAGTTCTTAGGCGAAACACATTATTTTGCTAGTACAAGAAGAATAAATACTGTATTTGGAAAGTTCCAGTGTTCTTTAAAATATCGCTGTTTCCATAGCAATAACATAATGTACTAAAGAGTAGAATGGTGTTTCTTTAGAAACCACGTGTATGGATGCATGTTCCCATGAAGGGCTTTGAAGCATCTCACCTGCTCGTGGTCCCAAAATGGAACAACAATAGTAATCGAATCAATCATCATCTTACGAAATGAAACTTGGCCAGTTTTCTACTGCCTAACGCTGTCAGCCTTCTGCTTTTGGTCATCTGTGTAGCGTCTTTTTAGGCTCTGTGCTCTTAGATGGTGGAAAATAGATCTATGTTCATTCATTAGTTCATTTGGTCAACAGATATGTATTAAGCACCTATTACATGCCAGGCACGGTTCTAGGCACTGAGGACTCACTGACATTATGGAGTTTACATTCTAATGGGGAAAACAAGAAAATTCTTTTTTTAACAACAAGGAATGTCACATCGTGTGTCACTGTGCATATGGAAGTGCTCCTTGGTGATGTCAGTGACATTTTAAATACTTCACAAGAATGCATGTTGCAATAACATATGAAAGACACAGGGAATCATGGAAAAGGAGAGTGCTAGGAATGATGATAACTGATAAGTTGATTCCCAGGGTGCTCTGCCAGAGATTCTGATCTAGGATCAACCTCACTACATTAAGGATAGCAAAGAGTGTCTTAAGGGGTTTGGACAAGTAAGGTATTACAAATAAATATAAAGGAATGAGCTCCATGTGGGTGAAGGCTCTTCTGGAAAGTGGGTTATATCTCTTAGGATGTAACTTTGATCTTGAAAACTCATATTAAGTTGGAAAGATTCTTTGAATGTTTACCTCCTCTGTTGACTTGAGTTGAGTGCCTTAGCCTTCCCGTAATCCTCCAAATTTGTTTTGTGTGCTGACTTTGCCCTGATGAGCCCCACCTTCCTCTCTATCCCCAGCTCTGACTCCCAAAAGCCTTCCTGCGGGGAGTGAATAGGTGGCGAGGATGTCACTGAAAAGGTCGCTTCTCTGGTTAACTACTGGCAGTCTAGCATCTGGCAAGGGGGTTGCAGGTCACAGATGTCTCCATGCTGGCACCATCACTATTCCAAGAGAGAACAGTAGAAGGATCAGTGTCCCCACCGCCTCCCGGAGGCCACACATCTTTGTCTCCTACACAAGACTTCATTTGTGCTTTCAGTTGCAAAGCCTTGAAATATTTAGTCTTAAGAAACCCACATCTATTTGCTATGTGCAGGGCCCTTTTGTGTGGCAGCCTCGCTAGTGCCCTGATCATAAGTGAGCAGCCACCTCTTGACTCCCCCAGACTCTGAAAGATCTGACTCACTGTCCACATCACTCCAAAAAGCTCCTGGTTTGCAGACACTTCTCAAGCCACCCTGGGAGCAGAAAGAGGTTCATGGGCCAGATCCAGGGTCACCGAGTCACAGAGGTTCTCAGGGCAGTCATCCTTTCTTCAGAATCAGACAAGTCAACCAGCTACCCCAGCTGCCTTCCTAGACTCTCAGTGAGCAGCAAGGTCACAAAAAAAGAAAAAATGCAGAAAGGTAAGCGCGGATTTTCGAGGCAAGAACTTCAAAGTCTTGCTTTTGCCCCCAGCAGAGCCAGAGGTCTCAGAGTGAAGGGAAAGTCTCACCCTATCAAGGTGAATTTTGGGTTGCCAACCACCCAGTTCTTTTAACCAATGTGATTCTACCCAGATGTTCTTTCTTAAATGCAAAGGCATCATTTTCTTGCCAAGAAACGGAATGATTGATCAAGCCTCCTTTAAATCATTTCATCTTATCCATTCCCATCTGAAGGAGCAGATATTACATTAATATTAATATTCTTATTGTGTCCCTTGAGAGAGAAATGCCCCCTTAACCCCCCGCCCAATTACTGCCATCACTACAGGGATATGAAGTTAGAGGAGGAAGCTACCAGTGGAGGGGCTGCAGTTGTTTCATTAGCAACAGCTGGTGGCAGTCCCCTGCCTGCACCCCCCCTTCTTTTTAAAAATGCTATGCTTGTCAGATCCAGCTTCTTGAGACTGGATGGCAAAGGGTAAGACAGGAACATGGCATATTTCAGCTTTTGCATGCAGAAAAAGGGATTTATGCTAAAGAGGGTGCAGGCAGCATTCAACGCTGATTAAAAAACTTTACAAAAGATTATTTGCTCTCAATATTATGTAGGTAACATTTGAGCAATTACACAAACATATAGAGTAACTGAAACCACCTGTAGGATTTGAAAAAATATTCCATCTTTCCTTTTCGTTTGTCCAAGATGCTTTAATAGGAAGAAAAATGTGGGCAGCACATGTCTTAGATTTATCCTTATTGTAACTTTACTTATGTTTATGATCAAGGGTGGAGTTTGCAACACCAGGGCTCCTTCTGTGTTGGAAAGAGTTGACCATCTAAAGGAAATCTGTGCCATTTGCCCAGTGGAGAAATAAATCTTCCTTTACTCACTTTTGCGCTGGCTCCTATCTAAGAAGTCCAAATGAACCCTGTTTCATCTTATTTCATCTTTGGAATTCCAGGTAACATTTTTAGGTGTAGTAAATTCACATGTGGAATGTAGATTTGAGAGAAAATTTTGGCCAGTTAAACAGCTTTGTCATTGCAGCTATTTCATTTTCATTTATTTTTTCTAATCTGATCCAAACTGGGTGAATTTCATGTATGTATGAAATCACTGAGCCCATAGCATACGGTCAGAGTGATGCAACCGTCCCAATTTCATAAAATACCACTTATATGTCACACAAATAAGAAAATAAGAATTTCAGTAGGAAAACGTAAGTATTAGTAGGAAAAAGGCATGGTTAAGAAAGGTATTAGGTCTATAAACAATGACTGTTGGGAAGAACATGGTTAACGTAATCCAAAATGTGGATCCATTATATGCCTGTCTCTTGGGGAGAGAAAAGAATCATGCTAAATAGAAAGAAATCTTGGCTGTCTTCTTTATTTCTTTCCTGTGTAACACATTTAAGATGTGCATTTCTTCCCTATGGCTCAAATACTATTAATTTTTGTAGTTAAAAATTAATTCTAATGATTCTTAAGTTTTGAATTCTAATAATTCCTAAATATAACAGCAACACTTATGGGAATAATTCTTGATAACTCCATGCAACCTTAAAAACAGTAGCAACAATAGCACTGGGAGATGCAAGCTCCCTCTCTAGATAGGGCTGCTTCGTGGACTGTGTGTTCCCTGATCTTCTTTTTATGCTCAGATCATCAGGAAGTTTGTTGCGAAGAAAGCACAGACCCCTGCCGTTGGCTGCCATGGTCTGTCTGTGTGATATTTGAGTGGGTGCAGATCTTGGGGGGATTCTTTTGCTTCTTTTTTATCCTTCCACTCTTTAAAAAATATATTTATTTTACTTAAAAAGACATAAAATTGTATGTATCTATCACATACAACACGACGTTTTGAAGTATATATATGTGGTGGAATAGCTAAATCCAGCTAACTAACAAATGCTTTACCTCACGTAGTTATTTTTGTGTGAGAACCCTATTCACTCTCTTAGTTTTCAAGAAAATAATATATCATCATTAACTACGTCACCATGCTGTACAGTAGATCTCTTGCACTTGTTCCTCCTGTCTAACTGTAAATATGCATGCTTTAATCCACATCTCTACCTGCCTTCTTCCTCTTAACTACCCTGGTCTCTACTAATCACCACTCTACTCTCTATTTCTATGAAATCAACTTTTTTAGATTCCATATATGAGTAAGGTCATGCAGTATTCGTCTTATTCGTCTTTCTATGCCTAGCTTATTTTACTTAACATATCTGCTAGATTCATCCATGTTGTCACAAATGACAGGATTTCATTCTTTTTTTTATGGCTGAAGGGTATTCCATTATGTATACATACCACGTCGTCTTTATCCATTCATCCACTGATGGACACTTAGGTTGCTTCCATATCTTGGCTATTGTGAATAGTGCTGCATGGGAGTGCCGATATCTCTTCAACATACTGATTTCATTTCCTTTGGATACATAACCCGTAGTGGGATTGCTGGATCACATGGTAATTCTATTTTTAATGTTTTCAGGCACCTCTATACTGTTTTCCATAATGACTGTACTGATTTATATTCCTACTAACAGTGTGTGAGTGTTCCGCTTTCTCCACATCCTCATCAACACTTGTTATCTTTTGTCTTTTTTATAATAGCCATCCTAACAAGAATGAAGTGATATCACATTGTTGTTTTGATTTGCATTCCCTGATGATTAGTGACATTGAGTATTTTTTTCACATACTTGTTAGCTATTTGTATGTCTTCTTTTAAGAAATGTATATTCAGGTCTTGTGTCCATTTTTTAAATTGGGTTATTTGTTTTCTTGCTATTGCATTGTTTGAGTTTCTTATATATTTTGGTTATTAATCCCTTATCAGATGTATAGTTTGAAAATATTTTCTCCCATTCTGTAGGCTATCTCTTCACTCTGCTGTTTTCTTTGTTGTGCAGAAGCTTTTTAGTTTGATGTCTTCCCATTTGTCTATGTTTGTTTTTGCTGCCTGTGATTTTGACGTCATATCCCAAAAATCATTGCCCAGACCAATGTCTTGGAGATTTTTCTCTATGTTTTCTTCCAGCAGTTTCATCATTTTGGGTCTTACACTTAATGGATTAAGACTTTAATCCATTTTGAGTTTATTTATGTATATAGTGAGAGATGTGTATAGTTTCATTCTTCTGCATGTGGATATCCAGTTTTTCTGACACTGTTTATTGAAAAGTCTGTTCTTTCCTCCATTGTGTGTTCTTGGCACCTTTGTCAAAATCAGTTGGCTATAAATGCATGGATTTATTTCTGGGCCCTCTACTCTATTCCATAGGTTGATGTACCTGTTTTTATGCCAGTACCATATTGTTTTGTTTTGGTTTTCTTTTTCTTGTTCCTCCATAAAAACAAATGACAGTGCCATATTGTTTTAGTTATTATACCTTTGTAGTATATTTTGAAGTCAGGTAGTGTGATGCCTCTAGCTTTGTTCTTTTTGCTCAAAATTGCTTTGTCCATTAGGGGTCTTTTGTGAATCCATAGGAATTTTAGGATTTTTTTTATATTTCTGTGAAGAATTTCACTGGCATTTGTATTAGTCTGTCTTGCATTGCTACAAAGGAATACCTTAGGCTGGGTACTTTATAAAGAAAAGAGATTTAATTAGCTCATGATTCTGCAGGCTGTGCAGGAAGCATGACATTGGCATCTGCTTGGTTTCTGGTGGAGGCTTCAGAAAGCTTTTGCTCATGATGGAAGGCAAAAGGGGAATAAGCATGTCACATGGTGAAAGAAAGAACAGGAGAGATGTCAGGCTCTTTTAAACAACCAGCTCTCACATGAACTAATAGAGAGAACTCACTCATTACCATGGGGAGGGTAGCTAGCCGTTTATGAGGGATCTGGCCCCATGACCCAAACACTCTCCACTAGACCCCACCTCTAACATTGGGGATCACATTGGAACATGAGATCTGGAGGGAACAAACAAGCAAACTATATCAGTATTTTAATAGAAATTGCATTGAATTTATAGATTAGTCTGGGTAGTATGGACATTTTAACAACATTTACTCTTCCAATCCATGAACATGAGGTATCTTTTCATTTATCTGAATCTTGTGCAATTTCTTTCACCAATGTTTTATAGTTTTTAGTATAGATGCCTTTCACCTCTTTGCTTAAATTTATTCCTTTTTTTTGTAGTTACTGTAAATAGGATTATTTTCTTGATTTTTCATAGGCTTCTTATAACTTAGAAACACAAATTTTCAGGAGGGAGAATGCACTGTATCCTAAAGAATATTGTTTTTAGACACCCTAAAAATTACTGTGGTAGGCAAAATAATGCTTCACCCCCAAACAAAGTCAGCATCCTAATCTCTGAACTGGTGAATATATTACCTTACTCAACAAAAGAGACTTTGCAGGTGTGATTAAATTAAGGGCCTGGAGATGGGGGATGATCCTGGATTATGCAGGTGGCCCAGTGTAATCACAGAACTTCTTGAAAGTGGCAGAGGGAGGCAGAAGAAGAGCCTAGAGGAGGTGTGATTACAGAGCAAGGGTCACAGTGATGTCATATGAGAAGGACTCAAAGTTGTTGGCTTCGAAAACAGAAAAAAGGATCATGAGCCAAGGAATGCAGGCATCCTCTAGAAATTGGAGAATGCTGGAAAATGGACTCTCCACTAAAGCCCCAGAAAGAATCAGAGCCTTATGGAACCACGGTTTTATTTATTTTAAATTTTTAAATTTTTTATAATTTTGAGACAGGTTCTCATTCTGTCATCTAGGCTGGAGTACAGTGGCACAAACATGGCTAACTGTAGCCTTGACCTCCTGGGCTCAAGTGATCTTCCCACCTCAGCCTCCTGAGTAGCTGGGACCACAGGTATGCACCACCATGCCCGGCTAGGTTTTTTTTATTTTTTATTTTGAGATGAGATCTCACTATGTTGCCCATGCTGGTCTCAAACTCCTGGGCTCCATGATTTTAGCCCAGTGAGACCTGTGCCAGACTTCGGTCCTGCAGAAGAGTAAGGCAATACATGTGTGTTGTTTTAAGCCACTGAGCTTGTGATCATTTGTTACAGCGGCAATAGGAGACTAATCTACTTGGGAGACATGTTACTTTTTGTTTCTGAGGATTCTGTTTGGAATTATGACTCTGACTGCCTCTAGACCGTGTTGCATCAGGAAAACTCAGCAAGACTCAAACCAAGAGAGAGAAGAAAATGAATACGGAAAGATGAGGATGTGGCCTAAATGAGTAAGTACAACAAAACTATTTATCATTTCAGTTATATTTTCTGCCAGTCCCTTAGAGGAAGCTGTGATTTTAGTTTCAAGAAATGGTACACTTTCGGTTGGCATTATTGACATTTGGTTTTATTTAGAATTTAAAGAGTATGACAATATGCTTTCATGTTAATGATTTAGCAGACAGTGATACAAAAATCTGAATTTTAATGCCTTCATTTTTGGTTAATATGTTTATCTCATAGCAAACTAAATAGACAACAGCAAAATCAGTATCTTTAATGTTATTCAAGGGCCCTCTTTTAAATCTGTGGGAGAAGTCTTGATCAAACAGTTCCTTTTTGTTTCATTCTCTTTCATCAGTGAAGTGAGAGGTGGAAAAGATCTACTAGATCATAAATTAATGATCCTGTGTTAATGCGGATGTCCCCGGTAATTAATGAAAGCAAAATGCAAAGCTTGAATATATTGAAATATCTTGCAGTCTAGGAAAAAGTTTAAAAATTATTTACCTCATACCTAGCGAAAATTTGTTTGCGTTTTACACAAAAAGTAGACATAAAGCCCTGACTCAAAATCTTAATCTCAGTGATTCTTTTTAAACAGATTTCTTCTCTAACTGGGGGTCAGGCAGAATTGGGCAACCTCAGAGCAGACAGAGGGAACTCCCATGATACTCTGCCACTAGGCAGAGTTGTTGCAGCTCAGCTACTTTGGGTTTTTCCCCAATCCCTTTGCTGGTTATGCTGATTTCCTGCGAGTGGGTGCCAGATATGCCACTGGGAGCTACAGGGCTCAGAAAAGATGCATTGCCTGAATGAGGGGGGAGGTGTAACTTTACAAAATAGTACACTTAGAAATGGACGCTAATAACAATCAACATAAGTGAATATAGAACCCAGATGTCTTTGATGACCTATCTTCAGAAATGACACACCATCGTTTCTATAGTATCCTATTGGTTCCACTGATTGCCACTACTTATTGTGGGCATGGACTACACAGGGATCCAAATGCAAAGAGGTGAGAATGACAGAGAATGATTTTAGAGGCTGACTACCACAGATGGGTTATTTTCCTTCAGAGACACTGATACGGTTTAGCTACAGAACCATTGAGTCTTCAAGCTACAGAACACTTCCTTCAGAACTAGAACATTTACATAATTGTCTGCTCACGCTGTCTTCTTCCAGAGTGATGGCACCCATGATCATGACATCAGGTCTTGAATGGAAAGATCGATATGAATGTTACGGAAAGAATCATCCACCAAGTAACTCAAGCCCATGAATAATCTCTTCTATGTTCTAGTAGAGAACCTTTCTTTTTTCTTAAGGCAAACAAGCAAACAACAACAACAAAACACCTTGTGCTTGAGGTTAAACCAAATACTTCAAGACTTGCCATTTGGAAAGTTGCTGAGCTTATGTGGATTAAGGAAGAATGTCATAGTCTCTTTTACATTCTTTTTTTTTTTTTTTTTTTTGAGACGGAGTCTCGCTCTGTGGCCCAGGCTGGAGTGCAGTGGCGCGATCTCGGCTCACTGCAAGCTCCGTCTCCCGGGTTCACGCCGTTCTCCTGCCTCAGCCTCTCCGAGTAGCTGGGACTACAGGCGCCCACCACCACGCCCAGCTAATTTTTTTGTATTTTTAGTAGAGACGGGGTTTCACCGTGGTCTCGATCTCCTGACCTCGTGATCCGCCCGCCTCGGCCTCCCAAAGTGCTGGGATTACAAGCGTGAGCCACTGCACCCGGCCCTCTTTTACAGTCTTGACAAAAGTCTTTTAGATAGCTAATGGATAATTCAAGGCTCTGACACTGATGAAATTATCAAATGTGAAGCAGTGATGGACACAATTTCAAAATCATCAGCCAAGTCTTAGAGGTGAGCACATGCCAACGTTAAAAGCAATGAGACGCAATGGGATGTGGTGTTTATGTACCAGAGAAGTAAAACCAGGTACATGGATGCTAAGCATAGCATGTACTTCATAAATTCAACAAGTATCAAGATTTTGTGTCCAAGTCAGGCTTTTGTTTGGCAACAAAACTCTTTTACCGTTTTGGAGATGTCAATGGCCTTTGAGGTTTCCAGAAAAGACTGACAGCATAGGAATTCCCTGATAGCATCGGTGTGCACCTAATGGACAAAAACCAACAGGTAGATGTGCTGAAAGACTTCAATAACTATCTTCAAGGGAAATGGCTTATTAGCCAATTCTTCCATGACCTTCATCAAATTATAGAAACAAATGCTGGTGATTCTGAAGTAGATGACTATTTGACAGGAATACTGTCTTAATATTCCTTCTCTGATCCAAACTATATCTCTTTTGACTACTTTCCAGGACAAAGTTTTCATAATTGTGTGTGAATTCTTTTCCTAAGGAATATTATAAGCATCTCTGAGAAATGTATGAAAACAAAGTTTTGCGTTGAAGTGAAGCTGCGTTTTGGTAAGGTTCCAGCCAAAAATAACTACCTTGCCTGATGTTGTTGAGAGGCTGGACAGTTTTGCTGGATTTGTGCTTTCACCAGGAGGATCCAGGCCACACAGGAACACTGTGGCTTTTGTATCTCATGATGTTCAATAGCGAAAGTAGAAATAAGGACATGGAAGACTTATCATTTGTTTCTTTTTCATGACATTTCCTCTAACTGAACTTGGGCCTATGTGAAAAGGTGGAGATGTCAGGGTATACTTCCTTTCATTATGACCTATAGGACACTAATCTCAGTGCCATATCATGGTAATAATGATTACTTTTACCTTACTTGACCATGTACAATGGAATCCGTTGTATTTGTTTGAAGCAAAATATCTTAATAACATGACTGATATTAACCACTATTTTTTTTAAGAGACAGAGTCTTGCTCTTTCGCCCAGGCTAGAGTACAGTGGTGCAATCACAGCTCACTGCAGACTTGACCTCTTGGGCTCAAGCAATCCTCCCACCCCAGCCTCCTGAGTAGCTGTGACCACAGGCACACAGTATCACACCTGGCTAATTTTTTATTTTTTGTAGAGATGGGGTCTCCCTATGTTGCCAAGGTGCTCTCAAACTTCTGGACTCAAGTGACCCTTGGCCTCCCAAAGTGCTGGGATTATAGGCATGAACCACCACACTCAGCCATCAAACACTATTTTTAATGAAAGCAATTATCAAAGTAACAAAAAGGCAGATCAAAGAAAAATAATGTTCTCCCAAGGCTCACCCATGAATTCCCTAGGAAACCTTGCCCCATTCATTTAGTTTTTTGTCTTTTCCTCATAAGACTGAATTTCTTGTGGGCCTTAATCTCTTTGTCACTAAAAGATTTAGTTGTTTCTTATACTAGAAACACCAGCACCCCAGAAGCCCTTTGGAATCACTCACCCCTATTCCCCAAATAGTTACTACTCTGACTTCTAATAGCATAGATTAGTTTTGACTATTTTGTACTTTATATAAATGAAATGATACCGTTTTTACCTTTAGGCACTTCTAATATTCTGCCTGGATTGTGGTATTTTATAAATTTTGTGTGTGTTTTCAATGATGAGAATGCAAGCTCCTTTATGTAACTTCTCGGTAGAAAAAAGCAGAATCTGGAACAGTGCCTTCAACAGAATACATTAAACTGAATGCTCCTAAACCTATTCAATTCAGCCAAGCTGGTGGAGATGCAGACTTAAGACCTTACCATGAACTCGTCGGAGGATGGGGATCTAGTTTTCTATTCTAGTCTTCTTTCCTAGACACCACTCTGTGTGTGTGTGTGTGTGTGTGTGTGTGTGTGTGTGTGTATGCACATGTGTGCATAGAATTATTCTAAGTCAATTAATCACTGCCTAATTTAACCAACATTTCTGAAAATATGCATGATAATAAAAAATAAGGGATTTTTCCCGCATCCTAATAGTATTAATGAAGGATTCATCAGACTGGAGTTAACTTACAGCTGACTTCTGGGATTTATCTGAAACACTATTTTTAGCCTTGTAGCTTCCTTCTGGTGACTTTATTAATTGATCAGATAAGAGTATCACGGGGCCCCACTAGTGATGATGGGACCAGTGGGTTGTTTTCCTCTCCAATCTAGGAAACAGCTGCCACGACACCGTGAAAAGATCCTTACACCCATTTCCTGTGCTGTTTTTCCTTTGTGTTTGTTTGTCTGACATATTACCACCATTAATGCTTACCAGAAGCTAGGCAAATCTTTTGTCAAAAACCAAGGTGCAACTCTACAGAGAAGATTTTTCTGGATCACTTACTTTCATTTTGAGCCTTTTTAGAAGCCTTTTTAGAAGGCTTTTGAATTCCCGGTATTCTGGTAGGCATTGACTTCTGCTGTGCACTCAGCACCATAGCAAATGGGTTGTTCTGAGAGATAAGGAAAGAAGCCCTTGAAATGTGGCTTCTTAATGGAGCCATTCTGTGAAGGATTGACCTGACAAACAGCTCCGATGTATTCACTGCGGATGTTCATCTCTAAACAGCCACAGACAATTCCTGCAGAGTCATGGTAGTGCAAGCTGCTTCAAGTACATTGAGGGAGTGGGAAGACAGTGGTTGAATAATACGGGAGCTCCAGCTGAGAGATGCCTGTGGTACAGCTCTAGATTGCGGTGGGCAGAGCTTCAGATCTGTTGAGTTTGAGAGTCATAGCCAAGATTTCCTGCTCACTGCTTCTATTGTTATTCCCATTGTTAGTTGCTGGCATCTCATATCCTAGATCATTAATCCATCCGCTGGCTTCCTATTGCTAATCCCTTATAGGCAAGACGTTGAGACTGTCCCTTCAAGATTCACAGGGTCATTTCTGGCCCTCTCCTCCACTTTTTCTACACACTGATACTCTTTCCTATAAAGCGATAGAGCATAAACATGCCCTTAAGCAAGAGTGCTAATCAACCAAGCAGCACTGCCGGTGAGTTGGTTCATATTTTGTTCCTTCCATTTGGTTCCAGCTGTGCTCTTCCTGTTTTACCAACTAGGTGAATGGGAGAGGTGTGAGGCGTGGTGAGCCCAGCGACAGGTACAGAAACACGTTGTCTCTTCATTTGCTTTTGTTGTGAAGGTGACCATCAGGGGGACTGTGTACAGTGCCAAAGAGTGGCCTGTCCGTCTCCCTGAGTTATGACGGCAGCGAATAACAAAGTCTCCATGTGGACACAAGGGCCTTCTACAGTTTAAACCAAGACAATGGGAAAGTATGTTTTCTTGGCCCTTTGCAGGAAATCCTGCCCAACACACGAAAGAATGGAGCATTTCCCGGACCGTGGGCTGCCCAGGCCTGGCTCTCTAGGGTGGGCTTGAGCAAACCCGGTAAAAGATGCTTATGCTCTTACTGAATAAGAAAACCCAGCAACATCACCCATGCCCAGAGGTGCTAACGTTCAGCAAAGCCCCAACATGAATTAGCTGGAACATACAAAAAATGGTATGAATGATTCAAAATAGACTAAAGGAGAGATATACATCTGACCTTGACTTTGCCCATTTTCTCTGCTTAGTTTTCAGCATGTTGCAAAAATACCTCTCCACCAAGAAAAACAGGAGAAGATACTACTTGGAAAGAAAGGAAAGTGAGATCTGTCTCATGACATTAGAAACAGATGATTGCTCAATACCTTTATTCTGAAAGCCATGGCTTCTAAATTTTTTTTAAAACTGCAAGCTACAATTGTTTTCCCTGGGTCCTGCCACGGAAGTCACAGGGTAAATAAGGCACAGCCATCCTTCCCTTTGCTGGTGGCCCTCTCGGATGGTGACATGTCGTAGCAGCAATGGTGCCTCTGAACAAAAATAATGAGAGAAACATCTGTCTCCTGCTACGCTCTTTTCCAGGCAAATGGCACTTAAGATTCTTATTTTAGACTTGTAAGTGCTCCCACAAAAAAGCAGCTTCGGTGTTAACTGCATCTCCTTCTTTCTTTGAATCTGTTGATCACTTTTTCCTTTGCTTGTATTTTAAGACAGTTTAAAAACAAAGATGACAACAAGATGCATGCATGTCTCTGGTACTGTGGGATTAAGAAAAAAAAGAGGTGAAGAACACAGTAGAATGATGTCATGTGAGTGCAGATAATTCTTCTGTCCTTGTTAAAAGAAATTGGGATAGGCAATGTTTTGGAAATGTTTATACCTAATATATTGTAGAGGCTTGAAAATTACCAAGTGAACCAGATCATGAATGAAATAGTGTTGCTAGCGGTGCTCTCTTGTAGTCAGAGATCATAGTCCAAATATTGAGGAGGACCTACTCTTGTCTGTTTCTCTCTCTCTCTCTCTCTTTCTCTCGCTCTCCTGCTCTTTCTCTGTCTTCTCACACATACACACCCTGGCCCCTACACAACTACGACTCACTTTCATCAGGAATTCGGATAATGTCCCCGAGATTAAAGAACGACTTGTGAACTGGCATCTCTGAAGCAGCGAGCTGGAAACACAGGCTTCGTGCTTTCCCACTGGGATATTTAGAAGAGCATATGCATAAAGTGATACCATTTTTTGTTTATTTTGGCTTGCATACAACTAAGACATTTTAGAGCTGGAAGGAACTTCAAAAACGAAGCAGTTCCACCCCTCGGTTTTTCTAATGAGAGAACGGAGGCTCTGCGAAATGCCTCCGTGTGGCCGAGGTGGCAGCGGGGCGCTGGATTCTCACGTCTGGCCTCTCCAGCCCTCTCTTCCCAAGGTCTCTCCGCTCTCTCTGGCTTTTCTTCTCCACCTCCTCAAGCATTTCAGATCGACTTCCTCCTCCACGCCGCTCACGACCTCTTCCCAAAGCATTCTGCTGCTGTTATTTGGAAAATAACGAACACAGAAGCGATGTGTTTCTGCGGATATTTTAGTGCTCACGGACTTGCGGCATCTGACCAGCCTGAGACTGTGTGCGCGCATATACCGTAGAGTGGGGAGGGCACCCGCATCACAGGCTCCTCAGCACCACCTCTTTCGCTACCCTTCTTCAGTATTTGTAAACAGATGTGTTTCTGAAATTTTGTCATGACTTTTAGAAGTTAATTTAGGATAACCATTTAACGAGATTTAAGATTGCCTAAAAGGAAGACAGAAGGGTAAACCTGTATAAGTTCAAGTTTATTCTGAAAAAGTTTTTGGTTAATATTACAAGTTGATGTTCTATCCATCCATCCATCCATCCACCCATCCATCCATCCATCCATTTATCCACCCATCCATCCTCCATCATTTTCCACTTACCCCACCCATCCACCCATCTATCTATTCATCCAACAAGTTTTATTCAACCAACATCTCATTCAAAAACATTTTCTGCATGCATCGTAAGTGCCAGTTATTGTGTGCACAATAAGTTACATAAACACAGTCTAGCGGGGAGATAGAAAAGTATGAATAATGAGGCCGGGAGCAGTGGCTCATGCCTATGATCCCAGCACTTTGGAAGACTGAGGTGGGTAGATCACCTGAGGTCAGGAGTTCGAGACCAGCCTGGCTAACATGGAAAACCCTGTCTCTATTAAAAATACAAAAATTAGCCAGGCCTGGTGGTGCATGCTTGTAATCCCAGCTACTCAGTGGGGCTAAGGCAGGAGAATTGCTTGAACCCAGGAGGCGGAGGTTGCAGTGAGCCAAGATCACACCACTGCACTCCAGCCTGGGCAACAGAGAGAGACACCATCAAAAAAAAAAAAAAAGAAAAAGAAAAAGAAAAAAAAAAGAAAGAAAAGTATGAGTAATGATTATACAATGGGATGGTTGATATGTAGTGTACACATGGATACAACACAATGTGCTGTTGATAGAGATTTGTGCAAAAGGCTTTTGACTGAACAATATAAAAGCCACAACAATGAGTAACAAATATTTCCTGCCAATTAGGAGTTTTAATTAATAGAAAAGATGAGACATGTACACAAAAAACTCTAATACAAGATAAAATGTAATGTCATTTGCTCTGAATTTCTCTGTAATTTATAGCATTTTAAAACTTGGGGACAGAAACTCCATGTATAAATATAAGAAAAGATATGAAAGTGGTTGTTGTTATTTTGGAATAGGATGGAAAAAGATCTTGAGGGTCAGAGTGTCTCATGGGTTAAAGATAGTAATTAGCAAAGAGTGCTACAGTTTAAACAAAGAACCTTGTGTGCCTAAGCAAATATAAACTGTTCAGCTAATACAAACTGTGAGAGAATCAGTAGCATCTAGACCAGAGTTGGTCCTCATGACTTAAGGGAAAATTGGAAGAAACAGAGACATTTGATCTCACAAATGAAAATGAAGGCCGGGCGCGGTGGCTCACGCCTGTAATCCCAGCACTTTGGGAGGCTGAAGCAGGTGGATCTCTTGAGGTCTGGAGTTCAAGACCAGCCTGGCCAACATGGTGAAACTCCATCTCTACTAAATATACAAAAAATTATCCAGGCGTGGTAGCGCACACTTGGAGTCCCAGCCACTTGGGGGGCTGTGGCATGAGAATCACTTGAACCCAGAAGGCGGAGGTTGCAGTGATCTGAGATCACGTCACTGCACTCCAGCCTGGGTGACAGAGGAAGACTGTCTCAAAACAAAACAAAACAAAACAAAACAAAACAAACAAACAAACAAAAACAAAGAGAGGGTTACTAATAAAGAAAAGCTTAAAAAACATCTTATTTCACCAGATGAAGAAAAGATGGATATATTCTGATTTCATGCCATAGAGACTTGAGCGAGACTGTTCCTGACACTAACTCCTGCCATGCTCTTGCAGCCTTCAAGAGGAGGAGGGCCGTCACCAAGCCATCTGGTTTGGATGCCAGAGACCGACTTCCTAGGAGACTTTCTGCTCTCATTTTCTTTGGTGTTATCAAATGCGATGTTGAGCCTTCTGTAATTGTTTTGCACTTCATCAAGTCACAAAAAGGAGATCTATTATCTCCATAATGATGGGAGAAATTCCATAAGAGGTGAAGCATTCAGAACCTGTAGATGTAAGCCTAATTCTTTTGTTTAGCTGGGCACCAAGTTGTTACTCAAAACCCCTGTCTTTTTAATGTCTTCTGCCCATGAGGCCCATCTGAAAATGAGAAAAGGGTTTTCTGTATGTTTTCTTATGATGTTTCTTGGAAGTGTTTTCTCTCTCAGCTCAGGGCTTTACTAAGTGGCATCTCCCTTCTTGCTTTGGTTTTATTGACTTATCTATACATTTCTGATGCCTAGTCTGGCTTCCTTAATTCCAAACCCTAATGTTCATTTAATTTTGGATATTTTTAAAGGAGTTTCCAGACAGCTAGGTTTGCCTTTTTCTCATGCTGAGACTGACCTTTCTGATGCCTTTATCACATTTTCTTGAAGTAGATTTAGCTACTCTGGTATTATTTGCCAATGAAACCAAAGCACTATGCAAAAGCCTTCCTCTTTCCCTATCTCCTGTCTTAAAATGGGTCATCAAGAATTTTGAATTAATCACTTACTCATCATTTAGGAGATTGAATGCTCTCTCTACCATTTTCTTCAAGTCCTTTTTCTGAAATAAATTAATAAAAACAAAAGCAACAATTCGATTAGGAAAACATAAATTCTTGTCAGTCAAGTCACACTACAGCTAAAAATCCTAATAACCACTTTTCACATTCCACATAGCCTAATTTTTACATTTTAATTGATTGATTTTTAAATGTTTGTTTTTGTTTTTAATTTTGGCCTACAGTCAATTCTCTAAGCGAACACTCTATTCCAAATTGTGTTAAGATAGTGGCTTGACAGGAGGAAAAAATAAAATTTCTAACTGGGACTTAAAACCATTTCAAATTATTTTCAATAATTTAGCCCTACCTAAGGCATTAAAGATCACAGCATCAAGAGTTGTGAAATATCAAAAGAGGTACAATTTTAAAAATATGTACATTGCCATGATGAAACAGTAGAAGATGAGTGATAAAGACACCGCTTAAAAAATGGAACCTGATCTCCACATACGGAAATATCTGAATTGAGCAAAACTATTCTTAAGCTGAGCTCATTGGTTATTTAAGGACTCGTTAATAGATCCATGAATAAAATCCACCTGTGGTGGTTTTAAAACATGGCTGCAAACTCTTTGGCAATCTTCCATTGAGAGGTGAAATCTCATTCCCCTCCCTTGAAGATGGGCTGGCTTTACTGAGTAGCTTCTAACAAAGAAAGCATGACAGAAGGGATGCTGAGTGACTCGTGAGGGTCATTAGAAGGTCGATACAACTTCTATCTAGCTCGCTCGCTCTTTCCCAGGATGCCCGCCCTTGGAACCCAACAGTCATAAGGTAAGGAAGCCCAAGCCACATGGAGATACCACATGTCAGCGATCTGGCCAATAGCTGAGGTCCCAGCTGTTTGAAAATCTACCTGCGATCTGTTTGAATGAAGTGTGGTAAGACACATAGACACAGAAATGACTCTTTTGAAGGAAGAAATTTTTACCCTCACAGAACCCTGGAAACAGAAGGCACATCACACCATGGGGGATCATACAGGGAAGAGCTAAGGATGGTCAGGAGGCAGAGAGAGTGAGGGGAAAATGTGGGCAAGAGTCTTTATTGTAGTTTCTGTGGGAAGGAAAAGAAAGGCAGGCTGAGCAGGTTTAGGATTGGCTTGAGTAATTTCGGTGGTCTCTAGAATATAGGGGTAGTCTCTAGTTGTCTGTTCGCTGAGCAGATAGGTAAGTGGCCTAAGCTGGAAAAGCTCAATAAATGAGGTGGTCGGGGTACAGGGCTCTGGATTGGCTGGGATACAGGGCTCTGAATTGGTTGGTTTGCATATGAAAGTCATTCATTATCTCTATGAATCAGCTAGCCCTGAGAGGGGAAGTCCCTGTAGTGCCAGCAAGACCCTTGCTGTCCAAGTACCAGGATAAAAGATATGCTTAATACACCAGCTGACCATCAGCCTCAACTGCCCGACATGAGAGTGAGCAAGGCTTTGAGTAGACTCCAGCCTCAGTCACTGTAATCTGACTACAGCCACTTGAGAGACCCTGAGTGAGAACTGTCAGATTGAACTATGTCTGCCTCCCAAACCCAGGATAGACAATAACAACAATAATGATGGACGGTCACTTTTGGTGCTTTATGCCACAAGTGGGTGGCTTGTTATGCAGCAATGGGTAACTGGAACACCTTCTGTTTAAGGAATTGACATTGCATAAATCACTTTTACGTGCTAATACTTACACTTTCAACATTTAGAAAAAATGTAGGTAATATGGTTTACATTATACATTCTCACATATAAGTCATTTTCCATATGATATCCTTTTAACAGCTTAATTATGGCATTTCTGGAATGTTTTAAGCACGTAGATTGTCCTTTAAACCATAACGTCTATTTTGAAGCAAATTACCCTCATCAGTTACTATATACAAATAAAGATGTTCATTTTAGCTAAGAGCCATTGAAGATGAGAACATGGCTGCTTGAAGACACTAACATTATGGGGCAAAAACTGATTGGGCTCCTATCTAGAGAGCATTCATAAAATTGTTTTTGCTTGTACCTAAGAGGCTATTGCAGTAGCCTTGGAAGAGCAGCAAAGGGGTGCAGGATTTATACCTGGGCTTGCCCAGATTGGTGAGGCTGAGCTCTGTCCCTCATTAACTATTTATTCACTTTCATAAAGAGCAATCCCTGTGGCTTTGGGTCCCACTCATCAGCTTGTTTCTGCTCTTAGCCACTCTGCTAGCAGCACAGAAGCTGGCCCTGGAGACGAACTTGCTCAGCTCACCACGCAGGAAGAAGATTCATTCCTGGAGCTGATGCTCATGGGTTGTGTGATGGTCACAAAATAGCAGGTGGTCAGAGGGTCTTCACTCAAGGGGTGCTAACGACCCTTGTTCACCTCACCTGAATTTGGAAGGGCAGCCCCTCTTGCAATAAGAGGAGGGGAAACCACATGCCTTCCCTCTGTCCTCCTCTCTAAGCATCTCTGGATGAGGAGGTCTAACGAAGGCCAGGTACTGGATGCTGCAGAGTATGATCCAGGTGTGCCTCCAGCTCCTCTGCCTCCTAGCCTTTCTACAGTCTTTCTCCCACCCCCACTCCAAGTGTCCCTGCCCCAGTATTATCTGGGATTTCTGAAGTTACCTCAGCTTCTGAGACCCCAAATTGTGTTGCTCTAGTGGTGAAAAGTCAGGTGAGAGTTGGGGATTTGGGGACTGGAGAGCTGTGCCTAGAAGCTCTTCTAATCAAGCCAACCTGGGTACCACCAGCTCAGTGTCCTATGAGGCCACCCTGCTCTGTGGAATTACTCCACTGAGAAGTTCCTGTTCTCCCATCTACCACATGAAAAGACAATCTGGAAAAAAGCACAACTCAAAACATTTCAGGAAACATAATTTTAAATGCCACAAACTAGAGGTTTAAAGCATTGTTTTGCAAATCCTAAAATTCTGACGTTAACATTTTAATAAGTTGTTATTCACACATTTTCAAAATAAAGCCTGAAACTGTCCATAGAGAAAATCTCTTTAGAGGCAAAGTAAGGAGTTCTCCTTCAAGTTCACCTAAATGGCCTCAAATGTTTTTACCTTTAAAGACTGCATCATCTTGTAGCCCCAGATCCTAGCGACATAGGAGGCGTTCATTGTTGTGTGGATGAGTGAGTGAATGGGAGAGAAAAAGATATGGCATCTATAAAAATCAGAGAAGTAACTTATGCACTCAACCAAATAGACCAAGGATGATTGATACTTCTTTTAACACCAAATACTGGAATGAAGAACTATTTGAGACAGGATCTATGCTACTAATTAAATTGACAGCAGTAGCCAATTGTGCCTGAATCTGGCTGCTCTGTGATCAACAACTACCACCCCCCCACCACACACACACAACATCCTGCCAAGTGAATAATCTTCTCGTTAATTCAATTAAGCTGTTCAGAAATTGATGTCTTGTTAGATGCAGGGGCTGGTTTTCTAGAACGCTTCATGACTTGATTAAATGTGCTCTTTATTCAGAAACAGGTTAGGGTTTAGGTCGAAGGCAAACAAAGAATTTGTTTTTGTTTTTGTTTCAGAGACAGGGTCTTGCTCTGTTGCCCAGGCTGGAATGCAGTGGCATGATCACGGCTCACTGAGGCCTCAAACTCCTGGGCTCAAGCAATCTTCTTGTCCTGATCTCCTAAGTAGCTGGGACCACAGACGCATGCCACTATGTCCAGCTAATTTTTAAAATTTTTTATAGAGAGGGGAGGTCTCACTATGTTGCCCAGTAGCTGGTCTCAGGCTACCAATCCTCGCACCTAGGCCTCCCAAAATGCTGGAGTTTCAGGCGTGAGCCACCACACCCAGCCAGAGTTTTGATGACTACTTTAGTTGCTTCTTGTCATTTAATTTATGATCTCAGTATTGGCTACCTGTAAATAAATTTGAAAATTTTTCTTTCATGCTATTAGTGCTATTATGAGCCTATAAATCACCACAGGCTAAAATGCAATCTTCCAGATAATGATTTGTGTGTATATTAAATGCAAATGCAAAGATATATAAATATATTCACAAATAATTCATTTAAATACTCAATAGTGCTATTGAAAAACCTGGACTATAAGTGTGGGCAGAAACCAGTGAATGTAACTGTGTTCTGTTGGCTAAGTACATGCATAGTGAAACGTGGGTTCTACGTAAGTATCTTGAAAACCAACACTTTCGAAGAAGGAGGAGAGGGAGCGAATAAATGCAAAGACCTAAACTGTACAATGCCTCTTAGGCTCAACTATATAAGGAGTTGAAATTGCTATTTAATTATTTATATACTATCAGTATCTTTAAAAAATAAAAAGGGTAGTGGTTTCAACAGTTTGTAGTGAAAGAATAGGTATAATAAGGTCCCAAACCATTAACAAAAGATTAAAGAAAAAAAAATACCCATAGCCAAGAAGATGGGGAAGAGGAGGTCAAGAAATCCTGTTGGGAACAGCTATACCATTTTTAGTTATTGTTTTAATGTTCACCTTTGGCATGAAATGACAGTAGAGCAGTGACAAGAAGTGTATCTTACCTCCATCATTTAATAGCCTTGAGATTTTGGGCAAACTTCTTTAACCTCTGTATGCCTCAATTCCCCCATCTGCAAAACATGGATAAGAATAGTACCTATCTCATTAGAATCCTTAAGACAGTAAGATGCATTAATGTGTATGAAGTGTTTAGAATGGTGCCTGGCACATCATGAGCTCTGTCTGAGTGTTTGTTAAATAAAAATATTTTTTTATTCAATGATATCATTCCCAGAGTAAGCCTGAGAAAAAAATGAATCATAAAACCAATACCAAAGTCTTTTTAACATATATACAGGCTGTTGAAGAAAGGGAAATGTCGTTCATTTTGGTCACAACTTTGTGAATGTAGAGTAAGAACCATTGACTTCTTGCAAGGCTCTCATTTGAAAAAATGGATACTGAAACCCATCTATATTAGGCAATCAATTTCTTCTTTTATTTCAATGCAATAGATGTTTGTGAAAGTCATCTCTATTATTACGATGTCAATATTTGACCATGTTTGACCTGTGAAAGAGTGGAGGTTGAAGTGGTTCAATGTCATATTAATGGATCAAGAAGAACGACGTTTGTTCCAAACTAAAACAGCTTTTAAGCTCCCACTTTGCTGAGAGTGGATGCTTCTGGATGTTGAAGACACTAGGTGACTTAGGGGAAGTTGTGAGAAATTTCCTGTGTGTTTGCTCTTCAGTCTTGAATGATGGGACACCATTTCCTTAGATTTAGCCACAAGATTTCCTGGAGTTTCAGAAAAAATAGAATTTTTTTCATCCTTCTCTACTTTATAGGCTCAAGAATGTCAACCCACCCAGGTGGTGAAGGAATAAACTCTGTAAATGATCATCACAGACTTTTTCCAGCTTGACAGACATTTATCAAGTGTCTCCTAAAAGCCTCACCTTAAGAATATAAGCTTCATGAATGTCATAAGCATTATGATCAGCAGTAGCATTTGAATTTTAAGTAGGGACCATTTCGTGAGAACCATGTGCCTGTCGCTGTGCTCGGTGTTTCACAGGCATTTATTTCCTCTCTGAAATCCCTGGGAAGTAGGATCCTTGCCTTTAAGGAGTTGAGAACCCAGAGTGGGAAACACACAAACAGCTCTAATGTCATGGGATGAGCTGTCTCCCCGTCCGCTCCTCCAGGCAGATGTCCCCCATGATGCATCTGAACTTATGCCCAGCTGCTTCTAAAGGCTGCTCTGGCTGCACTCAGTGCCTCTTCTCCAGAGCAAGTCACCTCCCATGCTAGAGCAGGAGCTGATGCTTTATTGTGAGTCAGGGGGCAGCATGGAAACATTGAGAGGGAAGGCAGCCTCCCAGGGGGCTGTAAAGAATGTGCAGTACAAGGGCTGGGTGTGGTGGCTCACACCTGTAATCCTAGCACTTTGGGAAGCCAAGACAGGAGGATCACTTGAGCCCCAGAGTTCAAGACCAGCCTGGGCAATATGGTGAAACCCTGTCCCTGCCAAAAATATAAAAATTAGAGCAGTATGGTGGCTTGCACCTCTAGTCCCAGCTACTCGGGAGGCTGAGGTGGGAGGATGGTTTGAGCCCAGAAGGCGAGGTTGCAGTGACATAAGATCAGGCCATTGCATTCCAGCCTGGGTGACAGAGCCATGCCCTGTCTCAAAAAAGAAAGAAAGAAAGAGAAAGAAAGAAAGAAGAAAGAAGAAAGAAGAAAGAAAGAAAGAAAGAAAGAAAGAAAAGAAAGAAAGAAAGAGCAATACATGTAACAAACGTGCACCTGTGCCTCCTGAATCTAAAATGAAAGTTGAAATTGTTTAAAAAAAATGTGTAATAAATCCAGGTCTCCCTGGTAGGATGGTAAATAAAAAGTAAAAACCCTCTACATCTGAGCAGTAGCATTAGGGCTGTCACTTATCAATGCCAACCTTGTGCTAAGGGCTCTGCACGTACTTATGGGCTCCATCTTCACAGCAATGCTTGGATGTAGGTACTATTGTCTCCATCTTATTTATTTGTTTATTTTATTATTATTATTATTATTTTCAGAGAAAGGGTCTTACTCTGTCACCTAGGCTGGAGTGCAGTAATGTGATCATAGCTCATCGCAGCCTCGAACTTCTGGACTCAAGAGATCCTCCCATCTCAGCCTTCTGAGTAGCTGGGACCACAGGCATGCACCACCACTCCTGACTAAATTTTTTACTTTTTAATAGGGATGTCGTCTCTATATGTTGCCCAGGCTGGCCGTGAACTCCTGAGCTCAAGTGATCTCCCCACCTCAGCCTCCCAAAGCTCTGGGATTACAGGCATGAGCCACGGTGCCCAGCCATCCTTTATTTTATTGATGGAGAAAATGAGCCATAGGGCAGTTACCGTCACAGCTGCGTGGGAGGTTTGAACCCAGGTCTGTCTGGGTCTACGTCCCATGGTGTTCTTAAGACATTGAGCCCGCCTAGCCTGGGCACAGCTTTGATTTCTGCCTCTCTCTGTCTCCAACCTTCCCATTCTCTTCCCCACTCTTCAGTCTCCCCCTTGTGATTTCAGCCTATCCCTGGCATCCAATGGTAACTGCAGCCAGGGCCCTGCCCTGCCAGAGATGCCCAAGAGTAGAGGAATAAGATGAGGTTTTATCTAAAACAGGGATGAGGCATTTATGCAAAGGATCTAACAAAACATTAGACAGGTTCATGCCTTGGAAGCCTTCCCCATCCTCTAAGGAGAAGGTGACAGAGCTCTGAGGAACCCTCATCCATCAGTTCAACAGCAACATGTTGCTAATATTTGCCAGCTGTGTGACCAGTCCCCCCTCTTACAGATGTGGACACTGAAGCAGGATGAACGTTAAGAGGCTCACCCTGGGGTCACACACAGCACAGCAGGGATTAAAATCCACAGACTCTGAATTTCTAGCCTATTGCTTGCCCTGCCAGGTTACCGTCCACGCTGTCAGGAATGGATGGCTAGCTGCCTCATGTGATTGAGTATAAATGAACTTTTCTTGCTCCCGATTCACCATTCTCAGGGACGGCAGTGCAGGGAGCCTGGACTGCGCACTTGCCTCCAGGGTACACAGAGGGAAACTCATGGGAAAGAGACAGACTCCAGAAGCCGACTTCAAGATCAGGGATGACTCCTTAAAAACACAGCAGGCGGTGTGAGTTTCCTGTGCTTTGCTTACTTACCAAATGATCTTCAGAACCTCCGATTTCCTCAGGAGGGTTAGAGACAGCAGGTAGGGATTCCAGGTTGATAAGCTCTTCTTAGATGGCCCTGTGTCCTGAAATTCTGTGCTGTACAAATGGGAACCACGCCCACTGTCTTGAGGCCAGTGCTTTGACATTTTAAAACCCACCTCCTCTTCACTATGACTAAACAAAGATATATATATACATGTAACGTGAAAGTGAACCAAGTGCCGTATCTCTGGAAAGCCCACACTTCTGAGAAAATGGCAAATAGGCCTCCTTTCTCTTTTAACTGAGAATGTGGAGAGTGAGGGACATCAGAAATTCTGAGTTTTGTTTGCTTTCCCACAAGGCCAGTGGGGACAGCTGTCGATTTGAATTCACATCTTGGCCCAGATAAATATTTTCTCTATGGAAAGTACAACCAGAGTTTTCCAGAAGTTTCACATTGGGTATGTGCTTTCCGGTGGTCAGGCCTCCTTGCCCCCCAGAGAATGGCTTCTGTGTGGATAGCTCCATCTGGAACAGGAATAGCCTTCAAGAAGCACCAAATTGAGGGTACAAAGGAGTTCAGGGACCCCCTTGTGTGCCCTGGTTGC
Organism: Nomascus leucogenys; assembly: GCF_006542625.1. Classification (NCBI taxonomy): domain Eukaryota; kingdom Metazoa; phylum Chordata; class Mammalia; order Primates; family Hylobatidae; genus Nomascus; species Nomascus leucogenys. The sequence goes on along the minus strand of NC_044385.1, from coordinate 4,104,115 downwards.
GCTTGGTGGCCCACTTACTTCCTGTTTCTAAAAGGAGGCTCCAAAATACCAGGGGTCTCACAACCTGATGCAGCTACTGATTTCAGATTCCAATTTACTCTTAAGATTTGTAATTATGTCTGAATATGTTTTATGGAATTTGTCATTGGCTTACGTCTACTTAATTTAAAAAGCCCATAGCCCCTTGTTCTTGTCTTATGTGAAGTAACAGTACTGTTTCAATGAATTCTGATGAGGTCAGTTACTTTAGAAGGCCAGGAATTACGGGCAGAGCAGACGCCCCAAGGATCCTTCTCTCGTGGGCCATAAAATTGTCAGAAACACAAAAATACTAAAGCACAATATCAACATGATCATAAATAAAGATTCAAAGATGATTGTGATAAAGAACAGAATGCCTTATAGGAACTTTTGCAGTCCCTATAAATCAGAGCATCATAAAATCATAATCTGGCAATAAACGTGAGAGGCCACATTCACTCTGAGGTTAGAAGTCACATGTCCCTTGTGATATCAAACCTGCCTATAATTTGTATTTTTAAAATGCTGCTATAAATCAGAGCATCACAAACCTGGCAGTAAACTTGAGGAGCCAGTTTACATGCGCGACTAGGAGTCAGAATTCCCCAGCAATAGAAAAAAGTTATTTTTTTTGTAATTTATATTTTTTAAACATAATATCCAAAGTAATTATTACACTGAATGTATTTGACAAATGTCTACATGAAACATTAGAGTTAAATTACTCATCAGCCTTACATTATAATACCATTTAAAATGTTTCAGACTTAGTATGACTTTTAATCATTTGGTTGACATAATTCACAGAGGAATTATTTTTCTTCTTATTGTTTTGAGAGCTGCTCAAACATTTGAAGAGATGTGTAGAATCTAAGGTCTAAAGTCTGCACTCCCCTGACCACCTTCCTCCTATTTGTAGCTTTTAAACTGACACCCTTGCCTACATTTTAGAAGACTCTTTTTTAAAAAAGAGAGAGAGATGAGAGGAGATTTACTAAGGAAATTGGCTGTCATGATTATGGAGGCTGAGAAGTCCCACCACAGACCGTCTGCAGCTGGAGACCCTGGGATGCTCGGTTCATGGCTCAGTACAAGACTGAAATTGTCAGAACCAGGGAAGGTGATGGCGTAACTCAGTCTGAGGCCAAACGGTGAGAATCTGGGGTGGCTGGTGTGAGTTCTGGAGTCCAAAAGCTGAAGAGCCTGGAGTTCTGATGTCCAAGGACTCTTAGATGCTGGACCCTGTACTAGGCTACCAGGGATGTATCAGTGAACAGGACAGACATGGTTCTAGTTCTCATAGAGTAGTAGGAAAGATATTTTCCAAGTAATTACACAAATAATTACCTAATTGCAAATTTGTATGTATGCTTTAAGGAAGATGTACAGGGCACTGTGAGAGTGCAGGAAAGGGCACCCTCACTAAGCCTGAGGAAGCAGAGAGAAGTGACTTTGAAGCTAAAGGAGATGACCTGCAAAAGGAGTGTGAACACAGCTGGCTCCTGAATGTTCCTTAGAAGATGACAACTTTTTCCTCCTACCCAACCCTAATACAGCTGTCATTCAGAACTTTCTGTTCTCACTTCAAGCAACAACATAGAATATCTACCTACAGATACTTGTTTAAAAATTCAGTCAAAACTTGAGCACTTTTGAAACTTGATGAAGGCGTCAGCTTTTGAAAAATACTTATTTTCTCTACCTGTCAATCTATCACCATTTGTCCCACTCATTTGTGTATAACCTCTCACTGCCTAATATCTCTTACCAGGATTTCTGCAGCCACCTCCGTGCCTTCAGTCTTGTCAAAGGAATTGTCCCCACTGCTATCTGGGCATTCTTGGTAAAACCTGAATTTAGCCAAGAGGTTTCCATTCTTTACCAGCTCCTACTCATCAGGCTGGGTTAGATAGCCTTCACCAACAGCATCTCTGCATATTTCTTTCATTGTCTTCAATGGGGAACACTGGTGTCATTAGCATTGTTTTGATTGTATGTACAGGGTCAGGCAGAAAAAGGCTTGGGAAATATTCAAAATCCACAAGTTGGTGTTCACTTATCTCAAGAGTCAAAGAGAGACAAATCCAGCTAAGACAGTGGAGGGAGTTAGTTACATCTTGATGGGAATTGCAGATTTCAGAGAGTGGACAGAAAATTAAATAATGATAGGATTTAAGTCTTGGAACATGGACAAGTGACCAGTCCCTTTATCAAGTTTTGGTGTACCTGTTAGAGTAACAATAAAGACACCTCATTTTGTCTCATCATGGTTGCAGCAAGAATCAAGTCCTAGGTCTTAAAGAAACTTCCATAAACTTGCTTGGGTTAGGATAACAAAATTTTTTTGAGTGAATAACTTAAAAAAATTTTTTTAAACTTTGGGACGATATAGCATTAAATATTTAAATTTTAAAATAAATCAAACCAATATATTAAGACTTTAGGCTAAATTTGGGCAGAGTAAGTATATGTTTGCTATATTTGGATTTTGGAATACTTAAGAAAAATGGGCACATTTCAATATGTAACAGAATACCATTCTAATTTCACATTTCAGTTTAAAATGTGAAATGGAGGTAATTAATTTGACTTACGATTCTAAGTTGAAAAATATAAGAGAATATTACCAAAGTTGTAAACAATATACAAAAAGTTTAAAAAGGCTTATGAGTCATTGTATGAAAAAGTTCCCTTTTTATTAGATTTAAGAGAGCAATGTAGATACTTGGGAAGCTTTTGTTTATTAATCAGATAATTGAAGCATTTTTTTAAAAAAGCAGAATATGTTATTTTTATAAATACAGTTTTAAATATTTAAAGTAGTTTAATTAATAAGTAAAAGGATTCTTAAAAGTAGTCGAAAAAATGTATTCAATGTTGAAATAGAATAATAAGAGTTGTGAGTTGAACCTAAACTTGAGGAAAAATTAGGTTTTAAGCTTGGGAATTTTCAATTTTGATAAATCAGGTATTAATTTTTAAGCCCCTAAAGTTCCTACATGGACCAGAAAAATCAAATTGAAAATGGCAATTGTCGGTGGTTTATCAACCTTCCCTTTTATACTTTATCTTGAAGATATGGGTCAGGTCTCACCAAAATGATAATTTTTTGATTAATATGGCTTTTTCATCCACTGTTTCACCTCTTTCATCAGCTGGCTGACCTCCTGTTTTATTCTGCATTTATATAGAGCAGGATTGAATATTAAATTACTATCATTTTTCTTGTTTTATTCAGGCAGGCTGAATTTTCTAGACCACACAAGTGGTCTAGAAATGAGCTTGTTTTAAAAATTTGGCTCAGAACTTGTGGCAAATATTTTCAATTCAACATACTGTAAATATAATTCTTAGTGCTTGGTACAGTCCCATGGGAGCGGTTTGTGTGCCGAAGCCTGTAACCGGCATACAGTCCACGGACGTTGTTTTACCTACCTTGTAAGCTCAGCCCATTTGCTGGGTTGGGAAATAAAAAGGACTGAGTTTGTCTTCCAGCCTTCTTCATTTAAGTGTCCTATATAGTCAATGATTTACGCACTGTGCTCCTGTGGAAATGTTGGGGTCCTACCAACCTATTGTTCACAGACAGCAAATTCTGACTTGTTTTTCAGTAGAACTGACACCCTGCCATCGGTTCAACCGTCCCTTTCTTGTCCTGTCTCCCCCTGTGATCATCAGAGGCTCACATTTATGAGCCTTCTGGAGTCACAGAACAAGTGTGTGCAACTAACCAGCCCACATGGACATCAGACTTGCCTCGTGACCTTGGCTCAGGTTATGCTAAACAACTGGCAGAAAGGTAACTGCCAGAGCCGAGCTGGACCTAAGACAACGATCCACAGCCGACAGCCAGGCGTGGCTTCAGCAGCCCCTGGAACCTGAGGGCATGGGGCCCATGCTGGGCTTTGCGGGCAGGATGTGTGCAGGGGGCCGGCAGCTGCTTTGTGCCAGCACAAGTGGGACAGCTGCAATGAATGGGCCAAAGAGCCACCTCAAAGGCACACTGTGCCCACCTTCAAACACACGGCCTTGCTGCGGACAGCTGAGGAACAGCAGCAGCGGCGGCAGCGGCAGTAGCAACAAAAGGGCCGCCTGGGCCCAGCTTTGGGAGGGAGGGAGGGAGGGAGGGACTCCCCACGGTGCAGGGCAGCCCGCTGGCAGCGTTGGACAATGCCCAGTCCACAGCAGCTGCAACCGCCGGCCAAAAGGGATCTGCACATGCAAATGGTCAACCAGGGCTGTCGGAAGCACAGGCTGTGTTCTCAGCTCGGTCAGAGTAAGGGACAGCGATCTCTAAGGTCCCACCAGATTGTATCTGTAACGGGCGTACAGGCAATTTTGCTATGTTCTGGTTCTACCTACCTCCATCAGAATGCTTTCCAAATCTGCTAAGGACCACCGATAGGACCCCAGCTATGGAGTTGTCAGCCTAAATATAGAGGCCGGTTACATGCGCTCCTCAAACTCTCCTACCCTATAACCCTGCTTGACTCATTCTTGCTTCTTTCCCCGACGCCAGTGTCTCCTGGAGGAATGGGCATCATAGACAGCTCAGTGCTTATTACCCCGTCTTCCTGTCGTGTCGTGTAGGGGGTGGCGGGAGTTGTTGGGATAAGGCACACAGATGCTCCACCACTGAACACGTCCTTTGATTGAATTGTGTTGGTTCTCTCTAAATGGGTACTCCCCTTGCATCCTGTGTGTCGCCATGTTGTTTACACTAACACCCAGCACTCAGCTTATCCATGATGAACGCTCAGAGAAAATTGGGTGGGCTCAAACATAATTTGATCACTAAGAGTGAATGTTTAAGAGAGGCTGATGCACTAATTGCTTAGTGATACACACACACACACACACACACACACACACCACTAGATGTTTGAAAGGAAAAAAGATTTTTGACTTCTCTCAAGGGATTGAGCAATAAATGTATGGGGAAGAGGTGTCTAGTCTACATATGGAGTTGTTGATATTATTCCACAACTAGTTTTCTTGTTCATTTTTGTCACTACTGTTCTCACTTTAAGACCCCTCCCTCACCCTCCACCCACTGCCTTTTCTTCCCAGCCATACTGTGCAACAATCTGAAAGTTTCAGGAGCATCTTACTTTACCTCTATGCCTGTGTCTAGTTCACCCTCGATAAGGAGTAGGTTAATGGTCTGTTGTTAGAACTCAGAGACACAACACACTTCTGTTCTTCAGAGGTTTTAGACGCAAAAGAGTGGGTTCCCAACAGTGAGAGCTAAGGGGTACTGTTCTGGGTCTTTCTTTCTTTCTTTCTTTCTTTCTTTCTTCTTTCTTTCTTTCTTTCTTCTTCTTTCTTTCTTTCTTTCTTTCCTTCCTTCCATCTTTCTTTCTTTCTTCTTCTTCCTTTCTTTCTTTCTCTCTCCTTCCTTCCTTCTTTCTCTCTTTCTTTCTTTTCTCTCTTTCTTTCTCTCTCTCTCCCTCTCTTTCCCTCCCTCCCTCCCTCTCTCCCTTCCTTCCTTCCTCCCTTCCTTCCTTCCTTTTTCTTTCTCTTTCTTTATTTTCTTTCTTTCTCTCTCTCCCTTTCTTCTCCCTCCCTCCCTTCCTTCCTTCCTTCCCTCCTTCTCTTTTTCTTATTGTAATAAACTATGCATAACTTAAAAGTTACCGTTACCACTTTAAGTGTACAATCCAGTGGCATTAAGTACCTTCGTAATGTGCTGTAACCATCACTATCTATATCCAGAGCTTTTTCAGCATCCTGAGTGGAAACTCTAGCCATTAAGCAGTAACCCTCTTCCCTCAAGCCCCTGATAGTCTCTATTCTTTCCCTCTCTTTGAACTTGCCTATTCTCGGCATTTGTGGTTTGTGACTGGCTTATTCCTTCTGGCAAATGTCTTCAAGGTTTATCCACGTTGTGGCATATGTCAGAATTTCATTTCTTTTTATGACTGAATAATATTCCAATAATGTTATATCACATTTTATTTATCCATTCACCTGTTGATGGACAGGTTGTTTCCACCTTTTGGTTGTGGTGAATAATGCTGCTGTATCTGTTTGCTTTTTGAGGATAAACAGCTTAGATCTAACCGGCACCGAAGATATCTGTTTAGGACACTGAGGGTTTTTGTGACATTTTTACCTCAACTCTAAGTACCCAGAGTCCTTGGGTGTATGCAGTTGCCTACTAAATCAACTTCGTACTGCCTTAAATTTCAAAAATTACTTTTAAAAAGTCAAAGTACACTATATAATTTGTATCCAGATGTATTGTTACCAAAAAGGGGCTAGATCCAGACCTCCAGAGAGGGTTCTTGGATCTCACACAAGAAAGAATCCTGGGCGAATCCACAAAGTGAAAGCAAGTTCATTTAAAAAGTAAAGGAATAAAGAATGGCGATTCCACAGGCAGAGCACTGACATGGGCTCCTCGATTAGAAACACTTTCAGTTACTTCTTGATTATATGCTAAACAAGGGGTGGATTATTCATGAGTTTGCTAGGAAAGGGGTGGGCAATTCCAAGAACTGAGGGTTCCTCCCCCTTTTAGACCATATAGGGTAACTTCCTGATGTTGCCATGGCATTTGTGAACTGTCATGGCGCTGGTGGGAGAGTCTCTTGGAGTGCTACTGCATTATAATTAGGGTACAATGAGCGGTGAGGATGACCAGAGGTCACGTTCATTGCCATCTTAGTTTTGGTAGGTCTTGGCTGGCTTCTTTACCACAACCTGTTTTATCAGCAAGGTTTTTGTGGCCTGTATCTTGTGCCAGTCTCCTGTCTCATCCTGTGACTTAGAATGCCTTAACCTCCAGGAAATGCAGCCCAGTAGGTCTCAGCCTTATTTTATGCATCCCCTATTCAAGATGGAGTCGTTCTGGCTCAGGCCTCTGACAGTATTAGTTACAGTCTCACAATACCATGACTTTTAGATGGACCCAATATCATAACAAGTAATATCCAGACATCAGACATAGGCCTAGAATGGTTTACAGAATAGCCAATTTGGACTGAAGCTATCGTTTCGGTAAAAACATCTAATTCTTTGAATGAATTGCAATGTGTCATGCTGTAGCCTCCACTGTGCATTCTGTGGTAGTTGTAATAGCACATCAGAGATGAACACGTGTTCATTTTTTATTCTCGAAATTAAAAATAACCAGCTTTATCAATAGAAATTATACGTCTTTCAGGTGGAGTCATCAATAAGAAGAGTCACTATTTGTTTTTTGGTTGTGTTTTTGTTTTTGAGACAGTCTCGCCCTGTCACCCAGGCTGGAGTGCAGTGGTGCAATCTCGGCTCACTGCAACCTCCACCTTCTGGGTTCAAGTGATTTTCCTGCCTCAGCCTCCCGAGTAGCTGGGATTACTGGTACCCACCACCAGGCCCGGCTAATTTCGGTATTTTTTGTAGAGATGGGGTTTCACCATGTTGGCCAGGCTGGTCTCCAACTCCTGCCCTCAAGCAATCCACCTGCCTTGGCCTCCCAAAGTGCTGGGATTACAGGCGTGAGCCACCGCACCCAGCCACTATTTGTTAATGCAGGGATTTTCTTCTCTAAAGCCACATCAGCTTTCATCTTTAATAAGTATGTAGGTAATTTTGTCACATTTCTATCTACCTTGTCTACCTCCTCCCTCTCTCCTTCCCACCCTTCTTCTTCTCCTTCTCCTCCTCCCTTCTCCTCCAGTCCTGCACTCCCAGCAAGTGGGAAGCTAAGTTTGTTTGCTGGGACTCTCTTATCTACCTGTAACTCTCCTTTTCCAAGAGATGTAAACACATCTGGGGCTCATTCAAAGTCAGAACTGTACTCGAAGGAGCTTTTTCCTGGGTTCCAGTCTAGGACACGTTTCTGTTAGTAAGTAACTGGGCAGTGTTGTTAGCAGTCTGTAACCTCAGGCCCATTGCAGGTAAATGGACCTTGGTTGAAATGCAGCAAAATCTGTTTTGCAGACAACACACAGAATTGCTTAAGGTGGTAAAGCAGGGATAGTGGGTTTTCAGGCATGTACTTTACCTATTAGTTTAGGGAGCTAAAGGCAAAACATGTTACACCTCTGTCTCCCTGGTGCCAACAATGGCCTGGCATGGTGCTGTGAATCCCTGTGTCCTGGGATTAGCAGCGTGGTGTGGTGGGGCTTGGAGACAAACAAGGCCAGAAATATCCAGAATAGAGGCCTTATTCTAACGCTGTCTAATTTGGAAGTCACGATTTGCATCCAAATTCAGAGTGAGAAGGCATGTATTCCCAGCTCTGTGCCCAGATGCTGGGCCGTTGCTTCTCCATCCTCCTGGCTCTGCCCCGTGGAGTAGAGCTGTGTCTTCATACCTGACATTATTGAATGCTGGGATGTTCCAGGCACTAGTTCACAGCACTTCAAAATAATTCCACAGGGAAATTATATTATTTTCATACCTAATTTTACCAAAGAGGAAACCAAAGCTCAACCAGATGGACATACCTGTGGTTACCCAGATCACGGAGGGCAAAGGTGAAACCCAAGCCAGGTGTGTGTGACTCCAGAGCCTGCTCTTCCGAAGGATCTGTTTGGCAGTGGCCGGGGCACCATTGTTGTGGCTCGTTGTAGATTAAAGGCCATTAGGAATGGCTCTGTGAGTGTCTTCGAAACTGTGGACGTTGGTCAGATGCAACCTCTGGTTCCACTGTGCCCTTCCCTGAAATCTTTACCCCCATGTGGATGTCCCCTGAGTCTGAATGAAATGATCAACCTACTTGGCAGAGTCTCTGTTGATTTTGTCTTGTGGCAGCACATTACTGGCCTCAGTTCTTGTCGGAGGAATGCTTGTCTGTGCAAGTGTTTTTGGTCCTGAGGACTTCCTAGTGGCCTGTCATCCCTGATAGAATTCTTGGGGTGCAAGTCATCCCTGTTAGTTCTGTGAAGGAATCCACACTGTGTAGGCCCTGTTAGCCCTCACTCCCTCCAGTGTCTGACACATCATGTTTCTTGAACATAGAGGTTCCTCGTTCTAGAAGCCACCTTATATGCTGTAGGAAATAATAAAATAAAAGGCTGGATGTCCAGTTGAATGGAGCTCTTGGACTGAGAGAAACTGTACTTCTTAGAGCAGAAAAAAAATACATAAACTTACTTGACTTCAAAGTCCTTTCCCTTGCTCTGCCTCCAAAACTGTGCTGCCCCTGAGAGACAAAAACGGATGGTGTAGTTGTCATACTCAGTCTTCCTGCCTGCCCATCTATTTGGACTATGGAGTTAAAAACCAGGAAGAAGGACTGAAACCCACAAAAACCTCACCACACTCTTTCTAATGCTGAGTAGTCTTAACTATGGAGTAATGAGGAGATGGGCACAAAAACTTTCTTTGAGCTCACTTCCTACAGCATAGACTCTCGAGGATTTTGTGCTTGTCTGTGTGTGAGTGTTTCTAAAACAGGGACAATGACGTTATTATTGTCTGATATTTGCATTCCACATACTAAAGTCAGTGACTTTGTCTCTTCTGATTGTTGGAAAGCTACTCCCACCAAGGTTAAGTGCAGTCCTTTGACCTGTAGCATTGTGGGTGGCCTGAGCGGGGACCATGACCCAAGGTTTGCAGAAGGCAAAGGAATAAATAGGAAGGTAGAGGCCTTTCCTGAACTTAAGCTCAAAGCCCTCCAAAAAGAGGCCTCTGACGCATATTTCTTCCTCGGTTGATTAAGCATGGACAGGGGATTTATGGGAAAATGTGTGGCAACCAAGCAGCCATTTTCCATTTTTTCCTACCTATGGCCATGGCACAAGAATGGAGTGGGAGCAGGGATGTCCATAAATAGTCTGGCTTTGGTTTAACAGAGACAATTCCTTTCACAATCACAGCTTTAGCATGTGCTAAAAATGACAATGCCATCCAGTGTCAATCGTTCCAGGGAGACCCTTCATTCCTAGTTACAGCAATAAAACCGCTGGTGGGTGGTCGCTGCTACTGGTTGTCTTCATTATCATTTCATTGTGCTTATGTGAGGCCCGGTGCACTTTGGAACTCTCAGGCATTTTTAAAGCCTTTCATGCGTTGGAGTGGCTTGACATTCATATTTATATATCTTGCTTGCATGGCAGCAGAATCGCTATTCTTAGGGTCCTCATCCTTTGTGCATTCTAGGTCACACCCCATTTACGTGGGAACTGTCATATACCCTGAGAACTTCAAGCATCGTAACTCAACTCTGCAATCCAGAGTCCTCTTGGGTGCTTAAAGCTCTGCCTCTTGATTCAAAGTCAAAGTGAAGCCTAGAATAAGCTTGTTGAATTAAGATAATTTGTGCTTACTTTAGAAACTTTAACAGGTTTACTTTGGAAACTTTTGAAGTTTTGTCATCTTTAAGACATATCCGTCAGTGTTGCATTTCTAAGCAAATGTTGGCTTGTCTAAATCAGAAACCTGGGCATCGCACCCAACTCTTTTTCCCTCAGTCTCTCTATATAGTGAGTCATCCATTGCGTTCAATTCTATTGATGAAGCATCGTTTGATCTCCCACCTTCATCCTCATCCTAAACCTCTAGCCTTGCTGCTCTCTAATCTGTCATCCATACCGATGTTACCGGAAAGTGGTCCCAATCCAGACCCCAAGAGAGGATTCTTGGAACTCGCGCAAGAAAGAATTCAGGGCCGGTCCATAGAGTAAAGTGAAAGCAAGTTTATTAGGAAAGTAGAGGACTAAAGAATGGCTACTCCACAGACGGAGCTGCCCGAGGGTTGCTGGTTGCCTATTTCTATGGTTATTTCTTGATGATATGCTAAACAAGGGGGGAATTATCCATGCCTCCCCTTTTTAGACCATATAGGGTAACTTCCTGACGTTGCCATGGCATTTGTAAACTGTCGTGGCGCTGGTGGGAGCGTAGCAGTGAGGAGGAGCAGGGGTTGCTCCCATCGCCATCTTGGTTTTGGTGGGTTTTGTCTGGCTTCTTTACTGCAATCCATTTTATCAGAAAGGTCTTTATGACCTGTATCTTGTGCCGATCTCCTATTTCATCCTGTGACACCCAATGGCTAACCATCTGGCAATGCAGCCCAGTAGGTTTCAGCCTTATTTTACCCCGCCCCTATTCAAGATGAAGTTGCTCTGGTTCAAATGCCTCTGACACTGATGCCAAAGTCAATTTTCTGTAATATAAGCCTAATTATGCCAGGTTCCCCACAGCCTTCAAGGTAAATGGCAACATCCTTAGTAGCCTAGAAGAATCTTCATTGCTTGGTTTCTCCCTCCCTCAGTTTCTCTCAGGAGCCCACACCCAAGTTTCCTATAACCAGGTGTCTAAAAGGGCCTTATTCCCTGACACATCCGAGCCTCAGCCTCAGTTCCTCCTTGTTTGGGAGTGCATTTTTTCCTCCTCTTCTCTTGGCTAACTTCTATTTCTTCATGAAAACTCACCTTAAGTATGTTCTGCTCCCAACGCCTTTCCTTTTGGAGCCCACCAGGGCTGAATTCAGTGCCCCTCCTCTACCCTGATCTGTGACCCTTGGCATGCTCTGCACTCTGCCCATCTGGCGTGGCCCCCGGATTGCCATTGTGGATTTGCTGGTCTCTGTTTCTCATGGACCGTGAAGTCCTAGAGAGTGGAAACAGTCTCTTTGCTTTCTCTGCCTCCCTAGAGATTCCATAAGGCTGACCCACAGAGAATGGGTAAGTGATTGTTGGACACATATCAAATAAATGCTGCTAAATTACACATGAAATGATCCTTCAAGGTGGTAGTGCAGATCAAGAGTCTGAACCCATTAGAGTAATAAAATAGCTTCTTGTTATCACTTGAAATTATATAAGCAACAATTGAAATTCTAACCAGGGGCTCTGAGAGCTGCAGTTGGGAGGATTCCTGCCAGGGACATCTCACTGCTTCTGATGGCTTAGGGTTTGTCGGGCCACTGTTTCCCTGGGCACATGTTGGTTTGTTTGCTTGCTTTATGGTTCGTTTGCTATTTCCCTCATAAGGAGATGAGCCGTGGCATCAGGATCTTTCCCTTCTCCAAGGCCATCAATGGTCCACGTGAGAATTTCATACCACATGGCAGAATCGTTCACAATGGAGTCCTCCACAGGCCAAAAAGAAATGGTATATTCAGGGCTCACCCTTTGCATGGAAAGAACTCTGTTCACCAAGGCATTTTAAACCTGGGATTTAATCAGTTACTTTGCGAAAACTGAAATGCTGTCCTTCCCCCGTTTCTGAGAGCGAATTTGAGATTAGGCTGGGTGATATATCATGAGAAAAAAAGAACAGAATGAATGGGGATGGCCTGAAGCTCAGGTGGGTAATTTCCCGGCATCTTCCCCATGCTGCTCCCTGGGGCTTCCCAGGTAAACTGTGCACTGGCTTCCGGCAGCCTTTCCCTGGTCTCTAGGTGGCCTTTGTTTAAGCATTACATGGATGTTTGCAAGATTATTCAAGTGATTTCCCACAATTTATTTCAAGCATTTACTGTAGGTGGCTTCAGAATTTTAAGTAGCATGTAAACTACAGACCACCTGCCTCAATGCACCATATCCAGCATCGGTTTTATATTCTAACAAGACGGGATAAGGCACAGTTCTTGAATTGCTGCCAACTCTCCAGAAAGGCACTGGGTACATCGGAAATGCCTTCCGGGGGCCTCCTAGCGCTGTCCGGAGCATTTGTTCTTCAGAGCCTGGCCCCAGACCTGTTCCTCTCCCCATAGCTGGGTTCACCAAAGACACTTCCTGATAACTGTTCCGGGACTCAACAATCGAAAATGAAAAAAATCAGAGAATGTTTTAAAGCCCAGGGATATAAAGTACTAAGACTCTTCTAAAACCTGATTGTCCCTCTCCAGTGTGGTAAGCAGGCTCTGACTCACTTCCCTCCCAGATAGGATTTCCTCCTGTGTATACTCCCAGAGCTAAGAGATTCTTCGAATGCCTTTGCCATTACCCGCATTTCTTCAGTTTGCATCTCTGAATATTCTTAGGCTGTGCTCAAGGTGTTTCTAGCCACATGACACTATCTTCATCGCTTTTGGCATTATCCATATTGGCCTCTCTTCTGGGGTGCTCCCTGGGGATTGGTGGCCCCTCACCTTACATAGGTGTCACTGGGCATGGATATGGTTGTCTCATGTCTAGGGTGCTCCATGGTCAGAGCAGAGCTCCCACATCCCAGGCAGGTCTGGAGCAACCCCCAAAACAGAGTGGGCTCTTGTGCCTTCAGGAGGTATCAATGACACCTAGTGTCAGTCTGAACAAAAAGTTACCCTTTGGAAAGAGAGCAAACCAAATTCATATGAGCTCACAGAACTCTCTCCACTAATCATGTACTTTGATTAAGTGTTCTCACATGATCAATGCTGAGTGAAACTTTAGACCCTACTAAAGCCTCTCAAAGAGGCAGTCCCTGTGCTCCAAACACCTGTTCTTGCCAATGAATCATCGTGAAATGCGAAATCAATCCTATGCAGATATATCGATGGCCTCTTAATATTTTTACCCTAGCCTTGTAGGGCAGTGCATTGGGTGCTATTTGATGTTTTCATGAGTTTGAGTATTGCTAATGCTGATCATTACATTAAAGAGGAGCATTCATTGGATTAATCCTTACAACGTTTTTGTGTGGTAGATGGGAAGAAACGTAATCTTAGCTTTTAGCCTGTGAGGTATTATAATCTTACATTACCATTGAGGGAGATAAGGAGCAAACATATAAAGCCAAACAAACAAATGCTATCATTTCAGGTACTTCTAAGTACCCTGAGGAGATAAAATAGGGCCCTTATATAAGACAGGGAACCTGGGGACTGGGATGGAAGACAGGGCACTGCTTAACCAACAAAGTGAGGAAAGCATGCATCTCTGAGGAGATGCCATAATGAGAGGCAGGGGGCACACAAATTCCTGGGGAAAGAGTGCCCCAAACAGCAGGATAGCAGGTGCAATGGTGTTAAGATAAAAATGGCTGTGACTAAATGGACAGTATGACTGGAGTGTAGAGGGCGAAAGGGAGAAGGGTCCCTAGTTAGGTGAGAGGAGAAGGCAGGAGTCAAGAGCACGGAGGCCATTTCGAATTTTATTTTAAGCATCATTGAAAGACATCAGCGAACTTTAGGCAGGTGAGTGATATCATCTGATTTATGCTTTAGAAAAATCACTCTATCTGCCCTGTGTAAGATGGACTGTAGGATGCAATGAGGAGATGAGAACAGGTTAGGAGAAACGGTTCATAGGAGAAATGATGGGACCTGGGACCTGATTGTTGCAGATGAGATGGTGAGCTGTGGTCAGCTTGGGGATATACTTTGCAAGTAGTGTCGACAGGATGTACTCATGGATTGGATGTAGACTCCAAGCGAAGGAGAATAATCAGTAACAACTCCAAGGGTTTTAGTCTGAGCAATTGGGTGGAAAATGATGCCACACACTGAAAAGGGGAAAGCTCAGTTGGGATGGGAGGAAGTGATCTGAGGGCAGAAAAAGATGAAGGTTTCAGCATTGACACTGTTGGTTGTGGGGTGCCTCACTTAGTCATCTAAGCAAGGATGCTTAGATGAGTATTTGAATCTGGAGCTCAAAGGCATGTCAGGGCTGGATAAATAAATGTGATGGTCAACAGCAATGAAATATGTCTTAAATCTATGGGACTGGATGAGATCACCTTGGAAGGATGTAGATAGATTAGAAAGTCAAGAATGGAGTCCTAGGATACCCCGACATTTAGAGAAAAGTGACAAGGAGGCACCATCAGGAGAGCTTAACACAGAGCCAGTGACGTAGAATAAGAACAGCTTCCACCTGAGAGAGCCGCAGGGCCAGCAGGTCCTTACGGCGCCTCCAGGGGTCAAAGAGCAGGGAGAGAGTGGATGGGAGCTTTCAGATGGGGAAAGAGGAGAGGAGAAGAGAGGCAAGTTTCTCAGTGTCTACTAGACCATCTCGGTGGAGTAGCTGGGGCGTACTCTGACGTTTTGCTCTGGTCTCATCGGGACTATCTGGGAGATACAAACCTTCACAACACTCCGCAGTGTTGCTTTCTCCACTTTGCTTGTGTGTGTGGGTTCTGGGACTAGGGACCAGCAGTGTCAGTCCCCTCAACTCACCATCAAGAGGAAACATCAGGAGATCAAATGGCCCTGAGAGATTTTTCATTGTAAACCATGCCACAGGCTGTCTACAAAATGCTGTAATGTGAAACTCAACATACTATTAAAAACCCAACCAAGGCTGTCACCAAGGAAGAGAAACACCCAGTGGGATGCTGGGAGCTCTGACAGCCACCTCTCTGGCCAGACCCCTTTCTGGGAACTGATTCTGATCACCATAACTCAAATATCACATTTTCCAAGAATTCCATATAAAAAAGAAGAAACCCAGAACCTACTAGGTTTGAGGTCAGGAAGTTGAATGTTCTAGATGGTTCTGGGCCTATCTAGCAAAGGAGACACGTCATTCTTCAAAACCATCCCCGTTTATTGTTTTGTACAGTTTTGTTTTGTTTTGTTTTGAGAGAGGGTCTCGCACTGTCACCTATGCTGGAGTGCGGTACTGCAATCATGGCTCACTGCAGCCTCGACTTCCTGGGCTGAAGCCATCCTCCCACCTCAGCCTCCTGAGTAGCTGGGACTACAGGTGCACCACTACACATGGCTAATTTTTCTTTTTATTTATAAAAATTATTTAAAATAATATTTATTTATATTTTGTAGGGACAAGATTTCTCCATATTACCAAGGCTGGTCTCGAACTCCTGGGCTCAAGCGATCCCCTCACCTTGGCCTCCCAAAGCACTGACATTACAGGCATGAGCCACCGCACCAGGCGTGTAGTATTTTCGTTAGAATGGTAATAGTCACAGCTCATGCCTAAATGAGGAATCTCAAGGTCATCGTGCCTGGATTCTAATGTCTGTGATAATAATGATGTGAAACTAGCTACATTTCATTGATAAGTTGTCATGACAAGGCCGGAAGATCTTAAACTGACATAACATTTTCAATGGACAGAAGAAACCAAGTGGCAGAATTTTTGAGGAAGCATTTATTCCTAGGAGGAGCATACAAAGTGTTAGTATAAGGGAAATAGTTTATTCTATTTTTTGTAGCATAATATTATAAAAATATTTTACTAATACTGATATTAGTAAAAAATGGACTTCAAACGAAAGTGATTTCAATAGTATAATTGAGCATATATACATAATTAGATCTGTTTTCTCAGTTAAACCGATGGATACATTCAGACAAATGACAAATTTAGTCAAACATTTAACCAAAAAGAAAAGAAATTTCTGGTTGAGTGAAAGTATTTGGTTATTTGAGTCCAAACAAGCACATCATCATGGTGGAAGTATCTGCTTGCTCAATAAAGATAAAAACAAACTTTAGTTTACATTAATTAGATTAGATTTATTTAGACTAATGAGTGGGAGTTTGATGATGTTGAGTGTCAGCTTACTAGCACGAACTTCTGCTACTAGGGAAAGCCATAGGATATCAGAACTGGGAACCAATATAAAAGTAATGGGCACTTGACATTTGTAATGATTTTTTAAAAAGAAGAGTTCATGAAGTTAACTAAGTAATGTGATCTGAGAACAGTGTTCTTCTGCCCAAGGTTACCATGGATGTGAAAATCTAAGAGAGCTCAGATGACAAGACAAACGCCATATAGCCTGTTTCCCCCATTAGTTAGTCATGTTTCTGTGGCAGTGATGGGATCTTATAGTTCTTTTGTGTTTTTTGTCACATGTGCAAGAATAACAAGAGTAAATATTCGTATTTGCTTGACAGAACCCTTTTCTACATCTGGGTCTATTAGAACTTAATTTTCTCAATCCCTCTGGAAGTTTTCAGCTCGAGTAAATAGATAACTTTGGTGAGTAAAAGATGTATGAAATCGACTATTTGATAAATTCAGGGGAAGAAATTATTTTCCATGTTCCACAGGTAACTTTCAAACATTAGAGCATTTAAGAAGCCTTTGGAATTTAGGAGTGAGGTAAAAACCTGTGCAAGCACGTCTAGGGAAACCCAGCTTTTGGGGATTTGAAATAGAATTGCTTTTTTTTTTTTTTTTTTTTCCTGAAACAGAGTCTCGCCCTGTCGTCCAGGCTGGAGAGCAGCGGCACTATCTCAGCTCACTGCAGCCTCCGCCTCTTGGGTTCAAGCCATTCTCCTGCCTCAGCCTCCTGAGTAGCTGGGACTACAGGCATGCACCACCACGCTTTTTTTTTGTATTTTTGGTAGAGATAGGGTTTCACCATGTTAGCCGGGATGGTCTCGATCTCCTTACCTCGTGATCCACCCACCTCGGCCTCCCAAAGAGCTGGGATTACAGGCGTGAGCCACCGTGCCCGGCCCCATTTATCATTCTTAATTGCACAAAAAGGTATTATAAGCCTTGATTACCTGAGATTGCTGTCTGAGTTCTTCCTGTTCTCTTAGAGATGTCTGCCATAGTATTTTTTTCAATCCCAAATAGAGCTTGTGAAAGAAATTTGTTCACTTAACTGACATGTAAGGCTTTGATATCTGAATGCAGCTTTGACCTCATGGGCTCAAGTGATCCTTCCACCTCAGCCTCCTGAGTAGCTCGGACCACAGGCACAAGCCACTGTGCCCAGATAATTTTTTAAATTTTTTGCAGAGACAGGGTCTCACTACATTGCCCAGGCTGGTCTCAAACTCCTGGACTCGAGTGATCCTCTCACTTCAGACTCCTAAAGTGCTGGAATTATAGGTGTGAGCCACCGTGCCTGGCCTGAATGTATTTTTATCATCATCTCTTTCTTATTTGAAGGCATACAGAAACAATAAAGTAATGGTTGTCTATTCCAGTTTGGTTTCATAGCATGAAGAGGCAGCAAGCCTACCCAAATGAGACATACACAGATTGAAATCCTACGGTTTCTTCACCTATTAAATGGGGAAGATAATCCATAAGTCAGAGGTTTTGGTGAATATCACCTAAGATAAAGCATGCCCAGTCCCTAACACATAGTTAAGTGTTTAATAAATGTTAATATTATCATTATGATCTAAAACCAACTTATGCTCTATTATAACAACCTTCTAATGGGCTCCCTGCTTCTATTCTTACTCCTCTACCCAGTAGTCAAAGTGACCTTTTTCAAGCATATAAATTAATCTTGTAATTCCCCTACTTAAAACCACCAATGGTTCTCATTGCTCTGAGAATCAACTCCAAGTCTTTGCCCATGGCCCACAATGATGCAGCATGCGCTGTGTGACCTAGCCCCTGCCAAGCTCTCCATCAGGGTCCTTACCACTCTTCTCCTAGAGCTCTAGTGTCGTAGCGAATGTGTTTTCGCACCTCAAATGTGCAAAGACTATTCCCCAATACTGCCTTCGCCTTGGCTACTTCCTCTTCTAGGCCTTCCTAGATCATAGCTGGATCTTTTCTGTAGTTTCAGTCTTAGATCTAATGTCATTTCCTTGAGCGATCCTTCCCAATCAATCTCTTCCTCCACCCCCAGCATGACTGAGGCATAACTGACAGATAAAAATTATATATATATATATTCAAGGTGTATAATGTGATATTTTGATACATGCATACATTGTGAAATGATTGCCACAAGCAAGCGAATGAATGTATCTATCACCTCACACAGTTACTTTGTGTGTGTGTGTATGTGTGTGGGTGTGTGTGTGTGTGTGTGTGTTAAGAATACTCAAGATCAGCTCCCTTAGTGAGTGTTAAGTATGCAATATATTATTGTTACCTATAGTCGCCATGCTATACATTAGGTCTCCAGGACTTATTCAGTTTATAACTGCAAGTTTGTACCCTTTGACAAATGTCTCCCTATTTTCCCCACTCCCCAACCCTTGCTAATCACCCTCCTACGCGGTTTCTGTGAGTAAAACTCCTTTAGATTCTACAGAGAGGAGAGATTGTGCAGTATTTATCTTTCTGTGTCTGGCTTATTTCACTTATATAATGATCTCCAGGTTCATTCACATTGTTGCAAACGGCAGGATTTCCATCTTTTTCAAGGCTGAATAATATTTCATTGTACATGTATATGTGTATGTATGTGTATCTATATATATACATGCATACATATATGTATATATATACACATACACACACAGATAGCATACATTAGCTACAACACCATTTTTGCCAAATGGGAAATATATTTCAATTATGGAGTCTGTGCCTGCCTAAAAATAAATTGTCATCTTTTCTGGTCAATGTATAGGCTTAGGATATGGACGTACACACACACTGCATTTCTTCCTCCACCCATCCATTGACAATTAGGTTGGGTCTATATTTTGGCCATTGTGAATAATGCTGCAATGAAAATAAGAGTGCAAATATCTCGTCAAGATAGTGATTTTATTTCCTTTATATATATACCCAGAAATATTACCAGTCTTAAATAGCTCTCTTCTTACCCCACAAACACCTTTATCAAATCACAGTTTCAGTTTTCTAATAGCACTATCACTCTCTAAAATTATCCTGTTAACTGACTTGATCATTGTTTTTTTTTCCCAGTATCCCCTAGTAGAAGGTAAACCCCATGAAAGCAGGATTTTGTGTTTAACAAGTAATAGGTATTCAATAAACAGCTGTTAATAAATGAATCAGGAAGAGGGCAAATGCACTCAAGAAATATCATGAAATAGATAATAATCTTTAGAACACACTAAATTATATTTTCATTAAGGTATAGGTGTGTATGTGTGTGTGTGGCATAGAATTTTATAGTTGATCAAAGTGATAAAATCAATGGTGACGGGGTTTCACAATTCTAAGAAAACTGCGCCTCCTTCCCCCAAACACACTGACCTCTGCCTTTTCAAAGGCAAAATTTGATCCATTAATGTTCTCCAGTGTTGGTTTCATAAACCATTTGGATGGGCCCTTCTTCACAAATGAATAAAAATGAGTAAAGTCCTCTTCCCTAGAGGCCAGAGTCTCAGGGAACATTAATGGGAGTGATCCGGCTTTAATGTGTATGCTCAGTTCAGAGTAAATTAAGATTTTATGTCCACCCTTCTTTCTAGCCATGCTGTAATCCCACACTCACAAGGACAATGAAATGGTACAGGGGAGAAGGCAACCGGAATTTCCTTGTGCATGTTCATTTCCTCAGGGTCTGATTCACTTAAAAGACAAAAGAAATAGGAGGTTTTATTGATCTGAGGAAGCCTAAGCTCTCCAGTGTTTCTGTCTTTCCAGGTAAACACACAGCCTCATCCTGGGGAAGCGAGAAATGGTAACACGTAACTGGCCACCTTCCAAGCTCCTTAGAATAGAAGTTCATGGGAGGAAGCATCCACATGTGCACTCGTATCTTCAGAATGCTGCGCCTCCTTCCCCCAAACACACTGACCTCTGCCTTTTCAAAGGCAAAATTTGATCCATTAATGTTCTCCAGTGTTGGTTTCATAAAGCATTTGGATGGGCCCTTCTTCACAAATGAATAAAAATGAGTAAAGTCCTCAGAATCAAAGGAAAGCCAGGACTGGCTTCCAGAAGCACGAGGCAACCCAGAGAGTCCATCTGCAGCCAAACCATGCAACAGACCCAGCCACAGCTTAGAGGCTGGCAACAAGTCTGCCTGCAGGATCTGCCAAGGAACCAGATGCTGTTGCTTCCAAAGCTTGGCATCAGGGCCCCTGATTGCCATCCAACAAAGAGGAAAAATAGGAATGATATAATGTGGTGGGATAAAACACATCCCACCTCAACCTTTTTTATTACTCACTGAAAAAAATATGGAAGATATTTATGGGAAAGTACCAGTGTTTTTGGAAATATTGTACATACATTAGCTACAACACCATTTTTGCCAAATGGGAAATATATTTAAATTATGCAGGCTGCGTCTGTCTAAAAATAAATTGTCATCTTTTCTGATCAATGTATATGTCCAGGATATGGAAATGACTCTGCTAATTGAGGATGCTGTCAACCAGTGCACTTGTAAGTTACCAGGAAGTAAAGTTGTGAAGAAGTCAGTCTGTGTATGTGCATAAAATAGCAATTAATGTTGTTGTAATAGAAAGTGAGTTTAAGGAAGATTGGGCTTTGAAAAAGAAGAACTATCCAGTGAAGGTGGAGTGTTGAATTTCATGGTTCTGCAAAGTATTAGGAGTTCTGTGAGGCTGGATGAGATAAGATGTTTATGAAAAAGTAGAATGTAGTGAAGAGCAGTGCGTGCCAAGGCTCCAGGGTGGTATTAATAACCCACTATATGTGACAAAGTACTGTGCAAAGTACTGGTATGTATTGAAAATTCATTGTCATTTCTCTTCCTCCGGGTTTGAAATAAGCGAATTCGTATCACTCTGATACTTGTGAAATTTCTATTGTTTTGAGAGTGACTCAGGATTCTCCATCTAAAAATTGGAAAAATAAGGTGGCATAAGTGATTGCCTCTTCATTGTCAGATGAGATGAGGAGTCTGACTGATACCAACGTGCTTCCCTTTCCCTGGATCCACGCTCACCTGAGATTCCGCCCTCGAGGTCACCGCAGGCTTCGGCAGTGCCACGAGAGTTGATTCCAGGAGGCTTCAGCTAAAATCCATATCACTTCAGCACATGATCACAGGCAAATTTGTCATCTTAGCTCACT
Source organism: Nomascus leucogenys (assembly GCF_006542625.1). NCBI lineage: Eukaryota > Metazoa > Chordata > Mammalia > Primates > Hylobatidae > Nomascus > Nomascus leucogenys. Next base: position 4,082,534 of record NC_044385.1, on the reverse strand, counting down.
GATAGGCGTTTGAAAACAGGAGACAATCTGTGAGTGACCAAGGAGACTGCGAGGGCTTTGGATAAGCCAAGCCTAGAGCCCATGACCGATGAGGAGTTGAGGGGGCAATGCTGTGGGCAAGGTGGGACACTTGGAAAAACGTCCCCCTCTTCACTGCTGTGCCAGGTTGGCACGTTATTGCATATTCTGTCTCTAAACTGAGAATCTAGCACAAATACCTTAAAAAAAAGTTTTTGGTCTAAAGTGCATTTGCTTTCTAAGTCACCCATTTACATGTGAACAGTTGCAATTCAAATATCATTTCTTAACCCCGGACCCTTGGGTTCCTCATATGAATTAAAAAAATTAAAAAGACAATCAATTTGAATAGCCTACAAAGATCATTTCAGAAAGGAATGATGAGATTTTAAATTTTTTTATTTTTATTTTTATTTTTTGTATTTCATACAACTCCCACACTTCACAGAAAGAAATGCGGTTGAAAAAAATATATAGCATTTTCATGTAGAGCTTTCAAAGATCTTAAGTCCCTGGACCCTGTTTCAGAGAAAAGTATTGCCTTAAAGGGCAGCCTGAAGGGAGTGGGTTCACTTGCCTGCCCCTCATGGAACAACTAACACACACAGACACAGACACTTGTCCACAAGAGCCCACACACACTTCAAACAAAGACACAGAGAGATTAGTAGACCTGGTTTCCAGGTCTTGAAAAAAGAAACTCAGGGCCTTCTTCTGCTTAATAGCTCTGAGGATGCCGATTGCTGGAACGAGGCAAGATTATACTGATCTCTTACACGTAACAAAACAATTGAGACAGTGATTTATCCACAATTTGACCTTCTTATTATTTGCACCACTTCACATTAGTCCCCCCAAAAGGAGGAAAAGTGTTTTCTATTTTAACACCAGCCAGCAAAACCATAGAGGTTTACAAAAATATATTTTTAGTACATTCCCAAATTGGAGCAGGAGGTCAGGTCTACCTCAGGTTAAAAATGTGATGATGTAAACACAAATTCATCACTGTTCCAGTCAGCAGATCATACATTCCAGAGTGGCAGGCAAGGACCATGATTTGTGTCACTGCAGAGAATGATAAATCACTGTGGAAGACATAACAACCAGAATCGTCGCCACCATGTAATAGATCATGATGCACCCCGATCTTTTCCAAACGTTATTTACAGTTATCAGGGTTGAGGACAGCAAGGCACAAATGGATATTAATCTTTGCTCTCCCAGGGCTCGGCCGACTCAGGGTTCCTGTCTCTCAGACTCTGCCCATCATTTTCAGCAATGTGATAAGCTCTAGTTATGTGCAGTCTGTCCAAAAGGGATCAAATATAAATATTTCCAAAAAGAAAGAGTGTTTCAAACCCCATCAATCAAAGCCTTTGAGAACTCTGTTACTGTAGCATTCTGGAAAGGACTGCGATGTGAGAATTTGTTCCAGAAAGGAGCTACTGAAGTAAATGAATGAGGCCACGTTATAGAAAGAGGAGGGAGGTAGGGGTGAGGGTGGGAGGCTGGGCAGAGCTGGCCCCCAGGAGGCTGGAGCAAAGTGGCTTACCTAACCCACAACCCTGGCGCATGAACTGGAGACCTTTTCTTTAACGCCTACAATAGAACTGCTATTTTATCTTTATATACCTTCAGCTTTCCAACTGTATGAATTAAAGAGATGCCTGTTCCCCTGACATCCAACATATGACCTTAGGTTAGAACTATGTTCACACCTTCTCAGTCCTAGACCCTGTCACTTTTGGAGGTCCCAACCCCACTCGATATCACACGTATTAAAATCTACTTCCATCCCGCATTAAATATAGAGGGTATTTTTTTTTTTTGCTATAAAAATAAATTTTAAAATTATGATTTTGCTTTTGAAATTTTTTGGCTATGAATAATTTAAATCATGATTGGCAGTGGTTTCCTGGCAGTTCTTGTGCCTACTTAGGAATTCTTGCCTGCAAGACAGAAAAATCTATACATTGTTTTCAAGTGCGGTGTCATTTTTATTAATACTAAATTTAGCAATTGAGATCGCCATAATGCCATTTCTGCAAATAAAATATTTATTAATTTCAATTGTATAGTTTTCTTTTGGGGCCGATAAATGTTTCAATTCTCAAATAATTTCATAGGCCCCTTAATACCTTGTTGCCTAATGGAGAAGCATTGTGTGTTGGGGGTGAGGATCCCATTCGTTAGACCCTGCATTCCTGTGACCTAATTTCCTCCCCCCGCCCCGCCCCCCTCTCCCTGGCTATCTGGTATCTCTGTATTTCCCTCACAACAGAGCACACAAAACTCATTTAGGTGCCCAAGGAAGCTGTCCTGTGGTGGAGGGAGCATCAGGGCAGTCCACAGTCCACAGTCCACAGTCCACAGTCCACAGTCCACAGTAGAGATTTGTTGCAAGGATGTTTCCAAAGACTCAAAGAATAAGACATCACCTTTATGTGCTCCCAATTTTTCATCTCCTTTTCAATAGACCTTTAACCCTTGAGATGACAGTCTCTCCTGACAAAGGCCCTATCCTTTCCCTTTCGAGACCCAAGGCATGCTTTCGAATCTATGTTCTATTGGCTCAGCAGTAAGTTTCCTGAGGAGTTAGGCCCTAGGTGCACCCTTTCCAACACTTCTAACCGTGATAGAAACCAAGAGAATATGCAAATACCTCCTCCTCAGCTCAATCTGGGGAGGGTGTGTGTATATGTGTGGGGGGAGTGTCCTCCTGATTTATCTCCCTGCTTTCATCTGCTTTCAGACCAGTGCAGAGAGATGTAGCCTGTGAGGTATATTTTAACTATTCCTTCAGTTAAAATAGGCAGGACTAAGAATTCTTTTTTCTGCCTTTTTCTTAACTTTGATTACACTGGTGGGGTTCTTTGTCCCTTTCTGTGCTGTGAAGGCGCCCTCTTGGATCAGCCCCATCCTTCCTGCCTTGGGCAGTCCCTTTAGATTGTGACTCTGACCCTGCAGCTTTCCCCTCAAATCATCCAGAGTTGCACAAATCACATCTTGGCTTTACATCACTCTCTATCCTCTGCACATCGCTCTATCCTCTGCACATCACTCTACCCTCTGTGCATCGCCCACACTCAGCCCAGCGGAAATCTCAGCATGAATAACCACACCATGACAAGATCTCCTTTCACAAAACTTGGTTTACACAGACCAAATCACAGGTAGCATTTTACAGGCAACCCGCCATCACTTCAACTATGACTTCTAAAATACTCGAGATAACAGTTTTATGTTTTACTTTCTCTTCGCTTTTTGCTACCTTCCTGGTCATTCCTCGTAAGTTTCTTGGTCCAGCTGTTACCTTCTCCCAGAGACCCCTCCTAACACCCTGTTTACAATCACCACAGTCACTGCTACCTTCCAGTATTCCTGCTCCTAACTTTGTTCTGTTTTTTTTTCTCTTTAAATAACTTGCCACCTTTTAACCTACAATGTAATTTACTTACTTATTATAATGTTGTAATGTATATTTTTAAAGTCCCCTTGCCAGAATGTAAGATTTATAAAAACAGGAATTTTTGTCCGTTTACTCTCTGATACAGAACAAACATCTAGAACATTTCACGGCACATAGTACATGCTCAACAAATATTTGTTGAACAAATAAATGAATGATATTTCTTCCGGCCCTAAAGTCAGGGTCTTAGGTAAAAACCTCTCCTAGCTGGTGCTGTAGTTTTTTAATTAAATACTACCATTTATAAATGTATTCAAGGTGTCTCATCTGAAAGTTTTCTGAAAACTCGTAGGTCCTTTTCTTCCTGGTCCAACCCTTGCAGTGCAGCCGTCTCATTAGTTGTGTGAACCCAGCAGATGAGAGAACAGTTATCATCCAGTCAGGGCTTAGGGATGTGTGGTACAGAAATGGAATTCCTTGTGTCTCAGAAGCCTTGTGTATTGCGCAAGCACACCCAATAGGCCTTCCGCATCACCAGAGCATGTCTTTGTAATTGGGAGTTCACTAATAACGGGACTGAATGTGACAAATATAATGACACATTTATTTTGTCAAAATGCTCGTCCACAGCGCACCACAAACAAGTTACAACTATACCTGTGAAAGAGAAGCCAAACCTGAAGAGACGAAATGTGGGAAAGATTCCATCTGCTTTCACTTTGCTTCAAAAGGCAGAACTTAAACCAACAGGTAGGTACCTCAGGAAGCTGTTGGAGTACGAGGAAGAACATTCTTACAATTAGACCTATTCAGACACGAAATGGTTGCCTTGAATCTGGACGTCTCTGGTCCCTGGAAGAGTCACTTGGTAGCTGAACGTCACTGGTCAGGGACACTCTGAAGAGCTTTCCCAAAATGAGCGAAGGGTCCAACAGAGCAACCTTGGGGGACTAAGTCTATGAGACCAAGGATTGTAATGACTCAGTTCCTTGATAACTACCCTCCTACTCTCTGTTTCTATGAGTTTGACTCTTCTAGATTCTGCATAGAAGAAAGATCATGCAGTATTTTCTTTCTGTACCTGGTTTATTTCACTGAGTATAATGTCCTCCGGGTTCACTCATGTTGCAAATGGCAGGATTTCCAATTCCTGGCCCTCTCCTCTTCTCTGAAAACCAGGAATATTACCTTAGCTGGGAGATGAGTAAACTGAGGTATGAGAAAACTGAACAGATGACCCAAATTTTCACAGTGAAAACTCATGAAAAGAGCATCTATTTTCCTGAATTCCATCTTTCCTTCACATCAGATATAATTAGCTTTCAAAGTGAAACGTATCAATCAAACATGAAGGGCAAGGCAGAAATGTTTCCATATTCCTTCTATTTGGATAAAACAGAATCAGCTCCTAGCCTTCAAAATTCACTTCACAGAATCCAAAATGAAGTTGAAGTAATCTAATGGGAATATGTGCAACTTTTTTTTTTTTTTTGGGGGGGGACACTCTGTGGCTCAGGCTGGAGTTCAGTGACACCATCATGGCTCACTGCAACCTCTGCCTCCTGGGTTCAAGTGATTCTCCCGTCTCAGCCTTCCGAGTAGCTGGGATTACAGGCACGCGCCACCACACCGGGCTACTTTTTATATTTTTAGTAGAGATGGTGTTTCAGCATGTTGGCCAGGCTGGTCTCAAACTCCAGACCTCAAGTGATCTGCCTGCCTCGGCCACCCAAAGTGCTGGGATTACAGGTGTGAGCCACTGCCCCAGCCCACCACCATTTTTAATTGCCTCTCAGAGTAGTCAAAAACATTCCAAAAGGGAGAAGATAAGGAGCAGATAAAGTGAGTGCCAGAGGGGTTCACAGGAGCCGCATAGACTCACAGGCTGAAAGCCTGAAAGAGCGCTGCCTCTGGGCATGAGATGACTTAAAAACTTAAAGTACTGTTCAGGCACAGTGGCTCACACTTGTAATCCCAGCACTTCGGGAGGCAGAGGCAGGTGGATCGTGAGGTCAGGAGTTTGAGACCAGCTTGGACAACATGGTAAAACCTTGTCTGTACCAAGAATACAAAAATCAGCCGGGCGTGGTGGTGGCTGCTTGTAATCTCAGCTAATCATGAGACAGGAGAATCACTTGAACCCGGGAAGCAGAGGTTGCAGTGAGCTAAGACCCCACCCCTGCACTCCAGCTTGGGCAACGGAGGGAGACACCATCTCAAAAAAAGAAAGTAATCGTTTTGCAACCCTTGAAGAAATAACTGACTTGGGTAAAGATAGTCAAAAAACTTGAAGTTATAGCCAATACCATTAGCATGATACTTCTCAGATAGATGCTCAGATAGTAGTTACCATCAGCACCCTCTCGCCTAAGCTCTGAACAAGTCATTCAAATGGTTTGTGTTAAGCCTATCTGTAAAGCTAGACTTGTGTCCCATTAAAAGGTGCATCTAAGGAATCCGATAATCAGTTTCAAAACACCCCAAGACTACAGCTAAGGCCACCGCTCACCTCCCTGCTCCCAGATGGAGGGACAAGGGTGGGAAGACTTGAGGGGAGCCTTGTGTCTTCCAGGATCCAGGAACTCTCAGTCTCCTCCACGACGGCAAAACAGGAAGTGGGCAGAGGCTGGAATTGTATAGATTTTAGTGTCAGAATTGGAAGGGGCGATACAATTTATTACTCTTTACATGCTAGATATTTTCAAGTGAGCCAAACACCATGAGACTAGGAGCCGCTTTGGAGTATTTTCATTAGGAAATCTCGAGTCTTAAGAGTTTGGAAGGTCATTTTTCTGATGAAGAAGAGAGGATATCACCTATCAGGAAGATGTGAATTCTAAAGACAAAATGATGCCATTAAAGAAAATTGACATGGTTTTGAAGATTTAGCCCATCAAGAACCCTGAGGTTCCAAACTTGGAAACGCGTAGAAGTCCATCATTGCAGGGTCTTAGGGTCATTTTCCCTCTACTGAACACACCGCTGTGTTGAGTACGAGCTTCTTGCATTCTCACCACGTCTCCCCGAATGCTCCTTCTTCCCCTTGTCCTTGGGCTGGGTTGTAACATAGTCAGACACCTTCAAGCTGTGGACTGAGTTTTTATAAACCTATTTGCCCACAAGGGGATGAGGGGGGTGGTTCCGGGGAATAATTATTTATCCATTTTAGTTCTTTAATCAACTATTATCTGAACCCCTTCTAAAATTAAGGAGAGGCTTACTAAAGGTCATTGGACAGCTGACATGCATACTCCTGCCTCATAATTGGACATCACACCTCATTTGTGATTCTTTTTGAGCTGTAAGGTATCGAGTGTGAGGGTTATCTCTCTTTACTCTTTCTTTCCTCAAATAATCTCTCTCTCTCTCTTTCTTTCTTTTTTTTTTTTTTTTGACACAAAGTCTCAGTCTGTCGCCCAGGCTGGAGTGCCAGTGGCATGATACTGGCTCACTCAACCTCCACCTCCTGAGTTCAAGCAATTCTCCTGTCTCAGTCTCCCAGGTAGCCGGAATTACAGGAGTGCGCCACCACACCTGGCTAATTTTTGTACTTTTAATAGAGACCAGGTTTTGCCATGTTGGCCAGACTGGTGTTGAACTCCTGGTCTCAAGTGATCCACACTCCTTGGCCTCCCAAAGTGCTGGGATTACAGGCATGAACAACTGCACCAGGCCACAAACAATCTTTTTGTTCATGTTCACAAAATTGGCACCCTACTTCTTTTCCCCTACTTCTTTTCTCCAAGATTCGTAGCACCGAATCTTGCTTGAGTGCTCCAATGCCCTGAATTTTGGAAGATGAAGTGCTATCCTTCAAACCACCTCTAAACTGTGACAATTTCCTTACCATGGAGGGTACGTTTGAGGAAGAGAAATATCTAGAGCAGGAGTCATTAAATTATGGCCTGTGGGCCAAATTGGGCCTGCCACCTACCTTTTAAAATAAAGCTGTATTAGAACATAGCCATGTACATTTGTCTATATACTGTCAATGGCTTCTTTGGGGCTAAAACGGCAGAGTTGAATAGTGGCCACAGAAGCTATATGGCCCACCCAGTCTAAAATATTCACTATTTGGCCCTTTACAGAAAGAATTTGCTGATCTGTGGTCTAGAATACCATGATAGAAATAGCTCGTGATAGGGAGTTGAAAAATCAGCAGCCAAGACTCAGCTGTATCTCTAATGACCTGTGCAGCTGTGGACAAGTCACTTGACCTCTCTGTTTCTTCATCTGGAAAACAAGAGGTGGCCTATATGTTCTCGAAGTTTCTTTCAAGGACTTAAACTTTGTAATCTGTTTCCTCCTGGGCCAGCTCTAAGCCAACGCTATAACTCCAAAAGGTTTCTGGCACCATCCTGTCACCCAGTGTCAGGAATACCCCTGATCCCCATTCCACAAGCTCCTTCCATTGGGGTGTGCACTCTCAGGCAGGCCCTTCCTCCGTCCTCATCATAATGTACATGTCCTTTCTTCAGGTACTTGCTCTGTGACTGATCAGGCAAATCTAACAAACTCACCCCAGCTGCAGCCACTCAGCTATAGCCGTGCACACTTGGAACAGCCTCAAGTTATTTCCCGTGTCCAGGAACTTAGGGCAAAACTCTCGTTCTCCATACACTCTCCTTAGAGAAATGAACAAAAACCAGAAGCCCATAAAAATTTAAAAAACTCTACATCACCTTTCATCGAGAATGAGAGATCTCTCCACGGAAATCCTTTTTAAAATCTTCTTGCACAAGTCTTGGTGGTCCAATTATACGGTCATCCATGGAACAGCTGACAAGAACCTCCTGTCTGTTTTTGGAGAATCTCTGCTGTGTGAGTTGAAATACTTGCTATGTCTGTAACTCACTGTGAGACCAGGCGTGGAGTATTTAACCTCTCTGGGCCTCAGGGCCTCGGGCTGCTCCACGTGCAGAGTGGAAATAACCGTGTCCCCCTTATAGGTTCGTTCCAAGATTACAGCAAAGAATATCAAATCCTTCATAAAAATATTCTCACTAAAGTAATGTGTCTTCAAAAAATGTGTCCTCCTGGGTAGCCGTTACTGCCCCTGCCTGCGTTCCTACCTGCGGAGGAGACCCGGCCTTCCACATCTTGACTCTCTGAGCTCTTAGGTAGTTTAGAAAAGCTGGAAAAGTGTCAGGTGGAAGTCTCTAGGAATGCCAGGGAACCTGACTCCAGTGTGCTTCCATTTCAATCCTTGTCGCCTCTCTGAAGCCAGAGGGGAGTATGAGGGTGGTCGTATTATGGGATGGCAACCAGGGCTGCCCTTCCTGGGATCACTGAAAACCTGGAATCAGCCCTTTCTTCTGGATCTCAGAGTTACAGCAATTCACGGATCCCTGACTAATTATTTTCTTACTGAAACTGATTTTTGCTTTTGACCTCCCAAATTAAGTCTAGAAACTCCTCCAGGGGAGGTACCATGTTTTGCTCATGTCTGTGCTGTTTATACAGGGCCTGGCACAGGGCTCAGCATATAGTCAGCGGCCACTCAATGATAGGATATTAATCGTGATTGATTAATAGATGAATTAATAAATAAAGAAGTTAATTGACTGGATATTTGGGAAGGGAAGCCTTGAATATGTAGCCTCATTCTTCATATAAAACAAGGATGGAAACAGAAGGGAAAATAAGGGAACTGTAAACAGAGAGGATTCTGGAAAGGAAAAATGGTACCCAGCAAAAGCCGGAACTAGCAGCAGCCTACGGTGGCCCAACCACGAGCAGGCCAATTGTCCAGCTCCAGGATGCTCGGCACCAGTCCCCAATCTCCAAGCCACCAGGCTTCCCCGGGCTCAGTGTCAGAGCCGATGCTGCTGTCGGGAGCAGTCATGCGTGTTACCTCGGAAAGCTCAGGCCTCGCGGCCAATTTACCTTCTGCTGCAAGGGTCAAGTCACTTCATCCAGCAACTCCGCAGACCCCTGTCCCCTCTCTGACATTTGGGGGATGGCAGCTCCCCGTCTGTAGGAAATAGTTTCAAAAAAAACGCAAAAGCAATCCCCTTTCTTCTGGCTAAGAGAGACCCCCAGTGTGTCAGGTTTACTGTTGAGGCATCAGTTATGAGCAGTTTTTGTCTATGTTTCTGCAGTCCTGTAGGGTTCCCTGTTTTCTCTTAGGGACACCGCGCAGGCCCACGCCCAGCCCTGGGCAGCCTGGGCACACCTCCATAATGCTGAGCCACGGTGCACCTTGCCCCAGGTGCTGCTTGTGCAGTTCCTTGTGCTTTGAGAAACCTCGTGTCATCTGGGGCTGAGCAGAGGACGCACAGCCACAGTTCATTCTCACTTATGTTGGTTCAGCTTTAGATGCAGTTGTTTCTGTCTCTGTTCTGGGGAGTTCAGGGCTTAAGGTTGTTAAAGGCTTCTGAGATGTGAGGTCAGTTCCTCTGTGGGTGATGTGTTCCCTGCTTTTCAAGGCCCATAGAGGTACACTCTGCCACTGTCCTTGAGTAAGCAAGAGGACCCTCCAGATACCACGTGGGAACCATGATCACGGCATCTTCACCTGTTCTTGGAGACACGTGATTAGTGGTGAAGAACCCTGTGGGTTCAACTCATGTCTCTGCAACTTACCAGTTGGGTGTCCTTCAACAAGTTATTATTTTCTCTGTGCCTCAATTTTCTCATCTGAGAAATACGGATGAGGATGGTGCCCACTTCGTAGGGTTGCTGTGAGAGTCAGATGAGTTAACATACAACACGCTAGCAACACTAGCACTTCATGTTAGCAATTAGTATGATCCCCAGGTCGTACAGCCATGGGGACCCGGCCTTAATCCTCAGTGTTGACTGCTGATGGGAAATACTGGCTCTGCCTCTCACTAGCTGTGTGATCCTGGAGAGAACACAGCTGCTCTGCATCTCAGTTTTCTTACTAGAAAATGCAACAATACCTATAGCTACAGAGCTGCTATGCAAACCAAATGAAGTCCTACAGATGAAAATGCTCCGTGAAGAGCTTAAAGCCATACAAATGCTAAGTGATGCCGTAGTACTGTCTAGAACGGATGACTGAGCTGTTCTTTCTTTAAAAACATCTTTCCTGGGGGAGGGATTCCAGGATTTGCCCTTGCTGCATGCTGCCTGGATGGTGAATAAGTTCTTTACGTTGCTTTAACAGAATTTCTCCCATTTGGTCCTATGAAAGCACAAGCAAAAATTAGTCCTCACCAGCTCACAAGACAGGGAAGTCGAAAAGGCCAGGCCAGAGGGCAGGTGGGCTGATGCCAGTCCAGGTTTCCAGGTTAAGTACCCACATCCCTGGTGCAAGCTGCTGAATGTCTTCTTGAAGAGATCTCCTCATCATTAAAGTGAGAACGGTAAGCATATCCTTGTCATTCATTTGTTCCACACCTGCTTATCACAGCCTCTTCTGCCATCAACGCTGTACAGGGCACAGAGTGTGGACAGATCTGATGAGATGCTCTCTAAGGACGGTGACAGGGTCTGCTCCAGAGGAAGCCCTGCAGGTCCTCTGAATGCTAGTCACATCATCTGCTGTAGAAGTCTCTCTGCCGCTTTTTCATAAAGCACCCACAAATTAAATTGCTCAGATAGCACATTTATGGACATCATAAACCCACCACTACAGACAGGCCCAAGCAATATACAAGTACCCAAAGTTACCCAGGACTCTGCAAATGCCATTTCTAACTTTTGTTTTCATTCTTGCATTTTACTTTATCAGTGCCTGCTCATTGGTTAAATCTCAAACTGATCAGCTCCGAACCCAGCAAGAAATCTCTGATTTCAGTGCTCTCTCCAGGCCCCTGTACTCCTCCCCACAAAGAACAAACCACTCGGCCGGGTGCGGTGGCTCACTCCTGTAATCCCGGCACTTTGGGAGGCTGAGGTGTGCAGATCACAAGGTCAGGAGTTCAAAACCAGCCTGGCCAATATGGTGAAACTCCATCTCTACTAAAAATACAAAAATTAGCCAGGCATGGTGGCGGGCGCCTGTAGTCCCAGCTACTCGGGAGGCTGAGACAGGAGAACGGCGTGAACCCGGGAGGCGAAGCTTGCAGTGAGCCGAGATCGTGCCACTGCACTCCAGCCTGGGCGACAGAGCCAGACTCAACCTCAAAAAAAAACAAAACAAGCAAACAAACAAAAAAACACCCTGGGGTGCTTTTTTAGTCCTGCAGAATATGCGGAAAGTGGCCTGTTCTTGTTCACCTCCATGGAAGCAGTGTGCCTGCGTCTTCAGTTGAAGGGAAAGAGTGGTTGGCATGGGCCTGTCTGGCCCCAGTGTCTTTTTTTTTTGGAGACAAAGTCTTGCTCTGTCACCCAGACTGGAGTGCAATGGTGTGATCTCGGCTCACTGCAACCTCCGCCACCCGGGTTCAAGCAATTCTCCTGTCTCAGCCCCCTGAGTAGCTGAGACTACAGGCGCCCACCACCATACCTGGCTAATTGTTGTATTTTTAGTAGAGACTGTGTTTCACCATGTTGACCAGGCTAGTCTTGAACTCCTGACCTCAGATGATCCACCCACTTTGGCCTCTCAAAGTGCTGGGATTTAAAGGCGTGAGCCCCCGCGCCCCAAGTGTCTTTTCTAATCAGCAAACCCGGGGGGAGTGAGATCCCTCTGGAAATCCTACCATCCCCACTCCCTGGCTCCCCATCGCCAGAGGCTGAAGCAGATGGACAGCACGGGCTGTGGTTAGTGCTTCGCCTTCTGCCCCCGCCCACCCACTCATGGTGCCCTGAAGGTGAGTCTGAAAAACACCCAAGCTCAACACTCAGCAGAGTGAGGAGGCCTTCCTGGCCGGACACGCTGTGCCTGGAGGTCAAGCCCTCAAAGGTGCTCGTTTCACTGGCCAGCAGCAAGCAGCGCTCCTGGCCGTTTTACTGGGTGGCAGGTGTGGGGGGCCAGTCATTCACCAATCGCACAGAGTGCTAGATGCTTCCGTAGACGACAAACTGAGGAGAGAAAACAGAATATACGGAACTTGGTTGGAAAAAACTACCAGCAGGGGAAAAAATAACTAAAGCAAAAAAGGAGTGGAGAGGGTAGCCTTTCCAAAAGTAAATAAAAAGTAGTAAAATCAATCTTGACTGTGATGAGAGGAAACGCCTTCATTTGGACACTGCTATCAACACTGCATTATCAGGGTTTGGTTTCTGTTTTTTGAAGAACCGAGTGATAGTATGTAATAAGGGACTGTGAAAGTTTATATTTTTTGACCTGGTAATTGAACCTCTAAGACCATAACCCAGAGAAGTAATGCCAAAAAAAAAAAAAAAAAAAAAAGTGGGGGGGACGGGCCATAACTAAAAATGAAATAAATGAAATAAAATATATAAAATTTCATCTTGGGATGAAATTATAGCTATATGTATATAAATATTCAGCCCAAATACTCAGAGGACTTTGGGACAGTGGAGGTACTATAAAAGTGGATACATGTGATTACAAATGTGTCCAAACTTATTGAATCTACAGCATCAAGACTGAACCCTAATGTAAACTATGGATTCTGGGTGGTAATGATGTATCAATGTCAGTTCATCGCTTGCAACAAATGTACCATTCTGGTCTGGAATGTAGCCATCTTGGGCTGAAATTATAGATGCAGAAACATAGAAATTCAGCCTTAATATATCCAGGAATAGTGGAATGACCAAGCCAAGATCTCAGTACAGTGACCTATTCTATGGCCACTTAAGAGGTAAGAATGGTGTTTATGCTAATACATGGAGGTGTATTATGGATCCGATAAGATGCTCACTGAGGAAAGTGACAGGGTCTATACATATACGTGTGTGTGTGTGTGTGTGTGTCTGTGTATACACCTTCATGTATTAGCATAAACATCATTCTTCTCTCTTATCTCTGTATATTTATATATACACATACACACACATATATATACACACGTACATATATTCACATATACATACGTATATATAAATCATATTATGTGGACGAAGCAGAATGCAATATACTGTGCACACATTGATGTAAAAATGTGTAAGTGTGCAATTTCAAGGCTCGGAGAGAAATCTGGAATGAAGTAAATAATTAAAATCTTTTAACGTTCCGTTTTTTTCCCTGTCAGATACTTAAGGTCACAATAAAAAAATTGAATTTAAAAAGAGAAGTGAGGATGTGGCACAGTCCAGGAGAACTTGGAGGGTCCAGAAAGCGATTCAGAGAAACAAAACTAAAACTCCAGTGCGCATGGAGCCGGCACGGGAATCGCCGTTCTCACGGTCTCCTCCCGCCCTGCCCCACCCTCCTGGCCTCCACCCCACTCACTGTCAGCCCGCCCAGGCTACCTCCTCTTCTTTTTAAAGGTTTTGCATTTTTAATTTCTGCCTTTTTCCCTCTCAGGTTAGGAAGAGCGAATGCCAGGAGAAAAGGCCCTTTCTAAGTTCTTCCCTGCCTACCTTTCCCAGGTCCCCTCTACACAGGGCAGTCTCCCATGACAGGGCTCCAGAGCTTTCCAAGTGCTCCGACTCCACGTTTTGTGGCCCCAGCTCTTTCAGGGCAAGTGTGTGAAGGGGGAGGAGGCACACTCCACAGCCCCAGAGTCCAGATTTGCCACTGGCAGCAGGTCTTAGGACCCCAGATCCAACAATGGGCTCCCCTGGTCCAGCCGCAAAACATTTATAACCTCTCCAAGCAGTCCTCTGGCAGAGAAAGTACACCGTGAGCTCAGGAAGCTAATGACCTTGAAACTATCCATTTATCTTGGCCTTTCCCCCTCCGTGTGAAATGCCACAAAAAGTGCCAGTCCCTCTCCTTCTCTCCGAAGAAGGATGAGGAGAGCCAGAAAGCCATGCTTCTCCCTTGCTTTTCCTCCTGGGCCAGGCCCAGGGTTGGAATACCAATGGGAACCAGGGAGGAGAGGAAATCATTCTTGATCATCCAGGCTGCCTCGCTGAATCCTCCACGAAGGGGAGAGAGCTCACCTGAGTTCGGCTTCCAAGCCTAATGTTTGTCAGCTTCTCCATAAATCTTCATAAGTAGACAATGCTGATTCCTAACAAACCTCCTGCCTACAGCCAGAGGCTGGCGACAACTCTCCCAACTCGAGCTGTGTTGGCAGCCAGTGGTGGCCAACACAGCTCCCAGCTACCTCCGCCCTCCCACCAAGGGGAGGAGGACGGCAGCCACCCTGAGGAATTTGAGCTTCTGAAATCAATCGCTCTTCTCAGTGGCCCAGCATCTGCTTCGGTGACTGCCCTCACCCTGGCACGGGGACATCGGCTTCCCGCTGGGCCTTGCTGAAGCCAAGAGCTGGCACAGTGAGACTCCCCTTTGTTTATGGTGTGGGCCACTTGGGTGTGAGATGTTTCCTCTCCTCTTTCCTGCAACACTCAATTGGATTTGGGTTAAACAACAAATTCATGGGCTGTGGCTGGGTTGAGAAGGCAACTGTCTCAAGCCTGGAATACAAACAAACAAACAAGACCAAAATCAACAAAGAAAAATCAAGTTGCTGTATGTTTGAAAAAGGCAAAGCTGGTTTTAGGATAAGGAAGCTCATCTTCCCTAATTCCTGCATCCTTCATTTTATGAGACCATTTTCTTGACAACATTTCTTTGTCTTTTACTCCCATCAAATCCACATTTCTCTCCTTTAGGGGAACCCTCTCAGGACATGTATGTTCTTCCTATATCAGAACCCACCAAGGCTCCTGTATCTTTTGGCTTTTTGAACCTCCTTTCCAATGCCTCCCAGGAGGCAACGTGAAGAAAGGACATTTGGGTAAAACATCTCGAGGAGGGAAGACAAGAACTAGGGGCTGATATCGTGGTCTGCCATTCAAATTGCTGATGTGTGGCTCTCTTTCTCTCTCCAGAGTGGTTTTTTATTGTTGTGGTGGTTGTTGCTGTTTCCCAAGTCTGGCTTTAAGGATAAAAATATATTATTTTCAGGTAAATCAAGAATAGTTGCATTTAAAGTTCCCAGGCTGCGTTGGGTACATGAAAAGGTGGGTTCATTTGTTTGCTACTGTATGAATGTGTGAAATGGTTCAATTAATCCTTCCATATGATGTCTGAATAGGTTATTATAAGGTGCTTAGAGATTTGGCAGGCTAAGCCCCATCTTTCTTTCAAGATGCTAAGAAAATGAATGTAAATGCAGGAAACACTGTATGTGGGGCATCTGCTGTCCAACTTTGTAACTTGAATGTCAGGGTAATATTTAGGGAAAGTTAACCACAAGAACAAGGACACGAGATTCTCTCTGGATTGATTCTTCTGCTGAACCCCCATTTAGTCACATTTGATCCTAAGGGACTTAAGACTTGATCACCTTCCAGGGTCCCAACCTTTTGTCTTAGTTAAGGCCATTTTGTCTTCTGTCTAACAAAAAGCAACTTGACTTAGTTTGAACCAAGAATGGAATTTATTAAAAAGTTACTAAGGTATCTCACAGAACCCAAAGGCAGTGGGGTCTCTCCAGGAGCACAAAATAGGAACTGGAAGGGTACCAGGAGTCTAGGCTGTGTTCTTGCTCTGTTTTCTCTTTGTGTTTCCTGTTTATTATTTATTTATTTATTTACTCTTCTCTGAAGGTCAGTTTTCTCTGCTGATGCTTTCATATGGAGGAAGATGGTAAACCCAGCTCCTGAGTTTTAAAATGTCCCTGAATTCCATCCCACTTGGAGAAAATGGCCGCCTCCAACTTAGAATTTCACCTTGGCAGTCGTATATTTAACGTACCTGAACTCTTCCTTGTTGCCTCAATCGCACCATTTGTCTCTTTGCCTTGTTCCTTTCTCAATGCACCCTGTTCTTGTTATATGAATTTGTTCTCACCTCTCACTCTCACTTAGGATACTAATTAGATATTTGTGCTTTTTATTTATTTGCTTTTCAATTTTCTCTTGTGTTCCCTTAATTATCTTCTTTGTTTCAGGGTCAGTTTATTGTGTTTCATTCTGTTTTGCTTTGTTTTCTTGCTATTCATTTCATTCTGAGGTCTGGTTCATTTTGTTTTTCCACTCACAATTCAGCATGGGAGAGTGGCTTGGCTTGTTTCTAGATAACTAGGAGGGTTTTCTCTGTTGTTTCACGTGTATGTCAGTTTTTCTGCTTGTTATGGTTCGGATCTGTGTCCCCGCTAAAATCTCACACCAAATTGTAATTCCCAATGTTGGAGGTGGGGCCTTGTGGGAGGTGATTGGATCATGGGGGCAGTTTCTTATGGTTTAACACCAACCCCCTTGGGGCCGTGGTCATGATAGTGAGTTCTCATGAGATCTGGTTGTTTAAAAGTGTATGGCACCTCCCTGATCTCTCTTCCTCCTTCTTCAGCCATGCGAAGGGCCAGCTTCCCCTTCAGCCTCCACCATGATTGTAAGTTTCCTGAGGCCTCCCTAGAAGCTGAGCAGATGCCGGCTTTATGCTTCTTGTACAGCCTGGGAACCATGAGCCAATTAAACCTCTTTTCTTCATAAGTTACCCAGTCTCAGGTATTTCTCTACCTGAGGACAGATTACCTGTGAGGACAGACTAATACACTGCTCTTTCATAAATATAATGTTTGACTGGGAAATTTGTAGATGTGAGCAGGGCTCAACAAATGGCAGATTTCACTTCAGAAGAAACAAAGGAGGAGTTCCCAGGTGGGATAGCAGATTTGGGGCTGGGATGGCCCCACACGCGAGAATGAAGAGGTCTTTATTCTGAGACGCTGACATCTGCCCTAGCAGTCCTAGTTCTCTTTAAGCTGGATCCTCTTTTGTTTTGCTTGTAGGTAAAGAACAGGGCTGCCTTCCTAGGACCAGTGGAGAGGACAGGAGAGGGACGCATGGAGGAACAATGGATGTAGTCATTTAGGAAGTAGAATTTTGTACCTACCAACCACCAACTGAGCTTGGAGACTTTCCAGGGATTCTGTTGGGCAAGTTGGCCTTTCTGTTGCAGTAGCCTCTTGGACTGTCTGGGCTGATTATTCCCCACGCTGTTTTGTTTGTCAGTAGGTTTCCAGAAATTTGTTGAAATATCTTGCTCGATAATGATTGTCTTCCATATTTGTGTATTTATTCCTTTACACTCTATTGGAGTCTCAGAAGAGAAGAGAAACAATCACTTGCTCTCTTCTGACATCTTGAACAGGAAATTACTGAATCCCAATTTCACATTCCAAAAGAGAGGGAATCTGATTGGCCCACTTCAGATGATGGGTTCACCCCGGTAAAAAACTGGGGATGGGAAGGCATCATGGTTGCTAAAGGCAACCATGTGGTGGGAGCCGTTCTCAGGGAGGGGGTCACAGTGAGCTGGAGAGACCACTGGAAAACAGCCACTAACTACACCATGAGTTTTAAGGGTTTGGACATTTCTGTTATGTTTGTGACCTGTCTCTTTTTTCCCCGCCTCATTCTGACAGAGCCCAATCCCATGTGACACTCTCATTGTATCCTAAAGCAGAAAGAGGTCCAGTAGTGAGCTGGTAAATGTTTAACAGCAGGCTCACTGTGGGGGTGGGGGCATTGAAATTACTGATCTGCAGCATTTGCTGATTTATGTGGTGTAAATAATCCCACTGTGGTGGGTTTCCAGCTACATATATGGCATCATTGAACTTGGATTTTGGAAGAGATGCACAAAATTGACTAGACAGTGTGTAAGCCACCACCAGAACACCACTGACTATTATACATCCTAACTAAAGTACCATTAACCCACAAAATTGGTTGAATTTATTAAGATTCTTTGGCTACAAACAACAAAACCCAAATATAAGTAGATTAAGCAAAAAGAGAAATTTATTAGTAAGAGCCTGGGACATATCATGGAATCCAGGGAAGAACTGGATGACCATGACCTGGGAAGCACTGATGGCTGCTTTTGGTGACCTCAAAAGCATCATTTTCTGGACCTTGTCTTTAGAGTTTCACCATTTATGTGACTCGAATCCTAGTCCCAGTCTCCAACTAGCGAAATTCCTGAGAGAGAATCAGATTGCTCTCAAGTTAGGCGTCCTCACCTGGTGAGATCCAGCTCTAACCTGAGGTCAGTGACATTTAGCAAAAGCATGACTTCCAGAGGCAAAGTCTGCTACACCATTGGTAGGGTTTGATGTAAAACAAAAATGTGGGGCTCCTTGTTTCAAAGCTATTACGTATTTTGCAGTGATACAACAGAGCATTAAACCAAGGGCAGAGGGCCTTTGTGAGCACAGGGCCCTGTGTGACTGTACAGGTCACGTGGCCATGAACCTGGCCCTGGCTAGGGGCTCATGCCTGTGGTCAAATTGTGACTTCTGTCTTGGGTTCTCTCTTATAAGGCAACCCATGGAGAGACCATATGGCAAGGGACTGAGGCTTGCCAACCACCACATGAGTGCATTTGGAAGCAGATAACCCCCTTTTCCCTACCTTTACCCGATCCTGACCAGCTTTCAGATGACACTGACGATAGCCCCAACGTCATGGGACACCTGGATTCAGAGGCACCCAGCTACTCCATGCCTGGTTCCTGACACACAGAAACTGTGAGATAATAAATGTCTGGTTTTTTTTTTTTAAGTTTTTGAGAGTAATTTGTTACCTGCGATGAGTAACTTCTATAGCGTTATTCATTACTTCTGACTTATTGAAATGTGTTGTAATTTACACATGAGCAGTTGAGTCAGTTTATGGATTATATCACCTAGATTTAACTAAATTCGCCCTCACAAAAAAAATGGACTAGCAGTTTAAGACTATTCCTGCAAAGAAACTGGAAGTTGAAGTTAATGCTGATAATGCAAACAAAATGAACCCCGAGAAAAATGCCTCTTTGTCAAATACATCTTAAGGAAAAAAGACAATGATGACTGATTAGGTCTTTCAAGGTGGTGACCAAAAAAGTCAATTATTTCTGAAATACAGATGTATATACACTTGAAATGTTAGCTAATAATGGTAGTATATGTACAAAATTTATTTGTAAATATTCATCTATTTGTACTATTTGTACATGGTAAATATTTCACTGATGGGTTGATGATTAAAAAGGTTTCGTGACCACTAAGTCCCTGCTTGGACCAGGGGGGGTGGAGAGCACCCAGTCCTCTGTTCTGAGACCAGCTGGTTGCAACTGTATCACTGCAAGGGAAGGCAGTGGTCAGGTGGCCCAGATGCATCCTGGAGTTAGCAGTTTGGAGTGAGAAGACATTTAAAATAATCCAGAGACTTAAAAGCAATTCATGGTGATGAGGAGTAGACTCCCCACAGTCGCACATGATGGGGACTCATTATCTTCATTAAGATGTTAAAAAGAAGAGTGATTCCAGAAGATTGGAAATCCTTGGGAGTACTCAAATTATACATGCAATGGTTTTTCTTTTAATCGTATTGGAGAAAATCTAACATCCATTCAGAAAAATTAAAAAGTACACATGTACAATGTATAGCTTAATAGATAGTAATAAAGTGAACCTATTGTACCTACCACCCAGGTCAAGAAGTAGAAGATTGCCAGCAGGGGAAGCTCCCCAGGTACCCTTTTCTAATCACATCTTTCTCCCTCGCCCATAGAAGAAACTACTGTTCTGAATTTTGTGATAATCTTTCTCTGGCTTTACTTTATAGTTTTTCCACTGTGACATGTTATCATAAACAATATGGTTTGGTTTTACTTGTTTTAAAATTTTATATAAATGGAAATCATGTTGCATACATTCTTTTGTCTTATATCTTCTGTTCAACACAGTTTGAGAGTAATTCGCTTTGCAAACAGCTGCTTCTATTTGTATTAACAGTTGGTCTTCCTTTGTAAGAATATCCAATTTATTTGTCCATTCATTGTTGGTTCAGATTTGAGTTGCTATAAGCAATTCTGCCTTAAACATCCTGGTACATATATCCTTGTACACATACATGAGTTTCTCTAGGGTGTGCATAGTAGTAGAGAACTGAGTTTTAAGTGGAATAAATCTTCAACTGTAGTGGATAATGTCAAGTTGTTTTCCTAAGCAGTTAAACCAATTTACACCAACCCCTCCGCAGCACTGTCTGAGACTTCCCATTATTACACATCTTTGCCAATAGATTTTGGCAAATAATACTGTCAGATTTAAATTCTTGCCAATCTGATGAGTGTTATCTCTTTGTGGTATCTCCTTCTATTATCTCTGTGTTATCTCTAATGTTATCTCTTTGTGGTTTTAATTTGCATTTGCTCATTACTAGTAAAGTGTTTTACACATATTTACTGGCCATTTGGATTTCTTCTTTGCTGGGTTTTGCACATTTTTCTGTTGGATTGTTTCCCATTGGCTTGGATTAGTTCTTTACCTATTCTCAATGTATTACAACATTTTTAACATATAACATTTGTATCGTATTCCATCTTGCAGTTTGACCTTTTATTATTCTTATTGTATCTTTTAATGAACACAAGTTTTTAATTTTAGTGTAGTCAAATTCATGCATCTTTCATTTTTGAATCTTACGGAGAGATTGCACATATTTCTCATATGATAATATTTCATATTATCATCTAAAAACTTACAGTAGTTTTCCTTTCACACATAGAACTTTAATCTACCTGGATTTCATCATTGAAAAGAGATTCCTTTTTCCTTTCCCCACTGACTTGCCATGGACCTCTATCATATATCAAGTGTCCTTACATATCCTACCTTTTCTGTCTTCTGTATTCTGCTCCACTGGCCTATTTGTCTATCTCTAGGCTAATACCCTGCTATACTACAACTTTAGAAATATCTTGGTGTCTGGTAGACCAAATCCTCCTACTTCAATGTTTTTCTTCAAAAGAGTCTGAGATATTGTTTGTATTTACATAAAAATGTTATAATCGACTTGTCAAATGCTACAAAAAGTTGCTGAGATTTTGATTAGGATTAGGATACATGAGATACACAAATCTGCAAATCAATTTGGGGAAATAAGGATCTTTCCAATATTGGGTCTTCCCATCCATGAATATAGTATTGCTCAATTTATTTAGGCTTTCTTCAATATTTCTCAATGCAGTTTAAAATTTTTTTCCATAGAAGACTTACATATCTTTAAAAATATTTATATTAGTTGCTTCCTATTTTTATATACTTTATTGTTAATTTGTGGGAACACAGCTGAGTTTTCTATACTGCTATTACATCCAGGTACCTGAATAAAGTCCCTTATTAGTTATTTTGGATTTCTTATGAACACAATCTTACCTTTTTTTTTCTTTTCTTTGCCTTGGTGCACTATCTAGGGCCTCCACTATAATGTTCACCATCATAATTTTTATGCATGTACCGTATGCCTTTGCAATACTGTAAGCTCAATGAGGAATGGACTTCTGCACAAAAGTGGTGTTCAATAAGCATTTGTTGAATACATAATTGAATGAATGAGCTATTCCATCACACAGATGGGTAATCGTACCAAAAACTATGAGTTGTCACAGACGCAGGGGACAAGTTGGAAAATTAGGTTAGCAATCAAAATCCGAGCCAATAGGACAGAACACATTCCTGGAGACCAGCACGAAGTTGCAGGCTCCATAGACCAGTCAAGTAGACAGACCTACACCGGGCACAGAAGGAGGGAAAACAATTTATTTCCTTATGCCTCGGGCACAGTGTTAGGCACTGTAAATTCATAATTCTCCTCCCCAGATTGCGTGCGTGTGTGTGTGTGTGGTGTGGGTGTGGTGTGTGTGTGGTGTGTGGTGTGTGTGTGTGGTGTATGTGGTGTGTGTGTGGTGTGTGTGTGGTGTGTGGTGTGTGTGTGGTGTGCGTGTGGTGTGTGTGTGGTGTGTGTGTCTGGTGTGTGTGTGTGGTGTGTGTGTGGCGTGTGTGTGTGTGGCGTGTGTATGTGTGTGGTGTGTGTGGTGTGTGTGTGGTGTGTGTGTGGTGTGTGGTGTGTGTGTGGTGTGTGTGTGGTGTGTGTGTGGTGTGTGTGTGGTGTGTGTGTGTGGTGTGTGTGTGTGTGGTGTGTGTGTGGTGTGTGTGTGTGGTGTGTGTGTGTGGCGTGTGTGTGTGGTGTGGTGTGGTGTGTGTGTGTGGCATGTGTTGTGTGTGGTGTGTGTGTGTGTGGTGTGTGTGTGTGGTGTGTGTGTGTGGTGTGCGTGGTGTGTGTGTGTGTGGTGTGTGTGTGGTGTGTGTGTGTGGTGTGTGTGGCGTGTGTGTGTGTGGCGTGTGTATGTGTGTGGTGTGTGTGTGGTGTGTGTGTGTGTGTGTGGTGTGTGTGTGTGTGTGTGTGTGTGTGTGTGTGTGTCTGGCTCCTGCTCACCTGTCCAGCTCTGGTCTTAAGACACTCTCAACTGCCTTGCTCTTTTCCAGTCTGGCTTCTTTTCAGCTTCTAGAAAACTCCGAGCTTCCTCTCCTATTTGTGCTTTGCATATCTGTTTCTTCTGCCTGGAAGCTTTTTCTACCATCCCTCCTCCTGGCTGGCCCCTCCTACTTGTCCGCCAGGTCTCTGCTCAAATGTCACTCTGTCAGGGAAGCCTATTCTCCCTTTTGTCATATCACTCAGCTCCCCAGAAAGTATATGTTTAGCACCTATACTTTTCCTTAAAAAGCTCTTACTGCAATTTAATTCCTGTGTTATTCTTTGATTAATGATAATCTGCCTACTAGATTATAAACTCCAAAAGGGTGCTGACTGTGTCTAGCTTGTTTATTCTGAATTCTCCGGTATCTAGCCAGTGTCCAGCACTTAGAGGGCTGGTAATAGTTGTTGTCTGAACTAAAAACTCTAGACCTTCACGATTGACTTTCCTTTGTGCCACCACCTCCAAGAAGTCTTCCCTGTTTCTCCTAGGCACTCCCTCCTGCTCGGCATCCCTCTGTCCTTAATTCTATGGTGCCACTTAACCCTTGTTGAACCTCCTGACTTCCCTTCTAGACTGTGCTCTCCTAAAGCTCAGTTTACCTTTAGGCTCTCAGCACCTGCACAGGTGTCAGACACACTAACATATGTTAGCTTGACATATATTAATCACATGTTGATACATGATTAAAGATAAGTGAGCAATAAATAAGAAATGAATTTTGTGTGTGTGTGTGTATACAAGTATTTGAGAGTTTCTTTTTTTTTCTTTTTTTTTTTTTTTTGAGACGGACTCTCGCTCTGTCGCCCAGGCTGGAGTACAGTGGCGCCATCTCAGCTCACTGCAAGCTCCGCCTCCGGGGTTCACGCCATTCTCCTGCCTCAGCCTCCTGAGTAGCCGGGACTACAGGCGCCCGCCACCACGCCCGGCTAATTTTTTGTATTTTTAGTAGAGACGGGGTTTCACCGTGTTAGCCAGGATGGTCTCAATCTCCTGACCTCGTGATCTGCCAGCCCCGGCCTCCCAAAGTGCTGGGATTACAGGCATGAGCCACCGCGCTTGGCCGAGAGTTTCTTACTGTGAGGCAGTCTTTTAAATGAAACTAACTAATGGCATCTTCTCTATGATAATTCAGTAATTAATCTCCCCTTGAGAGGATCTAAGGTAGAAACATCTTATACTGAATTACAGTCAGTAGTGTAACAGAGAGGGCCTGGTATATATGTGTGGATGTGTATGTAATATATCATATATATTTTTTCTTTCTAAAAAAACTTACAAAAATAAAGAAAATGTCAAAGCCTTTTAAAGGGCGCGATCACGCTGAGTAATACAACCCTTCCTTGATTTTTACATTATTTCAGTATGAGATGTTTTTATGGCTCTTGCTAAAAATAAAAGACATTTCAGAGTTTCTCAGTAAATGAAGCACTGCAGACTTTTCAGTTTTGTTGTTTCCCCTAAATTAATATAATTAATTAAAATCCAATGCTAGTCTGATTTACAATCTGTGAGTCAATGAGTCACAGAATCTTATGCTAATAGGGCAGTTCAGCTTTCTGAGCTCTCAGTAATAAACTTCACCCCAGGAAAGGGCCAAGAAGAACAAGGGTGACAGAGAGACCCAGAGAGAAAGACTCTTCTCACCTGGCCATAATATATTTATATTGTGCTGGAATAGAAGAGTCTGAAAATAATTTGGAAAGACAACTGCTTTTATCAAGTGTAAGAAATTAGTTTAAGCGAATTTAAATGCAATTACAGGAGCAGCTGGTGAAGGCTAATTTCTGTTCAGTTTGCTTTCTCAGGAACGGCACCCCCATTCTGTTCCCTGGGAAAGGATCGAGTTCCAAGCTTTACATCACTACTGCCGACCCTTATAGGCTGGTCTTGGCCTGGGGTCAGTGCTCAGAGCCACAGGCATTAGCTCCCTCCTGGTGTTTACTTCACTTGCTCCTCCCGCTTCCTTTGAAGGAGAGTCCAGGTGAAAGCACGATGCTGACAAATACTGCTGAAAGGCCCCAGTCCCTCTAGGGTCCACTCTCACGGGCATCACTGCCTCCATGGCATCCAGGGTTCTTCTGGTTCATGACAGTGGATTCCTATGTGGGGAGGAAAACTGTTGACTTCAAGAACTGGCGAGTTCTTAAATGTCATCTGCCTGGGCCAAACCACTCACTTTACAGTTGAGAATGAAACCCTTGAGAGGGAGGTATTTCGCCTGCCAGTTTCTTCCATCACACAACATAACCCCGCCTCTGAAGCGTCAGGCTGGCTGCCTCCAGATGGGGTTAAAAATCATTCCCCTCCCATGTGGGTCAATGTTCATGCCTGTAAGGCCACCTTGAATGTGACAAACTGTAGACACAAGCGTTCAGGCCTTTTTACTTGATGCTGTCCTTCTTAAAATATCAATCCTTCTAGAATGTGTGAGACTTCTTATTTATTCCCCAGTAAAGATGAACTTAGAGAGTTATTTATAGGAGAAGAATACTGGAAAGCTGGGAAGGCTTTTAGGAGGTGGGGCAAGGAAGAAAGATGAATAAGCTGGGGGAATCCCAAGGTAAACTCACTTTAGAGCTTGGCTTGGCCAGTCCTTCTCCTGAGCCCTTATCAAGTGGTCCCCAAGGCACTGGGGGAGCCTGTGAAGTTGTCATAGCCTCCCGGGGATCCTCTGCTCCAGCTCTGACCTGGTGGCTCAGGCCAGCCCTGGGGTGTGTTTTCTCATGCGCGATCTTCCCGGAACCTCAGCTATCAGAAACACCAAGCAAGACTTCTTATCCCTCAGCAAAGCCCCAGATGAGACATCCAGCCTCAGGCCCGGGAGTGCCCAAACAGGTTGTAGTGTTCTTTGTTGCTTGAACGTGGGCCTCCCACCAGCAGCCTGAAATTGCCTGGCATTGGCTGAAAATGCAAATCCCTGCCTGCCCAGGCCCTGCTGACTTGCATCTGAGCTTCTAAGCTCCCTGAGTGGTGGAAGTGGCCATTAGTGCTTGAGAAGCACCGTCCCAGTCCATCTTTGGCCTCCAGGCAATTCCACACTGAACCTACATGAATCCTGACTCCCACACAACCTTTCTGGAAACTCGCACTGATGGTCATTAGGTAATGCACTCTCAGGATTGGGTGATAGAGGTCTGGGAGAAGGTGCAGGGTAGACAGGCATTCCTGTCTTGCTATTCCTTCCTCCACCTCTAGGCCAGTGAAAACCCTTCGGCCTATCCCAAGTGCCTTCTTGCCAGCTGGACTTCCCCTGCCCATCTCCTCCCTGCCCGCCAAGCCAGGAAGGGTAGGATGAGACAGCACAGAGTTTGACTTCCCAGGACCCAAGAACCACCTTATTCCAGATTTCCTCTAAGCCCTGAAATTCAAAGAGGGAAAGCAGATGAATATGAGCATGAATGGCAAACCCGTGGGGAAGAGAAGTCACAACAGAACAGGCTGTGAAAGGGGAGTCAGAGGGGAAGAGGTGGGAGGGGAGCAGCAGGAAGGAGAAGACAGGGCACGCTAAACGGGGGAAATGCGGACATCCAGAGGGTACAGCACCTTCCTCTCTCTCTCCTGAGACCACAGTTGCCTCCTTGAGGCTCTTCTCCTGCCCTCTCAATGCACCAGGTAGTGCTGCCAGGTCCACTGCCAGACAGCTTCAGGGGGCAGCTGGCATGACCCAGAGCCAGGCTCTGAGATCCACCAGCAGCTGCCCAGCAGAGAGCATTCTCCAAGACGTCCCCTGGCTGGCCCCCGCCTTCACCTCATCCCACCTGGCCTCTCTGTTCGCCCTTCTTACGTTTCGAGATGAGGTCTTTCTGCCCATTCTCTCCCATGTGCCTGGGCACCTCCCCGGGTTCAGAACCTGTGGCCACTTTCCTAGCAGCACACACATATGAGGATGCTCAGGCGTGTGCACGTGGGACATGCCCCACTGCTGCCCTGCCACAAGCACTCGTTTTTGCACCCCGGCCCAGCTCGGAAGACTCCTTATGCTCCTGCAGCTGTCTCGTCTCCAGGGTCTTAGCTCCTTCCTGCCCCTTCTAATTCTCCTTAGTCCCAAGCAGGACAACCCCCAGGGGGACCTCAGATTGTCCCCGCTTTGTCCCCCCAGCATGATTCCTGGACTGATGAACGTCTTATAACGGTTCTTCACCGTAGCCCCCCAGTCGGCATTAATCCTCCAAATGGCTGAAGATGTGTTTGTGAAAAACAAAGAACTGATCTCACAGGACTAAGGATCAAGACTCTTCTCCTAAGCCACAGTTCCCACTTTCATTCTTGAAGGTCTGTGGCCTTAACTTGGAGTTCAGGTCAGGTAAATTTAAAAAAAAAAATCCCTTTATGGAAACTGGACCTTTCTTGAACTCTGCCGTGATTTGCATATAGAGGGGGTTTCTCAGATTATTGTCAGGGATGGAAAGGGAGGGGGCCCAAAAACATATGCAAAGGTTAATAAATGTTAAAATCTTTGGGGGGAAAGTCCCATCAGAAACATCTAACACAGGCCGGGCATGGTGTCTCATGCCTGTAATCCCAGTACTTTGGGAGGCCAAGGTGGGTGGATCACCTGAGGTCAGGAGTTCGAGACTAGCCTGGCCAACATGGTGAAACCCTGTGTCTACTAAAATTACAAAAATTAGCTGGGCCTGGTGGCATGTAGCTGCAATCCCAGCTACTCAGGAGGCTGAGGCAGGAGAATTGCTTGAACCCAGGAGGCAGAGCTTACAGTGAGCCGAGACCGTGCCACTGCACTCCAGCCTGGGCAACAGAGCAAGACTCTGTCTCAAACAAAAACAAAAACAAACACAAACACAAAAGAAACACATTAACTACATAACCAGGGCATCCTCTTCCAGTTCTATGATTCTGATGCTATTTATAGCACCTGCCAGTCACTGAGAAGTAACATGGCTGTTGAGGAGTGGTTAAAAAAAAAGGAGGGGGACTGTGGGCCTTTGATCTTGAAGGACTTTTTAACTATATGGCAGATCTCACCTGGTTCAAGCCACCAAGCCCTATTCCCAGGCTAGAGTAGCTAGCCAGCCTCTGTTGAATGCTTCTGTTATTTTAAGACCTTAACCCCCAACCTATTCTTTTCTAGGCTACTATTTTTATAGAAAATTGTCCTTCTTTGTAAAGCCATTTTGTTCAGCCTCTGCTAAATCTATTGCTGTTAACATTCCTTAAATAAGCAGCACACAAGAAAACAGATGGGTGAGGGAAACGGGACAGAGCTGGGCCTGGGGTAAGGATGGAGTTATAGTCTGCAGAACAACACTGAGACCCTCAGGGTCAGGGCAAAGGTTCAGCAGGAAAATAAACTTCAAGCTCAGCCCTCGAAGGCCCGAAGGCAGCCGAGCTTCTGCACAGGACTGGACAGGAGAGCCCTTGAGGACCAAACAAGAAAAAGTTTTGTTTTCTGGGGATCAACTTGCAGCTCAGCGCGTGTGAGGGCTGTTCACTGAGGTGTCTCGGCCAGGTGGTGGATTTCTCCTGTTGTCCTGTAACTTGGCTTGAAGCGGAAGATGACCCATGTCACCTGGCGCCCTGATAACAGAGAGTAAATTCCAGCAAAAAGTGCCCATGCCTAGGTTGGCCATTACCATGCCCAGCAGGCTGCTCCCTGCCATCTGGCCACCTTAGAGAGATCACAGCCGCTCTGCTCCTCGCCCACCTGGCTTCAGCTGCCTCCCAACCACAGTGACAGGGACAGCGTGGCCAACACTGGGCACAAACTGGGCTCTGATTTACCTGCTTTCCTGCTCCGGGGATTCTGGGACCAGGTCCCCAATGCTGTTGTGCCCCAGTTTTCCACAGAACTAATGCCCCTGTCCCTTGGGGTAAGCAATCTTTTAATGTTATTTACAAATATTGAAACATTCAAGGCTCAAGTGCATTTGTGGCATTCAGAGCACTAACATTTGCTGGAGGACCTCCGTAGAGATTTCCTAAAGTATTAAGTATAGAAAATAAGTACTAGATACAGGGCATGTCAGGGGAAAGTGTGCACACTCTGTGGACATTTAGATGGTCTCGTGTTACGATTACAAAGAGGAGATCCAGAAAAATATCAGTCAGAAGCCCTGGGCAGCAAACAATCTGATATAATATTGCTATGTTTCTTAAAAGGGGATTTTAAATATGGCCGGGTAATAGCTTGTGATATTCCTACAAGTCTGAGCACTTCATCTATTGGTCTGTTTATACATTGGCTTATTTCACTAGTGAATTATAAGAATATACATACTAAAATGCAAAAATATATAGAGATACATGCAAAAGCAGAGACAGTACATTTAGAACAGCAGGAAAAATCTGGCATCAGATACATGGATCCCAGGGTTGGTTACTCAGAGAAATACAGTTGAGTCACAAAGAACACGGATGCTTAAACTGGTTGAGGCTGGATGGTCTCTGAACGCGGTCCTCACCAGTGTTGGTGGCATTAATCAATGCCTGCGTGAGCACGGCACTGGCTTTGCATGGAGTAAGCTGCGCTCTTGCCTTCCAGAAGCTCAAGAGGTTTGGAGTAAACAAAGGGGTTTCTCCTTTGGGCTCTTGTGCAAACAGGCACTGACATAAATGATTTTGGGGAAAAGAAGGCTGAGGTCAGCAAGCGATTTGTCTGAGGTCAGAGGCTGGATGCAGGTGGGATCCTAATGGCCAGTGACATCTGTGCCATGGTCTCCTCCACTGCTTACGCTCACAGCCTGTGGCCTTTTGTACTGTCCACAGCCCACTTGTCGCTACTCAGGTTGGACTTCACAGGCCGTCCCTGAGGACCTGCCCAGGCCTACACAGAGCAGCCTGCAACAAACCTCTCCTTTCCTAAGTAGCTCCTTTCCCCCTTGCCCTCGTCCCTAAAATGCTCAGCATTGGTAGCACATACAGAGGTTGAAGCAGGTCCCATTTTAAAGCTTAATAACAACTTGCTAAGTATCTGCATGAATTTGTCTATCTGACGAATTGATTTGAAAACTGGCCCCCAGAGACAAGTTCAGTGGCTGATGAGAGGGAGAAGCACCCTAAAGCAAGGACCAAATCCTCCCACACTGAGGCTTTTGGATCTCCAGAAGCCATCCCAGGACCCCGGAACCTTGGGAAAGGGAATTATGAAAACCAGAATAGGGAAGAAGGGAAGGAAAGGTTTTCTTTCTTCCTAATTGTGCTAACACTGATGTGTTGATGACTAAGACCCCTAGATAAATTTTTGTCATGCCTTAAGCAAAGTTAATACTGTTCTGTTTTGTATTCATGCACTTAATTTGCTTTTCCCAAATAAAATATTAGGTTGGTGCAAAAGTAATTGCGGTTTTTGCCATTACTTTCGATGGCAAACATTGCAATTACTTTAGCATCAGCCTAATAGCTTAGATTCGGTTTTGGCAACGATGGCAAGAAATAAATTGCATTTCAGCACCCAGCCTCACCCTGGATTTCCTTTTGTGAATCCCCACTCTTAAAGCACCCGAAGGTCTTATATTGTCCATTGAATATTCAATGTCTTCCTATAATAGAATTTAAAAGGGTTGTTATTTTTTCCCTATCTCAATAGCAATCAATTAAAATAGCTAAATGTGACTTCCAATCTGCCTTTACAAACATAATACAGAGAATAAAATTTCTATACTTTTCTAGCTGATATTTAGTTATTTTAGACACTCAATTTAATACTAGAATTTCATTAGTCAGAATTTTTCTTTGTGAGTCAAAATCCTGATGTAAAGTTCTACCCCAGCTCTGTCCCAAAGTTGGGAACTTCAAGGCTTCTTGGCATCAAGCCCTAGTTGGGAATTTTCATCCCTCCTTGGTTCCCGCTCCAGCAGACCCAGGGCTGAGGGGTACACAGCCTTTGTTACCAGACACAGCTGGGCTTGAATTCTGGCACAAGCAGTTACTGTCTCTGAACTTTGATTTTCTCATTTGCAAAAAGATGTTCATAACACCTACTTCACAGGCATTTTATATGTATTAAGTAAAATAACAAACATGAAAAGTTTAGCAGGGTGCCTGGCACTCAGTAATTGAGATGGTCTTCACCATCACCAATTTCGCATTCTCTTCATTTTCCCAATCATCACTATTCTTAAAACTCATCCAAGACCATGTTTTTTCTTTAAGTTTCTCATCACCAGGGGAAGGATGGCCCTGTGGGAAGGTGATGAGATGTGAGTTACATCCCGGCTGCCAGTCCTGCTTCTGTCACCTTGGGCAGTTTGCTTGGCTGCTGCAAGCCCCATTGCTTGATCTATAAAGTAGGGCAACAGCTACCTCCACATGCAGCAGCCAAGAGGGCCCATGCAGCCATGCGTACCATGTGTCTAGGTTTACTAAAGATCGGTTTCTCAGGCCGGGTGCGGTGGTTCACGCCTGTAATCGCAGCACTTTGGGAGGTCGAGGTGGGTGGATCATGAGGTCAGGAGTTCGAGACCAACCTGGCCAATATAGTGAAATCCCGTGTCTACTAAAAATACAAAAATTAGCCAGATGTGGTGGCGTGAGCCTGTAGTCCCAATTACTCAGGAGGCTGAGGCAGGAGAATCGCTTGAACCTGGGAGGCAGAGGTTGCAGTGAGCTGAGATCACGCCACTGCACTCCAGCCTGGGTGACAGAGTGAGACTCTATCTCAAAAAAAAAAAAAAAAAAAAAAAAAAAGATTGGTTTCTCTACCCTTCGTCATTTCTTCTTTCCCTGTGATAAAATAATAGAAGCAAAAACATCCAAATGAGATGCCACACATCCACCTAAAAACCCTGCAATGGCAGAGGCAAAATATTTAGTCTCATTTCATCAGACTCTATTCTCTTTGGGCTTTGCTAGTTCACAATAGGTATTAATCACTTAATCATACACGCTAATTTATACTCATCTGTTAATCAGTTAATGACTCTTCCCTGAGCATTTACATAACGTCCTTTGCCAGAAAAAACGCACAGTCTCCCGGAGGCTCCTAGGAAGTGCCTCTTAGATAAGCCTGCTGTATCCAGTGACAGAGGCCACCTTTCGGTGAATTTCAGCCCCTACAGCAGCCTGCCCTGCCTGTACCTGGGAAAGGGTCGGCTTGGCTGGAGATCCCTGTTTGTTTGCACGTGCCTGCCTACTCGCCTGCCCTTTCTTGTCTGGGCTTCTTCCCATGCCCAGATGCACAGCACAATACACTCCCTTGCTACAGTTAATGCAAAGCTGGACTTGTGTGCTATTCACAGGCTTGGGTGGGATGAGGAGATAGCAAACAGGTGGAAGGCTTTATCCTCCAAACCTGGATACTTCTGCCTATGACAAAGGCAAGGCGGGACAGTGTGACATTGGGATAACTGACATAAATCAGCATGGACAGTTACTCCAGCAAGAAGGAGCATGTATGATGTAAAGTCTATATTCCTTGTAGAACAACTCTGAGAATCAAGTTTAAAGACTCGTTGCTGTTGCACATTGTGACCAAGACATTCATGGAAATGCCTCCTTGGGACTCAGAGCGCCCATTGTCACACTTATTGATTGTATAGCCATGTCACTATCTGCACAGTGTTGCACTGTTTTGATGCTATGGACATGTCACTATCTGTTGAATAGCAACACGGCTTTGGTCAGTCACTGGGGAAGGTGTAGAAACCCTTTCTATGATGGAGACTGGCTCAGTCCATTATCCCATAAGCTCAGTTTCTAGAAAACTGTTCTGGAAATAAATCACATCGTGTTTTGAAGGAGGAGAGGCAGATGGAATCTAAAAGAAGGCAGGTCAAAGATTGACAGAGGCCAGGGAATGATTGACAAGAAATGTGCCTGAACCTCTCAGATGTTAAGTGATTCTGCTGATATTAAAACAGAAACTGCACGTGAGTGCTGGGGCTTGGCTATTTGGCTTACAGCAAACATTTGGGAAAAGCATCGGCCACAGCAGCCATGGAAGGAATGTATTGCGTGTCTGTGCGGAATGATGGTGACGTGAGGTAACTCAGCAAATGCTATAAGATGGGTTTGGATTGGGAAGGCCAAAGACTTCTACAGCCAGGTCAGATCCTGAAGGGTTAATTCAGGGTTTCACATGGTCCTTAAATTCGGTGCTGCTGCTACTGCTGCTCTTTTGGAGGCCATAGAGAAGGTAGCCAAGGGCCTGGTGTGGCCTCCAGTAGTCTCCAGCACACTGACTTGGAATGCAGGCTTTGGGTTCCAAGGATGGACGTCTCCATAACTAACCATCTGGTCAGTGTTCATCACGCTAGTGTGGGATGCAGACAGAGAACATACTTAGAGGCAGAATCGATAATCTGGCAAAGAGAAAGAAGTTCACAGCTTTACAAATGAGCTCCTTAGCATTAATTAATTTATTCATTAATTCAACAATAATTTAGTAAGGGTATATTATATGACAAGCAATGTGAAAAGCTTGGTTGGAAGATGGAGGTTATAAAGCTATATAAAGCTATACCCCTTTCCATCTGTTTATGAAATCTATACTGGGTAAGCCATGCAGACATCTAGTTACAATACAACGTTAATAAATACTATTTTTGTAGGTGTGTACAGAGCATTACAGAACTGTCGAGGAATATTCGGTTGTCTGAGGAATTCCATTACGGCTTCACAGAGGAAACAGCATTAAGGCTGTTTTTTTTGTTTGTTTTTTGTTTTAATTTAGTGAGAGCAAGTTTATTAAGAAAGTACAAGAATAGAGAATGGCTACTCCATAGGCAGAGCAGCCAAGGCTAAGTCTTGAAGGGTGACGGCGAATTTTTAAAGGAATAGGAAAAGAAGAATGTGACAGCCTTTAGAATCAGACAGACCTACATCCTAGCGCTAGGTCTACCTAATTGTGAAATCTTGTGTTCATTATTTAGCCTTGGCGGGGGGAGGGGCTCTGTTTCTCCATCTGGAAAATAGAAATAATAATGCCTACTTTGCACAATTGTTACAAGAATTAGATAGAACCTATGTTCAATGTTTGGCAAAGGAAAGGGCACAAAATCAGTGATGATTTTATTAAATTTACCAGCTGGGGCTATGAGGAAGGGCATGCAAGATAGAGGACACACTGTGTGTAAAAGCAGAGGCTTGTGAAAAGAAATGGTGTGTGTAGGCAACAGAAAGTAGGCTGTAGACACTGAGAGGAGAAAATAATAGGAGATGAGGCTGGACAGATGGACTGGGGTCAGTTACAATGAGTCAGCACCATCTTTGGTGAAGACAGGCCAGTATCTTTCAGCTTTACCCCAAATTGCCATGCCCAAGGGCTCTTTGCTAGTCTGCTTTCACAGGTGGTTTCAGCTCACTCTTCCTCCTTCTTCCTCCTCTCCACCCCTCTCCATCCATCAAACTCCAAGAGTCACCGCACCATCTCCAGGAAGCTCCTATCTTCAGCTCAGCCATATGACACCCCTCCTGATTGTTTAGCAGCCACGTCTATTTAGAGATCCATTGAAAGTCATTTCTATCCTTTCTCCTGCAGGTGCATTTTGTGCTAAGAATACCCAACAACAAAAATCCAAGCACACAAACAAAGAAACGTCAGAGAGATCTTGACACACCAAGGATCCACTGGTCTTTAACTTCAGTCTCTTAAGAATTAATTGAAATGATGACAGTAACAACCTCACAGGATTAAATGAGATAGTTATGTGAAGCACAGAATAAGCATTCAAACATATTAGATGCTGTTTGTACCATTATGATAATTAGCTTCATAAAATAATTTCACTCAATACTTCTGAGTGCTTACTAGGGGCAAGGTATCAAAGAATTCCTTCATAAACACATAATTTACCTAGACTTTTCAGGAAGATAAACTCTGCATAGAAGAAAGCACAAACATATGGCAGCAATGCAATTTAATCAGCACCTAATTAGCCAAACTATTTAAAATAGACCTCACTATTTTGATGATGAAAACATTCTCACTTCTAAATGCCGGAAGCTATGTCTTCCCGTAATTCTCTCCCTTGGAAAACTGTGAGCAGAGGGACTCTTGGCTCATTGCTGAAGCTTCCTCTCCGTTACATTTAGACCTCATCGGTTCTAGTCCTTTCCTTTCTTTGTCATCAGATGAGGTGAGGGCCACTTCTGCCATCTCTCCTCCATCCACCATGTTTCCCCGGTGGTGACTGCTCTGTGTGTGGATGGGTGTGCCGGAGGTCATAATTATAAAAGCTGATATTCATCATGAAGACTTACTCCATGGCAGAGACCGTTTAAGCATTTCATGTTCAATCTTCTCAACAACCCTATGAAATTCATACCACCAGTATCTCCATTTACTGGAAGAAACAAAAGTTCTGAGCGGTTAAGTAACCTGCCCAATGTTCCCAGCTGGTAGGGAATACAGCCAAGACCCACATGCAGGCAGTCTGCTTCTAGCTTCCCTAAGAGTTAGCAAATCCAAGAGTGGAAACCTTGGAGATATAAAAGAGTCAGTTGCTGTGAATTAAGCCAGTTCTTACCTTTTGTCTCCCAGTTAACCCTAAGTTTCTCTTACAGAGTCTAAAACAACCCTACTTTCAGATAGCCCAAGAGTAAAATTATGGACCCCCAAGCCAGGTAAATAAATGTTCAGTAATAGATTTCTCTAGGCCAGGCATGGTGGCTCATGCCTTTAATCCCAGCACTTTGGGAGGCCAAGGCAGGAGGATCACTTGAGGTCAGGACTTCAGACCAGTCTTGGCAACATAGCAAGACCCTATCTCTAAAAAAAAAAGAAAGAAAGAAAGAAAGAAAGAAAAGTTCTCTCTAAACAGATAACTGATAAAACTCTGTTATGACAAAAAGGCTAGAGAAACTTAAAACTGGAAGTAAAAGAGACTTTGAAGTCTTTGAAGGTGAATCAAAAAGGAAAAATGCTGTAAACACAGGGAGAGTTTGCCAACTGAGACCAAAGTGCAGGAAGGTCAGCTGGAAAGCTGTACAGAGGAGTCAGGTGTTCAACAAACAATTGGACTAGATGATTTCTAAGGACCTTCCTAAACTCTCAGAAGCCATTATTCAAGGCGTAATTCCATATATATATATCATACTTTAAGTTCTAGGGTACATGTGCACAACGTGCAGGTTTGTTACATATGTATACATGTGCCATGTTGGTGTGCTGCACCCATTAACTCGTCATAAAACACTTGGACACAGGAAGGAGAACATCACACACCGGGGCCTGTTGTGGGGTGAGGGGAGGGGCGAGGGATAGCATTAGGAGATACACCTAGCGTAATTCCATGTTTTAAACTCCCAGTCTCAATGCTTTCAGTTTCATGAACTAAGTTGCAGCAGATCAACACAGTGTTGTGCCTCCACCTGTCTCCTGAGCATTTCCACATCCAAACTCCACTGGGCCTCAGTCTCTCTGCACCCAAAACCCAACACGCTGGCTCCACCGCCCCCTGTTTCTGTGTGCCTTCTTTCGGTTAATGGTCTCACCAGCCCCAGTCACCCTGACTTGATGCTCAGCATCCTCCTCCATTCCTCTCACCTCCTCAGGCTTCACATCCAACTGGTCAATGAGTGCC
Organism: Nomascus leucogenys; assembly: GCF_006542625.1. Classification (NCBI taxonomy): domain Eukaryota; kingdom Metazoa; phylum Chordata; class Mammalia; order Primates; family Hylobatidae; genus Nomascus; species Nomascus leucogenys. The sequence goes on along the minus strand of NC_044385.1, from coordinate 4,046,380 downwards.
TTCAATGAGTGTATCAACATCAAAGACGTCTTCCCTCTTTTCCTCTCCCAGCGCTGCCCGAATGGTGTAAGTAGCTCATACTACCATATTTACTGTGGACGAAAGAGACAAAGATGAAAGTCATAGTCCTTCCCCTCAAATAGCTCACAGCCTGGTAAAGGAGGTGGGCACATAAGCACATAACTCAAGATACTGTGGGAAGAGGCAGAATGGAAGTAAAGCAAATTTGCAATAGATCAAGATGTTCAAGGCACCTCGTAACCCCTCACCTAGACCCAAAAGGCTCTTAATCCACATGCCTTCCCAACTGTACCTCCATCCAATCCATTCCTCACACAGCCAACATAATAATCTTCCTCTTTGTATTGCCACTTAGTGCTCGGGAGCTTTAGGACGCTTACACTTGTCGGTGGGGAGGTCAGTGCTAACAGCAGATTTCTGAATTCTGGTATATATCACTTGTGGTTGAAGTGATGGGAGCTCATGAGCTTGTTCAAAGAAAGCATCCGGAGTGAGAAGAGAAAACATGAGGAGGAAACCCTGGGAAACAATGGCATTATAAGACTGAGAGAAGAGTCAGTAAGAGCCTCTAAAAGAATATTCACAAGCTGGGATGGAAACCAGACAGGAGAAAGAATCCAGGGATCATAGTGTAACAAGAAGTCAAAAACAATCGGTAGCATCAAATGCTGCTAGGATTTAAGCAAGAGGAGAGCTGAAGACAGGCTCCTGACTGCCTATTGATTAGTGAATGTTAAGCATTTCAGTTGATTGGAAGGATTAGAAATCAGGCTTCAAGCCAGGCATGGTGGCACATGCATGTTGTCCCAGCTACTTGGGAGGCTGAGGCGGGAGGATTGCTTGTGCCTAGGAGTTGGAGCCTAGCCAGGGCAACATAGTGAGAACTCCGTCTCCAAAAAATAATCTCTAAAAAGTAAAAACTAATTTTTGAAAATTAAAAAAAAGGTTTTTAAAAGAAATCAGGCTTCGTCGGTTTGAGATTTGAGTGTGAGGTACAGGAAGGCAGCAAGAAACATAATTTCCTCTTTTAAGAAGTTTGGGAATGAAAGGGATATATTTAAAGCACTCTGTCTTGTATTAAATTTATTTGAGCCCTTAGTGATTTGAGCCCTCGGTGTTTGTTTTTGTTTTTTTAATTTTAACTTTTTTTTTTTAGAGACAGGGTCTCACTCTGTCACCCGGACTAGAGTGCAGTGACGCAATCATAGCTCACTGTAACATCCAACTCCTGGGCTCAAGAGATCCTCCAGCCTCAGCCTCCCAAGTAGCTAGGACTACAAGTACACAGAACCATGCTAGACTAATTTTTTTATTTTGCTATGTTCCCTGGACTGGTCTCGAATTCCTGGCCTCAAGCGATGCTCCTGCCTTGGCCTGCCAAAGTGCTGGGACACATGCAGGAGCAACCACACCTCACCTAGTGTTGCTTTCAAATGCTGAAGGCAGAGACTTCCTCTTTCTCTTTATATCCTTACCCCTACCCCCACCCCGTGGTGACCAGCAGTGTTCAATACATGTGTTTTTATTCACTTGTGGGTGCTTGGAAACAATTTCTTTCGTCAATGATTTTAAACATTGTTCATCACGGCTTTTTTTTTTTTTTTTTTGTCCTGTTAATCTGTATTCTCTAAGAAGAAACAGGTAACTAAGTAGACAAGGATAAACGTTCATAGATTCACATCTGAGCTATCACAAATTCTGAACTTATAATAGCCCAAACTAAGATTTATTTTTGTAATTTGGGCAGTCCACAAACCCGTAACATGAGTCAATAAGAGAACAGGATTTGCATCACAACTCACAGCATCATAAAACGGTTTATAAACAACTTTGATGGGAATCCCTATTACATAAAGAAAAGTTCCCCCGGCGTGCCTTCTTGGGCCAGATACTGGAATGAACTTTATGTTTGATTGTATTTCCCAGAGGCTGATATTCTCTTTAGGATCAGGGTTATGATTCTTTTCAACACTGGACCCCAAGCCGCTGCATTGGCTCTGAACACAAAACCATTTCCAACGTGTAACGGCAAAGGAGATTTCGTGTGCGCTGTTTGCACAGACGAAACGCTCATTTTCTATGAAAATATCACAGGTTCCCATCCTAGCCACTCTTCTCCAGCAGAGGTTAGCCCCAGGATATTCTGGAAGTCTCTTTAGTCGTAAGGCTGGCATCGCCGCCTGTGTCTGTGAAGTGTTCACCAAATCCAAGCGGGTGGAGAAGCACCGATTCTCTGTAGCAGGCCTGAACCTTGCCAGATCCTTTCAACGTCTCCCGAGCCTTTCCAAAATGGAGGGCTCGCCCGGCCTCCTCGGAGCCAGCGTCCGTCAAGCCCGGTCTGCTCTGCTGAGACTCGGCACGCCACGCCTGGGGCGCTGCGGCTCCCGGCCCAGCCCGCCGTGCCAGCCCTTCCGCAGCGGCCTCTAACACCCGGACTCTGCACACACAGGCCCTGGGTACTGCCGGGCCTGGGTCTCCCTGGGGCCCTGGAGTGCAGAAAGCAAGCACTCAATGAAACACAGGATCAGCTGGTCCCATTACTCAGGGACAGAGAGGAAGCTAAGGAACTTGACAGCGGAAATGGGAGCCAAGTGGGAATTCCACCCATGGCGCCCTCTACCTTCTGCAGGCTGCAGTGCAGGTCAGGAAGCACCTCGCGCATCCACAGGGTTCAGTGTTACCTAAACCCGGAGCGTCCCCTTGGCGGGAAAGTCATCTTGCATGTCTCTTTTATGTTCTAAATGCTGCCCTGTTGTTCTGAAACATGAGTTAACCCTTCACCAGAAAAACACCTCAACACACACCCTTGCAAGCACTAAGGTTCCTAATCCAGCCAAATTCCTTCCTTAGCCAGTCTTGGGAAAAGAAGTGTTAAAGAGAGACACCATCCACACCTAGCCTCTCTAGGGCGTGCTGAAGTTTTTTACTGACATATAAAAAAGGTAATTACTTGAATTCATTGGAAGCTAAAGTGGCTTGCTCCGGCTCCCTCTTCGCCAAAGAGGCACTTAGTCATTTCTTCTCTTGTCCATCATAACAGGCACTGCGTCCAAGATATTGCCCAACTCAAATCCTGTAATTCCCTCTAAGTCTATCATAACCTTCCAAAATAAGCTTGTTAGTTTAAAATAGCCTTGTAAATAGCACTCACCAACTCACACAGAGCAAATAATGATTTATACCTGAAAAAAAGGAAAACCGTCAGCATTTGGCTCATCCTACAGGAAAAAAAATGATGTATTTGTGGGCCACAGTTTTAGCAATAATTACATAAATTTTCATTTTTTATTGCAAGAATGAAACATGACTATTAGGGAAATTTTAGAAAATACAGCTAAGAAATAAAATAAAATAAATAAACTGTAATCCCATGCTGGAGATGTAGCTTATGCTAGCATTTTGATTTGTACTCTTCCAGGTCATTCTTTCTCAAATTCATCCTCAAAACGGGATTGCAGTGCTCACCATCCTTTTTTGAGAGGCCGATTTAGAGAGTCAAATCTGTGTCAAGAAATAACTGAGCACGCTGGGCAGTTTTAGCCACTGAAACCCAACCAGCCTCGTGGAGTGTCAGGTCATACTCATTGGGTTCAAATCAGAATAGCTTCATTGGGTGTTCAGCCACATTTTAATTCCATGTCATGGTTCTGGGCAATGGGAGGGAGCAGGGGATGGGGGAGCCAAGAGGACTTACTGTAAGTCAACATGTTTGTTGATCCTGGAACAGTAGCTGAGCCAGAGGACAGGGACGCCTTGCAGGGCAGACAGACAAAAAGTGGGGAGATGGTGCCACCACACAGAAGGGTAGGCTCTATCCTCAGGCGGACAGACCCTGGGGAGCCTCTCCATCTGCGGAGAGGACAGTGGTCAGTGCCTCACGCTCCACAAGTCTTTGGGTCCATCAGAAGAGGACCCTCTCCCAGTAGGAGACTTGTTTATCTGGCATTTAACCAAAAGCATTAGGGCTCCTTTCAGAAATATTTGGTCAGGGGCCAATTATTTTAGCATATACTGCAGAGAAAGGAGGTCAATTTAAAGAAAGTTTAGATAAAACAACAGCAGACACAACAAAGCAGCCCTTTAAGGGACAAAGATGTGGGTGCAGTGTTTCTAGGGAAGGGACACTGACCCCATTCCCTTGAATATGGACAAAGAAACTCATCAAAGAAGCTCACCAAACCCAGTCATTCATAATCATGAAAGAGGCCCTCATGCCTCTGCACCCTGGCCAGGAACCAAAGACTCCATCAGCTTTGACACAATCAGTCCTATTAATATGGAGAGGCCTTAGGATTGGAACAAATTCTTCTGGGCAGTCAACTTGCCTTAAACGATCTGCCAAAGCCCATCCCAGTGTTGTTCGTACTCAGCTGAAAAATAGCAAGACTTTAAGAGGGGAAAGGAGGAGGGAAATGGAGCCTGCATTTCCTGAGCTCTTGCGAACTATGGAGCGTCCCACGTTACCTCGCGTTGCCTTCACGGTAGTCTCAGTATTATTGTTCCCACTTCACAAATGAGAAAGCTGAGGTTCTGACGGCCTTAAGGGACTTGCCCAAGGTCCCCCAACAATGTGTCAGAGTTAGCACTCAAAGCCCTGTGCGTGGGTTCTGCAAGTCATCTTTGGAACCTCTAAGCTATTCTGCTCCCAATCTCCTTTTCAGCATTTTTTGTTTACAATCGATCCTTTCCCCCTTTTCATCAGAAGACTAATCCATTTCTACGGGGCATTATAATGAACGGGGAATCTTGATTTTTCAGACTTCCTTCAGGAAAGAACCAGAAGTTGAGATGAGGGTGACCCTCACATACATGGAAACTTTTGTATTCCTCTTTTTAGCTTAATTAACAAGGCAGCACGTTGCACATTTAACATTTAATATTTATTAAATGTCATTATTATTTGTCATTTAATAGTTATCTAATACTTAGCCAGTCCTCCAGAGACACAAATGGAGTGTCGAGAACAAAAAAGCAGGAAAGAGAAAGTGAAGAGAGTGGATAAGACATTCAAAGTTTGAGGGAGGGCCAGGCTTGGTGGCTCACGCCTGTAATGCTAGCACTTTGGGAGGCCGAGGTGGGCAGATCACTTGAGGCCAGGAGTTCAAGACCAGCCTGGCCAACATGATGAAACCCCGTCTCTACTAAAAATACAAAAATTAGCCGAGCATGGTGGTGGGCACCTGTAGTCCCAGCTACTCGGGAGGCTGAGGCAGGAAAATTACTTGAACCTGGGAGGTGGAGGTTGCAGTGAGCCAAGATCGTGCCACTGCACTCCAGCCTGGGCGACAGAGAGTGAGACCCTGTCTCAAAAAAGAAAAAAAATTAAAAACCCAAAGAACAAAAACAAAGTTTGAGGGAGAAGATAAAGTTTGTCGTCCTGCACATTCTTAAGTATTGTTCTTCCTATGCCCGAAGCATTACCCGATAATGCAGATCCCTTCAAGTGAAAAAGCAATGCTTCCCTGGGCAGGGGGCTGGCCACAGAGCACACTGCATGGGAGACCCCTGTCCACAGGACACAGATTCCAACTGTGGCTTTCCAGGGGTGGGACCTGAGCCATCTGTGCTCTCCTGGCAGGACCCCACTAGGTTTCACCGTGACAGCTGAGCAGGGCTAAGATTGCAGCCTTCAGCACTCTGGAAAAAAACAGCTGCTGAGGTTCCTTTGCTTTACTGGCCTGGTCTCCACTGGCCAATGGGACATTAAGGCCTTTGTTATTCACCCAGCAGTTGGAATCTCTGTCCATTTAAGGAAGGAAGCCGCAAGGTAATCCAGCCCTGGCTGTGCCATCAACGAGTGACTCACTCATTTCTGCCACGTGAACTGTAGATGACCCGGGTCCTTCCTCAGACGTGGTCTACAGCCTGCACTCGATTAAACTTAATGGATTCCTGAGGAATATGTGCGGTCTATATATTAAGTCAAATTAAGCCTCATGCACCATAAACCATGCTCTCTGTTTGTTTTGATAACATTAGTGAATAGGAAGGAAAAAAGTTCAGGTCTGGGAAAAGAGCAAGAATGTGGCCACACTGGTTTACCCCAAAAGGAATCCAAGCCAGTGCCTGCCCGGTACCCTTGGAGGGCTGAGGGTTTCATCCCAGGGGCACACTGGGCTGTGAAGGGCTAGGGAATGGCATAGAGCAGAGCATGGTCCTTGGAGTGAGGAGGCACCGGATTCAATCCCCGCTATGCCACTTGCCAGCCATGTAACCCTGGGGAGCTGACTAACATCCCCTGGCCTCAGTTCCTTCATCTGTGGAGTGGTCCTTCCAAACTTCATAAAGTTGGTGTGAGAATAAAATAAGAAAAGTGTTATATTCGTTTATCTGCATTGCTATAAAGGAATACATAAGACTGGTAATTTATAAAGAAAAGAGGTGCCGGGAACAGTGGCTCACGCCTGTAATCCCAGCACTTTGGGAGGCTGAGGCGGGTGAATCACGAGGTCAGGAGTTCGAGACCAGCCTGGCTAACATGGTGAAACCTTGTCTCTACTAAAAATACAAAAAATTAGCTGGGCATCTTGGCAGGCACCTGTAATCACACCTACTGGGGAGGCTGAGGCAGGAGAATCACTTGAACCCGGGAGGCAGAGGTTGCAGTGAGCCGAGATCGCGCTACTGCACTCCATCCTGGGTGACAGAGTGAGACTCCGTGTCAAAAAAAAAAAAAAAAAAAAAGAAAGAAAAAGAAAAGAGGTTTGTATGGCTCAGGTTCTGCAGGCTGTGCAAGCATGGCACCAGCATCTGCTTGGCCTCTGGTGAGGCCTCAGGGAGCTTCCAGTCATGGTGGAAGGAAAAAGGAGCCAGCATGTCACACGGTGAGAGAGGGAGCAAGAGGCGGAGCAGGAGGAGCCAGGCTCCTTTAAACAGCCAGATCTCACGTGAACTGGGAAGAGTGGGAACTCACCCATCACCAAGAGGATGGCACCAAGCCATTCATGAGGGATCCATCTCCATGACCCAAACACCTCCCATCAGGCCCCACCTCCAACACTGAAAAATTACATTTCAACATGAGATTTAGAGGTGACAGACATCCAAACTATATCAAGTGTTTAGCACAGTTTGTAGCAAGGGTGCATAGTAAGAACCAATAAAAGATGGGAATGTGCATATGTTTTTATTCATGTATATGTGCACACATATATGTGTACTAATGCATATGTATATCTATATATGTAGATGCATATATCCATACCTATACATATAGGTGTATGTATATGTACTGTATATAAGTGAATATGTATATAAATATATGTATATAACGTATATGTATATGCATGTAAGCGTATATATTTGTGTGTGTCTATATATATATATACATAATTATGTATCAGCCTTTGTATATATATTGGACCACAAGTTGCAGAGAGCCTAGGCAAGGTTGGCAGAAGGGACACAGTCCCCGGGAAGCTGTGGGCAGAGGAAGGGGTGTGACCCCAGGCGCCCAAGCCTACCTGGGCCAGTATAAAGAGCTTTCTCTTCGAGGCCTGCTGTGGTCTGGGGAAGGGAAGCCAGTGTTATCAGGCGGCCCCTTATCAGAGAAGGGCTGTCTTTTCATGTTGCTTTTGCTGTTTCTAAAAACAGAAACCAGAGGCTATAACTGCTTCAAAGACTAAGTTTCTTCATCTGTGGAATGGTCCATCTGTTTTTCATAAAGTTGGCATGAGAATAAGATAGGTGAAGTGTTATATTGGTGCATTTGTGTTGCTATGAAGGAATACCTAAGACTGGTAATTTATAAAGAAAAGAGGTTTATACGGCTCACGGTTCTGCAGGCTGTGCAAGCATGGCCCCAGCATCTGAATCCAAGGGCTTTTTTTTTTTTTTTTTTGAGATGGAGCCTCGCTCTGTCACCCAGGCTGGAGTGCAGTAGCACGACCGTGGCTCACGACAACCTCCACCTCCCGGGTTCACGCCATTCTCCTGCCTCAGCCTGCCGAGCAGCTGGCGCCCGCCACCACGCGCCGCTAATTTTTTTGTATTTTTAGTAGAGACAGGGTTTCACCATGTTAGCCAGGATGGTCTCGATCTCCTACCTTTGTGATCTGCCCACCTCGGCCTCCCAAAGTGCTGGGATTACGGGCGTGAGCCACCACGCCCAGCCCTGAATCCAAAGACTTTTTAAAGGGAGAGCCAGTGGCTAAAGTGCTACGAGAAACAATGTAAGTCACACTTGTGTCCTCCAAGTCTCAGGGTAGAAGAAAGGATCAGGCAGCGGTGTGGTGCCTGGGAGAGGAGGTGTCTGCGTGCAGGCCCGGGACAGGTCGTGAGCTGAGGAATGCCACCGTGGCAGATGCCTGCTTTTCTGGGCCTTCCTATTGCTGACCGGGGCAGTTCTGTTCCGGGCCCTCAGGAGGGAAGCAACGTAAATCCAAGGAGCTGAAGGACAGAGGAGTGACAGAGGAGCATAGGACATGTTTTTCTGTACAGCAATCCTCAGGGGCTGCTTCTTCCTCCTTCTTGTCTTGGCCTGGAATCCAAGAGCAGGCTCTGGAAGCATGATGCCTGGTGAAAGGGGACGAGAATGAGTGAACAGGACATCATAGTTCAAACAGCCACTCTGCTCTAACTCGGGAAGGGACTTCACATCCCTGGGCTCCAGCGATCCTCAGTGTCCTCCTTTGACAATGAGGACAAGTGTATTGAACCTCCCAGGGCTTTTGTGAGGATGCAGTGTGACTGCGTGTACACACACGGTGGGGCCTTAGAAGTCAATACAACATTGCACACGTACACCTCTTTCAGGGATTCGCACACCCTAAGGACTCCTGCAAGTTGGCTCATATTTTTGCCCCCAACTCAGTGGTGACATTAAAAAGCATGAAAGGAGCACATCTCAGACCTGTAACAAACAGGCCAAGAATGCTGGAGCAGCAGGCTACGGTCCGTCGGTGCCCTCCTGGAGAGGGAGTCCCAGCCTTTGGGCCAGGACACCAGCGGGCAGGAGGTTCTAGTTGTTATGGGGTGAGTGAGTGTAGAAACTCAAAAAGATTTTCAAAATCAATTTTGTTTTACTTTGAGTTTGACATTGGAATGATTCCAAAAAGATCTGGAGCTTAAATGTGGGCTGGATGTTGGTAGCAAGAATGTCCAATAATACATGTTCTTACATAATGTAAAAGTCTACGCCATCCAGCACTTTCAGCAGCATGTGGGCAGGTGCAGGTGGGAGAGGAGTTTGGGAAGCAGCACAGAATATCTCAGCACCAGGAAGACTGAAAAGGAGGGCAGCAGGCATGCCGAGACACCAGCACCTTCACACCAGCCCTCCGTCACACCTGCTTACTAGACAGTTCCCAGTAAGGACGTTCATCTCCCTCCGGTCAATAGTTCTTCACCAAATGATCAAAATCAAATAAATCAAAGCCCTGTTGCACATCCATAATCTTCGTTTTCCTTCTTTGCTTTCCAATCACAGAGTTTGGGGCGTCGGCCCATCTCTTTCTACCCCTTTTGTCAACAGGGTGGCTTTGGAATCTGTCCTCTCGCCTCTCCTCACCCAGGGGTGGTGCTGACCCTGCCCTCGAAGGAGGAACCCTTGGCAGCACGGGGTGGAAAGGCTCCAGTGTGGCTGGAATGAACCAAGGGACAGATCCCAGGAGACTGTGTGGCTATTGACTCTCCTGCCAATTGTCTGGAGGGAGAAGCACAAAGCGCCCACTGTGAGAGGTGCCTATCAGGCCATGCCAATCAGTGAGCGGATGAGAGTGTGTGCTTTTGTGATCTGGAAGCTGAATGTGGCAGGGGCGGGGAGGAGCTGGGAGACGAAATCTCGCCAGCTTCAGGGCCTGGGCGCTGGGGAATGTACGATGTAAGTGCTGTCTCCCAGCCTCTGCCCCACATCGTGTAACTGGCTTCGTTGAGATTCTTTGTCAAATTAAAGAGAGAGGCCAGAGCGAGGATGTGAGAAACAGCATCTCTATAGAAAAAAAATGAAATGCTATCTCACCTGCAGAATTGCACTTGTGGAGCAGAGAGAGAAGATACTGCCAAAAGGAAAAAAGGAAAAAGAGAGAAGCTCTTGTTTCCAAACTTGTTCATCTCTCGTTATCAAAAGAGTTTCTGTGTTTCCAGCGGCGTTTCCCAGGAAAATGGAAATTCGGAAAGAACTCTATGTCACTTTTGGTATAGAGTGAAATATTCCTGACAAATCCAGCTTGAAGGGAGAAGGCCCAAGGCTCCCTCTCAGATCCAGGACTTCCCTCCAGGGTCCCTAGATGGGTGTCCAACCCATTTTCTTGGATTGCAACAAGCAGGCACCAACTTGGGAGATGGAGATCACGAATGAAAGAATACACTCAAATGTGCATTTCCTGGGACCCACGAGTTGAACTCTTCTAGGAAAGGGTTGCTGAGTTTCTCCCCGGACCCATGAGGCCCTTTCTGTGGCCACTTACTCTGGTCTGCCTTGCCTGGGGGTGATGTTTGTTTCATTAGCCCCTCTAAATGTCAAACTCCTTGAGAGCAGGGACTTAAGCATTGGGGGTTCTCTGAAGTTCTAAGCTCAGAACCTTGTAAATGACTGACACTCACAACATGCATTAAATGAAAAAAAAAAAGGACTGGGAATATATGACAGAAATAGCCTCCTTGCTGCTCTCCTGCCCATCTTGTGTGTGACCACGGCATGACTGAGTGAGTGAAAATCAATCGGAGCCTGAGACACAGTTAACAGAAAGGTTCTGCAGTGCTTCACCTGGTCCCCGGGGTTCGTAGGTTTTTCCTCAGGGTTAAAGTGCTGCAATGTGAAAATGCCGATTTAAAAGACAAGGGGCTCCAGTGCCAGGCCCAGTGCTGGGGAAACTGGGTTTCCCTGAGGGTGAGGAAGGGAAGGAGGAGGAGACACGTCTACTTCTGGGAATAGGGGCAGGAGTGGGCAGGGATGGGCAAGGGAAGCATCATCACCAGGAGAAACGGGTCCTCTGGTGCCCAGGCTAGGAGGAAGAGCTCACCAAGCATCTAGAGTCGAAGGCTCCCTACACTGCAACCACGGAAGGAAAGAAGGTGCTGGCTCCCGGCTCATGGCAGCAATGGGTGGGGAAAGCATCACTCCTACTGGGGACCCTACAGACACACAGAGGAGCCCAAATGACTGTACTCCTTAACCAGTGACCCTCTGTCTGCAGGGACTTGTGGCAGGACCCAGAGGTTTGTGTAGAGAGTGGAGGAGGAAAATAACTGTGCACTGTCACCTGCCTGTTCCCCTTCCCTTCCCCCTCCTCCTGGGCAGCCCAGCAGGGCACACAGAGGGCAGCACTGTCAGTGCTCTGTCCACAGGGAGAGGGACCATGCTGGGGCAGGAAGGCTCTGCTTCCGACTAAAAGCAGAGATGCTGCCCGGGAAGCTCCTCTGCAGGTTCAGGAAGGTGAGCCCTCCCATCGATCGCCTCTTTATTTCTTCCAACCTCACCTGAGAGAAAGGGAAACCTTTAAATAGAACAGGGAAAAATATCAAGAAAATGCACATTAAAACCACAAGGAGATGCCACTGTACTCCTGCAAGAGTGGCCATTATTGAAAAGTGAAGAAACAATAGATGTCGGGGTGGAGGGCGTGAGAAAGGAACGCTCATCTGCAGCTGGTGGGAATGTGAGTGAGTACAGGCTCTATGGAAAGCAGTATGGAGGTTTCTTAAACAACTGAGAGCAGATCTACCATTTGATCCAGCAGTCCCATCACTGGGTATTTACCCAAAGGAAATGCAGTCATTATATCAAAAAGACATCTGCATGCATATGTTCATTATGGCACAACTGCAAAGATATGGAACCAACCCAAGTGCCCATCGATCAATGAGCGGATACAGAAAACGTGGTATATATACGCCATGGCATACTACTCAGCCTCAAAAAAGAGTGAAATAATGTCTTTTGCAGTAACTTGGATGAAGCTGAAGGCCATTACTCTAAGTGAAGTAACTCAGGAATGGAAAACCAAATATGATACCTTCTCACCTATAAGTGGGAGCTAAGCTGTGGGTACACAGAGGCAGATAGAGTGGAATAAAGGACTTTGGAGACTCAGAAGGGGGAGGATGGGAAGGAGGTGAGAGATAAAAACCACATATTGGGAACAACGTACACTACTTGGGTGAGCACTGTGCTAAAATATCCGATTTCACCACTAGACAATTCATTCGTGTAACCGAAAACCACTTATACCCCAAAAGCTATGGAAAAATTTTTTTAATTTTAATAATAAAGTCAAAATTATATAATAAAGTAACCTCAAAGAAATCATGAAAAAATAAAGAGGACATGGAAAAATAGCAAAGACTCATTTTTGAGTATCAATATTGAAAATTAATCCCTGGGACTATAACAATTACTCTGGGTTAACCTTGTCTATCTATTCCCCAACACCAATATCACACACTCACACACAAGGGCACACACACACACACACACACACACAGAGTGAATTCACTGCAAAGTGAAGCATCTTCCCTCAGACACATCAAGATTGAGGTTTACATCATTCTCAGCAAAATACCACAAGGACAAAAAACCAAACACCGCATGTTCTCACTCATAGGTGGGAATTGAACGATGAGAACTCATGGACACAGGAAGGGGAACATCACACACCGGGGCCTGTTGTGGGGTGGGGGGAGGGGGGAGGGACAGCATTAGGAGAAATACCTAATGTAAGTGACGAGTTAATGGGTGCAGCAAACCAACATGGCACATGTATACATATGTAACAAACCTGCACATTGTGCACATGTACCCTAGAGCTTAAAGTAATATATATATATATATTTTATATATATTTATATATATATATATATATATATATAAAAGATTGAGGTTTAGACAAGAGCCTCCTAAATAGCCATGAAGAGCCAAGGGCCTAAAGTCTCCTTAGAACTTTATGCTGCAAAGGGCTGGGCGCAGCGGCTCACGCCTGTAATCCCAGCACTCTGAGAGGCCGAGGTGGGCGGATCACTTGAGGTTGGGAGACCAGCCTGGCCAACACGGTGAAACTTGGTCTCTACTAAAATCAAAAAGTAGCCGGGTGTGGTGGCACGTGCCTGTAATCCCAGCTACTTGGGTGGCTGAGGCAGGAGAATTGCTTGAACTTGGGAGGCAGAGGTTGAAGTGAGCAGAGATGGGCTACTGTACTCCAGCCTGGGTGACAGAGCAAGACCCTGTCTCAAAAAAAACCCCAAAATGTTATGCTACAAAGAATGCAATTCTTTTCATTGATTCTCTTAAAATCTGAAACCTGTAGCACGGCCCCTTTGTGGGAAGTGTCATTCCAGCCGTTATGCACCAGCTTGTACACCCACCAATCAGACAATTTGGAAAAGCTCAGATAAAGTGGAAATTATTGGAATATTGAAACCTGCATGTTGATGTAAGCGTAGGGAAAGGGAGATTAACATTCCTGAATCCTCGGTTCCCACGAAACGTCACACTCTCTCCCAAGTAGCCTCTTGCTGAATCGGGAGGTGGTGGCCAGAGGTTCTTTCATTTGCTATCCAGTTAAACTGAAACTCAGACAAGAGAACAGAATGGTGTGGGGGAGTTGGCTGGCTGTGAAAGAGAGCTGTTGTTGCAGCTCCTGAACCCAGACAGGAGGAAGGAGAGAGAGCTGGGGACCCTGGTCAAGGCTCGAGGGCCCCTCCTGCTGCACTGGGAGCCTTGATCTCCCCGGCTTCCCAGCCGCCACTCGTTGTGGTCCCTGCAGTACACACAGTCTGCTGGCCAGTGGCTGGGAAGATCCAAGGCACGGCTTCATCCTGGTCTCCAGAAAAATGAACTCCCTAAACAGAAATGGCATCTCTCTTTTCTATGCAGCTACTCACTGCTGGCTCCTTCTTCAAGCCCACTCCCAGCGCCTTTGGAGCATCCACCCTGTACCCATACTACTGTGACAGCTCAGGGCAAGGGGAAAAACGGCAAGCATCTGTGGACTCAAGGATCACAGAGCTTCTTACAGGAAGAAGGAATGGAACATTGCTCACACTCAAGTGGACTCCCAATGTAAGTGCAAATCAGAGTAAGGGCAAAATCAGTAACCTGGGTTGAAAGTGCAGAAGGTCCCTGGACAAAGCTTCTGAGTCTCCCAGGACAGCCTTGATCTCAAATATTCTGTCCCCCAAAGCCGCTGAAATATTCCAGTGTTTCTGACATTTAGGGACACCTAAACACCATCTCTCTGATTGCCTGTCACTCCTGGAAGCCACAGGCTTTCATCTTTCAGACAGTGGCTACTTTAACTTGGAAACAGTGGTCCCTGCCACTGAGGCCAATTAAGAGTGAACTTTTATCTGTAGTGGCCAGCGATGTCCCTAGAGGAGAAGAAGGGATGGACATTAGCTGAGGATTGCAAATGATGGCTGTCTCCACAAGGGGAATGATGGGAGCTGGAGGCCAAGGCCTGAAAGTCGAGGATGTGTTCCCCAGCCTCGTAGAGGCAGGGGTTTGTGGCATGGGAGTGTGGGGAGGTGACAAGGATGGGAGCTTGGCGTAAGCTGATGATGTGGGGCCTCAAACACCCAGCCTAGCAGTGCAGACTTGATGCTTTATGCCGGTATCACCTGAAAAACCTAGTGTTCTCCCAGATGTTCACAGATGTTCCCTGAGGGATGGGGGCTGGATCCCACTCTCCATCCTTCCTTGTCTCATTCTGTTCCCTGGAAGTCTGGCCTCTACCATGTGATCTGGACTCTCATGCCCTTTGGCTCTGGGTTGGGTTCAGTCAGTATGAGGGATTGAGAGAGGAAGAAGCCAGCATATTTATTCCGCAGGCTCCTTGCCGCCGGGCTGTGCTCTCTTCCCTCCCGGTGGAGCCTCAGGTGGGAGCGGCTTCCCTCTGTTGCCAGTCCCCGGGTGCCACATCATCCCCTTGCCGGTTTTCTTGCTCTGTTGACACTTTGTTGACAGTCCCCACAATGACTCCTTTCAGTGAGCCATCTGTTTCCTGCCAGGATCCCAGTCAAGTAAATTTGGGGGACACGCCTGAAAATTTGCCAAGCTTATTAGCATCTCAAGGCTCCAAAAAGTCCTGTAAAGAAACCCTTAAATTTTGTTCGGTCTACAAAATCATTTTTTTTTCATGGAAAATATTCCCTGAAATGGAATTAATTCTTACAGAGTGTAAGAAATGCCGCTATAAATGAAGGGTCATTTGAGGAGGGGAGTGACAATCTCAAAGCAATGCTTTAGGAAAAGTAGTTTGACCACTGGGAAGGATGGATGAGGAAGAACAGAAACAGGGAGATCAGAAAGGGGCATGGGTAATAGTCTCAGCATGAAGGTGTGATTTGGGTCATGGTAGTGGGAAGGAAGGGACATGAACAGGCTCTACTGGACCCCTTCACCAGTCCCCATGAGGGTGGGCAGCTACTGCGGCCTCCAGCAAGAACAGAGCTTCTGCCAATGGCGAGTTCAATGATTCAGCGCTTATATCCTCCTTGATTATTATTTTTATCATCAAATTTTATTTTATTAGAATTCTTATTAGGAACACTCAGAAAATACTACCTACTACACAAAAAGTGGGCAGGACCCAGAAGTAGAATGAAATCTGCTCATTAAATACAATCAACTCTTTCTCCCCAGTGGTGATACAAGTCAAAAATAGAACCCGTTTTGATAAGAAAACTGCAGATTTTAAAAACTGTGATGACATGTTATTAAAGAAGAATTAGAATGCCGAGGAGTATGTTTTGGAGGGTGATTAATAGACCAGCCCCTGGTCTCATGTTAATGTGAAACTGCTTTTTTCTCAAGAACATCCTTGGTCGAGGGTCTTAATTTATGAGGTTTTGGGTCAGTAGAACTTTTGCCATATCCTTCAATAAAACTAGTACTGCTCTATTCTCCTGACAAACTCCAAGGACCAAAGTCATCCCAGCAGTTCCTCTTTGTCTTCTGTAGGTATTACATCATGGCCCAGGAGACTACGCAACCACTTCTGTCTTCCTGTGTTCACATTTCTGCTTAACATTTTTACCCTAATTGAACTTTTTCACAGAAATCCAGAGATAGAGCTGAGAACCCCAGGCCTCCCAACAGACGTGTTGTTAAGGTGCTTTAATCAATTCTCAATTATTTTCAACAAGGAAAGGAAGCATTAGAGCTGGTACCAGAGGACTACAGGAAGCCTGCACAGCAGGCTGGAGTCACGGAGGACTCAGGGGCCAGGCACACACCCTGCCGGCACTAGGAGTTCTTGGTTGGGTAAAAGCCAAAAGGAGCCTGCCCTTCCTTTCTTTTCCTTTTCTTTCTTTCTTTCTCCTGGTACCTGTGGCATCTCT
Organism: Nomascus leucogenys; assembly: GCF_006542625.1. NCBI lineage: Eukaryota > Metazoa > Chordata > Mammalia > Primates > Hylobatidae > Nomascus > Nomascus leucogenys. Next base: position 4,030,084 of record NC_044385.1, on the reverse strand, counting down.
CAGACGGTTGGTAATAGTGAGAGCGCAGATCTGACTTATCACTGGGAGTGGATTATGAACCAGTTTCACCCACATTTCAGTAGACAGCAGCTCTTCTTAACTCTCCCAGGAAAAAGAGGGTAGACCTCTCCAGTGATCTCAAATGCACAATATGGCAAACGTTAGTGTAAAAAACAGGATACACAAGTCTGTTTCCAGAAGAGTCTTCTAGTACCTAAACACGTTTAACATTTTCCTTGTCACAGAGCCTGTAGAGTGGTCTATTCCATTTTTCTCAGGAAAAGGGTGCATCAGTTTCCAAATTCTAAATCTTCATCTCCAAAGGGACTGGGTGAAACAAAAAATCTGATCTTCACAGAGCTCTTCTCAATGGGAGCTGAAAAGTGTATGGGGGCTGGAGGGCTTCATGAGTCAGTTCCAGGCTATTAGGTAATTTATTGTTTGAGATCATCAAATGCCACACTCATAAATTAGTCAAAGAGATATAAACATATACACACACGCTTCCTTTTTAAAAGAAGGAAGGATCTGTAAACAGATTTCTAGAGCTCCTCCTGGCTACTGTAGACCAGTCTGTACTGACCAGGTGCAGATGGCACAGGAAAATGGGAAATTTGAGTGCCCCCCAAAAAAGCAACTTTCCTCACAAACCTCCAAACCATGAGGGCTGAGATGACACGCATTATATGGTTGCTTAAAATAAGATGAAGCCGGGCGTGTTGGCTCATACCTGTAATCCCAACACTTTGGGAGACCAAGGCTGGAGAATTGCTTGAGCCCAGATGTTCTAAATCAGCCTGGACAACATAGCAAGACCCTATCTTTACAAAAAATTTAAAAATTAGCTGGGGGTAGTGACGCACATCTGTAGTCCCAGCTATTCATGAGGCTGAGGTGGGAGAAGCTCTTGAGCCCAGGAGGTCAAGGCTGCAGTGAGTCGTGATGGCACCACTGCACTCTAGCCTGGGTGACACAACAAGACCCTGTCTCAAAGAAAAAAAAAATGCCCACAAAAAAAAACCTTGGGGTAATTTGAGAGTATTCAGGGAACATAGGTTAGACAACCTCTCATCAACTCTTCCAAGCTTAAGATTTCATGATACCCCCCTCACGTCCCCACCACCTCACATCTGCAGAGTCACGAAGAAGAAAGAAAATCCCTTGAGTTGTGGAGAAATGGTCCCAAGGAAACTGGAATCAGCAACAAGGTAACTGCTGGATGAAAAGTGAAGGGACTGTGGGCAACGAAGAAATAAAAATAAAATGACAACTGCTGGATCGTGCAGTCTTTATGCCTTTCCATTCGAAAGTCAACACATCTGGTAACTCACTCTTCTTCAGAGAAAACCCCAATTTATAGATATGGATGTTGATGCTTCAAGGGTAGACAGATTGCTAAAGGCTGAAGAGTGGATAAGTATCCATGCCGAAAGAAAAGGAAAGTGCTCTGACTAAGGCTATGTTCAACAGCCAGAGCAGCCACTCAAGTGGAGGCATTGGAAAACAAAACACTCTGGTGGCTTTTCATCATGTGGACACAACAAGCCAGTGGATTACCTATTTGTTTTCCAACCAGGTAAAGCAGCGTCGTGTGGGATATTTGAAGTCAGCTGAGCTCACTACATGGCCTTCTAGCCACTGAGAGTCTGTCTCCCAGCCTGAGTCTCCCTATTCCTTTCCAGGGGCTGAATTGTGATTCACCTGGAGGGTTGGCTGCTTGGAAGTCAAGACTCTGTAAACCAGGGTCCCAGACGCTTTGTGGGAAGGAGTGGCATTCCTTCTCCTGAGTCCTGGCAATCCTAGAGTGCTCTGGGGAGAGAAGTATCGACCTATCTGTGCCAGGCTCTGCTGCGTGCCCAGCCGAGTAAGGACAAGATTGGAAGCCACTGCTCCTTTCTGGGATTTTGTGGAAAATGTCTCACTGTTTCCCTTTACACAGCCCAGAGTGTCCTAAACACCTTGATAGTGGGAAAGGTGGGCTAAGCATCTCGTGTGTCCCTCTGGCTGGCTCATATCTTGGAAGGAACAAAAATCAATAGAGATCTGATGTCCAGCTTGCCCAGAACAACTCTGGAAGGAGATTCCGAAGGCAACAGTAAAGGAAGCTTTGCAGGTTTGTTAGGGTGATGAAGAGGAGGGACCCAAGGGGGGCCTCATTCTACCCCATCAGAAACCAAAGTCCTCAGGGAAGGAGGGAGAGCCCGGACGCACCTGAGCTTCTGCCTTCTCTGTGGTCTGGGTCATCACCGAGGGGGCTCTGCAGACTCTTGACTGAGGCCTGCCTGGGCTGCTGTCTATGCCCACAGGGAGAGTCTACCTGGATTAAGTAGAGAGCTGCCAAGAGCTGTTCTGTATGTTTTCAAGAGAAAAGCAAGCATGTGGTAGAAAACATGGAGAATCTGTGTCATAGACAGGATCAGGGGAAGGGCAGGAGGAGAGAGAATGGTGATTAGCTGCCTGTGTCTTGCCAATTATTATATGCTCTGTTTATGTTTTCAGCAAGTGATTTTCCATTCCTGGTGAAGTGGCCGTGGTGAGGGTCACCAGGACTATCCCTCAGGCATCAGGAAAAATACAGACCCAAACAGAAGCAGTGTCTGTCCGTGGGCCAGCAAGTGCCAAAATATCACGGGTCCTGTTCTGACGCGGGGTTCTCCTCCCTTAGGTATTTTTAAACGTGGCTGTAATCCTTTCAGAGCTGAACATGAGGACTTGGGTGATGCCTGATCAGCCAACCTCTGCCTGAAATGGGACCGCGTGGGCACTCCTCCCCTGTCTGCGGGACTCTGTCCTCACCTGGAGTTACTACCCTTCAAGACACTAGCCTGGTTGACGGCGAAGGTGGGAACATTGTCCCTTCCTCAGGGCAGCCTGACTTGATTTCCCCAGACAAGCTTCTCCCGACACAGCACACTTTTCCTTCATAGGACTTAGTACCATCACAACCAACCAATTAATTAAACTGGGTGCTTATCCATTCAACCTGTGCCTCTGTGCTGCGTTATAAACTTTTAGAAGGGAGACCTGTCCATCCAGTTTATCTCTGGCTACTAGAAGAGAGCCTGGTGCCCAGTAGGTGTCCAGTGCCTACTTGCTGGGTGAATGACTGAACAAATGAGTGGCATTATGGCCCAAGAGGACACTGCTGCCTGGAGAGAAAGGATGCAGGCCCTGAGCCCATGGCTGTTCACTTATCCCCATTCTGAATGGCACAGCAAGAGCAAAGGCTTAGGCATCCTACAGACTAGGATTCAAATCCCACTTCTGCCCTTTACCACCTCTATGATGTTGAGAGAGTTTTCCCGTCTCTGTTCCTCAGTGTTCCCGTCTGTGAAGTGGGCGAGAGTAACAGCGGCCACTTCAATGACTTGCTGGTGTAACGTTGTAAGCACAATATCTGGCACACAGCAGGTGCTCAATAAACATCAGTTTCCTTCGAAGGTCCAGAAGGGAAAATAAATTGCACACTGGCAATAACTGTAGAAGGGTAGTTGAGAGGGTTTTAGCTAGAGAGGCGGCCCTTCTAGGAGAGACATCCAGCTTAGCATGTAGAGGATATCTAGATTAGCATGTACAGGACATCTAGCTTAGCATATATAGGTCATGCATGAGCCAGGCCTAGAACTGGGGAAGACTGTAGCAAGAGCATTCTCACCTGTCCAGCCCAGTTAGTGGGGAACAAATTCCTTGAAAGAGATGAGGCTGGGTGGTGTCTTTTAAAATATGCACAAGAGGGATACAGAGCAGAGGATGCTCATTTCACAAAGTCTGCAAACCCAGAAAGACAACCGCTAGCCTCCATGTCCAAAGCACAGAGCTTGGCTGGGCCTGAGCCCTCTGGGTTCCCATGGTACTCTTCTTCCTACAAGCCTCGCTGTGACCTGGGTAGTTCCAACTCCCAGACTCAGGAGCGACAAGCAACAGGGGGATGGGGCAGGAGAGGAGAGGTAGGAAGAGAAGGCGAGGCATGGGCGCATTAGCAGGGAGCCAAGCAGGACAAGGAGTCAGAAGAAGGGTGGGGAGAGGATGCAAGGGATAGGTCTGAGGCTGGGGAGTGACATGTGAAATAGAGCTGGATGTGTCATGTGTGATCAGGCATCCATCTTTTTTCTTTTTAAGAGACGAGGTCTTGCTCTGATGCCCAGGCTGGAGTGCAGTGCCATGATCACAGCTCACAACAGCTTTGAACTCCTGGGCTCAAGCTATCCTCCTGCCCCAGCCTCCCCACGAGCTGAGATTACAGGTGCACTCTACTATGCTGGACTAATTTTCTTTGTTTGGGGCAGAGATGGGGGGTCTCACTGTGTTGCCCAGGCTGCTCTCAAACTGCTGGCCTCAAACAATCCTCCTGCCTCAGCCTCCTAACATGCTGGGATTATTAGACACTCATCTGTCCTTTAAACATGCATATTCTCTGTCCTTAAAATAGGGCTGGGAGCAGCTGAGGCAGTGAGAAAACTGTCCCACTCATCCACCCACTTACTCCTTCACTCCCTTAGCAGACACTTATCAAGTCTTCACTTCATGAAGACGACGTGCTGGGGACGGAATGATGGGCAAAGCAGACAGTCCACAGCCTCCAGAGAGTCCACGGTGGGAGAAAGCCCTCCATATAACAGTCCAGATGCATAGACGCTCCATTCGGCAGGTGCTAAGAAGGGAAAGGAGAGGGGGCTTCCAGCGGGCAAGGGCTGAGGAGTCCACCCCCAGTCTCCCCTGCTGCCACCCTTCTTCGGTGACTTCAGTGTCCTGAATGGCCAGCCCTCTTCCTCCCTGAGGAGGGAAAAAGAGCAGAAAATTGATGATCTGTGTGGTATCTGGTGATATCTAGATGCTGCTGATAGCTGGGACTCAGACCCAGAACAGCTGGGCCAGGCTCGAATGACAGGGGTCCAGGGATATGGCCCAGGAGCCCGGTGAGTTTCTGCCCCGTCCCACCTTCCCCAGGCGGGAATAACAAAAGTAAGGCTGCTTCCCTGAGTGCTTCATGGAGTCCTCACAGAGGAGGGCCGGTGGATCAGGAGTTACATACTCCATTTCATAGATTAGGAAACTAAGACCAGACAGGGCAAGAAACCTGGCCAAGGTTTCACAATTGCTCAGAGGTGAAGTTGGAAGCTGACTCAAGAGCCCAGTGGCCTCCTACCCCCGGGCGCGCTGCCTCCGGACAGGGCTTCCTGGGGCCCTGGCCAGTTTGCCTGGAGGTTTCCCGGACGCCCTGCTCGCCCTCCCAGCCAGCCACAGCCGGGTCCTGGGTGAGCCCATGAGAAGGGGCCCCAGGACCCTCTAAAGCAGGCACTGGGGGAGATCCAAGAAGAGTCAAATGCTGAACTCTTGGCCGGGGGGCAGGAATCTCCAGCTCCCTCCTCCCTTTTGGCAGCAACAAGTGTGAGGGTTCCCCTCCCCCCGACCCCTCTCCATTGTAGCAGGGCGCTGCAGAGCAGCTGGCAAACACAGAACCAAACACCTGTGTGCCAGATATTACAGCTGCATGTGTGAAACGTGATCCGTCTGCAGCGCCTGTCACATGGCGCGTCCAGTTGTTGCACTCGGGGCGGGTTGGAAGAGGATCCATGAGGGAGAACTTTCAGTGGCAGAATTTCAAAGCTCAGGCACCCACCGTCCCCTTCCTCCCACCCCCAGCATTTTATTCGCTCCTCTTTTTCGGCACTCGGCATGGCATTTCCGGCTGAGTTTGCCTTTCACTAATTCCCCAGCGGTGACAGTGCTGGGAGTTGAATCCTCCTCCTCCGCAGGGTGACACACACTACACGACAATAATAAAGCTACTTAGCGTGCTCCGAGGGCTGTTCATCTTCAAAGCAGTTGTTTAACGACTTGCTCCAAGGGCTGCACATCTGGCTGAAACGTTTGTGGATCCCGGGTCGGTGGGGGGCCTTCAAAGCTGGGGTGCCTGGAGGACACCCAGAGACATCCTGCAGTTGGGCTCAGCACCTCCTCCCTGGTGGGGTCTCATCCCCGCCACTGCCCATGTGTCTGTTCCAAAGTCCCGGGCTCTTCACCTGCTTCGCAGAGACATGTTCGTTTTCTGCCAGAATCACTTTCACGGCTCTGGTTGATGTTAACAATTAGCCTGCATATGGAAAAGGGGGAAAAATAGGACACCTTACAGGTGCTAAAGAGGGTGGGAAAGGGAAGAAGACAAGAAGAAAGGAACCAGTTGTTTCTGGATATTAACTCACGGAAGGTCTTTCCCCAGAAGGTGGCTTTGCAAGGGGATAAAAGATTTTCGCCCACTACCAGCTAGGAGGCATTTACCATGATGGAACAGAAAAGAGGAAATAAAATCCAAAATAGAAAAGCATACCTCAAATATATCCACCTGACCTCAATGCCACAAACTCCGTAAGACCTCAAATTTCTTGGCGTTTTGGCCTAGCCAGGAAATAGGATATTGTTATTACACATAAGAGACACCTGTCTATCAAAACCAAGTGCTTTACATGAGTTATCTTGTTTATTCATCTGATCAATCAACTAATATTTATTCAGTCAATCCTCACTACGACCTTATGTGGTAGTTTCTCTTATTATTCCCAATTTACAGGGAAAAAAGTCAAGGTTCAGGAAATTAAGTGACATTTAGTGAATTTGTGAAAGATCCTCTAGATAGTAAGTTGATAGAGAAAGATCTGAGACCAGAACAGAGATCTGGACCCCGAAGTAAATGAGTACACCAGAACTCTGGTTGGTTCTCCCCACAGTCCTAAAACACTAGGCTTGGGTGATGGCGGGGGAGAGGGCCAAACGCAGATTGACGCACCACCCGACTTGCTCAAAGGAGAAACCTCAGATTCACATTTTCCAAAGTTCTCACCTCTCTCTCCTCAACTTTCCCTTCAACTAAACACAAAGCACGTCGTGGAACCCCGTCTCTGCTAACAAAATACAAAAAATTAGCCGGGCATGGTATCACACGCCTGTAGTGCCAGCTACTCAGGAGGCTGAGCTGGGAGGATCACCTGAGCCCAGGAAGTGGAGGCTGCAGTGAACTGAGATAGCACCACTGCACTCCAGCCTCGGTAACGAGAGTGAGACCCTGTCTCAAACAAACAAACAAACAAACTAAATAAATAAATAAAAACAAGTAAACAGATAAATAAATAAAATTCTAATTCCAGAAGTCATTTTATACGAACCCAAATTAGTTTTTTTACCTTTTCACTTTGAAAAAATTACACGGAAACTACGTCTGTTTGCCCCATCGTCCCCTTCCCTGCACGTCATCACCACCGTCAGCCCTGTTGCCATGGAAGGTGGCACTTTCTTGGTCCTGTACAGAATGTAATTTTCACTTGCCCCTGGAAAATCAATATGGAAAGGCTCTAATTCCCCAGATCTCGATTTTTCAATAAAAAAGTGAAAATGAAACTCTGCGGGATTGCAGCCAAAATGGTGCCCTGAGCCAACCGCATTCTGGAGGGAGACAGAGCGTTTCAGAGAAAACACCAACTTTTGACATAGTTCTGCTCAGATGACCCATCAGATCGGAGCGGAAGCCAGGGCCAGGGGTCTATGACATAGGCCAGGGGTCTATGAGACTCAGAAGTGCCCCTTCCCAGAAAGGCTTCTCACTTCAGAGGGATTCGGGGCAAAAAACTCTGCCTGCCCCGAGGCGCTACTGACGGCCGGGATAGTAACAGGGGAAAGCTTAACTTTGGAACCAAGACATCCGTGAGTTAAAAGTCTGTCTCCATCATATTATAATGGCTACTTTCTGCTTAGCAGCTCTGATGATCTTATTTCCTCAACCCAAGGAGGAGGAGAAAGAGGAGGAGAGAAGTTGAAGTTGTTGATTGAGCTCTCTGCATTGACATGAGGAGTCCATGAAACAATCTACAGGAAGGCGCACCAAACGAAGCCCGGCTGGGAGTAAACATTCAACAGGGTGCGTTTCCTTCCTGCCGCCACCCCCTCTGTCCCTATAATTGAGGGTTGTCTGTGGAGGGCCACAGTGAACTCTTCAGTTCCCTACCCTGGGGCCTCCTAATCCCCCCACGATGGTGACAGACATAATGAAAATGCTGTCACCCATCTGCAGACTGTGTGACCAGACACCCTCCAAAGCAAAATCACCAAAGGCTCTTCTACAGCTCTTTCTATGGCTGTTTTAACACTGACGCCTGAAAAAGAAGAGCAGCCCCCAGCTGGAGACCTCACCCTGTAACAGGAGCCGGGCTTCCTGGCTGCTGCTGATGCTGCTGCGTGCCCCAGGACAGCTCAGCCCGAGCCAAGCGCAGTGCCTGCCATTAGAGTGCGAGTCCCAGGACGCTTGGCTGCTGCCACCTGATCCTGGGCGGGTCACGTAGCTTCTGGGTGCTTCAGCGTCCTCAGCTGTCCAACAGGTTAATAATAGTGAGGCATGCTCTGACCCAGCGCAGTGGGGTTTAGCCAAGAGAAGCCTCCCTGACAAGTTCAATGATGGGACAAAAAGAGAAGACATTTTAAAGAACAAAACCACATAGCATTGAAGTTTGTTATTTCACGCCTATGTTCCTCTTGTGCCCCAAAGCAAAGGAAAGGGAATATTTAAGGTCCCTGAGATAACACACATCCACTTCTCCAGGTTTCCTGGTGTCTCTGTTGAATACTGCTCAGTCTTATGAGTTGCTTTGTTGCCAACCCCAGCAGGTTCCAAACCTGTGACCTGGAGGCTGTGCGGTGAGGGAGGAGGCAGGAGAGGGAAGGAATGGAGTGGAGGCTGGCTGCTGCAGGGAACCACATAGGGTTTTAATGGCTGCCCCACCACCTCCACTTCCAGGTTCACCAAGACTACATGCAACAGGAGAGGGGTAATTCCTCAGGAATTGCTGTCATCAGAAAATGAGGGGATGGATTCTAGAGGGGTGCAAATAATTGATGCCAAGTACAATATAAAAGCATTGCTGAATTTTTTTAGGAAAACAAAAATAAGTAAGCAAGTCTGCCTCCCCACACTTGAATAGAACCAATTTGAATGACATGAAGAACTGGGGCCTTGAAGACAGTGTTCTCTGGCTAGGCATGGAGACAGGGACCATTGGCCACTAGTGATTTGGGATTTCCTGAGTGGGAATGCCAGAGATGACTGAAGATTCAGCTGAGACAAGAGCCTCCTAAGCCACACCCATGGAGTTGCTCATCCAACCTTATCTAATAGCAAGAAGTTGGAAACAACCTAAATATCTATCAATAGAAAACTGACTAGGTCACAATGCCATGCTACTGTTCCATTAAAGGCTATTAAAAATGGGCTGGGCATGGTGACTCACGCCTGTAATCCCAGCACTTTGGGAGGCCAAGGCCAGTGGGTCACCTGAGGTCAGGAGTTCGAGACCAGCCTGGCCAACACGGCAAACCTTCTATTAAAAAAAAAAAAAAGCTATTAAAGAGAAAAAAAGAAAAAATAAAGATTCACACATAGAAAGATGCCCCCATAATATAGGATCAAGCAAAGAAATCAGTTTATATAAATTGTATGATATTATCCCATGTAGGTGAAAGGGAATCCACACATCTACGTTGCGTATATATTGAGAGGTATCCTGAAAGATGTTCGCAAAAATGTTACTGCAGCTTCTTCACGGGATAAGATCTTGAATGATCATTTTTCTTTCTTCCTTGTTCTCTTCTGCATTACTTGACTGTTCCTTTCCTTACAAAGAGCACTTACTTTTTTAAAAAAAGCACTGTTAAACATCCATCTCTGTAAGAAGTAACTTTCATCTTTTTATCTTGGTGGAAGTTTGTGATTGAATAGTGAGAAGGGCATTGAACATCTTCTTGATCTTCCAAGATATACTCTGATTAATAGAGAATAAAGCCCTCTCTGATTTCCTAATATCACACAAAATACCAAGGAGAAGGAAAGTAAGGTAGGAGGTCATCAAAAGTATTTCCTTTGACTCTGTGAAATCCTCTGTCCCAACTCTCTTGCAAAGAAAACTAAACCAGCACATACCGTATAAGGTCTGTTTTTCCATAGCCACGTCCTCCCCCTTTTCCTTTAGTACTTTTGTTCAAACATGTATTGAACCGGTGGGATATGCAAGACCTTCTTTTGGGAACTCATCACCTCATCTGGGGCCTATGCTTTGTTTCAGGCTTAGCACTTAAAACAGTCACGGAGGCCAAAGTCATGGTGAAGGAAGCTGACGACCCACCTGGGGTCTTCTCGTCCGTGGAGTGAGTCAGCACCGATTACGGAGCATCTGAGGCCTCTCACAGTGAAGTGCATTTGGAAAGTAGTCCCTCCTCTGCACTCACATGCACAGTCTGGAGAGTCAGGTTGTCATCATTCACTCAACATCCATTCATTCAGTATTTACTGGGCGCCCACTGACCGTCAGGACGGTGCTGGGAGCTGGGTTCAAAGTGGCGAGCTAAGGACAATGTCTGTCCTCAAGGAGCTTACATCTTAGCAGGAGAAGTTGGACAATTAAACACACACACACACACACACACACTTTAGGAGGTAATAAGTGCAATGCAGGAAGGCCAAATGGGGTAAGGAGACAGAGTGACAGGGTGGCTGGTGCTAGACAGGGTTGTCAGGAAGGTCCCCTTGGATAAGATGACCTCTGAATGGAGACCTGAGAAACGTGAGGGAGTGAGGATGAGGACACTGGAGGTAAGAACATTTCAGGCAGGGGAGCAGTATGTGCAAAGGCACTGTGGGAATGTTTGCTCAATGCATTCCAGGAACTACCAGCAAGTCAGTGTGGCTGAAGTGCAGCAACGGAGCAGAGTGGGTAGGAAGCAGGCCACCCGAGGGTGGAGAGGCCCAGCCCTGCAGGCTCTGTGGGCTGTTGTAAGGACTTGGCATTATGTCCTGAGTGGGATGGAAAACACTAGAAGAGTTTTAAGTAGTTACATATTCTAACATAGTGGAAGCTGCATTTTTTTTTTTTTTGAAGACAGGGTCTCACTCTGTGGCCCAGGCTGCCATGCAGTAGCATAACCACAGCTCACTGCAGCCTCAACCTCTGATCTCAGGTGATCCTCCCACCTCAGCCTCCCCGGTAACCGGGACTACAAGCGTGCGCCACTACGCCCAGCTAATTTATAGTATTTTTTGTAGAGATGGGGTTTCACCATGTTGCTCAGGCTCTCAAATTCCTGGGCTCAATCCATCTGCCCTCCCTGGCTTCCCAGTGTGCTGGGGTTTCAGGTGTGAGCCACCATGCACTGGCCATGCCTTTTGTTTTTTCTAGAAACAGTGGAGAAAAGAAGAAAAGATACCAAATAAATAAGAATTAAGAGACATAATTTTTAAAAGAAAGAGACTGTCCAAAAGGACTCCAAACACTGCTGTGGGTTTCCTACTTTGCATAACAGTAATTCTATTTACCTTGTATGAATGAATGTCTTTCCTCAAAAAGTATCATAAACAGTATTCGGGCAATGGTCTTGGAAAGCAGAACTTGCCACAAGATGACAATAGGAGCCTTGAGCAAAGCAGTAAGTCCCAATGAGTCACCGGGGATTTTCCTTCCTTCTTTGCCAGAGTGAAGGCCATTTCCCTCTCCTTTCTCTGAACCCACCTTAAAGATAAGAATGAGCTGGCCGGGTGCGGTGGCTCACGCCTGTAATCCCAGCACTCTGGGAGGCCGAGGCAGGCAGATCACGAGGTCAAGAGATCAAGACAATCCTGGCCAACATGGTGAAACCCCGTCTCTACTAAAAATACAAAAATTACCTGGGCTTGGTGGCGGGTGCCTGTAGTCCCAGCTACTGGGGAGGCTGAGGCAGGAGAATCGCTTGAATCTGGGAGTCAGAGGTTGCAGTGAGCCAAGATCGCACCACTGCACTCCAGCCTCGCGACAGAGCAAGACTCTGTCTCAAATAAATAAATAATAAAAAATAAGCATGAGCCTGAGGTATACCCTTGGTTTCTTCTTTCTGTAAATCCAGAGTCATCCATCATGTCACGTTTTATTTTTAGCACTAAATTAGTTTTAAAAATCTATTAATAAAACTATTAATAAAATTAACAATAGCTAATATTTATTTGGTATCCATCACATGCTTTATAAATATTACTAATTTAAATTGCTATAAGAACCCTTTTTGTCCAACGATTGGGGCATGGAAGATAAAAGAAAAAAAGAACCTTTGAATACTGTTATTACCCCCATTTTAGTGTTCAGGACATTGAGATGCGCAAAGCCTGAAAAAATTTGCACCCAGTTTTATCTGTGGTTCATAGCAGAGCTGGAATTTAAACCTCCTGCTGTCTGAATATAAACCCTGTGTTCTTAGCCAGTAAGCTATACTGCCCCTAACCAATGTGCAGGGCCAGAGTCCAACAGGGATATATAAGCATAGATCCTAGTTGCTTGAATTCAGAGACTAGTTGGAGCCAAGACCAACATAAAGAACCGAAAAGGGAGAGGGTAGCCGTGTACTTGTGGGAGTGGTCAGACCCCAGAAGGAAGGCTTTGGGAAGCAAGGGCAGCAGGGGCCAAGGTGTCAAGGGTTATTCATTGTTACGTATTCACTGTTGCCACGGATAGTATGCAGATCTAGCAACCCTTCAAGCAGTGTGCCTGCAGCTGTGTGAACGTGTGTATCTCCACTCAACGTGGGCCAACTAGGAGTAAGACCTTCTTCCATTAGTAAAGAAAGTATATTTAGCTGGGCATGGTGGCTCACACCTATAATCCCAGCATTTTGGGAGACCAAGGTAGGTGGATCACTTGAGGTCAGGAGTTTGAGGCCAGCCTGGCTAACGTGGTGAAACCCTGTCTCTACTAAAGATACAAAAGTTAGCTGAGTGTGGTGACAGGCGTCTGTAGTCTCAGCTACTCAGGAGGCTGAGGTGGGAGAATCACTTGAACCCGGGAAGCAGAGGTTGCAGTGACCTGAGATCATGCCACTGCAGTCCAGCCTGGGCGACAGAGTGAGACCGTCTCAAAAAACAAAAGAAAAAGAAAAAGAATGTTTGGACACCTAACAGCAACTATGTTCTCAGCTCAAGAAGTCTGGAGCTTGATGAGGTGAGCCCTTAAGTCGATTTTTCTAGCAGCTCCCATCTATGGAGCACTCATTCTGATCCAGGCACTCTGCAAGGCACTTGCCAAACATGAATGTAATCTAATCCTCGCTGCCTGGGGAGCTGGTTTCTCCATTTTGCAGATGAGCTGAGTAAGGTGACCAAGGTCTTACAGCTTAGAGATGTAAGAGCTGTGACCCTATCCCGGTCAATTCAAAGGCCAGTGTCTTAATCTGCTGTGTGCTTCCTAATTTCTAGGCACTCAGACTATACTCAGGGTAGTATAAGCAGTGTGTGTGTGTGTGCATGTGTGTGTGTGTGTGTGTGTGTGAGAGAGAGAGAGAGAGAGAGAAAGAGAGAGAGCAAGCTCTAGTAGGCACTGGAAATCCAGGCAGAGGGCAGGCCCAGACTTGTCCCCTCTAGCAATACACACAGAGGAGAGAGGTTTGGGGCTTTAATCCCCATCTGAAGTTCTGCCACTGTTTATAGAACTACTTTGCACAGTCACTCTCAGAACAAAGCTTTTGCTCAAAGAAGCCCACACCCTCGGGCTGGGCAGGTGCGTCTGAGGCTGGGTTTCCTGGCATAGACACCCTGGCCATTTGGGCAGCAGCTGTACCCAGGACCTCTATGGACGCCTCTCCTGCCTCCCTGCCCTGCTCCCCTCATCTGGGCTCACAGGATGGGCTCAGCTCTCTAGGTTCTTCATCCAAGGTCTCATCCCAGCCCTGAATGCTCCTGGGAGACCGTCAGCAATGGTGAAACCACCAAAATGCTGGAAAGAGATGCTCTGGTGGGTCCAGGCCTCACAACCAAAAAGACTCGAAAGCCCTTTCCTTTTGACAGGTTCCTTCTGACCTAGAGGATGATGACCTCTTACCTTCCAGCTTTGGAATGCATCCAACCATCACTTATTGAGCACCCATAAGTCCTATTTCTTGTTTTTAAAAATAAAAGAAAGAGGCTGGGTGCGGTAGCTCATGCCTGCAATCCCAGTACTTTGGGAGGCCAAGAAGGGAGGATTGCTAGAGGCCACGAGTTTTGAGACCAGCCTGGGCAACATAACAAGATCCTGTTTCTAAAAAATAAAAAGAAAAGAAAAAGCCAAGTGTGGTGATGCCACAGTAGCCAGGAGTAGGCCTGTAGTCCCAGCTACTCAGGAGGCTGAGGTGTGAGGATCACCTGAACCCAGGACTTCGAGAGTACAGTGAGTTATGTGATTGTATGATCACACCACTGTGCTGTACTCCAGCCTGGGTGACAGAGCAAGACCCAAGACCCGATCTCAAAGAAGAGAGAGAGAGAAAGAGAGTATTTATTTCCTCTTAGATGTAAAAGGCTTTGTCCATTCACCTTGGTATGTGACCTTGTTTGCTATGAGTAGGTATTTGAAACTCTTAATTTATTTGAGTCAACTTACATCAAGCTGATCTGCAAATTTTAGAAGTTCCTGTGTGTTATAAAGTACACAGGTATGATCCTCTTTATGTAAAAGGGAATCCACACACCGGCCTTGTATGTATGCATTGGGAGGTATCCTGAAAGATGTTCCCCAAGATGTCACATGTGGTTTTCTTCAGAGGATGAGACCTTGAGTGGTTTTTTTCTTTTGTCCTTGTTCTCTCCTGCATTGTTCAGGAAAGTGCTAGGCAGAGAAAGATAAGCACCATCACCCACTTACCCTTTCAAACCTTGCCCACTGGAGCGCCTGCTGGCACAGACGAGAGTCAATCTGAGTGCCTAACATAACCCAACAAAAAGGCAGGCTTCTTTGAAAGCTTGTGTTCATTCTTAAACGTCATGTAAATGTTGTGTTATACTCCACAATATACTGTTTAAGCCTAAAAGTGTTCTTGGTTATTTACCATCAAGCAGAATTAATGCTCCAGGAAAATACTCCAGATTTATCCTGTGGCTCTCTCCATGTCTCCAGTGTAGATTGTCAGGACTTATAGGACTGGGGCCACTCTGAGCAGCAAGGAGATGACAGTCTGTCCAAATCAGGGTCCTAAGACTTTCGGATTCTCTGCTAGTCTCCTCCAATTGTAGAAGGCTCCCTGGCAAGGGATGCAGAGCTCTTTAAGTCTGGAAGTGCTAGTCAGGTAAGCTTGAAATGGGCTTTCTTCAAAAGGGGTATTAGAATTCTTTAAGTAGGGGTGCTCAGGAAAACTTGCAAGCTCTAGAAAAATCTGTTGCATGAATAATTCTGCTTCAATCCTTGATAAGGTCCTCTAACTATCTCAAACATGCCTCTGGCCCCTTGGACTAGGGATTTATGCTTGTTGACTTTTGTTCTAGTTTCTGGATTTTCAGGACCTGACAAAGCTTGCTTGACCAGTCAGGTGAAACTAGTCTTTAAACCTTAATGACCCGGAGTAGCCATCTTGAGACTAACAGCTGATATCACTGACAGTGGCCAAGACACAACGTGCAAGGTGGTGCATGACCTAAGCCCTCGCCAAGCTATGGTCAATGCATGGCCCAGACTTAATGGCCTGTGACTTCAGGAATAGTCACATGCACTCTATTTTCAGGCGATATGTGTCCCACTTTGGGATTATCTCACAGTTAATACAGATGGAAAAGTCTATTGGGTGCCCATGCAGGTATTCTGGTCCAGTTTCTAGTTCTCACTTTGTATCTGACCACATGATTTAATTACTGAGGTGGAAACAAAGACTGGCCTTGGCCCATTTATACTGGAGAATGACTCGGGCAGGTTCACTTGGACTTTGACACAAATCACCTTTCCACTGGAGTGTGGCTAAAGATGTTTCTGGGGGTCTCAGGACAAGCAAACTCCCTTTAAAGTTGGTTTTATTTCTGGGAAGACCACTAAAACACACATGGCCAATTTTTATTTTTTAATTAAATGAAGACATTTTAAAATAAATAAAATGTACATGAGGGCATCTGATACTGTTCCTTATGCTTTCCCTCTATCTGGCATGTGGTCAAGGTTGTGCTATATAAACTAAAGTAACAGGACCTTTTGTGGGGTGCTGGGTTGTTCAGCCGTCAATGCCAAAGGGCTTTGGCAGCAAGACAGAGAGCAGGAACACTAAGCGGAAATATCACAGTCAACTTGCTTTTTTCATTAAGATGGTGATAATAGAAGGATGGAAGTAATACGTTGTCAAAAGCACAGAACTGTTGCTCCCCGTCACACACTGGAAATGTTATTGATATCTGAAATCACCTGGTTTGAAAAGAAAAAAAAAAGAAATGCAGAAAAAAGTTTTCTTTAAACTGGATTTTTTTTGAGGCTAAAAATGTGCTATTTTCTGGAAGTTAATAAATCACTATGCGACTTTGGTTCAGGTTTTCTGGAAGAACCTCTCTTTGGATTAGCATCAGTTAAGAATGCATTTGGCTACACGTAACAGAAAACATTGCTATAGAAACGGAAAGAGCTAAGGCTTTCTTTCTCGCACAGGCAAGAAGTGTGGGGGTTGTCGTCAGGGCAGGTCTGGCTGCTCAGTGAGATGTTCTCGGGGACCCAGGTTCTTTTCATCTTTCTACTCCTCACTTATTCTTAACATCGTCAGGCTTTCCATCTCACTTACTGAATATCATCTGTATATTTTGACATCTGCATTCTAGGAGGAAGAGCAAAGGGTGAAAAGAGAGCTTCCCCTTGGTAAGGTTTAGTCTTTTGACTTAAAAAGTACGTGTTCTCCAAGGACCTCTTCCCATATCTCAAGACTGGAACTGTGTTAAATGGATTCCATCAGCTGCACAAAGGCTGAGAAAAACAGCCCTGTGAACTATGTTGCTACCCCATATAAAATTGGGCTTTCTAAGTAAGGATGCCTGAGGGAGAGAGAGATGTTGGGTGAACAATTAGCAGTATCTGTCACAGTGGCTGGGACCTGGTAAGGAATCTTGGTACCTGTATAAGTCAGGATCTGGCCGGGTGCAGTGGCTCATGCCTGTAATCCCAGCGCTTTAGGAGGCCGAGGCAGGCGGATCACCTGAGGTCGGGAATTCAAGACCAGCCTGACCAACGTGGAGAAACCCCATCTCTACTAAAAATACAAAATTAGCCGGGCATGGTGGCACATGCCTGTAATCCCAGCTACTCGGGAGGCTGAGGCAGGAGAATCGCTTGAACCTGGGAGGTGGACGTTGCAGGGTGAGCCAAGATCAAGCCATTGCACTCCAGCCTGGGCAACAGGAGCAAAACTCTGTCTCAAAAATAAATAAATAAATAAATAAATAGCTGGGCATGGTGGTATAATCCTCACTACTCAGGAGGCTGAGATGGAAGGCTTGAATGAGTCTCAAAAAAAAAAGAAAGAAAAAAAAAAGTCAGGATCCATCCTTCCAAACAATGCAAATGGTTTTCCACTGGGTTTGCAGCCAACCAGTGGCTACAGTAACGTGGCATCTGAACAAGGGCCACCAGGTCCCAAGGTCTGTGATGCCTATGACCTTGAATGAGGAAAAGAGTAAGATTACAGCTGTATCCTCTTATTCCAACCTAATGGTACTTCATGAAATCATTAGCATGCATTACCAGTAAGGTGGCTCATTCATATGGCTCCTGATAAAATACATAGCTTTCATTTACAGCTAAGTAAGGGAAGAGATTCCTTGACTCTGTCATTTACGCTTCTTTCCTCTCATGCTGAATGTTACACAAAGCTACTTAAATTCCCTGTTTCCAATGATTTAAACAATTGACTACACTTCTCAGCACTTCTTCCCAGCTCTCAATCTTGTAAAAAATTCTATTCTCCAGCTTAAAGAACTCTCTAGATTTATGCCCAGCATTGTTCGCCATGCTCCTATTTGGGAAGTTTTCTGTTCAGGACTCGTGGGCTCAGGAGACTTTTGAACAATGTCAATGGGCTGGGGGTAAGGCTCAATATTCACATATTTCAAAGTCAGGACTGGCATCTACAAGCACTGCTTTACAGATTATTCAAAGCTCATGATTTGCTTAAAGCTGGTGATTTTATTTTAAATTTATGGAAGATTGCACAGTATGACTTACAAATCTCACTACAGGGATTTATAAGTGCTGGGCTACTGTTTTAAAATAATAGCTGTACACCATCAAATTGTATTTGGCTTATGCTTGGTTATGACCTTCGGATCTCATAAAAATGCTCCTCTACATAACCAGTCATTTTCTATCGTGAAACTGGGATATTGTGATTTTTTTATTCTAAGTACACAAAATCCACAGGCAAGAGAAAATAAATATCTATTAAAAGAAGGGGAGATGAAAGTGAATTCCTTCTACCAAAACGAAGTAAACCAGGCAGTTAAGAACAGCTAGCAGGATACAAATGTTCATCTTGTATCCACATTCACCCCCAATTTCTAGTTGCTACTTTTCTTCATTACATAAGAAAGTGGTTCACTCATTCTTGGGTAAGGACAGTCTTTTCCAGAACAAATGAAAATATTTTCTCAACGAGGTAAATATAAGAGAATGGCATATTTCAAGGGCTGGCTCTTCCCTGCCCTTGAGAAAAAGGAACCAGCAACAGTGGCGAAGGCAGGTTTTGAGTCCAGGTAGTCTTGTTCCAGAACCCATGTCCTTGACCACTACCCTATACTGTGGGGTTCTCACCATCCAACATGGAGACCAAAGGGCACCGCTGGGTCTCCATAGAGGGATGAGGAGGGGCTCTCACACCTGTTCTTGGGAGAAGAGGGAAGGGTTGTTTGGACTGGGCATCCTGGAGCACCCACGCTGGGACCAAGGCGGGTGGATCCTACCATCAACATGCAGAGTCAAAGGGAGAAATAGAAAAACAACCAGAAGACAAAAGTTAAGTGCAAAAAGCCAATCAATGAAATCACTTTCTCATGTGTGAGCAACAGAGCTATAAAAAGAACTTTAGGCAGCTTCTCAGTCAAACCTTTACAGCCTATCCACCCAAGAAACAGCCGCAAAATTCAACTCTCTACTTTTTATTTAGGGCCAATTTTCATCAGATGTGTCCTTACTGCACCCCTCTCAGGTCAGAATGATCCCCACCTCGCTATCAGGCAAGTTAGGCTGGACAGCCCATCATATACTCAGAGCTCAAGAAATCTCATTGAAAAAGAAGCTCCATCACCATCCTGTATTTCAGAAGCAGCAATCACATAGCCAGCCAAAGTGAAATTAAGAAATTTGCATGTCATTTATTATTATCCTCCTTGTCTGTCAAGCAGCCTTCAAAAACATGTTTTCCTCCTTTCAAAAGAAGCAAATTGTAATGAGCTCATTCACACTAAGGATCTCAGGCCAGGCTATGTTTCTCCACGAGTATGCAGAGGGTAAACTTCCACAAGGGAACAGTGGCCAATTGATACACTGCTTTCTTTATCCTAGTACCCAGAGCATTCTTTCCCACATATGGTGACTTACATCTTGTCTACAAAATGGTCTCCATTCCAGCATAGTCTTTTTTGAAATCAAAAATATTTCAAGTTGCCAGCCTGGGCAACATGGTGAAACACTAACTCTACAAAAAAGATTTTTAAAAAAATTCACCAGGTATTATGGCATGCTCCTGTGGTCCCAGCTACTCAGGAGGCTGAGGAAGGAGGATTGGTTGAGCCCAGGAAGTTGAGAAGTTGAGCCATGTCCATGCCACCGCACTCCAGCCTGGGCAACAGAGCAAGACACTACCTCAAAAACAAAACAAAACAGAGCAAAACAAAAAACTCCAAGATACTGTGTGTTAGATTAGGGAATTGTTGATTTGTTAGATAAGATGATGATGCTATGGTTCTGAAAGGAAATGTCCTTACGTTTTGGAGACGCACAGTGAAGCATTTACGGATGAAATGTAGTGATATTTGTAATTCACTTTAAAATACATTACTAAAATTTTTTAATAGATAAAGTAAATATGGTAAAATGTTAACAGTGGATATAGCCAAGAAATGGGTTGTGTCCATTAAACTTTTCTCTCTATAGTGTTGCGTGATGAAACATTTTCGTAACAAAAGATCAAAAACTGTAAGATGGAGCTTCCCTGAAAGCTGCCTGGCCTCCTCATCAGAGCACCTTCCCCCTCTTCTGGTACCTGCAGCCACCTGTACCCAGGCCTCTCCATTTAAGCTGTTGAGGGGCTTTCTCTATGTGCCAAGCAGCATTCTAAGCACTTCTTATTAATTACATCATTTGCTCTTCACCAAAGCCCTATGCAATAGCTAATGTAGCAACTATTATCCCCATTTCACTGAGGTGTAAATTGAGACCCAGAGGTATGAATGTGCCCAAGATCACTCAGCTAGTAAGTGTCACAACCAGAATTGCAACCAGGTCATTCATTACTATGTTAAACCACTCTAGCCAATTAGTCATCTGAGGTCACAGTGCTTCTCTCATAAAGATGTTTGAAGGTGTTGGCTACACTTTACCACCCTATATGATATCGATTACATTCTAGCAGTGCTCTTTCTACATGAGATAAAGGTTGGTTCCTATTGTTTCTTCCCCTTTTTTGTATTTCTCTCAGAAACAAAGTCAGTGTCTGCTTCTTCACAGACACTAGGTAAATAATTATTGATTGCTTTGCTATCTAGTAAGATGGGTCAAGGTATAGGCTGATAGCAATCTTTGAAGCTTTCAGCGTTGGCTGAAGATTCCTCTGTCTCCGTTATTCAAGTATGAGTGGTATAGTCCCCACTCAGCAGGTGATAATCCTCCTCAGAGACATCCTGAACCCATTTCTGATGCCTACCTTGGTTTGTTCCTTCCTGCCTGACTGAATCATTACTAGAAACAACAATGAATACTGTGGTGCATGTTTGTATGTGGACTCAAGGAACCTGGCTGAAACCAGCACATCTGTCTATCTATCTATCTATCTGTCTGTCTGTCTATCTATCTATCTATCTTTATCTATCTATCCATCTATCTGTCTGTCTGTCTGTCCATCTGTCTATTTCTATATCTGTCAGTCATCTTATCTATCTCTCTCTATCTCTATCTATTGCTCTCTCTATCAATCATCTATCTATTGCTATCTTTCTGTATTTATGTTTATCTGTCTATCCATGTATCTATCTTTCAATATCTACCTACCCACCTACCTACCTATTGACATGTGTGTAATTTTGATGGTTAGAAGCCAAGAAAAAGCCAGCATCTTTTATTGTGAACGAGTTTATCTAAAGATATAGATTTTCGGAATTCATCTCTACTCTGTTATATTAGAAATATATACTTCAGTGGGCCTTTTGGTTGAGCAAAGGTATAGCAAAGATCCAATTCCAGAATGGGAGGCTTTGAGCTCACTTGATCAAATTGTGGTGCATAATCACATAAAAGGTTGTTCAGGATGGGCACATTCCATTCTTACTTTTCTACAAATGGGTTTAGATTATATGGTCTCTGAAAATTATGTTCAGCTCTTGGTTGGTATATATTTTTGCATATATATTTTTCAAGTGCTAGCTCACAGGAGAGGGAGAGCAGAGACTGGGGGAATGGAGGAAGCCCATCATCCCTTTAGGCAGGTAAGACTCCCTAGAAAAGACCAGACAAGGGTTGACAGAGCCCTTTCTGACCATTCTACAAAAGCCCCACAAGCAGCGTTCTCCAAGACTGCATAGCCCAGTTCATTGTGTCCTGAAGGCTGTTCCAAGGGAGGCCGAGGCTCAGGTTGGGCTCTGCAGGGAGCAGGCCAGCCCCCGTGGGAGAGCATATTTGCTCTCACTGTAGCCCACCTTGGGAAAAAGTCTGTCCTGAACTCAGATGTGGGCACCAAGGGCCATGGGTCTTGCGTGGAAGGAGGTAGAGGCCACTCGTTCCCCGGGTCTTGAGGAGTTCAGTTCTGACTCTGGCTAGGAGAGGCATGCTCCAGGATTCTACCAGAGAGGTGAGATGGCTCCGGGAACTCGGCCGTAGGTAGGGGCTTAGGAAAGATTTCTAAGGAGGAAATGTCTGTGGAGCTTGATGGCTACTGAAAGAGGGTAAAGCTTCATGTTGGCTGGTCCAAGGACCATGTTGGCACTTCTGGGGCTTCCCAGGGCGCTGCCCTGGCTGAAACACCATTCTTCTTTGGCCACACGATTCATCTACAGCATTCTGTGTGACCTCACAACCTGGGCAGTCTGGGGAATTTGATGGCACAAGCGTGCATATCTACCCATTCTAAATTCTGCGCTCAGTAGGCTGGGATGGGGCTTTTGAACCGTGAGTAGCCTTCAAGTAGTTTAAAATGCATATTTCTATTGTTTTCCCTTAAGTGCTTCAAATCACTGGTAATCAGAGAAATGCAAATTAAAACAACAACAGATAGGCTTTTTCTTCTACCAGGCTTGCAAAGCTTTCAAAGAATTATAGCTAGTGTTTACACAGGTTGAGTTACTCTTTTTTCCTACCTCAAGTCCTAAACAATACCAGGAAGGAGAAATAGTTTGTAGTTACCATTGTCTTTTACATAATCATGTCATCAGCTTCAATGAAGAGAAACATTAACAGGGCTGTGAGCACTTTGGAATGGAAAATCATCCCAGATATATATTTATTAATTAATGCATTCATTCAGGAAATAGTTACTGAACATCTAAGCAGCACAGAGAATGAAGGAAAGTAAAAACGCGTCAAATGCTGAGTATGTGTGGGGCACTGAGCCAGACTGTTGGATGAATTATTCTGTGAGTTGGGTTATAAGATCCCCTTTTCACAGATAAAGGGAGGGTAAGTCATTTGCCAAAGGTCACCCAGCTAATGAAAAGTTTGCTGGAGGCTCTGTGAGATGGAACATCCAGGATGTTCCCAGTGCTTCTGGAACTTGCCAGCTGTAGAGGAGACTGGGCAAGCACGGGTAACCCTGACACAGACACTAGGAGCCCAGAACCCTCAGGGATTCAGGCAATGCACATTCCAAAGAGCTAAACAAGGGGGGATTATTCTGGTGCAAGCAGGGCTGTGCTAAAAAGACATCTCTCAGAGAAACATGTGAACAAAACTTTCTGGGATGGGCCACATTATTAAACAGAGGAGGGCAGGGAAGCAAGAGGAGCAGAACGTTCTAGAGGAAGAGGCCTGCTTGGGCAAATCACTAAAGAAGTGTCCAAAGCACACTCAGGAAAAACTGCCAATGAGGAAACCAACAAACAAACACACCAAACCTCGATCTTCACAGCCCTGAAAAAATTCTGGTGAAACCAAACTGGTTTGACGTTCACAAAGAAGATACACAAAAGACACCTGAGATGGAAGCGCAGCCAACATCCTGTGAATTTCTCCCCAAGACTTGAGCGTTTGAGTCATGGGTTTGGAAAGGAGTTTAGGGCTAAAGATACCGATTATAGAATCATTGGCTTTCAGGCAGTTGGAGAAGTTTTGAAGAAGGGAGCCTGTGCTGAGTCCAGGGAAGATGGGTAGGACCCTGAATGCTAGTTCCCAAGCGTGGCCACAGAACTGGGTTAAGGTAGAGGCATGGAGGAGAAGTTCATTACGTAAAACTGCCTTTTTTTTTTCCTCACCTGCAGCGCATGGCACCCTGCCTTCCAGAGACGAGGTTCCCAACAACTGTGCTGAATGAATGGAGGAAAAATGAACCCAAACCAGGAACCCAAATCCTTGTGTGTGAACATAAACCTACTTCCAAAATTCTCGAGGAATCCCTAACTCAAGTCCCCCACGTCCTGTTTGGTTGTGCACAGAAAGAGATATCTACAAAAGGAGCCATGGGAATCTGAAAAAATGAGTGGGGAGTGGCAGTCCCTTCTTATTAATGTGATCAAGACCAATAAATGTATATTGTAATTGTAAATTCTTTCTGGACTCCACATTTCTCCAAAACCTAAGGATGTCTCCAATTATCTCGAGAAAGAAATGTCATAAGATTCTCAAGACTAAAGTAATGTTAATTGATATTCATGCCATGGGAAGGGAGAGCATGTGCTTACTAGGCAGCATCTTGAGGGAAGTCACCATACAAAATCAAACAACAGTTCAGGAATAGTCATAGCTCCTATTACTGTTGTTTAGACCACTCAGTCTTTTTATGGCAGCCCTGTACGCTAATACAATGTACAGCAGTGTTAATCATTCGTTGCTTTTGTTGTTTTCAAACAAATAAAAAAGAAGAATAACTTTCTTTTTTTGTTTTGTTTTGTTTTGTTTTGTTTTGTTTTGTTTTGGGACAGAATCTCGCTCTGTTTGCCAGGCTGGAGTGCAGTGGCATGATCTTGGCTCACTGCAACCTCTGCCTCCCGGGTTCAAGCGATTCTCCTGCCTCAGCCTCCCGAGTAGCTGGGACTATAGGGGCCTGCCACCGCGCCCAGCTCATTTTTGTATTTTTAGTAGAGACGGGGTTTCGCCATGTTGGCCAGGCTGGTCTCAAACTCCTGACCTCAGGTGATCCGCCTGCCGGCCTCCCAAAGTGCTGGGATTACAGGCATGAGCCACCAAGCCTGGCCAAGAAGAAGAACTTTCAAGTTTAGATATACAATTCAAAATTAGAAAAAATGTTCACATATGAACTAAAATTTACACTTACGAAACAAAAATATTATACCTCACTAGTCACATCCTGTTTTCCTGTTTTAACCTTTAAACGCAGATGAAAACTCCAAGTTGTCACATAGAACTGGGGTTGGTAAATGTTTCGCGCAAAGGACCAGACAAGGGTATCCTTTATCTGAAATGTTTTGGACCAGAAGTGTTTTGGATTTTGAATTTTGGGGGATTTTTGGAATATGTGCAGTCTATACTGGTTCACCATTCCTAATCTAAAAATCTAAAATTCAAAATGCTCCAGTGAGCATTTCCTTTGAGCACCATGTCAGCACTTAAAAAGTTCTGAATTTTGGAGCACTTCAAATTTTGGATTTTCAAATTAGGGATACTCAACCTGTAATAAATATTTTGGCTTTGTAGGCCATATGAGCTCTCGTAAATACTCAGTTTTGCTGTTGTAGCCATTTATGAACAAATGAGTCTGACTACGTTCTAATAAAACGTTATTATAGACACTAAATAATAATAATAATAATAGCTCCTATTGATTAAGTGCTTGCCATGTTCCGAGAAGAGCTAAGTGCTTTCACATTTGGTTATGTGCTGTGCCAAGAGCTCAGAATATGATCAGGAAAAAGACACAGCCTCTCCCTCCTTACTTCCTGTACCCTTTCCTGTGTCATCCTCATAACCAGCCTATCACTAGCCCTATTTGATAGTTGAGGAGAATAAAGTTATGTAGCTACTCAACATCATGCATCTAATAAGTGGCAAAAAAAAAAAAAAAAGGATTTGAACTCAGTGTGTCTGATTTTAGAGCCTGTTTCCATAATCCCCACACTCCAGGGCTTGGGAGTCTATTGACAGCGAAAGCATCTTCCAGTCTCACAGGACCGTGGGGCTGTGGTGCAGTCCTGAGAGGCGCGTGCATGTGAGGAACACCACGCGAGAGGCCCAGGAAAGGACAGGACAGCCTCGAGTCCCGGGGGAAGCCGCTCCCCAGCACCTTGCATTATGGCCGGTGTCATGGTCCCATGTTGGGTTTGCAAAGGCCTCAGAGCCTTGAGCCAAGCAGCAGGAAGCAATTTCAGTCTTTGGCCCAGACCTCTAGGCCTCGAAACCTTTCTATCTAATTAAACTTCCATTGCCTTTCATTTCTGCAGCCCTTCTTACAGGAATACGCTCTTTAAAATAAATAAATAAAGATATGGGAACTGATGGAGTCAACTAAGAATTTCTCTAATTTCCATATCTAACTCCTACGAATAACTCACTTGGAAACAGGCACGGTCTGTCTAGGTAAGATTGTGTTTTGCATAAACTCTTATGCATGAAATGGCTCTATTTGCAACTAGACAGGATCCAAATTTCAGAAACACTTCAACAACCGACTATAGTTAAAGTTTATTAAAAAATAAAAAATAGAAAAGTCATTTCACCTTTTGCCTGCAGTAAAACTCTGGGAATGGACTCTCCTGGCCTCAAAGCTTTCTTTTCTACTCTGCAGAAGCCGCTGAAGACACCCTCCACAGGCTTAGCCCACCCAGGCTACAGCACCCTGCCTGCTGCACTCAGGGAACCCAAGGTGTTGCCTGTTCAACAGTTGAGCAGAACCAGCGTCATGGCTTACTCTAGCTGTGACTTTGTGCCCCAGTTCTGGTCTCTGAGTCCCTGCCTGGGGTATCCATGCAGTGCCCAGGCCTGCTGCTTCCTTGTGGGCTAACCTGGGGAGGCTGGCTGCCTGCCACCATCATGCTGCCATGCGCGGAAACTGCTCAGGCTCCTCTCTGGAAAGGAAAGCCCCTTCACAGCCATTGCCCATCTCCTTTTTTTTTCTTGAGACAGAGTCTTGCTCTGTCACCCAGGCTGGAGTGCAATGGCACAATCTTGGCTCACTGCAATCTGCACTTCCCGGATTCAAGCGATTCTCCTGCCTCAGCCTCCTGAGTAGCTGGGATTACAGGCGTGTGCCACCACGCCCAGCTAATTTTTGTATTTGTTAGTAAAGATAGGGTTTCACCATGTTGGTCAGGCTGGTCTCGAGCTCCTGACCTCAGGTGATCCAACTGCCTTGGCCTCCCAGTCATGGCACACGCCGGGATTATAGGCATGAGCCACCGTGCCCAGCTCCCTTTCTCCTTTTACTCAGCTTGTCCCAAACTTCAAGGAACAGAAGAATCACCTGGGGATCTTGTTAAACTGCGGGGTCTGGCTTGGTAGGCCTGGGATGGGGGCTTGAGAATCAGTGTTTCTAACAAAGCACCAGGGTAGGTTTGAGAAATGGTTCAAGGCTATGCAGCCTCAAGGATGATGGCCAAAGCAGGTGAGGTAGCCACTGGCCACTACTATTTTTGCCTGCCCAGAACATGTGCTTTTTCCCTATTTTTTTAAGCACAATAATGGGCACATAGCTCAGTTTGCGCCAATCAGAGTCCTGCCCAGAAATGAGGTATGAATGATGGTGGGAGTGGGGAAGAAGGGGTAGGTGGGAGCAGGCTCTCTTTTCCCTGCGGTTACTAACCTGGGAGAGTTGCTTGTAGCGCATGCAGGAAGTCCATTGTCAGTGATCGAGAATGAATTGAACCTACAGAGACAAGTGAAAAGGGTGGAGATGCAAGGACATCATTTGAGCTCCTGCATCCAGTCACACCTAAGGCCAGATGCTCCAGCCTTCCAGTTATACGAGCCCATAAATTTGCTTTTTCACTTAATTTAATTCTTGTCACTTGCAAATAAAAGAGCCCTGAGTTATATAGTGGGTAAGGCAAGTTGGGGTCAAAAAACAAGGTATAGAGTGATAATGGTTCACATGATGATTCTAAAAGTAATTCCTGGCCGGGTGCAGTGGCTCACGCCTGTAATCCCAGCACTTTGGGAGGCTGAGGTGGGCAGATCACTTAAGGTCAGGAGTTAGAGACCAGCCTGGGTGACATGGTGAAATCCTGTCTCTACTAAAAATACAAAAAAATTAGCCAGGCGTGGTGGCGGGCACCTGTAGTCACAGCTACTCAGGAGGCTGAGGCAGGTGAATGGTGTGAACCCGGGAGGCAGAGCTTGCAGTGAGCCAAGATCGTGCCACTGCACTCCAGCCTGGGGGACAGAGCAAGACTCCATCTCAAAACAAACAAACAAAAAAGAACATGATGAAGTATGGAGTCCTAAGGGCCTGACCTCCAAGTGCCACATAAAGTGAACTTGAGCTGTTTCATCAGGCGATGTTTGCTCGTGCCTTTTCCTGATGATACTGAAAAAGTTTGCAGAAGCTCCACATGTCCAGCTGCTTTTTCCTGGACATTTAGTTATACAGGTAAAGCTGAAAGTTAACAGCAGATTTGGACTCAAAATCAGCTCCATAAATGGCCTCATTTCCGGGCACAGCCCTTGATGTCATCTCTGAAAGGATGTCATCCCAGCCCTGGAGGGATTTACTGAGGCCCCAGGATCTGAGCTCATGTCCAGATCTGTGAAAAACAAAGGACATGCATGCAAAATAGATTGAAGCCGCACACACCCGAGTTGCTGGGGAAGGGACAAGCATGTGGTGAGCAAAGAGGGAAGAGGAGGTTTCCTGCTTCTCTCTGTGACTTCCCTATTTCAGATAACAGCAGCCCCACCCTGCGGGCACCCAGGTTCAAAATGTCAGAGCCTTGGGACTCTTCTTTCTCCTTTTCATATTCCTCTGCGCTGCCTGCAGGAGAGTGATTCTATCCCAGGGCCAACTCTGACAGCCACCTCCTTCTCTCCATTGTCCCTGTTGCTGCTTTTTTCGGGCCTTCATTATTTCCCACCCGAACCACAGTGGCAATGGCCTTGTAGCTATTCTCCTCACATACATTTTTCATACTTCACCAGGCCCAGTGAAATGTTTTGAGGACTCACTATTGACTCACTCAGCCCTGGGGCAGGTTGTATGTTCCAAAGATGCCACATCTCCCATTTTACATGTTCTCACAATATGACTTTGACATTCTTCCCATCAAGAGGTGAAGTCCACGTTCCCTCCCCTTGAACTTGGAAGGGCTTGAGACCCAGCAGAAGTGATGCTATGTGACTTCTTCCAAGACTAGGACCTAAAAAGTGATACCGTTTTTGCCTGGTTTTCTTGGGAAACGTGCCTTCAGGCCATCAGTTGCCGTCTAAGTATGAAACCGCCGTACTGTAGGGAAGCCCAAGCCACGTGGAGGTGCCATGTGTGGGTGTTCCTAGTGTGAGGTCCTGACAACTGGGAATGTGCGTGAACATATCTCTAAATGATTTCTTCCTCCATTGGGCAGATCACTGCCCCCCCTACCCCCCGCCACCTTTCAGTTCTCCCAGTTGAGGCCACAGACATCGTGGAGCTGTGCCTTCCTGACCTACAGAATCCATGAGCGTAATAAAATGGTTGTTTCTGTTTTGTCTGGGTGCAGTGACTCACACCCATAATCTCAGCACTTTAGGAGGCCAAGGCAGGAGGATCGCTTGGACTCAGGAGTTTGAGACCAGCCTGGGCAACATAGTGAGATCCCCATCACTGTATAAAAGCCAAAAAAAAAAAATTAGCTGGGCATGGTGGTGCATGCCTGTGGTTCCAGCTACTCAGGAGGCTGAGGTAGGAGAATTGCTTGGGTCCAGGAGGTTGAGGCTACGATGAGCCAGTGAGCCACAATCACAACAGTGCACTCCAGCCTCAGCAACAGACTGAGATCCTATTTCTTTAAAAAAAAAAAAATTATTTTAAGCTCCTAATTTTGGGGGAAATTTGTTACATAGCCAATAGCCAATAGAAAACTGATATTTTATTTTAAAATGCTTTAATGTGTACGCAAAACCTCTGTCAATCATCTGGCTACAACCTGCAGGGAGTTGTTTACAAAAGAGGTGAGGTTCCCACAGCTATCAGACCCTGAAGAAAGGAGCTGATCTGAGGGCAATCCAGGCGTTTCTATGCATTTTTTTTTCAGTCTTCATTATGTGTCAAGCACATTACAGACCCTATCATATCCAAACCTTCAACATGATGGCTATGAGGTTAATTATCTTCCTTAATAGTTGTAGACATTGAAGCTCACAGGGGAAACATAAATTTCCCCGAAGTGGCCAAACAGGAATCCAAACCTGGGGCCTGGTAACACCAGAGCCCTCGCGGTGCCTACCGCACCTCTGGAAGAGCCGAACCCAAGAAAGGGAGCACAGAGGAGCCCTCCCCAGAACATGACTGAAATCACTTCTCTATTTGGAACGAAGGAAAAACAAAGCAGTCTGGTTTGGTTAGAGAAAGCCCCCGGCCACAATGTCGAACAAACCGGGAGTAATTTGTCTCTATTCTTTTCCATGTGACTGCCGGAGGTTATCCTGGTTTTTATTAGTCCAAACTTCCCCTTTTCAAAAAATAATTCCTTGAAATCTTCTGGGAAATTAACATGGCTCAATCTGGCTCTGGGCTGGCCACCACATGCTCACAGAATTAAGAGAACCTGAGATTTTAACCCTTCGTAGCCATACACACATACACACGAAACCGCATGTGCCTCTATAACTGTGTTGTTTAACAGGCTGTAAAGAGAATATTCACACTGGGTGAGCTGTTAGGTTCAGCTTTATCCTGGAAAAAAATTCATCTTCTAGATTTGTTCCAATCCAAGAGTTTTACACAATGTGCAGATTTAGTTACACGTCAGCTGCACAGCACAGGAATCCTTTATTTCAGAAATATCAGGAACTAATTAATATACAAGGTTAGGTAATTTAAATAACAATTATTTTCAAATATTTCTTAAAGAAAATATATTAAGAATAAGTAATATAAAATTACAGGGCCGGGCAGGAGGGTTCACCTCGTGTAATCCCAGGGCTTTGGGAGGCTGAGGTGGGAGGATTACTTGAGACCAGGAGTTTCTGACCAGCTTG
This sequence comes from Nomascus leucogenys, assembly GCF_006542625.1. Taxonomy (NCBI): domain Eukaryota; kingdom Metazoa; phylum Chordata; class Mammalia; order Primates; family Hylobatidae; genus Nomascus; species Nomascus leucogenys. Next base: position 3,999,773 of record NC_044385.1, on the reverse strand, counting down.
GGCAACATAGTAAGATCCAGTCTCTAAAATAATGAAAGAAAATAACTACAATAGCAACTTTAAATTCCAATTCTATTCTGTACTATAGTCAATTACATAAAAAATGTTCTTCATTTTTCTCTTATATTTTTTTTTTGAGATAAGGTCTCATTCTGTCACCCAGCCTAGAGTACAGTGGAACAGTCATAGCTCACTGCAACCTCAAACTCCTAGACTCAAGCAATCCTCCTGCTTCAGTCCCAGGTAGCTAGAATTACAGGTGTGCACCACCATGTCCAGCTAATTTTTAAATTTTTTGTAGAGACGGGGTCTCGTTATGTTGCCCAGACTTGTCTTGAACTCCCGGCCTTAAGCAAACCTCCTGCCTCACCCTCCCAAAGCACTGGTATTACAGATGTGAGTCACTGTACCTGGCCCATTTTTCTTTACTTTTATTTTCTATCTAATTGGGAACTTTTGAGATTATTTACAGTGTCATAAGAATTATAAAAAGGTGGCCAGGTGCAGTGGCTCACGCCTGTAATCCCAGCATTTTGGAAAGCTGAAGTGGGTGGATCCCCTGAGCCAAGGAGTTCAAGGCCAGCCTTGGCAACATGATAAAACCCTGTTTCTACTAAAAGTACAAAACTTAGCCAGGTGTGGTGGTGCATGCCTGTACTCCCAGCCACTTAGGAGGCTGAGGCAGGAGAATCGCCTGAACCTGGGAGGCAGAGGTTGCAGTGAGCCAAGATTGCGCCACTGAATTCCAACCTGGGCAACAGAGTGAGACCCTGTCTCAAAAGAAAAAAAAAAAAGAATTGTTATCATTACTGGCCAGGTGTGGTGGCTCACACCTGTAATTCCAGCACTTTGGGAGGCAGAGATGGGCGGATCATGAGGTCAGGAGATCGAGACCATCCTGGCTAACATGGTGAAACCCTGTCTCTACTAAAAATTAGCCGGGAGTGGTGGCGGGCACCCGTAGTCCCAGCTACTTGGGAGGCCGAGGCGGGAGAATGGCGTGAACCTGGGAGGCAGAGCTTGCAGTGAGCTGAGATCATGCCACTGCACTCCAGCCTGGGTGACAGAGCGAGACTCCGTCAAAAAAAAAAAAAAAAGGTAACAAAATTTAGGCAGCTGATTTCTTGCTCTTTCAGTATTTCCACATATGTTTCTGGCAATTAAAACTTTTTTTCTGCCAGGTGCAGTGGCTCACATCTGTAATCCCAGCATTTTGGGAGGCTGAGGCGAGAGGGTCACTTTAGCCCAGGAATTCAAGACTAGCCTGGGCAATATAGGGAGATTCCATCTCTACAAAAATAAAAATAAATTAGCAGGGCATGGTGGCACACGCCTGTAGTCCCAGCTACTCAGGAGGCTGGGGCAGGAGGATCATTTGAGCCCAGGAGTTCAAGGCTGCAGTGAGCCCGTGATTGCACCACTGCACTCCAGCCTCTGTGTCAGAGCAAGATCTTGTCTCAAAAAAGAAAAAAAATTTATTGTTCTCTGGGAAGTTTGGTGGAATGGAACAGGGGAGAAAACAAGCCCCCTATCCCTCCACGTCCTCTCCTCCAGCATCGTCCTTACAATGAAGGATGGTCTTTGCAGCTGATATCTTCTTATATCTTCTTATATCTTATCCCCTGTTCCTTTCCTGGGCAGATGTCCTGGCGATCTGGCTCAGGACATCCCTCTAGGAGCTGAAAGTGGAAGTGGGAGCCCTTTATTTTTGCCCAAATCAAAAGCAAAATAACTGGGCTCAAAAGAATTACCTCTGTTATCAGAGGTCACTAGTTATCAGTGAAACTGGCATCCTGTAGGAAGGGACAGCCTAAGGGGAACTGGAATAATTTTCATTGCAGGCAGGGACTCGGATGGGTCATGAAAGAAATGTCAAAAGTAAGCTGCTGACACAATAGCATCTGGGGCTTCAGCTTTGTAGCCTGTGGAAACGAAGCCTTTGTGACAAAGAACCTAAATCAAATGTAGTGTCTGTGGATATGATAGCCCTGATGTCGCTAGGGTAGGTACGTTGGCTAATTTTATGTGTCAACTCGACTGGGCTAAGGGGTGCCCAGGTAGCTGGTAACTCATCATTTCAAGGTGTGTCTGTGAGGGTGTTTCTGAAAGAGATTAGCACAGGAGTCAGTGGACTGAGTGAGAAGATCTCCCTTACCCATGCGGGTGGGCACCATCCAATCCAGTGAAGGCCCAAATAGAACAAAAAGGCAGAGGAAGGGGGTGGATTTGCTCACACTCTTTGAGCTGGGTCATCCGTTCTCTCTTGCTCTCAAACATCAGAGGTCCTGGTTCTCAGGCCTTTGCCCTTTGCACTGAAAGAAAATGACACCACCAGCTTTCCTGGTTCTCCAGTTTGCAGGCAATGGATCACGGGACTCCTTGGCCTTCATAACTGCAGGAGCCAATTCCCACAACAAATCCACGTGAATCTCATAAGCATCTTACGTGTTCTTTTTCCCTGGAGAACCCTGCCTAATACGGGAGGAGAGCCCTGTAACAGTAGACACGATTCAGGATTAGAGAGCTGGATGCAACAACTCGAAGCGGCTGTGAAATCACCGAGATGGAGAGGGAAACGCGGGGAGAGGGTGAGGTGGAGAGAGAGAAAACACACACAAATCTCCCAACCACAATCAGAGAACAAACCCCAATCCCAAATCATAAAGAAATCTAATGAGAATGAAGTTAAGACCCTGAATATGAATTGGTTTCTGATTAAATCAATGTTATGGAACAGCCTAGAAAGTGATAACTTCTTACACTCCCTTGTTCCTTTCCTGGGCAGACGACCTGGCGATACGGCTCAGGACATCCCTCTGGGAGCTGAGAGTGGAAGTGGGAGCCCTCTATTTTTGCCCAGCCCTGGCATCAAGGCTGTCCTCAGAACTACCTGAAACATAACAGTGCACATTCACTGGAGGAGGAAGGGTGTGGAGAAAAAAATTTTTTTTAAAAAAAGGATGTTTATAATGCACAAAGATATAAATGAAATAATATCTTTCATTTTAAGACACCAAGAAAATGTGGAGAGGGAAAAATAAAAGAACGGTTATATATGAATAAGAATCAACTAGAAGGCTTGAAATATAAAAATAGATTCCTTTAAAAATTCAGTGTAGGGCCGGGTGCGGTGGCTCACACCTGTAATCCCAGCACTTTGGGAGGCCAAGGTGGGTGGATCACCTGAGGTCAGGAGTTCGAGACCACTTGACCAACATGGTGAAACCCCGTCTCTACAAAAAATACAAAATTAGCCAGGTGTGGTGGTGCAAGCCTGTAATCCCAGCTACTCGGGGGGCTGAGGCTGGAGAATTGCTTAAACTGGGAGGTGGGGGTTGCAGTGAGCCAAGATTGCACCATTGCACTCCAGCCTGGGCAACAAGAGCAAAACTCCATCTCAAAAAAAAAAAAAAGAAAAATCAGTATATGAGATCAAGCTAGACTTGACACAATCAAATAAAGAATATGTTAATTAGAAGGGAATACTGAAGAATTCTTACATAACACAGCATAGAGAAACAACAAGAAAAAATGAGGCCCAGCATGGTGGCTAATGCTTGTAATCCCAGTACTTTGGGAGGCTGAGCCCAGGGGTTCAAGACCAGCTTGGGCAACATAGCAAGACCCTGTCTCTTAAAAATAGAAAAAGAAAAAGAAAATTTAACTATATGTGTGTGTGTGTGTTTGTATACATATACATATATCCGATATTGAATATATATACATATATATATATATACACATAGAAGCAGTTAAGAAATACAGAGACTAAATTAAGAAATTCCTAGATTCACTTAACAGAATTCCAAAAATAAGTGAATGTTGGGAATGACAGAGAAGTAATATTTGTAAACGCTAATAATTAATGATTTTCCATAATTGAAGAAAGACATGAAATTCTAGAGAAAGGTGTTCTCAGCTCTCTAGTGTAAATCCGCAGCTGGATTCATCATAGTGAAACTATATAGAACTACACAGGTAAAGAAAAAATCTTATAAGCTACAAGAGAGAAGTGACGAATTATTTGCAATGAAATAACAATTAGGCATTTGACAAATTTTATATCATCTTCAGTGGAGGTCAAAAGAGAATGGAATAATAGCTTCAAAATGCTGAGGAGAAATAACCATCAACCTGGAATTTTTTACGGAGTTAAACTAACATTTAACAGTGAGAGTGATATAAAAATGTTCACAGATATGCAAAGATTAAGGTTGCTTCCACCCTTATAGATTCTCACTATAAGATGTCCTTTAGCAAGGTGGGGGCAAAGACAATTAGACCCAAAGAGAAATTGTGGTATGCAAGGGAAGAAAAATGATGAGTATGAGAGTTGATAGAATATCAATTATAATTAACTATGGAGAGTAAAAATACAAATACAATATAACTTTTATTTAAAAAGCAAAGCTAAAGTTGTTTACACTTAGAGCAAAAAGGAGGTAGGTGTGATTATGATCAATGGGTGTTTGAGGAATTCCAAACCAACGAGGGACAAAGGTGAAATGGGGAGTCTTGAGGCAGGGATGATCGGGAGAGGGGAATCAATGTCCCAAAAACAATCAGAAGGGGAAAAAGTAGCCAAACAGATACTTGAAGAAAAACATTGGAAATGATAAGTCACAATATATCCCACATATGAAACCTAATTAAATTCAACAAAAAGCAAAGATTATCAGATTAGAATTTTACAGCTATATATAAAAAAGATTCAATCTGTCAGGAAGATGTAATAATTCTAAATTTGTACATAGCTTATAACATAGACCAAAAATATATGAAGCAAAAACTGATTTAACCAAAGGAGAAACAGTCAAATCCAAAATCACAGGGAGAGATATTATATTAACACACCTCTCTCAGTAGCTAATAAAGAAGACCTAAATACTTGGTAATCATATAAAAAAATTGAACAATATGATTAACACACTTGCACTGATTAACACATTTAGAACCCTGTACCCGAGAACTAAATAATAGTCATTCTTTGCAAGTGCACCTGCACCCTTTACAATACTGACCACACAGCAAGTCTTAACAACTTTGAAAATATCAAAATCATAGAGTATATTATCCTACTACACTAAAATTAAACTAGAAATCAATCACATAAAAGCTAGAAAATCCCTACATGTATTTAGAAATTAAGTAATACACTGCTATATTATTTAAGAGTCAAATAAGAAATCACAACAAAAATGAGAAAGTATTTAGAAATTATGATAAATATTACATATCAAAACTTAGGGAAGTCTGCTAAAGTGATGCTTAAAGGAGAAATTTTAGTTTTAAATGCATATGATTAGAAAAGAAGAAAGACTGAAAATCAGTGTTTCAAGCATCTATCTCAAGAAGTTGGGGGAGGTGGAAATGGCAAATTAAACAAAACAAAGTAAACGGAACAAAATGAAAATATAAAACTAGAAGTTAATAAAATAGAAAGCAAACATAATAATATAAGAGAGAATCAGCAAAGCCAAATGCTGGTTATTGGAAAAGGCTAATGAAATTAATAAACCCATAGTAAGACTAATCAAGAGAAAAAGAGAGAAGGGACAATTAAAAACACTAGAAATGAAAAGGGAGACATAACTCTATATCCTCATATATTAAAAAGACAATAGGATGATATTATGAGCAACTTTATAACAATTAACTAGAAAATTAGATTAAATGACCACTTTAAAAAAAAATCACTTACTAAATGGACACAAAAAGAGAGACAATCTGTTCTTACAGCTATTAAAGTGAATCTTAAATAAAAGACCTTCCCATGCCTGGCTGGGCGTGGTGGCTCACCCCTATAATCCCAGCACTTTGGGAGGCAGAGGCGGGCGGATCACAACGTCAGGAGTTTGAGACCAGCCTGACCAACATAGTGAAACCCTGTCTCTACTAAAAATACAACAAATTAGCTGGGCATGGTGGCAGGCACCTGTAATCCCACCTACTTGGGAGGCTGAGGCAGGAGAATCACTTGAACCCAAGAGGCAGAGGTTACAGTGAGTCGAGATCGCACCACTGCACTCCAGCCCAGGTGACAGTGAGAGACTCCATCTCAAAAAAAAAAAAAAAAAATTTCCATGCCTTCAGGAGTAAATTCTTTATAATATTTAAGGAAATAAATAGTATGAATCTTACACAACTATTCAAGAGAATGGAAAAGGAGAGAATACTTCCCAACTCACTGTTTGAGAGCCAACAAGTTCATTACCAAGAAGAAAATTATAGGGTCAACTCTCTCATAAATACAAAAGAAAGAAAAAGAGAAAGAGAGAAGGAAGAGAGGGAGGAGGGAGGAAGGAAGGAAGGGAGAAATAAAGGGGAAAAGGAGGAAGGAAAGGGGGGAGGGAGGGAGGAAATATGGGAGGGAGGGAGGGAGGAAAAAAGGAAGGGAGGCAGGAAAGAAGGAAGGGAGGGAAAAAGGGAAAAAAGGGAGATAGGCAAAGTCAAGCCAATCAACATCAATAAAATATAAGAAGGATAGAACATCATGTCATCCATAGTGGGGTTTATTCTAAGAATGCAAAGTTGGTTTAATATTCACACATATGAAATAGGAATGTATCAGAGTTTGATTTCCTGCCTTCATTGAATTCCTGCCATAGAATGTCTGTGTTCTTAGTAAATATAAAGTGAAGTATTTAGGGGTAAAAGGACATACTATCTCCAATTTAGTCTAAAATGGTACCGAAAATAAACAACATGCTCATATATATGTGTGTAAAGAAAGAACGATAAAGCAAATGAGGCAAAAAGTAAACAACTGGTAAATCTGGGTAAAGGGTTGTAAGAGTTTCTTGTACAAATCTTCAATTTTTACATGTTTTAAATGACACCAAAATTAAAAATTATCCCAAAAAATAGTGTAATTCACCTCGTAGACAAACTAGAAGAGAAAAATCATATGATCATTTCAATAAATGCAGAGGATAATTTGATGAGATTCAACATTCATTCATGACATAAATTCTTGGCAACGTAGAAATAGAAGGACACTACCTAAAACTGATGAAGGGCATCTATATAAAGCCTGTAGGAAACATCATATTTAATGAGAAAATGTTGAAACTTTTTCTCTGAGGCGAGGAATGAGATAACGATGCTACTGCCACAGCTTATATTCAACAGGACCTCCAGCAAAATACAAACCTACCCTAGAGAAGCAAACAAAATGCCTCCTCACTGCAGGCTTCTTACTCACCCACCAAAAAAAGATGGAGCTAAACTTAGGTGGTCTTTGCTAATCTGACATTAGATGGGCCATTACCTCTCTCCAAGGGTGAAGTGGGTGAAGGGAAGGAAGTGTGCTTGGGGAAAATCCTTCCAGATAGAAACCAAGATCAAAGAGCAAGGTTCTCCTCTAACAATGTTCAAAGCTCTTTGAAGAAAGTTACAAAATATTATCAAAGGCATAAAAGAAATCCTGAATAAATGGAGGATTAGACCACATTCATGAATGAGAAGACTACATATCATAAAGATGCCAATTCTTTAGAAACTCTCCACAGTTCTCTAAATCTGATGAGTTCAGATAAAACTTGACGTGCTGATGCAAGAAAAAAAAAAATGTATATGGGAGAACAAAGGCCAGAAATAGCTAACGTCCATTTTGAAGGCAAAGAACAAGGAGCCGGGCATAGTGGCTCACACCTGTCATCCCAGCACTTTGGGAGACTGAGACAGGAGGATTCCTTGAGCCCAGGAGCTTGAGACCAGCCTGGGCAACATAGCAAGACCCCATCTCAAAAAAAAATTATCAATGAAACTTTAAAAGAAAGGAAACAACCTAGAATATAGAAATAACTCTCAAAATTCAACCACAAAAGGACAGATAATCCAAGTAAATAATGGGAAATACTTGAACAGGCATTTCACAGAAGAAGACCTACAGATGGCATGTGAGCATGTGAAGGGACTTTAGGCTTCTCTACCTATGAGGGAAAGGCATGTTGGAACCACAATGGGATATTTCTGCACACCTATAAGAGTGACTTATAAAATATGGTGGCAACCCACATGTTGACGAGGCTGTGGAGAAACTGGCTCACTGATACCCTGCTGGCATGCACCAGCTCTTGGCATTTCCCACCCTCTTTTTGCCATCCCCACGTGTTAAGGGGGCATCTTGTTGCCATTTTTTACATTTCCCTGATGACCAGTGAGGTTTGTCATCTCTTGTGTCAAGGCCCATTTTGCTTTCTCCTCTGGTAAAATGTCTTCCATTCATTTTCTTGTTGGGTCTTCCATCTCTTTCTTCTTGATTTGTAGGATTTTTGCTTGTTTTTACTAAATACTGGATGCGTCCTTATCTTCTCCCACTCTGTGAGTTGCCTTTTTACTCTTGTGTGTGTATTTTTAAAAAACACCAAAAGAGGCTGTTCTCACAAGCTTCTACATGCAGAGAATATCTCTAGAAGGACAGGCAAGAAACGGGTACTGGGGGCTGCTACTGAGGAGGGAAGTGAAGTGCCGGGGGAAGGAGGTGTGGGAGATACACTTTTCTCTGTGTCCTTTTGCATACTTTTTTTGCAAATCATCACGTGCAAATGCATGTGTTTTAAACTTTGAGACAAAGGAAAGGCACCAGATAGCCATCATTAAGTAGATGCTAACTTTTCCTCTAATTGTATTTCACAATAGTTGCAGTGGCAAGGAAAAGGCTAAGTGTCCCTGTCCTAGCCAGTACCTTTCATGATTGAGCCTGTGCCCTCTGGTCCTCTAAGTTCAGGGAATGCATCCCCTGGCATTCTAACTGTGGGGCAGTACAGTGTAGCATGGGAGCAAAGAGAGCAGCTTCTGCAGCCAGACTACCTGGGTTGTCACCCAGCTCCTCCACCATCTCTTGTATGACCTCAGCAGAGTTCCCTGGCCTTTCTATGCTTCTGCTAAGGAACACGGCAATTCCTACTGTGGTCGATGTCCCCCCATGGTCCCTGCCTCTGTGGCAGAGGTGATGGGACCCCACTTCCAAGATGAGGTGACAACGGACTGTGGCTTCCATCCTAGCACACCTTCTCTTGCTGACTTGCTGTGAAGAGAGTGAGGTCCCATGTTGCAAGCTGCCCAGTGGATAGGCCCACATAGCAAGGAATGCATGTCTCCAGCCAGCAGCCAGTAAGGAAAGGAATCCTGCCAACTAATCCTGCTAACAGCCAGTGAGTAAGCTGCGAAGTGGATCCTCCCCCAGCCCAGCCTTAAGATGGCTCCATCCCAGGATCATCTTTGATTGCAGCCTGGCGAGAGACCCTGAGCCAGAGGAACCCGGCCCAGCCAGGCCCAGATTCCTGATCCACAGAGCCCTTGAGATAATCAATTGTTGTTTTAAACCTACAGCGACAACAAAAAGAAATAGAAAGACTAGGCAATGTCTCTCCTGAAAAATTTATCATTCACCTGTCCAAAGCAAGGGGTCAGACAGACCAATGGATTATACAGAACCCCTTCCAGTGAGGGAACCCTATGAAGTTCTCCAAATAAGATAGTAAATCCTTGCTGTTTAAACAAAGTGCTCAAGGCAACTGGTGAGTTGGTGAATTTAATTTCCTGGTTAACTGGATGAATCTTTCTGATGGGATCTTAGAGCTTCGTTGTACCTCACAGATCATTACACACATAAGGAAGCTGAAGCTGAGAATAATTACCTTCTGCAAGTCGTGAGGCTTTCTCATGGCAAACCCTCGCGCAGTGCCTGCCACCCAGTAGAAGCTCAATAAATAACTGTTCAAAGAAGGAAGGAAGGGAGAACAGGTGGCAGGGAGAAAGGAAGGGATTCTTTGCCTCTTTATTGGTGAAGCTTCTTAAATTCTTGGCTGCAGTGCAAGGAAAGCTTGGACTCATAGTCAGGAGACTTGAATTCAAGTCCCAGCTCCACACTTAGATGTGTAGCCCGGGCGACCCCTTGACCTCCCACTTCCCACCTTACACCTTACCTGCCCAGGTGTAAAACAGGAAAAAATGATACTTCCCATGTGGTATACAGATTTTGCTCTCCTTAGTTCTAAAATGTGTTGTCCACTGCATTATCTTAAAAAGCAAACTATAAAAACATCCGGGCCGGGTGCAGTGGCTCATGCCAGTAATCCCAGCATTTTAGGAGGCCAAAGGGAGCAAATTGCTTGAGCCCAGGAGTTCAAGACCAGCCCAGGCAATATAGTGAAACCCTGTCTCTACAAAAAATAAGCCAGGCTTGAGGAATGTGCCTGTAGTCCCAGCTACTCAGGAGGCTGAGATCGGAGGATCGATTCAGCCCTGGAGTTCAAGGCTGCAGTGAACCGAGATTGCACCACTGCACGCTAGCCGGGGCAACAGAGCAAAACCTTGTTTCAAAAAATGAAAAAGAAAAGGAAAAAATAAGAAAACATCCCCCCAGCACACAGGAGAGGATTGCTATTTGGGAGAGCGAAATCCATTTGCATCTTCACCTAACACCATTCACTGACACAAATTTTAAATGAATTTCAAAGTCATGTGTAAATTATAGTACATGTACACTGTATAATATTACACAGTTAAGAAGAATAAGGCAAAGCTATGTGCACTGGCATGGAAAGATCTCCAAAAGCTAGTGTCCTGTGAAGAAAACCAAGCTGTTGAATGATATGTACTATATACATGTATATTTTCCTATGTAAAAATAAATGCCACATACATATGTGCACATACACACACACACACACGCCTCAAATTGAGAGAAAGTCTGAAGAATTCATCCATCAATTGTTAGCCGTAGTAGTCGTCTCTGGGAAAGGTAGTGCAATTGTGTGTGAATGTGGTATTTTCATTTCTCACGAAACACGTTTCTTGAATTTTTTAATGTGTACGAATTAATTTCAAATTTTAAAAACAAAAATATGTTAAAGTTAAACATAAATAATAAAACCATTAAAAGTTGTACATAAAAACCTGATCTCCTCCACATGAGAAAGAAAAAACTTTGTAAGCATAAAAACAATGTGAAAAAAATTATGAAAGAAAATATTTCTATTTTCAGGCACAAGTGGCTCACGCATGTAATCCCAGCACTTTGGGAGGCCAAGGTGGATGGATCACTTGAGGTCAGGAGTTTGAGACCAGCCTGGCCAACATGGTGAAACACCGTCTCTACTAAAAATACAAAAATTAGCTTGGCATGGTGGCGGGTGCCTGTAGTTCCATCTACTTGGGAGGCTGAGGCAGGAAAATCACTTGAATCTGGGAGGCAGAGGTTGCAGTGGGCCAAGACGGTGCCACTGCACTCCAGCCTGGGTGACAGAGCAAGACTCTGTCTCAAAAAAAGAAAATATTTCTAGAATTAATTATATTAAATGCTCTCATGTCAAAAAATAAAGAAAATTTAAAAGTAAACAAAAACGCTTAGCCTGGTGTGGTGGTGTGCACTTGTAGTCCCAGCTACTTAGGAGGCTGAGGTGGGAGGATCACTTGAACCCTGGAGGTCAAGGCTGCAGTGAGCCATGTTTGTGCCACTGCATTCCAGCGTGGGCAACAGAGAAATACCTCATCTCTACTAAAAATCAAAAGCATTAGCCGGTCATGTTGGTGTGCGCCTGTGCTCCCAGCTACTTGGGAGCCTGAGGCAGAAAGAGCGCTTGAGCCCAGGAGTTCGAGGCTGCAGTGAGCTGTGATTGCACCACGACACTCCAGCCTGGGTAGCAGAGTGAGGTCCTGTCTCAAAAAGAAAAAAAAAAAACTATTAACAAAAACTGGAAAATAATTTAGCACCAAATATGGCAAGGAGGCAAATCCTTTATATTATAAAAGATTACAATGAAAAAAGAAAAAAAAAAAAAAGCAAGCCCTGCCCCTTCAGCCCCAGATTCTGGCATGTAGCACACATTTGAAATGATCACCCATGCCCTAATTTTACCGACTAGAAAACGGACGTGAAGCTGGTGAGTCACATGCCCCAAGTAAACAAGCTGCACACCCTGAGCTCGCCTGTCCCAGCAAGGCCTCCTGAGAGAGGAGTGGGGACACCAGCCACTTTCCACCCACCCCCTCCATCACCTCCCCTGAAATTCTCACACCCTGCGTCTTCCCTGGATCTTGGCAGAACCCAAATTCCTATCCTGTTTGAAATTCTTTCTGCTATTTCAGATTTCTCTTTGGGGATGAATTGAGGTCTGCCTCCAAAAAGGAGAAGTCCAGGTACAGGAAAAAAGTCTCCAGAATTTGCCACACACTGGGTGGCCTCTGGATCCGCGGGAAGTTCAGTCCTTCTTACATTTTTATCTCAAATGATTTCACTACCCTTCCAGCCTCGCAGGGAGATCCCGTGGCGTGTCGCCGGCTGCTCTCTCTTCTCTAACTGGAAGGGGCATCGGGGATTGCCCGGTTCAGCCCCAGAAGGAAAGTGAAACTGACAGGAGAGAAACAGCCTCTCCAAAGTCACATGAACACGAGCCATCACTCCCAACCAACCAAAGGAAAGGGCGTCGGCCCGAAGACTCTGTGTTCATCCCAGAACGGCTACATTGGACGTGAATTTTGAGAATCAGTCTCTGAGGTTCTAGATGGTGCTTTTGTTTCCATCAGTGACTTCCCTGTGCCCACCCAGAGCGGAAGACAGGGATTCTATGAGGAAGTAGGAGCTCTGTCCCCAGGCCCCACACACAGCCTGGCAGCCCTGCCTCCCATGGGCACCGCTACACCTGCCCCAGCACTGACTGGGCACGGGAGGACTCCCAAACCACCACCACCTCTCCTAACACCATGCGCAAGAAGGGGGGAATTCCTGCACCTAATAACTCAAATCTGGTAGCGAAGCTGATTTGGGACAGGGATAGACAGTTATTTTTAAAGAGAATATTAGATTAAAGTGTACAATTAAAAGATCTTGTCAGCCAGGTGTGGTGGCTCACACCTGTAATCCCAACACTTTGGGAGGCTGAGGCAGGTGGATCACTTGAGGTCAGGAGTTCGAGACCAGCCTGGCCAACATGGTGAAACCCTGTCTCTACTAAAAGTACAGAAATTTAGCAGGGCGTGGTGAGGCACACCTGTAATCCCAGCTACTCAGGAGGGTGAGGCAGGAGAATTGCCTGAACCCCGGAGGCAGGGTTGCAGTGAGCCGAGATCGCACCACTGCATTGCAGCCTGGGCGACAGGGCAAGACTCCATCAGAACAAACAAACAAACAAAAAAACACAACTAATCATCCCTTCAAGTACTTACTTTAACATTCAGCAAACATCAGGCTCCTAGCGAGCGTATGGGAATTTAGTGTGGACGGATTATTAGTGTGCCATCCTTGCCTCTCGAACAGGTGATGACTCGTAAGACTGAACTGTTCAGTGTGGGGCAGGGGACGGAGCACGCATTAGAGTCAGACAGAACTAGATAGAGTTCTAGACAGAGCACTGCTGCTTCCTAGAATAAGACTTGAGCACATTATCTAATCCCTCAGTATTTATCTATACAGTTGGCATAATCATGAAAATCTCCCCCAGATCTTGCAAGGAGTCAGTGACATAGTACCGTGCTTGGCATAGCATAGTGTTGGGCACATATTAGACAGTTAAGATTCCAGCCTCCAACCCTCCTCCTTCAGTTTCTTTATCTCTCAAGTTTGCTATTGTGTTGGCTTTACCTGCCTATAGCTATGGACTGAATGTGTGTGTGTCCCCAAAATTCATGTCGAAGCCTGACTCTCTAATGTGAGAGTATTTGGAGGTGGGGCCTTCCGGGGATGATCAGGTCATAAGGGTGGGGCCCTGATTAATGGAATTAGTGCCCTTATGAGAACAGACACAAGAGCACTCTCTCACTCTCTCCTGCCACGTGAAGATACAGTGAGAAAAAGCCACCTGCCAACCAGGAAGGGGACCCTTGCCAGACTCTGGATCGGCCCGCTCCTTGATCTTAGACTTCCCAGCCTCCCACCTTCAGAACGCAGGAATAAAATGTTGTTGCTTAAACCACCCAGCCTGTTAAGAAGCCCAGGCCAAGACACTATCTCACAAACCCCAACTGCCTGACACATAAAGCCAAGGGCACCATACAGATACATTTCCTCATAAGGACTGTCAAGTCTCTGATTGAAAAAATTAAGAATTCTATTTCTTAAGGTGGGTGGATAGACTGGGAGCGTGAATGGACTCTACAAAAATGAATGATACATCTTTGCTTAGATCTGGAATATGCTGGAAAATTCTAAGTCACAGAACAAGTCCTCCTTTGTGATGTCAGCAAACTTTGACCCAAGGGCCAAATCTGTTTCCCCTCCTGCCTGTTTTTCTCTTACACTGGAACATGGCCATGCTCATTCATGTATGTATTCTCTACAGCTGCTGGTGCACTAAAACCCCAAAAGTGAATAGTTGTGACAGAGCCTGTATGGCCTGCAAAGCCTAAAGTATTGACTATCTGGCCCTTTCCAGAAAAGTTTGCAACCCCTGATCTATTGAATACATTTGAGTCTTCTATCATAAGTGTCCATAAATCTGAGGCCGAATGCTGGAAATTGAACTATTTAGCTCTAGAGCCAGTTAAGGTTTACAAGGCCCAGTGGTTGGAAATTGAGACCAAAGGAATCTGAAGGTGAGAACCAAGAGGCTTCTGCCTCATTACTGTGTAGTTCTGAAGCAAACTGTAGATCAAAAGAAGGCTTGAAAAGAAAAAAACAACAAAATAAAAATGAGTTTTTTTAAATGCGAGGCAGCAAAATGGAATTGAAACAGGGCTAACCTGAGAGTTAGCTAGCTGTGCTGTAGTGCCTGGTCTGCCACCAATGAGGTGTGCAATGGGGGCAATCGCTTCATTTCCCAGGGGCTGTTACATGATTTGTAAAATGAAGGGCTCACTCATTCACCAAACATTTCTTGAACTCCTCCTAGGGGGAACTTGCTGTCTTAGACACGGACGTCTGGACCCGCTAATCTCTAAGATGCCTTTCCAGCTTCAGAGCTCAATTTAAAGTGTTCGGTGATACTGGAGCTTTGCAGAGTGGCGATGTGAGACGCCTGGAGTTAACATTCATACAGTGCTTTTGGTTCTGCGGCGTTTTAATGATATTCACCATGGTAGTAATTTATCACCATCTCTTCTTTCCAAATAGATAGTGTATTAGCGTAAGTCCAGTCCATCGAGCAAGCTTCTCCCACCTGCAAGGGAGGAGGCAGCCCCCGGACAGCTGTGGATGGGACCTTCAACTTGAATTATGTAACAGTAGCAGGGGATGGGCAGATTGGCCTTCTGAATTATGCTTCCTTAAACTGGCATTTACATGAGTTTGCAGACCCTAAACACTCACCAGCAGACACAGCGAGGATGGCTTTATCCCTGGAGTAATTAATCCATGTAGCAAAGGGATCTCCGAGGTGTTGCCAACAGTCTTGGGATAATTGAGACCTTACAGCAAATAAATCCCCCAGAATCAGGACCGCTTTCACTATCCCAAAGCCCCAAAGTGAGAACCACCTTCCAAAAACTCAGAATCCAAAGCCTGTTAATCCCCTTTTGTGGCGAGCCCATCCTTCTGGCCTGCCTGCCCTGCTCTCCTCCCCCGTAATACCCATTCAGGGCAGTGACCCCAGTTGGCAACCCGGAGCCACGTGGGCTGTGGTCAAACGACACCCAGATGAAAACTGCAGCTGATGGCCTGGCCTTTCGGGTCGTAGCTGCTGTGCACAGCTCTCTCCCTGCCTCCTGAAGTTCAAATGCCAGCCTGATTTCTATCTGGAAGCATCCCAGCCCAAACATGGAACAAAAGTTCCCTCTGACAAGCCCATTTGGGTTCCAAAGTATGTTTTTATGTTTGTTGGCAAATAGAACTGTCACCAGTAACAATAACAACACTGTTTTCCTTCCACTGAAGCTACTTCATTTCTTCACATTTGTTCCAGGGCTAGAACTGGACAGATGAATAATGTAGGCTAGGCGGCTGGCCCAAGTCCTGACCTCGTGCCTCCAAAAGCAAACACAGAGGTGAAAATGGAGACTTGTTTGTTTGAACTCTCACTGCCTAATTTAAAAAAGAAAAGGAAAAAAGAAAAACAAACCTCCCACCATCCTATTTCATCAGTGTAGACACTGATGGGTTTTGTTTTGTTTTGTTTTGTTTTGTTTTTCTTTTCTTTTCTTTTTTTTTTCCCCCCCATGTCTTACTTTTTGAAACATGGAACTACAGCCCTCTACTGGTGCAAGGAGTGAAGCCAATTTCTCAATCATCGAGGCTACCCTGCCATCTTGTGGCCATGTGAGGGATGCGCACGTGTAGATCAATTTCTCAGCATCATAAAACACAGTCTAGGTAACATGTTGGAAGGGTTCTTCAAAATATTTACATGGGCTTTCATTTAAGACATTTCTTGTATCGTTTGGGGAAAACATCAATGGGATTTGGAGTCAGAATGTTGGTTTCTGCATTTAAGCTCTATCGGTGATTTGTGACATCATCCCTGAGCAAATCATTTCATTTTTAGGAACCTGTTTTCTCATCTGTAAAATTGAAGTCATAATAAATGTTTGATTCTTGGAGTTTTGTTGTGTTTACATAAGATCATGAGTATGAAAAGTGCCTTGTCCACTTTAAAATCATATACACATGAATATATTAAAAATCTCTAGAGAAGTAGATTCTATCATCATACTTGGTAAAACTTTAGACTCGAAATCGGTTTCAATGACTAACCTTACTATAGTCTAAAGCCCTGGCCTCAGAAGAAAGAGAAGGACTTTACACTGTCTTATGCTTTCCTAAAGATACATACTGCCAAGTCCTCTCCGTTTTCATTTTTCTGATTTAAGTCAAGTCAGTTTCTTCGGCCTTGCTGCCCGGGGCCAGCCAATGAATAATGAGGAGTGTAGATGCGTCTTGGGAGGTGAAGTAAGTTTGCTTACATGGAATCGCAAAGTGCTCATTAGTGTGGGGGCTTAGGTATTTGGCTCCCTCGTCTTTTGGAAAAAGCCCAAACCAGACACAGCAGCTAAAGGAGCCCTCATAGGATGTCTGTGCTGCACGATGCTGACGCAAGATGACTCATCACACACTAGCTGGGTTTGGCCACTGCTTCTGTGCAGCTGTTTGCAGAAAGCCAAAAATTTCTGGTGCCAAGCTGGGGGCTTGGTGAACAAACCCAAATGTTACTGTCCTCATCTCCTGCTAAATTTCAGTTCTGCTCAGACCGTGGCCCAACCAGTGTTAAGTCTACTGATGAAAGTCCAAGGCACTGTCCTCTGTGCCCTCTAGTTACTGTGCCCTCGGGTTACTGAATTTATCATTCATCTCACTGATGCATAAGGTAGGCTTAGGGTACATTTGGCAGCAGGATCAATAGTTTTGCAAAGAGAAAATAGATGCCAGCCAAAGGAACATCGAATCCTTGGGTGAATGATGAGGACGGATGACTCATGTCCAGGCCATCTTCCCTCCGGGCTGGGCTCTGCTGTCTCCATGCTCACCTTCTGTTTCCAAGTTTGGTTCACTAGGCCCATCCTCAGGAAGCCTCCTTTAGGATCCAGGATGAGTCACCGGCACCCCAAGTGTGCTCGCTGGTGAGGGTTATAGGAGGGGGAGGTAGGCTGTGTCTACAGGAGATCCTGGGGCACATCTGGGGGATGGAGGTAAAAGGTTATCCCTCTGCCCTACAGAATGAGGGTCCCCCCTCAATCCCCTAGAGGTGACATGCCAGAACGCCTGAATCAGAGAAGGCACTCATTCCTCCCACCTAACTCTTTTTTTTTTTTTTAATACTGAGTCTTGCTCTGTCACTCAGGCTGGAGGGCAGTGGCGTGCTCCCAGATCACTGCAACCTCCACCTCTCACGTTCAAGTGATCCTCCTTCCTCAGCCTCCCGAGGAGCTGGGATTACAAGTGCACACCACCATGCCCAGCTAACTTTTGTGTTTTTGGTAGAGATGGGGTTTCACCATGTTGGCCAGGCTGGTCTCGAACTCCTGACCTCAAGTGATCCACCTGCCTTGGCCTCCCAAAGGGCTGGGATTACAGGTGTGAGCCATTGCACCTGGCCTCTTACACCAAACTCCTACAGGGCTATCCCAGAATCTTCAGAGACACCACCCTGTGGATGCACCTGGGGCTTTCTCCTCCACAGGCCACAGCTCAAAATAGGAGGCTCTCCTCTCTTCCACAAGGGAGAGAGAGCAGTGAGGGAGAGAGAGAGCAGTGAGGGAGAGATAGCAGTCAGCAAGAGAGATAGCAGACAGGGAGAGATAGCAGTGAGGGAGAGATAGCAGTCAGCAAGAGAGATAGCAGACAGGGAGAGATAGCAGTGAGGGAGAGATAGCAGTGAGAGAGAGATAGCAGTCAGGGAGAGATAGCAGTCAGGGAGAGATAGCAGTCAGGGAGAGATAGCAGTCAGCAAGAGAGATAGCAGACAGGGAGAGATAGCAGTGAGGGAGAGACAGCAGTGAGGGAGAGATAGCAGTCAGGAAGAGATAGCAGTGAGGGAGAGATAGCAGTCAGAGAGAGAGAGCAGTCAGGGAGAGAGAGATAGCAGTCAGGGAGAGATAGCAGTCAGGGAGAGATAGCAGTGAGGGAGAGAGATAGCAGTCAGTGAGAGAGATAGCAGTCAGGGAGAGAGATAGCAGTCAGAGAGAGAGATAGCAGTCAGAGAGAGAGATAGCAGTCAGGGAGAGAGATAGCTGTCAGAGAGAGAGAGATAGCAGTCAGGGAGAGATAGCAGTGAGGGAGAGATAGCAGTGAGGGAGAGAGAGCAGTCTGGGTTTTCGTTCAGGAAGATGCGAGAAGGAGAGGTTTTCTTCAGAGGTTTTTAAACACTTCGCATGAGCCAGATGAGAGTGGGAATTAAAGGTATGGTGGCCAAATCTGACCTGAAGCACCCACTGTCTAACAAGAGTGAAAGTGATGATGGCCACAGTAAGACTGCCGACATCTCTTGGAGTTTTCTGTGATACATGGAAAAACACCAGCCTTGGAAACTCAGACATCTGGGTTTGAGTGCCAGCCACGAGGCTAAAAGATTCCAGAAGGCCAGAGGTGGAGAGTGTCAGAGTCCACTGCTAGACTGACTGGATGCCTTCACATATAGGACTGGCAAATGGACACTTGTAAGCTTGGAAAATTTGACAGCAAAACAGCAGAGAAGGGGGCACTGCCACCTTTAAATACAATTTAATGAATTGATTTATTTGGAGAAATGATCTCATTTTAGGATACTCTTTTTGATTTATGTAGGATAAATCTGTTAATATAACAGGTAATATGTTACCTGTCCTCTAAATCCGATCTCACAAAAGTGTGAGAAAGAGTAGGGGTCAGGGGATTCGGGGGAAGGGGTGGATTTTAGGCAGAGACTAGAGTCTCTTCAGACTTTCAGTTTTCTAGATCATATATAAATCACTTTTTTTAACTTTTATTTTAGGTTCAGGGTTACATGTGCAGGTTTGTTTGTTTGTTTATTTTTGAGATGAAGTCTCACCCTATTGCCCAGGCTAGAGTGTAATGGCGTGATCTTGGCTCACCGCAACCCCCACCTCTCGGGTTCAAGCGATTCTCCTGCCTCAGCCTCCCGAGTAGCTGGGACTACAGGTGCGTGACCCCACTGCCAGCTAATTTTTGTATTTCTAGTAGAGACGGGATTTCACTATGTTGGCCAGGCTGGTCTCAAACTCCTGACCTCAGGTGATCTGTCTGCCTCGGCCTCCCTAAGTGCTGGGATTACAGGCATGAGCCACCACGCCTGGCTGTGCAGGTTTGTTACACAGGTAAACTGTGTGCACTGGGGTTTGGTGTACAGATAGTTTTGGCACGCTGGTAGTAAGTCCAGTACCCAACAGATGCTTTTTCTGCTCCTCTCCCTCTTCCCACCCTCCTCTCTCAAGGGGGCCCCCATGTGTGTTGTCCCCCTCCTAGTATCCATGTTTTCTCATTGTTTATCTCCCATTTATAAGCGAGAACGTATGGTATTTGGTTTTCTGTTCCTGTGTTAGTTTGCTTACGCTAATGGCCTCTAGCTTTATCCATGTTGCTGCAAAGGACATGATCTCATTCATTTGTATGACTGCACAGTATTCCATGTTGTATATGTACCACATTTTCTCAATCCAGTCTGCCGTTGATAGGCATTTAAGATTGACTCCGTGTCTTCGCTATTGTGAATAGTGCTGCGATGAACATATGTGTGCATGTGTCTTTATGATAGAATGATTTACCTTTGTTTGGGTATGTACACAATAATGGGATTACCGGGTTGAATGGTAATTCCATTTTTAATTCTTTGGCAAATCACTACACTGCTTTCCACAATGACTGAACTAATTTACACTCCCACCAGTAATGTATAAGCATTCCCTTATCTCTACAACCTCACCAGCATCTATTTTTTTTTAACTTTTTAATTATAGCCATTTTGACTCATGTGAGATGGTATCTCACCATGGTTTTGATTTGCATTTCTCTAATGATTAGGAGTGTTGAGCATTTTTTCATATGATCGTTGGCCACATGTGTGTCTTCTTTTTAAAAGTGTCTGCTCATGTCCTTTGCCCATTTTTTAATGAAGTTGTTTGGTTTTTGCTTGTAAATGTAAGTTCCTTACAGATTCTGGATATTAGACCTCTGCGGAATGCATAGTTTGCAAATATTTGCTCCCATGCTGTAGGCTGTCCGTTTACTCTGCTGATAGTTTCTTTCGTTATGCAGAAGCTCTTTAGTTTAATTATGTCCCATTTGTCAATTTTTGTTGTTACTGATACGGTTTGGCTCTGTGTCCTCACCCAAATCTCACCTTGAATTGTAATAATCCCCATGTGTCAAATGGGGATTATTTGAACCAGGTGGAAATAAGTGAATCATGGTGTGGTTTTCCCAAGCTTTTCTCATGAGAGTCACTGAGATCTCACGGGATCTGATGGTTTTCTAAGCGTCTGGCATTTCCCCTACTGGCACTCATTCTCTCTCCTGCTATTCTGTGAAGAGGTGCCTTCTGCCATGACTGTAAGTTTCCTGAGGCCTCCCCAGCCATGTGGAACTATGAGTCAATTAAACCTCTTTTCTTTATATTTAGATTATCTGGTCTGAGGTATTTCTTCATAACCGCGTGAGAATGAACTAATACAGTTACAATTGCTTTTGATGTCTTTGTCATGAAATCGTTGCCAAGTTCTATGTCCAGAATGGTATTTCTGAAGTTATTTTCCAAGGTTTTCATAGTTTCAGGTTTCACATTTAAGCCTTTAATCCATGTTGAGTTGATTTTTGTACATGGCGTAAGGTCGGGGTCTAGTTTCAGTCTTCTGCGTGTGGCTAGCTAGTGCTCCCAGCACCATGTATCGAACAAGGAGTCCTTTGCTGGTTGCTTGTTTTTTCCAGCTTTGCCGAAGATCGGATGGTTGTAGGTGTGCAGCATTATTTCTATAAATCCCTTTCTAATGAACAATTCTCAGGTTGTTAACAGGTAAATGTAACTCCCGGGCCCAGCCCCAAGGGCTAAGTTGGCTGTTCACATTAAAATGGTGATCCTGGAGTCTGGCAATGTTAACAATTAAACAACTGTGCTCACTCCTATAGTCCCAACCCTTTGGGGGATGGAGGCCAGCCTAGAAAACATAGCAAAGCCCCATCTCTACAGAAATAAAAAAAATAGCTGGGGCTGGGCACAGTGGCTCACGCCTATAATCCCAGCACTTTGGGAGGCTGAGGCAGGTGGATCACCTGAGGTTGGGAGTTCGAGATCAGCCTGGCCAACATGGAGAAACCTCATTTCTACTAAAAATACAAAATTAGCTAGGCATGGTGGCGCATGCCTGTAATCCCAGCTACTCAGGAGGCTGAGGCAGGAGAATCGCTTGAACCTGGGAGGTGGAGGTTGTGGTGAGCAGACATCATGCCATCGCACTCCAGCCTGGGCAACAAGAGCGAAACTCCATCTCAAAAATAAATAAATAAATAAATAAATGAATAGCTGGGCATGATGGTATACTCCTCGCTACTCAGGAGGCTGAGATGGAAGGCTTGAATGAATCCAAGGTAATAGTGGGCTATGATTGCTCCCCTGCCCTCCAGCCTGGGCAACAGAGCAAGACACTGTCTCTAAAACAGTAACATCAAAACGAATGGTGCTGTTGTTTCTTTTCTTATCCACGCATCTCTCATCCTTGGTTTTTAACATTTTTCAATGTCTCGTATTCATATTGTTACACCTAGTAATTCTCCTGCTATGCTATCATCTCTCCTAAGTGTGAGAATTAACCGCTGGCATCAGAATTTTTTGCTGAGAAAACAACGCTATAGTCAATGGTCGGGTAGGAAATGAGCCCTACGCTTAAGGGTCTGCTTGTCAAGCGGCCTCACCACTGCCCAGGATGTGGTCACTGCTCTGCATGACTCAGGAGAAGGACCAGAGAGCGGAGAGTAGAAATGGGAAGGAGGAAGAGCATCACTAAGTGGCACCATCTCTGGACCCCCAAAATCTTCAGCAGTGTCTTCTAAACACAGTACTGCTTCTTGTGAGTGATTTTCTGTTGTGAAATCCAAAGAAGGAGCCCGGTTTTATGGCAGGATCGACATGGTCTAGGAGCAGAAGGCAGCCCCCAGCAGGCCACGCCCCCGTCAATTGGCAGAAACCTTCAGGATGACTTTGGCTTCCACCAGAATTGGGGCTTTTGAGACAATGTCACCTGGAATGTCATGATCTCAGCTGACATCTGGGTTTCTCAGAGATTAGCCCAGGACTTGGTGTACAAGGATGTTTATCACAGAATGACATATAACATTGAACAATTGGAAACCTAAAGGTACAACAGTGATCTGGCTACATAAATTAAGGGCGAGCTAAATGAAGAAATCATAGGCAGCCATTAAAAATTATGTTTTCAAAGAACGTTTAATGACCTGGGGAAAACCTTCTGCTATAAGGTCAAGAAAAGACAAAAAATTCAGAATTTTACTGTTGGTATTAGTTCTTTTTTTATATATAAGTGCCCTTTTCTTGACTTAAAAATAAGACTAAAATTTTAACATAGATGACCCCAGAGTTTGTGGGATTATAAGAGTTTGTGACTTTTTTTTTCTTCTCTGTGATTTCCAAACTCTCCATAATGAGTGGAGTAATTTTAAAATCAAGGAAAATAAACATGACTTTTAAAGAGTGGGAGTGTAGTTTATTTGTGTTCTTTGGTTCACTTGGCAGAGACTCAGGAGAGATGAGCAAGAAGGATGTTGCCCTTAAGTAATGTTTGGTTGTGATTTATTTACGCTGTACCTGTTTAGGTAGAGACAACAATTGCTTAGCAGAGATGAGAAGAGATATTATCTTTAGGGGATCACCAGTGTTTTCAGGGAAAAAAGAAAGAAAGGAAAATCAGAGGGAAGAGATAGGAAACAGAGGGAAAAAGATGTTTAGGCTTTTTTAAAAAATAGACTCAGGACTATCCAGTGATTGGCCAGGTGTGGTGGCTCACGCATGTAATCCCAGCACTTTGGGAGGCGGAGGCGGGCGGATCACATGGTCAGGAGATGGAGACCATCCTGGCTAAGACGGTGAAACCCCGTCTCTACGAAAAATACAAAAAAATTAGCCGGGCGTGGCGGCGGGTGCCTGTAGTCCCAGCTACTCGGGAGGCTGAGGCAGGAGAACGGTGTGAACCTGGGAGGCGGAGCTTGCAGTGAGCCGAGATCGCGCCACTGCACTCCATCCAGCTTGGGCGACAGAGTGAGACTTCGTCTCCAAAAAAAAAAAAAAAAAAAACTATCCAACTATCCAGTGATTTCTTTCTTTCTTTTTTTGAGATGAAATCTTGCTCTGTCACCCAGACTGGAGTGCAGTGGTGTGATCTTGGCTCACTGCAACCTCCGCCTCCTGGGTTCAAGTGATTATCTCACCTCAGCCTCCTGAGTAGCTGGGATTACAGGCACCCGCCACAAAACCTGGCTAATTTTTGTGTTTTTCACCGTGTTGACCAGGCTGGTCTCAAACTCCTGACCTCAGGTGATCTGCCCACCTCGGCCTCCCAAAGTGCTGGGATTACAGGCATGAGCCACCATGCCTGGCCAATTTCTACTTCACATTTTTGTGTTTCTAGTTCTCTTTTACCAAGTCAAAGAAGTGGAAGTTGGATTATCCGTGTTTTGGCAATTATGCTGGAAAGAATTTACATGTGTGTGCATGCACAGAGTGAGGCAAACCCTACTGTCTGTGTCTTCCACGAATTAACTGGTATAAGTAAGGACAAGTAGTTTGGGGGACCTTGACCCCCCACACCTGCCAAGCCCCACAGAATTGAGGAAACCTTGATCATGGTGCACAGCAGAGTGGAATGTGATGTTTTTCAAATCTCCCTGCTACCAGACTCAGAGTTGCATAAGACCAGACCTGACATATGATGATCCCCAAAATATTTGAGGAATAAATTATATCAGACAGGGCTGGGCACGGTGGCTCACACCTGTAATCCCAGCACTTTGGGAGGCTGAGGCAGGAGGATCACCTGAGGTCAGGAGTTTGAGACCAGCCTGGCCAACATGATGAAACCCCATCTCTACTAAGAATACAAAAATCAGCCGGGTGTGGTGATGGGCGCCTGTAATCCCAGCTACTTGGGAGGCTGAAGCCAGATAATCACTTGAACCCGGGAGGCGGAGGTTGTAGTGAGCTGAGATTGCACCATTGCACTCCAGCCTGGGCAACAAGCTCAAAACTCCGCCTCAAAAAAAAAAAAATTATATCAGACACTCTGGGTCAGCCAGAAAATGCATCCAGCCCAGTGCCCCATCCCAAACTCTGGTGCCACAAAGACATAGCTGATCTTCTTGATATTGACCACCAAAGAATAGGATCACACTCCCAAGACATCCCACAACTAATTCTGGAGACCATGGCATGACTTGGAATCAAGTACAAGTTATGCTGCTTCTGCCTGTGCAACCCTGGCCAAGCACGTCACCTCTCCAGGCCCCACCTTCGCAAGCATAGCTCAGGACTCGGGGGTTTTCAAGGTGGTTTCGAGCACTAGTAGTCTATGATTCTTTGCCTGTAAACTTTACATGCGAGAGATTGTGTGCGTGTGTGTGTCTGTGTGCGTGTGTGCATGCATGCGTAATGCTTATTTGCCCAAATGGAAGATAACTTAGTGCATAGATGACAATTTCAATAATATTTAACCCTAAGGGAAAAATGAAAATAAACACCATTTGTTGAGCATCTCTTGAGTCTCTGGGACTATTCTTGGTGTTTGTGCCATGTTACCTCGTTTAATTCTTACAATAACCCTAATTATTCTATAATGTTATTACACAGTGTGCAGTTTTGGACACTGAAGCTCAGGTGTGAAATATCTAGCTCATCCAAGCATTAAGAGCCACCAATAAGAAACAGTACCCAGACTAAGCCCAAAATGGTGGATCCCCAGTTCAGTATGGCTGGGGACCCCCTCAGCTAAGGAGGGTCCTTTGGTGCTGAGGGGGGAGGTTAGGTGCCACCTGGACCTAGTCGTGATCATTCTAGACGCTGATGCAGCTCTCACCATTTCTGCCACCCGGCTTGCCCCCACAGCTCCTGACAATGCCCCCAGTGCTGCGGCCATGCCAAGGGGGCCTCCGGGTTGGAGAAGGAGTGATCACAGCCCTGTGGGCTCCCCAGAAGATGACTTTGTTTTGCTTGTGAAAGGTGTGCCCCCGGACTGCAGGGGAACTGACCGAAAGTCACATTTGAGGACTACGTGAATCCCCGTCTCACCACATCTGCCTGTTCCAGGACCCACACACAACTTCCGACTCAGAGGGCAGCTCTCTGCTTCCTCAAGGGAGGTAAACTTTTCACCTCCCACCCCAAGGGTCTTGGAAAGACCTTGTGACCCAGCCAACCTTTTAGTTATTACACTAAATGCCATTTCTAAGAATATGCTTCTGGCATAGGAGCAGAATACAGGCAAGAACCCAAAAAAGACCAGAGCTCCATTCCCTTGGTCTAGCCACCATGCCTCAAAGCCACTTTAAGCTCAGTGTATTTGGGGGAAAGCAAATCCCCAAAGGGTGACATATGCTTAGCCATTTAGGGAGGCTGAGTTATATTGAAAACTAGGAAACCACCGGTAGTTCAACTTTGCTATTTATCTCAACCCCCACAGAACTGACGCAACCTTGATCGTGGTGCACAGCAGACTCTAATGTGAGACTTGGAGCAAGCCACCAACACTCTTTGGGCCTGAGTTCCCATGTCTATAAAAGAAAGGAATTGGGTAAGAGGATCTTTCCTACCTATTCCATTCTTAAAAATAGGTAGAGTCTCATTCTGTTGCCCAGGCTGGAGGGCAGTGGCACAATCATAGCTCACTGCAACCTCTAACTCCTGGGCTCAAGCAATCCTCCCACCTCAGCCTCCCTCAGTAGCTGGGAATACAGTTGCACACCACCACACACGGCTAGTTTTTAAAAAAATTATTTTTTGTGGAGATGGGGGTCTTCCTATGCTGCCCAGGCTGGTCTCAAACTCCTGGCCTCAAGTGATCCACCCATCTTGGCTTCCCAGAGTGCTGGGATTACAGGTGTGAGCCACTGCACCCAGCCCTTCTATATTAAAAGTCCATGATTTGTCCCAGACTGTCAGCTTTCACAGGGTGCCTCTTAATTCTAGAGACTGTATCTCGTTGAGCAACTCCGCGTTCACCTTTCATGACTTTTCTGAGTTTACTTCCTCCTGGCATTACCAAGCGCTAGCCTCCTTCTGTCGAGGTGTGTGGTTCAATGACTGCTGCAGAGACTGCGAACAGAGCCGGATGCCAGCCCCCGTCTTCCAAGAGGCCCCGTCTTGCCTGACACAGACAGGGGCTGCCTGCTGACCTCTCCCCACAGTTGCCACCGTGTTGCAGCCCTCCCTGGCAACCTTCCCCAGCGACTCGCAGGTGTTGCCTACCACCAGCTCTCAGACACCGCCTGAAGCGTCAGCTGGCCCCGGTGCCTTTGCCATTGGGAATACTGGCACCAGCGCTGCAGAGTACATGGAGCTGTTGTACCCTGGGGCCTTCAAAGGCGCCTTGCACAGACGAGTTCCCACGGGGTGGATAGTCTCACCCCATTTCACAGATGGGGATCCGTGACCACAGGGCCTCCTCGTCTTCAAGAAGGAACAAAAGCAAGGTGTCAGCCAGGGCAGAAATAAAAGCTCCAGCACTCTCCCGAAGGAAGGCAAGCACTAATCATCGGTCATGCGTCTTTTTACCTTTTGAAACTTTGTCGGATTTATATATAGCCTCCATCTTGTCCCTCTGAACTCGGCAGGGCTCATAATCAGTCACTGGGCTGAACACCTGGAACTCTGTGGGGATTATCATTAGAAGGATGCGAGGCCAGGTGTGGTTTTGGACCAGAGACGTATTGGAAAAGAGAGGATTTCTCACTTTCCAAGTTTACTCTGCTCAAGTTAAAACAATTAACCTCCTTTCCCCTTCAAACAACTGTTCTCCACAGCTTTCTACTAGCAATCTTCAACCCAAAGACATAATGTCAAAAGTGGACTCTCTCCCTTTCAGAACCTTCAGATGAAAAGGCAGATCAGCCCTGCCCTTGGGGCTTCTTTCTGCCATTGTTGCCTTCTTTTCCCCACTAACTCCACCCCCTCCTTCTAGACGCCGGGGCCTCCAGAAAGCAGCGTTTTCTCTGATGCTGGGGTCATGGAGCGATTGTAGCAAAAATGGGTTTTGCACAATTAGGCCCCCATTGCTCACCTTGCAAGAGTTTGCCAGGCTGGCCAGCAGGAAGGGAAGGGCAAGTGGCAAGGACATCCCTACTTGGGGTCTTAGTTCTCTTGACAATGTAGCTGTCGGCACAGTCCCTTTCTTGGGCTGTAACCTCTCCCAGACACACATGTGCACGCGCAAACACACGCACACACACACACACTCAAAAACTCCTGGTGACATGACTATTTTCAGGGAATCACATAGCTCTTCTTACATAATACTATAGCAAGCATGAATTGAGTCCTTATTCCATTCTAGGCACTGTGCTAGGTGATTTTCACGCACTAATGGCTTCATCAAATCCTCACAATAATCCTGTGAGGAAATATGTGGCATGAATTTGAAGCCCAAGAATTGAATGAAATAACCCAGGTCACACAGCTAGTGAGTGGCAACGCCAGGGCTTGGACCCAGTCTTATCTGACAGATGAGCTTGCTAGCTGTTGCTGGAGATCCTCCCTGTGACTTAGCAGGTCAACGACAGCTGTCAAGGCATTTCAGATCTGTATGAGGCAGCCCTAGCCACCTCTTGGCACCTAGGTGCCTGAGAGGGAAGCTGGCACTCACCCATCTCACGTATGCTGACTTTTCCTAAGGTTACACGGAGGGACGGTGATGGCCCACCACCCTCTGAAAACACTGTCCCGTGCAGGGTTTCAGATGATGAGAAACAACTGGTCACAGAAAATTAGCTGATCATCTTGCAGACTTTATCTAACCCAGTGGTTTTCAAACCTAGCTGTACATGAGACAACTGGAGAGATTTGTTTTAAATCCTGAAGACCAGGCTGTACCAGGCTGTTTATTTCCCCTCTGCATTCATACGTTGACACCATCATCCTCAGTGGAATGGTGTTTGGAGGTAGGGTCTTTGGGAGGTCATGAGGTCACAGGGGTGGAGTTCATATGATGGGATTAGTGCCCTTATAAGAAGAGACAGAGTTGAACTTGCCTCCTCTCCCTCTGCTCCCTGCTATGTGCTCTTCTGCAGGAAGACGGCTGTCTGTAAACCAGGAGGAGAGCCCTCAGCAGAAACCAACCATGCTGACACTCTGGTCTTGGACTTCCAGCCCCTAGAACTATGGGAAATATGTTTTTGTTGTTAAGCCATCCTTTCTATGGTATTTTTGTTATAGCAGTGCAGACTGAAAAAGACATACCCCATGCCAATTAACATGTAATTGGGACCCAACCATCAGAATTTTTTTTATTTTGTTTTGTTTTAGATGGAGTCTTGCCCTGTCACCAGGCTGGAGTGCAGTGGTGCAATCTCGGCTCACTGCAACCTCCACCTCCCAGGTTCAAGCAGTTCTCCTTCCTCAGCTTCCCGAGTAGCTGGGACTACAGGTGCCCACCACCACGCCCAGCTAATTTTTGTATTGTGGGTAGAGATGGGGTTTCACCGTGTTAGCCAGGATGGTCTCAATCTCTTGACCTCGTGATCCGACCGCCTCGGCCTCCCAAAGTGCTGAGATTACAGGTGAGCCACTGCGCCTGGCCCCGTCAGAATTTTAAGATAGTATTTTATATTTTCAAATGATCACAGATTTGCAAAAAAAGTTGCAAGTACAATACAAAAAACTTCTTCCTGAACCAATCGAGAGTGATTCGCCAAGCTAATCCATCATCTTCCTCACACATTCTAGCGTCTATTTTCTACAAACAAGGATGGTCTCCTATATAGCCTCAATATAAGCAGCAAAATCAGGAAATTAACATGGTTACATCTCTACTAACTAAACCTCAGATTCCATCCACGTTTCCCCAGCTGTCCTAATAACATTCTTTATAGCAAAAGGGTACAGTCCAGAATCTCGAGTTGCAGTTATTGATCAGGTGCCTTTAGTCTCTTTCATTTTATTTTATTTTTTAGAGATAGGGTCTTTCTCTGTTGCCCAGGCTGGAGTGCAGTGGCACAATCATGGCTCACTGCAGCCTCTAACTCTTGGGCTCAAATGATCCTCCCTCCTTAGCCTCCTGAGTAGCTGGGTTTACAGACACACACTACCACGCTTGGCTAATTTGTTTTTTAATTTTTGTAAAGACAGGGTCTCACTTTGTTTCCCAGGCTGGTCCTGAACTCCTGACCTCAAGCTATGCTCCTGCCTTGGCCTCCCTAAGTGTTGGGATTATAGGCATGAGTCACTACACCTGGTCCTTTTAGTCACTTTCATTTTGGGAGAGTTCTTCAGTCTTTCCCTGACTTTCATGACCTTGACACGCTTGAAGATGATTTTGTAGGATGTTCCTCAGTCTGGGTTTGTCTAATATTTCCTCACAGGGAGATTTTGTTTACTCCTCTTTTGGCAAGAATATCACAGAAACGATGTTATGCTCTCATTGCATCCAACTGGGTGGCTCACAATTTTCATTTGTCCCATGATTGCTAAAATTCACTTTGATCACTTGATGAAGATGATGTGTGCCAGGCTTCTCCACTGTAAAGTTGCCCCTTTTCCTTTGTAAATGAATTAGTATTTTGTGGTGAAAGATAAAAGGTGGGCTGTGTGTGGGAAGACTGACCAGCCACTGGTTATTTTCAACATCATGATTCCAAAGGGCAGGTGATTCCAAACTACAACCAATTTTGAGAACCAGTGGCCTAGCTCCTTCCTTTGGGGGCCCCCATGACATGAGTTAATTATAATGAGCTATTTATTAGCTAACATTTATGGAGCCCTTAACTTTATATGCATCATTGCCATCATTATAGCCACTTACAGTTATTATGCATTTATTCAACAAATTCTTACTGATCACCTACTATGGGCCAAACACTGTTCCAGGAACTGCGGATACAGTCATGATCAAGAAAGACACAAACTCCCTCATCTTGTGGAGCTTAGACTCCAGTGGAATGCCATGTGCCAAACACCATGCTAATTACTTTCTATTCATAGTAATGATGACGATAACAATAATAATAATTGTGATTTACTTTTATTGAGCACATACTATGAACCAGACCCTTAGCTCACCCTTATAGCAACTCTACGAGGCAGGTACCTTTATTATATACTTACGAACTACTCTTTAAGTCAGGGGGAAACAAAGGCTATAAGCCTCGTAGAAATGTAGTTCATACCACATTTGCTACAGCAATGATGTTCTCTTCAGTCCCAGCAAAGATGGCTACAGACACTCAGGTTTTGAAAAATCCTACTGAATTAACAAAATACCACCTTACACATATCAAGCTGGTAAAAATTAGAAAGTTGGACAATATCAAGTGGTGGCAAGGACATGGGGAAATGTGAACCTTTGAGCATTGTTGGTTGAAATGTTAGCTGATGCAGCCATTTGGAAGAGAATTTTCTATAGGTATTCCCCAGGACCCAGGGAAACCATGCTTGGTATATACCCTGGAGAAATTGTCACACAAGGTCACAAAGAGATATACACAAAAGGATCACACAGAGTTGTATGTACTGCAGAGTTGGAGGTAATCTAGGGGCCATACTAGGAAAATGGACAGGCAAAATAAGCTATATACATTTGGCTAAATGCTTTGTGATAGAAGAAATCACTTAGACTGTACACACATGTATAAATCTCAAAACTATAAATGTTAAGCCAAAAATGTAAGAAACAGAATATTTGTAGCATAATAACATGTATAAGGCTTTTTAAACAATATACTGCTGCGCACAGCAGCTCATGCCTGTAATCCCAGCATTTTGGGAGGCCAAGGCAGGTAGATCACTTGAACGCAGGAGTTTGAGACCAGCCTGAGCAACACAGCTAAACCCTGTCTTTACCAAAAATACAAAAAATTAGCTATGCATGGTGGCATGTGCCTATGGTCCCAAGCTACTCAGGAGGCTGCAGTGGGAGGATCACTTGAGCCTGGGAGGTCCAGGCTGCAGTGAACATTGATCAGTTGCACCACTGCACTCCAGCCTGGGCAACAGAATGAGACTCTGTCTCAAAAAAAAAACCACATATGTCTATCTATACAAAAATACTGTATCTTAGAGAGGATATATACATATATCTGTGTAGTGGAAGGTGGATTGGAGGGCGATGCACGCATTAAGTATATAAGTCTGGGTACGCCTGGGAAAGGGAAGGACAATGGGATTGGAGCTGGGATACAAAGGGGGAAGGGGGACATAATAATTAACTTGAAAATAGAAGAGGAGCCCTGTAGGGACAATGATAATAGCATGCTATGAATTAATAATTGCGATCAATTTGATTCTGTGCCTGGGAGCAGAATAAAGAGGGGGAGGCAGTGCGTGAAAGTATTTGGGAAAGGCTACATGAACACCCTGGAAAGAGATTCCTTACACTCAGCCCTCTCCTAACCTATGCCCATGGAGAGACTGAGGTCTCTGGGACAGAGTCTCGCCTTTTCACGACCTATTTATCTCATGAAAACCATCCTATATCGATGTCATCTTGAGCCCTACCTGAACCGCCCCAGTACCCTCCTGGACTTTCCTTACAACAGTTTTCTATGATGCCCTTCCTGGTGCTGGAGGGCCAAGACCTGAGGCAACTAGAAGCTGGAAGAGACAAGGAAGGATCCTCCCCAGAGGCTGCAGAGAGGGCACGGCCCTGCGGCTGACACCTGGATTTCAGACTCTTCAGGACTATAAAGCACACCTTTCTTTTATAAACCATCAAGTTTGTGGTAATTTGTTAAGGCAACCCCAGAAAACTAATACAGTTCCTCAATAAATATTTATAGAATGGAAAAGCAGAGGTCTACAGGATAAATATTCAAACCCCTTAGCACAGGAGACAGCACCATTTGGAAATTAACTGCGGCCTTCTGGTGGTCTCACCTCCCATTGAACATGCCCTGCCCTCATGTCTGCCTTTGCAGGTGCTCTTTCCTCTGTCTGAGACGCTTTTCCCCACCTGGACCCCACTGTGCAAGGTTCTTCCTTTGTGGGTCTCTGTGCACCAGAGCTCAGGGAAAATTCTACAGTGTCCCAGGATGTGGGTGAAGAAATATATTTTTTTGGAGAAAAGGCAGGCATTGTCCCCTGACCCTCCCTCTGAGAGGCATGGGAGGGCCTGGATGCCAAAGGGCCTGCGGGAGAGGAATATTGGCCCCAGCCCTTCCGTCTTTTTGTGGACCACGTGTGAGAAAGCAGCTCTGTCAATGGACACAAGTTGGCAAATGTCATTTGGGGCCAAGATGCCAGAGGCGGGTCCAAGTTGTTTACAGGAGCCGTCTGGGGAATGTTGTAGACCCCAGCAGGGCAAGGAGGTGGGGAATACAGGGATAGAGGAAGCCTCTCTCCCCTACCAAGTTGAGCTGGGATGCAGCCCTTCCTGCTGGGAGAAAGTTAGTACTAGATGATTTTTTTTTTTTTTTTTTTTTTTTGAGATAGGGTCTTGCTCTGTCACCCAGGCTGGAGTGCAGTGGCTCGACCACGGCTCACTGCAGCCTTGACTTCCCGGGCTCAAGCAACTCCCCGACTTCAGTCTCCCAAGTAGCTAGGACTACAGGTGTTTGCCACTATGTCCCCCCATTTTTTTTAAGAAAAAATTTTTGTAGAGACGGAGTCTAAGTATGTCACCCAAGCTGGCCATGAGCTCCTGGGCTCCAGTGATCCTCCCACCTTGGCCTCCCAAAGTGCTGGGATTACAGGTGTGAGCCACCATACCTGGCTCTCCCAACTGACTCTTTTTACAGGCAACAAAGAGCTCCTGGCTCACTTTGGTACAGTTGTGCTCCTGCATCTCAGTCCTCAGGCAAACGCCTCTTGTTCCTTAGGTATCAACCCAGCCCTGCCTCCTCTGGAGCTTCTCCCTGACTCTCCCCTTTTCCATCCCATCTATTGGCGCTGCCTTGGTGGCAAGGTCTCCACCTGTTTTGTTTTGTTTTTTTACATAGGGTCTTGCTCTGTTGCCCAGGCTGGAGTGCAGCGGCGCCATCATGGCTGCTCACTGTAACCTTGAACTCCTGAACTCAAGCAATCCTCCCTCCCCAGCCTCCCGAGTAACTAGGACTATAGGCAAGCCACCACGCCCAGATTACATACATGTAATTAGAGATGGGGTCTTGCCATGTTACCCGGGCTGATCTCAAACTCCTGGCCTCAAGCAATCCTACCGCCTCCGTGTCCCAAAGCACTGAGATTACAGACATGAGCCACCACGCCCAGCCAATCACCTGTATCTTGAATCTGTTTTCTTGATGACCTGTTTGGCGTCTGGCCATGTCTTTCCCGGAAGTAAACATTCCCTCAATTTTGTCCTCCTGTTTCTATACACTGTTTGTGGGTAGCTAACCCCGCTCAGGGCCTGACTCCCCTCCTTTCCTTATAGTCTTCCCATAGCTCTCCCACTTTCCCTGGTGACTGCAGCCCCTAATAGTACCCCCACCCCCAGCACTCTGGAGTTCCAGGAACCCCTCTGTAAATCCTTGCACCCAACACTTCCTCAGCAGGCATTGCTCAATGTCTAATTGCAGCCAGGCTCTGTTCGGGGGAATAAAGTAGGAATAAACTCAACATATAGCTTAGGGTCTAGTGGAGGGACGGATGTTAAAGAAACAATGACCACAGAATTTCAAAGAGTAATGAACTGTATGAGATCATCAAAGAATACCATGGGCAAAAGAATGGCCCCTCATTTAGATAGCGGGTGGGGAGGAAAGAAGGTGTCTTTGAGGAAACGACATCAAAGCTGAGGCAGGTGATGAATATGTTGGATGGAGAAAGAGAAAGAAAATCAAGAATCAAGTGCCGCGGCCCTGAAGTAGGAAAGGCTGGATGTGCTTTATGGAGAGACGGGCAATTCGTGTGGGTAGAACTGACTGGGGCACAGCCGGGAGAGACACCCTGGGGAAAGCTGGGTCGCATCTGCGAGGCTTTTCCACAAGGTTAGGAATTGTATATTTCTCTTTTTCTTTTTTTTGAGACAGAGTCTTGCTCTGTCGCCCAGGCTGGAGTGCAGTGGCACCATCTTGGCTCACTGCAAGCTCTGCCTCCCAGGTTCAAGCGATCCTCCTGCCTCAGGCTCCCTAATAGCTGGGATTACAGGTGCACACCATCACACCCGGCTAATTTTTGGTTTTGTTTTTTTAGTAGAGGCAGGGTTTCTCCATGTTGGCTAGGCTGGTTTCGAACTTCTGACCTCAGGTGATCTGCCCACCTCAGCCTCCCAAAGTGCTGGGGTTACAGGCATGAGCCACTGCACCCGGCTGGTATTTTAGATTTCGTCCTAAGTGTAGGAAAGCCATTGGGGGTCTCAAGTGGAGGAGAAGGAGGGGCATTCTCTGATTTTTATTTTATAAAGCTCATTGGGGCTGCTGAATGGGAAGGAGTTTGGTGGGCGCAGTGGGGAAAACAGGGCCCCTTCCTGTAACCCCAGAATATGGGAGGTCTCTTCATGACTGCAGTTGTGAGTTCTGTGCCTTCATCTGCCTTTATCTTGCTTTGTGATTGTGTTAAAAAATCACTCTGTTTCTTCCCAAGTTTAAAAAAAAAAAAAAGCAGGGACAGAAGTATTAGCCCACTTCCCATTAATGGTCTGAACAGCTGCTGAACTACCCCTGAGTGCAATAAAGACACTGAACAGGATGAGAACAGGTGTGACCATCTTTTCCTACCCAGCAAATGGTAATTTCAGTGAGTTGGCATCAACTCATCTATTTGGCAAGAATCCTGTTGGGGTCTTCCACTGAGTGGACAGTGGGGCAAAGGGCCAAACAAAGGCGCGAGGACGGGAACTGGGCACAGCAGCAAGCAGCCTGGAGAAGAAAGGGCCAGACCCCAGCACGTCCTCACACCAGCGGACACTTTCTGATGTCTTCACAGCTACGTCCATCCTTTACACCACAAGGGCGCTTCTCCAACTCCATGGAATCATTTTCAGGTTTTAGAAGCACCTTTCTGGCCTCTTTCTGCTCTACCCAAAGTAATGTTCCCAGGACTTACCTGGGACCTCATGGCCCCCTCACCAGAGAGTGACCAGGATCCCTCCAGCCTGGGGCTCTGGCCCGCTGGTGCCTCTGCCTCTCTGCCTCCCTTCTTTCATGTGTCACCTGCAGCCCAGCACCCACCAGCTCCTCTGAGGGCGGCAGCAATTGAACTACAAAACAGGGGGGTGCCAACTACAGGTGCAAACTCTTTTCCTGCCAGTAAATCAAGACACGTACACAGTATTGTTGGAGACTGTCTTCACCAGAGGCTCTTGTTGGCTCTATCCTGTCTCAGCCATATGTGCTACAGAGCCCAGCAGGGTCATAATGATTTAATCATGGATACACATTAGAACTTTCTGGAATCCTTTAAAACCATCCATGCTTAAAACACAGTATATCCATAGAAGAAAATATTATTTGGCCATAAAGAGGAATGAAGTGCAGTTGGCCTTGAACAATGCAGGGGTTAGGGTCACTGACACCCTGCACAGTCAAAAATCTATGTATATCTTTTGATTCCTCCAAAACTTAACTACTAATAGCCTACTGTTGAACAGAAGTCTTGCCAATAACATAGTCAATTAATACATATTTAGTATGTTGTATGTATCATATACTGTATTCTTACGATAAAGTAAGCTAGACAATAGAAAATGTTATTAAGACAATCATAAGGGAGGGCAAATATATGTCCTATTCATTAAGAGGAAGTGGGTCATCAGAAAGGCTTCCTCCTCATCATTTTCATGTTGAGTAGGCTGAGGAGGAGGAGGGGCTGGTCTTGCTGTCTCAGGGGAGGCAGAGGCAGAAGAGGGGAAGGAGGGGAAGGGGGAGGCAGGAGAGGCAGGCACACTCGGTGTAACGTGTATTGAAAAAAATCCTTGTATGCATGGTTTCACTCATTTCAAACCCTGATTGTTCAAGAGTCAACTGGACTAACATACGCTACAACATGAGTGAAACGCAAAACCATTACGCTAAGAGAAAGAAGCCAGTCACAGAAAAACTGCATTGTACAATCCCATTTAAATGAAAGATCCAGAATGGGCAAATCTATGAAGGCAAAGTAGATTAGTAGTTGCCTAGGGCTTGGTGGGGAAATAAATAGGAAGCGACTGCTAATAGGTACCTTGGTTGCTTTTGGGGGTGATGAAGATGTTCTAAAATTACATAGATGTGATGGTTGCGCAACATTGTAAATAACTAAAAACTCATTGAACTATACACTTTCAAAGAGTGGATTTTTTTTTTTTCAGAGCCTTGCTCTGTCACCCGGGCTGAAATGCAGTTGCGTGATCATAGCTCATTTCAGCCTCGACTTCCTGGGCTCCAGTGATCTTCCCATCTCAGCCTCCTGAGAGGCTGGGACTACAGGCGCACACCACAACACCTGGCTAATTTTTAAATTTTTTGTAGAGAGGGAGCCTGGCTCTGTTGCCCAGGCTGGTGTCGAACTCCTGGGCTCAGGTGATCCTCCTGCCCCAGCCTGTCAAAGTGCTGGAATTACAGGTGTGAACCACCACACCCGGCTCAAAGGGTGAATTTTATAGCATGTGAATTATAGTTCAATAAAGTTGTCAAAATACACTGATGACTTTGCTCCACCCCACCCCAATTAAATAAGGATGTCTGGGGGTTGAAGCCCAGGTATCAGTGGGTTTTTAAAACTCCCCAGCTGACAGGGAAAGATTTGTTAAGGGATATAAATCACAGCTAGATGGGAGGACTAAGTTCCAGTGTTCTCTACCATTACAGGATGACTGTAGTTAACAGCAATATGTTATGTAGTTTCAAATAGCTAGAAGGAAGATTTTCTGTTGTTGTAGAAATGGTGTCTCACTATCTTGCCCAGGCTGGTCTCAAACTCCTGGCCTCACGCCATCGTCCTGCCTCAACCTCCCAAAGTGCTGGGTTACAGGCATGAGCCATTGCACCCAGCCATAGAAGGAAGATATTCAATGTTCCCAACACAAAAGAATGATAAATGTTTCAGATGATGGGTGAGCTAATTACCCCGATCTGATCACTATATGTTTTAGATGTATATAGAAACAATACTGTGTACCCAATGAGCATGTACAATTATTGTATGTCAATTTTTTTTTTTTTTTGAGACAGAGTTTTGCTCTTGTTGCCCAGGCTGGGGTGCAATGGCATGATCTCAGCTCACCACAACCTCCACCTCCCAGTTTCAAGCAATTCTCCTGCCTCAGCCTCCCCAGTAGCTGGGATTACAGGCGCTCCACCACACCCGGCTAATTTTGTATTTTCAGTAGAGACGAGGTTTCTTCATGTTGGTCAGGCTGGTCTCGAACTCCCGACCTCAGGTGATCTGCCTGCCTCGGCCTCCCAAAGTGCTGGGATTACAGGTGTGAGCCACCATACCTCGCCTATATGTCAACTTTTCAAGTTAAGTTAAATTAAACTAAACTTCTTTTTAAAAGCCCCCAGGTGATTCTAATATGTAGCGATGGCTGAGAACCACTGGTCTGGTCTAACCCTCTGGTTGGCACCTGAGGACACTGGGGTCTGCAGAGCTGTCATGACTCTCAATGTCATTTAGTGGAGGCAGAACTAGAACCCAGGCTTCCAGAGCCAGGTTGTCCCCAGCCCTTCTCTGTGCTCAGGCCCCTGGTTTCATCCTGACTAGACACTCTTGGGCCTCCCTAATCCCCATGACATCTTTTGAATTGCTCTCTTTCCAAAATATTCAAACTGCTTCGCTTGTTAATATTTCTCTTCTAAACCCACGGCCCCCTCCTTGACATTTCTCTAGCTTGTTCATGCTCCACATCTCCCACCTATTATACAGGCCAGCTTCTTTCCTTCCAGTCAATTTCTTACCCATTATGAATTTGCATGTGCAAGTGCCCGAATTTACATTTAACACACGCAATCGGTTCTGTCTTCAGCTGAAAGGTTCTACCCATTCAAACTTTACAGTTGAAGAGGAGAATCTATTCATCACGGGAGGCTAGATCCCTCAGGGAAGCCAGTGTAATTGGCTGTTCATAATTCCCATTTCGAGTTAGATGGCCGTTTAAACTTTGAGGAATCTTGACTACAGGTTAATCTTCAGGGTGAGACTATGAGAGGCTTACAGCTGATGTCATTGTTAGAGATGACAGATGTCCAGAAACTAGAAACCTGTTGAAAGCAGGGCTTGATTAGATAGCTTAAGAGGAAAAATAAAAAGGCAAAGCTGAGTGCTTTCAAAAGAAGGGATTAAAAATTTTTTTAATCTACATTTTTGTACATAACGTGGTTTGTAAATGCATTGGGGGCTTGTGTTTCCTAAGCACTAAGACACTTGTCATACTTGCTCATCTGGAGAAAGCAAAGAGAAGAGTAATATTTATTTGTATTTGTATCCTTTCTCTCCTTTAGGGCTTCAAACTTTAACAGGAGAAGTGTTTTCTTATTCATCTTTCTTTTTGTTTTTTGTTTTCATTTTAGAGACAGGGTCTCTGTCTTTTGTCCAGGCTGGAGTGCAGGGGCACGATCACTGCTCACAGCAACCTCTGCCTCCTGGGCTCAAGCAGTCTTCCCTCCTCAGACTCCCAAGTAGCTGGGACTGCAGGTGCACCACACCAGCTAATTTCTGTGTTTTTTTGTAGAGACAGGTGTTCATCATGTTACCCAGGCTGGTCTTGAACTCCTGAGCTCAAGTGATCCGCCCGCCTTGGCCTCCCAAAGTGCTGGGATTACAGGCATGAGTCACCAGGCCTGGCCTCTTCTTCATCTTTCTATCTGCCCTCTCCTCGCTTTCTCTATCAGAACCTAGCATAGAATCAGGGCTCAACAAATGTTTTGAATGAAACCCACAGCAACAAATCTCAGATGGAGGGAGGGGAGTGAGAAATGGGGATGGAAATACCATAATCAATATAGTCAATATTATTATTATTATTATTGTTTTGGAGACGGAGTCCCGCTCTGTCCCCAGGCTGGACTGCAGTGGTGCGATCTCGGCTCACTGCAACCTCTGCCTCCTGGGTTCAAGCAATTCTCCTGCCTCAGCCTCCCGAGTAGCTGGGACTACAGATGTGTGCCAGCACACCCAGCTAATTTTTTTTTTTTTTTTCAGTAGAGACGGGGTTTCACCGTGTTGCCCAGGCTGGTCTCGAACTCCTGAGCTCAGGCAATCCGCCCGCCTCGGCCTCCCAAAGTTGTAGTCAGTATTATTATATTACAAACCGCATCACTCAACAAGGATCTGTGGTGCTCCTCTTCTGTGCTGGGGACTGCTGCAATGACCGAGGCTGCTTAGTCACTGGACACAACCAGTCACTCTCTCAAGCCGCCTCCATTCTACAGAAAGCAAACCGCCCCCACGTTGCTGATGGGGAGGTGGGAAATCCCGTGAATCCCAGGAAAAGTCAGAGAGAGAAAAATCCGAATGCTTACCCCGTTTTCCCACACTCCTCATGGTTCTTTCCACAGTTGCTTTTCCTCTGGTCATTGATGAGAGTGAGAACAAAATGGCAAGTGAAAAAAGTCCTAATATCCGAATAGTCACATGACGTTTGCATCACGCAGTCACCTGTTCTGTGTCATTTAATCTCACAACCTGTGGAAGAGACAGCATTATTCCCCTTCCTTAAGTAAAGGAGCCAAGATCGTGGAGGACATGCGGTTTGTTCAGCCACACAGCAGATAAGACACAGGGCTCGCAGGGAATCGCCAGATCAGCAACACCCCCATCCTGTGTCTTCACGTCTTGCCACACGGATTCCCTATGAAATAGGGAAGCTCTAGAGTCCGCAAAACAGATCTTGACACACAAAAAAAGAAAAGAAATAAAAAGCAAACAGGAAGCTGTGAGGCCTGGGAGCAGGAAGGGGAAGATAGTGTATCTCGGCCTGAAGACTGGAATCTTGGCTCAAACACTGCAACGTCACTCTCACAAGTGGATGGAGGCCATGCGCAGTGGCTCACGCTTGTAATCCCAGCACTTTGGGAGGCCAAGATGGGTGGATCACTTGAGGTCAGGAGTTCGAGACCAGCCTGGCCAACATGGTGAAACCCTGCCTCTACCAAAAAAAATAAAAATAATAAAAAAAAATAATAATAATAATACAAAAGTTAGCCGGGTGCGGTGGCATGTGTCTGTAATCCCAGCTATTCAGGATGCTAAGGCATGAGAATCGCTTGCACCCAAGAGGTGGAAGTTACAGTGAGCTGAGATTGCACCACTGTACTCCATCATGGGTGACAGAGTGAGACTGTCTCAAAAAAAAAAAAAAAAAAAAAGAGAGAGAGAAAGAAGAAAATAAATGGATGGAAAGTTAAGTGTTCACTTAAAAAAAAAAAAGAAAAAAGAAGTCATGGAAAAGATGGCTGCAAAAGCAGCAATGAACTGGCTGAAAGACCGAAGCTCTGTCCTTAGATTGAAAAGTGAGGCGATTCCAGTATTCAAAAGCTTGGGACTTTTGCGCCTGACTGAGTTGCAGGCCTCGTCCAAGAGATTGTCCAGGAATGGAGAAAAATAGCTTCATTTGAAGGCAGTGGTAGAAAGAAAATAATAACAAAGTTGTTTTTTAATCCTAAAAGAGCAAGTGTCCAGGAAAGGCCAATTTATAAGGAGGTTCTTGAGTAATGTCAGCAATAAAACCTCCTAGGAGAATGAAATACATGCCACGCTGGCTCTCCAGCTAGTAGGTTCTGATGGGCCCCCAGCAGCCACCAAAATTCTCTTTCATTGACTTTTATCCCAACATCCTTGATAGAGGAGATCTAACTTTGCAAAATCCTCTCCAAGTGTTTCGGGGATCTTGGGTTTTGACGTACAAGCTCATGTTCCTTGGCCCTGGGCCCCTCTGTTGTTTTTTGCTTGTGAAGCCATTTGAGGGCTGCTGTGTGCCACCGTCGCAGCTGTGTGGCAAGCCTGGAGTCATGCTGTTCTAACCACCCGATGGGTGCTTCCTGCTCACTGCACAAAATCCATACACAGAGACCACAGCATTGCAGATCATGAGGTCAGGAGATCGAGACCAGCCTGGCCAACATGGTGAAACCCCGTCTCTACTAAAATACAAAAATTAGCCAGGTGTGTTGGTGCGCACCTGTAGTCCCAGCTACTCGGGAGGCTGAGACAGGGTAATTGTTTGGAAGTGGAGGTTGCAGCGAGCTGAGATCGCACCACTGCACTCCAGCCTGGTGACACAGCAAGACTCCATCTCAAAAAAAAAAAAAAAAAAAAAAAGAGTTTAATTGACTCGAGGTCAGCCATGCGACATGGCAGATGGAGTTATTACTCAAATCGACCTCACTGAAGGCTCAGAGGTTAGGAGTTTTTGGTTTGGGAGAAGGGGTGGAGGTGTCTGGGCAATGGGTGCTTGCTGCTGATTGGCTGGGGGTGCAATCATAAGGGTGTGGAAAATGGTTCTCCTGTACCTGAGTCCCTTGTGGGTGGGGCCACAGGAGGGGTCAGTGGGTCTAGGTGGAGGCATTGGTGTCAGACATGAAAAAAAAAGACTGAAAAGATATCCCAAAGGCCAATCTTAGGCTCTACAATGGTGATATTATCTGCAGGAGTAATTTGGGAGGTTGCAAATCTTATGACCTCCAGAATAACGGTTGGCAATCATTTATGTCTGCACCTTAGCAGAATTCAGGCTCCTCTACCCTGCTAGGCTGGTGGTCTCTCATTACCTTTACAACAGCAGCTGAGTTTGGGGAAAGGGCTATTATCATTTAACTCTCAAAGTTAGCTTGGCCTACACCCAGAAATATTAACAATTAATGGCAACTTGAAGGCTAAAGGCAAGATGAGGGTTGGCTAGATCGGATCTCCCTCACTGCCATAGTTCTCTCACTGACCTAATTTTTGCAAAGCGGTTTCACAGTGTTTCTTGTAAAGGTGGAGGAGAAAGCCCCTCTCCCTCCCTCCCTCTGTGTCACATTTTATTACTTGTGTTAGCGAGCACTAAAAAGTGTAAGTCCTGGGTCTTGCGTGAAAAGCTTGCAGTTTCAGGCCGGGGGCGGTGGCTCACGCCTGTAATCCCAGCACTTTGGGAGGCTGAGGTGGGTGGATCACCTGAGGTCAGGAGTTCGAGACCAGCCTGACCAACATGGTGAAACCCTGTCTCTGCTAAAAATACAAAATTAGCCAGGCATGGTGGCAGGCGCCTGTAATCCCAGCTACTGGGGAGGCTGAGGCAGGAGAATTGTTTGAACCCGGGAGGCAGAGGCTGCAGTGAGGTGAGCTCGCACCACTGCACTCCAGCCTGGGCAACAATAGCAAGACTCCAAAAAAGGAGGGAGGGAGAGAGAGAGAGAGAGAGGAAAAGCTTGCAGTTTCTGCCTGCAGTGCTTCTCTGCAGAGACACAAGTCCATGACGCTGGTGTCATGGTTCCTTTTCACTCTCATTGTTTTTGTTGTTTCAGTTCTTTTCCCCTATTTCTCAATCTCCTCCCTCTACTCCAACCAAAAAGCCCCATGCCTCTTCTCCAATCACCCTGCAGACTCAGACAGGGCTGCATCTCAGCTTGCTCTCAGGCTGAGAGCACTGATAGCTTGGCTTTATCTAGCAGACAACAGGAGGCCTCTGAAGGGCTCTGGGCAGAGAAATCATTAGGAAGATGCATCTTGGCAGTAGTTCCTCAAATGAATTAGGCAGTAGTGAAAAGTCTTGATTCTCAGAGCAGACTCAGCGCGGGACGGCACACTGGTGCCACCTGGAGGCGGCCGGCCTCAATTACAGACGCAGTTTACAGAAAGCTGACAAAACCCTTCTGAAACCAAATCTGAAACAGAAAGCCATCGAGTGACTTTTTAGTGCTACAGGAAGAGTGGTCTGTTTATTTGGGCTAAGCCAGCAAGGAACAAAACCTCAGGGAAGTGGCCCTGCTAGAGACTCTAGGACTAGCCTGGCCCTCTATGCCCTCCCTTGGGAGAGGCTGATTTACAAGGAGGTTCTTTTTTGTTTTTGTTTTTTTGTTTTTTTTGAGACGGAGCCTCGCTCTGTCGCCCAGGCTGGGGTGCGGTGGGGCGATCTTGTCTCACTGCAAGCTCCTCCTCCCGGGTTCACGCCATTCTCCTGCCTCAGTCTCCCGAGTAGCTGGAACTACAGGCGCCCGCCACCACGCCCGGCTAATTTTTTGTATTTTTAGTAGAGACGGGTTTTCACTGTGTTAGCCAGGATGGTCTGGATCTCCTGACCTCGTGATCTGCCCGCCTCAGCCTCCCAAAGTGCTGAGATTACAGGCGTGAGCCACCGTGCCCAGCCACAAGGAGGTTCTTGAATTAGTTATTTTTGTAATAAAACCTCCCAGGACGGGCTGGGGAGCCCTCACCCCACCACCACCGAAATCTGTTTCGCAACAGATTTGCAAACCAACATATTTGCCAAAATACAGGCTTGTCATTTCTCAGGAGAAGGGGGATAACTGGTCTTGCTTCAAGTGAAAACCGCCACACAGGAAAGAGAATGTGTCCCTAGCACGGTGGCTCACGCCTGTGATCCCAGCACTTTGGGAGGCTGAGGTGGGCAGATCACCTGAGGCCAAAAATTCGAGACCAGACTGGCCAACATGGTGAAACCCCGTCTCTACCAAAAATACAAAAATTAGCCAGGCGTGGTATTGGGCACCTGTAGTCCCAGCTACTCTGGAGGCTGAGGCAGGAGTATTGCTTGAACCCAAGAAATGGAGGTTGCAGTGAGTCGAGATTGCACCACTGCACTCCAGCCTGGGCAACAGTGAGACTCCATCTCAAAAAAAAAAAAAAAAAGAGAGAGAGAGAGAGAATGTGTCCCCAGACTAGAGATAGGGTGTCACAGGTGACAATGGCAGTCAGAGCCTGCCCTGTTAGCCTGCCCAGGTTTTTCCAGTACTTTTTAAATTTTCCCTAAAGATCCTGTGATTTACAACACAACCTAGGCATTAACAAGTAAGGAAAACTAGAAATTGAAATGAAGCGGTTTTCAGAATAAGGATTAGACCCCAGAATCCCAGATTCTTTCTGCCAGAATCCACTTAATTACATATTGAAGTATGGAATTCCTGTAATACTAAGTTATTTGTTTCTCCTTTCAAAAAAGGGGTAAACTATATTCCTTATCGGTTTTCTCCAGGTCACTCAG
This sequence comes from Nomascus leucogenys, assembly GCF_006542625.1. Taxonomy (NCBI): domain Eukaryota; kingdom Metazoa; phylum Chordata; class Mammalia; order Primates; family Hylobatidae; genus Nomascus; species Nomascus leucogenys. Next base: position 3,955,145 of record NC_044385.1, on the reverse strand, counting down.
TCATGGGAAGTTTATGCTGCGTTTTCTCTTGCCTTTGCCTTTACCTCCTCCCTCATATCTACTGTTTTCTTAAGAAAGCTTCTCAGTGTAGAAAAACAAGGTCATTTCTCTGAGTCTTTGCCAAATCTGCACTGGACCTTTGCTTCTGGAGGAATGGGAATTTAAAAGCAGCCCAAGATCGGTCATCCTGACTTTCATAAGAAAGGAAGAGCTTCTTTGCTCACTCACTTGACACTCGCTGCAACCCTGTGAGGTTTATATTGTTACACATGTTTTAAAGGGGATGAAATAGATGCTCAAACAGTAACCTGCCCAAGGACACACAGCTAGAAAGTAGAAAACCAGGATTTAAAATCCCAGGGTTGGCTGGGCGCAGTGGCTCACGCCTGTAATCCCAGCACTTTGGGAGGCCGAAGCAGGTGGATCACGAGGTCAGGAGATCGAGACCATCCTGGCTAACACAGTGAAACCCCGTCTCTACTAAAAATACAAAAAAATTAGCCAGGCATGTTGGTGGGCACCTGTAGTCCCAGCTACTCGGGAGGCCGAGGCAGGAGAATGGCGTGAACCCAGGAGGCAGAGCCTGCAGTGAGTCGAGATCGCGCCACTGCACTCCAGCCTGGGCGACAGAGCGAGACTCCATCTCAAAAAGATGAAATGAAATGAAATGAAATAAAATAAAATAAAATAAAATCCCAGGGTTGCCTGACTGCAGATTCCCATAGCTTCCTACAGCACTGGGCAGAGTTCCACTTCATAAAACTCTAGGGAGTCCGGGTGAGGTGGCTCACGCCTGTAATCCCAGCACTTTGGGAGGCCGAGGCAGGTGGATCGCCTGAGGTCAAGAGTTCAAGACCAGCCTGACCAACCTGGTGAAACTCCGTCTCTACTAAAAGTACAAAAATTAGCAGAGCATGTTGGCGGGCACCTGTAATCCCAGCTACTCGGGAGGCTGAGGCAGGAGAATCGCTTGAACCCGAGAGGCGGAGGTTACAGTGAGCCAAGATCACACCACTGCTCTCCAGCCTGGGCAACACAGCGAGACTCCATCTCAAATAAAAATAAACATCAAAATAAAATAAAAGTCTAGGGAGAGGAAACCCAAATGGTTAAATAAAGCAGGGGGAGCCCTGAGGATAAAAGAAAAAAGGGTTGGGTCTGGGTCTGCAGGGAGGGGCCAGGAAGCAGATAGGGCCAAGGCAGGAGATCTCTACTGGGAAAAGGAAAGTCTGGGCCCTGGAGGGGGTGTGGCCACTTAAAAGTCAGATTTAAGGTGGGGAAGGAAACTTGCCACAAGGTCAAATGGTTAGGAGGTGGCACTGGGAAGGAATCATGCCTAAGGACTTTCTGAAAAGCCAGGCTCAGATTCTTTGTTCTGCCACTCTGACCTTTAACTTCCCCCACACCTGCCTCATTTTAAAATTTTCATTTTATTTCCATATGATTTACTTTGTATTCTCCTTATTTCTTCCCGTTCCAGTCCACTGCCTTTTTCTATTTGGTTTGACTCAATCGTGGCTATTCTATGGAACCAGGGGAAGTACAGGCCTTTCTTCTTCTGACTGAATATCGTGTAACATCTTCAACTTCATTCTTCCATTAAAGGCAAAGTATGTCCTACAAAATCAAAGTTTACATTCTGCAATCAGCTGCCAAGAGAGTGAAGCCGACTTTACACTATCTTTTCCATGTTTCTCTTCTAAACTACTTCTGAGGTTTTTCTTCCCCTCTGTTCCCTTCTGAGAGGTGTCAGTGTGGCCAGGTCTGAGCTGCACAGAGGTGGTGGGAGGTGTCCCATGGAGGCAGTGCTGCACGGTTCCATGGAGCAAATAAGTAAATTGAACAAGTAAATGTAGAGAGGAAAATGGGGGCTAGGTTAGAGCAGTGGCCAGAAGAGAAGGGGGAAGAATGGAAATAACCTTGGGGTATTGAATTGTAATTGGAAGTACACTATGAACTCATAATTCAAAAATACACAAACACAAAAATATAAATATACAGATATAGCTGTATGTGTGTATATATATATAGAGAGAGAGGGAGATATGTGTGTATATATCTATGTGTATATATATATGTGTATATCTATGTGCATACATATATGTGTATATATATGTGTGTATATATATATGTGTATATATATGCATACATACAAACAAATCCTACCTCTACCAGCCAAGCAAGACTAGAAGCAATATCATCCCAGCAGCAATGAGCACGTATAACATCTAATCTTGGTTTCTAAATGTCATTCTGCACTGAAAGGAACCAGGAAATCACTGATTCCTGGGATGGTGCAGGAACTAAGTGAGCCCGGAATATCTGCTTGTACTAGAAAGGGAAGACATTCCTCAGGAATGATTTGGACAGAGCTGGGTGTGGTGTGTTACGGGAGGCAGTTAGTCAGACATAAGCAGGGCAGAGAGGGCACGCCTGCGTCATGGCCCCATGACCTGGAATGTCAGGCAACCATCAGGTGATGGTCAGGCAGTTGTCACACTGTCTCTCTAAGATAATAACTGGTCACAGCCAGCTCACCAGGGAAAGGCAGTCTCCCAAGAGATAGAAAAAACCTGAAACTGGTGACCAGCAGCTTCCCAGTAAGATCTCAGGAGTCGAGTGGGTGAGCTCAAGCTTGTGCACTGAGAGGCAAGTGGTGGGGTTTAACTGGTATGTGACCTTCTTCTAGGAACACTCGATTGGTGAGGGAAGCGCTTCTCAAGTGAGCATGTGCACAGCGTCAGTAAACACTGTGCACGTGGCCCTCCCAGGCGCTGGCAGGCCACTGTGCATGCAGACAGCCCACGCCAAGGGGAGAATCAGGGGAGAAGGGATGCAGCCCCCATCGGAAGCATGCCAGCATAAAAAACCCCCAGTCAAAGGTTACACCATGCACTCACATCTCTCTAGTTGCCTGCTTGGCCCTCTTCCAAGCATACTTTATTTCCTTTTGTTCCTGCTTTAAAACTTTTTAATAAATATTTACTCCTGCTCTAAAACTTGCCTTGAGCACTCTCTCTCTGCCTTATGCCCCTCAGTTGAATTCTTTCTTCCAAGGAAACCAAGAAAGCAAGAATTGAGGTTGCTGCAGACCCACGCGGATTTGCTGCTGCTAACATACTTTGGTGCTGTGACTTGGATACGTTCCCTAGTGGTAAGACACCTCTACGCCTTGCCTTCTTTGGCTGGAGGTGTTCAACCCCGAAATGCAGTTTTCTTCTCCCTCTTGCTCTCCTGCTTACTAACCAACCCCCGGAATGATTCCTCTCAGCCACGGTGGCTCTGCTTCCCCCCGGCTGATCTCTCAGCTCACCCTGACAGGTGGCTCGTGGAGGTGAGGAGGACCCTGGAGTCTGCACCAAGCAGATCTGAGATGCTAATGGCCTCCTACACAGGAGGCTGGGGAGAGTGGTAGGGCTAAAGCCTGGGACCCTGCAATGTCTGGGATTTCCTCTGCTTTTTCAACTAAAATCAGCTCTTTCCCAAAAGCCTGCACTGCCTATTGTGTTTTCTCTGTGTGTGTTTTGAAATGGCCTTGCGCAGCCTCCAGACTCTCTGCCTCCGGGGCAAGTCTGCCTTTTCCCCGCTTTCACTTTGTGTACTGCGTAACTTCCTTCTCTGCCTTATATACACACACTCCCTCTTATTCGTGCATCTGCGGCTCTTGCTGCATTCGCTCGACAGCAAAGCCACAGGCTCCGTTGTGGATGTCCCCTGAGATTTGTACTTTTTTACCCCACCAGCTTGGATGACCTCCAACTTTTCCCCTGTCTGTTGGCACATTGCTGGGATGGACACTAATCGGAACCCCAGCTCTGACAGCTCCCGATGACTTTACCGTACACTTCTTGTTCCTGTTACGCCCCAGGGCCTAGTTTTCTGGTGGCTTTGGAAGCAGTTTGTGCACCTGCATAGGACCTCACTCTGTGGCCCTTTAAGGACCCCACCTACTTGTGTTTTCTTTTTTTCTTTTTTTTTCTTTTTTTTTTTTATTTAGCATCCCTTTGGCAGGAGGAAAAATTCTTCCTTTGCCATTCGTGAGTTCTTACCACCAAGCTCCAAGTCCTTCACAACTTCTTCTATGTCAAAAGAGCAAATAAATGTTGCCTTCCCAAATCTAAGGGCTGCTGTTTTTGCAAGCAAAGCCCTTCTATGAGCATCCCTCTGGCTTCCTCCCACTTCTTCCTGTAGCCTCCATTTCTCTAATCACTTCCACACCCTTCTCAATATGCATCAAGATCTTCAAGGTCATATTCAAAGGGAGGGAAGTCCAGCTCCCTTGAGGCAGTTAGCTGAAAAACAGGCTTCCCATCTACTTAAAGAACTCGGGAAATGGAAATTTGAGAAAAGAGATAATCAATCTGTTGTAGAATGCTCCGGGCAAGAGTCACTATAAGGTCATGGAAATAAGGATCTAGACTGGCCCAAGCCTGCAGGTGCAAGAGACCCACAGGACAGAGATGAAGGCTTGTTCCAGGTTAACATTACCATTAGAACAGAGACGAAGGCAAGGTTAGGGGTGCACAGTAAGACCAGTTCATTCCAGAACCCCAAGGATGGACGGGGCCCCCAGTTCACACCTGTACTTCCTCTGTTCTTAAGTGGGTAATTGTGACGAGATGGGACAAAGGTTAAGGGGACATCGTAAGACTGGTTTATTCCAGAATCCTAAGGAGGAATGGGGGATGCCCTGTTCAGGATAGAGAAGTAAGAGGGGATGCCTTCTTTTTCCTTTTTCCTTTTTTTTCTCCTCTGTTCTCTCTTCACAAATGGGTAATCACGTCTTCATACCATGGGACATGCCCCCTAGTTGTATCAAGAACTGGGAAAAATTTGAGCCTCCTCAAACCTAAAAACAAAAAACTAGTTTTTCTTTGCAATACTGTTTGGCCTAAAAACGAACTAAGAGAAAATTACAAAAGTCAGCCTTAGAACCTAGTGCCCCTATATAGGAAGTCCTCAAATCAGCCTCCTCAGTCTTTTGTAACCAAAAGCAGAATAAGGAGGACAGGGTTAAGGAGACAGGGAAATGCAGGGACAAGAGACAGGCTCAACTACTGGCTGCTTTACAAGCTCTCCAGCCCCCTTCAGGGTGCCCTAAGGACAGTCCTTCAGGTAACTGCCATTGGTGTGAGAAGCCAGGCCACTGGAAGGCAAACTGCCCCAATGAGATAAATGGGACAAAGCCCGGCACAGCTTGCCCCTTTGCCACAAGCTCTGCCACTGGAAAAGAACTGCCCTGAGGGCTGAAGGACTGGATCCCAATCCCTGATGGCCTTGAGCTGAAGGACCTCTCTGCTGTGGCTGGCTTCCAAGTCAGACATTGTCATCAGCAAGACAAAGCCAAGGGCCACTCTAGAGGTAGCAAGTAAAATTATAAATTTCCCTTTTGGGTTCAAGAGCTGCCTAGTCTATGCTAATAATCTAGACTTCTCTAAGCAACTCTTCTCCAAATCCTGTCAGGTAACAGGGCACATGTCACCCTCTCCCTCTAAAAGAAAAGATTCACACCCCTTTGGGGCAAAAATATACTTTCCAAAATGGGTGGCTGCTTAATTTGTACCCAACCTCTGAATTCACCTTCCTCTCTAATAGCCCTGTTTCTCCCAAAAAGCTACCTAAATCTTTAACCAATAACTTCAACCTGTACCATCCTACTTCAGGGGTTTAAAAATAACCCACACTTATTTGGATGAGCCCTAGCAAAAATCTAACCAAGCAATCTCTTGAGGGGGAACAACTTCTACAGTATGTAGATAACCTCCTCATTTGCTTCCCCTTCACAGGACACACACAACAACATGCAGTACAAACCATAAATTCCTAAGAGAAGGAAAATGACTTTTGTCTAATTCAAATGTTATAAAGGTAAAGAGGTATTTTTGTTAAGGAAGGTTATAAAGAAAAGAAATTTTATATGAAAAAGGATCTTTTGTCGTAAATTTGTATCCTAAAGAAAAATAACTGATTGTTTAAAAAGAGGGATGCTTAGGACAAGTGAAAAAGTCCAAGCTTTTCATAGATGTTCTGTGTAAGTCATGAAAAGATTTGTGAAAGGGAATTTATAAAAGAAATATTAAACAATTTTGTTTTGTTTTATTTTTTATTTTTAAAATTTTTAATTTTTGTGAGTACATAGTAGGCATATATATGTATGGTGTACATGAGATATTTTGATACAAGCATACAATGTATAATAATCACATCAGGATAAATGGGGTATCTATCACTTCAAGCATTTATCTTTTCTTTGTGTTACAAACAATCTAATTATAGTCTTATAGTTATTTTTAAACGTAAATAAATTATTGTTGACTGTAGTTACCTGTTGTGCTATCAAATACTAGATCTTATTCATTCTAACTAACTATATTTTCATATCCAATAACCATGCCATTTCTACTCCTCCACTACCCTTCTCAGACTCTGGTAACCATCTTTCTTACACAAATGTGAATTACAATGTTCTAATGTGACTTTAGAAATGATTCGCTTCTCAGTAATTTTGTGATGTGAACAAACATTACCAAAAACAAAAGATTCTGTTTTTTCTAGTAAAATATCCTAAGGTAGAATTTCAAATATCATGTTGGATTCTTTTCATGTTTATTTGGATGAAAATAAGGTATGTTAAGTAAGTGTAATTATCTCATTTTTATACTGCTTGTATACTTTCTTGAGAAGTTCAGAACTATTTCTGCTCTGATAAAGATAATAACATTATATATCGTCACAGAGAACAAGCATGGTTTTTAACATGTTAAATTAAATTGAAATTCATACTGCTAAATAAATGAACAAATAAGTAAATAAATGGAGGAAGGAGTGAAAGTTCTTTCTTACAGTAGAATGCCAAGTAATTAATGTAGAAGGAATGATGAAAATAGCTAACCACTGTATGACACTATTATGATTATAATTTATTCAGATAGGGATCATCCACAAATATTAAGGCTGATGGGTGGAAGTTGTTAAGTATCAGGATTTTAGCATAATTTTAGAAAATCTCCCCATAAAATGCTTATCAATTGCAAAGGTGAAAATGGTGACTCAATGGAGGAGAAATATTGAAGACGCCAACATGATCAAGCAATCAAGATTCACATTACCAGTGATGGGACAAGACCACATCATGTGCTGTAATGCACAGAGCCCAAGATCCTGTCCATCTTTTTCCTGTCAAGAACTCATGGCGAGGTCTGACCGAAATGAAATATCACATGGAACCAGGTTTAGGGCCATCCTACAGAAAAAAAGGCCTGCACTCTTAAAAACTGAAGGATGCGGGGCCAGTTGCAGTGGGTCATGCCTGTAATCCCAGCACTTTGGGAGGCCAAGGTGGGTGGATCACTTGAGCCCAGGAGTTCGAGACCAGCCTGAGCAAATTGAAACCCTGTCGCTACAAAAGATACAAAAATTAGCTGAGTGTGATGGCACACTCCTGTAGTCTCAGATACTCGGGAGGCTGAGGCAGGAGGATCACCTGAGCCCGGGGAGGTCAAGGCTGTAGTGAGCCATGATCACCCCACTGTACTCCAGCCTGGGTGACAGAGTGGGACTCTGTCTCAAAATAAAAACAAAAAACTGAAGGATGTGGAAGACAGGGAAAGACTAAGAAATTATTCCATATTGAAGGAAATCTCCTTCCTTCTATTTGGACATGTGACAACTAAAATGTAATGCATGCTCCTGGACCGGATCCTGGACCTGAAAGGGAAAAGAGACATGGTGGGCTGAGCCAGCAAAATTTGAATGGGATCTGTGGATTGGGTAGCAGTGTTGTTCCCATGTTTATTTCTGCCTTGGAGGGTTTGTATAAGTTTTCTAGCACTGTCATAACAAATTATCACAAACCACATGGCTTTAAAAAACAGAAATGTATTCTCTTGAAGTTCTGGGGGCTAGAAGTCCAAAATCAAGGTGTCAGTAAGCTTGGTTCCTTCTGGAGACTCTGATGGAGAAACCGTCCCATGCCTCTCTCCTTGCTTCTGGTAGTTGCTGGCAATACTTGGGGTGCCTTAGTTTGTGGCAGCAGATCCCCAGTCTCTGCTTCCGTCTTCACATAGCTATTTGTGTGTCTCTATGTCTCTCTTTGTCCTCACCTTTTCTTATGAGGACACCAGTCTATGGGATTTAGGGCCCACCCTAATCCTTGGATGGGTTCAATTGGAGATCCTTCATTACATCTGTAATGACCCTATTTCAAAATAAGGTCACATTCTGAGGTTTCAAGAGGATGTGAATTTGGGGGGAACACTATTCAGCCATTACAGGGTTATATCTAAAAATATATTCTGGAGTGTTTAGAAGTCCTGGACATTATGATTGGAGCTTGCCCGCAAATGGTTCAGAAAATGATAGAAGGGGATTCAAGAGTTCTTTGTGTACTGTTGAAAGACAAAATTACAACAAATTTAGTTTAAAGATCTTAACTGGCTTTTACGTATGATTCTAAAATCCAGCTACACCTCATTCTATATAATAGAATGAGTGCTCCAATAAGCAGATAATATGGTTTGGCTGTGTCCCCACCCAAATCTTATCTTGAATCGTAGCTCCCATAATCCCCATGTGTTGTGGGAGGGACCCAGTGGGAGGTAATTGAATCATGGGGGCAAGTTTTCCCATGCTGTTCTCATGATAGTGAGTAAGTCTCATGAGATCTGATGGTTTTATAAAGGGCAGCGCCCCCTGCACACACTCTCTTGCCTGCCACCATGTATGATGTGATTTTGTTCCTCCTTTACTTCGTGCCATGATGGTGAGGCCTCCTCAGCCATGTGGAACTGTGAGTCCATTAAACCTCTTATTCTTTATAAATTACCGAGTCTCAGGTATGTCTTTATTAGCAGCATAAGAACAGACTAACATAGCAGAGCAGAGGAGGTTGGCTTTATAGACAGAAAAGGGCTAAGGAAAGCAGAAACAGGAAAAAAGTGGATTGGTTCTTTCAAACTTACTTTCCGTGTAAAGATTAAAGCAGGGAGGCTTCCTTGTCATGCCAACTAAAGTGTCTGGGGATTTGGCTATTATCTCTCTCACTCCTGATTTCTCAGAAGGTCAGATAAACAACTTAGTTTCAGCTTGGGAACATGGCACTTCAACATCCGGAACTCTGTTTTGGTTTGCTCACTGGGCCTAGTGCAGGAGCTCAGTCCAAACCATATGGCCTCCTATAAATTTTATTTGACAGTACTGTTCTTGCAGCTTTTCTATACACTTAAAACTATTTCAAAATAGGCTGGGTGTGGTGGCTTATTTCTGTAATCCCAGCACTTTGGGAGGCTCAGGTAAGAGGATTGCTTGAGCACAGGAGTTTGAGACCAGCCTGGACAAGATGGTGAAACCTTGTCTCTACAAAAAATACCAAAAAAAAAAAAAATTACTCAAGTGTAGTGGCCTGTGCCTGTGGTTCCAGCTACTCAGGAAGCTGAGGTGGAAGGATCGCCTGAGCCCAGGAGGTTGAGGCTGCAGTGAGCCATGATTGTGCCACTGCACTCCAGCCTGGGTGACACAGAGTGAGACCTTGTCTCAAAAAACATAAATTATTTGAAAAAAATGATGTAGTTGTTTTTTTTTTTTTTTTTTTTTTTGAGATGGAGTCTCGCTCTGTCACCAGGCTAGAGTGCAGTGGTGCAATCTCAGCTCACTGCAACCTCCACTCCCTGGATTCAAGCGATTCTCCTGCCTCAGCCTCCCTAGTAGCTGGGATTACAGGCACCCACCACCATGCCTGGCTAATTTTTGTATTTTTAGTAGAGATGGGGTTTCACCATGTTGGCCAGGATGGTCTCGATCTCTTGACCTCATGATTTACCCGCCTCAGCCTCCTAAAGTGCTGGGATTACAGGCGTGAGCCACCATGCCTGGCCTGTGTAGATTTTTTAAACTTGTTATTGAAATTATTTGAAGGTTTTCATCGGGAAACATTTGGGAAAGAACAAGGCAAGATTTCAAATGTTTGCACATCCACGGGTTCTGCCACTGTCCTTGTTTTGTCCCTGGGTCCCTGCAGATTGGGGGTGGCCCTCCTCGAATGAGTAGAGAGTGAGCACTCCCAGTCTTTTTATCTAAATGCCTTGCTCTTTGTCATTTCATTGCTCTTCAGGAGCTTTGAGTGTTGATTTGGGGTGGGTAAGATACCTCTGCAGAGGGAACTGATCTAGAAATTGGTCGTGACCATGAAAGGCTTTGTTCAAGTCAAATGGAGGATTGGAAGTCTTGTCTATGTCATAGAACCAAGAATCCAGTGCCAAGCTCCCAGGGCTAGGACTGTTGACTCTGGAGAAATCCACATCCATGCATAGTTCTGAGGACTGCCCATTGCCCTGTGTGTTGAATGACTTCAGATTTTTTTTAAAAAATTCAACTTTAGAGTTACATTTAGCCTTATCACTCTTACTCCATCTTTCCTGGTTTTCTTTTTTCTTCTCTTTCTTCCTTCTTCCTTTTTCCCTCTTCCCTCTTCCTCCTCCTCTTCCGCTCCTTCTCCTCTTTCTCCTTCTCCTTCTCCTTCTTCTTTTTGAGACACTGTCTCGCTCTGTTGCCCAGGCTGGAGTGCAGTGGCACAAACATGGCTCACTGCAGCCTTGACCTCAAGGGCTCAAGCAATCCTCTCACCTCAGCCTCCCATGTAGCGAGGACTACAGGTGTGCACCACCATACCTGGCTAATTTTTAATTTTTTGTAGAAACTGGGGCTCACTATATTGCCCAGGCTGATCTCAAACTAGTGGGCTCAAGCAATCCTCCTGCCTCAGCCTCACAAGGTGTTGGGATTACAGGCGTGAGCCACCTCATTCAGCTTTCTTTCCTTTTTATTCCTATCAAATAAAGTAAAATGCAATTCCTTTTTGCCTATTACGTATATTTCTAATCTCAATCTAAAATCTGTCTCCTCATGTTTCAAGCTTTTAATTTAGCTAATAAAAGCTTTTACCTTTTATTTCTTCCACTTTAAATCTAAGGCATTTCATCTTATATCTTTCATTACCTTTCAGATTTAGTAGGTTATTTATTTTATTTTTTAGATTTCACTTTTTTTTATTTGTTTGTTTTACTGAGACAGGGTCTTGCTCTGTCGTGCAGGCTGGAGTGTGTTGGCACGATCATGGCTCGTGATCATGGCTCACAATCATGGCTCATGTGATCATGGACCACTGCAGCCTCAACCTCCTGGGCTTAGGTGATCCTTCCACCTCGGCCTCCTGAGAGCTGGTGAGACAGGATTGTTCCCTTGACCCCCTTTGCAGGCAGGAACTGGAGTGGCTTGTTTCACTCAGCCCACCGCTGGCCACTCCTCATGGGAGGTGGCGTGTGAGTGAGTGAGTGCAGGAGCTAGAGCGAATGAACTCTGGAGCCAGCTGGTCGCTCCTCTCCAGCAGGAGCAGGCTCTGTGCAGGCCCCGCAGCAGCGTCCAAGCGTGTTACAACCAATTGCCCTTTCATCTCTGCCATCTGAGGACAGCCAAGGGCCAGCCAGCTCAGTGGAGGGTCAGGGTGGCAGCCCCTGACCTCTTGGCACCCAGGTTCTTGTCCGCTGTCCAGAAAGAATCAGGTCACACGAAGTGTTTGAAAGGTGATGAATGCGGGAGACTTTACTGAGCGGTAGGTGGCTCTGGGCAGAAAGGGGGGCTGGAAAGGGCATGCGAAGGTGATCTTTTCCTGAAGCTCTGCCGTCTTTGGCTGGGCCCCTCTCTGGCCCACACTGTCTGAAGTTGGCCACATCTATCTGTAGTCTCTGGTGCTCAGTTGCTTCTCTGCTCACCACTCAGCTGCTTGTATCCCCAACACTCAGCTGCTTGGATCCGCGACACTCAGCCACTTTTGTTGTTCCGCCAGCTGAAGTCTTTTATGGGCACAGGATGGGGCGGGGGAGGCCCAAAAAGCCACATTTGGGCAGAAAAATAGGATCAGCTGTTTTCACTGAGGCCCACGGTTCCAGGCTTAAGGCTCAGGTTTAGCCAGGAGTCCAGCCCTTCTGTATCACTGGAACTAGAGGCGTACATCACCATAGCCGGCTAATGTTGGTATTTTTTGTAGAAACAGATTTTCACCATGTTGTCCAGGCTGGTCTCGAACCCCTGGGCTCAAGCAGTCCACCTGCCTCGGCCTCCCAAAGTGCTGGGATTACAGGCATGAGCCACTTCATCCGGCCTGTTTTTTCTTACATTTACCTTTAACCCTTAATCTTTCCTCAAGCTCCCACAGTCCCTTTATCAGCACGCCCTAATTTCCTTTCCCTTTTCGTCGTCCTCTCATACAGTGACTGGCTTTGACAATGTCTGTAAAGGAGGATGGTGTCAGGGGTGTTAGGAGTTCAGAGCTGATGACATGGAGGAGGTTTTCTCCTCTGACTGGCTCCAAACCTGCCAGCCTGGCTCACACGATGGCCCCACAGTAACTTGGAGGATGCCTCAGAATCTTCGGCCTGCGTTTGAAGGCTTCATCTATTCCAGGGCCATAATTCTCTCTGAACTATTATTTAGATATATATGGTTTTTTTGTTTTTTTTTTTTTTTTTTTGAGACAGAGTTTTGTTCTTGTTGCCCAGGCTGAAGTGCAATGGCGCAATTTCAGCTCACTGCAACCTCTGCCTCCCAGGTTCAAGTGATTCTCCTGCCTCAGCCTCCCGAGTAGCTGGGATTACAGATGTGTGCCACCACACCCGGCTATTTTTGTATTTTTAGTAGAGACAGGGGTTTCACCATATTGGGTTAGGCTGGTCTCGAACTCCTGACCTCAAGTGATCCACCCGCCTCAGTCTCCCAAAGTGCTGGGATTACAGGCGTGAGTCACCGTGCCCAGCCTATTGTTTATGTCTTACATAATCCAATCCCTTGTGTTTTAAAATCAGTGGTGTTCAATATCTAACTCTATTTTGTTCAACAGTCCACACCGGTGACACAGTGTATATTTCATGAGCCAGAGAATGTGGCCCAGGAGCTCACAGTACAGCAGCTTGGCCTGGCGGCAGGTGACCGGGAGCCCTGAAGCTTGGAGAGGGTCTCTGTAGGCACACTAAGGGAGGCTTATCTTCCTCTCTGTATCTCATCTGCTTGTTTCCAAGTTGCAACACTCCCATTCCTGGCGGGCTATGAAAGGACTTTGGGTGTGTGGCTGTCCCAGGCTCCCTTCCCTCCTTATGACAGTGCTGGAAAAACTGGCCAGTATGGCTATTATTCTGGATGATTTTTTTAAATGACAATAATTGGTGCTGATGGGGGGGTTTCAAAGACTCTCCCTTTTTCTTCTTAATTGCAATAGATCTTACCACAAAGGCCAAGGAATCAATCTAGATTGATTCTACATTAATTGTATATTCAGGTTCACAGGCAATGCCCACCAGGTGGATCAGTAGACCCAGTGGAATCAATGTGAGCCAGACATGGGCCAGAATCCATTTACTGTCTGAACCCCACATGCTTCCATTCTAACAGGGGTGTGTCACGGCTCTGAGGATGAGCAATGTCATTATCTGAGAAAATAACCATAAGGATCAATGGGGAAAGCCTGGGGCAAACATCACTACTTACAGCCCTGAGGCTGCCGGGCTTGTCCTCGTGAGGACACAGCCTCTTCTTTGGTCATTGGATTCTGGGCTTGAAAAATATCTCAGGCCCCAAAAAAAGAACAAGGGATTGTAACTTTTTAATTATTTTTTACCATTTTTTTTAGAGATAGAGTCTTGCTTTGTCACCCAGGCTGAAGTGCTGTGGTACAATCATAGCTCACTGCAGCCTCGAATTTCTGGGCTCAAGTGATCCTCTGCCTCAGCCTCCTAAGTAACTAGGACTACAGGTGTGTGTCACCACACCTGGCTAATGTTTTTTAATTTTTTGTAGTGATGGGGTCTCGCTATGTTGACCAGGCTGATCTTGAACTGCTGGCCTCAAGCAGTCCTCCCACCTCGGCCACCCAAACTGCTGGGATTACAGGCATCAGCCACCATGCCCTGCTTGGAATCATATATTTTTATTATGGCAGCTGCCCTCATCCATCCTTTGATTATTTATTGTATAAGTTAATCAGTGCCCATCCATGTGATGGCCTCCACGGCGCCCTAGGAACGCTATGTCTGTGAAGCATCTTCAAAGCTCTGTGCGGACTTGGTCCCTTAGCTGACCTTCTGATCTTTACACTCATTATAACCATTGTGCCCCCTCACTTCTGACAGCAAAATGTCACCACCTGATCCCTGTTATCTGGGGATCTTATCATCCCTGTTGTCATCGGAGATCCCAGTTCTATAATGACCATCAGTGCTGGTCTATTGAGAACAGCTGAACCACTGAGACTCACCAAACTTTTCAACAAAGCTGGTGTCCCTCTCCCCAGTTCATTCCTGATCACTTCAGGAAGTGGCATGTACTTCAGACTCTCCTGCAGAATATCCAGTGAATTTTCCAGCCTCGCATAGTGTGAATATACTCTGGTGTACCCAGTTCTCTGACCTTTGTGATCTTTTCTTCCACCGCCTGCCACAATAGTTCTGGCAGACTGACTCGGTTTCGCATGGATCATTGCTTTCTCCAGCCTCCCAGAAGCCACACTAGCAACACAGTAGTGCCCCCTCCTGGGATCCTTGCCAGAGTATTAAATCTTGTATCCTGGGAGAATGTTCCCATATCTATCCAATTTCCCTTGCCCAGCTCTGCACTCCACCCTGTGTTAAACATCTACCGAGGATTTGTTTTATTCAGGTGCGGTGGGACAGCAGACATGGAAATGATTGTCAGGAAGGAAGTTCATACTCACACATCCCTGAAACAGGAGGCGCAGCACACCATGCAGGACCAATAGGGAAGGACCAGGGATGCTCAGGAGTGACAAGAAGAAGAGGGAGAGCAGGCCCAGAGCCTTTCTTGGGGTTTTCTCAGGAAAGCATGGGTGAGGCACGCTAAGTATGCCAAGTAAGTATAGTGTTGGATAGTTTCAATAATTTCAACTGGCTCTGGGCTACGGGGGTGAGCCCCATTTGTCCAGTGACTGCCCTGGGGCAATTCAGGGCAAGGGGAATATTAGCTTGGTGTGTGAGAGTTATTTTATTTTATTTTATTTTATTTATTTGAGACAGAGTCTCACTATGTTGCCCAAGCTGGAGTGCAGTGGCTAATCACAGGCACAATCAGAGCACATGGCAGCCTCAAACTCCGGGGCTCAAGGGATCCTCCTGCCTCAGCCTCCCAAGTACTTGGGACTGCAGGCACGCACCACCATGCCAGGCTGGTGTGTGAGGGTCTGATAAAAGAGATGGCTGAGGGTGTGGCTCTGGATTGGCTGGTTTGTATATGAAATGCATGCTCACAGGGAGGTCGCTTGCTATCCCTAGGAATTAGCTGGCCCTGGGAGCCTCTCCAGGATGAAAGCCCCAAATGCCAGAGCACTAAGAGTACAGAAAGTAAGAAAAAACAGTCAGTACAACCCCCAACCTCCCACCCTAACCCCACTCCCTGATTCTGTACTCTCAGAGCCCAGCCCTGTCTGCACTCTGCTGGCTCCTGCCCACCGAGGTAAGCTTGGCCCTGCAGCCCCTTCAGTGTATCATTCTTTTTCTCCCTTCACAGGTCCTGCACCTCCCCAGGTGGGTTATAGAATACAGTTATTGGCCTAATGGTCAAGAGGGCAGGTAAGGACAGACGCTGAAGAGGGTGCCTGCTGTCTTGCAGGGACATGGCCACTGCACTGTGTTCAAATAAATGGGGTGGGCGCTAGCCCTTAGTATGGAGGAGGGAGCCATTCCCTAGGCTCAAAGGGTTCTGGGTAATCAGGATTTTCAAGTACATGGACGCAAGTGTTTCAATCTCGTATCTCCAGGTTCCACTTTCTGCTCATCAGAGCCCCGACCTGGGCAAAGCAGACCTACCTAGGATGAGAGTTCAACGCTTTCTAGAATTCTGCTACTCTTATGATTAAAAACTGGGCCTGATCCTCAGCTTTTTCTGCCCTCTGGTGACTGGAGATGGGGATTCCCTTATATGTTGCCGAGAAGGTCTCTGGTTTTCATACGTAGCTGGTCATTTGTGCATTCACTGTCTGCCTTTCATTTTTCAAAGCAGCAGTTGCCCCTGCAACAGTCATCCAATTCCACTGTCCTTCATTCCCCCCACATTTCTCAAATGTCTAATACATTTCGATGGCTACTGTATTCCCCTCCACTCATTTGCCATCCAAATTCACTACTGGCAGAAGTTTTAACAATTGCACTGCTGCCTTTTACCAGGGCTAGGCTGTGCCTCACCTACCAGCGGTTATGAAGTCCTCATTGCCAACCAGAAACGCCAGTGACTCAGCTGCAGAATCCCATCTTAGCATCTGCTTTCTTGGAATATTCCTTCTGAAATTAATTTTTAAAAATTATTTGTAGAGGCAGGGTCTCCCCATGTTGCCCAGGCTGGTCTCAAACTCCCGGGCTCAAGCCATCCTCCTGCCTCAGCCTCCCAAAGTATTGGAATTGCAGGTGTGAGCCACTGCAGCAGGCCGTGATGAAGTATCCTTGATATCACCAGTTACAGGTTGCTTCCTGGGGAAACAGGCTCTGAGATGGAAGTTAGCATGCAGGACGCCTGCTAGAGTGCTCTTGGGATGAACACCCCAGGAGAAAGGGTGACCTCAGCTGACCCCATGGGCCTTCAGAGTTGTCAGGAGTTGGGGCACGGGGTCCGAGCCTTTATACCTCTGCAATGAACAGTCATCGGATACCGACTGCCCTCACAAAAGGACATGACCTTAAGCAAGAGGATCTCTGCAGCCAAGAGCAATTTCTGGAGAGGACAGACAGCTGAAGGCTCTCAGCCAGCAGCACTCCCAGGGTCCCTCAGATTTGCAGGGCAATCTGGATGGTGCACTACGCCTCCGACACCTTGCAATCTGGGCGTGATTTATCTTAACATACTCATCACCCATCAAGGTGCATGCTGCCTGCTTGGACATATGGTCTCTCTTTTATGTTTATTTAAGCTGTACTTACATTTCATGCTTCATGGCAGAATTATTTAACGTAAGGGCCTTAAATATCAGGACTTGTGGTGGGCCCAAAAGGCAAGGAATGGGATGGGGAACATTGTCTCCCCATGGGTCGTTTTTCTAGAGACAAATGTACTAACCTAGATGGAATAATTCTCACGCTGACTTTAGAACAGAATCTGTAAGGTCAGGGCACAGAAGGCTGATCATTTTGATTAGAAATACTTGAGAGGGGCCGGGCGTGGGGGCTCATGCCTGTAATCCCAGTACTTTGGGAGGCCGAGGCGGGCAGATCACGAGGTCAGGAGATGGAGACCATCCTGGCTAACACGGTGAAATCCCGTCTCTATGAAAAATACAAAAAATTAGCCGGGCGTGGTGGCGGGTGCCTGTAGTCCCAGCTACTTGGGAGGCTGAGGCAGGAGAATGGCGTGAACCCAGGAGGCGGAGCTTGCAGTGAGCCGAGATCGCGCCACTGCACTGCAGCCTGGATGACAGAACAAGACTCCATCTCAAAAAAAAAAAAAAAGAAAGAAATACTTGAGAGGGATTGTTGGATAATCCGACTCACCACAAATCTAGAAGAACAATGTGACACTGCATTAAATTTAACATTTCACCTTGGTATCTATGCCAATGACTTGGCAAGTTAGTTACCATTTGAGGTTCTAAAAGTAGGTAAAAAGTGAACGAACCAGGCTCAGTGGCCGAGGCTGAGGCAGGAGGATCACTTGAGGCCAGGAGTTTAAGACTAGGCTGGGCAACACAGCAAGACCCCATCTGTTAAAAAAAATGAATGAAACTACCCTCCAACCATTCTGGTTCGATTCTTAAGAGTTTTGTGGGGAGGGGTTGTTCCTTTTCACAGAGGGCACTGATTAAAAAGCATTGATCAATAATCAATGATTATTCATTTATTCATTTAAGACCTGGCTAGGCCTTAAAGGTATTTTTTACAGGAAGTCTTTGCCACAGAGGAATTTGGCCTATGATTTCACAGCCACTGATAGGGTGTCCAGGTTGCTTGGTTTCCGTTGGGCTAGGCCATCCCAGGTGTGAATAAAAAGAAATGGTCTCAAAGTTCAGCCTAAACCCACGGGCCGTGAGGTTGCACAGGGCCGTTTTCACTCCCAAGACTGGAATGCCGTGCGTATGGGAGCCATTGTCCATCCATGGTCTACAGCGATTCCAGTGCCTGCAGTTCGGCTGATGTTCCCAGGGTGCTCAGCTCAGTTAACATCAGCCTGTGTGCAGGAAAGCCCAGAGTGGAGGCCTGAGTTTGTGGTTTTGGGTTTTGTTTTTTGTGGTTTTTTTTTTCATTTTGCTTTTAAGTCAGAAGAAAAATAAATCAATTTTTTAATTAAATGTTATAACTACAAGAGTGTAGTAATCTTCTTATGCCTATCTTGTGATTTCCCTCCCTCCCGAGGTTCTTAACAGTAAAAGAACATCGGTGTTTGAAGATAGAAAAGAGAGGGAGGTCTAGTTGTGAGCTGCATGAACCCCATTTGCACATTCTTATGCCTCTGAGGTGCAGAGGCGTTTGTACTTGAGGGTGGCAAGATTTAACAAATAAAAATACAGGTGCCAATATTTAATTCAAATTAAACTTGAATTTCACATAAGTAATGAAGAAGTTTTGGCCTAAGTATATCCCAAATACTGCATGGCATCGTGCAGAGTGTGTTCCAGATCTTGCAGGGGCCTGTATTTTATCTGGCAGCTCTATTGTCTTTTCAAGTGAAAACTGTGTAGTTATGCAAAGGACCTTGCAAGGTGAGGGGACCAGCAATTTGCCTGCCCATGACAATCTGAAAAGGGGTAGTGAGCTCCAAGAACTGTGACAGGAGGGATAACAAAGAGGAAGACAGCTCAACAAAATCAAACCACCTCGTCAAATACAAATAAATGTAAAAGGGAGTTTACAAAATTCTATCAGTCAAAACACACGGACAGAATTGAGTTGGCAGACAACTGAAACAGCGTGCAATTGACAGCTTACAGTGAACAAGCCCTGATTTACAGTCCAAGAGGAGCAGGGTGAGGCGCGATGGTGGTGGCCATGTTGATTTCCGGTGAGAAACGGAGGAAGTTAATGTTGGCCTGTGGTTTTAGAATTTGTAAAGGCTGAGCAAGCCTCCACTGTGATGTCTTCACCCTCTGTGGGAAGATTGATGCTCCATGAGAGGGGCCCTGACTCAGTGCAGAAGGGAGATGAGAAGAAGAATATAAAAGACATCAAGAAATGACAGCTCTGAAGAAGGCAATCATGACATCCAACCTACAAATCCTCTGAAAACTTAAACTGGCCTTCCCCGGCCAGGACGCAAGCCAATGTATATTCACACATATCAGGGGTTTCCCTGATTTCTAAGTCCCTGAAGAGACTCAGTGGTGTTCCCAGTTCTAGGTGTGATTTGACAAATTTCTAATGAGAAAATTATACGTGAAAGTGTTATTTTGGGCCGTAAGCAATGGTTTATGCCTGTATTTCCAGTGCTTTGGGAGGCTGAGGTGGGAGGATTGCTTGAGGCCGGCCAGGAGTTCCAGACCAGACTAAGCAACAAAACCCCATCTCTACAAAAAATTAAAAATAAAACGTGAGGTGGGGCACAGTGGCTCATGCCTGTAGTCCCAGCACTTTGGGAGGCTGAGGCAGGTGGACTGTTTGAGCCCAGGAGCTTGAGACCAGCCTGGTCAACATAGTGAGACCCCCACTTCTAAAAAAAATAATAATACAAAAATCAGCTGGGCATAGTGGTGCATGCCTCTAGTCCCAGCTACTTGGGAGGCTGAGGTGGGAGGATCACTCGAGCCGGGGAGGTCAAGGCTGCAGTGAGCCAAGATCACACCACTGCACTCCAGCCTGGGACACAGAGCAAGACCCTATCTCAAAAATAAAATAAAATAAAATGAAAATTAGCCAGGCGTGATGGTACATGCTGAGGAGGCTGAGACTTGAGGGGCATCACTTGTGGCCAGGAATTGGAGGCTGCAGTAAGCTGTGATCATGCCACTGCACTCTAGCCCGGGCAACAGAGTGAGACCCTGTCTTTAAAAAAAAAAAAAAAAAAAAAAGCGTTATTGTAAAAAAAGCTCTTGCACCTCAGTTTTTATTATTTGGAAATCCCCACTTCACTGTGACTTTTGATCACAGACTTTCAATGCATTGAATATAGGATCTAATTCAGAAGAACAAGTTCTGTGACCTTGGCAAGTCACAGCTGCTCCCTTGGTCTCTGTCTCTAAAACACAGGGGGATGGACCAGCTGATGATAAGGTAGCGTCCATCAGCCTGGCTAACATGGTGAAGACCCATTTCTACTAAAAATACAAAAATCAGCCTGATGTGGTGGCGGGTGCCTGTAATCCCAGCTACTTGGGAGGCTGAGGCAGGAGAATCCCTTAAACCTGGAAGGCGGAGGTTGCAGTGCGCTGAGAACACGCCACTGCTGCACCCCAGCCTGGGTGAGGGCTGGGGTGAGACTCTGTCTCAAAAAAATTTAAAAAATTAGAAAATAAGGTTGTGTCTCACATGTTCTTCTATGACTCCATGATTATGGAAAGTGTATTTTCTGATGGCCCAGTCTACATCTAGGAGAGGATATTCAACCTTTTTATTTATTTATTTATTTATTTATTTATTTTAATTTTTTTGAGATGGAGTCTCGCTCTGTTTCTCAGGCTGGACTGCAGCAGCGCCATCTCAGCTCACTGCAACCTCCGCCTTCTGGGTTCAAGTGACACTCCTACCTCAGCCTCCTGAGTAGCTGGGATTACAGGCATCCACCACCACACCTGGCTAGTATTTTTACCAGAGATGGGGTTTTGCCATGTTGGCCAGGCTGATCTCGAACTCCTGACATCAAGTGATCCGCCCGCTTAGGCCTCCCAAAGTGCTGGGATTACAGGCATGAGCCACCGTGCCCGGCCTCAATCTTTCTATTTAAAAGCATCATTATTACTTATTCAGAAAATAGGGTGATAATTGTAGCACGTTCCAAGTACAACTATAAATAGGATATCACCAGAAAGTAATTACGGCATGAAGAATTCTAAAATGGTCCCCATGATCTCTGTCCCCTAGCATTATCCTCAGGTTCAGGTTATATAGCAAGGATGAAGGGCTTCTGCAGATGTTCCATCAGAATCACTGATGAATACAATTCTGCTCTTTGCATTTCATCCCTTTGGCCTAAGGCCCAGATGCAAATAAAGCCAGTGAAGAAAGTAATAGGTAAACCTTGTAAGTCATTCATTTTTCACTGTGGATAAGGTTCCAGGTGACTTTAAATTAACCCAAAGAATATCCTGAGCGGGCCTGACTTAATCATTGGAAGTCCTTTAGAAGATGAGAGCTGGGCGCAGTGGCTCACGCCTGTAGTCCCAGCACTTTGGGAGGCTGAGGTGGGGGGATCACCAGAGGTCAGGAGTTCGAGTCCAGCCTGGCCAACATGTTGAAACCCCGTCTCTACTAAAAATACAAAAATTAACCAGGCATGGTGGCACACGCCTGTAATCCCAGCTACTTGGGAGGCTGAGGCAGGAGAATCGCTTGAACCTGGGAGGCAGAGGTTGCAGTGAGCCAAGATCATGCTGTTGCACTCAAGCCTGGGCAACAAGAGTGAAACTCTGTCTCAAAAAAAAAAAAAGGAAAAAGGAGAAGAGGGCTAAAGGTTTCCCTGGGGTCAACCCTCCTGCTGGCCTTGAAGAAGCAAAGCACTGTACATTCTACAGCTGCAAGGAAATGAATTCTACTAACAAGCTGAATGAAGCAGATTCATCCCCAGTTGATCCTCCAGATGAGAACGGCGACCTGGCCAACACATTGACTACAGATTTGTGACACCCTGAGCAGAGGACCCTGCTAAGCTGTGCCTGGATTCCTGACCGATTGAAACTGTAAGATAATATATATGTTGTTTTAAGGGAAAAATAACAAATAGAAATAAATGTGTCATTATCATTCATATATCTGGGTAATGTTCCTTGTGTGGCAAAATAGAAACATAAAGTAAAACACCTTAAAAGAAATGACTTTCAACTCTCTCTCTACCTTCTCTAGATTTTCTCTGTTCCCAGGTATGGTTGGACTTTGGGGTTCTTAGGAGCAACCCAGTAAGACTGGAAGCAGTATTTGTACAAAACCGTAGCTCTTAATAATCCACACCAGCAAAATTTCTCACTTGAATTCTTTTCCTTTTTCCTCTTGCACTTAGGCCAGTTGAACTGGTTTGCCCAGCTTGGAATTATTCATAAATTTTTTATTAGCTTTTGAGAAGACATTTAAAGAGCAGTAGCAAGACGGACTGGGGAAAGACAGGACAAGACCACCTTTCAGTGTGGAGAATATCCACTGTCCAAACTCTGCGGCAATCAGAGGAACATTTGCTAGTGAACCATTCAAAAAACTCATGAATCAGAGATGATGGCTACAGAAGCACATTTGCTTTATTCAAACATTTCTTTAGTGGTTTTAAAAACAAAGTTTGTTTTCTAGTTGGAGAACATACCACAACTATGACTCAGTCCTGACTCAGAGCTTCCTGACCAGTCGACTTTTAGGAGAGAAAAAACAATTCAGGCTGGCGAAGGTGGAGTTACATTGATTTGACTTCCACAAACCTGATTAAAGCAGCCTTCTTCCAACAGAAAGTGTGACTTTTCTTCATCATTTCCTTGTTTACTTTCTTTCTTTTATTTTTTTAAAAAGTACATCCCTTTTGGAGGAATTTCAAGAAAGTTTCAAAGTTGAGCCAAGTATGCTCCCTGTGCCCCCATTCCCACATCTATAAAATGATGAGGATTAAATAATCAAATCCATGAGGTGCTGAGAACAGTACCTGGGATAAAACAACTGGTCAACCAGTGTTTGCCATTATTAATATTTTACTAAAAAAGCTTGCCAAGGTCTCTTTCTGGTCTCACTTTCCTGTACCTTCCAAACTACAGGCCCTACATGTCGGCCACACTATATGCCTTACATACTGCTTGTTGTTGTTTTTGTTGTTGTCATCGTTGTTTGAGAAAAAGTCTCGCTCTGTTGCCCAGGCTGGAGTGCAGTGGCTCAGTTTCAGCTCACTGCAACCTCCGCCTCCTGGGTTCAAGCGATCCTCCTCCCTCAGCCTCCCAAGTAGCTGGGGCTACATATAGGCACACGCCACCATGCCCAGCTAATTTTTATATTCTTAGTAGAGACGGGGTTTCACCATGTTGGCCAGGCTGGTCTCAAACTCCTGACCTCAGGTGATCCACCCACCTCGGCCTCCCAAAGTGCTGGAATTATAGGCGTGAGCCACAGCACCTGGCCCATACTGGTTGTTAAAGAGAAAGAAGAAAGAAAGAAAGAGAGAAAGAAAGAAAGGGAGAGAGAGAGAGAAAGAAAGAAGAAAGAAAGAAAGAAAGAAAGAAAGAAAGAAAGAAAGAAAGAAAGAAAGAAAGAAGAAAGAAAGAAAAAGAAAGAAAGAAAGAAAGAAAGAAAGAAAGAAAGAAAGAAAGAAAGAAAGGAAGGAGGGAGGGAGGGAAGGAAAGAAGGAAGGAAGGAAGGAAGGAAGGAAGGAAGGAAGGAAGGAAGGAAGGAAGGAAGGAAGGAAGGAAAAGAAAGAAAGAAAGAGAGAGAGAGAAAGAAAAAACAGAAAAAGAAAGAGGGAGGGAGGGAGGAAGGAGAGAAAGGAAAGGAAAGTCTGTCTCATGTTGTGCAGGCTGGGCTTGAACTCCTGGGTTCAAGCAATCCTTCTATCTCAGCTTCCCAAAGTGCCAGGATTACAGGCATGAGCCATTGTGACTGACCCTCTTGCTTCTTAGAAAATTTGCTCTTATTTTTTTCTTTCAGCACGTTATGATGTGCCTTGGTATGGGCTTCCTTGTGTGTGTCTCTTAGTGCGTTGTTGTTTTTCGGTTGTTTGTTCAGCATCTTTTTTTGCAAATTTATATCTTTCATTGAATTTGGGAAATCTCAGCCATTTAAAAAAAAATTTTCTGTCCCATTCTTCTTTTCCTCTCTTTCTGTTATTTCAGTTACATCCATTCTGGATTGTTTGATATCATCTAACAGATTCCTGAGGGCTCTGTTTATTTTTTATCTTCTTTCTCTGTTTTACGTCTTAGATAATTTCTATTTATCTCTCTTTATGTTCACTTACTCTTTTCCTTGTCAAGTTCATTTAGATGTCACATTCATTTAGTACACTTATGTTTCAGAAATTTTATTTTTCAGTCTAGAAGTTCCGTTTGGTTCTTCTTTATTGTTTCTATATCTCTGCTGAGATTTCTTCTCTGCTAAAATTTTCATTCATTGAAAACATGTTTTTTTTCATTTATAATAGTTATAATTGAGTTTCAAAATCCTTGCCTATTCAGTCCAACATTTTTCCATCCCAGGGTCAGACTTGATTGATTTTCTTTTCTTCTGAGAATTTAGTTCAGTTTTCTTGGTTCTTTGTGTGTCAAGGAATTCTGGATTGTATCTTAGACATTATGAATGTTCAGTTGTAGAGGTTCTGCATTTTGTTTACCCCCCCTCTAGTGAATGTCATTTCCTTTGTCTTAGCAGGTAATATTCTTGGCTGGGTGTAATTGCAAACTTTGTTTTAAGTAGCAGCTCTGGTTTCAGTTCAGACCTTTGGTTTGTAACTGATCTACCTGGAGTCTGTCCCATTTGTTCCTGCTGTAGGAGTGAGTCGGAGATATGGATCGATCAATTTAGGAAAGTCGTTCTCTGGCTCTTGCCCTTCCATGATTCCCTGCCCCTGTTCTATTTAGCATTCAGTGTTTTCTGGCACCACCCTTTTGGTTCCCCAGGCCAGCTGTCAACCCAGGCTAAAGCCACAAAGCTGCTAGTCTTCCCCCTCCTCCTTCTCCAGGGTAACTCTCCACCAGAATCTGTTTGCCTCTGTTTACTCTCCAGTACCTTCAGGTAGTTACCTTTTCTGTTATGGTCAGGTTTTGCCATTGTTTTCTGCATAAAGAGTCATCCGGTAGATGTTAGTTTTTATACCTGGAAGCAGAATTGACAGATTATTTTTACTTTTTTTTTTGGTCAGTGTTCTGAACTCAACTTAGGCATTGCCTGGGAAACTCTCCCTGACTTTTAGGTCTAGGATAGGTTCAGCCTCTGTTTGCTTTCCTAGCACCCTGTGCTAGCCTCTTGCCTAGCATACCCATTCACTCATTCATTCATTCATTCGTTCATTCACAAAACAACTGCTTTCCTAAGCCCTGAGGGAACCACGTGAATAAGAAAGTGTCCTTTCTCAGATAGGAACAGACACTTCTCACAAGAAGACATTTATGGAGCCAACAGACACATGAAAAAATGCTCATCATCACTGGTCATCAGAGAAATGCAAATCAAAACCACAATGAGATACCATCTCACGCCAGTTAGAATGGCGATCATTAAAAAATCAGGAAACAACAGATGCTGGAGAGGATGTGGAGAAATAGGAATGCTTTTACACTGTTGGTGGGAGTGTAAATTAGTTCAACCATTGTGGAAGACAGTGTGGCGATTCCTCAAGGATCTAGAACTAGAAATGCCATTTGACCCAGCGATCCCATTACTGGGTATATACCCAAAGGATTATAAATCATGCTACTACAAAGACACATACACACGTATGCTTATTGTGGCACTATTTGGAACCAACCAAAATATCCATCAATGGTAGACTAGATTAAGAAAATGTGGCACATATACACCATGGAATACTATGCAGCCATAAAAAAGGATGAGTTCATGTCCTTTGTAGGGACATGGATGAAGCTGGAAACCATCATTCTCAGCAAACTATCACAAGGACAGAAAACCAAGCACCACATGTTCTCACTCATAGGTGGGAAGTGAACAATGAGAACACCTGGACACAGGGAGGGGAACATCACACACCAGGGCCTGTCAGGGGTGGGGGCCTGGGGGAGGGATAGCATTAGGAGAAATACCTAATGTAAATGACAAGTTGATAGGTGCAGCAAATCAACATGGCACATGGATACCTGTGTAACAAACCTGCACGTTGTGCACATGTACCCTAGAACTTAAAGTACAAAAAAAAACAGAAAGAAAGTGTCCTTTCTCAAAAACCTTACAACCAGTGGAGAAAGAAAGATGAGAAAGTCAGGGGGTTACCATAAAATTATGGCACCTGCGCCAAACTTCACGGGTCATTGAAAACTTTCCAGAGCACAGGAATCTAGAAGTGCTGGGGAGAATGAACAGTTAGCCAGGCAGACAGCACTTGTTTACGTGTCTGTCTCTCTTCAGATTCTAAACTCCTGGAGGACACAGTCCACATTTTGCTCATATTGTATTCTCAATACTTAATAATTATTTAAATAAGCAAATGAGTAGAATTTAACAAGTGGTAAACTTGTTAAATGTCATAGCAAGTTGGAGCAATAGAGGCATGGAAACGAACTTTCCAGTGTGTTCAGGGAACTACAAATAGTCTTTGGAATGTGGGGAGCTGCAGTAGATGAATCTGCAGCTAGCTGATAGAGGACCACATTGACAATTTTTTGATGGACTCCGTTCTCCGAGATTCCACTTTCTGCAATTTCAGTTACATGCGGTCAACCACAGTCTGGAAATATTAAATGGAAAACTCCAGAAATAAACAATTCATAAGTTTTTCAAATGCATGCCATTCTGAGTAGCCTGAGGACATCTTATGCCATCCCACTCTGTCCACTCAGTGTATGAATCTTTCATTTGTCCAGCATTTCCACGCTGTCTACACTCCCCGCCCTTTCGTCGCCCAGCAGCTGTCTCAGTTATCAGATCAACTGTTAAGGTATTACAGTGCTTGTGTTAAAGCAACCCTTATTTACTTCATAATGGCTCCAAAGTGCAAAAATAGTGATGCTGGCACATTGTTATAATTGTTCTCTTTTAACTTTAGTTATTGCCTTTTTTTTTTTTTTGACAGGGTCTCACTCTGTCACCCAGGCTGGAGTGCAGTGGCACAATCTTGGCTCCCTGCAACCACTGCCTCCTGGGCTCAAGCAATCCTCACACCTCAGCCTCCTAAGTAGCTGGGACTACAGGCACAGGCTGCCATGCCTAGCTAATTTTTGTATTTTTTGCAGAGACAGGTTTTTACCATGTGCCCCTGGCTGGTCTCAAACTTCTGAGCTCAAGCGACCCACCCACCTCATCCTTCCAAAGTGCTGGGATTATAGGCGTGACCCCCTATGCCAGGCCAGTTATTGTTATTAATCTCTTACTGTGCCTCATTTATAAATTAAACTTTATCCTATGTATGTATGTATAGGTAAAAACATGACTATCACATTGGGGGCAGGATTTAAACAGAAAAAAATAAACAAAAATAAAGACATAATATATACAGGGTTTGGTGCTGTCCATGGTTGGAGGCAGCCATGGGGGTTCTTGGGACATATCCTCGTGGATAAGGGGGACTAAGCAGCAGGCCAGTTAGCAGGAATAGCCACCTCCACGCAGCCACCGTAAGGAGTGACTTCTTGTAAGGAGTGACTATGAGCAAGTAATTCCTACAGCAGTTTCCTAAATTCCACAGCTGTAACTAAAAGGTACTTTAAAAAATACTTTTAGCTTCACAGATAAGGAATGGATTAACTCTCTGCAAATATTTACAATCTTTGAAGTCCTTTGCAAGCCCCATTCTTCTGCTGGGCTGCTGAGGGCCCAGACGCCAACCTTCCTTCCACCACACCTCAGCCCTGGGAGGCCTGGTGACCGGCTGGGAGTGCTGGGCTCCAAGGCAACGAGGTGGTGCTCAATCAGCTGAAGTGTCCTAGTCTATGAAAAGGGTACGATTTCTCTTTGCCCAAGAGACAATGCGGGAACCTTAGGAGAAAATAGCAGGAAAAGACGTTGCTGCCCAGGTGAACACACATCTCCTCCAGGTGGGCGTTCCTTGGCCTTTGAGGCCTCGTATATTTGGACGTTGAAGGCGTCCCTCAGGTACCACCTGGAATGGTTTGTGCGAGTGGAGCTGTACTACAAAATGAAAACTTTCCATTACATTATTGTGAATAATGGACTTGGGGACCTTTTTTAAAGCAAAGGATGTAACACTGCAGGAAAGGCAAAATAGAACTAAAGAAGAGGAGAGGTAACTGTTTGTTTTTGTTTGATGCATCTAAGTAATTTTTAAAATGTTTTAATTCACAGGGTTGAAAACTGATGGCTGATAAGATAAATGTAACTCCACGTTTTGTTCAGCTTGCTCAGTGCACTAGAATTTAAGAAAGTTCCCATTAAAAATCTGGTTTCTCTTGAAATATGGGAAGACCTGGCAACACTGGGCCATAGTCCCACAACAGCACCAAGATTTCAGAGCTGAGTGGCAGCTGCTCCCTCTGGCGGGGTTAGATGACCTCCGACCCCTGCAAGGCGCCCCTGTTGTGGTCACTAAACATGCCTGCTCACTTATGCATATCTGCCAGGCTCCTGGAGCATCTAAGTCTTCTGATCCCTGCCTCAAAGACTTCCTAACTTTTCCAACCTTCTTCTCTTTCCTTTCCTGGTTTCTTCCCAGCCATTTCACTCACAACAGGCGAAAGTGGTTTTCCTGCCCTGAGAATCTTTTTTAATTGTTCTTGCAAAGCAGGCCAAGCGCGGTGACTCACGCCTGTAATCCCAGCATTTCGGGGGGCCGAGGTGGGCGGATCACTTGAGATCAGGAGTTTGAAACCAGCTTGGCCATCATGGTGAAACCCCATCTCTACTACAAATACAAAAAATTAGCTGGGCATGGCGGTGTGTGCCTGTAATCCCAGCTACCTGGGAGGCTGAGGCAGGAGAATTGCTTGAACCCCGGAGGCACAGGTTGCAGTGAGCCGAGATCATGTCACCGCTCTCCAGCCTGGGCGACAGAGTGAGACTCCATCTAGAAAAAAAAAAAAATTATTCTTGCAAAACATATTAGATAGACCCCTGAGAGGTGTCACTGCCCTTCCCATGAGGTATGAACAAGAAAAGACCAAGGGTCAGTAGAAGTGAGGTTTTGCTCTAGATCTGCCAGCGGCCTATGCTGTTATCACGGTTTACTCAGCAACTAGCACCGTGCCCAGCACGCTCCATTAGTAAGCTCTGAATGGATGGAGTAACTTTACTATGGTCTTAAGCAGTTCGCTCATTTAACCAAATGGTCTCCAAGGTTTGTCCAGCCCTATGTTCTCTGATTCTGTGGGCAAAGATTTCCTGGTGGCTTAATATGACTGAATGCAAGAATAATGGGCAGGGACCCAAAACCCTGCCCAGTGGTTTTTTGTTTTGTTTTTTTTTCCATAGGTTATTGGGGAACAGATGGTGTTTGGTTACATGACTAAGTTCTTCGGTGGTGATTTGTGAGATTTTGGTGCACCCATCACCCGAGGGGTAAACACTGCACCCCATTTGTGGTCTTTTCTCCCTCGCCTCCGTCCCACCCTTCCCCTCAGGTCCCCAAAGTCCAGTGTATCATCCTTATGCCTTTGTGTCCTCATAGCTTAGCTCCCACATATCTGTGAGCACATACAGTGTTTGGTTTTCCATTCCTGAGTTACGTCACTTAGAATAATAGTCTCCAATCTCATCCACATGCCTGCAAATGCCGTTAATTCGTTCCTTTTTATGGCTGAGTAGTATTCCATCATATGTATATACACCACAGTTTCTTTATCCACTCGTTCATTAATGGGCATTTGGGTTGGTTCCACGATTTTGCAATTGCGAATTGTGCTCTATAAACATGTCTGTGCAAGTATCTTTTTTGTTTAATGACTTCTTTTCCTCTGGGTAGATACCCAAGAGTCAGATTGCTGGATCAAATGGTAGTTTTAGTTCTTTATGGAATCTCCACACTAAAATCTCTGCCCAATGTTAATTCCACTTGCCTGTAGCCTGTTAACATTTGTTGCTTCTGTGTTAAGTCTGGGTTCACAGGAGTTTACAAGATGTGGAGTTTGGCTTCTGCAAATGATGAACAAGAAAGTCAATAATTTTAAGACAGTGGGAGTGCAGTAGGATCACCCGCAACCCCGCCGGACCTCCAGGTCCAGATCTGCGCCCTTATCACTCTGTGCTCTGTCATCTCTGACCTTCCTTTCTGGGAAACTGTCAGTGACTCTTAGAGACAGAGCTCTGATCACAGCCTCTGGATGGCACTTCTGCTGCTGGTCGTTAGATGAGTGGTGCCTCTACAATTATGCTGGTCACAAATGTTGATGCTAAAGTGCTGTCTTCCCTGGGAGATTCCACCAGGATCCAGAGGACTAATATCAGCTTCCCTCCCGGATGCTGACTTTGCTCAGAGGCGTGAAGAGAAGGGCCGGGGAGGTCAGGAGGAGAGGCCCCGCTTGCTGGGGCTGGCCCTGGCCCTGTCTGTTCTACAATGGTTACCAGGCACCTCTGAGGTTACATTCAACTCCCTTGTGAAGGTAATTGCAGGCATGCACTTTACTTTCATGTGACTTTTTTTCTGTTTTTTTGTTTTCGTTTTTGAGACAGGGTCTCACTCTGTGGTCCAGGCTGGAGTGCAGTGCTGCAATCAGAGCTCGCTATAGCCTCAAACTCCTGGGCTCGGGGATCCCCCGACCGTAGCTTCCCAAGCAGCTGGGACTGTAGGTATGTGCCACAATCCCCAGCTCATTTTTTATTTTTGTTGCCCAGGCCGCTCTCGAACTCCCAGCTGAAATCAGTCCTCCCACCTCAGTCTCCCAAAGCACTAGGATTAAGGCATGAGCCACTGTGCCCAGCCACTTTGATATAATTGTATCTCTAAATTAATGAATTGTGTTGAAAACTCTCTCTCCAGAAGACAGGTCAAAGTTCAATCAAACAGGAGAGGAGATGGTCCCAGAGGAACCGGTCTAAGGTGAGGTGTCTTGCAGGCATGGCACCCTCACTTAGCCCTCTGGTCAAAGCAGTTGTCATTTCTCTGCAGGCTGCCAGAACAGCACGTCCGTGCACTGAGGAGAGAGGCCCTGCCAAGAGGAAGCCTGGGCCCAGGGCCACCCAGCTGACACCCTGGGTGTTGGAGCCCACCCAGCCTCACAGCTCAGCCACTTAGACTCCTGCACAGGTCCTAGGATTCATTCTGATCCGAAGCAGGAGGATGTGACAGCCTTGACCCCAACTCTCTGGGACTCAACTTGCAGCCCGTGGTATCTGTTGTCCAGCACTGGTCCGGTCCCTGATGCTGATAACCAGGCATCCAGCTTATCCCTCAGACTGAGCCTCCCTCTCTCAGCACATGCTCTGGTTCTTATTGTCAGCCCCTGGATTTGTCCTTCTTCTGGTAACTGCCCAGCACCCCCCATGCCTCCTAGATTGGAGGCCCTGCCCGGCCTCCTTTGAGGAAGAAGAAGGATGTACAAACATTTACCAGGTGACTTCAGCGTCCCAGCCACAATTCCAGACCCTGGGCCGTATCTCCTTTTATATCCTCATGGCGGTTGTGCAAGGCTGAACTGGTCCCCAGTATAAATGAAGAACATCGACGCTATTGAAGCTCAGAGATGATAAGGACATTTCCCAAGGTCATCTGGCTGGGGAGTGGAGGAGCAGGCGTTGGAGGCCTGGTCAGTCTCACCTGAGAGCGTCATGTTACTACCGCTCCACTCGGGGCCTCCCCAGGACTGAAGCGCAGCGCCAAACTGCAGCCCAGTCTGGGCTCTCACCTGCCGGCCGCCTCACCTGCCGGCCGCCTCACCTGCCGGCCGCCTCACTAAGGGCCGCTCCTCCCGGATCTGCCACAGCCCTGTCTTCTCCCCTGTGTGGGGTCCCTCACTGTGGTCAACCTTGCATCCCACGTGGCCAGCCGGCCTTGAGGAAGAAAGCAAACTCGGCCTAAAACCAAGTTAGCCACTCAGTAGCTTGCTCCGTGACCCTGAACAAGTTTCTTAGTTTCTCTGCATGTCTGTTTCCTCATTTGTATAAAACCTACCCCGTAGAGTGGTTGTGCAGATGGAAATCTGAATACCCTTTAAAATCCTCAATTTAAAAGCTTTTTTTCCAGCAACATAGTGAGACATCATCTCAAAATAAATAAATAAATAAAAAAGTAAAACCTTCTTTCTCTGACCATCAGTCCGGACTTAATGTTTAAAACTCTTTGTTTTAGGGCCGTGCGTGGTGGCTCACGTCTATAATCCCAGCAATTTGGGAGGCCCAGGCAGGCAGATCACCTAAGGTCAAGGGTCCGAGACCAGCGTGGCCAACGTGGCGAAACCCCTGTCTCTACGAAAAATAAAAAAATTAGCCAGGTGTGGTGTCACATGCCTGTAATTCCAGCTACTCGGGAGGCTGAGGCAGGAGAATCACTTGAACCCGGGAGGTGGAGGTTGCTGTGAACCGAGATCGCACCACTGCATTCCAGCCTGTTCAACAGAGTGAGACTCTTATCTCAAAAAAAACAAAAACAAACAAACAAAAACTCTTTGTTTTAAAACTGAGCTTGTGGTTTTTGTTTTTTTGTTTTGTTTTGTTTTGTTTTTTTGAAACCAACAAGACTGAGACGACACTTGCAGAGGTTTTCACAGATGATATTGCTATTGGAATCAGTAAATTGTATTGTGTATAATATAGGATATAACAATGTCATTCTGGCATTTGTTATGAATGCAGCCATTAGGCAACAAAGGCAAGGGAAAATCATGGCATTCGTAAGCACATTTTGTAACAATGCCTCTTCCCAGGAGAGGCCCAGCCACCAGGCTGACAATTTTCTTCAGGCTCCATCAATGTTTTCTGTTGTTTAAAGACACACATTAATGTAAAGTCTCCTCCCATTCTCTCTGTAAATTGCAGCATTCAGAAGAAGTGGCAGCTGCTGTAATTAAGACACAGTTAATTGCCTATCTCCTTAATTGCAATGATAGGATTTTGACAGTTTGGTAAATAAGAATTGTTTGGTTTCCTCTGGCAACTTCAGCCTCAGTCGGTTCTCTCCTGCAAGTGCTGAGTCACCCAGTCTGGGGACAAAGGGCTGTGGTCCAACGGAGACAGGATGGGGCAGGAACTGCAGGTGAGAGGCGGGCAGTGTTTATGATTCACCTCAAGTCTCCTCTCTCTCTCTGCAAGAGCCTCCCCACCATTGCCCATTCTGTCGCCCAGTAAGATCCTCCCAGAGTTTTCTCCCAGATGAATCAGTCATCACATGAACCTAGGAGACAGGAAAAAACAGAAGCAGAATGCCCGCATTGTGGGGCAATGATCTCCTGCTGCTGACGGGCACAGGAGGATGTGACACTGTCAACTGAGGATACAGAAGCCCAGAGAGATTAAACGTACCCAAAGTCGGGGAGCTACAGTATGCAAAGCCAGGATCCCAGCTCAGGTCTTCTGACCCACAGCCTCAAGCACACTCCACAGAGGCAGCGATTTTGGGTCATCCAGACCTGGTTTCAGAGCCTACCTTTGCCTTTACTGCCTGCGTAACTATGGGCCAGACACTCAGTGTTTCCAGGCCTCAGTTGCTTCCTTTTGCAAATTGGATTTTACAGTACCCACCACATAACACTATGAGAATTTAAAAAAAAATCTGTTGGGCCAGGTGCGGTGGCTCATGCCTGTAATCCCAGCACTTTGGAAGGCCGAGGCGGGCGGATCACAAGGTCAGGAGATTGAGACCACGGTGAAACCCCGTCTCTACTAAAAATACAAAAAATTAGCCGGGCGCGGTGGCAGGCGCCTGTAGTCCCAGCTACTCGGAGAGGCCGAGGCAGGAGAATGGCATGAACCCGGGAGGCGGAGCTTGCAGTGAGCCGAGATCGCGCCACTGCACTCCAGCCTGGGCGACAGAGCGAGACTCTGTCTCAAAAAAATAATAATAATAATCTGTTGGGCATGGTGACTCACACCTGTAATCCCGGCAATTTGGGAGGCCCAGGTGAAAGGATTGTTTGAGCCCAGGAGATCAAGACCAGCCTCGGCAACATAGGCAGACCTTGTCTCTACAAAAAAACACAAAAATTAGCTAGTCATGGTGGCATGCATCTGCAATCCCAGCCAATTGGGAAGCTGAGGTGGGAGGATTGCTTGAGCCCGGGAGGTCAAGGCTGCAGTGAGTCATGATTGCACCACTGCACGCCAGCCTGAGGGACAAAGTGAGAACCTGTCTCAAAAAAAAAAAAAAAAAAAAAAAGAAAAGAAAAGAAAGAAAAAGAAAAAGAACCTTATGAGGAGGAGACTTTAGCAACATGTCAGGCTTACAATAAGAGCTTCACAAATGGAAGTTATGTAGCAAGTATGACTCCTGTCCCAAAACTTACATAAATAACTTGTTTTTACATTTCTTTATTTTCCATAAACTTAATTTTGACTGTGGTCTACGTTCCAGCTTCCCACTTCAGGTATTTCTCTCCAGGATCTTGCTACTTATTGATGGCACCAGATCAAGGAGCCAGAGTCCAAATGGTCATGGTAAGAAAAACTGCACCTAATTTTCACAGCCTCCTAGGAGGCCAAGAGAAATCATTGTACTTGCCTGCCATCCTATGTGGTGCTGAAAAAAAAAAAAAAAAAAAAAGAGGGGCAAGAGAAATAAAACAAGTTTCCATAGTAAAACAGTACATAGCTCATCTTCTGCGGTGGTTATGATTAGCGTTGAAACATGACTGTAAGCTCTGATTGTGTTGTGACAACCATGTGTTCATCAATCTTTGCTTCCCAGAGGCCACACAAGGCTCAGGAACTAGGATTTTAGTGACAATGGCATCTGGCTCTTTCTCAGTACCCCTGTTCTTTTTTGTTGTTGTTTTTGTTTGTTTTTTACTCTAACTCTCGTCTTTCCTAAGTATAAAGGTAAAGGAAATATTGGTATACAATATCTAACATTTTTTCAACAAGTGAATGAATGAAAGGAGGTGACTGGGTAGAAAATTCCTATTTAAAAACAAAATTCCTTTACAGGCAGGTAGATCTTGTCCTGGCACTGCAGAGATGGGCGTCAAAGCTGGGTGCGGTGGCTCACGCCTGTAATCCTAGTACTTTGGGAGGCCGAGGTGGGCGGATCACCTGAGGTCAGGAATTCCAGACCAGCCTGGCTCACATGGCGAAACCCCATCTCTACTAAAAATACAAAAATTAGCTGGGAGTGGTGGCGTGTGCCTGTAATTCCAGCTACTCAGGAGGCTGAGGCAAGAGAATCTCTTGGACATGGGAGGTGGAGGTGCTGAGATCCTGCCACTGTACTCCAGACTGGGCCACCCAGCAAGACTTGCTCAAAAAAAAAAAAGGGCGGGGGAGGGGATGGGCTTCAACAAGATAGAAGCTCACTGCTCTTTCATCTAAACCAAATCCCGAGGAAAGCAGTCAGGAGTTGGTCTGGTGGCTCCACAAGCATCAGGGAGCCAGCCTTCTTCAAATGTATTATTCCACCATCCTACATTCCCGGCTTCCATCACAGGGACCCAGGACTGCTTGAACCCCCGCATCCTGTCTGCATCTCCACCAAACAGGAAGGAGAAGACCACGCCTTTTAAAATAGCACAGAACACTCCCCATTGCATTTCCTTGGCCAAAATTAGACACATAGCCACACTTAAATTTGACATACAAGGACCTGGCCACCCAGCCTGCTGCCACTAATGCATGCTTCACTGAACACTATAATCTTCATTCACACAGAGGCTGCTGGATGCCACCGTCCCAAAGTAGGTATCCCACATATACTGCACGGTTCCAGCCAGCCCAGTGCTTACCTAACCAGCAAACCTAGATGTTGCCAGCCAACACAACATGGAGACACTGTGAGTTTCTGACATGAGACATACATAGTTCTCAGTCTCTTGGCTTTAAGAACTGACTGCATTTGGCCTCCCTTGAACCAAATCCCCCAGAACCTAGACTCTGTGCCAGACTGAGTTTCTTGCTCAGCGATATAACTTTCCCACTCATTGCGCCGTCTGTACCCTCTCAGTCTTTCTATATTTTTTTCTTGAACAAATGAAAGGGAGGCTGAGGAATATAGTCTTTAGTTGAGTCACCCCTGAGCGCAGCTAAAAAGTGAGGGTTCTATAAGGACAGAATAGATACGAGGGACAAATAGCAGTCTCTATCACACCCATAAATTGGTTTAAAAAAAACATGGTGGCTCACGCCTGTAATCACATCACTTTGGGAGGATCACTAGAGGCCAGCAGTTCAAGACCTGTCTGGGCGATGTGGTGAAATCTCATCTCTACAAAAAATTTTTACAAATTAGCCAGTCACAGTGGTGCACACCTGTTGTCCCGGCTACTCGGAAGGCTGAGGTGGGAGGATTGCTTGAGCCCAGGAGTTCGAGGTTGCAGTGAGCCCTGATCACACACCACTGCCCTCCAACCTGGGTGACCCTGCCTCTACCAAAAAAAAAAAAAAAAGTAGAGTTTAAAGTAAAAATAACCGTAGCCCTGCTCCCTCCCTAGCAGGCTTCGGATGTATTCATGTAGTGATACCATGGATTTGAAACACTCTTACCTAGATCCTAAGCAGTCAGATGACCAAGTGACATCTGGGTATAAATGAATGGTGCCATGGACCTGTGCATTTGTCACCACCCATTCAACACCAGCAGCCCACTTGGGCCTGAGCTAGCAAGGAGGCCTGTGTCTCTTTAACCCCACAAACTTCAGGTCAGTAAAAAGAGCACTGGACTTGGAGTCAAGATCTCCAAGGTGACTCAGCTATCTAGTAAGTGACTGATTTTGTGTAGGCGCCAGAAGCGGAAATAATAACAAGGCCAATGAACGCACGATGAGAAGTTATCATGGACCAGGCACTGTGCTAACCTAATGTGCATTGATTCTTTATTCCCCATAACAATCCTACAGTCTAGATAATAATGATCTTACTGCCATTTTTCAAATGAGAAAATTAAGGCTCTGAAAGTAAGGAATGACCAATGGAACCAGTAAAGTAGTAACATGAGAATTTAAAATCAGGGCTCAGCCTGGGCAACATAGTGAGACCCCATCTCTACAAAAAATTTAAAAATTAGTGAGGTGTGATGTCTCATGCCTGTGGTCCCAGCCACTCTGGAGGCTGAGGTGTGAGGATTGCTTGAGCCCAGGAGGTTAAGGCTGCAGTGAGCCATGGTTGTGCCACTGCACTCCAGCCTGAGTGACAAGTGAGACCCTGTCTCAAAATAAAATAAAATAAAATAATGAAATCAGTGCTCTGTGGCCAGACTTCTTGCTCTTAACAAACTTATGCTCCTTCTCACAAAGAAGAGAAGATACGTGCCAACCTTTAGGTGCAACTGGGCTGGCACACAGGTAGACAGTACATAGTGATCAGTGGCGTGGGAGCGGGATTACAAGGTCAGGTGGGTAGGGGACACTCCCTAGATGAAGAATGAATAGAAATCAGCCAAGCAGACAAGAGGAGCCATGTGTCTGCAGCCAGGAAGAGCACACGTGACAGCATGGCTGCCTCGACTGCACAGCGGCTGCCGGGCTCCAGACGTGTTTTCTAGCACGGAGAACGGAAGCGCAGGGTGGAAAAAGATAGTTCGCTTTTCAGTGAGGAAAACATTCTGTAGCAAATCCCCAGTGGATGTTTCCTTACATCTTGTTGGTTATGTTGGTTAGAACTAAGTCACAAGGGTGCTCTGAGCTGTGAGGAAGGACAGAACCGTGAGCATAGAACTAAAAGGATTGGGAACTGGATGTGGCGGTGTGCACCTGTCATACTAACTACTCAGGAGGTTGCACCTGGAGTACTAGCCACAGGAGGCTGGAGTGGGAAGATTAATTGAGCACTGGAGTTTGAGACCATTCCGGGCAACATAGAGAGACCTTGTCTCAAAAACAAAACAAAACAAAACAAAAAACCCCGAGACCAAAAAGTGAACAAACAAAACACACACACACACACACACACACGGGAATGGGATCTCCAAACTTGGCTGAGATCAACCATAATCATTCTCTTGGGCTGGGCCTACTGCAACCTGAACAAAATTGTGGTTGTGTTAGCCAGGAGGAAATGAGGGCTGCTCGGTTGGGAGGGGACCTACAGGCTCAGCTCACAGCCTTTCAAACAGGTCCAAACAAGAGGTGATAAGGAACTGAACTAGCAGATGAGTTGAGAGCAGCATGGTGAGACGATCAGGAAGCAGAAGCGAAAGTACTTAGTGAGCTACCAGAAATGCAGAAGTGAGGGCTGAGGGAGAAGGATTCCTAGGCAATTCCCAAATGTATGACTTGGGTGACTGGGATGTCGGTGATTTAATGAATTGGGGGCGGAGGGTGAGGACTGGGGAAGGCAGGCTAATGAGATGCACAGATGATCTTCTGACTTAGGAGACAATCTATTGCTTGGGGGATCCTTCAGAGGCTTTCCTGTCTCTGATCTGTTGGGCAAATCAAATAAAGCAAGCAAGTAAAAGCCTTTCGTATAAGCCTCATATAATGGTGAATGTCCTCATCTCTTAAATAGAAAGCAGCTGGGGTGGCTGCCTGATCTTATTTCCCCAGTGGCTGTGTCTATGTGACCTGACCCCGACAGACAGGGTGTCCTGGAAGCCACGTCATATCAATGACAGTGCCCAAGGGACCATGAACCCCTGCTTCTGGGATCCCAAGACCTGACCTGGTACCGCCTCCCTGAGGCATGGTGAGTCCCATCCTTCCTTCAGTTCTATAGTCCACTCCAATAAACTGCCTCCCAAGAAATTAATTTTTTATCCAGTTAATAGTGATTATTTTTGTAACTTAAAACCAAAAGAACTTTAAGTCCTTGATAAGGTCTTTAAAGGTATACAGTACGCCACAAAT
This sequence comes from Nomascus leucogenys, assembly GCF_006542625.1. Classification (NCBI taxonomy): domain Eukaryota; kingdom Metazoa; phylum Chordata; class Mammalia; order Primates; family Hylobatidae; genus Nomascus; species Nomascus leucogenys. The sequence goes on along the minus strand of NC_044385.1, from coordinate 3,916,456 downwards.
TCCCACATGTGGTACTCGTGCCAACAGTGTTTCCTTAGAATCTTATGAGCAAATGAGAAAAAAATTGACTGTGAGACATTCTACAACTGGCACACACTCTTTAAAGCAAGTTATTATCATGAAAAGCAAACAAAAAAATGAGGGGAAATAGATTAGAAGAGGCCAGAGCCATAATAACCAAATAGAATGTGATTCAATCATGGGTCACTGAAAATAAAAGAAGAAAAGAAGATAAATTTTGAAAAACATTTGTGGGTCATTTACAAAAATTCAAATTTGGACTGTGTATGTGATGGTATTATAAAATTAGTGTTACTTTTCTTAGATGAGACAGCCCACTGGGGTTAACAAAAAATGTTCCTATTCTTAGGAAATGCATGCTGAAATATTTAGAATTAACTGTCATGATGTCTACTTTCAAATGCTTCAGGAAAAAATTATATAATGTGGTGAAAATATTAAAAATTGGTGAAACTAGGTTGAAGGTACATGGACGCTTGTTGTATTCTTTCAACTTTTCTGTAAGTTTGAAATTTTCTAAATAAAATATTTGATTATACAATTATAAATGGTCAATTTACAATAAAAAATCCAGGGGAAAGTGAAAAAAATATTTGAGGAGAACATCCAATATGCAATTGTCCCAAAGGACAGTTTATGTCAATGAGTCACAGTGAGACCTCCCAGTCTACATAGTTTTTGAGGCTTATGGCTCTCCTATATAATTATAATTAACATTTGCAAACCAACAAAGCGCTGTCACAGACATTCTGCTTGTAATCCCGATGTGAATGAGCCTCATGTGGTAGGTTTTATTGCCCTGTTTAATAGCCAAGGGGCAGAGCTGCACTTTTGGTCTACGTTCGTCTCCACATCTCCTAGAATTTCCTCACTCCCAGCTGGCCAGTGCAGGAATGAGTACCTGGCAGGTTCCCCTTAAACACTATGTATTGTGTGTCTGATAAAGAGACATTTTTAAATTGTCATTGAGAATATTATGTCACATAGTTCTGCAAAATGTGGCTTTTGTAAATAAAAAAAAAAAATGTTTTTTGTTTTGTTTTGTTTTTTCTGAGACGGAGTCTTGCTCTGTCGCCCAGGCTGGAGTTCAGTGGCGTGATCTCGGCTCACTGCAAGCTCCGCCTCCTGGGTTCACGCCATTCTCCAGCCTCAGCCTCCCGAGTAGCTGGGATTACAGGCACCCGCCACCAAGCCCGGCTAATTTTTTGTATTTTTAGTAGAGACGGGGTTTCACCCTGTTAGCCAGGATGGTCTTGATCTTCTGACCTCGTGATCCACCCGCCTTGGCCTCTCAAAGTGCTGGGATAACAGGCGTGAGCCACCACGTCTGGCCAAAAAATTGTTTTTGAGACAGGGTCTCACTATATTGCCTAGTCTGGTCTCAAACTCCTGGCCTCAATCAATCCTCCTGCCACTTGGCCTCCTGAGTAGCTGGGACTACAGGTGCACGTGACCATGGGTCTAATGGAATAATGGGATGGAATGGCTGACGGAACACTCTTTAGCCACCATCTTCTTCATTCCCCCCCCTACCCCCAAAGCACGTGGTGCACATGCTCCAGTGTAAACATTGCAACATTTGACTGGAGACAGATGGAAAACGCCAGGGTTGCAGTTCTTTTGAAGGGGGAGGTCCTTTGGCCTTGGGTTTGTCTCTTAGACAGGGTTTCCTGGGCTCCACACTCTGAGATGGAAATTTTCATGGGGCAGTCTATTGGGAAGTGGTCTATTGGGGTGTGCTTGTGTAGCAACACGTGTAAGGGAGTGAAGGAAACAGGATTTGGCGGAGGGAGAAGCTGAACTATGAGTCACTTACGTCAGATGCGTCAGCCAATGCCACGGAAGGCTCTGAAACTAGAATGGAACTCCAGAGATGTCTCAAATTCAAGCAAGAAGGCCGGACTTTTGTATCCCCATGTAACCAATCTTTGGCCATGGGCTACCCCAGGAAGGGTGTGTAATCTTGGGTAATGCCAATTCTTGGCACACAAGGGAACTGTGATCTAGGAGAAGGCAAAGCTTTCAGCTGGGGAATAGAAACTTGGTCCTCAAGAGGGCCTCCAGAAAGTGCATCGGGCTCTGCCGCAGGGCACTTCCCAGTCTGGGCCAGGACCCAGGCCAAGAGGACGGATTGCTTTTCTTTGTCATATCTCTTGTTCTCTTTTAATCTAGAAGAGTTTCTCAGCCTTCTGGTATCTTTTTTGACTTTATCATTTTTAAAGAGTCCAGGCCAGTTATGTTGTAGAATGTTTGAATTTGTCCAATCTTTCCTTCTGACTGAAATTCAGATTATTTTCCTTTGACTCATCATTTCTTTCCTCTCTTAGTGGGTCAGGCACTTCCCCTGAGGGTCATGTTGCTGCTCCATCTAATTATCTTCTGGCGGCCAGCAGAGGAAATGCTAAATCCTGAAGCGGTGGTGAGACGACCCCTGAATTATCTTCAAGCCGTCAAGCCAGGGAGGAACAATAACCCTGGACAGAGATGAATCTGAGTTTGCAAGCTATCAAGTGCATTGACCTCTTTGTCCTCAACCAAATCCGAGGTCACCAATCCTTTCCAAACTCAGCCATGATGTTGGCAGAGCAGATTTGCCAGGTTCTTCTCGGGGGCCCCCCTACCCTTATATTTAAATCCTTAGTCTAATTCTCATCTTTTCCTGCCCCCCTGCCGCAGGAAATGAGAGCCTCTCTGTATGCTGCAAAGGGGGAGCCCTGCTTTCACACTTTGCCTAAATTAATGATGATGTTTGCCGTCTTACTGCAAAGCGTAGATTGTACTCATCAGGAACCAGCCAGTTGAGTTACTCTCATAATGACTTCTCCAACCTCTCAAATGCCTGAGAAACTGCACCTGCCAGTTGCTTCCTCCTCCTCCTACTCTGTCCTTTTGTGCTGTAAGTGGAACTTTTTTTTTTTGGAAACGGAGTTTTGCTCTTGTTGCCTAGGCTGGAGTACAATGGCTCGATCTCGGCTCACTGCAACCTCTGCCTCCCGGATTCAAGCGATTCTCCTGCCTCAGCCTTCCGAGTAGCTGGGATTACAGGCATGCGCCACTACTCCTGGTTAATTTTGTGTTTTTAGCAGAGACGGGGGTTTTACCATGTTGGCCGGGCTGGTCTCGAACTCCCGACCTTAGGTGATCAGCCCGCCTCGGCCTCCCAAAGTGCTGGGATTACAGGCATGAGCCACCGTGCCTGGCCTAAGTGAAAGTTTTAACACTTGCTTCCCTACAGAATGCCAGGGGCCAGCCCTACTCCACCTCCCACCGGTAAGGAGGACTTTACTGATAGCCTGCTGGTGTGACCTGCTCGTATACAACCAGATGGCCTGAAGTAACTGAAGAATCACAAAAGAAGTGAAACTCAAATGGCCTGTTCCTGCCTTAACTGATGACATTACCCTGTGAAATTCCTTCTCCTGGCTCATCCTGGCTCAAAAAGCTCTCACACTGAGCACCTTGTGCCCCCCACTCCTGCGTGCCAGAGAACAACCCCCCTTTGACTGTAATTTTCCTTTACCTACCCAAATCTTATAAAACGGCCCCACCCCTATCTCCCCTTCGCTGACTCTCTTTTCAGACTCAGCCCGCCTGCACCCAGGTGATTAAAAAGCTTGATTGCTCACACAAAGCCTGTTTGGTTGTCTCTTCACACGAACCCGAGTGAAACTTTCTCCTTTGTACTTTCTGTTATACTGCCAGGTATATCTTATATAAAGAACGTGGGAATTTTTTGTTCATTTTTTTTTTTCCTTAATGAAGAACACCGGTTATTACTCTTAAAACGCCTTTGACATCAAATAGCTAGATTCAAATCATAGATTCATTACAGCCTGGTTCTATGACTGTTAGGCAAGTTCCTTAGCTTCTCTTAGCCTTCATTTCAAATAGAAATACTTCATTTTCCATAGAGAATCTCCTTCCATGGTGCTGGTGGAGATTCTAGATGGTGTGTGTCTAAATAGCTAAAACAACGTGTGGTGCTTCCTCAACAAATCAGAACCAACTTATCATTTCTTTTAGCGCGGTTCCAGTTTGTTGCTTCTGTCTTCATATATTTATTTAAGTTTTCCCTAGCGTGTCTGCTTTCAACAAAATGCTGTGTCACCAAGACTCTGTTATTACATTATTTTATGCCTGTTCCATGTAGGTTAAGCTCCCAGCAGGAACCCAGCCTGGCCCCTGGTCTCTCCTGGGTGCCTTCTGGAATCTTACGGAAATATTTTACATTCTAACTTGCAAACTGTATTTAATTGAGAAGTGTGCCTGTTTCCAGGACAACCTACTGTAGACAATGCCAGTGTTGGCTGGGTGTGGCGGCTCACACCTGTAATCCCAGCACTTTGGGAGGCCGAGGTGGGAGGATCATGAGGTCAGGAGATTGAGACCATCCTGGCCAACATGGTGAAACCCCGTCTCTACTAATATACAGAAACTTAGCCTGGCGTGGTGGCATGCACCTGTAGTCCCAGCTACTCAGGAGGCTGAGGCAGGGGAATCGCTTGAATCCGGGAGGCAGAGCTTGCAGTGAGCCGAGATTGTGGTACTGTGCTCTAGCCTGGGCAACAGAGACTCCACCACAAAAAAAAAAAAAAGAAAAAAAAAAAATTCCAGTGTTTTGTTTTGGTTTGGTTTGGTTTTGACAGAGGTTGATCAGAATAAATATTTTTGCCACTCTCTTCTTCTCGGGTTATGGCTTGCTTCTATATAGTGGTGCTATTGTGATACTCCACGGATTGGTTTGAACCATATTTTTAAATAATTAAAATTCTCCTTTGATACCTGCAAAGGAGCAGGTTGGAGCCTGATCTAGCCTTGGACAAGGCGGAGCTGGCCTCATCTGCCCCTCGTGCCAAGCCACACTTCCTCAATTCTAGCTTGCAGAGGGCAGGACTCCTCAGTGTGGCACCACCCAGATTTTCACCTTACGTTGTCCTTGGGACAATCTTTACAGAAAAGAAAACTCTAGTGATTAGATAGCCTGGATTATTTGCCTACATGATTTTCCTTTTCACACTAATTTTTGCCCTTTCTTTCACGTGCAGCTGGTCTCTCCCTAGAGACCAAAGGATCTCTCTTTTTCTAAGCCCAAGACCTGAAAGGCATTGCCTGGCAAAACCTTGCAAGCCGTCGTGCATCACAATACCCTTTGAATGATGTAAAGGAATCAGGCCCTGCCACTCTGCAGTTGATCCAGCAGCAGGAGGCAGCCGTAATCATCACTGTCCTCAGAGTACTTTTAAGAACAAGGAGATCTCTGCCCACAGCAGCCCAAGCAGGTAATAGCAGTGTGGTTGTTACTGCCTGTACCTCTCTCTCGCCTCACTTAGTGGCTGCATTACTAAATGGTTGACTGCATTTCAAGTATTTTAGAGACAGGAACTCACAACATAAAGAAACTTCATGGCAAGCCTTTTGGTAAAGCAAAAATTTCTTTTAGAAAGTGAATACTCATTCCTCTCAACTTTGAGTTCTTGTGGTAGTTTTAACCCAATGTGTCTTTTTTTTCTTAGAAACGGGTAGACCTATATTAAATAAGATAATTGGTTCTCTGTGATACAAGAAGACCTAGGTTTTAAAAACTGTTAACTAGATTAACAGGTTACTGAGTTAGCTGATCGATTGATTCTCTCATTTTCACTCATTCTGAAGTATGCATCAAGCACTCCTTGGAGAGCGAACACTTTGCAAGAGAATGAGATAGGAGAAGGACAAAGACAGCAAAGATCGTGGCCACCAAACAAAGTGGTCCCCAACATCTAGGAGCTCACATTTTACCTGAAGAGAAAAGCGCTGTATAAAACAGATGTCTTGGCCAAGCATGGCGGCTCACACCTACAATCCCAGCACTTTGGGAGGCCGACGTGGGAGAATCACTTGAGCCCAGGAGTTTGAGACCAGCCCGGGCAACGTAGCAAGGTCCTGTTTCTATTTAAGAAAACAAACAACAACAACAACAAAAAACCCAGATGTCTCGTTGTTTGAAAAATTTCTAGAACCTTATCCAAAGCCTGGCAGAGAGTTGTCACTCATTTTTCTTAAATAATAGAATGAATAAATTAATTCAGAAACCAATAAACCAAAAAGGGAAAGGACTCAGAACCAAAATGCACAGGAGAATTTACCAGGGGCTCTGGGAATTCAGAGGAGGGAAATGGGCCATTTGAAACTCAGAAGAGAGGCCTCATAGAGAACTTATGTAGGACGTGAACAAAGCCCTGAATAATGGGTTTAATTTAGGCTAGAGAAGGAGAAAAGAAAGCGTATTCAGGCAGCAGAATTCACTACAGAACTGGTGAGAATCGGGGAGAGGGGAACCAACCTTCCTGAACTGGGAAAACTGGCTGCCTGAGAAAACAGAAGCAACAGGGGACTGTCAAAGCAACTCAGTTGCTGCGAGCCCTCTTCTAAATAGCCTGAGTCACGTGAATCCTAAAGCACTTCTCCACCCATGCCTTCTCTGCACCCTCACATCACTAGGGCACGGCTTTCCCCAGAGGTTGAACTTCCTCTAATTTCATGAGCACAGATGCAACACTTACAAGGAAATGGGGCATTATAAAATGCATCCAGAAAGTCAACGGATGCAACTAACTCACCAGTTCAAATGCCATTTTCTGACTATTCTACAAGTTTCTATTGACTCACTGAATTTTCCCAATCTTACTAGATACATAACATCAGAGTCTTGGGACCCTGACTCTAATATCCTTCCTCTGCCCCTTCTCTGGACAGATTAATTAATAACTTGCTAGTTATCACTTAATTGGGGCCCATAAGTTGATTAAATTTGCTAAGTAATTGTTACTGGTTTCACTTGACATTGTACTGGGAGTACCCAAACTTTGATTTTTTTTTTTTTTTTTTTTTGAGCTGGAGTCTCGGTCTGTCGCCCAGGCTGGAGTGCAGTGGCGTAATCTTGGCTCACTGAAGCCTCCACCTCCTGGTTCAAACGATTCTCCTGCCTCAGCCTCCAGAGGAGCTGGGACTACAGGCGTGCACCACCACACCCAGCTAATTTGTATGTGTGTATTTTTAGTAGAAACAGGTTTCACCATGTTGTCCAGGCTGGTCTCGAACTCCTGACCTCAAGTGATCCGCCTGCCTCGGCCTTCCAAAGTGCTGGGATTACAAGCGTGAGCCACCATGGCTGGCCTGATTTAACAACACTTTTTAAAATTCTCTCCTATCATAAAAAGAGATGCCAATTTTTTAAATGTTTTTCAACCAAGTCTTCGGAAAGTCCTTCACCTTGAGGAAAGCTCTTCAGATGCTTCATATCAGGGAAAACGTCCAGGTTTTCTGAAGCAAATGTGACTTACCTGCTCTTAGCGTCTGTTTTTTTAGACCTCTGAAAGAGGAGAGGGAGGTGCAGCCACCCAGCTGCCTGGAAGGTAATCTGGTATGAAAGGATTCTGTTTTAGCAGTGACTGTGCTTTAATTTTATATGCACTTGTGTGGCTCTATGATTAATATCTGACTTTATCTCTTCCACCAGACTGTAAGCAACATGACAGCAAAATCACGTGTCTTGCTAAACGCATTTCCTGTAGTTGCCTGGCAGGGTCAGGCAAAGGCAGTTGGTTAATAAATCTTTGCTGAATGGATCAGTTGATCAGTGATGCTACAGTGGAAGGGGCTTGAGCCTTGGAGTCAGACAGACCTGGCTGTATGAACTTAAACATGTGGTTTAACACTTTCTATAAACTAAGAGTAATTATGGACAACTTGCAGGATTCTTTCAAGGACTGGACGAAATAGCCCATGTGAAAGGTCTGGTGGATGGTGGGTGTTAGCTGAGGTTCTTCCGCACCCCTTTCTACCAGAGGGTAGTTGCTCTTTTTCAAAATCGCTTCAGCTATTTTAGTTCTCTTGCATATCCAAATAAAGTTTATTCTTTTAATTAATTTATTTATTTATTTATTTATTGAGATGGAGTCTCACTCTGTCACCAGGCTGGAGGGTAGTGACGTGATCTCGGCTCACTGCAACCTCTGCCTCCCGGGTTCAAGCAATTCTCCTGCCTCAGCCTCCCGAGTAGCTGAGATGACAGGCAGGCGCCACCACACCCGGCTAATTTTTGTATTTTTAGTAGAGACAGAGTTTCACCATGTTGGCCAGGATGATCTTGATCTCTTGACCTGGTGATTTGCCAGCCTTGGCCTCCCAAAGTGCTGGGATTACAGGCGTGAGCCACCGCACCCGGCCCTAAATACATTTCAGAAAAAGTTTGTCTATATCTACAAAAAGCCCTGCTGGGATTTTGTTAAGATAAAGCAGATCAATGTGCAGTGAACTGTGATCTTTGTTATGTTCTCTTCCAATCCATGAACATAGTCTACCTCTCAGGTCTTCTCTGGCTTCTTTCATGTACATTTTGCAGTTTTCAGCATACAAATCCTGTATACATGTTGTTCGATTTTCACATATTTCATTTTTAAGCAATTGTAAGTAGTTATGCTTTAAATTTTTGTTCCAGTTTTTTATTTATATCTAGAAATATGATTTTTTTACATGTTAATCTTGTATCCTATGATCTCACTAAGCATAGCTGTTGGTTTTAGGAATTTATTTGTAGATTTCTTGAGATTTTCTACATGGACAATTATATCATTTGCAGCTAAGGGCATCTGTATACCTTTTATTTCCTTTTCTTGTCTTATTGTACTGGCTAGGACTTGCAGCACTATGTTTAATATGCTCTGCTACCAATTTTAGGAAGAGAGCACTCAGTCTTTAACCATTATGTACGATGCTAGCTGTAGGTTCCTGTAGATGTTTGCTATCAGATTGAGAAGGTTCCCCATAGTTTGCTGAGAAATTTTACCACGAATGGGTGAATTTTATTAAGTTCTTTACTATTATTGTATATTATAGAAATTTGATTTAACCCGTATTATATAATGCCAAAAATCTACTGAGAAAGTTGACAAAATAAATCTTACAGATTTGTTCCTGAAGTCAGCATGTTGAACATTAACTTTGAGGAATTTTGTTGCAACATGCATTTTTAATTCATTTATCTTGGTTCACCTTCTGAACACCAATGTGATAAAAAGTTGTACTATTAAATTTTAATTTCTGTGCACTGAGAGTCTAACCTCAGTGGTCTGGGGCCAACATTAGTTAATGGAGGTGGCTGAATCCTCCTAGGAGCCACGAAGCTGCACAAGCCTTGACTCATTCTTAGGAATGTACCTTAAGAAATAAATTCAATAGAATGAAATATATTCATAGAGATATTTAGCATGACCAAAATGCCCAAAATTAGGGTATTGGGTTTCATAAATTATAACTCACTCAGTTATTCAATAAATATTTGTCAAATGTCTACCATGTGCTAATTATTATCTTTGACCTGACAGCTGTAGCAGTAGACAAAATAGACAACCCTGCACTTTCTTCTTTTCTTTTCTTTTCCTTTTTTTTTTTTTTTTTGAGACAGGGACTCATTCTGTAACCCAGGCTGGAGTGCAGTGGCGTCATTTCAACTCACTGGAACCTCCATCTCCCAGGCTCAAGCGATCCTCCCATCTCAGCCTCCCAAGTAACTGGAACTATAGACACATGCCACCTGCCCAGATAATTCTTATATTTTTTGTAAAGATGGGGTTTTGCCATGTTACCCAGGCTGATCTCAAACTCCTGATCTCAAGTGATCCACCCACTTTGGCCTCCCAAAGTGCTGAGATGACAGGCACGAGCCACTGCACCATGGAGATTACTTTCTAATGAGGGCAGGGTAAAACAAATATAAACAAGATACATAAGTAAACGTACAGTATGGCAAATGGGGATAAGTGTTTTGGAGAAAAACAAAGCAAAGACAGGGAAAAGGAGTTCAGAAGTGGGGTGGAGTGGAGTCTTATTTTAAATAGAGTGGTGGATGGCCCTTACTAAACAACACAAAGGAATGTGAAATATTAAAATTAAGAATACTAGGCCAGGCGCAGGGGGCTCACACCTGTAATCCCAGCACTTTGTGGGTGCCAAGGCCGGTGGATCACGAGGTCAGGAGTTCAAGACCAGCCTGACAAACATGGTGAAACCCCGTTTCTACTAAAAATACAAAAATTAGCCAAGCGTGGTAGTGCACGCCTGTAATCCCAGTTACTCAGGAGGCTGAGGCAGGAAAATCGCTTGAACCCAGGAGGCAGAGGTTGCAGTGAGCCAAAATTGTGCCACTGCACTCCAGCCTGGGTGACAGAGTGAGACTCCATCTCAGAAAAAAAAGAATACTAGCAATGTGGAAAAAGTTTCATGATATATTGTTCAATGAGAAACAAAGAATATAAAATAGGGCCAGGCACAGAGGCTCAGGCCTGTAATCCCAGCACTTTGGGAAGCCAAGGTGAGAGGATTGCTTGGGCCCAGGAGCTCAAGACCAGCCTAGATAACATAGTGAGACCCAACTCTACAAAAAAAAGAAAAAAAATTTTTTTATTTAATTAGCCGAGGGTGGTGTCATGCACCTGCAGTCCAAGCTACTCAGGAGGCTGAAGGGGGAGGATCACTTGAGCCCAGGAGGTTGAGACCAGCCTAGCCAATGTGGTGAAACCCCATCTCTACTAAAAACAAAAATACAAAAAATTAGTCAGGCATGGTGGTACACGCCTGTAATCCCAGCTACTCGGGAGGCTAAGGCAGGAGAATCACTTGAACCCGGGAGGTGGAGGTTGCAATGAGCCAAGATCATGCCATTGCACTCCAGCCTGGGTGACAGAGCCAGACTCTGTCTCAAAAAGAAAAATAAAATAAAAGAGAATAAAATTAAAAATTACAAAATAGAATATCTGCTGTGGTTTAAATATTTATGTATGGGCCGGGCATAATGGCTCACACCTGTAATCCCAGCACTTAGGGAGGCCGACGTGGGTGGATTACCTGAGGTCAGGAGTTCGAGACTAGCTTGGTCAACATGGCGTAATCCTGTCTCTACTAAAAATACAAAATTTTGCTAGGCATGGTGGCTCATGTCTGTAATACCAGCTAGTCAGGAGGCTGAGGCATGAGGACTGCTTGAACCCAGGAGGTAGAGGTTGCAGTGAGCTGAGATTGTGCCACTGTATCCCAGCCTAAGTGATAGAGTGAGACTGTCTCAAAAAAAAAAAAAATTAAGTATGTATGTGTATGTGTGTGTGTATATATATATATACACACATATATGTGATACAAAAACATGAAAATAGTTGTTTATGTGTAGAATTCATGGATGGTTCTAATATTGTTTTATGGCATTATTTACTCTGGGCATACAATGTTTTCAGTTGCAAATAAAAATATTCAAAGATTTCCTAGGAATAATTGAAATTGAATGAATGGTAGGGCAAGGGTACAGACAGCACTTTTGTTTGCTTTGGAAGGATTTTACTTGGGGCACGTCTAAGTGAGAATCTTCTATTAAGGCAACTAAAAAATTACATATTTTCAGAGAGATGAAAGTTATGTTGTTCCTGGTGCGAGAACAACAGTTGTACAGTACTGGCTGTGACCATGAAAATGATGGTAAGTTTACCATATGTTCATACTTGAGTTATCACATTCGGATTTGGTATGTGGCTATATTTTTTAAGATTGACTAAAATAAAATGTACTGATATATCTTATTGCCAACTACACTTCCTTATGTGTCCAAGAGATTATGATTAATGGCAAAAAAAAAAAATGTGATTTGGTATCCCTTACTTAAGGTAGAGGAAATTCTCTGAAGGTCGGTAACCACTCCCAGGCAAGGTCCTCTGACTATTGTAGGAGCACAGACTTGGACTCAAACACCATTGCTAATGCGTTCCTCTAAAAACGTTTGCATGGCATGGCAACCAGAGGCAACCCACACAATGGGAGAAAATATTTGCAAACCCACCCATCTGAAAAGGGATTAATAACCAGAATATATAACAAGCTTAAACAGCTCAGTAGGGCAAAGAAAATCTGATTTTAAAATAGGCCAAAGGGCCAGGAGCAGTGGCTCACACTTGTAATCCCACTTTGGGAGGCCAAGGTGGGTGGATCACCTGAGGTCAAAAGTTCGAGACCAGCCTGGCAAACATGATGAAACCCCGCCTCTGCTAAAAATACAAAAAATTAGCTGGGTGTGGTGGTGGGCGCCTGTAATCTCAACTACTCAGGAGGCTGAGGCAGGAGAATCACTTGCACACAGGAGGCGGAGGCTGCAGTGAGCCGAGATCACGCCATTGCACTCCAGCCTGGGCAATGAGAGCAAAACTCCATCTCAAAGTAATTAATTAATTAATTAATTAAAATAAGCAAAAAATCTGAATAGACATTTCTCAAAAGAAGACACATAAATGGCTAACAAGTGTATAAAAAAAAAAGTTCAACATGGCAGGGCGCGGTGGCTCACGCCTGTAATCCCAGCACTTTGGGAGGCAGAGGCAGGCGGACCACAAGGTGAAGAGATTGAGACCATCCTGGCCAACATGGCGAAACCCTGTCCCTACTAAACATACAAAAAATTAGCTGGGCGTGGTGGTGCGTGCCTGTAGTCCCAGCTACTCGGGAGGCTGAGGCAGGAGAATCACTGGAACCCGGGAGGCAGAGGTTGCAGTGAGCCGACATCACACCACTGCACTCCAGCCTGGCGACAGAGTGAGACTCCGTCTAAAAAAAAAAGTTCAACATTTACTAATCATCAGAAAAATGCAAATGAATACTGCAGTGGGATATCATCTCACCTCAGTTCAAATGTCTTTTATCCAAGAGCCAGGCAATAATGAATGCTGCTGAGGATGTGGAGAAAGGGGAACCTTCGTACGCTGTTGGTAGGAATGTAAATTAGTACAGCCACTATGGAGAACAGTATGAAGGTTCCTTAAAAAACTAAAAATGGAACTACCATATGATCCAGCAATCTCACTGCTGGGGATATATCAAAGAGAAAGGAAATTGTTATATCAAAGAGATATCTGCACTCCCGTGTTTATTGCAGCACTATTCACAATAGCCAAGCTATGGAATCAACTCAAGTGTCTATCAATGGATGAACGGATAAAGAAAATGTGGTATATGCATGGAATATTATTCAGCCATAAAAAAGCATGAAATCGGCCGGGCACAGTGGCTCATGCCTGTAATCCCAGCACTTTGGGAGGCTGAGGTGGGAGGATCACCTGAGGTCAGGAGTTCCAAGACCAGCCTGGCCAATATGGTGAAACCCCATCTCTACAAAAATACAAAAATAGCTGGGCATGATGGCAGGTGCCTGTAGTCCCAGCTACTCAGGAGGCTAAGGCAGGAGAATTGCTTCAACCTGGGAGGCGGAGACTGCAGTGAGCTGAGATCGCGCCACTGCACTCCAGCCTGGGTGACAGAGCGAGACTCCGTCTCAAAAAAAAAAAAAAAGCATTAAATCCTGTCATTTACAATAACATGAAGGGAACTGGAGGACATTATATTAAGTAAAATAAGCCAGGCACAGAAAGACAAATATTGCCTGTTCTCACTAATATGTGGGAGCTTCAAAAAAAATTGAACTTGTAGAAGAGAAGAAATTGAATTTGTGAAGACGGAGAGTAGAATGATGGTTAGCAGAGGCTGGGAAGGGGAGTGGGGAAGAGGGGACAAACGGTGGATGGTTAATGGAAGAAAAATACCGTTAGAAGAAAAAATATCAGTGTTTGCTAGCACAACGGGCGACTATTGTCTATAATTTATTGTAAATTTCTTTTTTTTCTTTCTTTTTTTTTTTTTTTGAGACGGAGTCTTCCTCTGTTGCCCAGGCTGGAGTGCTGTGGCTCAATCTCGGTTCACTGCAACCTCTGCCTCCTGGGTTCAAGGATTCTCCTGCCTCAGTCCCCCAGGTAGCTGGGATTAGAGGCATGCGCCCCCATGCCTGGTTAATTATTGTATTTTTAGTAAAGACAGGGTTTCACCATGTTAGCCAGGCTGGTCTCGAACTCCAGACCTCAAGTGATCTGCCCACCTCGGCCTCTCAAAGTGCTGGGATTACAGGCGTGAGCCACCACGCTCGGCCTGTTCTACATTTCAAAATAACTTAAAAAGTGGAATTAGAATGTTCCTAACACAAAGAAATGATAAATTCTTGAGGTAATGGACACCCCATTACCCTGATTGGATCATTACTCATTGTATGCTTATATAAAAATGGCACATGTACCCCATAAATATGTACATCTCTTATATATCTATAATAATTAAAAATAAAAAATTTTTTTAAAAAAGCATGGCAACCCATGACCGATTTATTCCCTTACAAGGCTGATTCAGAATTTCTAGGCACTGAGCACTCACTCTGTCTTCAAAGGAATAGTGGGGCTGTCTTTGCTAGGCGCTCAGAAGCCCTGAATCCCTTGCATTCTTCTGTCCAGCCTGTCACTTCTACTGAAGTAAAGTCTGCAGTTAGAAGCTTTCAGAGTTCGGGTTAGCAGATTAACCAAGAGCTCAGTTGCGCTTACTCAGATTTGCTCTTTCATTGTTTCTTCCTTCCTTCTCTCTCTCTCTCTTTTTTTTTTTAATAATCACAGCAGTAAAAGTACATTATATAATGATTAGGCTCTGTTGGATAGCCAACTGTTCCGTTATAATGTAATGCTGTTTAAAATCTTCAGGTTGCTTTGAAAAACACACTCAGGTGAAATAAAGCAGCTAGCCAGCCGGCAGGCAATGAGTTAAGCGTTGTCTATGAAAGGGAAGAGGAGGAGACATCACACACTTTTTTTTTCCAGTCCTTTCTGTCTCCTGGTTACTGAATAGTCCTAGTTTTGTCTTGGCTGATGGTCTGGGTGCCTTGTGATTGTTTTGATAAAGCTAAGAGTTAAAATAAATATTTCTGCAGCCAGAGGGTTCCAGCCCTGGTTCCTTGGTAACCTAATACAAGTTACTTAACTTCTTAGTACCTCAATTTTCTTGGGAGTAAATAGCAGTAAAACTCTGTAGGGTTGCTGGGAGGCTAGTAGGAGTTAATACATGTTACCTGATACGTAATCCATGATTGTCAACAGGAACTCACATTTCTCCTTTCTCAAAGATGTTTTCAAGGACACAGAACACTCTCACACACATCTGTGCCTCATTTAACCCTCCAGAGAGCTATTGTAATCAATGTGGAGAGTGGGAAAATGACCTGCCGCAGGTCACACGGGTTTCAGTCCAGTGTTCTCCTGCTACACCACTAGCCATGTTTATGCAAACCACAGGCCCAGCTGTCTATGCATACATAATAGATATGCAGAGTGCAAAATTCCTAAGGTAAATGGTAAAAAGTATGCCTTTGTCCACCAGCCACTCAGTTTTCCTTCCCATTGTTTACTTTTTCCTGTGATTTTTTTTTTTTTTTTTTTTTTTGAGACAGGGTCTCACTCTGTCACCCAGGCTGGAGTGCAGTGGTGTGATCTTGATTCACTGCAACCTCCACTTCCTGGGCTCAAGCAATCCTCCTGCCTCAGCCTCCTGAGTAGCTGGGATCACAGGCATGCACCTCCACATCAAGCTTTTTTTTTTTTTTTTTTTTTGTATTTTTCATAGAGGTGGGGTCTCACCACTTTATGTGATTATTTATTTATTTATTTATTTATTTTATTTTTTTTGAGACGGAGTCTTGCTCTGTCGCCCAGGCTGGAGTGCAGTGGCGTGATCTCAGCTCACTGCAAGCTCTGCCTCCTGGGTGCACGCCATTCTCCTGCCTCAGCCTCCCGAGTAGCTGGGACTACAGGCGCCTGCCACCATGCCCGGCTAATTTTTTGTATTTTTAGTAAAGACAGGGTTTCACCGTTTTAGCCAGGATGGTCTCGATCTCCTGACCTCGTGATCCACCCGCCTCGGCCTCCCAAAGTGCTGGGATTACAGGCGTGAGCCACCACGCCCAGCCTGCTTTTTATTTTCTTATTGATTTATACTTATTTAATTTTTTTTTTACTTTTGGTTTTTAAAGAAAAGCACATCTGTATTTGCCTTAT